>NC_138765.1:91216837-92416837 GCF_965113315.1 Podarcis vaucheri
CTTTCCCTTGCATCTATTAATATTTTATATTTAATTCTTGTTTTTTCCCCCTTGCCAGATAGAGAGTTCTTTTTGCCATTGTTTAAGACAATTCATTTTAGGTATTACTGAGATGGTCTGAAAAAGAAAACTCAAGCAATGCATTCATTTTTATGGCAGAATTTCTTCCCAAAACTCTATTCTTACCCATCTACACAAGTCAAATTTCATGCTGTTCCACACTTTAATGTAGTTATTTTCATACAACATTGCACTTTTACTTGTTATCCAAATACCTTTCTACCTTTAAGCCACTCTTTGCTTGTAATATTTTATTTGTTTATCTATATTTTTAACCAACATTTTTGTTTTATCCTTATTTATATAAAATCCTGCAAGATCACAATACTGCTTTATCATTTTTAATATCTTCATTACATTTTCCACATTACATTTTAATACCTTCATTACATTTGTCCAGAAAGAGAACTACATCACCTGCAAATGCAAATTTATAATCTTGTTGCCCTAATTGGACATCCTGTACCTCTGTCCTTTCTCTTATCTTTCTACATAATACTTCTAATATCAAAAGAAACATACAACATTCTCCTCCGAATCACGGTCTTCCCACACTTCCCCCTCCCTCCCTCGGTCTGGATTTTCTCACCAGAGTTTTCCTTCTCCTGGATGAGCTTAGGCTGTGGATCCCTGAGGTGAAGCTTCTGCTTTTGTGCTTCCAGCCATTCTTTGCATAGAGGCACCTTCATAATATGGGGCAGGGCTCCATCCGAATCCCTGCCATGCCCCTCTTCCTCCTGCATTTTCTTGCCAGGTCCTTGCACATCATTTCTAGCCATTGATCTTTGAGTGAAATCCTTCCCTTGTCCGACTTTGATGCCACCCAGGCGCCTTTGCCCCAGTTCCATGGGAACTGCCACTGTTGAAAAGTATTTGTATTCAAGGTATTTGAAGAAGAAGATTCAGCAGGACTCCACTTCCTTGGCCTTCAGCAGCTGGACTCAACAGATCTCTCACTGCCTCTTAAATGCGGTGCTGTGCCTCCTGAGCAGTTCCCTTCCCCACAAAGGGGAATTGCATTGCAGTATTTCCGAGTGGCTGCTCTTCCTCTTCCGGCAGCTCCTCCAACTGTGTCCCTTGGGCTGCTTTCTCTGAGCCTGCTTTCTCCACCCCCCTGCAGGTGTGGATGCTGTGCCAGCTGCAAATACCCCTTCTGGTGGGTCTCAAGCCAAGCTGGAAGAAGTTAGGGTCCAGGTGTGTGTCCCACCTGAGCAGGGCCATGAGGCTGGTCCAGTTCCATCCTAAGGAGTCTGCGGCAGAGGCCCGGATCGGGCTGGAGAAGGATGGAGGGGACGTGGTGGACCTGAACGCCTTTGACCCTTCTCTGCCCAGCAACATGAGAGCCTTCTTGGAAGGAGGAGATGCAGCACTCGCTGTTGCTAAAAGGTACCTGGCGGTCTTCAGGGTCATAAAAGGACTTGCTGACTGGTGGAGGGATGAAGCCAAGAGGAGCAAGATCTGGGTCATTGGAGCTTTTGGGTGGGGCAAAGGGTGGAGGAGGAGGAGGTGGAGAGCTGTCAGAATAAGGAATGGGACAGGGCCAAGCAGGGTGGTTTTGTGAAGGGTTCACTGAAGCCTCCACAGGCCCAGGCAATGCCCTTGGTGGCCTTGCTTCACACCCTTGGGGAGTGTTTTTGCCTGCCTAGAAGGTGCCTTTGTCTTGAAATGAACTCTGGTCATTGCTTGTGCTCGCCTGGGTGCAGGATTGAGAGGAGTGTGTGAGTGCATGCAGAAACTTGCTTAATGTACAAAGGTTGCATTTTTATTCATTGCTGCACCCACTTTTTCCGCTGGCCCCATCTGCGACTGGCAGGTAGCTCCCCAAGGTTGTTGAGAAGGGAATGTGGTCCTGAGGCAGAAAAAGGCCCCCACCCCTGTTGTAAAAGCAAGGCCCATGCCCAGGGTCTTAAGAGTAGTATCCAGCAACTGGGTTGCTGTATCTACTTGAGGCAAAGGACAAGATGGTGCCCCCACCTTTCAGGCCTCGAAGCTGACTGGGCTGGTGCCTCCTGTTACAATCCTGGCAACAGGGCAGTGTGTCCTGTACCACACCTGAGAAAGTAGGCTAGCTATGGTGTGCAGGCAGGCTGCATGACACACACAGCTCTGTTCTTTAACTTTGGGGTTGCCAGCATGACAGCCATGGGTGCATTGGCACCCTTGAGGTCTTCTCCTGGCACCCACAAAGCCTCTGATTCTCTCCCCTCCCCCTTGGTTGTGAGGTGGTGCTTATATTTTCCTCCCTTTGGTATGTAGAGCTGCAGGAAGAGCAACATTTTCCCACTTCTGCTTTCAGCTCTATGTGCTTTTCAAGGCTCAGATTAAATCTGTTGGATCCAACTTTTACCCAGATCCCTTGGGAAAGCAAAGCAGGGGCACACACACTTTCTCAGAAAAGTGTGCACTGATCCGGGGCAAGGGTGGTGGGGATGGAACAGAGAGGGTGGTATCCATAGCTTTTACTTAGAAATCCAAATCTGCTCACAGATTGGATAAAAAAGGTTGGCAAGCCATCTAACAGGAGGTTACAGGCAGGGGGTTGAGGAGGAATAACTAGCAGGGCTGTCGGCCACCCAGCATCTCTTCACTCTGCCTAACGGTAGGGGTGGCTAGTCTGTGAAAAAGGCTTGCCAGGCTTTGGAAACAACAAAGGAGATTTCAAAACCTGCTTGCAATGCTGAAGCTGCAGCAAGCTCTCGCTCTCTGCCACCTTGCCTGACACTGTCTGGGGTCCCCACTTGAGATGCCTCTGTCTCCATCTTCTGCCCATAGAGCGCAGGCGTCTGGCCAGCATGTCCTTCCCCGATCCAAGGTGACCCTGTTGGCTCCTGTCACGAACCCAGACAAGGTGATCTGTGTTGGGATGAACTATGTGGATCATTGCCTGGAGCAGAATGTCAAGATCCCCAAGGAGCCCATAATCTTCAGCAAGTTCAGCAGCTCCATCGTGGGTCCCTACGACAACATCATCCACCCAGCAGAGAGCGAAGTAAATGGGGCTGGGTTTTCCAAGACTATCTGGGGACCCAAGGTTGAAGAATACTGCAGTGACCCTTCCTTAGCCTAGAATGGGTTAAGAACATAAGAGCCTGCTGCATCAGGCCAAAGGGGACTCATCTAGTCCATCATGCTGTTCTCACTGTGGCCAGCCACATGTCTGTGAGAAGCCCACAAGCAGGACCTGACAGCAAGACTGCTCTCCCCTCCGTTGTTTCTGATGTCCAGCTGTGGAGGCAGAGCTTAGCCATCATGGCAGGTAGCCTTTGGTAGCCTTGACATAAGAAGAGCTTGCTAGATCAGGCCATCTTTAGTCCACCACCCTGGTCTTACAGTGGCCAGACATATGCCCATGGGAAGCACACAAGCTTAGTGGTGTCCTAATTTCACTAGAGGGATGGCTTGCACAAGAGAAGGTATGGGGAGCCAGCATGGTACTTGTGGCCCCAGTGCTACCAGTTGCACCACAAGAAGAGCTTGGCTGCTGGATCAGACCAAAGACCCATCTAGTCCAGCATCTTCTCACATTGCCCAGCCAGATGCCTCTGGGAAGCTTGCAAGCGGGACCTGAGGACCATAGCAGCACTTTCCCCATGGGCAATTCCCACCAACTCCGATAAATGCCCTGGGTGGCCTCCTGAAGGCAGCATGGAACATTGGGAGAATAGTCCAAGTCAGGTTCCTGTGTTCCTTCTCCCTGCTGGCCTTGCTAGTCCAGCACTGATCTATCAGGTGCCAAGACTGACCTTGCCTGTTCCCTCTTCTAGCAAGTGGACTGGGAGGTGGAGCTGGCTTTCATCATTGGGAAGAAAGGAAAACACGTCCAGGTAAGCCAGATGTCAGCAGTTTGCTCCACATAGGGACCTGTGGTTTTGTTTTGATCTTACAGCTTGCCCTTTCCCGGGTGCCCAGGGCAGGCAGCTGCAGAATTAACACTGCACTGCAGGTCTGCACATATCTACTCAGAAGTAAATTCCATTGTTTTCTGTGGTATAGCCAAGTTAGTGGGTGCAGGATTGTAGCCTATAATGGCTGTGTTGTCAATATCTAGCACCATCCATGTCTTCAATGCTTTGCAGTTTCATAAATAATAAAAATTGCCTTGTAATTTTACCAAGGTGTTCATAATCGCATAACCTCTGCTCGCGTGACAAAATTTGGGACTATGTCCTGAGCATCCAGTTCTTTCCCACCATTTAAAATTTAGCAAACCTGATAGTGCATCAATCAAAACACCACAGTTCCATAAAGCAACTGTTCTTGCAGTGTGAAAGGAATGCCATAAATTGGGATTGAAGTACCAGCATTATAACCATTAAAACTAACACAATAAACACTACGTCTGAATGCAGCCCTAGATTACATCCAGAATGGGAAGTAAGGCCTGCCCCCATTCAGGAATTTCCAAAGATTCATTCAGTGGTATTTATTAGTTTAGCATTACATTTATATCCAACCTTTCTTCCAAGGAACTCAAGGTGGTGTGCATGGGTCTCCTCATTTTATTCTTGTGCATATGATAACCAGGTTTGATGTGTGAAATATTGTTAAGCACAGGGGAGAGTGAAGAAAGGGTAGAAAAGGCATATGCCAGTGCAGAAGTGGGGAGGAGGAGGAGAATAAAGCCATACCATTAGCAAACACAAAATAGCCTGTTAGTTCCCATGGCAATATCGCTTGAAGTTTACCTAATAAAGGAAGTGCCCATTAACCGTTTCTTCTCCAGCCCCCGGTTTCACAGCGATATTGTTGCATCTTGCTTCTCTCCTCCAGGAGTCAGATGCCATGAGCCATGTAGCTGGGTTCACCGTTGCCCATGATGTGAGTGCCAGAGACTGGCAGATGCAGAAAAATGGAAAGCAGTGGCTTCTGGGGAAGACCTTCGACACCTTCTGCCCCCTGGGACCAGCCCTGGTCACCAAGGATTCCATCTCAGGTTTGGGACCAGCAATGACATCGCCCCCTTTTTCTTTTTGCCTCCAGGGTTTGAGGAGAGGACAAGCCTGTCTCAGGATCCCTTCCCAGCTGCTCGAGAGTAAATTTTGCATCTCCTAGAACCCTCTTGGGCTACCTGTGGGTCACCTGAGGACCACTAAGGCTCTCTGACCAAGCTCTGTCCTCTTCCTTCTGCTCCAATCACTGTTGCTCCTGCCTGCCTTGATTTCTTGGCCTACTGTTCATGGTGTATCCATCTGTGCAGAGATGCATTTTTTGGTTTGAGGTTGCAGAAATGTAATGTCCTTACAATAGAAGTACAGATGGGAGAACATCCAGGGTCACGTGTGTGTGCACAACTTGCCTGCACCCATAGTCTGAATAAGTCATCAGTTGTGCTGACTCAACTGCACTGAATTTTTTTTTAATTGCTGCAGTACTGCAGTGGAGGTGGGTCAAACTTGCCCAGGGCTTGCACAATATCGCTTGTTGAGCGTTCATCCTGATACGTTCACACAGAGGTGGTACAACATTGCCGGCCAGCGGTGCTTCTCCTGCACTTTCCAGTGCAGTTAGAAAAGTGGTGGGAAGGCTTAGCCTTGTATCTATGCTTCCTGCTTGTTTTTGTATTTCTGTACATTCTTTTATTCTCAATAAAATTGTATAAAACTTTTTTTAAAAAAGAAGAAGTGATGGGATGATTGCATTGCAAAGTGCAGGATAATAACCAAATTCTATGTGAATAAACAGCCCATGTAAAATAAGGGCAGTTTGTAAGGGCAGTTTTCCACATTGCCTCACTTCAGCAAGAACAGTCTGAGTCTCAGCAGCTTCCCAGGCCTCTGGACACGCAGCCGGCAGGTTTGTTAGCTGGATGCATCTCTTTGATGTAAAGGGGATGCTGCCATGGGAACACACATCTGCACCCACTAGTTCCTACTGGACTGCCGCTGCATTGCAGCCAGAGGTTTCTAAAGTGCTTGCACTAAGGTCTGTGCAGTTACGATGTACATTAATAACACAAGTGCCCCGGGGACCCCGCAGTTGAACAGATAAGACTGCAGGGTTCCATTGTTCTTCCCTGATTTATCACAGAATACTTTTGTTAGAGCAAATCCATAAGGGCCTTAAGAGGAAGTGGCTGCAGCTCAGTGGTAGAGCATCTGCTTTGCATACAGAAGGTCCCAGGTTCAGTCCTCAACATCTCTAGGTAAGGGTGGGAATGACCCACTCTGAACCCCTGGAGAGCCCCTGCTGGTCAGGATAGGCAGTACTGAGCTAGGTGGACATAGGGAAACTTCTGTGGGATGTCTCATGTCGGTAGAGCATGAGACGCTCAATTACAGGGTCATGGTTTTCAAGCCCCACTCTAGGCAAAAAGATTCTTGCATTGCAAGGAGTTGGACTAGATCAGAGGTTTTCAACCTTTTTGAGTCCATGGTTCCCTTAACCAACTACATTCTTTCTGAGGCACCCCTGTGGAACTCAGGAGCCCAGTTATGTCACCCCTTGCCTGCAGAACTGGCAGCCCTTCACCATTTTTCCAAACACCCTCCCTTGTGGAGTGTTCCCTCAGCCTCCTCCCCTCTTCCCTCTCCTTGGGAGTGCTCCAGGCAGCTGCTGCTGCTGCTGCCCCTGATCTCTGAGCTGCCCCAAAGAGAGGTGCCGCCCAGAAGCACCATTTGCCTGCGGAGCTTATAGCCAGGACTGCTGCAATAAACAGCTGTGCAAGCCTTTGGGAGGCAGAGACGCAAAAGGGCATCAGAAGAAGGAGGGAAAGAAAGAGGGACAGAGGCCAGTGTTGCCCGCGGCACCCCTGACCATCATTCAAGGCACCCCAGGGTGCCACGGCACACTGGTTGATAAGCATTAGACTAGATGACTCCTGTGGTTCCTGCCAACTCTGCAATTCTATGATTCCTGTGTTTCCAGAAGGATGCCCCATTTTCATAAATGCTGCACCTTCTCTTTTGGGTGTGATTTCATGTTGCTCTCCTCTTGTTGTTACCAACAGACCCCCACAACCTGGGCATCCGTTGTCGAGTGAATGGGGAGCTTGTCCAGAACAGCAGCACCAGCCAGTTGATATTCAAGACGGAGGCACTCGTTGCATGGGTTTCCAAGTAGGTGCTCTCCATGACCCCGTCTCCTCCTCAACTACTGTTGACTATGCTCTGGTAACCTCGAGGTTAGATTACTGCAATGCGTTATATGTAGGGCGGCCTCTGATGACAGCTCAGAAACTTCAACTGGTATAGAATTCAGCAGCTGGGTTGCTCACTGGGGCAAGACGTTGTGAGTCTATTACATCAATCCTAGCTGCCAATTTGTTTCCAGGCCTAATTCAAAGTGCTGGCTTTGACCCATAAGCCTTAAATGGCTCAGGACCACAATATCTCAAGGACCGCCTCTCTCCATATGAACCTACCCAGACCCTGCATTCATCCTCCGAGGCCCTTCTTCGCGTGCCTCCTCCGAAAGAGGTCCAGAGGGTGGCAACACGAGAACAGACCTTTTCTGCAGTGGCCCCCTGCTTGTGGAATGCTCTCCCCAGGGAAGTTCGCCTGACGCCTTCATTATACACCTTTAGGCGTTGGGCAGAAATGTTTCTTTAACTGGGCCTTTGGCTGATTGACAACCAATGTCATTTTAAATGTGTTATGGGACGGGGAGGGGTGGCTATTGGTTTGTTTTGTTCTTATACTTGTTCTTAATATGCATTTTGGGCTTTTATCTAGGATTTTTATATTGTGAACTGCCCCGAGATCTACAGGTGGTATACTGTACCAAATTAATGACTGCATTTTTCCATGTATAAGACTATATTCCCCCCCTATTTTTTCAAGTTTAAAATTGGGGGTCATCTTATACACGGATAGTGCATATGGGGGATTTCTTTATTTGGAGTCTCAAAACATAGGGGTTGTGTTATACACGGGGGCGTGTTATACATCAAAAAATGCGTTAAGTATGCCTTCAGTATCCCTAGAACGTCTCCAACCTCTCCCCCCCCCCCCATTGTTGAGCCTGGACACTGAGGTCCACCTCCGAGGATCTTCTGGCAGTTCCCTCATTGTGAAAAGTGACGTTCTGGGGAACCAGGCAGAGGGCCTTCTCAGCAGTGGCACCTTCCCTGTGGAATTCCCTCCCATCAGATGTCAAGAGAAGGAACTGCACAACTTTTAGAAGATATCTGAAGGCAGCCTTGTATCAGGAACTTTTTAATGTTTGACGTTTTAGTATGTTTTTATATGTGCTGGAAGCCGCCCAGATGGGTGGGGTATAAAAAATTTAATTTTTAGTAATAAATCTTGCTCTGGCCTGTTTTTGGCAGGTTCGTCACCCTGTACCCAGGAGACGTCTTCCTCACGGGGACTCCCCCGGGTGTTGGAGTTTTCCGGAAGCCCCCCATCTTTCTCAAGGTGAGCCCTGTTCCCAATTAATTTGTAGGCTCTGCCAGCATCTTCCCTTGTTTGCGCTCTTTTGATTGGAGGATTGGCAGCAAAATGCTTATTTTCCCTTTGTAGCATTTTGACATTCTGAACAAGGCATCAGCTGTGAGGTCATCCCATAAAGCCAATAGACTGGCCCTTCAGTTCTATGGCCTCTGGCTAGGCATTGCAAGGGCCACAGGAAGGCACCAGATCTTCCTCTCTGAGGGCCAAGAGATGTTTGACCTTGGAGAGGCAGATCCACCATGGGACCCCCACCCCTGTGCATTGTTTGGGGAGCAGATGCCTCCACCGTGGGGCATAATGCTTATCACAGGGTGGATCCAGCACCTCCTGTTCTCTCAACACTGGAGAGAAAACTCAGTTGTATGTTGGAAGATTCAGCACAAAGAAAATAATGTCCTTCTTTGCACAGTGCAGAGTTAAATGATGGGACTCACTCCCAAGAGGCAGTGATAGCCAACAATTTATCAAGGGCTAGTGGCCATGACGGCTATGTTCTGTGTCCACTGTTGGAGAAAGTTTGCCTCTATGCCACTTACTTGGACACACAAGTGGGGCGAGTGCTGCTGTTGCACTTGGGTCCTGTGAGGACAAGATTCTCGACTTTGGGGTGTAGTGAGAGGGAAATAACTGTACTGCAGGTGGGGCTGGGGCAGGAATGGATGCAAAGCTCATCTGCCTCCACTTGTGCCCTGCTGGCAAGTGCCCAGCAGAGTATGTGGTGGTTCATCCAACTTCACCTCCCCACCCTTAACAAAATAATGCATCTTTACCCTACAGATGCTCTATTAGCAATTGGCAACAGCATTTAGAGACGGCAGTCAAAGCCCCTATTAAGGGCTGAAAACCCAAATAAACTTAAATAAAGTTGGTTTTTATAAGGAAATGTAGCCATATCAAATACTTTGGGGGGGGGGTTGGGGTTTTTTGTAATATGCATTTAAAATTGCATGTTTATGATACAGAAACATGCATTTTGATTTGTAAAGAAAAAATGGGAACATAAGCTTTGGAGATGGGGTGCTGCACAAGCTGGAAGTCTGCTATGGTCTCCTGTGCCAGTGTTAAATTGTTATTGCAACTTAATGTAAGAGCTGCTGTAATTCTCTTGTACCACAGAGGGGAGATGAAGTGCAGTGTGAGATCGATGAGTTGGGAACTATCCGAAACAAGGTGGCATGATGGCATCCTGCTGCATCCCTTCAGGTCCCCTGGCCCTGCACAGCTGCCACGGCTCCACTTGAGTCTCCTAATCAAATCCAATCACGAGAATAGATTAAGGGATTTCTGGAATTAAGGGAACGGGGATGACTCCTCCCGGGAGTCTCAAGAAGACGCAGCCTGGAAAAACTGGTTCAACAGCACTGCAATTCCTGGGCACCATCTCAATGAAGAGACATGAGGGTGAGCCTGAGTCTTGCCTTTCCTCTGCCAACCAGTCATTCATCGTCTCTGGTACAGAACAGGCTACAGTGGTGGGTTTCCCCTTTGTATTACAGAACTCTCTAGATTGTTCACTCACAATAAAGCAGCTTCTATTAAACTAATTGGGGGTTTGGATTAACTAGACATACAACTTTTTTTTTAAAGCATGGAATTTTGATTCATGGGCCACAGGTTGAAATATCTCACAAAGGGCTTGGAGGTGTTTGACCAATAGCCGTGCAAGGAAGGGTCCTTCTTCACAAGTAGATATAGCTTTTCTGTGCACAGTATGGTTCTGGCAGAAGCAGCTGCAGGTGCTGTAATTCTTCACAGCCCCTCTGCCTGAAGAGCAAAAAGGGTTCCCAGCTACGAAGGGGGCAGGGAAGCCTGAGGAAGACTTGCTGTAGAGTCCTTGGAATACCTAAAGTTTGGTAACTGTTGGTAATCACATCTGAATACTCGCAGTTTCAAATGGATTTGGAATGCATAGCAATAGATGTTTCCCTATTTTGTCAACCCTTGTGTCCAAAACAACATTTAAGTTACTAGCAACATGCACTGGTGGTGTGCTTGAGTTTTCACTCAAGCTTTCTCTAACCTGTTGTTGTAGGATGCAGGATATAATGGGAGTTTTAGTCCAAAATACCTAAGGGGCACCAGGTTGGGGAAGGACAGAGCAGGCACAGTTAAAATGCAGTCAGAAAATATTGTTTATTACTTTCAAAGTCAGCAACAATGGCTCCCAGGGGTGGGGTGCAATCTAAATTATTTTATAAATAAAACACAAAATCATACAAACTACACTCATAATGCTTAACAAATGGATTTTAGTTCTTTACTAATTGGCCTCAACACTGGCTCACTGAAGTCCTGACAAGAGAGTCAACTTTTCAACTGGGATTTCAAAAGGGTCACACACCTGTGTGAAGACAACTTTCAAAATAAAGTTAGAAGGCAGATTTTAGTTATACCCCACCCCAACATATACACCTAGGAAGCAGAAACTACACCTGGATACCATACAAGGCCTCTTGGAGACACTAGCTGTAGATAAACTGCTGGATAAATTTCTCCAGCTTCTCTTGGTTCTCTTTGGCACGGAAGGTCTCAGAGAGGTGAAGAATGGGCTCCCCTTGCCCTGCTGCTTCTCTCAGCACCTAGAGTGGAAATTAAAAGAGGGGGGTTTAGCAATCCCATACCCCGCTGAAGGCAATGAAGTGGGTGGGGAAATTCTTTACTGTCACCTCACACATCTTATTGTGTGAGATTACTGTGGAGAGAAGAGGAGAATAGACACTGAGCAGCTCTTTTCAGAAACAGCAAGGTTTCCCCTGATACTGGCTGTTGCAACTCTCAAAGGCAAGCTGTATAGAAACCCACCAAGACAGGTGGAAGATGAAGGCAAGGAGCTGCTGCTGTGGGGGGCTCTATGCCCTCAGCCTCTGCCTGAGTGACAAGCCAACACTGGCTGTACATGTGCAGGGGGTACATAGATATACATATATCATATCCTCAGTAATCCAGCAAAGGAGAAATCACTGCTAGACTCCACGGGATTTGAAAACACACAAAAAAATGCACTCAAGCTGTGTAGGTGGAGTGGCTGCAAAAGTATACAGTGCTTTGGCCACATAGCTGTATGGCAAGGAGTCACCCATGCAACTGCCTGCATTTGGCGAGATGGAACACCAGGAGTGAGGGATGCAACAGAGGCATGCAAAGTCCCTCAGGGATGGAATTTGAACATGGCCTCCCAATCAGTAGACCATTGCTGGGTGGGATCCAGGACAAGCAGGACCTGAAACTCTGGGGGAGTATAAAAGGCAGCACAAAGAGATAAGAAACAACCCACATTTTTTGTACTGTGACCATAGGGGCTAAGAAACTGCTTTTGCTTCTTAAATAAAGCAACACTTCCGAGATGCTCAGGAGTGCTGCAAGATGAAATACAGGTGGCGAAATTATCTCAGATTAAGAACTGAATATAGCAATAGAGATGTGTTTGGAGAAGCAGGAACACCTGAAAATGGATTGTGGAGGGCATGAAAAGGAAGATTCTGGAATGCGATCAAAGACTTTGCACACTGAAGGGGCAGGCAAGGCAGGGCACTCACCCCCAGTTCCTTGTAGATTCGGACAGAGATAGAAGTCAGAGTTCTGCAGACACATTCTGAAAAAGTAAAATGAAATGGACAGAAAGGTTCAATGTGGGAGAGGGGACAGAGGCCCCCTACCCCCCAGGCAGGTTTCGAGTCTAGTGGTGGCACAATTGCAGTGAGGTAATGTCATCAAGCACTAGGGGGCAAAGTTGGCTTGTAAAAACTAGCTTCTAATCTAGACCCAGGGGGTTATGTTGTGCTGGTTAAAACAATAAAGGAAATGCCATGTCAGAGCTGTTGTAACTAAGAGACTGAACATCGGATCATGAAACCTTCGGCTCAAACATTGTTTCTGTCATCAGCTCACTTGGTGGTCTTCGTGGAGCCAAAGCCTTCCCCCCTCAACTGCAGTTTTGGATAATCGCCCACCACTGGGAGGATTAGAATATAGGATACAATAAGCACATTGAACATTCAAAGCACACTGCAAAAGCTAAGTATTGATAAGTGTTTTACTTACTACATTTTAAGAAGGATGTAAAACAAACCTGGGGAGATTTATGGGCAGAAAAAGAAGAGGGTGTTGGAAAAGCCTGTGAGGAGGAGGAAGAGTTTAAGGAACTGGGGCCTTTTCAGTGATGGGAAATGGCCTTCATGTATCTAGGCTAACAGCTGTGGTTCACCACTGCCACAGGCCTCAGCATAAGAAAACAGGGTGCTTAAAATAAAAAGGTTTTAGGTAATTTCCCATTTTATGAGGTCACAAAATCCTTGTCCATCAACAAGGGCAGTTTGGTATAAAGTTACTTAGGAGTAGCTCTATACTACCAAGAAAACTGACTCTTCTGTCTATAGTGGCTTCACTAAAGTATCTCTGGCAGCTGTAGGACTGTGAAAGGCTCAGATTTCTCTCTTAAAGTGGAGTTCAAGGCTGCTGACTGACCCACAGCTTGCTTAACTGCAGAGGCTCAAGTCTTGTCACCAGGGAACCAGCAAGGAGGCAACATACCCAGAAAGATACAGAAATGCTAACATGAGAAGAATGCTCAGCTGGTCATCAAAGCTATTAGCATTATCAACAAGTGACTAGGGGCTCCACTCCTGCTTGCTCTGCCTCCCAACCAATCCCCCCACCCCCTAAACCTCACCACCCCCACCCTGCCTCCACTAGCCCATTAGATTGTGTGGGGAACCTTTGTGGCTTCCACTTCACAGGCCAACCTTGATGGGGGCAGGGCCACATGATGACAAACCTCAGCTGCTTAGCATATTTATATACACATAACATTTCTATAGCCCTTTCAAGTGTTCAAAGTGCTTTGCAAAGTGTATTATCTAGTGGTGAGCCTAACAACAATACTGTTTAAGTCAACAATATTATCTCACCATCTTGCTGGTTGGTGCATGGAATTGATGGCAGCCAAGGTGAGATTCAAACTGGGAAAGCCCCAGTTTGCAGCGCTGTCCTGTAGCCACTGCATCACACCAGCTCCACACTTACTCGCTTGGCTACCACCTGGCCCTCTCTGGGCCTCTGCACTCACCAAAGGAAGAGTCTTCTTTTGCCTTCCTTGCCAAAAAACAGTGCAGCTTCTCCACATACTGGGACTCTGTAGGGGACAGCAGTGCTGGTGGTCAGAAGGACACAAAGCAGAAAGCAAAGGGAGGTCCCTAGCCTCAGCTGCACCATTAGCACTGGGAGAGGGATCTCTGCCCCATGGCAAATGCCTAAGGGTCACAGCAGCTCAAATTCTAAATATGAATCTGCAGGGTCAGAGGTTGCATCCAAAGGTAGAAAGAAACTCAACAATATCTTTGGTTCCTTTTTTTAAAAAAAAAATCCAGAATAAATCATGTGCAATCATAGTTTCCGTATAGTTTGTCAATAAACAAAAACCAAACACAGTTGATTAATGGCATCCACTTTTCCTAAGAAGCAGTACAGGGCTTAACTAACAGAATAGTACACTGAGATGCAAGATTATAAAACAACGTACACCAGGGAAAAAAACCTAATCACACAACCAGCAACAGCTTTATGTACTTGCTTTATGTACCCATTACCAATATGATGCACTTGTATATTGGACTGATCCACACATGCTACAACAAGCCTTTGCCAACCTGGTGCCCTCCAGATGTTTTTGGACCACTGCTCCCACCAGCCTTGCCCAGCACAACCAGACCAGTGAAGGCTGTGTCAAAACATGGTGTTAGTGCTGCAAACTCAAGGAAAACCTTTGGCTTGCAAGCTCTCCCCTCTCCTCCAACCTTCCATTTCAGTGAATCCTGGCCTGCTGCTATGAAGGAACCGAGAGACAGTGGTTCAGAACAAACACTGGTGAACCAAGACAGCTTTGTTTAGATACTGATCAGAGTTGGGGATAGGTCATCTGGTAAAACATGAGACTCTTAACCTCAGGGTCGTGGGTTCGAGCCCCATGTTGGGCAAAAGATTCCTGCATTGCAGGGGGTTGGACTTGATGACCCTCGTGGTCCCTCCCAATTCTACAATTCTTCTGGTTCACTTGTATGTTCAAGGCTGTGTTTTTCAAACTGTTCCAGGCATCCTAGGATTCCCCCAGAAGCTTCTCAAGGGCTTGCCAAGGGGGAGAGCATGAGAGATTAAGAGTCTCACACTCTACCAAGTGAGCTGTCCCAGATCAATAATGATGGCCAACCTTCCCCAACAAACACGCTTCCGCAATACTGCTGATCTTCCTTGGTAACATGTCACTGCAAGGGAGAGCTGGGTTATCCTCCCGGCTGCACACTCAGTTCACTCAGGGCAAGGAAAAGCCCTAGAATATGCCCCAGAATCCTCAGCAACACACAGGGAGCACAGCTGACAAGGCAGGCAGAAAGTTTGAAAAGCAGTGCTCAAGGGCAGCCTTCACCATTCTGGGGCCCTTCAGTGGCTTTAGGCTTCATCAGCTCAGCCAGCCAGCTTTATTGATGCTGGGGCTGATGGGAGATGTTGTCCAAAACATTTGGAGGACACCAGGCTGGCAAAGGTGGCTCCGGGAAAATGGGACGCTGCTGGGCTGTTACCAGTTTGGGCACCTCCTTGCTCATGAACGTAGCAAGCAAAAGGCTGTTCATGGAACACAATGGACACAAGAACCTGGTGAGCTATTCAAAGGAAGCTTAATCCTGTAATAACTGTGAATATTTTTGTAAAGAGAGAATGCTGGGTGCTTCTAGCATTTGGAGAAGCTTTGCTCAGTGGTGGGGCCTTTTGCATGTAGAACAGATGCCCTCCCACTGAGCAGAACTTCTCCAAATGCTTGGAAGCACCTTCCCAGGGAAAATTAAGGCTGTTGGAAGCCACTCAAGGGAAGAGGAACCTGGCTGTGGGGCATATACCTGATTGAGGAGACTCCATTTCCCAGAGGAAGACAGCGGCTCTCTCCAAGGTCTTCAGCAAAGGGCTCAGAAGACAGCACAGGAACACAAAAAAGTTGGCGGAGTTTTCCACCTGGCTTATCTAGGGCAGAAAAAAATGAAAAGAGACACAGGGACTCTGATAAGACGAAGGTTCACATATTGATCCCGACTGCTTTGTGTGGACACTGCAAAAACTTACATGCATGATAAGCATCGATCCCACAATATAGCCCATCTGGAAGTACCCGTCGCCAATGGGACTCCCTTGGGAGTATTCTTTTGAGTAACAGCCTGCATGTCAGAGAAGCTAGGCAACGCCAGTGGGGAACCACGTAAGTGCCCGTGCTATGATACAAACACAATCTCTATCAATAAACCAGCCTTGTGAAAATTGCCTGGCTTGTATCCAACGCTGCATTGAAATGAATGGCTAAAACTAGCCTAGGCCCATTCATGGCAGCGGGTACAGTTCTATTATCATGGACAAAGCTGCCTTGTACACACCATGTCGCATTTTCAGCAGAGTGGAAATATCTACAGAAACAGCATCTCTGTAAGAAACTATATGCTTAGAGAGAGGTCTGAAAGCAGCCTCTGTGTGCCCGGGAGGTGGTGCTGTGCATCCAGATGTTTCGGAACTGCAGAAAGTCTCTCCCAGGCAGTGCAGCAAGTAGAGATGAGCTCAGTGAGTTCCCCATCCTCAGCACCAGCCGGTTAATTACAGGGAACTTCGCTCCCTTCTTGAAAGAACACAGAGGAAGGTTTCAGAGCCTCAGCCCACACAGCTGGCATTTGAAGAGACAGGTTGTGAACTCGGGATGTGTCATATGGGTGCTGGGAAACAAAAGAAGTTGGAATTTATATGGTAATTTGATGTTCCCTCTGACAATGAGGATGAGGAAGGAGGGTGGCCTCCAGAGCTGTGACGCCCTTCCCACATGAAGCCAGACCCAGCAGGAGGATTTCAAGGCTCCTCAGAGCAGCAGGGAAGCACCACAGACAGCAAAGGAGCTCACCTTTCCCACCCCGCTAGGAAGCCTGGTTGGGAAAAGCAGGCATCTTTTCCCCAAGAGGAACACATCTGGGTTTGGGTGCAAGGTCCCTGCTCCAAATGTGGCTGCAGTGAGACCAATTTATTGAGTGTGGGTGTAAAGAAAATCCCTCGGCCACACCTCATACTGAAAAGATATCAAGCACATACCCTGAACATCGTGTTTGTACTTCATCTCCCTGCCCCCCAAAAAGGCTGAAAATCCTACCACACAAAATTTCATATGGCATGAAAAGTCCTATGAAGGGGATGAGCATGGGAAGGGTAAAATATTGTGTGCAGAGTATCAAATTTCCTTGCAGCAAACTTTAAAAAACAACACTGGGCTGCCTGGCCATAGCTGCCTTCAGATGAGAGATGCAGGCAACTGGGACAGGGAGAGAGAAGGGCAAAGGGTGGGCAGAATTTCTGCCTCAGAGGCAACTGCAGGAGAAAGGGAACTCCAGGGGAAGTTTTTTTCAGAATGGGGTTCACGGTACTTTGAAGCAGCATTTTCCAGTCTCGTCGCTGTAATCGCTGTCGCTGTCCGTAAAGTCATCTGTTGCCTTCCACAGCAACTTCTTCGTGAAGCGCTTTTGGGCTGTGTCACACACCAAGACATCACTGGGCATCTGGGAGGAAAGGAAAGAAACCAATTTTTGAAAACCTTGGGAAGAAGAGAGATGAGGCTCTGCTGCAACCACAGGCGCCTGGGCCAGCCGTTCCCAAATGCCAAGCTGGGACCAAGTAGTGTGTCATCAGAGAACTGCTGTGAGCCCAAAGCGGCGACACACAAAAAGGCTGCCTACCGTCTCTCTTCATGATTCCTTGCTCTAGCCTCACGTTTGCCCCATCAGTCTCTATTGGAAGAGGCTGCCACCATTTTGCTGCCTCTGTGTGTGTGTTTGTGCATGCAAGTTCTTCAGTCCTTCCCAAAGCAAAATTACCCACCTTAAGAGAGCCTGCTTGCTGCATCTCTGCATGAGTTACAGCACTGGGCTGTCCTCCCCAAGAGGAGGCATTATCATATCAGTGTCTCATGCAGGAAGAGCCCTTTGTGGGCATAGAACTGTGGCTCTTACGTATTCCAAGAATAATCCTTTTTGCATGCAAGAGGGGAACATGCCCACAGTTTTAAATTCAAGAGAGGAAAATAAGTGTACCCCGGTGATTAGAAGTTTGGGAAACCCAGGCAAAATATTATCATTCCACAAGGCTGAACTCATATGGTGTTTAAATGACACACTCCTCCAATTTCCTCACTTCCCCACACACCTATCCTGCAAGCTTCTCTTACCTCCTCAGCAACCAACAGTCCACACTGGATCAACTTGTCGACAGCAACCTGGCAGTAGTTATACAGAGACTGGCAAGGCTAGGGGGAAGCAAAAGCAAATCAGCAGGACCTTCACTCTCTACTAGCCCAAATGAGAGACGAGAGATGGGGTGCAGCACACACCTCCATCCTGGGCAGGCATGACTATATTCAAGAGGGTCAGCTTGCCTCTCTGACGTGTTTCCATGATCCTGCATTTCTCTTCTCTCCCCCCGCTCCTCCTTTTTTTGTTACTAATTAGTGGTGATGCACAAGGTCCCATCCAATTATAGCAAATCACCTTTAAATAATATTTGTCTCAATGGGGGCATTCTGTATCTGCAATGGAGAATTCATACAACCAAGTGACCCTGGTATAGTATGGAGCAGGAGTGTGTAAGATTTTCCAGCAATGGCCTGCAGGAGATGTTCCAGGGACAAAAATGGGAAGAGCAATGAATGCTACTCTTACTGTAGGCTACATTCCAGCTATGCAAAAGCAAGACGCTCACACACACACTTCCCTCCCTTTCCATTCTCCAGCCAAGCAAGGAATGTGAGGAGTCATCACAGTTTAAGGACACACATTCCAGCCCAGGTAAAAGTCACTGAAGGAGGTGTAGTGCATGAAAACCAGCAGCTCAAGAGAACCAATCAACACCTGCCAAGAAAGAAAGGCCTTTGCACAGTGGCAGTAGGCCATCAGAGCAGGGCAAGGCAGGCTGCTTGGCAGAGAGTTCCAGAGCCTGGGTGTGGCTATGGGAAAAAGCCCTCTTCACCAAGCACAACTCAGGTGTTGGTGGGACACAGAGAAGAGCCTTTGAGGAAGATCACAGCAGGCAAGAAGGTTATCTAGGTGAAGCATCCTGCTCCATAGCTCTGCAGGCTTTGCAGGTGGGGCTCGGCAGGCAGAGAATGGCCCTTTCGAAATCACAGAGGGGCTCCCTACCTGGCATAGGAGGAAATCCCTGGGCAGCAGCTGGACAAGCAAGAGAGTCTTGTTGTGGAGCTCTTCCTGGGCCAGGACCACATCCCTGAGCTGCTCAGGGCTTCCCAGGTAGGGCAGCAGCTCCACCAGGAGGGCATTGGCAGCACAGACTGCAGAGAGGAGTCGGGAAAACCATTTAGCATTTACTTGCTATGTTTGTCTCATTCCACAGCAGTTAAATTTAGTGATTTAGAAGAAGATTTGTGATTTGGAAGAAGCGGAAGGCCTTGTGCAGGATGTACCTTAATTGTATTGTATTGTACCTGTATTGTTCCCAGAGAGAGCTGCTTGAGAATTCAGGTCTGGTCAAAATTTACCTGTTTGCTTAGAGACAGTGATATGCCTGTGGTTTTCAAACGCTTGTTTAAAGAAGTAGGTGAAACTCCTTGCGAAAGACCTGTCCTTATTACCCAAGTTACCAAAGTGTCATCTTTGGTGAAACACTTGTTTATTAAAAAGCAAGATATAGCAGGCATGAGAGTGTGCACAGTATGGAGAACACAGCAAGTCCTTTCCCCCCTTTTAAGTCACACACGGCAATTACTTTGATAGCTACGCATGGATGGGTGAATGGGTTTCTAATAATTACTGCAGTAAATTAACTTCTGTGGATGTATTGGCAAAGCTGAGATATAGCCCCAATTCCTTTGGCTCTTGATCTCCTTGAAAATCTCAGGTTTGCACTGGGAAATCCCCCAAAATGCTATTGCTAGCCTTGACCAAGGCCACCCACATCTTTTTTCCTAAGCTGTGCAGCCTTGCAAAATTTGGCACTGGGTGGGGGACCACCAATGACCTTGCACAAGCAGGGCCAGGCCTGCAGTAGAGACTTGAGAGAAGGGGAGTTGAGGCATCAAGAGAAACTTCTGTTATCTTACAATCTGCAGCACTGTGAGCCTTTTTCTCATGTACTCTTGGTGAACTTATCCCTAAACGCTGAGCCCCCTCTAGACCCCTCCTCCCAAACTATCTCAGCTAATTAGAAAGGAATCATTCAATCAGGCTTCCTGTGAGCCTGAGGAACCTCTAAACTCACCTCCGACCGCTTCCTGGATGAAAACAGGCAAGAGGGCAGTGCTGTGCTGGCTCAACTCTGTCATGGCTTCGTCTGTCTTCTTGAGAACCACCACGACATCCCGCCTGGGAAGGAGGTAGAAGGAGATGCAGTGCCGCAGCAGGAACAGAGCATGAAACACCACATCATGCACCTGCCCAGAAAACCCCACATCACAGTTGCGCAGCAGGATCTCCTCAGTGAGCCAAACAAAGTCCTGCATCAAGTGGGAAAAGAAGACGCCCTAGCAGAGGACAGAAGAAGATGTTATTGTGATGAGGTAAGGAAAATCCCAGTGAGCACCATCCTTCAAGCATGCTCTTTAGAAGGCATAGATTGCTTGAGAACAGCCTTCCCCAACCTGATGCCTTCAGGTATGTGGACCTCAACTTCCATTCATCCCAGCCAAAGGTTGCCAGGCATGATAGGAGTTGTGGTGTACAACATCTGGAGGGTACCAGGGTTAGAGAAGGCTGCTTTAGAACACGTGCATATTGGATAAAAGTTTTTACCCCTCTCTGCATCCTAAATGGGAACAGAACAAAGGGGGGAAAACACTGCTGTCTTGGTTCCCATAATATTCAATTATGGGAACCAAGCACTGCAGCTACCATTGCCAACACCAGGAAGTTGGTTTTATGCAGATAACAGAACAGCAATACCTCAGCTGTGGCCCTGTAAACAAGGATCCATTGACACACTGTATGGCAGCACACCTAATAAGGCTACTGACTGTACAAATGAGACAGAAAGACAGTTTCTCAAAGAGCTGCTTTGTGATTGTGTGTTTTATTACATGCACACACTGCATTTTAAGATTTTACATGTGTGTGCAAAACCTAGACTGGTAAAGGTTCCTCATGCTCTCCCCCATCTCTGTTACCCCATTTATAACATAAGGAATAACCACAGCCTCTCCTTGCAAGATCTTTGGATCTCTAAGACCCTTATCCCTGGGGTCTTTGAGGTAAACAGAACCTGAAGTTTGGCAGAACCAAGTCCAGCTTCCCATCATCCCCAGAGGTGCCACTAAAAAGGGTCAAAAGTCCCCCGTTGCTTCAGGGATACTTAAGAAAATGAAATCCTGGATCCAGCTCCTTTTCACATTCTTACCTCTTTGTGTTTGTGCAGCAAGAGTGCAGACACGATCTGTACAGACATGATGGCAGAACAGGATACGGCAGCTAGAGGAGGAGAGAGAAAGAGAGAAGAAACCACATGGTGAGCTAGTGCCTGTGATTCCATGTGGAAAATGCTGCATGTTGAAAATACGGTGGGCTGGTGAGCCAGTAAAATGGGGCCACACAGCATACTGCATTTACTGTTGCCAAACCACATCTACTCAGTGGGACCTTGTGGGTCAGGTTGTCAGAAAAGACAAGGAGACTTGGGCAATTCTAGCCAGTGGTCAGCCTGTAACCCTTCACTTCAGGCTGCAATACAAAGGAGCATAAAGCACTCACCTTTTGTACAAAAGAACCTGCACCTGCTTAACAACAAGATAAAACACTGGAAAGAGGTTGCGGGGAGGGGGGGGAGTGCTACACATAGCATTATATTAACTCTCTGTCATTATAAAAAAGGAAGCCAAATTCTGTCTCTTGCATAAAGTATTAAAATTAAACACATCTGCACAATCTATTCTCCATAATATAATATGAAAATGTTTATTATTTTTTCATTCAATTATATCCCCGCAACTCTAATGGCTCTCTGTATCACTGCAGATCCTTTTTACAGATAATTGTCTTTTTTGAGTTATTTTGCTTCTGAGAAGAGAAAAGGCACCTGCTTACTCAGTGAATATCAGATATGACACCAGAGAGCATATGCTCACATGCAGAGATGGAATATCCATACAGAAACACTTCCCACCCAAGATAACTTGGGGAAAGCTTTGTATCAGGAAAATCACCCAACTAAGCCATGGATAGGATTTTGTTTTTAAAATGAGGCAGGTTGCCATTTCAAAATATCTTGGGCTCCCACCAATTACCATGGGGCACAATCAACTGGGAAGATCTCCTGTGCAAACCTAATTGAAATGAAGGGAATGTTGTGCACAGATGAGCAGGAGGCTCTTGTGTAGCACCCACCCGTTTCAATTCATGTAGGACAATTCTTTGGCAGAGTGCACCCAGTCCACATGGACCTGCTTGCCTCCCATAAGAAGAGCCTGCTAGATCAGGGCAATGTACAGTCAAACCTCGGTTGTCGAACACAATTCATTCTGGAAACCCGTTCAGCTTCCGAAACGTTCAACAACCAAGGCGCGGCTTCCGACTGGCTGCAAAAGCTTCCTGCACTCAAGCGGAAGCTGCGTCCGACGTTCGGCTTCTGAAAAACATTCAAAAACTGGAGCATTTACTTCCAGGTTTTGGGCATTCAGGAGCCGAAATGTTCCAAAATGGAGCCGTTTGGGAGCTGAGGTTTGACTGTACCATTAGGTCCATCATTCTGTTCTCACAGTGGCCACCCAGATGCCCCACTAGGAAACCTGCATGCTGAATTCAACCACAAATGCAACCTCCCCTCCTGTAGCTTCCAAGCAAGTAATATTCAGAAGCATTTCTGCCTCCAACTGTGCAGGCAAAGCATAGCCATTGTGGCTAGCAGGTATTGATAGCCTTCTCCTCCATGAATATGTCATCCTTTCAAAGCATCCATCCAATCCTTCATGCTGGCCAAAAATCTGCTACCTCACTCTGCATCTCATAACGAGAGCTCAAAGGCATGGAAGTTTTCCTTGTCTCTAAATGATGTCCTGCCACAGGCCCACCATTCAAGCCCACGAAGTCCAGAGCCACATCCTCCCTTCTGCAAATGTGCACAATAAGGCAGGTGGCCAAGTCTGGCTGGTGGAAGAAGAGTGGGGGTTGATCCAAATGGATCCTGCAGCCAAGGATAAAACAGAAGTCATGAACGAGATGAAGATGGAAATTGAGCACTGCAGGAGCTCTGGCTAGCAGAGAGGAACTTGAAAGGGCTGCTTCCTCTGCAGGAAAGTTCACAGCTCAGAAGAGAGGCCTTTCATTGCCCGCTAATTGTGCATGTGGTCCTGTCATCCAGATTTCCTCCAACCTTGTGTCCAAATGGCAAGACTAAGGAGGAGGGCATGAAGGGGGAGGGCTTCAAAAGGGTCAGAGAGAAAAATCAGTGATGGGGCCCTCAGGCTGCTCCTAACATTTAGGGAGAGGAGAAGAACAAATCAAGATAACTATCTTTTGTTAAAAGATCATCTGCAAAGAGACAGAACAAAGCAAGTGTAGCTTGTTGTTATTCTCTTTAGTTGATTCAAAAGAGGAATCTTCATATTCTTTTCTTCCACAGTTTGTTTAATCACCCTAATTTTTGAACATTGTAACTATTTTTCCTCGCAGGGGAGCCGCTCAATCCTCTTAACAATTTTGGTTGTGCTTTTCTGCACCTCTCCCAACTCCACAATGTGCTTCTTGAAGGGGGATTATGATTGCAGGGCAAAATTCTGCATTACAAGAAGACGTACAGGAAGATTGCACTTGGTGGGGTGCCTGAGCTGAAGAAACTGATTGCAATGGGCCAGTTTCTGTTCTTGGCTGCCCACCCCCTTGGCTGAGGGAAGTGCCTCAGCAAGACAGGTTTTTCCCGGGCAAAGCACTCTTTTTCCAAATCATAAAGCGAGGGCGGGGGGAACAGACACACACGCTTGTGAGCCATTTGCAGAAAGTCACGCAGCCTGTGCATTAGCGAAGACAGAGCAGTTCAGGTATTATACTAAAATAACCAATAATTGGAAAGTTACATCCACACTCTGGGAGACGAGCAATAAACTAAAAAAAACACACCTTGACACGTGAGTTGAATATTTTATGTAACTGGGAAGGCTGTGACTGCAACTCAGAGCAACCTAATGTGATTTGCTGCTCGGCAGAACCTTTCGGTTACCCAAGACACAGACAGAAGGCTACCCGAATTGACACAAGTTCACTTGTCCCTTCACATTCTTTTGGATTAGGCAGGCCGCCTGCCCTCGTGAGCCTGGGGCCACGGAGGAGCCCCATGGGCCACCACTGGGGTCACACTGACCTTCAGGGGGTGCTCTGAGTGCCTTCTTGGAGGACAGTGCCACAAAGAGGAGTTCCTGACCTTCTCCTGGCCTCAAAGCTGGGAAGTGTTCTTGCACTGCACTTTGCCAAGTCCTCAGGGCATCCCTGAAGCTCAGCATGACACAAGCACGTCCTCCCCAACTGAGAAGCAGAGGAGAGTCACGGAATCCCCACCAATTCTGGATGATGACCAAGGGCCTCCCTATGCCAAGGGAAAAGAGGCACTTCTTAAAATACTCTTATTTTGCTTCAATGCCTTTGATCTGTCCCCATCTTTCCAAATATTATTCTTCAGCCTCCAAAGGAAGCCCCTTTTCCTACTGCTGCCACAAAGTACTCACGGCCTCAGCTGCATCCACAGTTTGTGCCACTTCTCGACCAGTCTGAGGCGGAAGCTAGCAGCCTGCATGTAAGCATCTGCCTGCAGGCCCATCTGTGAAGAAGCCACTTCCTTCTCTCTGCTTCTGCCATGCAGACAGGGACAGATGGCACACCTGCCAAATGAGCAGCACATACAGCCAGCCACTTGCGCCAGGAACACTACACGGAAATCCTCGAAATAATGTGCCAGAGCTAGGCTAAGCAGAACACCTCGGCTAGCCACTTACCTGTGCTTCCTCAGCCTCTGGTTTTTGGCAGCACCTTCAGCACTGCCTTGAAATTTTAAAGCCATCACCTGGAAGCTGCACTTATTTAAATAAAGATCTCTGTGCAAACAGAAACTGGGAGTTCCTTCAAAAGCCTAGAACGGCATTTCCCAAACTTTTTATATCCAACACTCCCCCCTCCCAAGTTAAAACTGGAAACATGGTGCACCCTTGCAAAAACAGCATCTTTTTACATTCAATCCCCTCTCTCAGTGGCAGCTCCTAAACCAGGCTTCCTCAGCCTCGGCCCTCGAGATGTTTTCAGACTACAATTCCCATCATCCCTGACCACTGGTCCTGCTAGGTAGGGATCATGGGAGTTGTAGGCCAAAAACATCTGGAGGGCCAAGGTTGAGGAAGCCTGTCCTAAACTATCACCCTCCCTACAGTGTGGCAGGCCCAGTGCCTTTGCTTCTGTCACAGGACAGCGAAGGTATTTCATTTTGTGGGACGCACCTCTCATGCTGAATCTATACTGTCCTGGTTTTTGCTGGAACGGTTTTCCAACTTCCCCTTTTTAAAATTACTGTACACTGTATTTCTGTAACCTATTTAAAAATATATACTGAACGAGGCAAGGGCAGCTCATGTGGTCCTTCTCTCCCCATTTTCTCCTCACAGCAACCCTGTAGGTGGAGCTGGTAACAGGGAATGACAGGCCCAAAGTCTCTCAAGGAAGCTTTTTGACTGAGTGGGGATTTGAATCTTGGTCCCCCCATCATAGGCCAGCCTTCTAACCACTGCATCATGTTAGCTCCAAAGTGTGCAAAAGTAAGTATTTCCTGCCCTTGGAGGAGTGCCCACTTCTCATGTTATCTTTCTAGGCCTTTCTTCTGAATGAGATGGCAAACCTGGCAAAACTCACGCAGCAACATGAAGGGCTGCCTCTTTTGGGGAAGGGGAGGGCATTCTGCTGTGTTCACAGCAAGAATTATCTTTAAATTGTATCTGATGCACAAATGCAGCAGAATGATGCCCGGCCACCCTGCTAAGCTTAAATGGAAGGCCAGCCCTGAGCACAGACGCATTCAGAGCCACAGCAAACCACCTCCTATCAGGATGGGCACCTTAGGCTCATGTAGTCCAAAGCAGAAATTATCAATCACTGCAAAGGCTGTGAAAGAATGGCTAGGCATCTGCCTTCTCAATAAAACAACCATCCCAGACAAAATTACTACTCACCGCTCAGTGTGTGTAGGCCCAAATTGTAGACCAGTATTTCCTCTTCTGTGTTCAGAGCTATGATGCCTTTAGACCCTGGTGACCATTGTTCCAGTTTCTCACAGTCCAAAATGCTAGAGCTAGGAAGGTGGGCAAGGGAAGGATGATGGGGAATGAACAGTTTTTACAAAAACAATATCACAAGTACAGATGTTGTTGCTTCCACACACACCCTGGGCTAGTAGTGTTAATCCTTTATCTATTTATTAACATATTTTTTTATCTCACTCTTCCTCCAAAGGAGTTCAGAAAGGCATAAGCAGTTGCATACACATACACACACTTCATCCTCTCAACAACCAAATGCAGTAGAGTAGGCTAAAAGGTGATGACACCCAGTGACCCTCACTGGTGAAGTGGAGTTCTGAACCTGGATCTTCATGGTCCCACTCTGACACTCTAGGTAGAAGTGAAAGGGAAAGGACCCATGGAAGGCTAAGTTCAGGACAGACTTTCAGTCATGTGGCCAGCATGACTAAACCACTTCTGGCGCAACGGAACACCGTGACGCTGTTTACCTTCCCGCCGCAGTGGTACCTAATTATATACTTGCACTGGTGTGCTTTCAAACTGCTAGGTTGGCAGGAGCTGGGACAGAGCAACGGGAGCTCCCTCTAGCAACACTTGCCTTGTATTCCTTAGCCACACCCACTTAACACCACCAATTTTGGCCATGCCCCTTCTTTTAAACAGATTCAGCAGTACCTCTTGAATAAACAGACGGTTCCAAGACCTGTGGCGTTTTTTTTTGAAATTAAGCCATACATTCCACAGTAGCTTCTGAAACTTTTAAAGCAGGGCTGGCGAAGCTAAGGCCAGGGGCATGGATGTGGCTTTCAGGATTCCTCCCAGGCCACAACCCCTCAGCAGACCTTTCCGGCGGCCTCCACAACCACTTTTGCCTGACACATCCCTTCACTGTGGCAAGGCTTAGAGGATGGAGAGGGGTGCCATAGAAACTTCTGGTTTTTCACGACTGGGCCATAGCCTACAGTACAAAAGGTAAGAAATGCATCTGTTGCTTTGCCCACTGGCATGCAGCCCCCAGAAGGTTGCCCCTGAGATAATGCAGCCCTTGGCACGAGAAAGGTTCCCCACTCCTATTGTAAAGCTTACAGAGGCCCTTATTGCTAAGGCAGCGCTCCCATTACAGGCTTTCAGCATTGTTTTCAGCTGGCACACACCACCAACTAAAGCAGACATTGTCAGAAAGGATCATGAGGGGCTGCCTTTACCAAGTCAAACCACTGGTCCATCTAGTTTAGTAAACTGCCAGGGTGGGCAGAAGGTGGGCAGGGATCTACGGGAAAATTGTTGGATGATTTACTGTAGACTGGCAAAAGTTTCTGTCTCCCAGCAGTTTAACTGACTCTTAAATTAGGCTATTCAAATCTCTTTATCTGCAGCAGTTCACCTGTAGATTTGCATATGTAGGGTACGCCTGCATATAAGTAACTGGCTCCTCCTGAGCCTCCCACCCTTCTATGCAGTTGTTTTTGCCACTGATGAATGGGAGTAACTTTGTTCTGCTCCCACATTTGCTCCTGATTGCTGCAGGCTGAGGGGGCAAAGCCTCCCATTCTAGCAGTTGACACCATAATAACATTAAGTTATTAAGCCTGTCATCCACACAAGAGCGTTCTTGGAATATTTGACCCTGGTCAAACCATTGGTGGACAACTGCCAATTTTTAACTAGCCAGCTGACCGGCAAGCCAACCTAATTATAGTTTATATTAAAGGCCTGTGATCTTAGCTGTCCAGAGTCTGACAAGAAGCCAGAGGTTTTCCATCTTGCTTGCTAAAAGGCTTACAGGATGCTGAAGCTGTAATTTCTGACAAGTACGTAAGACCTGCTGTTGGTTGCAATCAAAGTTTACTTCTGCTGGGAATTTGGATGCTAAAGAGATATTATTCTAGCTGTTCTTGCAGAAGCTATTGTTATGAAGAAATCTAAAATCTTCCTGAGGTCATGCACTGATCAAAGGTATCAAGAGACAATATGAAGCTATAGTATCCTTGTTGAGCTATTTTTTGTTAAACAGTTCAGGATTCTTCCACTACATCCTCACATAAATATGTGAAGACCCTGGTCAGCAGAAAACATTGCTCAGCTTCTGACTCAGAAGAAGCTTATTATTTGTCACTTGCTAATTTGTGACTTTTGAGTTTATTGTTTGCTTCCTGTAAGCTTTTACATACCATTTCAACATGTATCTTAGAAGCAGACTTATGGGTCTGTAAAAAAATGGCTCATACTTGTCTCATCTTCATGCCCTTAAGATCTCTGAGTAAGTTTCTGATTCTCTTTCCCATCTAAAAGGAGGGAACCTCATCACTGTAAAATGAGCAGCCAGAAGACTCTAGAGTCTAGACCAAAGCGTGACTCTGGCCTGGAGCACCTTAAGACCCCACCACCCAGCAATTAAGCTATGGGGTGGGGAGATAACACTAGGAAGCAGGAAGATATCCTACTGACCCCAGTGGGAGCTTTCTTCCTAAGCTTAATTGCTCCACAGAGGGGTGTTTTTGTCAGCATGGTAGCTGGGGTGCGAAGGTTTAACCCTCCTCTCCCCATAGGCTGTTATGCCAACAAACACCACCCCTTTATTTCTGCCCCTGCCCCATATACCCACACACCAAAGAGCATGTGATCAGGATTAAATGTACATAACACTGCAAAGCAGCCTTTTTTTTTTGAACAGTCCATTTAGTTTGGTGAAAAAGGTCGCATCCACACCATACATTTAAAGCACACTACTTCCCCCAAGAATCCTGAGAACTGTAGTTTGTTGAGGGTGCTGGGACCTGTAGCTCTGAAGGGTAAACCACGGTTCCCAGGATTCTTCAGAGAAAGCCAGGTGCTTTAAATGCACAATGTAGCAACATGACAACACTATATTTAAAGGTAAAGGTACCCCTGACCGTTAGGTCCAGTCGCGGATGACTCTGGGGTTGCGGCGCTCATTTCGCTCTATAGACTGAGAAGCCGGCGTTTGTCCGCAGACAGCTTCCAGGTCATGTGGCCAGCATGACTAAGCTGCTTCTGGCGAACCAGAGCAGCGCACGGAAACGCTGTTTACCTTCCCACAGGAGCAGTAACTATTTATCTACTTGCACTTTGATGTGCTTTTGAACTGCTAGGTTGGCAGGAGCTGGGACCGAGCAACGGGAGCTCACCCCGTCGCAGGGATTCGAGCCGCCCTAGGCTCTGTGGTTTAGACCACAGCGCCACCCGCGTCCCAACACTATATTTAGATGGACCCAATTGGAAGGACCCCTCCCAAGGACTTTATATGTCTCCTAACTTGGATTTTCAAACAGTTTGCTGACTGTGTGGGCTTTTTGGATTTCTTGTTTGCCAACTCATCCCATGGTATGGCAGCCCCCAGCCCTGCCCCAAATTCCCACCCCCAGCAGGAAAGGTCAGTTTCTTTCTCCTTGGGGACTGCTTTATTCTCCTCTGTATTTTGCCACATAACCTTCGATCTCTTCAGGATCCATATTAAAGTCAGCTCAACTTTCTCAGTAATGGGACATGTGTGCTGAGGCACAGACAGCACATGATGGCATGGAACAGTGCATGTTTTTGACTTTTCTCAGACACCCCACTACCACCACGGCTCAAAAGAATTTCACTTGTCTTACAAGTGACATTGAAAGTCAAGTTTTTGCCACACCTTGATTACACTTCGTAGGCCTAACCTTTGTCGGCCACCACAACTCTAGAGCTGAGTTACCGTTTTCCAAGTATTTCTGGTAAGAGGAGTTCCTCCAGACACTTTCCAGAACTGCTCTGCCTGAAGAGGCTGTTTGCTACATACTCCTAGGCAGAAAGGAAGAGAAGCCAATTAAAATGCCAGCCATTCCACCAGAGGATCCATATTAAAGTCAGCTCAACCTTCTCCACCAGAGGTTTGGGAAGATTTGTCACTCCCCAGCAATTCTCTTTCTTATCCCACAAGTCTGGGTTGAATGTAAAGGGGTCTACCCGCAAAGAGAAGGGCTGAGCAAAATCAACCCGGACATAGCCCCGTTCTCCAAAAGCAGCTCTGCAGATGGTCCACAGGGATGTCCAGAGGCTGAGGGTCTGGGTGGGGCTCTGGGAAAACAGAACAAGTGTTAAAAATATTAATTCAGACTTGGTTGACATATGCAGCAGAATCCTAAATGAGGAGAGTTCTGTGTGCACCTTCAGGTGTGTGATCAATTATTTTTAATACTCATTAAGTAAAACAAAGACTGTGCAAGTAAAGAGAGAGGTTCCAGACTACCGTACTTGACTCCCAGATATACTAGTTTTCTACTTGCAGCAATGTTATATATATGTCCGTGTGTGTGTGTGTGTGAAATCACTCAAAGTCACTTCATGCTGGAAGCCATAGCTATGACAGCTTGTTCCACAGATATATCCAGAGCACCTTCCAGTTCTATTTGGCTGGGTTAATTTCCAATTTTGCTGCCTGGATATGTCAGGTCCTGGTTCACAGGAATGGACAAACATGAAAAGTACCTTTAGAAATAAATGGAGAAATCCAGCACTTTTATGTAGCAGGGATTGGGCACCAGTGACTCCACACACCTCCCCTCCCCATCCCCACCCCCTATCAATGATGACTGAGCACGGCTCAGTGGGCATGGAATATAACAGCAAACTCATTCTTCAAGTTTTGATCCTTTTGTAGCCAAAATGGTGCCAAACACACAAAAATAGGTAAGGGGCAGTATCAGCAGACCCCAAACAGGAGTAGTCCACATGGAATATTTTACTGCAGGTCCCACTTGTTCGCTGTAAATGATGATGATGATGATTACCCTGCCCATCTGACTGGGTTGTCCCAGCCACTCTCAAGCATGGATTCTCAGCTCCTCCAGACCCAACCACAGCAGTTCTTACCACTTTCCCCCTGTAACCAGAGTCAGGAGCCACATCATAGGAGATTCCAATGGGCACAATCAAGATGTCAGGGACAGTGCCTGAATGGAACGCACTGAACACCAAGCTCAGCCACTCCCTGCTGGAGGCAGAGACCTGTGGTGCACCAGCAAAGGCCTCTTCCAGGAAGATCAGAAGTGGTTGTCTACTCCGGAGAACTTCCTCAACATACTGTGGGGGGAGAGAGAAATCCCTGATCTCAAGCACCAAATTAACAGAAGCATGTTTACTGATAAATTTTAGTTGATGATGCGTGCCAGAACAAAATCAATTTTTGATGAATATATATTTTAAATATAAATAAAATTCTATTGGCATGCAAAAATTGGACACAAAATTCAGCTGTCTGAGAATACAGTATAAGCTTTCCTGTAAAAAAAAAAAGCCCTTATGCTTGTGAATATATTATTGAAACTGTGTGGGCAACATCTGCCAAAATATCAGATGCTAGAGAGATAGTGCAATAAGATTTCCACTGGGTAGGGGCAGGGTGTCAGTACTCCTCTTCATAGCTCTTCACTCTCCACCATGACCGGCAAAATCCTAAAAACAGGCAGGATAATAAAAATTGCAGAAGCAATTCTGTGTATTCTTTCAATTTGCATAATTTACAGAGGCTGCAAAGTCCAGGCTGGAGCAGATGAGACTTTTTCACTTGGGGTAATGGTGTTGGGAGACAATGAAAAAGGAGAAGAATGACATCATGCAAGTCTGTTGAATAATAAACTGAGAAATATTCTCTCTCTACTGCAATAACATTTTTCCTACAAGGGCCGACATTGATGCTGAAATGCAGCATCACCTGAGCTCTGCGAGTGCAGCTTTTTCCTGACTGAAGTACAGAGAGTGTGAGAACATTCGCACGGAAACCAAAATGTTTGTTTACAAAGCTATTGTACTACCAACTTTACTGTACGCTTGTGAAACACGGACCACTTACAAACATCATCTCCAACTCCTCAAAAGATTCCATCAACAGTGTCTCCCCAAAATTTTTACATATCACTTGGGAAGACAGGCGAACTAATGCCAGTGTATTGGAGGAAGCAAAGATCACCTGTGTTGAAGCAAAGATTCTTCAACATCAACTTTGTTGGACTGGTCATGTTGTTCAGATGCCTGATTATCGTCTTCCAAAGCAACTTCTCTATTCCTAACTTAAGAATGGAAAGCATAATGCCAGTGGACAACAAAAGAGGTTTAAAGACACTCTAAAGGCAAATATTTAAAAATGTAGTATAAACACTGACAACAGGGAAACACTGGCCTGTGAGCGCTCCAATTGAAGATTTACCAAAGGCATCGTGGATTTTGAAGCAGCACAAACTCAGGATGAAAGGGAAGAAGAGTTTGGATTTGATATCCCGCTTTATCACTACCCGAAGGAGTCTCAAAGCGCTAACATTCTCCTTTCCCTTCCTCTCCCACAACAAACACTCTGTGAGGCGAGTGGGGCTGAGAGACTTCAGAGAAGTGTGACTGGCCCAAGGTCACCCAGCAGCTGCATGTGGAGGAGCGGAGACGCAAACCCGGTTCCCCAGATTACGAGACTACCATTCTTAACCACTACACCACACTGGCTCCCTAAGAGTCTACCGCTCTTAACCACTACACCACACTGTGAGAAATGAGCTAAGAGGGAGGCACATTTGGCAAATCCTCATTGTGATCTGCCCGGAAACCTATGTCCCCACTGTGGCAGGATGTGCAGATCCAGCAGTGGCCTCCACAGTCACTTACAGACACACTGTTCAGATCATGCTCATGGAAGACATGGCTTTGGCTACGAGTGATTGCCAAAGAAGAATTATTTAAGAGCTACTAAAAACACACAACAAACTGGCAGAAGGTTCAGCCTGACAATAGAACGCCCCCTGCATGACTTAAACATAGTGACAGCCACTGCAACAGCTAAATCTGCAGTATACTTCCAATTATTAGCCGCTGGGGCAAGCATCAGGACAGAGCTATCTCTATCTTGCTCTGCTTGTGAGCTTCTTGAGGGCACCTCAAACAGTGCTTTTCAGTCAGAGTGTGCCAGAGCAGTTTCAGCACCTCTCAAGTGGGTGCCATTGTGGGCCAGTGCTCCCCCCACACACTTTTTGCCTCTACCTACTTCTAAGAAGCCCAAAATGAACATTTCAAGTCAAAACGGAAGATGTGAGTCCACACTTTTTTCTTAAAGAACTACGACTCCACCTAGTTCCTAGCCACTCCTAGCCTCCCACGTGGGCTGTGAGCTTCCCAGCCAGGCCTCTACCATTGCAGCCACGGGCATCTGCACGAGGGCCCTTCCAAGATGCCCCAATCGTCCACCTGCATCTAAGAGAGAGAGGGAGGCGGGGGCACATTTCTTTGACTTGCACCAGAACCAGGGGCACCAGCATCTGCTCTGGGCTGTTGCAAGTCGCCTAGTGACTTGCTGTAACAACTGCATAGTGTGTTCCAGCACCTATTTTTCTTGGGGAAAAAGCACTACCTAAACACTCACCATTTGGAGATGAGCCCTTAATTAGATGGGACATCTGCCTGACCTTATGCACCAACCAACTTTACAAGTAAGTCTTCATGCCAAGCAAATAGGAAAAACACCCATTTCAAAAATATCAAAGCAGTTCAGAGCCCACGACATGAACACACAATTCAGGGGTTCAGCCGATACACAATTAATGAAACAGATGAGCCTGTTGCCACATGGAAGTGCCAACATCCACATGGCTCCGGGGCGAATGAAACTGCAGTAGGAGATAGACTGTGCAATGGGGCTGCGGCTGCTGGGGCTGCTGTGAGTGGGAAGCGATGTTTGTGCTTTCCCCAAAGGTGTCTGGCAGTGGAGGAAATTATAACGACAATTTGCAAATGCAATTGTCACTTTCTGGCTGAGGAAGCAAGCTGTGCAGGTTTTTAAACCTGCTTCCCCACTGAACAAAAAGATCAAATTGTCTTTTGTGCTTTTCTGAAGAGACCATGCATGAATATCACTAGTCTCTTAGACACTAAAGGCTATTCTGTGTTCTCTCATCAGGCAAACATGAGCAAAGAAAAATTGACTGCCCCCACCCACCCACCCACAGCAGAGATTCAGATTCACCAAGTCTCATTTCAGCTCTAATGAAGCATAATACTGTAGCTAGATACATCATTTGAAGAAGAAGAATCTTTATTTGCATCAGCCACTAGCCATAGCCATAGCCATAGCTATAGCCATAAAATAAAATAAAATAACATGTACTGAAGATAGAGGTAAAAACTTAACTATACAAAATACATTCTGGAGGTTTCCATCAATAATCAAATAATAGATCTTATTCTAATTGCCCCTGCTAAAAAAATTGTGGTTTTTACTGTCATCTGATTATCTTGATCTGCTAGATGAAAGCACACAGTAACAATGGTTGAGCGACCTGGTATGGGTAGTAGTAGAGGGGTAATAACCTCACTCGTCAAATCTTTATAAACAGTGCAAGCTAATACTGCCATCTTCACAGGGACACAACCATTTTTCCAGTGGAAGTTTTTGAAATTGACCCTCAAGTACAGCTGAAGGCACTATATTTAATCTTCTTGCATAAGTGAAAGCGTACCTGTATTTTGGAATTGTTAAATTTTCCAAATAGGGTGCCAATGTGTCAAAATGACTAGGTGTAAAATAATCATACTATGGACAAAATTTCCTTCTCGTGGCCAAATTATTCTGTCACTCAATAACATATAGGCCCTGTCTAATTAAATTATTTGCTTTACTGAAGCCCAGTGTTAATAACTGTTGTGGTTATAAACCAGAAAATTAAAGCTTTCGGTTGATCATTTTAGTCCAATCTTGCGATACTAAGGGTAGTAGATCGTTGGGGTTTAAATTTAGCCGAAGCCAATAATTGAATGTCCTAACCTACACCAAATCTGTAATTCAACAGCGAGAAGATTAGCCTCCAAGAGCAATGAAATATTTGGAAAACAGGATGGAGCAGAAAAAGATTGCCTTAGGAACTTAGACTGAACAGCTTCCGTAGTTCCAAGGTGAACGTCTATCCAAATCTGAGCCCCATATAATAACTGTGCTAGGGGTTTAGCTTAAAAAACTTCAGGTGCTGATGGTATGTGATTGCCACCTTTTGTATGGAAGAAGCGTGTCAGAATTCTGGTGCTTTGAGACGCTTTTCCTTTGCATATTTCTGATGTGTTCCCCATGACCCTGTTGACTGAAAAATAAGGCGGATGTATTTAAAGACTTTAACTTGTTTGAGCAACTGATTATCCATATACCATCTATGGGCCCTATAGTTTCTTGAAAACACCATGACTTCAGTTTTCTTGTAATTTCTTTCTCAGTAGCCTGAGAATGCCCTCATCAATCTTTTTAGGCCCACTTTTGTTTAAGACTGCATCATCTGCATATAATAATATAAAGATGGTTTTTGTGGCCGATTTAGGGGCATGATACTCTGGGGATGTTAAACTCTGGACAATATCATTTATATATAAATTAAACAGTGCGGGAGCTAGGATACAACCTTGCTTAACTCCCTTTGTCACTGGTATGGATTCTATGAGCATTTGTAGAGCAGCGCACTATCAGCACAGTGTTTTTATATAAAGTTTGCAGCAGCACGTACAACAAAATAGTGTCCAACATTCAAAAACCCCTTCAGCTTGCATTAACTAGCCACACACAAGGCATGCAAGCTCCACCCCCAGTCGTTCTTAGACTTCTTCTTGGTTGAGCAACACAGCCAAGCAACACAGTTGGAGCCTCCCTCCTCCCTGGCCGGCAGGGAGGGAGGGAGAGGAGCTGCTTCCTTTGAAATTTAAGGGACATCATTTAAGGGACATTTAAGGGACATCCATCAATAAGGGACAGCAGCGGGACATGGCGCTGGAATAAAGGACTGTCCCTTCAAAAAAGGGACACTTGACAGCTATGGACCCAGTGGCGGAGCGTCATGCTTCGGCACCGGGTGCGGAGAGCAGGCGGGGGCAGGACTGGCGCATGTCCTGGGGGCGGGGTGCCCAGTGCAGGCGGGGGCGGGGCAGCCGTGATGGCACCCTGGGGATTGCGCTGCCGGGGGTGGTGCACTCCCCCTGCACTCCTCTTCCTCCGCCAGTGGCTAGACCCTCACTGACCCTACCGCCTTTTGTTGAGGAAGTGGCTGTCAATGAGCGACATTTGTATCCGTTAAGCATTACAGAGTCATTGTGCCTTGTTTCTTGTAGCAGAATAATATCAAATTACTCAAAATAGTTCATCAGCTTTTATTATTCTGCCTTGAATGCCAACCAGCTATGTTCCATGACATCAGTTTTAGCCTGAATTCCTTTAAAGCTCTGTGCTGTCGCTTCCCAATTTCGTCTAAAAAAACGCTTCCAATCAGTGGGAACTCATTCAACAGTATTAGTATCCTTTTTGATTCTCGAGAGAGGACTACCTATTCCATTTGGAGCTAACTTCTGATAGCTCAGCCACAGCATCAGGATTGTCCCTCCCCATATCATATTCCTGGGGGGGGGGGATGAGTTTGCAGCTCTGCATCTATACACTTCAAAGTTCCTCCAGTAGTCCTCTTTTTAACTATACATTTTGGAGAAACAGCTTGTGGGCAAAAATGGGTTTTCATCAGGCATTTAGGAGAAGAAAAAGTAAGATCAATAGATTTGTGATGTTCTGGTTTCAGAACAGAAACTACTTAACCATAGCAATTAAAAAAGCCTACAAATTGAAGGCTCAGAGAGTTCTAAGACAGCACAATTTGCTTGAGTAAGGCCCCCAAATCTGACTATAATGAAAGCTAAATTCTGCAAGGTCATTGTAGGCAGATGGAATTAAACCATTCTACAAATCATTAAATATTTGACCTAAGATGTAATATTCAGCACATACCAACATTTTAATGGATCCACTCAACCCACATCCTTACAAAGCCAGCATAGTTGTGTGAATTGACTGGCTATACCCTAGCTACATTTCAGCCACATTCTTAATGGCCTAGGCCACACAGGATATAGGAACCTGTGTAATATTCCCAGACATGTCCTGATCACATTTAAAGTAAACTTAACCACATGCCCATTCATTTGTAATGCAAGCATTACAACAGCATGCTCACGCACGTACGTACGGAGCACTGATTGCAGACATTCCAACAGTAACAAGCGAATGGTCCAGGACATGCATTAAGCGCTTTCCATGTGTCAGTCCTACTTGAACGAGGGCTTCCTGCATGGGTGCATTCTGCCTTAACCACTGAAAATTCTAGAGCTCCCTCAGAGACAAGCGGAGAAGGCTGGAGAGCATCCTAGGGAAATAGAGAAGCAGAACCACTGGCCGCCTTTCTCTGCTTTAGCAGCTCAATGTCCCAGCTCCAGCCCCTGGGGACAATTGGCTGCTAAAGGAGAAATAAGCAGAGATAAACCTCCAGCTTTCTCTGCCTGTCTCTGGGGAAGATTCAGAATACTGAACCATCAGAACCTACCTTAGGACTAAATTAGATCTGATCATGGATCTTCCATGTCACACCTCCTTTAGTTAAGTGCAACCATTAAGTGAGGGCTTTAAACCTCCCCCCCCATACACATACCATTTCCCACCCCCATTTAAACGACCCCTTCCAAGTTGAAATTAGCTTCTAGGAGGAGCGAAAGGGATTATTCTCTCCTCTGCCCCAACTCCAGCTAATATCAGCACCAGAAGGCAGCACTGAAACCCAGGAACCTGCACACTTTGTGTATGTGTGTTAAACCCACCTTCACTAAGCAAAGCAGACACTGCCCCAGAGACAGTATGTTTCACCTGTACACACAAAGGTGAGGCTTAGATGCTCAACAAACATCTAGTACAGCAGTAAGAAACTGGTCCCCACCTCCCTCCCAAACATAGGCGCCGACTCCATGGGGCTTGAGGGGGCTCGAGCCCCCTCAAAAAATTTTTTGGGGGGGCTCAGCCCCCCCAATAATCTCGGGCGGGTGCCCTTCCAGCAGAGCGCCGCCGCCGTCCCCCGCCTCCTCCTCACCTGCTCCTTCGCCAGCCAGCCAGCCGCGCGCCCTAATCGGAGGCACTGCCGGAAATCCCGCGAGAACAGGGGAATCCCGACTGGCCACACCTCCCAGCCAGCCAATCGGCTGGCTGGGGGGGCGTGGCTTGCCCTATTTAGGGCCGGAGCCACTTTATTTGCATATTCATGAGCTTATTTATTATTCATGAGCTTTCCCGGGCCCCCCCAATATTTTTTCTAAGTCCGCGTCCCTGCTCCCAAATATCTGCCATAAGCACCCGACTGCCCATCTCGTAAGTGCTCAAAATACTACCTGACGTTCACACCTACTGTTCCATGTTATCCTCCAGTAGCTGGGTGCCCCTGGGCTGCAAATTATTCACCCTTCACATCACCCAAAATGAAGATGGGGTGCATTGTGCTACTTTGGTCTTCCGACGAGCATATTGAAGACTCAATGCAATTCTGGCACTTATGTGGAAAATGTAGCTTGCTAGGCTAGTTAGCTAGTTTCCTCTGTGCTTTTATTTTGTCTTGTACTCTGTGTATTTCTCTCACTCAACCTTCCTTCCTCATTTATTAAAAATCAAGCCTTTTGTAATTCATACCCTGGAGATTGACTGATTACTTTGGAACACCCTAAGGAATGTCTCCCAATACTACATGTCCACAACAAGGTTTTGGCATACAGGGACTCAAGGGAGAACGAGCTGAACATTTCTCGAAATGGAGCGTCAACTAGCCATTTTCCAGTTCACAGGTTAAAATCCCTGAACTCTCCAGGCAGCTATTCAAGCAAAGAGAAGGATACCAGGAGATCCACACTAGCACCTCCTACATCACATTTAGCTTACTAATAGTTGTTGTAGTTGTTATTATTTATATGCCACCCACCTGACTGGGTTGCCTCAGCCACACATGGCCACTTTTGATGTGGCAATATGTAGCCAAGCCTCAAAGCCAGAATGTGAGGAAACATCACCTGGTCATTCACAAGATGAAATGCTGTTGTGGAGCCCGTGAGAAAGTCAATGCAATATGACAAATTGTCACATTAAGTGGCTGCTGGTCAAGTGTTCTTAGAAGTGACTTCAAAACTCTCAGCCAAGTCTCTTCCTCCTCTTCCTCCCCTCAGCACCAACACCCACCCCCAGTGCTCACAGCCCATAGCAATCAGAACTTCCCTTCCTTCCAAAGATCAAACACTAAACTTACTGAAGCCAAAACAGCTCTGGAGAGGCCTCCTTGCTCACTGTCCCGGGCCTGTTCCACTCCTTGCGGCAGGAATACCCCTCCTAGAAGCCTCAGCAGGGTTCTGTACAAAGAGGAGCAAGAGCAGGGCTGGTTTATTAAGAGCCTGGGTCCTCCACACATCCTACTGTGTAGGAACAGGATTTGGTCTGTGGGATGCAACTTAGGATGTTTAGGGAAGTTTTTAATGTCTGATATTTTATCGTAGTGTTGTTGTTATCGTTGTTGTTGTCGTCATCATCATTAATTCTCTTGTGAGCCTCCCAGAGTGGCTAGGGAAACCCAGACAGATGGGTGGGGTATAAATCATAAATTGTTATTATGATCCTGTGAGCCACAGTCATCTTTTTCTTTTCTTTTCTTAAAAGAATGCAAACAAAATTCTAGCTGTGGAAATCAGCTTTGGTCACATCTACATTCAAAGCCCTTTTTTTTACCACTTTCCCCATCCTGGAAACCATAGTTTAAGTATTCTAAGAGTGGTGAGGAGAAGCCCCCCAGCACCATTAATAAACCGCAGTTCCTAGCATTCTTTAGGGGAAGCCATGATTGTTAATGTGGTATAAGGGTGCTTTAAATGTATGGTGAGGATGTGACCTGAAAAATATGACAGCAAGGAGGTCTTCCAGCAGCTTTAATACTCTGCATGATGAAGAAAAATATGTGTGAAAATAAGAACGTGTATATGTTTTAAATAAGTTTGCAGGGCCTTTTTAGAGGAACAGAATAAAGCATATCTTTATGCAGATTTTTTCAATTTTTTAATGTTATTAATAGATTCGTGATGGGGTGGGGGGACGCAAAGGTCTGGGTGGAAAGAATCATATATCCAAATCTATCCAGCTGGAAAACTTAATTCCACAAGTTCATTGTGGGCAGAACAAATTATGCAAATTCCACAAATTATTAAAATATTGTTATTTCATTTAATAAGACTTAAGAAATCTGATTTATTAGACCCAAACGGCACTCAGCATCAGCAGAAGTGGTAAAAGCTTTTTCAAGACAGAACCACCCACACTAATTGCAAAACTGAGAACAGGTGGAAGGGAAACTTCCATAAGGAATCAAACTGAGGGGCGGGGAAAGGGGAGATAATCAGAAGTGGGAAAGGCCTCGCTCACAAACACTGCCAGCGTCAGACTCTTCAAACCTTTCAAACCCTGATGGCAGTTGTTGTTCCCTCCATGGCTTGCTGGGGATGATGGTAGTTGTAGTACAAAACAAATGGAGGGCACTAGGTTGGCAACTGTACAATTGCAGCCTTGAAAGCCAAGCCTCTGTAGCTGCATGGGGGAAACTGCACTGAGGGGGCAGTTGGGTTCCTTTCTGGGCTAAACCTCAGGGTGAGGTGGCGAAGCAGACTCTCTCCCTCCATTCTCCCACCATGGACTTTTCTTTTCTTAACAGAGTATCTCTCCCTCTCTCTCTCTCCACCACCTAAACTCTTTCTGGAAGGGAGCCCTGTCAGATGGCAACCAAGACAGGAGGCCACCTGGGTGAAGAGGAAAGGGAAATTGCCTTTCCAGACCAAGAGGGAGTTCATGTTTCGAGCATAACAACATATTGGTCAGATTCAGAAGTTGCCTTTATTGGGAAGATATTGGGGTTCCATACTCAATACCTTGTAGGTTAAGCCTGGAATGGCCAAATAGAAACTAGACGACAATTATCAGGGCGCGTTTTTAGGTATTGCAATGCTGATGCAACACAACCTCAACCAGCAAGTAGCTGAGGGGTGGCACCCAAATATGAGGAAAAGCACAAGCAAGCAAATGGAAGCAAAGGGGCAGCTATGTCCATCTATGGCAATACTTGCTTCGACTAGTTTACACTAGTTTAAGCACAAGGCATAGAAATTTTGGGCTGATCCACACTTCCTTTTGTCCTGCTACTTTTCCCCAGGAAAAACCGCTCTTTAGTGCTCAGAGCAAAAAGGCAACTCAGGTTTTCCACGGATTGCCATTTGTTCCGACCTACTGCTAAGAAGTGGGCTTTCCCCTGGAAAGGAGCAGGGCAAAGGGAAAACCATTCGGACCCATGCTTTCTAGGCACATCCAAGGGTATAGGAAGGGGAGTGCAGTCCGCCCCGGGTATCATCCTTGAGGGGGTGACAAAATGGCCAGCTGCTGGGGGCAGCACTTACCGTGGGGCCTGGCCTGCAGCATGCCTGAGCCACACGTCTCTCCTGGGAGTTTACAGGCTTCCCCAACCTGTTGCCTCCTCCCAGATGTCGGATTATGACTTCCCAGGTGGAGGACACCAGGATAACAAAGGCTGATGTCATTTTTTCAGGATTCAAAACAATTCAAATATATAACCTTAACAACCACCCTGAAATATGTATTTCAAGTCAGGGGCCGAATGAGAGAGTGGAGGGCTTAGCAAATGGCATATTGGAATGAAACCAAATCCAAATACCCTTAAGCAGAAGCAGAAGTGAAAGGGGGGGGGGGTGAAGAATCCCAGAAAAATGTGTGAAAAAATATGTTCTCATATCTCAAAATGCACTCCAGATTGAAATCTTACCTGCACTTTGAAGGATAGGTTTTGTATTCACAAGTGACCCTGGGTGTGCCTAGGCCCTGTGAGATGAGAATGAGCTGAAGCAACAGCCTGTCCAACTGAGATTTGTGGGTTGATAAAAAGACCATAGGAACATGAGGCTGGAGGCAAGAGAAAAACAACAGTCCTAAGCAACAGCAGACATACACAATATACCAAAGAGGGCACAGTGCAAAAGCTTCATGTAACAAAAGAGGCATCAGAGCATCCGAAAGGCTGGGGGGGGGGTCTGGCTCAGGAACCACACATGGCTCATGAACAGTTAAAATAGCATAAGTAGGGATAGCAAAATAAAAGCTTCCTTTTCTTCTGAAAAGCAGAAAGTATGCTTAACAGTGTAAAAAAACAAACAAACCCAATACTTAGCACTTGAACAGATTTCTATAGCAGCCTTAGCCAACCTGTTGCCCTGCAGACATTTTGAACTACAACTTCTGAGCTGGCTGGAACTGATGGCAGTTGCGCTCCAAAACATCTAGCGGGGTAGGCAAACTAAGGCCCGTGGGCTGGATGTGGCCCTATCGCCTTCTCAATCTGGCCTGTGGACAGTCCAGGAGTCAGCGTGTTTTTACATGAGCAGAATGTGTCCTTTTATTTAAAATGCATCTCTGGGTTATTTGTGGGGCACAGGAATTCGTTCATTCCCCCCCCCCCAAAAAAAAATATATAGTCTGGCCCACAACATGGTCTGAGGGACGGTGGACTGGCCCACGGCTGAAAAAGGTTGCTGACCCCTGATCTAGAGGGCACCTGGTTGGCTCCTCCCAGACATTCTCTTAGCAAACCCTAAAGAAGCTTTGCAGGTCAGCATCATGACCCTCATACCACAGATGTGAGGCTGAAATGCTGTGACTGGCACCAGGCCAGCAATACCTGCAATGAAACCTCCAACATAAAAGCAAGAGGAATAAAGCCCATATTTAGCTGGACTCAAAGGTTAGGTACTCAATGATCAAGAAACTCAGGAATGCACATGAGCAGCTTTGGGATTTCTTTAGTGTTAGCAGAGAGAAAGGACGGCATACAATCTAGAGCAAATTCAAAGAATGTTGCTATTAGAATTATGGTATTGCCTCTGGAAAAAGATGGGGGGGGAGGAAAATGGAAGGTCCTAGAGCAGGGTTTCCCAAACTTGGGTCTACAACTGTTTTTGGACTACAACTCCCATCATCCATAGCTAGCAGGAATAGTGGTCAGGGATGATGAGAACTGAAGTCCAAAAACAGCTGGAGATCCAAGTTTGGGAAACCCTGTCCTAGAGAAAGAGATTGGGATACCATTGTAAACTGAACAGGAAATGGAACTGAAAACATGGAACTGGACATGAACTTAGCAGACATATAATGAGAAATAAAAATGGAATACAAAAAGTGGAATACAACAAGAAATGGAACTGAACATACAGAACTGGATATGAGCAAGTGGACATATACTGAAAAATAAAAATAGTATGGACTCAATGTGTGATCACAGTGAAGAAGCTTTAATATAGACATGGATGGAAAAATTTAGTATTATTCAATATGGAGCAGTGGTGGTGGGAATTAATAGAGGTAAAATTAAAAGAAAGAATATGGTTAACATTTATCAATAATAGAGAATCTATCCTGGGCTTTCCATGGGAATGGAAATGAATGACTGAGACACCTTAACATTAAAAAAAATGTTTAAGAAAAAGTAGAGAAGAAAGATGCTTGCATGTATTTTTTTTTGCTAAGGTTTTCTTTTCTTTTATCTTATTTTATTTTTCTCTTTCTCTTTCTTCTTTTTGTTTCTACTTCCCCACTCATTATTTCCATATTTTATTTTAATTTTTGCTTTGCTCTTGCTTTTATCATCTACTCTGAGTTAATGAGATTGCACGCAGATGAACAACAAAAGAAAAAGAAAAAGGAATGCACATGAACAGGAGTCTTCAGAGCAAGAGGCAACATGGCACCCACTCCCATGTTGTTCTAGCATCCTACCAAGCCCATTTGCATTCCCAAAATATGGTTCTCACATTATAATTTCCCCTCTACAAGGTCAGTTATACAAGCTTCATTAACTTACTCAATTTGGGAGGAGAAGAAGAAGCAGCAGCAGCGTTCGGATTTGATATCTTGCTTTATCACTGAAGGAGTCTCAAAGCGGCTAACATTCTCCTTTCCCTTCCTCCCCCACAACAAACACTCTGTGAGGTGAGTGGGGCTGAGAGACTTCAGAGAAGTGTGACTGGCCCAAGGTCACCCAGCAGTTGCATGTGGAGGAGCGGAGACGCAAACCCGGTTCCCCAGATTACGAATCTACCGCTCTTAACCACTACACCACACAAAACTAACACTCTACTTTGCCATCAGTTTGGGTGAGGGTCTGGAATTTTGGAGTGACACGTTAATGAAGCTATCGGTACTGTTGGGAATGGGAAACCCTCTTGCATCCACCCAGGAAACAGCATCCCTTACCACCTCAGCAGCCCTGCGCACCATCTCCAGTTGCCCATTGTGGATTATCACGGCAAAGAACATTTGATTCAGAAGTTTTAGCAGAACCCAGTGGCTGAGCCTGAAGGTAGAGGAGAAGTGGGAGTGAGGTTAAAAAGCAACCCCCAAAGCAACAAGGAAGCATGCAAGCATTACTACAACTCTTAAGAGGCTCCAAGGGGCATGGGAACATAAAATCAAAGCCTTTGGGGGGAGAGGTGAGAAAGGCAACCTTCTTCCAGGGTACTTTACTGGTTTCTGGGACAGATTATTATTGCCACTATTCAACCCTTTGAGCACCTAACAATGTATAGAGATTAAAAATACAAGCCAAGAATCTGTGATTTCTTTGACACAAAAAAATAAGAAAAATGAAATTATCTGAAATGCTACAGGTTTCTGCTTTCTGATCTGATTTAAACGAGGAGGGATTTGGCAAGGTCCCAAAGATGGTCATAGCTATTGAAAAGTTATATTGTCTATGTTTTATGCATTTCATAACTGCAACAGGAAATCTAAAACTGCACCCCCCCAAAAAAAAACTTTGACTATTCCCATTAAGCTGAGCAGCTCCTCTCTCTTTCTCATCAAAGACTACCTTCCCCCCCGCAAAGCACTACGGTTGGCAGCACCCCCACCTGCAATCATGCCAGACAGCTCATTCCCATCATCACTCCCACCCCGTCCAAATGGGGAAAGAGAACTTCTGAGCTAATCAGCCCTTTCTCTGAGTTAACTGCATGCACTCACTGCCGCTGCTTTTCCTATTAGTCCCTAACTTGTGTTAATTTGAAGCTGATGAAAGGTGCTGGGTTAATAAGAAGCCTCTTATACACTGCGGTTTTCATCTGTAGGTTTCAAAGGACTTCCTGAAGGAAGTTCGCTGCCTCTCTCTCACCCCCTCACTTTCTTTTTAAAAACCACAAGCCAACGAGCAAAGATTTACCAAAAGATCATTGATATAAGGGCGGGGAGGGGGGGAATCTTGCATCAATCCTTTCCCAGAATCTCCCAGCCGTTTTAAATACACTCAAGGGTACTAAATCAAAGTACTGTACAGTTAACATGGAGCTGATTTCTTTACCATATATATACAGGGGCTATATGGCCCAGTTGCTGTGGTTGTATTGTGATTTGTTTTTAGCTATCTCTTAACTGTGCTTATCTACAGTATATTCTTTTTTTTTTTTTTTGCATTTCATTGTGGTTTATTTATCAATGTGGTTGTTGTTCTGGTTGTTGTTGTTTTTTACTTTATGTTGTAATCCACCCTGACATCAGTACTGATGAAGAGAAGGCTATAAATCATTTAAATAAATAAATAAAATATAGGAATCCCCCACCCTTTCCTCTAATCTCTTGCTAGAGGTTTTCACAGTCACCAAAAGATTCCCTCTCTTCCTTAAAACAAGTATCAAAGTCATTCAACAGCACCACTGCAAGGTCAAACAGTAACTGCTGACCAATGAGCTGATAAACTATATCCTATATAGCATTACAAAATATATTGACATAATCACAGTGTCATAATCCATTTTTTAATTTTTTTTTAATAAATTCACGGCCATGAGGTCAGCCCCTTGGTGCTGATGTAGTTATACATGTCATTATTATTATTTCTGTTTTCTGATCTTTAACCATAATAAAGAGTGGTGGTGATGATGTTGTTGTTGACATCAGGCTCTTTAGATCCTTCCACTGAGCTCAATGCCACAGCGCAGATTTAATTAGGCAATCTGGAAAGGCAGCCACATGCTGGTGTAGAGTCAATCCATAAGCAAAGAAAGGACAATGCAAACAGGCACCTACTGGCAATATTGCTCCCATGTACCCTCAGCAACGTGCAAAATGAAAACCTGGGATCAAAATCCTACCATCTCAAAGTGCGATCCTGCTGCAGTTCAGCCCAGGAGTTTACCAGGACAGCTAACATCAAACAGCAGCAGGGTGGCCTCCTTGCTCTTTAGACTAGGGAAAATGCTAGAAGTAACAGGCAGCAAGAAATTATCTCCCCAGATTTAGTAGTGAACACACTCCTGCATGGTGAGTAAGATAGAACTATGCATTTGAATTATTGAAATATATTATTTTTGCCATGTGGTTTTTGGGGGGTGGGGGCTGGGGAGATCTAAGAGAGGTACATTCTTTTAAAAGCTACAAAATATGGGTTCAGCGGAAAATATTAGCATTATACTCCCAACAAGAACTGAATGAGAATCAAGAGCCAGTGCAGAAAAGGTATCACTGGCAAATCTCCCAAACTCAGCAAATTAAAACCTCTAGCAAAGTGGTTTTCAGAGCAGGTTGCCAGGAAGTGTGGGGTCCCTTAGAAGTTTAGCAGCAAGTGCACTCTCCATGAGCACAGTGGTGGCAGACAAGCTATCCTGAAAACCCTCTTGCGTGCCACTACCAATTGCCCTCTGCATTTTGCAGCCATGCGGGATTGTTGGGTGGGTTCTGCTGTGCATTATTTGGGTCACAAGGGGCAGCAACAACCCTGAGTCAGCAGTCCGCAGGAACTGGCTGTCTAGAAATGTTACCATAGAATCTCAGCAAGCCAGCTGATATGTGAAAGATGGATACAGGGCCAGCCCAAGTCATTTTGCTGCCTGAGGCAATGGACAAGATAACTCCCTCACATTCCAAGTACAAAAACTTACTGGAATTGCAGGTTAATCTTCCTGCAAAACTGGCAACTTTACAGTGTCCTCTGGCCACATGAGGGTAGCAGGTTACTTTGCAGGGTGGTACACAGGACCCTGGCACACATACCTCTGACTTCCAACAGAGGCGAACATCCAGGGGTGACAAGAAGAATGGCTGGAAAGCTGTCACCTCTGCTGCCCTAGTATCTGCCACCGGAGGCAACTGCCTCAGTCTGCCCAATGACAATGCAAGCCCTGGATATTTTCACTGTGCTGGGGAAGGGAACAACAGGGAGTCATGTCTAGCCCCTCTCTAATGGTGTTTTGGAAGCTAGTCAAAACTTCCTTTTTTAGGCAGCTTTTTGATGGCACGATTATTTAAGCTTGTTGGTTTCAGTGCACTGAACTGCTGCTCCTGGTGTATTATATTTCTTGTTTTTGCTGTTTTAATGTTTTTGTAATTGAGCTTTACAGTTTTTTTAATTCATTTCAATTTTGTTGTTACCTGTCTTGAGCTTTTTTAAAATAAAATAGAGGTGGTTCAAAGCCACAGATTATGTTCCACAACTCCATATTTGATTGCATACACACCACACATTTAAAACACACACACACACACACATACACACACACACACCCTCAAAGAAACCTGGGAACTGTAGCATGTTAATGGTACTGGTAATTTTAACTCTGTGAGGGGCGTACTACATTTCCCAGGAGAGAGAGGAAATGTCCTTGAAATGCATGGTATGTAATCTCTGTAAGCATACGCACACACCCATTTAACCCCCTCCTTTGCAAACCCATACCTCAGTAGGAAAGGTGAAACAGAGGACTGTATCTGGCAGAGAATGCTGTGAATTCTCTGCCTCCACTGTGGGACTGGCATGCTGGTCTCTGGCGCATCCCCCTGGCTCTGAGGCACTTTCTGACACACAATGTCCTGTACCCTTGACAGACAAAAAGGAGAATAAAAACATATGTTTCTTCCAATGAGCACTTGATGAAGGATTTAGGCAGTCAAAAAGGACACTTGTAGATGATGAACAAATTTTAGAACACAAATACATCTCTCTAAAACTTGATGATAAACTGAAATTTGGATACAAGAATGGGTCAGCATTATGTTTGATTGTTGTTTTGCGAGCCCAGCTCTTGGTCATGTTCATGAAATTACAAATTAAGATATCAGTTCTTCTTTCTCATTAACTGCACTGGGCACTTAATGCAGGACAACAGGATACAAATAATATTAATGCAAACAATAACAAGTGAATGAAAGAGCAAGATACAGAATTGCCTTGCGAACAGTTATGGGAAGGATAATTCCCATGTATGTGCCATACAAATCCCAATCTATCTCTGTGTATACAACCTTTATTATTATTGCTGTAGTTATTATTATGTTACATATTTATTTATTTATATCCCACCTTTTTTCCTAATGGAATCAAGGTGGCTTACAGATAAAATTAAAACAATTTATCTTTCCTTTTAAAAAAACATACAGATAATTGCAATAAAAGCAGCATGGCACCAGCCCTTTCATTAAAAGCAGTCAGTTCCTAAAACCCTGTTGGAGTAAAAAGAACTTCACCTGCTAGCAGAGGGACAACTAGGAGGGAGGCAGAGTTCCAAAGGAAGGAGTTCCAGAGTCTGGAAGGCACCACCCAGAAGGCCTCCTTCTGCATCCCTCCACGTGTGTCTGTGAGTGTGGTGGAAACAACAGAAGCCCCCCACCCCCCACCCCCCGCTCCAAGATTTCAAAACCAGGGCCTGGGTCATATATGGTCTTCCAAATACCCTGGACCTAAGCTGTATTTTAAAACAGTGTTTTTCAACCTTTTTTGGGCAAAGGCACACTTGTTTCATGAAAAAAATCACGAGGCACACCACCATTAGAAAATGTTAAAAAAATTTAACTCTGTGCCTATATTGACTATATATAAAGTAATTCTCTTTGAATAGGAATCAAATAAACACAAAGAAAGTATTTTATAATTACTTTATTATGAAATAGTAAGTAAACAGAAATATGAAAAATTATAAAATACTTTATTCAGTGCGCAACCTGGGCCTGTTTGGCTGAACACAAAGCTGATATTCTGGCTGGAATCGAACGTTGCGGACCGTTCTCTGCTCAGCGGGGATTGATCTGCTGATCCCCGCTGAGCCGGCGGATGACAGCTCCGTCTCCGCACTGTGTGTGGAGAGGGAGATGTCAGAGCCCCGCTGCTCCAGGACGGATGGAAAATAGGGTGGACACAGTCCGGCGCCCGCCTAGTGGGCGAAAATTTGACATTTAAAAAAAAACAAACTTTCGAATTTTTCAATTTTCCCCACGGCACACTAGGCAACATCTCGCGGCACACTAGCGTGCCGCGGAACAGTGGTTGAAAAACACTGTTTTAAAATATGGTATATTCTTGGCTGCCTTACAGAATCCTGTTGACAACCAAAAAAGTGAGGTAACAGTCCCATCCACTTTGAAGGAACTCTGATTTCTCAGGAACTTACTGAAATTCTGCCTCTGCAATATTGTGCCTCTGCCAATAAAACAATATTGTGCCTCGGAACAATTAAAAAAAAAAAAAGGTACATTATTATTAACGTGTTGTGGACTTTGCTGGGAGGACTCCACATACTGAAAAGTCAGGGCTGGAAAGACCTTGATAACCAGAAATATTTCAATGTCCTACAAAATGGAGTATCAGCTTTAATAAAGGAAGACATAAGGCCAATACTTATCTATGTGCACAATATATTCCATTTTGAAAATACTTTGTGATGTATTATGGCATTCCTTTGTTCAATTTCTGAATCAGGCATTGGAATTTATATAACACTGAATGCACTTGTTGCAAAGTTTTTTATACTAATGTTGTACAGTATTTTGTTGGACATTTTTCTTTTGCATATGTAAGTTCACAAAGACTGTGCAACTTTTACGCTGTGAATTCTGGTTCAGAAAGCCTTGTGATAAAATATGATTTTTTTTAAAAAAGGTATTGATATATAGTATTCTAAACTCAGAGCACTCAGTATACCACTGTAAGATTATTACTTTCCTTCTTTTTTCTGGACCTTCAGAATTTTGCCACCTCCTGTTCTAATTTGGCAGAGTAATCTGCATAACAAAAATTCTACTTGTTAATGTAGATTTATTTCCCCAAATGAAGAAATATATACATTTCCAAATTATGATTCTATAGCTACATGGGAAGTACTGTAAGGCACACTATAGCTATCTCTGCCCCAAGGGATCTCGTGTTGCTGGCTTCTGTACTTCCTTTTGATCCAGCCCATTTGCCCGAGGGAGGTCCACAACTTGAACCCACTGAAACAGGCTGCTGTCTTCAGAGGTTCACAGCTGTGCCATTTCCACAAGCAACTCTCAAACCATTTAGGGTTTCCCCCCTTTACATTTCTTACATTAGTAAAAACCTATACAAGTTAGAATGTACTCTCCCCCACCCTCTGTGGTACATTAACCATTCACAAGGGACACAATCCTTATTTAAAAGCGTTTTCAGCATCACTTGTCAAAAAACGCCCTCAGACTCCAAGGAATCCCAGCAGCTTTGCCTGAAAAAACTCTACTGGAAGCAAGCCATTTTTATATATGCTTTTGTGTCATTACTGGCAAGTCTTGGGTTGTAGCCTTATACACCTCCAACAGCTCTGCACACCAAAGCGCTTTGGTCATCCCAACTCAGCAGCCTGACATCAAAGAGAGACTTGCAGGTAGTTTACAGAAGAGTAAGGGGCAGGGACCCAGGGGGAGGGAGGGGGAAAGGAGAGCTGAAGCGCCGTGTAGGTACAGATTGAAGGATCTAGACAAGAGCGCTTGCCTGGTTGTACCACAGTAACTCAGAACCACTGCAGACAAACCACTGCTTGGTGCAATTCTTTATTTGACCCCAGAGGAAGGCATGGCCCACCCAGCCTCAAAAAAACAGACGGGGAAGTGTGTGCATTCACATCCAGCACTTTGAGATCACAAAGCAAACTGAAGGTTTCCAAATAGAGTTCCTCTGTCTTTATCCCGAGAGACAAGAAGCACTACAGCAGGATTTTTCAAAACTGAATGAGAGGATGGTCCAGCTGTGTTTGTGCACATGCAAACATGTCGGTAGAGAGGTCTGTAAGCTAGGAACAATGTTTGGGGCTTTAAGAAAACCAGAAACTGCCTGGATAGCTAAAATGTTCCCAAAAGGTAACTAACGTGGATTAAGCAATCTTGAGTATGCAGACGAGACAGGAAAGGGGGGCTGGAACTTTGAAGGGCTGCCTTATAAGCATAAGCAGGAGTTACTTCTCAGCGGTCTTTTGTCCTCACAAAGAGAGGGATTTAAGAGTGGTCAGAGGGGTAGATTTCCCTCCCACTTCAATGCATGCTTATGAATGAAAGGTTGAGTGGAGTGGTTTTCAACCAGTGTGCCTTGGCGCCCTGGGGTGCCTTGAATGGTGGTCAGGGGTGCCATGGGCAACACTGGCCTCTGTCCCTTTTTCCTTCCCTCCCTCCTCTGATGCCCTCTCACATTATCTTCCCAGGCCCCTGTGGACAGGCATGAGGAGGCACCTCTCTTTGGGGCAGGGGGTGGCTCAGAGACCAGGCACAGCTGCTGAAAGGACTCCTATGGAGAGGGGAGAGGAGAAGAGGCTGAGGGAACACTCCACAAGGGAGGGTATTCGAAAAGGGAGGGGGGCTGCCGGCTCTGCAGGCAAGGGGCAACACAACTGGGCTTCTCAGGCTCAGAGCATGTTTCCTCACAGGGAAGCCACAAAAAATGTAGTTAGTCAAGGAAACCATGGACTCAAAAAAGGTGAAAACCTCTGGATTAGTGGATTGGAGCATCTGCCCTATAAGGAAAGGTTACATTTGGGGCTTCCTAATTTTGAAAAAAAGTAAGTAGTAGTAGTAGTAGTAGTAGTAATTTGTATACAACCCTTCATCCGTAGATCTCAGACCTGTTCACAACATAAAAATAAAGGGGACATGATCTAGGTATAAAAACTGGGCTGTGTGTGAAGAAAGTGGGGTGGAGAACTTCTTCACACAGCACACAGTTAGCCTATGGATTCACAGCCACAATGTGGTGGTGAAGGGCAGTGGGAACAGGTGGCAAGATTCAAATGGTGGAAAACTGAATTATGCAGGCTCCTGGCCATGATAGCTCTAAGCCGCCTCCAGCTGCCCTGCTTGTGGGCTTCACAGAGACGCCTGTTTGGCCACAGGGGGAACCAGGAGGCCGGACTAGATAGGGCTTTGGTCTGGTCTAGCAGTGAGGCTCTTCTGATATTCCTATGATTTTAGCATCTATATTAGGGGTTAGGTGAAAAGTGTATACCAGATGGCCACTATTCAAAACGACCTTGACAGATTAGAGAACTGGGCCAAAACAAACAAGATGAATTTTAACAGGGAGAAATGTAATGTACTGCACTTGGGCAAAAAAAATGAGAGGCACAAATATAAGATGGGGGACACCTGGCTTGAGAGCAGTACATGTGAAAAGGATCTAGGAGTCTTGGTTGACCACAAACTTGACATGAGCCAACAGTGTGACGCGGCAGCTAAAAAAGCCAATGCAATTCTGGGCTGCATCAATAGGAGTATAGCATCTAGATCAAGGGAAGTAATAGTGCCACTGTATTCTGCTCTGGTCAGACCTCACCTGGAGTACTGTGTCCAGTTCTGGGCACCACAATTCAAGAAGGACACTGACAAACTGGAACGTGTCCAGAGGAGGGCAACCAAAATGGTCCAAGGCCTGGAAACGATGCCTTATGAGGAACGGCTGAGGGAGCTGGGCATGTTTAGCCTGGAGAAGAGGAGGTTAAGGGGTGATATGATAGCCATGTTCAAATATATAAAAGGATGTCACATAGAGGAGGGAGAAAGGTTGTTTTCTGCTGCTCCAGAGAAGCGGACACGGAGCAATGGATCCAAACTACAAGAAAGAAGATTCCACCTAAACATTAGGAAGAATTCCTGACAGTAAGAGCTGTTCGACAGTGGAATTTGCTGCCAAGGAGTGTGGTGGAGTCTCCTACTTTGGAGGTCTTTAGGCAGAGGCTTGACAACCATATGTCAGGAGTGCTCTGATGGTGTTTCCTGCTTGGCAGGGGGTTGGACTCGATGGCCCTTGTGGTCTCTTCCAACTCTATGATTCTATGATTCTATGAAATGCAGGAGGCGCAAAACTAATTGGATGTAATAGCTTCACAGTCCTCAGTGGACAGCCCTAATCAAATTTGGCAGAGTAAGAGCAGATATGAAAGGGGCTCGGGCCGAGGAGGGAAGATGGCGACGGCAGCAGTTGTGATGAGGAAAGGAAAAGGAAAGGAAAAGGAAAAGCAGTCTCCCTTACCAGAGGGAGGTTGGAGGTGTTTTTTATTTGAACTACAAAAGTGATGTACTTTACAAAAGATGCATTTGCTTGCATGGAATATTATCACATACAGTGGTGTCTCGCAAGATGAAAAGAATCCGTTCTGTGATTCTCTTCGTCTAGCGGTTTTTTCGTCTTGCGAAGCAAGCCCATTGGTGGATTAGCGGCTTTTAGCGGCTTATCTGATCGGATCAGCTGATAAGTGGCTTAGTGGCTTAGAAAAAGGGGGGGAGGGAAAAAAACCAGCAGGAACTCGCAAGACATTGTCGTCTTGCGAAGCAAGCCCATAGGAAATTCGTTTTGCGAAGCACCTCCAAAACGGAAAACCCTTTCGTCTAGCGAGTTTTCCGTCTTGCGAGGCATTCGTCTTGTGAGGCACCACTGTACTATTTGAAAAGAGAGTGATGGTAAACTCTGGATGCCTGCCAGCTGTCCGAGGGCCCCAGAGAGCTGCCGTGGGTTTTTATGGGGAAACCGGAAACAATCTTTGTGTAACTTACTGATTGTGAAGTACACCCCTATAGTACATTGGAAACATCAGCTTATTTAGAAAGATCAAAGACAATAGGTACCACTAATTAACTTCAACCTTGGATGGAAGCCCAGAGCCTTTTACAGCAAGAATCAGCAGAACATCAGCAGAGAAAGGAGGGGTCATCAAAAGTGGACTGTGCTTCAAAATATTATAACTGAGAACAATATGGGAAAAAATTGCCTCCTACGTGATTACAGAAATATGGAATCGTTAAACAAAACAAGATAGTTATACCAGCGACTGACTGAGAAAGGAGGATGGTCAGTATCAGGAATGGAAAATCGGGAAGTAACAATGAAGAAAGAGAAAATAAATGATGGACATTGGCTCTTGAAATCCGGAACATGGGAAGTCCCATTGAAATGATTTAATTCAGACTCTATAATTGGCTGTATTGTTTTTTGTTTTAGAATGTGGTAAGATTTGGCTCGATTTGTTATTAATATGAATGTGTGCTTTTTTCATTATTATTGGAAAATGAATAAAAATTACCCTCCCCCCAAAAAAATGCTACCAAACCTAACATCAGAAGGCAGAAAGGCTGCTCAACCTCCAGAGTGCCCCAAGTTAACAGCAGCAGAGGTGACTGGTGGCCATTGGGACTGGTAGGGCAGAAGGCCAGGAGCCAGAGCCAATAGCAGGCAGAGCCAACTCATTCCCTGCTGAATTCTACAAGGGCAACATTGAGACTGGAGAGAGAAAAATAACAAGCAATGAGTGTCATCCCCTGGACTGGATGTAAATAAAAGACAAGCGGGTGGGGGCTGAATGAGGGCAGACTGAGGATGAGATAGCGCCCCGTTTGCTCAAATGGGCCAACCTCCACCGAACAGCAGTACCTCTTGCTGTCGAAGATTCTTTCTGGGAGATCACTGGGGTTATCAGCACAAATTTTCCAATCACACACTGTGAAGAAGCAGCAGAGTCTTCTTACCAGCCAGCCTCTGAATCTGAGAGAGAGAAAGTTCATATATAAGAGATTAATAATGGGATGCCCGTATCTGTGACATTCCTAAGAGCTGAAAATGCCGCCCAGCTGCCCAGAATATGGCAGTCAAACCAAGGTCCATTCCCAATCTCTAAAGCAGGGTAAGGAACCTCAGAATGGGGAGACAAAGCTGGTCCCTCAGGTGTGTCTACCTGGCCCTTGAACCTCTCCCCTTGCTTCACCCATCACTGATTCACACCCTTCTTCAGTAGGTTTTGGAGTGTGTCCTTCAACTCTGATAATGCCTCTTGCTTGTCCATAAATAGGATCAGGACGGTATGTGAAGGCATGCAGAACCTGCTGAACAATGATTAATATTTATAACTATTGCTTGCTCATTTTTTCTCTCACCCTGCTCTAAACTAAGTACAAGATGCCACAGCTCCTCTTCAGTATCTAGGAACCATCTTGCTAAATGACAGCAAGGCCAATCTAATCCAGTGTTCAGTATCTAACAGTTCCTTGCCAAACTGAATGTTACAGCCATCCCCTGTTGTCTTTCATAGTACCTGGTATCAAATATATGCTGTTTCTGGATAGACCAGACCTCACTGTAGTTGCGCAACTCATTTTTAAAGGCAAATAAAGTAGTGACCATCACCACAATAGGTAGCAAAAAATTCCAGCCAGAAACCTCAGAAGCAAGGCCAAGAAGGCAATGACCATCCCCTGTTTGTCTTGCAAAATCTATACAGTGGTGCCTCGCAAGACGAAATTAATCCGTTCCGCGAGTCTCTTCGTCTTGCGGTTTTTTCGTCTTGCGAAGAACGGCTATTAGCGGCTTAGCGGCTATTAACGGCTTAGCGGCTATTAACGGCTTAGCGGCTTTAAGAAAAAGGAAACGAACTCGCAAGACGTTTCGTCTTGCGAAGCAAGCCCATAGGGAAATTCGTCTTGCGGAACGACTCAAAAAACGGAAAACTCTTTCGTCTTGCGCGTTCTTCGTCTTGCGAGGCATTCGTCTTGCGAGGTACCACTGTACATGTACTTTATAGTATCTAATTTACCAATGTTGCATTGCCATTAAAAAGGGTTTGGAATCTATACCTGCTGCTGCAAAATGCTGGAACCAGAATAGTTCTGGAATATTGCTTCCCCAGCTGTTAAAATTGCACTGGCTTTCAACTGGCACAAAGGGCTCATCCATACTTCCTTTTGTGTCTCACTTTCGAGGCACAGGGCTAACCTCTAAAGCTCTCTGTCGGTGGGTTTCTTTTGTCCTGGCGCTTTCCCCAGGAAAATCTGCATTTTACTGCTGAATCGGAGCAAATGGCAATCTGTAGAAAACCCGATTACCATTTGTCCCGATTTGGCAGTAAAACATGGGGTATTCCTGGGGAAAGCACCACCACCCCACAAAAACACTCAGACATGGACCTGTGCCTAGAAATGTAACAAAAAAGGAGGTCTGAAGGAATACCTCTGAATACCAGTTTTTGGGAATTGCAGGTGGGCAAAGAGCTGTTGTGCTCATGTTCTGCTTATGGGCTTCCCATTGGGGCATCTGCTTAGCCACCACAAGAACAGAATATGGGACTAGATGGACCATTGGTCTGATCCCTGTTTCATCAATTAGAATCATCTTTGGAGGAACTGCCCCAAGGATGAGGATGCTGGACTGGGCATTCTTGATGGCAGTGCTCCAATGGAGGTTCAACTACCGCCCTCTTTTAGGACAAAATATATTTTTTTATTCAGTCAGGCTTTTAAAGAATGCATTCACTCCTCCTGCTTCAGCACAGCCACAAGGGAGCAAAAGCTACTGCTTCTGTTTTAGATTAACCATAGTTTAGTGTTATATATGAGCCTTTAACTCTTGTTGTTTCAAGCCAGGGCAGGGGAGACGGTCTCCCAGCTTGACTTTTAATCCTATCTAGCTCACCCGGTGTGGTACCCTCCAGATATTGTTGGCCTATAACCCCATCAGCCCTAGCCAGCGGGGCTGGTCAGAAACAATGGGCGTTGCAGTCCGACAACATACGGAGGAGACCACATGAATGCCCTCTTGCAATTGCGTCAAGGTCTTTTTGGTAAACTGCCTTGGAGGGTTTTAGAGCCAAAGGGTGGTTTGTGGTGGGGGGGAGTAACTCTAGAACCTTAACTTTCTTGATCTTTTGAATCTTGAGAGCGATGTTTGCATTAGTACTAGTCAAACACAATTATTCTGATTTTAAGGTGCTAAAACAGCATTCAAAATGTCCATTATTAAGGAAAACACATTTGCATAATTTAGCTTTAGATTACAAATGTGGTTAACTAATGACGATTTCCTTGGAGCAAAATTCATTTATCCTTGTTCCAGAGTTCTTCCCACTTTGAAAAGGAGTTACACAGTAGGGTGGAAACTGGCCCATGTTATCCAGAGCATAAAGCAAAGGGCTTCACTCTACTAGACCCACCTCCCTTAAAAAAATCTTTGCTTTTGCTCTGATATCAATCAAGTACTTTCTCTCCTCCCTGCTGTTAATAACACTTAGCACTTTGGGGATTTCAGTTTTCAAAGAACTTCACAAACTACAATTAAAGTAATTAGGAATCAGGCTAATGAGAATAAAGTCTTTAATCCTCACACAAATCCTATGAGGTAGAAAGCTTTGTTATCTACATTTTAATTTGGAGGCGATGGAGAGAGGGGAGGGGAGAGGAAGTAAGGGGAAATCAAGAAACACAGAGAATAAATGACTAACCCAAACACAGCACTCTTTGAATAGCTGGTCCAAGACTTTTGATGTCAAACGGCACCCACCCACCCTAATTAACACAAGGCATAGTCCATCAGGGTGTTCACCTGGACAAACCCTCTTGAAATAAAAGAGGAACTACAAAATAGCAATACTGTTAATTTAAACAGGGCTGACAAAGGAGAATCAACCTCCTGGTGGGTAGTACTGCATAGGACAAGAGGCAGCTGGTAGACCTTGGACTAGGTGGGGCGGCATGTGACCAAAGAGGTCAGGTAAGCGGCAGTGAACAACAGCCCTAAAAAACCCAGCTACACCAAGCAAAGGTTTGGTCTACTGTTTTTGCCTCTTTTTACACAATGCAAACACTGAATATTCAAATTTCTACTTTCTGCACTAGCAGTGTGGATTTTTGGGTTGCACTTCCAATGTCTAGAAGGCACAATGCTAGGCCAAAACTGGAATGCACCAGGAGGAAACACTGATCCAGGGAGAAGAAGGTGCAGAGCAGAAGTCACACAACCAAGTATAATCACTGCTGTAATTTCTAACATTGTGGAATTTCTAACATTGTGCTATTCCTAATAATTCATGCACCTGCAACTTCTTAAGAATGTTATGCAGACCACAGCAGCATATGATGTCTTTAAACCCCAGTATAAGTATACAGTATAAGTATAAACAATGTGAGATAAGGATAAGACGATGGAAACAGAGCACAGGTGGCATTGTAAGTTATACAAAAATATGTGGGGAAAGCCAGGGGAGTATATAGACATTTTTCCCAGGCCACCTTCCCATCCACTCCAGATCTTACCTGGTGTTTTCTTCTGATATTTTAATTGCATTGCGAAATCCAAGAGAGCTCAAGTTCTTGTGGAAAAAGAATTCCTGAAGGCAAAAAGAGGACAAGATTCAGATCCATTGACTTTTCAATCTTCCACCATAACTCAGCAACCTACCCCCCAGCTTGGAGGTGAAGAGCATTACTAGCAACTTAGTACTTACCAAGCAGTACTTAACAACACCAGCTCTCGCTCTCGCTCTCTCATTGGTCTGAACTTGCTTGATCAGACAGAGACCAAGGTAAGCCATCCTTCTGCCTCCAGAAGTGCCCAGCTCTAAGATAATTCACACTCTATATTGCTTCTAAATGTGGACATTTCCTGATCATATTTGCCTAATTAATTAAGAAAACCATCCAACCAGCATTTTGTGGTGATGAACTTTATTAGTTAATGATGCATTGTGTGAAGAAGTATGCCCTTTTGCCTTTCCTGAACCTACTGCCTGCCAACTTCTTTAGATGATCCTGAATTCTGTTATCACAGGAGAAAAGACTTTCCGCCTTCACTGCTCATCCTTTTACACATCACAAGTCCTATCCTCCCCGACTGATGTCATTTCTTCCCCTTAACTTAAAGCTCTGTCCCATTTAGCTTTAAGGTGAAAGTGCTCCAAGCTTTTGTTTAATTTAGCAGCTCTTTTTGATAGCTTTTTAAAGTTGGCGTAATCAGAAGCATACAGTGTTTTCTGACTGTGGCTACACCATGAAGTTTGGCATCATGATGACTGCTGTTTTATTTTCAGTTCCTTTCAATCAGCAACCTATTGGGTCACAGCCAGGCAGCGTGAAGTGAGACTGAAATTAAAAGCGCATGCATGGTGTTTATCCCATCCTGTGCCTGTATTGGCTCTCAAGTCGTTTTTGTATGTGAAATTGTTCTAATTGTTTTATATACAACATTGCATAGCTGTTTTTACAGCTGTTTTCGTTGTTGAAAGTGACTCATAAGTGGAATGCAACTAATAAAAATGTGGGTGTATGTGGAAGTTTTACAAGGCAGCAGGCAGATGGGTAGATGAACAGAGCCCACTATTTAAATAGCTCAAGTTGAACAGTGGCTGGAGTCAAATCCATGGCCTTTTTGTTGCTACTCTAGCTTAGAGACCATCTGTTAGCACATTTTCCACCTTAAAGTGGTACCGAACTACACAATAGTTGCCCAAGGTAAGGGAAGTCATGTGGGCTGGCAGGCCAAACCAAAAGCAGACTGACCCATGACTGGCAATCAACCCTTCTTTTTCAGCATTTCCCTGCACTAGGGTCTGGGAGACCAGGTTCAGATCCCCAGTCAGCCAGGAAGCTCACTGGGAGTTCCTGGGGCCATTTCCTATCTCTCTCTCTCTCTAACCTACCACACAGGTGGTTGTGAGGATCAAATGAGGAGTGGGGGGAACCGTGTGTACCACTCTGAGCTCTTTGGAGGGACGGAAGGGTATAAATATAGGAACTGAAATAAATCAACTTCTTACCCAGCTCTTTGGTGTGCACCTTTGGCAGCAAGAGTTCACAAATGGCCGGCATATGCCCAAAAAGGGCACCGCAGTTCCCAGCTTCCACTCTGAGTCTGAGTCTGAGTCCAAGGTTTCCATCTGAGGAGGAAAAAAGTATCTTAACTACCCACCTGCAAACAAATTAGCTTTATGGCTTTTGAAGTAATATTTGGCAGAACAGCATTTCCCTTAAGCAGACACTCTTTAACAGAAATCAAGCACACAAGATTCCAGCAGACAAGATTTCCATATTCATTTTAAGCCGTTATGCTTAATTTAATCAAAGCCCTTGAGGGGATATGGAAAAGAAGGATTCTTTTGTAGCCTTAAGTGACCAGCAATTAATTGTGGGCTATTCAAACACACACGATTTGCAGTATTCTGAGATTCTGCGTCCTGCATATTGCTCCAGTACCTTCTCCACAACCAGCCAGCATTCAAAATTAGCTGGGCGCCAGTTGCGTTTTGTGACTGGCAACCAGCCTTTTGCAACGGGATTGAGATGTCTAGCATCTCCAACTGCCTGGCTACAGTAAGTTGGTCTGCAGTAGCAAGAGATGCAGGTCTTTTGCTGCGGCACTACCCCAGCCGAACACCTGATGCAGCACCAAAGACACACACACACACCCACCCCCGCCACTATGGCACTGCTGGGTGAATCAGGTGTTTGGTGGGGTAGCATGGTGCTACTTTGCAGACCGCAATTCACCCGGCAGAATTTTTACTTTTTTTTTTTCTCCAGTGCTGCCTGGTCTGGTAGCGAGGCAGGGGAAAAAATGTGCCTAGACATTTTGTTTTTGTGCCCCCAACCTAGGTCCCAGGAGCCACATGGCTCCTAGCATTACTGTCCCAGTTTCTAACACTGCAACCAGCAGAGGACGACGCACCACAATGAGGAAAATTGAACGTATTTGCTTCATTTCCAAAATGCGTTCACCACAAATTGAACCTTTCTAGGTACATACGGTAACTTGGATTTTCTTTGTGTCGGATTTTACTGTTTGTTTATGCACAAGAATAGTGTTATGAGCTGGGGGTGTGGGGGTGCTAGATCCTCCTACAGGTGCTATGATTTAGTAAAGGTTCGAATAATCAAGGTTTGATTAAACTGCCCAACACAAAAGCCCCTGGAGTTAGTTGTGCTAACTTGGATCAGCTGAGCTAGATGGATGGCCATTAGCAGGGGACAAAGGCCCAGCAGGGAAACCATCGGAAGGCAAGATCACCAGGCAAGGAGAAATAGGGCCCCTTCTTTGCTGGGTGCTACTAGGCAGGGGCAGAGGCAGAGGCCAGCTTTAGGGTTTGAATGATGTAGGCTGGAGGGATGTCCTTGGAGTCAGTTAGCAGCAAAAAGGAGAAGCAGGGGCAGAACTCCAAATGAGCAGAGGATGACAGGCTGAAACAAAGAGACACAGAGGATGGCCTTTTGGCCATCCTTTGAATCCAGTGCTGCCCTTATGGGGAAGCCAGACTTTCAAAGGATGTGAATGCTCAGCAATCCCTCCATCTAGGTACAGGTTGTATATACGTGTAAATAAAATTATACAGCTTAAAAACACCACAGTCTCTGCTGTGCTTTACTCCAAAAAGGAAACACAAATACTGGGTTAGTGCCTGAAACCCACAGAATCTTGCACTGCTTGGAGATTGGGGTGGTATGTACATACATACATACAACCAGTGCTTTTTTCTTTAAAAAATGTTTAGGAGTACTCTGATTTTGACTCAAGAAAATCACCATTTTATAGCTCAAATCACGAAAAATAAATACAGTAAATGGACAAAAGTACAAAGATTCACAAAATGTTTAGGGTTATGCATACCTCTGCGTCAGCGGCGTCCCCACTGCATACAACCCAGGCAATAAGGTTTATATGCACACTTTATTCCAGCCTTGGAATCGCATTGAAAAGTACTGCCATCTCAGCAAGGCTCAGTCTAGGGTTTACCCAAAACCACCTGGCAGGCCAACTTCAATGAGGCCCAGAGATTCCACACTACTATCCTAAGTGGACCATTAACCCCAAGTGCACAGAATGGGAGACCAAAAACCTTTGGTTGAACTTGGGAGACTCATGTACATTTCTCTGGTGTTGTAAAGTGCTCTCACTCCGAAGGGTATATCCAGGCAAGCCTTCATAAGCTAGAGCCATGGCTCAGCTAGAGGCTTGGTCAAAAATAGCTGAAAGCTCTCTTCTGTGTTCCTGGGTTCATACAAGATAGACAACATGGTCATGAGATTAAATCAAGCAGACTCAGGCACAAGAATCAGCTGAACAAAAAAAATCTTAGGATTCCAAGGGGGAAATGACCCAACAGAGGTGTAAAGGAAGATAGTGAAACAGAGTTCTTGCACACAGTCCATAAGACCAGAAAATTAGAGAAAGGCCTTGACCATACTGGAAAATCCACCAAGCATACATATTATCTCCACAGCAAGCCACCTCTCCCACCCACGCCACGTCAGGAGCTGTTTGGCCACTCAGGTGAAGTCCTGGGCATCGTACCACCCCCATGTCACAGCCCAGTCAACATTGCATGGAAGAGAAGCCACTACATGAAAAATGTTGGGGCCTCTTCAAATTAGCAAGAGGGGTTGGCAGGTGTAGTCTGCAACATGTCACTGGTGCAATTATAGTGCATTAGTGGTGGATTCATACTGAACTGTCCACACATCATTCTAGCTTACCAGTTCTTCTGCTATGCTTCCCCAATGTTAAGTTGTGGGTGAACACATCAGACAACACAGCAATTCTTCAAACAGCTCTTGCTTATTCACAGGCCAGAACAGAACTGAACTGAAGGGTTCAGCCAGCCTGCTTATATAGAGCTCCAGTACAACGCAACTGTAACAACTTTCTGTAACTATCCAATCACCGAACATCACTTTCAATCCCCTATTTGCATATGTGGACCTGAGTGAAAACTATCTACAGTATCCCCCTGCTGGCCCAAGGTAAGAACTTCAGTACATAACATTACTGTTATTACTGTCAGGAGTATAGTACAACAAAAATGGGACCAAGCTCCCCAGAACATTTGCAATACAAGGTGTTACAGGATTTCAGCAGGAAGTTATTGGACAGTCACCAATTAGAAGCAAAGCAGTACGTCCACTCCAGAACTTTTGCAGGTGCAAACAGTATTGAAGGCTGGGATCACATATAAGCTGCCCAATACCATCATGACCTTAAAACACCATAAATGCATAATAAAAAGGAGGTCTGGAGGGGCCTTAAAAGCTTTTATCTATTTTTGTATATCTTACCTCCAATACCAGTTCTACAACATAGATCTACCAGCTGGGCTGGCCTGACCTGAGCCTTTTTAAGATAAAAAAAAGAGAATCCATGGTCTACTAATCAGTTTTTTAATGTACAAAGCAACAGTGGCTAGTCAGAATCCCAATACAATTAAGGCATTGATTCTGTGCAAGGACTCTAGCAACCCACAGGCCCTGGGTGACCCACCAGAAATTGGCTAGTGAGCTGTTGGTAGGCCACTTTTATTCCAGCTTTGGGGAAGAAAAATGTTACCATTCCACCCACCCACATACCCCTTTATATTAATCTGCCTACCCCTGTTTTACATTTGCTGTGTAAATCTGTAAGAGAGCAGAGGCCACAGTATTATTTGTTAGAAGGAGAGAAGTGGGGGTAGCCCTACTATTCACAATAGCTGCGGGCAACTACTTGCACAGTGCCACCTACACACCATTAGCGTTTCCCATACACACACCCACAAAGCAAGCAAGCAATGGAATATATTGGTGCAATCCCCTATATTTACCACCCAGAGGCAACAGAAGCCAGAGTTAAGTCAAAAGAAGAGGGCAAGGCCTCTGAACTGTTCTCATGGCAGCCTCAGCAAACAGAAAACTCCTCTCACAACTTGAGGCATTTCAAAGTGCAAGGCTTAACTCCTTGCCAGAGAAATCAATTGTTCTACAGCTGTATCCAGCACAAAGGGTGGGGGGGGGGAGAGAAAGAGAGAAGAAAGTGAGGGGGGGAACCATCAGCCAAAGCCCTCCGGGGAGAAGAATTTATTCTCTTTGTAATACAGCTCCAATATCATTACAATTGACTTTTCCCTCCCACACCCTCCTCCGGCTCAAAGAGACAAGCCAGTCCCCTAAAAGGAAACAGCAGCTCAAACCAAGCGCCCTTGAATATACTATACTCAGGGGCACATGTAGACGCACACCCACCCACCTGCCAGCACACACAGGCACCCAAAACCAGCAAGACTCTGAGTACCAAAATGAATGTCACCCTGCAAATATTCACACATGTTCGTGCACCATGGATTACTCCACACAACTGACACCCAAGTGCATGCACAGCCTGCCATTCAATGGAAGTTGTGTCTGCAGTGGTCCATTTGCAGTGGATGCTGTGCTCATTGAGTGAGATGTACATGCGCATGAACCAGGCCCCTGAAATTGTGCTAGCAGCAGACCAGGCTGTAGCTGGGAGAGCCACCGCCTGGGAACAGGGCCAAATTCCCACTAAGGCCACATTCACACCATACATTAAAGCACTGTCATGGCTTCCCCCAAAGGATCCTGGGAGATGTAGTCTGTTAAGGGTGCTAAGAGTTGTGATGAGACTCCTTATTCCCCTCACAGAGCTACAATTCCCAGATTTCCCTGTGAAGTATCAAAGTATCTCAGGGGGCATTTATGGAAGATTGCTGCTCCTCCATGCACGCACCAGCCACATGATGTACCGTATTTTTCCATGTATAACACGCCCCCATGTATAAGACGACCCCTATTTTATGGAAGCACAACAAAAATTGGCGGGGGGAGGCATTGCCCAGAGTTGTTGAGCTTTTTTGGGGGGGCACCAACGCCAATTGGTAGTTGCCATCAAAATGACAGCCCTTGTTTTTTTTTCTTTAAACCAGATTTCCCCTTTCCAAAGAAATTCTCCTAAATCAACCCCCCCCCCAAGCCTCTTGCCAAGAACATATTTGTGATTATCTCAATGACTCATTTGCAATTAAGACCCTCAGGACTGTTGCCGCCTTAATTGATTTCAAATCCTTCTTATAACCAAAGCCTCAAGCGTCTCATTGTAAAACAGTACTCTTACATAGGGCAAAGTGGATGAAAAAACTCAAAGCTGTTCCTTTGCCCCTTCCCTTTCTCTCACAGCAGCGCCATAAGCCACTTCCATGATTCTGCGATTCTCCTTCAGAAAGTGCTGAGGAAAAACAGAGCTGCCATGTTTCTTAGTTCAGGAAGTCCTGGCACCCGGGAGATCTGTCTCCCTCAACACTTAAAGGGGTGCCACCCCCAGGGCCCCATTTCCAGACATCCAGCCTACTCTCTCACACTAGCTGGAGATGCCCTGGCAATGGCGGGCACTGCAGACACAACGCACAGTTCACACCAAAATGAGAGCAAGGCTGAATCCTTATCTATTTGTTTGGGGTGGCGCATTCAGATCCTGCGCGGATCGGCCCCTATCTATGGTGCATGCATCCACACTGACTCAAAATGACTGTATCATTTTCCTGTGTTTTGCTGGTATTGTTCCTCACAGGGAACATTCTGTCATGAAAAGCAGGCAACCAAATTGTAATAAAATAAAAACATGTTTAGGGCAGCAGCAGTGTTTTATGTGGCCAGTAAGTTCAACGCATGATGGCCTCAAGTGAAGCCTTCTAGAGAAACTCACACATATACAAGATTTCTAGCAGGATCAACCTCATCCATTTCTCTACCGTTTCTATAGTGATGGCACTCCTCTCCCTTCAGGGCCTCCACAGGCCTCCTGAGGGCCTGCTTCTTCTCTGCTCTGAGCCTCTAGTTCATACTTTCAGAAATCTCCACCCACGGGCCCTTAATTTTGGGATAATTCAACCCCTTGCAATGCAGGAATCAGAGCTCAAGAATCCCTGACAGATGACCATCCAACCTCTTGAAAAATGTCCGATGAAATAAGAGTCGACAAACTTCTCTCTCTCCCTCTGTGTGTGTGTGTGTGTGTGTGTGTGTGTGAGAGAGAGAGAGAGAGAGAGAGAGAGGACAGGTGTCACAACTATGTGAGGAGAAATGCAACATGGCCAGGCAGATTACAAAGGACACCCTTGCCTCTGAGACAGGAGTGCCTTAATTTAACCAAAATATGATGGAAGGCTCTCATCTCTGGACACTTACCCGGGATTAAGTTTCATTTTCCTTAATGGGATTTACTAATGAGTAAACATACGCAGGACTGTGCTGCATTTCACCAAGCAAAAAAAATCAATTTAAATCACATTTGCCATTTTGAAATCTGTTTTGTTTCCTGAGGAACCATGTACACTACCTGGTTCCTCTAACAATTAAAACAGGCTGATCTCCAACTAAATAAGAGTGTTGATGCATCCAACGTGAATAACGCAAAACTTTTAGTCACACAGATCACATGCACTGCATAACCATAACAACAACAGCAACTTACCGTATTTTTCGCCCTATAGGACGCACTTTTCCCCCTCCAAAAATGAAGGGGAAATCTGGGTGCGTCCTATGGGGCGAATGCAGGCTTTCGCTGAAGCTTGGAGAGCGAGAGGGGTCGGTGCGCACCAACCCCTCTCGCTCTCCAGGCTTCAGGAACACCTCCGCAGCCTAGGCAGCCCTGCGGGAGTTCCCCGCAGGGCTTCCCACGCTGCGGATAGTAGCCTGCCGCCCGGCAGGCGGAGCACCCTGAAGCAGAGCGCCCCGCGCGCCGGACAGACATCCGCAGCGTGGGGAGCCCTGCAGGAGTTCCCCACAGGGCTCCCCACGCTGCGGATAGCAGCCTGCTGCCCGGCGCGCAGGGCACCCTGAAGCAGAGCGCCCCGCCCACCGGACAGACATTGGCCAGCCCCACAAGCTCGGGGGACAGCAGGGAGGCGCAGCGCCGCCATCCCGCTGTTCCTCGACCTGGTTCAATTTCGCCAACCTGCTTTTGGGGGGAAAATAAAGGAAAAATGTTTTTCCTTTATTCCCCCCCAGAAAAACTAGGTGCGTCCTATGGGACGAAAAATACGGTAGTTCCTCATTTGGATCCCTCCGTACACACACAAGGATACCAAGCAATTTTCCTTACTTGAGAGCTTTCTGTGTGTTGAAACACGTTAGTGTGTCGGCTGTATTGTGTAAGTGTGTAGGTGTGTCGCTCCTCCGGGGGCTGGAAAGGGGTTAGTTTAATCTTTGGTTTGCTAGTAAAATTGAATGACTGTGTTGCAAAATGATGCATGTCTAAAAAGTGTGTCACCAATATGAAAAGTTTGGAAAGCTCTGCCTGCTCGCTAGGCATCCAGCATTTTCTATAGGCAAAGGACTGTAGTTAGGAAGCAAAAATAGTGTTTCTCAACGATGGGAAGTCTTAGAAATGTGCTTTAACATGTTCTAAAACTGTTTAATCCATTTTAAAGTAGGTTATTTTAAAAGCATTGTTCCATATAATTGATCTTTAGCAAAACAATCAAGAGTTGTTTAGAGCTAAAACTGAATTTCTTTATTTCTTTAAAACATACTTCCAACTACAATCACAGCACTTGAGAAATAAATCTTTCAGCATTCACACTAAAATTTTGCCACGTTGCAGTATAAGTTAATATGCATCTATGTCCAGAAAACGTGCTACCTATTTGCATAAACCTGCAACAGCAGGTTTTTAGCTTTATGCGAGCAAAAAAGGGGAGATAACCCCTTTTTTGCTTGCATAAAGCTAAAATCCTATCTGCGGTGTTTTCTTTCTCCCACTCAGGTCTCTATATTCACTCACAGAAGAACAGTCTGCAGGTATTTTACACAACAGCTTCTGAAGAGGAGAAACTCAAATCATGAGAAACCTACATTTCATTAGCAGCATATATAGAGAGGACCACAACTATTCTTAACTCTCCCAGCTACTAGTTCAAATTGCAGGGTACAGAATTTGGAGCACGTCTTGGAAATTTTTCCTGTTTCCATATTCACAGGCTACCTATTATATCTTCCATATCTGAATTTACTGCATTACCAATCCTCTGAGCAGCAACTACAAAAACTAGTTGGGAATAGTCAAAGAATAAAATAATGAGGAATTCTCTACCTATCCACATGCTAAGCAAAGTTATTTACTGCTGCTATTAAGATATTTATGTATCTCCTGTTATGCAGACATTTCAAGGCACTGTGCAGAGGTATAATAAAATAAAATAAAAAATATGTTGTGAGATTACTTACTGCTTTCCTCTCAGTTTTGTTTTAGGTCCAATGTGCTCTCAGGGCTCCCAAACCCCCTTATCAGTCACTTCTGGTGAGCCCTTCATTCTTCCAGAAAAAAAGTCCAGGACTCTTCTACATCAACAGAAGTCTAGTGTATTCTGTCTGGGTCAGACCACACCTGGAATACTGTGTCCATTTCTGGGCACACAATTTAAGAAGGATGTTGACAAGCTGGAAGGTGTGCAGAGGAGGGCAACCAAGAAGATCAAGGGTCTGGAAACTAAGCCTTGCGAGCAGCACTTGAAGGAGCTGGGGATGTTTAGCCTAGAAAATAGGAGACTGAGAGGAGATACAATAGACATCTTCAAATATCTTAAGGGCTGTCACATGGAAGAGGGAGCATGCTTGTTTTCTCCTGCTCTAGAGGGTAGGACTCAAACCAATGGCTTCAAGTTACAAGAAAGGAGATTCCAACTAAATATTCAGAAAAACTTTATGACAGTAAGAGCTGTTTGGTAGTAGAGGTTGGATGGCCATCTGTCATGGATGCTTTAGCTGGGATTCCTGCCTTGCAGGGGGTTGGACTAGATGACCCTTGGTCCCTTCCAACTCTAAGATTCTATGATTCCCATCCTGGAGGGCCTACCCTTATCAACTACCGTATTTTTCGCTCTATAAGTCGCACCAGACCACAAGACGCACCTAGTTTTTGGAGGAGGAAAACAAGAAAAAAAAAAATTCTGAATCTCAGAAGCCAGAACAGCAAGAGGGATCGCTGCGCAGTGAAAGCAGCAATCCCTCTTGCTGTTCTGGCTTCTGGGATAGCTGCGCAGCCTGCATTCGCTCCATAAGACGCACACACATATTTCCCCTTACTTTTTAGCAGGGAAAAAGTGAGTCTTATAGAGCAAAAACTACGGTAATCTGTTCATCTGTCCTTTTTAAGTTACAGAACTCCTCAAAATCCTGTCCCTTTATTCAGGGAGCCAACTTCAATCTGCTTATCAGATAAGTCAATTCCCCACTTTTCCTGCAGTCAGTCCTGCTTTCAGTAACGGTTTGTGAATCTAATATGCTACAGAGTCCTACCATCTTTAGTCTTCAAGGTCAGCTGCTCTCACTTGTACGTTGAGTTTTGCTTTGCATCCCCCCACATGCCAGAGGAAGAGCAGAGCATACACACACGCCCCAGCTGGCATTTCCTTGCATATAAGAATATAATTAAAATCAGGTTCAATCAAGCAGGCAGGAAGTTCTACAGCGGCTAGCATTAAAAGGCTGAAAATGCTGAGGTGAGCACAAAAGTTTTTAGCGTGTGCCAAAATTGCATCAAAGTTATTTCTGGGGGAGGCCATTCCAGAGTATGAAGGCCACCACAGAAAATGCTGTGCTCCTGGCTGCTGCAAGATATATTATCTACAGGCACTAGTGACACAACCAGGCGTGCCCCCAATTATGATCTCAGTCACTGTGCAAGTCTGTACAGGAGAAGTCATTCTCGGGTAACCTGGTTGCAAATGGCTAGGACCTTAAACCTGGGCTGGTAACCAAAGGTATTGCATGTCTACACTACTTAGTAACATAGCCACACAATTCAGCACTAGCTGCAGCTTCCAAACCACAGTTACAGTAGGCAAACATATAGCATGTAACAGTAATTGAGTTTTAATTTTTCCAAGGTATGGGTCACCTGTCCACTCTTTTAGTGGTATCTGTTGCTAACGGCTGCATGAAGCAAGTTGTAGCTTGCTAAACTGGAAGTCCCAATAAATGTGGATTTGTTTGTTTCATTTTTACTTAATGTGAATTGCAGTTAAGCATGGTACGAAACACTAGAAACTGAAAGATCTTGGAAGGCAAATTTTAATATGGGAAAATTCTTAAGTAGTTGTTTTTTTAAAGCAATTTCTTAAAAAGTCCATCAATTTGTATCCTCTATCAAAATGCAACTAACTATTCTTCTGGCATAAGGTGGGAGACAAGCAGGAAACACACTCTGGGAGATCCGATTTCCTAAGCGCCATAAGTGCCTATCTTAGCATAACAGTATTCTCCCAAGCCATTGTCAAATACAGTATTTTCTCAAACCTGCTGCATGTTCAGATAGTCTCTAGAGTCTAGAGTCAGCTCCATGCACATCAGGTGCAGCTTCCTTGCCCACTGACCACTCCAAAATCTTTTCCTAACCCAAGGGGGATGATTGTGTAGAACAGTTGTAATACATTCTAAGCTGATCACCTGCATACCAGATGTTCCTGTGCTCATTGATGTAACAAAGAGACATGTCCTGGAAAAAAACTGGATTACTGTTTCCAGAAATTAAACTTTTTAAATGAAAGAGACAATCCAAGCCAGGTTCTATGAATTCTGGGGGAGAAGTCACTACAATCCTTTTCACTGCGAAGCAGGAATCAAGATTTGAAAGTGTGCTTCTGAAGAGAAAGAAAATAATCAGACTAAATGCCATCATTTGTTTTATATCTTGTTTTGTTGTAATTATGGAGATTTTTATCATGTGCCTGTTATTTATTATTCGTAAACTTGTCTTTTTTGAAAAAATACAAATTGCTATTTTTTAAAAATGCAAGTATCAGTGTGGTATAGCAGAAAAGGTCTAGATAAGAATGGGAGGTTCAGAGTTGAAATCTTCAGTCACCCATCAAGGAAACGAGATAGCCTTGGCTGTTACTAGCCCACTTCAGAAGGATGTGGGGATCATAAAATGGGATTAGCACATCCTCCCCATGTACATCAGCTAATCTTTTACAGATAAAAGGTCACAGACAGATGTTCGGTAATAAACTCAGTCAACAGTGTGACACGGCAGCTAAAAAAGCCAATGCAATTCTGGGCCTCATCAATGTATAGATGTATAGCATCTAGATCAAGGGAAGTAATAGTGCCACTGTATTCTGCTCTGGTCAGACCTCACCTGGAGTACTGTGTCCAGTTCTGGGCACCACAGTTCAAGAAGGACACTGACAAACTGGAACGTGTCCAGAGGAGGGCAACCAAAATGGTCAAAGGCCTGGAAACGATGCCTTATGAGGAACGGCTAAGGGAGCTGGGCATGTTTAGCCTGGAGAAGAGGAGGTTAAGGGGTGATATGATAGCCATGTTCAAATGTATAAAAGGATGTCACATAGAGGAGGGAGAAAGGTTGTTTTCTGCTGCTCCAGAGAAGCGGACACGGAGCAATGGATCCAAACTACAAGAAAGAAGATTCCACCTAAACATTAGGAAGAACTTCCTGACAGTAAGAGCTGTTCGACAGTGGAATTTGCTGCCAAGGAGTGTGGTGGAGTCTCCTACTTTGGAGGTCTTTAAGCAGAGGCTTGACAACCATATGTCAGGAGTGCTCTGATGGTGTTTCCTGCTTGTCAGGGGGGTTCCAACTCTAATATTCTATGATTCTAAGCGTCAGAATTTGCTGTCCCAGGACTGTTAAAATGAGAAAGTTAGTACTGCCTTCCCCCCAAAAGACTTTCAATGTCTTTTAGACAGTGTTGCTAAATCACCAATTTCAAATTCTAATCTCAGAGCCTCAACAATTACCAGCTATTGCTCAGAAGGGTAGTCTCTGCCTACAAACTCTTCTTTTTTCCTAACACTAACACAATCAATCAATCAATCAGTCAGTCAGTCAATCAATAGCTTCCATGTCCCTATGATACTGTTGGTTTTTGGTATTTGGAGTAAATACCAAATTTGGGGTAAGAATAAAAGGAGAATTCCCTGGATGCCTGGATCCAGGTGTGGAGCAAGTACTCTTTGGTGAGAAAGCCCCAGCAGAGATTTAAAGTTACAAAACATGCAGCAAAGTAAAGGTTTTAAAAGATTTAAAGTTCTTTAAAATATCCCCTTCTAAATTATTTCCAAAGTTCCCCACTTCCCACAGCATAGGAAGGGACTCCTCCAGTAGACAAACCACAAGCTCAGGTCCAGACATAACATTATGTTAAAGCACAATGGCAGTGCACCCTGCGACAGGAACACTGTGGCCACAATCTCTGTCTGGGAAGATGAAAATGTGCTTGTTTGTGTTAAGTCCTGCTTTGACTTAGCATTATGTGCAAATCAGGTCAGATCTACACAGCAGGACGATGCATCATTCTGAGTGAAGTCACCTTGTGTGGGACCTTCTTTCTTGAAGCCCTGTTTGCCGACTCAAATGAAAAGCTCTTTGTTCTTCACAAGTACCAACATGAATTTTGACCTCTTATGTTTTTCCTCACAAAGCTGCGATCATGGCTAAGCATTCTTATGCTATTATCTCCTTCTACTGTAGAAATCGGACAGGGAAAACATTTCTCTTCTTACTCAGCTGAAAACTGAAGAGTTCATAAGCCCACTTCACTTGTTCCCTTCCCCTCTGCCCACCCTGTACACAGTGAACTTCTGGAGGAAGACAAAGAGACAGCTTTGGGGGCCACTGCATTTAATGGACTGTAAGGGGAGCCTCTGCAAAGCAATGGAAGCCCCCCCCCCCCAGACTACACCAACCTAGTAGCCTCCAGATGTTGTGGGATTGCAGCTCTCATCAAACCCAGCAGCAGAGTACCCAGATGGCACCAGGTTGGCAAAGGCTGCCCACCCCATACAAAACTGAATGCATGCAGACTCTCTTTTCAGACAAGAAACCAAAGGTAAAGCATTAGTGGCAAGACCAAAGGCACAATCCCACTTAGACACGCATGCATGCATGCGCTATATGCTTGGAAGGAACAACACAGAAGTCATCAATTTCTCTCTTTGAAGGTGAAAAAGAAGTCAAAGCTAAAAACTATGAGAGATCCTGCTGCCTGGGAACTCAACAGCTATTTCGAATCACTGAGAGTTTATATTGTATTAATTGTCATGATGGATTTGTTTGTTTATTGCTCTATATGCTACTGTGATTTTGATATTATTATAGTGATTGCAATGTTTGTTATTTTTTAATACTATTGTTCTTACCGTGAGCTGCTTTGAGATCAACATTTGTTGTTGGAAAAGCAGAATACAAATATTAAATCACATTCAAGTTAACAGAGACATTCCAAAATCCTCAACTCTTTCACATGCTCTTTGCCATTTCTATTGTTACTTTAACTCTATTCTATCACTGCCTCAAAAATTTAAATGTCTAAAGAGCTGAAATGAAACATGCCCCTACTTCTACCGTTGCAGAGGGTGGGGGCAGGGAAGCACCATCATCTCCTCCTGAACCGATTTTTTGTCTCTTAAGGGGCAACACAAAGGATGCTATGCAGACAGCAAGGAGGGGCTTCTCATTACCATCCCGCTGATCTTCCTTGTTAAGGATTCCAGTTTTGTCCAATGCCTCACCTACTCCAGTAGCTGCTTCAAAAATCTATATTGTTTGGAATATTTAAGACTCTGGGGTTTCAAAACTTCCCACCTGATGCGTTTTAACAACCTTTCAGAGGCCTCTTCCTTTGAATAGAGAGCAGGCCGCCCCTGCTCAAAAGAGGTCTTGTCTACCCATTAAAATCAAGAATGTCAAGGGGACCAACCATATAAACCAATGGGTTTTTATGCCAATATGGAAAAATATTTGGTATCATCTGCAACCAACCCCGTCCAGGCCTCAAACCAGAAAACAGTGAACCAGACAAAGGTAAGCACATTTTAAGGCCCATCAATTTAAATAGCAAAGGATTGTGCTTATTAATAAGCTTGTCCTTACTTTCGTCACATCAAAAGTAAAAAAGCAGCCATGTTAGCCCCAAGGGGGGGACCCCAAAAACTAAATTAGAACAACATCTTCATTCGGAAACAAAAATATCACAAAACTGTGTTTGCGTTCTCCAGAATTCTTCATCAGGCCAGCTGGTAAATAAAGAAGCAGGTGCAAAATAAAATTTTGGCGTATGGCAACATCTGGAGTCTGCATCTAGACAGTCTTAAAATGGAATGTGAGAGAAAGCCGCAAACATTCCAACATCTCATCTTCAGATGTTTATACTTTTTGTATGTTTTGGAAAATAATGAATTTAGCCACTCAACAGCAAACTGGAGGAAAAGGATATTTGCCACCTGAAGATGGGACTTCTTCCTCTCTCTCTCTCTCTCTCTCTCTCGCAACATTCCCTCCAGCCAGGTAAAGTTACCCAATTTGGCTTTTTTATATACCTAGTACAGCACCTAAAATTATTTTCAACCATTGTTAATGCTGACTGCCTTGTTTCTCTTTACTTTTCAAGGACTCTGAGTTTTGCCCAGGGATGGAGACAGACCAGAGTAACAGCCAGGTGTATTTTTTGTTATTTCCAAAGATGAGGAATCAGCCATTGATGTGTTTCTTATTCCCAGCAGGCCTGCACAGAACCTAAAAGGAGCCTCACCTCCCTATCTGCGGCCTCCTCCCCCATTCCCTTTTAAGACTAAGGGAGTCTCTTGAGGCACTAACAAAAGCTCCTTCCCTCCACCTTCACCAGCTAGTCAAGTGCTTTGCAATTGGGGGTCCGTGTAACTCTCCGGGGGGCGGGGGGGGGCTGGCACTTGATAATCCGGACGCAAAAGCTGAGTTGAGCTTTGTTGTTGTTGAGCTTTTTTTTGGCAAAATCTCCAAACATCAACTACAAATTTAAAAACTTCCTGGCTCCCGCGTTGACCTCAAAGGTGAAGGCAGCTTTCCCGCACCTGTGAAGTCAAGAGGGCAGTTACGCCACGCGCAAGAATTACCGTTGGCTTTCTGCTTGCAAAACGCGGGTGCGCTTCGGGCCGCGCGACTCCCGGCCACACTTGGCGCGCGCTCTCGTGCGATCCGCGCCCGAAGGAAGACGAGAGACTCTCTCCGAAGCGCCCCGGGGAGGATCCTCAGCAGCCCCGAGGGGTCGGAGGCAGCCCCGCGGCGCACGCCCAGCGCAGGTCTCGGCTTCCGGATAGGATAGGATAGGAAGGAGAGCGGGGGCTGATCCGCTGCCTTGGAGGTGGAAGGCCTGCTTTACTTCCAAGTAAGCGTGCGTAGAATTGGGCTGGGCGCCTGTGCTCGCCTACTTAGGAGTAAAGCTCACTGGGCTGAGTAGACGTTACCGCTGATGAAAAACGCGCGTAGGATTCGGGTGCAGCCAGCCTTTCGATCGCTTAGCCCCACGGCGGGTGAAATGCTCGAATGGGGCTTCCTTCCGAGTAAGCGTGCACACGATCAGGCCGTGTTCCAGTGCACGCTTCCGGGGGAGTAGATTCCTGGTGAAAGCTGCGCACATCTGCAGGCTGCGCATCCTTCCTTTGGAATAAGCCCCGCAGAACTCGGTGGGTCTGACCTCGGAGCCAACACTTATAAGAGGGGCTTTTTTCTGGGGGAACTCACAGGAACTTAGTTCCCGCGCCTCAGGTGGGTTCCTGCACCTCGCTGGTGGGCACCATTGCCATTCTATAGGATGAGATTGCCCACCTCTGACAGTGGCTGGATGGGCGCAGCCAAGACTTTTGATGGGGGGAGGGTCAGGACTTTTGTTAGGGGGGGCAGAACCGACGTGCTCACCTGCCCCCCCCAGGCTACGCTCATGTGGGTGTAGTAGATCTCAAGGGATGATCATGTAGTAGGGTGATAATGAAGGGGGGTGGGCGATCTCCTGCTGACCCTACACCCAATTTCCAACATGTTCCAAAGGTCCAGAGGAAAGATGTAGCACAGGATGGGAGTTGCACCTGGGCGCAGGTAGATGGGCCAAAGATATCCAAGGCCAGTATCCTGTCCAGTCCTGCATCTTTTTCCCACAGTGGGCAACTGGATGCCTGTGGGAAACCCACAAGCAGTATTTGAGCACAATACTCCCCTCCCATGGTTTCCATTATGGCTAAAGGTAAAGGGACCCCTGACCATTAGGTCCAGTTGCGGACGACTCTGGGGTTGTAGAGCTCATCTGCTTTACTGGCCAAAGGAACCGGTGTACAGCTTCCGGGTCATGTGGCCAGCATGGCTAAGCCGCTTCTGGCGAGCCAGAGCAGCACACGGAAATGCCGTTTACCTTCCAGCCGGAGCGGTACCTATTTATCTACTTGCACTTTGATGTGCTTTCAAACTGCTAGGTTGGCAGGAGCAGGGACCGATCAATGGGGATTCGAACCGCTAAACTTCTGATCTTCTGATTGGCAAGTCCTAGGCTCTGTGGTTTAACCCACAGCGCCACCTGCGTCCCTCCCCCGTCCATACACTCAAACAAATCTCACTGCCCCCTCCCAACTTCTCTCACTGCCAAGGAAAAATAATAAGTGAATAGAAAGAGAACCTCCCCAAGTAACGCTGACACAAAACCCCCCCACACTAAGTAAAAGAATATAAATTTACCACCCCTTCTCTCCCCCCCCTTTTCTCCTGCAACCTTACACTGTGTACAACATTAATGTCTCACATTGAATGCAACTGATCTGTAGAAAAGACTCTGAAACCTGAAAATAGAGACAATGCATGTACTTTTGTAGCCCAAGAACATCTTTAATAAAATTATTCTATTTTAAACAGAGAGGGTGGGGACAAAACCAGACTAAGTTGGCTCTGCCTGCCACTGGCTCTCTGGTGCCACCTAATGTTGGGCTCCCTGCCTTCCTACTGGTCACTGGTGGGAGCCCCCAAGACTCCTCTGGTGGGAGCTCCCTCCTCTTCATTTCTGTACTCATTACCCCTCTGCACAGGGCTTAAGAGTAGTCTCTTAAGGTGTTTTCTTTACATTTATAATGGGACATATTTTCACCAGTCGCCTCAGCATCTTTTAAAAGAGACAGAAAATCAAAGTTATGAATAATGTTCATGCACTGTTAATAAGGTGGGATGAACTAAAGTTTTTTACACCATGCCACAGCCATAAGATGAAATAACTGGCCTCTGGCAAAAAGTTAACTTTAGTTAACTTTTTGCCAGAAGCCAGTTATTTCATCTTATGGCTGGAAGCTTTTGAAGTCATTATGCTTATGAATATGCATGAAAGATTTTGCAAGACTGTGCGTATAGTAGTTTTTTAATGTATCTAGAACAAAGTACTAGGCAATCTCTGTTTCATTCATGCCAACAATAAACCTATGAGGTCACCGTAATTTGAACATTACAAATAGGGAACTTAAAGGCTGTCTTGCCTGAGGCCGTCCAGTGATTTCTGGCTGGAATGTGTGTGTTTTTCTTCAAGTCTGACACTATTGACAGAATTACCCTGCTGCACACTTGCCTTGTTTGAACTGAGACTGTACCAGGTGAGAGATTCTCAGCATAGTGATGGCTTTTATGGAGAGCACAGCCCATTTAAGGCCAAAGGCCACCGCTTTGCACTCAGAAAGTCCTAGGTTCAATCCTGACATCTCTTGGTAGAGCTGTGAAAGAACCCTGCCTGAAACCCTGGGACCTTCTGCCAATGGATCATGAAGCAGTTTCCTATGTTCCTAACATCTATTTAGCATCATCAGTGTATTTTAGCATTCACCAGTATAAGAGAGTTTGGATTTGATATCCCGCTTTATCACTACCCTAAGGAGTCTCAAAGCGGCTAACAATCTCCTTTTCCCTTCCTCCCCCACAACAAACACTCTGTGAGGTGAGTGTGGCTGAGAGACTTCAGAGAAGTGTGACTGGCCCAAGGTCACCCAGCAGCTGCATGTGGAGGAGCAGGGAATCGAACCCGGTCCACCAGATTACGAGTCCACTGCTCTTAACCACTACACCACACTGGCTCCAAATAAAGGCACATGAGCTCACAGAGAGAGAAAGAGCCCTATAAAATTATGATGGCACCCCTGTATGTAAATAACACAGGCATTCCAGCATTGGAACACCAATACCACATACAGTGTGATTTAAGTATATCTATAGTGGCAGATTCAATCCGCAAGTGTAATTCAAAATGTAATTCAGTAGTTTCTGTGTTTTAGTTTGGCCATCTTAAAAGCCAGGTACTGAGCATTGTGAGAAGCTGAAATGTTCTCCCCATTTTAACAAATATATATTGCCCCTTCTGATGCCCACATGTTCAGTTGCTTAGAGATGGGCCTGTTTGTCCTATGTGGAATACAATGGGTGTTGTTGCAGATGATGCCATCAATATTTTCTTTGTGTGTGCATCTTTATCCTTTCCTTTCCCCACCTTCCCCATTTTAAGATGGCCAAATCAAGTGCAAGGGAGGATAGCGGAGGTCCTGCATCTTTTAACAAACAGAAGAAGAAATTTCAGCATGTGCTTCTTGCCACATAGGAATGTGGAAAGCAAACCTTCCTCTGATCACCTCCACGATGTAGCTATTTAATAAGGAGTAAGGAACCCCTCCTGTCCTCCTTTTGCATCTGGAGCGAGTTTCTCCCCTCCCAGGAGGATGAAACATGAAAGATCAGGTATTTTACCTACCAACTGAATAGTGATGTACCAACCAACCTAACGTGGTAGATACAGAGGGGAAAGACCATGGCTCAGTGGCAAAAAACCCGCTTTGCAGGCAGACGGTCCCAGGTTCCATTCCCAGTAACTCCAGGTAGGGCTGCTGCCAGTCAGTGTATACAAGACTGAGTTAAGTGGACCCATGTTTGACTTTGTCCCTGCTTCCTATGTCCCTGCTTTTCATAAGTCACTTCCCACTGGCTCATATTGATAGGGAGCAGAATCATTTCTTTCTCTGATTTTCAAGGTCCTGTTTGGCTTACTTTGTTTCTTCCCACTATCCTTTTGCTTCTTTATTTCATCCTCTTTTCCCTTGTCTTTTTAATTACTGCTGATTACCCCTTCCCTGGAGACCACCAATCCACAGAAGCCTGGGAAAAACTGCCTCAAATGCCAGAGAACAACTCACAGAGACTGCTTGCAAACCCACAAATTAACATATGCATCTAATACCATATCTTACTTTGACTATCAACTTTGTTCACAATCAATTTCATTTCAGGTATCTGCTAAGCCTCTTGCAAATATTAATTGAGGCTGCTAGTAATTATTATTTCCAATGCTTCAGCCTTTAGAGGTCCCACTTAAATCATCAGCCACACTTGTCCTAAAGCTTAAATTAATTCTCTGCCCCAAGGAAATTATATTAAGCCAATTTAATAATATTTCTAAAGAACTACAAGGCAGCACGTTCACTTCTAGAGTTTTGATAAGTTTCACTTTCAGTAAGGATTTCTGTAATATCAAGAGTCAACCATAATGAGATGTTCAATTTTCTGTTTACCTTTTAGAATTGCAGACAGCGGGGGAGTTTTGAAAATGCAGGTTCCATCACTGAGCTATATGGAGAAAAAGGAGGGGTAGAAATGCAGTAAATAAAAACCAAAGGAAATATGCCAGGGTATTAACAAAAGAAACTGGTTTGACCATTTTCTTTTTGATGCTTCTCTTCTGCAGGCTCTAATCTTAACACCTGTAAAACCATAGGCCTGGGAGGTCTTCTTGACACCCAGCTCAAGTAATATGATAAAGTATCATATTATTCTTTATTCCGCAAGATATAAAAAGCATTGTTTAGAACAGGGGCAAGGGACCCATGGCCTTCCAGACACAGCAGGGCTCCATCAGCCCCAGCCTGGCCAGTAGTCAGGGATGACTGGAATTGGGAGCCCAACAGGACTAGGAGTTCCCCAGCCATGGTTTAGGATATCCACCTCTGGCCATGTTTGTCAAACTGGGGTCTCCACCTGCTGTTGGACTACAACTCCCATCATTCCTGACCACTAGTCCTGCTAGCTAGGGATGATGGGAGTTGTAGCCTAACAACAGCTGGGGACCCAAATTGGAGAAACGCTGGTTAATGTATTGCATGCTGATGAATTCCTAGATATTCAGCCCACAGGCTCACCCAAGGGGACAGGATAGGTTGCAAAAGACAAAGCGGTATTGGGGCATTTCTAGCTGCCAAGGTCCATGCCTATAAAGCCAACGTAGTGCCTTCCGGACTCCAACTCCCATCAGCTCCCAGCCAACACAGCCAATGGTCAGGGGTGATGGGGGTTGTAGTCCAGCAGCATCAGGAGGGCTTTACTACAGATCACAGCAGTTTATCCAGGGGGAGGCATAGTTCCTTCTGCCTCTGCTAGCCGTCTGTGCCATAAGGGCAGCTTAGGCAATTGCCACCAGAAGCCCCACGACCACCACCTCAAAGTTCTGCAGCACATTACAATATAGATACTTACTATTGAGTTGAATGGGATTTATAAGTGACACTAGGTTGTTCTACTAAGCACATTTGCTTGGGAGCTAATTCCAGGGCAATCAATAGCTCCTGCTTTCAAGCAAAGGCATTTCGGATCAGGGTGTTAGCATCACAGTTCCATTTCCTTTTGAAGTCAACAGAAAAGTTATTGACTTTAGCAAATGCTAGATCAAGCTCTGTACCAGATTGGCTCGCTGGCCCTGCAAGCAAGCATTTTAAGGATAAAAGCAGTTGTTAGAACTCTTGGAATAAACAACAAGTTTGTGCAGTGACCCTTTTAAAGATCTTCAACAACATTTTATCAATTGGTTTGGTCCACAAAGTTTTAAAAAAGTGGGCGAATGCAGTTCTTTTAATCGAAAAACAGCAAAACCAGCACAAATCAGGAATATTTGGAAATTACTGACAGAGCAACCAATCTTGAAACTGTCACAAACGTGTCCTGAAATGCAACAGCTAACCCACCTCCCCTTTCTGCAACAAGGCCTTATAAAGACACAGGCAGCATTTTCCATGCCAATTTCTAAGGAACAAATCTATTATGGCCAAGTCAAAGGATGCTTGAAAACAGGATGTTGAAAGTGCTGATGCAGTTGCCTGCACAGCAAACAGCAGTTCTGGATTGGTGCTGGCATAAAATCCTCTGAATAACTGACAGGAGAAGATTTCTTCATTCTCGGATGCAGTGAAGTGGTGTGGAAATGTGAGTGTGAAGGGGGAATTATATACTTCTGTAGGTTTGAAATGCAGGAGAAACTGCAATGGTCTGGAGTAGAAGTAGGCAAGTGAGCACTCTGGGGCCCATCTCAACCCCCAGAACAGTCTCAGGAACACACACACACACACATTTGCACACCTATTGCTGATCTCAGCCACTTATCCCCAACCCAAGACGCAAAGAAAGACTTCTTTTGACACCCTGTTCTCCAAGTAATCAGTACAGCCTCAGACAAATCTCCCCTTCTGCACCCATGCAAAGGGGAGTAAGGGGAGTTTAAACTGTGTTCAAATCCCAGTTGCTATTCACACTGAAGAGGAGGAATATACAGTGGTGCCTCGCAAGATGAAAAGAATCCGTTCTGTGATTCTCTTCGTCTAGCGGTTTTTTTCGTCTTGCGAAGCAAGCCCATTGAAGGATTAGCGGATTAGCGCTATTAGCGGCTTTTAGCTGCTTTTAGCGGCTTATCTGCTGATCGGACCAGCTGATAAGCGGCTTAGTGGCTTAGAAAAAGGGGGGGAAGGGAAAAAAACCAGCAGGAACTCGCAAGACATTGTCGTCTTGCGAAGCAAGCCCATAGGAGATTCGTTTTGCGAAGCACCTCCAAAACGGAAAACTCTTTCGTCTAGCGAGTTTTCCGTCCTGCGAGGCATTCGTCTTGCGGGGCACCACTGTAAAGACCCTTTTGCTTAAGCCTCTGCTTGTAATAATTGGTGGGTTGAGGGAAAACTCTGGAAAGAGATCTTCCAACAACCCTCTTAGCAGCAGCCTCAACCAGGGACAGCATGTTCCATTTCACTGCCCTAGGCAAAACAGGAAGGTGCCAGCCCACCACCCAAATGCCCACCGCTGGCCTTGTGTGGTTGTTGCAGTGATGCGCACAAAGCAACAATGGATTCCAGTAGGATCTTCCCAAGTTCTTACAAGCTCTTGCAGATCATATATATGCAGACCCTCCAAGTGTCCCTATTCTCCAGGGTTCCTGATTTGATCCCGGAATGTCCCCCTTTTCCTTAGGGTGTCCCTATTTTAATTAGAGAAATATTGGAGGGTATGAAGTTATCCGACCCCCAAGTCATCTGAAGGCAATCCTGCATAGGGAAGTTTTTTAAAAAAATGTTTAATGTTTTATTATGTTTTTATTTTTTTTATTCAGGTATCACACACACGAACCACAATTCTTATGAGGCATTGGGACATTACACTTGAAATACAAACCTTCCAGTTTCAGGTACTTTTAACTTGAAGTAGGCTTTTTTGGTAACATAATGCCAATTGCTATTTTAAACATTATTAGAGGGTGCAATAATGAGCATGCCTAAGACAACGTGCGCAAGCTTGCCTGCAAGCTACATCCTGTGTACCAGCTCTGCTTTTAATGGAACTAGGCACATCCTCTGCTTCGCTTCTTTAAATATTTTGAAATAGATTCCATAACTGAATTATGAATTCCCAGTTAAGAATCTACAACTAAGCTTTGAATTCCCAGTTAGAGTCCAAACATTTGAGGCAATATGTGTCAATTAGGCTTTTTCTGATGTGTGGTCCAGGTAAAAGGTAAAGGGACCCCTGACCATTAGGTCCAGTCGTGACCGACTCTGGGGTTGCGGCGCTCATCTCTCTTTACTGGCCGAGGGAGCCAGCGTACAGCTTCCAGGTCATGTGGCCAGCATGCCTAAGCCGCTTCTGGTGAACCAGAGCAGTGCACAGAAACGCCGTTTACTTTCCCGCCGGAGTGTTACCTATTGATCTACTTTCCCGCCGGAGTGGTACCTATTGATCTACTTGCACTTTGACGTGCTTTCGAACTGTTAGGTTGGCAGGAGCATGGACCGAGCAACGGGAGCTCACCCTGTCGCGGGGATTCAAACTGCCAACCTTCTGATTGGCAAGCCCTAGGCTCTGTGGTTTAGACCACAGTGCCACCCGTGCTGTAATTTTAAATTTTAAGTAATTTAATTAATTAAGTAATTTTAAAGTAGTATTGAATGTAGCATTCATTACTACTTCAAAATTCCTTTGTTACTCACCAAAGTAGTGGTGAATAACATCAAATCAACAATGTTATTCGTTACTACTTTAAAATGTAGACAGTACAAATCAATATGGCTATCCTGATTCAAAAACACCCACCCCACTCACACATGAAAACAACGTTCACCACAGCCAATCACAAACAAGCAACCACACACTAGAGTAGACCAACCCCAACTTCTCCCACCACCTGACTGACACCAAACTGACACTTACACAACGACTGCGCACCGCCACATCCCACTCATGGCAGCTGGTACATCCAAGGCCCCTGTGACGGGGCCTTGAGCTCTTGACTGCTTTGTTTGGGCTCTGGCAGCTTATGGGCAGCTCGGTCCCACCAAGTGGCGGGTCATCAGGGAGGGAGGACACCGGCCACCCCGGTCCCACGTGGGCAAGACGGTGGCATTCTTGCCAAAGGGATGGGAGAGAGGACGCGCCCAGAAAAGAACATAAAGGGAGAAGGATGTGAGGGAAACCATAAAACTTTATTATGTTTTTATATATCTTGGAAGCTGCCCAGAGTGGCTGGGGCAACCCAGTAAGATGTGTGGGGCATAAATTATTGTTATGGAATGGGACATCCCTATTTTCATTGAGGAAATGTTGGAGGGTGTGCATATGAGATCTCTCCAGATCTTGCCAGAAGCCAGCACTGCTTCTGGGAGCAGGGAGGGGGCGGGTGCCACTGGGCACTGCATCAGGGTTGTGCCACGCAAGGTTGCGGCCTCAGCCCGCTTCATGGGCAGGCAGGCCTGCCCTCAACAAACTACAGTTCCCAGGATTCTTTGAGAGAAAGCTATGACTGTTACAAGTGGTATAATGCTGCAAATGGGCCATTTACCTCCTTCCTCTAACTTTTCTCCAGGCCAAGGAAGCGACTTGCCCAGACGCACGATTCTTGAGTCCCATCAGTTCCCTCCCTTCAAAAAGGCCCTTGTAATGGACACTTTTGCCATTGTATGGCCCCCTGGGCCTCTTGCCTTGCACTCAAGCCAAGAGGTTCCCCTTTGTCCTTATTCTCAAGCATTCCGATCATCCGATGTGGTCTCTCAAGGGTGCAGTAACTTCCTGAGTACAGCGCTCGTCTCTGCTGAGATTGATGCGGGCCGTTAATTTCTACACTCTTGGCTTGCAGCCGTGTCCTGATATCCACATGGAACGCCTGCATGGCTCAGTCTGATATTCACATTCCCTCATTTGCAGCTCTGTTCCAAGCACATTTGTGTGGAAGAAAGTCACAGGGCAGCAGCCTTCATTTCCCAGCCAATATCACTGCAACACGATACTGCTGTCTCAAGTATAGTATTATGGGGGTAACAGACTGACTCACTAGAGGCTGAAGCGGCCTGCCAATTGCTGAGCAGTTGTTCAAACCCAAAACACGTCCGAGGTGGACTTCAGCAACTACGACTTGCTTGTGGGGTGGGTGGGATTAAAAAAAGGATTGCTGATAGGATGAGGTACCCAAGGGAATAAATACCCTCCTGGTCCCCACTCAAAGTGGCTAATGAGATTCCAGTTTACCTGCCCAACACACAAAGGAGGATGGTGGCCAAGGATAAACACTGAGGCACAGGGTCGTCTGCAAGTTTAGAAATACACATACTGCAAGTATACACGCTCTGGGAAATATCAACACTAGTCACTATCTCTGTTCACCACCCCTTTAAGATCCCTCACCCAGCTTCCAGCTATTGTTTATGTCCATTCCCAAACCTCATCTGATTTTCCCAAGGAAAGAACTCCATGGCAGAAAGACGGAAGAATGCACAACTTTGGGGCAAAACACCCCACATGCAGAGGAGCTGGTGGATTAATGTGAAGAGTTGCAGGAATTCCCTTCTGCAGAAACTAGAGCTGTGTACAAATTCTCTCCAAGTTCTCTTATCCTGTTTGTGGATGAAGAAATAGAGGTGGGGGAGAGAAGCTACCACCAGATTTCTTCAGACAAAGGAGAAACTCTCCAATGGTGTCTTAACAGTGGCAGGAGCATGCCTTCTTTCTTTTTTCCTACCATTACAGGTTTGGGGGGTTAGTCTGGCTGATATCCATGGGTCCCTTTGAGTTCTTAGGGTCCAGTGTATGTGAGGCTAAATATTTAGGAGGAAACCTGCTGAACCAGTGAAACCAGTTCCTTTGTTAACTGGCCAGCCAGGGCCATTACCTTAAGTGCTGCATTTTACATGTCCTTGAGAGGCTGCCATAGGGACAGGTGGGTGGGCTTTCCCCCATCTCATCAGGCTAGAAGCCACATCATCCTATGATGGGGAACAATAGACTGTGGAGGACTGTGTGTCTATGAGTTTGGGGTGATGCTGGAAGCTGGAGAGATGGACATGTCTTGCTTTGTACTGGACCCAAAGTTTTGACAAGAACTGTTGGAGTGTTAATGCTGTGAGCCCCTCCATCCCACGCTCAGGTTGTCTATATGTGTAAATAAATCCATATATCCTAAAGACACCACAGCCTCTATAGATCTTTATTCCAAGGAACCCGAACTCTGGATGGGCAAAGGCATCCCAGAAGTTTGTCACCGTTCAAATATTGGGGTGCATGCAGAACTAGTTGTGGGGGCTTGTTGCTGCAAGTGACAACAGCAGCTGAGTTGGTAACCTGGGTCACCATTCCACATCTTCCACAGTGCCCCAGACATAGCATCATTCCAGGCATCATTCTAGGGGACAGCAGCAGCCAACACAAAATGGTGGAGAATATTCTGTGATTGAGGGGGGGAACCACCACTCAGAAATGTTTTTGGAGTAATTTTTTTAATATATATTTTTAGAACATTGGTTCAGTTCTAGTGGGAAGTCAGCTCAGCTTCTCCATCTGCCCTTACCCCCAGGAAAGTTGTCCTTACCTCAGTCTCAGGTGCTTTTCAACAGCCTTGGAGTGAACAGATAATGCATTTTGTTTCTGCTGTCCAGACCAGGTAGGAAAAGCTCCATTTCCCCTCTATCTGAAGAACATTAGAAGAACCCTGCTAGATCAAGCCATAAAATCCCATCTAGTGCAGCATCCTGTTCCCAAAGTGGCCAACCAGATGCCTCTGGGAAGCCCACAAGCCAGACCTGAGCCCAAAAGCACTCTCCCCATTTGTGATTCCCAGCAACTGGTATTCAGAGGTATACTGCCTCCAGCCATGATGATGGGTTTTTTCCTTCTGAGTCTATGAGTGGGGAGGATGTGGTGAAAAACCTCTGCTTACAATGGATTTCCACCACAGGCAAACCTCTATTTGATTCGAAGAACAGCAGCAGGGGAAAAAATCAAGGAGCCCCCTCCATATAGCTGGATACAGAAGAACTGAAGAACAGAAAGCATTGATTGCAGGTTCATTCCAGTAATAACTCGCACAATCAATGGGAGAGCTGAACACGGCCAGTACTTTGGAACAGCTCTTCATGAAACTCCTACCAGCAACTCAGCCCTTGCCCTTTAACCCAACTAGCATTTGATGAATGGTTTCTGTCGTCAGGAAAGCTGCACAGATTATAGCTCTTTACAGACATCCAGAGTGGTTATAGCGAATGCACAGTGACAGCAAAACCCTCCCTGATCCATTGTGCTTTATTTCAGTATCTGAAACAAGCCTACACATGTGCACAACAGGACTGTGTGCATTCATTTCCTAACAAATGAAAAACTGAAAGGAATGGGGACCACTCATGCCATTTGTTAGGAAACAAGTGTCCAAATAGTTATTGATTTCCATTTTATCCTAGGAGCCAAGATGGGTTGAGGGGAAGGACTGCAGCTAAGTGAGACTATGTCCTTTTTAACATTCAAAAGTTCCCAGGGTCAGTCCCTGGCTGGCATCTCTAGACCCCAGTCAGAAATCGTAGGAAGCCCCTGCCAGTCACACAATGGGGCAGATGGAGTTAGATGGAGCAACAAACTGACTTGATAACATTACTGAGCTTGACCATTCATGAAGGGGCTTCTTTCTTTGCCCAAAAAACATTTTCAGACCCAAATTGGAGAATAGAGAGGTCCACAAGAATACAGCAGGTGCGGGTCAGGCTGTGGTCAGGGATAATGAGGATTTTAGCACAACAACTTCTAGAGGGTAACAGATTCCTCATCTCTGGAATACAGAGTGGCCGGACCAACTCTAGAGGAAGCAAGGAAAACCTACTAAATCTTTGGTTTTTAATCCAGAGCCTTCTGGGGAATGGGTTTTGGAGCTGAGCACACTCCCAGTGCCCTTTGAATTATATAAAATAGGGATGCCAACTGTGTGAATTTAACCTATCCATCAAGAGGGCTTTGAAGAACACCAGCTGTTACCACTACCACCTTTCCTTCTTCTGTTTCTTTTTTTTCTCCTCCTCCCTTTCCCCTATCTATCTTTCCATATAATAAAAATGTAAAAGTGTCACCACACAGCCCCCTTTGGAAGATTTTAGTGCTGCATCACAACACAGGATTTGTATGAAGCCGGAGGAGCAAAAGAGAAGGCAGGTTGCACAACAGTGGCCATGGCATGGGAGCAAGAAGGGAAGAGAGGAGAAAGTGTGGTTCAAAAGGACAAGAGAGGTCCTCCTTCACAAATGTGTTTCATTCCTGGTACCATGTGGTCTTCAACACCAAGTTCCAAATTCAATGTAGCAATTTAGAACAGGTATTTTATTAATGAGAAAATACCCCTATACTTCTTCTTCTTTTTCTTCTTTTTTTCTTTGGCGATCACTTCTAGCCAAGTAAGATTGTCTTCCATAAACACGGTTTTAACAATGAGTCCGTAAGTGACTGTGGAGGCCAATTCTGGAACCACACATCCTTCCACAGTGGGGACATCCACCGACTGAACTGAACTTTAACTGAACAAGCTAACTGGCAGGTTTCCTCTTATGATTATATTCACCTTAAAGGTCAGTAACATATATCATCATGGGGGCATGTACAAAGCGGGGTGCAGAGTAGGAGAGAGGAGGAGGAGTGGAAAGGGAGATGGTCTGTGTGCAAGGCAGTGGTGGGAAAGGGGAGGAAAAGGAGGAGGAGGGAGAAAATGGGCAGAGGAGAAGGCTTGAGGATGAAGATGAAAAGGGATTGCAAAATAGGAGGAGATGGTGGCTTCATAACTGGTAGGATTTGCAATGTGTAGGAGAAGGAAAGTGCAGGAGATAACCATGGAGGTGGTCTGTGTATGGCGGAGGGAGCACAAAAATGAGGAGGGAGGCATGGACTTGGGGGTGAAAACGGGTGCAAAGTGGGACTGCAGAATAGAAGGAAGCAGTGGCTTCAGCAATGGGTTTAGGAAAGTGAAAAGCATGCTTAGTAGTTGTCATGGGTCAAGGAGGGACTTAATGTGGGGGTGGCAAGGGGGCAAGCAAAGCAAGCAGGGGACACAGTCCCTAGTACCTCTACTTACGTATGTGATCCATTTCGGTGTGCCATTCACACCCCAAAAAGTCTGTAAATAGAGTGGTGCTACTGCGCGTGCACTAAGCCTGAAGCACGCAGATCGCTTCTGTGCGTGCACACGCGGTGAAACCCAGAAGTATACACTTCTGGGTTTGCCGCATTCACAACCCAAAAATCTGCAACACGAAGAGAACACAGCCAGAGGTATGACTGTACAATGTAATATAATATATTAAAGACAGGTGGGGGTATGAGGACATGAGGCTTGCTTGCTCATGAATAAAATCAACTTTCCCCCCTAGAAAACATTAACTAAAAACGTGTCCTATTTAATTAAAGAAGCGGCAGGCAATTGAATGCTGCCAGATTCTCTGACCGATGGAAATGGACTGGCTAATGAGGTCCTCCACTTATCTCTCACGGGCAACTGCAAAGCAAGCTTCCCACACACTTGCTTTGATAGTGGAACAAGAACAGCTGCCTGGTTATCATCGCCATCATTTATTAGAGGGAGGATTTATGGAGCCACAAGACACTGAGATGGGCAGACATGGGGCTCGTGGGGCCTGCTTGTTTTGTCTTACTAGGCCCCCAGAGCTGATTGCAAAATACTGGCTAGGGGGAGGGACTATGTGACTCAGGGGAGGAGCCAGACAGGTACTTATTGCCATGTGCATGGCCCATCACAAATCTACACCTGAATGATTATACATCAGATTTTCAAAAAATAAAACAAGCTAGCAGAGCTGACCAGAAACCTGTTGAAGCCCAAACAATGAATAGTCCTGTTGTTTTTTCTGGTGTGGAACATTTAAGATCTACCTCAGCAGGCTTTCCTTTTATTTTCACTTGTAATTCTTAAGAAACAGCAAATGGTGCCTGCATTTCTTTGAAAGAAAGAATGTGTGTGTGGGGGGGAGTCTTTCATTTTATATAACAAATAAGGAAAAGTATAATTAACATGATTTAAGTCCAACAAGGCATGAATAAAAAAATAATCATGATTACAGTGAAGAACTCACAACTTCACACTACTTGTCATAGTAGTGTGATATATGACAATGTCACAAATCAAACTCTCTTTGCTACCAAAATTAATAAAAATAATTATAGATCTAGATGTACTGCAAAATAAAAATACAGTTCATTGTCTTAATTGTCTTTATAAAAGAAAAGCAAACCAGATTTCTAAAGAGACACCCATTTAACAATGATACAAACACAACTCTAGCCTACCCTTTGCATCATCCTTTCCATTCTTGCCTTCCGGGGTGGGGAGGGTTGGATTAGATGATTCTTGGGACCCCACCAACTCTACAATTCCATGATTTCATGACCATGTATATAGCACCCAAGATGACATCAGAACATACACACACCACATCAGCACAACCAATGACCTAGTACTGCCAGTCTCCAAGCACCCTCACAGGCAAGGGTTGGACTCCCATTAGGAGCCTCACAAACCACAGTTTTAGGAGCACAACACATAGAGGGGAGAAATGAGAAGGCACACAGCACAGCACCTACACAACTCCTGGGACAGCAGAGAGCACATATACTGCCACCCCAGGGCAAGGGTTCAAGACCTAGCCAGGAAGGAAAATGCTCTCTTGCCAAGTAGAGGTGTCAGGAGGACACACAACATGGCAGGCAGCCACAGACACACAACAGCAGCCTAGCGGGGGCTCAGTGCACAGGGAGACGAGAAGCAGGAGATGGGAGTTCAGGCCCCACCAGGGACAGGGAGGAAGACCCCCTCCACACATATCTTTTGCATACCTTTTGCATACCAGATCTTTGAAAGCTGTAAAGAGGGAGGAAGCTCCTAGGTCTCAAAGCTACACTGCAAAACTTCACAGAGCAGCTCCCCAGCCTCACCCAAGACTCAGCCAAAGGGTGCACCTTACATCTAAAGCACTAGGATGCCAATTCAAACAGTCATGGCTGTCCCCAAAGAATTCTGAGAACTGTAGTTTGTTAAGGGTGCTGTGAGTTGTTAGGAGACCCCAGTCCCCCCCCCCAGTGGCTTAATAATCCCTCATACCATGGAAGCGGCTTAGTCATGCTGGCCACATGACCTGGAAGCTGTACACCGGCTCCCTCGGCCAATAAAGCGAGATGAGCGCTGCAACCCCAGAGTCGGTCACGACTGGACCTAATGGTCAGGGACCCCTTTACCTTTACCATGGAACTCTGGGAGTTTTAGCTCTAGGAGGAAAAAAGTGATTTCCTAATTATTCTCTGGACCCTTAAAAACTACATCTCCCAGGATTCTTTGGGGGAAGTCAAGTAATGTAGTACAGCAGTACCTTGGTTTGCATACATCTTGGTTTGCATACGTTTTGGATTACAAACACGTCAAACCTGGAAGTGCGTGTCCCGGTTTGCAACCTTTTTTTGGATTACAACCCATTTTGGGGGGGATTACAACAAAAAAAATTGGAGGCCCCTTGGCGAAAGCACGCCTTGGGTTACAGCTTGGTTTGGTTTACAAACAGACCTCTGGAACGGAATATGGTTGTAAACCAAGGTACCACTGTCCACTGCTTTAAAGGTCAGGTGTGAATGTGGCCATCAATGCCAAAAAATTGCAGGAGTTGTTGAGGCAGCCCCAGCCAAATGGAATAAGTAATAACAATAATAACTGCCACCACCCATGTTCTCCTTCCAGAGAAGTCACTGGCGCTGCTTTGAATCCAGGGTACAACTTCTTCTTCTTCTTCTTCTTCTTGTTGTTGTTGTTGTTGTTATTTATTGAATAGCCACCCCTAAGCCACACAACAGGGGCACCACATAGCTCTCCCAGCAACCAGTGTGACCATCCCCTCCTGTTATGGTCAGCCCTGCCTGCTGGGGCCCACAAGACTACAATGCTTCCTCCTCCATCATCCTTCCTTCATCTATCCTGCCCACAACCCCACCTGTGCACCCCAAAAGCCCTCTCCTCTTGTAGTCTACATGTCAGAGAGACCGTCTAAAATCTGTGTGCAGTTGCCTCACGAACCTTTACACAGAAGGTGCTTTATTCTTGTTGTTGTTATTATTATTATTATCCCATTCCTGGATCAACTCCACCTACCCAAACTGGCCCCTGGGTGTTTCTGAGCAGGAAAGAGCATAAAGGGCTTCCAGAAACCTGATAAGACAGAGGGGACTGATGGTAGTTCTTGTGTGCAGGAATTGGCACTCAGCTGTAGTGCTTGAAATTGTGTTTCCCGAAAGAGCCAGTGTATGATTGGGGCGCTCCTTGCTCCACCTTTGTCACTAGAGGTATATGTGCCATAAGTGTGCTCCTTCCACACACTGCCCACCTCGCCATCCCATTTCAGGCACTCTCCTGGCTTACCTTCATTGGCAGAATGGCTCTGGCGAGTTGAGGGTGTCTTGCTTAGGTATCTGTTATGATGGTGGCATATAAGTTCCAGCTTCACCACATCCCAGAGCCCTTGCCCAGTGTGTCTCAAGTATAGGACTGTGCCCTGAATAGCAGGTTCCTGAATGTGCCCTGCCATTCTAAGCAGAAGCTTGTTAAAGAGGAGTGCAGGTGGGGGGAAGGAAGAGCTATCGAAGCCTCCGCCCCCTGCCCCATTGCTGCCTTCCTCAGGTCAAGGAGGGAAGTGATACATCTCTTTCCAACCTGTAAGCATTTTAGGGGTATTTATTAATGGTCACATTTAAAGTAAGTGGCTGGCTGTGACAAGATTATTTAAAAAATACATTATATAAAAAAACTTGCTCCTTAAAAAGTGAGGAAGTCACCAAAATAAAGTTGAGAAATTGAATTTTTAAATACGTGGGGTGGGTGGATGAGGGAATCTTAAAAACAAAATTGGAGCAATTTTTTTAAAGTGTTGGGGTTTTACTTTTTCTTCTTTAAATGCAACTGGTTCACATTCTGGGATGTAATGCCATCAAAACCAGGCAGCAATTTACCACTTGAGTTACAGAGGCGTTTTAACCATCTCGTGGGATGATGGGATTGAAATGCCTTTGCTTAAGTGCTGCTGGGAGCATTCTTAATAGTTACCTTGTAAGGAAAATAAATAAATCACACGTCAACCTGGCTTATTTACTTGGCAGAATGGGAGAGGGGCACAGCGGGTGGGAAGAGGGTGGCTTGGAAAAGGGGTGATTTGGTGCATTGCGAAGCCTTTTTTTGTGTCTCTCTGGCTGACAGCTAGAGGGCAACCTGAACAGAATGTGCCTAATCTGCATTCCCCCCCCCCCCTTTGTGCAACACTCCCACAAATCATTTTAAATACTGTGGAGGCTTTTTTTAAGACACACCTAAAAATGTAAAGTGTGGTTGCAATGCATGTGCAGCTATGCTGGTGTAGGAAACAATAAGGTGTGGAAGTGCAGAGGTCCAAAACAGCCTGCCATCTGTGCTGCTGCTGGCACCGTCACCCTGTGTGAGTAGGCAGAGCGACAATCCTCAAAGTTCCCTGGGAAGAGGGATGGATGGTTCAACCTCTCTGAGAATTGTAGCTCTGTGAGCAGAGCAGCACCCTTAACAATCTACACTTCCCAGGATTCATATGGGGAAGCCATGACTGTTAAAGTGGTGTGATAGCATTTTAGTGCAGATGTAGCCTAAGCATCTTATTGACTCTACTGCCCATGCTGGGCACAACATGTACGCATTGTTACCTTCCTTCCCATGCTCCTGTAACCATAGTTCATCCCAGATGGTAAAGACTGCTGAATAACTTGGGTTCCACCTGTTGATAAGCCCAGTCGGCTCTTTAGTGAAATTCTAAAGGGGTTTTGATTTAAAGAGAAAGCTGTAACTGTGTAAAGGATCTTGTCAGATGTTCAAATGAATATGTGAATGTCATGGGATGTCTGGTCTGATGGTAGCTAATATGACCAGGTAACTATCAACCTGTGAGCTTGACATCGATACCAGGAAAGGTCCTAGATGAGATAATTCAACAGTTGGTCTGTGAGCACTTAGAAAAGGATGTTGTGATTACTAAAACCGAGCATGGTTTCTAAACAAAAAGTCATGCCAGACGAAACTCATTTCTTCTTTTGATGGAGTTACAAGGGGAATGTTGTGGACATAGTGTATCTTGATTTCAGTAAGGCTTTTGACAAAGTCCCCCATGATATTCTCACGAGGAAGCTGGTAAAATGTGGGTTCAATGAGGTAACTGTTAGGTGAATATGTAGTGACAGAACCCAAAGAGTGCTCATTAATGGATCGTCGTCATCCTGGAAAAAAGTGACAAGTGGAGTGCCACAGGGTTCTGTCCTGGACACATTGCTGTTCAGCATCATTATAAATTATTTGGATGAAGGAATTTAGGGATGATCATCATGCAGTAACAATCACAGATATAACAAGCAGCAGAAATTACCTTCTTACACTACTGAGGTCATTTTCTCGGCTGCTGCAAATGCTCGTCTCATCCTGAGGGTCAAAGTATGCAGAAGGTGTTTTGGTTGATTTGTGTTAGCTGGCAAATTCCTCTTTCTATTACTATGGGCATTCTGTAAAAATCCAGGGGTGGTGAAAATATATTGGAAAGGGATGCATGAGCGTAGGGTTTGCTTTTGCAGGGCTATTGCATATAAAAGTTATCACAGAATGGATCAGGTTCCTATTGTTCTTGAATTGTTCCAGTCTTTCTTTACCACTGGTCTGGAATACAAAGATGTTGTCAATCTCTCATTATCACCAGATGAGTGAGTTGTAGATGGGATTTTTAAGGATGACTTGTTCAAGTCATAAGATGAAGACAGAGGAATGAATCCAAAATGTGTGGGAGGGAGCAGGACTCGCTGCTTACTCAGAGATCAGTGAAGGAAACACTCTGAAATTTCTCTGTTCATTATTACGTACCTGTTCTAGGTTGCTGCTTGCTTCTCATCTGGGCCATAAAAACACTGGCTGAAATGAAGCCTCTCTCTGTGTGTGGAGCACCCAGCTTTCCTTGGTTGGTGACAACTTTTGAGAGCAGCCTACATTAGGAAGGGCTTTGCATACTCTGCTTGTGATGAATTTGCTTCACAAGAAAACAGATACATGTTCTGTTTATTTCAGTTTTCCAATGGAGTTCAGGATCCAGCAGGCTCAAAGCACAACCTGAAGCAGACTTTCCCAACCTGGTGCCCTGCAGACCTTTTGGATCACGACTGTCCCATCTGTCCCAGCCAGTATGGCCGTATGATGCTAGGGCTGATGAGAGACTGGCCATGCTGGCTGAGGCTGATGGGAGTTGTAGCTGCAGACAGTTGGAGGGTACCATGTTGGGAATAGAGTAGTTGCTTTGGAATACGATAATCAGGCATCCAAACAACATTACCAGTCCAACAAAGTTGATGTTGAAGAATCATTGCTTTGACACTGGTGATCTTTGCTTCTTCCAGTACGCTGGCATTTGTTTGCCTGTCTTCCCAAGTAATATTTAATTTTTCGGAAACTCTGTTGATGGAATCTTTCGAGGAGTTGGAGATGGCGTTTATAAGTGGTCCATGTTTCGCAAGCATACAGTAAGGTTGGTAGTACAATGGCTTTGTAAACAAGCATTTTGGCTTCCCTGTGAATGTCCCACTCCTCAAACACTTTGCACTTCACTCGGGAGAAAGCTGCACTCGCAGAGCTCAGGTGATGCTGGATTTAGGTACTGATGTCAGCCCTTGTGGAAAGATAACTGCCCAGGTAAGAAAAATGATCAACATATTCCAACGTTGCACCATTAAGCTGGATTTGTGGCACTGCAGAGGGGTTGTTTTGTGCTTGTTGGTGCAGCACTTTGGTTTTTGGGGTACTGAGCAATAGGCCAAGCTTTCTGTAAGCTTCTGTGAAAATATTTAGAATGGTTTGAAGGTCATCCCTTGACTGTGAGCACACTACGCTATCATCAGCATACTGAAGCTCTATGACAGAAGTTATGGTAACCTTACTCTTTGCTTTCAGCCTACTCAAGTTAAATAGCTTTCCATCTGTTCGATATTTAATTTCTACCCCGGTGGGGAGTTTCCCTCTGATGAGGTGTAGGATCATGGCGATGAAAATAATGAATAAGGTTGAGGTGATAACATCCCTGTTTAATGCCTGAGCCCATGGTGAATGATTCACTTTGAGAGCCATTATTCTCCGTTATTCTTTGAGAGAGGATATCCCAGCAGACTTTAGACATGCCATAATTATCAACCTTTTCAAAAATGGTGATAATACAGATTGTGGAAACTATCAAGGCATTTCTTTATTAGCTGTGGCAGGCAAAATCCTTGCAAGGAGTTTAGCAAACCATCTCCTAACTATATCCAAGGATATTCTCCTTGAATCCCAAAATGGTTTTCGACCTTCTAGGGGGACAGTGGACGTGATATTTACTGCTTGACAGCTTCAAGAAAAATGCAGGGAGCAAAACCAGCCTTTGTACATGGCGTTTATTGATTTGACTAAGGCCTTTGACACTGTAAATCACACTGCCCTGTGACCTGTCCTTCTGAAAATCAGTTGCCTGGATAAATTAGTATACATCCTGCGGCTCCTCCATGATAATATTATAGCAACAATCTGCCAATATACCTATATCTCTGTGGGTAATATGTAAATGTGTACCATTATAACAAGCCAACGTTCAATTGAAGTGACAAAGAAGCCCCTATTCAGTAAAGATAAACTGCTGCATGCAGGGGCTTATGAGAGCTGCATGGAACTGATGGAAACCCAACTCTCCAGCAGCACCGGAGTTGCCCTTCAGAGAGGAAAGACCCCTGAATCCCAGTGGTACGATTGTAAAATCATTTTTAAAAATTGGTAAATGATATAAAATGAATTGAAAAAAATGTTTAAAATAACTTTTGTGGGAAAACCAGAAGCCTCTTTTTTGTTAGGTATTCTAAGACAAGAAATGCCGAAGAAAAACAGGACATTATTCATGTACGCTACTACGGCAGCAAGAATCCTAATAGCACAAAACTGGAAGACTAGAGAAATACCATCTAAAGAACAATGGCAAGAAAAATTGATGAACTATGCAGAACTGGCAAAATTAATGGACAAATTGCATGAAAAGGACAATAGTGACTTTGGAAAAGAATGGGAACACACTTGCAGAAACAAAAACAAAAAAAATGGACTCGTTGGCAGGATTAAAATAAACATTTACAACTTTATTTACAGAGAACAAGAAATATAATTAGTGATAACAGAACATTATGTATAAACAGCAGAATGTAACATTTGGTATAACAAACAGGGAGGGGAAAACTACAAAATGGATGTTAAATGATGATACTGAATAATTGTTATGAGAAAAGAAAATCAATAAATATTATTATTATTTTTTTTAAAGGCCCCTGAATCCTAACTGGAGTTGGAGGGAGCAATGGATGACCCAGGCCTGGGAACCAAGCAGCAGCTGAATTGCCACAGATGGCAGCCTTTTGAAAACTGTCAGTGGCTTGGACTCTATTTTGATAGGCATGACATCACTGGTGGGGATGCAGCCTGGGAAGTGACAGGCATTTCTTGATAGGGGAGAGTTGCTGTAGGTCCTGGAATTCCCGGACATGTCCTCTTTTGGGGGTCCTACATGCAAATGTCCCAGATTTGAAGTTTCAATTTGTGTGTGCGCGCAGGTGGGCGGTTCTGGTTCTGGCATGAGTGTGGTCAGATCTGGCTTGGCTCAACAACGTTTTGTGTCTGGATTTTTACCTCTTAAGACACGGCAACCCAATTACAGGGCTTCAAGTAGCTACACTTGAAAAGAGGTCGCTTCTTTATGAAATAGCTGCTACGAAGGGCTTCTAACGTAGGCATCATCTGCACCAATTTCCTACCACTCATGGTCAACTCTTTGGGCTAAATACAGTCAACTCTCAACTTGTGCACATTCCGAGGGATTGCACAATATGTGGAGCTGGTTGAGGGGGCATAGGCTCAATGCCAAGACCTTTCTAATTCCTGGAATAGTCAGGTTAGCTTCCTGGTGAGGTAATGGGCCATTAAGGAAAAAAGGGAGTGGCTCTGTGCTAGATAGCAAATGGGTGCCCCTCCCTCAACGGGCTGGTAGTTAGAAAGACAGGCGAGAGGGAAATTATGTGAGCTAGAAGGTGGCAGCAGCAGGCTAGGAAGCCAGAGAGACAGAGCAATGCTTGGTTTTTGTTTGAACCCAAGGCTGCAGCTAAGGGAGTATGGGGTGTTAATGCTGTGAACCCCTTAATTGTAGGCTCTGCTGTCCTTCATTCCAAAAGAAAACACGCCTGGAATCCCTGGAACCCTGCACCACTGGGAGATTGGGGTGCTGGGCAACAAACATTAACCCAAAATTGCATACAGTCAAAACAACCCCCAAAACTCACCGCACAACCATCTCTACGTTTCCGGATCTGGGGCCCTGAGTGAGCCTTCCTTGCACAGGCTCTGTGATCATGCGGGTTAAATGACTGCAAGTTGGCAGTTGACTGTATTGAAGAAGATAAAACTTCCTAGGCCTTCTTGTCTTTTATTCTTCCGTTATTCCAATATCACACAGGCAGAGTCTGCAGCCCTGCAAGGAACCATGCGCCACTCTGACCAGAAACAGAGACTGCGTTCATCAGTCAAAACAATTTCATTGCTGCAAAAATGTGTGCCAAAAGAAAGCTGGAGAGTTTACAGGGCAGAGTTCGTGCTTTTCCAGTTTCAGCCATCCATGCCAATGTTTGTAAGTAACAGAGAGAGCATCCTTAAGCGTTTCAACAACTGGTTCGTAATTTATTTTTAACTACCAGCTTTGCATAAACTGCCTTGAAGATGTGAGAAGGGCTCCTTCTGTTCTCCTAAAAACAGGAAAGAAGAGAGAGAATAAATTTCCACACGTCTTCTGCCTCCACCAGTGCTGGGGCTCAAATGGAAAAGGTGATATTCAATGCAAAAGACAGAACACCACGATTTATTTGGTCTCTGTCTTTACTGCATTTAAAATTACTTTTTAATAGTTTTGCATGACATTGTGATTATGAGTTTCACTAAGCTGTCCTGCTTATGGCATAGGCCCTAGATGGGTGGTATTGAATTTTTATATAAATAAAGCTATTTTTTAAATTTATTTTTAATTTCATTCAAATCAGCAGGAAGTCACAGGCACACAAGTCATATTGATCTTTCAGTAATTCAGGAGTGGCAGTTTTTGTTCCCCCTTCTGCAAGAGAAAATTGTATTTTGAAGGGCCTGAAGTCATTGCCTTTTGATTAATTGTTTAATGCCATTACACAGAAACATAATATTTAAAAACAAAAGTGTGCATGGTGGGGGGGTGTCTTTGTATAGAGCTGAAATGGCCATTTGCAAATATTTAAAAGTTACCTAATTTTCTGACATTGCATCTCAATTTTTGAAAGTAAAATCCTGCATTCAAAATAAAATGAGCATTTTGATTGCCAAGATAATGTTTACACGTGATCTTGGCCAAAGATATGAGCAATGCTCAAATGAGCAGTTATTTTAAAAAAAATTAAAAACATTTCAGCATTTGAAATGTAAGTGCCTGACAGCAACTGTTCCTAGCTTCCATAGGCATGACATGGGAGCTTCATAAGCTGATGGTCATCAAATATTGTTAAATACAAAACATCACAATGTGTCATCAATCCAATGCAGCCAAACATTGCATGTTAACTATCAGATGCTGCCAGCTATTACATTATCAGATGCATGCCAGCTATAGCATTGCATGTCAACTATTAAAAAACATCAAACATTATTACATGCCATCTATCAAATACTGACAGTATCAACCATTGACAGGCTGTCAAATCTGGACATCACATATTCAGCAGAGATTTCAGTACCATTGGACATCAGCATCTGCAGGGGAGAGTTATCAGGAGAATGGTGGGTGCAGACATGGCTCTGATCCTGTGAAATCAGCTGTAAGGAGGTTTTAGGTGCTTTCCTCTTGACGTGCTCTAGCAAGGGGAGAACGCAGCAGTAGCCTAAAGAGAGCTCACTGCACCATAAATACTTCTGTGCAACTGAACTGTACGGACGAGCAGGCAAGTCTGTGGCTGCCTTCACACTCCCATTTCCTCTGCACTTTCTGCATTCCCCATCCCTCTACCATTTCTCCAGTGAAAATTTGTTGTTGTTGTTTAGTCGTTTGGTCGTGTCCGACTCTTCATGACCCCATGAACCAGAGCACGCCAGGCACTCCTGTCTTCCACTGCCTCCCGCAGTTTGATCAAACTCATGCTGGTAGCTTCGAGGACACCGTCCCACCATCTCGTCCTCTGTCGTCCCCTTCTCCTTGTGCCCTCCATCTTTCCCAACATTAGGGTCTTTTCCAGGGAGTCTTCTCTTCTCATGAGGTGGCCAAAGTCTTGGAGCCTCAGCTTCAGGATCTGTCCTTCCAGTGAGCACTCAGGGCTGATTTCCTTCAGAATGGAGAGGTTTGATCTTCTTGCAGTCCATGGGACTCTCAAGAGTCTCCTCCAGCACCAGAATTCAAAGGCATCAGTTTCTTTGGTGATCATGTGATCTTCCCAAAAATTGGTGCTGATGGTGGAGCGGCTTCTGCACCAATGATGGATGCGGCAGACAGTGTGGAGCAGGCAGTGGCAGAAGCAAGGATGGTGCTGGTGGGAGCAGTGGCAGAGCAGCACTTCCCATTTCTCCTCAAGCGGTGAAATGGGACACACCACTCCTGCTGCCTTGGGTGGCAGAATCCACAGACCTCCAAGGAATGATCCACAGACCTCTAAGGAATGCACCAATTCTGATCATGCCTCTGCTGTGGTAGCACCTATGGCTGCAGTGCAGTCCTTGAAGACTGGATCTGCTCCCTCCTCAGCAGTGCCTTCCCCATCCTGTCTCTACAGCTGCCTCTTAGAATCATAGAATTGTAGAGTTGGAAGGGAACCCAAGGATCATCTGTTCCAACCTCCTTCAATGCAGGAATCTCAGCTAAAGCATCCATGACAGATGGCCATTCAACCTCCAAGGAAGGAGAGCCTGCAACCTCCCGAGGGAGACACCGTTCCACTGTCAAACAGCTCTTACTTTCAGAAAGTTCTTCCTGATGTTTAATTGGAATCTTCTTTCTTGTAATTTGAAGCTCAGGTCTTCCCCTCCAGAGCAGGAGAAAACAAGCTTGTTCCATCCTCCATGTGACAGTCCTTCAGATATTTGAAGATGGCTATCATATCTCCCCTCAGTCTCCTTTTTTCCAGGCTAAACATACCCAGCTCCTTCAACCACTCTTCATAAGGCTTGGTTTCCAATTGATCATCTTGGTTGCCCTCTTCTGCATACATTCCCACTTGCCAACATCCTTCTTAAATTCTAGGTGTGGTCTGACCAAGGCAGAATAGAGTGCTACTATTACTTGCCTCGATCTGGACACTAGACTTCTGTTGATGAAGCATTAGCTCCCCCCCCCTGCTGTATCACACTGGTACATGATGCATGGTAAGTTTATGATCCAGTAAGACCTCTAGATCCTTTTCACATGTACAGTCATACCTTGGAAGTCGAACAGCTTAGTTCCCAACATTTTCGCTCCTGAACGTCACAAACTCAGAAGTGACTGTTCCCATTTGTGAACGATTTTTGGAAGCCGAACACCTGACAGGGCTTCCATGGGTTCCAATTGGCTGAAGGAGCTTCCTGCAGCCAATCAGAAGCCGCACTTTGGTTTTCGAACATTTTGGGAGTCAAACGGACTTCCGGAACAGATTCCATTCGACTTCCAAAGTATGACTGTACTACTATTAAGTCAGATGTCCCCCATCTTATATTTATGCAGCTGGTTCTTCCTACCTAAGTGCAGAGCCTTACATTTGTCCCTATTGAAATTCATTTTGTTAGTGTGGGACCAGTTCTCCAATCTGTTAAGGTCATTTTGAATCCCAATTCTGTCTTCTGTGGCATTAGCTACCCCTCCCAGTTTGGTGTTGTCCGTATATTTAATGATCATCCCTCACCAATATGCTGATGACACTCAGCTCTATCTGCTGATGGATGGCCACACCGACTCGGCCCCGGACACACTGACCAGATGCTTGGAAGCTGTGGCTGGATGGTTTCGTGGGAGCCGATTGAAACTAAATCCTTCGAAAACAGAGGTCCTATGGCTGGGTCGGGATGGTATGGGGATGAGGGACCAACTCCCTTCTCTTGAGGGGGCCCACTTAGTGCCATTGCCTTCCGTTAAGAGTTTGGGTGTAATCCTTGATGCCTCCCTTTCCATGGAGGCGCAAGTTACAGCAACAGCCAAGGCGACATTTTTCCACCTTCGCCGCATCAAGCAGTTGGTCCCTTACCTTTCCCGCCCCGACCTGGCCACAGTGATCCATGCGACAGTCATCTCCAGGCTTGACTACTGTAATTCGCTCTATGCGGGGCTGCCCTTGAAGCTGTCCCAGAAACTCCAGCGGGTACAGAATGCTGCAGCGAGGCTCCTCACGGGGTCTCTGCCATGGGAGCATATTCATCCAGTGCTTTACAAGCTGCACTGGCTCCCGGTGGAGTACAGGGTCCATAAATAACAACACCCTAGTGGTCCCAGGCCCTAAGGAAGTTAGATTGGCTTCAACCAGAGCCAGGGCCTTTTCAGCACTGGCCCCAACTTGGTGGAGCCAAGACAGAGTTGTTCCGCCTGGCCTTTGGCTTGGAGCCAATTTGATTCCCTCCCCCCCATTTTCTTTTTTCTTTTCCTTCTCCTGCACTGAGGCTACATTTTAATATTTTAATGTTCCATTATTTTAATGTTGTATTTTATTTTTGTTTTTAAGTTGTAATCATTCATCTTGTTTTTATTATTGCTTGTAAGCCGCTCTGAGCCCGGCCTTGGCTGGGGAGGGCGGGGTATCAATAAAAAATTATTATTATTATTATTATTATTATTATTATTATTATTATTATTATTATTATTTCCTTCATCCAAGTCATTTATGCGGAACAGCAACGTGTCCAGGACAGAACCCTGTGGCACCCCACTTGTCACTTTTTCCCAGGATGACGACAATCCATTAATGAGTACTCTTTGGGTTCTGTCACTACATATCCACCTAACAGTTACCTCATTCAACCCACATTTTACCAGCTTCCTTGTGAGAATATCATGGGGGACTTTGTCAAAAGCCTTACTGAAATCAAGATACACTATGTCCACAGCATTCCCCTGATCCACCAAGCTTGTAACTCCTCATGAACAGAAGGTTCTGCAGAAGGCTCCCCGCCTGTTCCTGGTGTAGATCTTTATTTCCCTGTTTCCCTGTCTGGGGAGGTGGCATTTTGTGGTTCACCTCAGGTGCCAGATTGTATTGGGCCAGCCCTGCAAATGAAGCGCTGCTCATGTGAACAGTTGTGGGGGGTGGGGAAAACTATGAAACACGGGGCGGAACTGCCCTCTAAGGAGGTAATGTGGACCCAGCCTGTGCTTCCCCACCCCCCACAGCTGTTCACATGAGCAGTTTTGCCTACTGTTGATGGCAAAAATGAACAAGCTCCCCGCAGCTAGACACACATCCAAGCTCGGATGCGCTGGGCTGCAGGGCACTTTGTTATTTTCCCTCAGAAGGTGCTGGAGGCGGAGGTTGTGGAGGGTGGGTCTGACCGTTCAAACAAGCATTTGATTTGCTGGCATGGTTGTCTGTCATTTCAGCTGTGCAAACAGCATCCTTGGAAGCCCCTTTAACACTATGCCTGTATTCTGCCCCTGTTTGAGAGATGAAAGTTAGTCTGGACAGAGCATCAGCTCCTCTCTCTCAAATTTCCTAATTGCACTCTTAATATTTAATGCACATCTTGCAAAATATTTGCGTTTTCTGGATGTGTCTGGCCTGACAAGAGAAAGGATGCCTGATGTCCACCAGGGAATGCTGGTCACGTTCAGGCTCTCATCTCATTCAAAGTTGCGGCAAGTAGCAGAGCGTTTCAAGCCTTGTACTGCTCTGCAGAGTTCTACAATGCTGCCTTTTTTCTTCATTTTTTTGCAAGTCCAGCACCCATCACTCAGGCCTAATCTATTTACCTCTTAATCTCCCACTGACAAGTTCATGATTTCCACCACCACCTTTATAGGTGGGTTTTCATCTTGATTCAATAGTGAGTTTTGATGGCGGACAAACACATGGCTAACACTTGGCCACAAACACCTGCAAGATTATTTTATTGGGCTAAACCAGACCCTTTGCACGCACACAAAAACCCTGAGTTATCATATTTGGCCAGACATTGGTCTTCCTTAAAAACTTTCAGGGTGTCGGTTTATACTTTTTGAAATATGACATATGACAACCCTACCAGTGGGTCAAAGGTAAACTTTCTTTTGAACCTGGTTCTACTCTGCAACCTCTCTCTGAAAATTCAGCCGGCATCTCGAGTCCTCACTCCTTGCAGCTGTGTTTCCTCTTGGGCTGTGAATGTGCCATACTGAAAAAGTTCGTCTGATGTGGCCCGAAAGCAGAGCCTAGAAGTAAGGACCCAAACAGATGCTTTAATTGTGTAGCCAGCTGTCAGGGGTTCAGGGACAGAGGCACAGGTGAGGGGGGAGACGGAGAGCGATGGGGAAGAAACCCAGGACAGTGAGGAAGAGGATGACAATGACTTGAGGTCTTCCATGAGTCTCTCAAGTGAATCGGAGGATTCCCAGAAGGGGGCGCCCCTGGTCAAGCCAAGGGGGGTCACAGGGGGGACTTGCCAGGAGCAGGGAAGCAGCAGGGAAACCCCGAGTGGGAGTGGGAGATCGGGGTCGGCTTCCCAGGAGGAACGGAGTGAGAAGGGTGGAGTTCCCAGTGTGACACACGGAGCAGAGCAGGAAGGAGACAGGGGAAGGAGATCGGGGCAGGACGTCCTGCCGGAAGGGGCGGAGAGTAGTACAGGGAGTAGTGTAAGTGTCAAAAGGAAGGTCAGGGGTAGCGAACGCGCGCCAAGTTCAAATGTGGAGGCGCGCGGAAATGCAGAGAGCCCGGAGGAGGAGCCTGGCCCCAAAGCACGAAGGAGGGGGGAGCAGGCATCTGAGGGATCCGCGTCAGGGGAAGGCAGGAGGGAAGGAACCCAGGGGGGCAGAAAGACCCTGCGGAAAAGAAAGGACAGGAAGAGGTGGTCTAGCACAAGCCTCTTAAACTGGTGTAGAGGCGGGACCGATTCAGAGGGGACTTCAAACGTCTAGGCTAAGAGACGCGGGGCTGCGCGCCTCGGTTGTGGAACCAATAATGAACTGCAATAAACATCCTTGTATATAAGAAGAGCTTGGCGTTGGTCTTTTGTGAGCTGAGACCTGAGGCAGCCCCTGACACCAGCATACAAAGCAAATCTTTAAAAAATGTAGTATAAACACCGACAACAGGGAAACACCGGCCTGTGAGCGCTCTAACTGGAGAATAACCTCTACCAAAGGCACCGTGGATTTTGAAGAAGCACAAATTCAGGACGAAAGGGAGAAATGAGCTAAGAGGAAAGCACGTTTGGCAAAGCCTCGTTGTGATCTACTCCTGCCCAGAACCCTATGACCCCACTGTGGCAGGATGTGCGGATCCAGAATTGGCCTCCACAATCAACTACAGACACACTGGTAAGGTCACATTCATGGAAGACAATCTTACTCGGCTACGAGTGATTGCCAAAGAAGAAGTTACCATGAGTTAAACAGAATATGATACAGGCTCTTCCAGACTGTTGGTGTTTCTGGGTAGGGAGTTCAGTTGGCACAACTTTAGTTGATGGGGAGGTCTTGTGCAACAGACCTGCTTCCCCAAAGTAGCAAACTTTTTACAAGAAGTGTCGGGGAAATGCACTGGTGTAAGGTAAGACTTGCTTTGATGCAACATCATCATCTAACATCCTTGCAAGCAAAGCAGACTGAATGCTCATTAAATGGCCCACATCATTTAGTCTCCTACAAACAAATCAGGATGAATATTCAATAAACTGGTTGTAAGTATGACAAAGGCAGCAATCAGGTTTTTAAAAAAATATTTACACCAAACTTGGACTAGAAAGCAGCAGAGGGCTACATCAAATGGAGGAGTGTCCTCTGTAAAGTAGAACATATGCCCACCTCACTCTGTCAGTATAATAATAATAATAATTTTTTATTTGTACCCCGCCCATCTGGCTGGGTTTCCCCAGCCACTCTGGGCGGCTTCCAACAAAGATTAAAAATACATTAAAATGTCACACATTAAAAACTTCCCTGAACAGAGCTGCCTTCAGATGTCTTCTAAATGTCAGATAGTTCTTTATTTCCTTGGCATCCGAAGAGAGGGCGTTCCACAGGGCGGGTGCCACTACCGAGAAGGCCCTCTGCCTGGTTCCCTGTAGCTTTGTTTCTCGCAGTGAGGGAACTGCCAGAAGGCCCTCGGCGCTGGACCTCAGTGTCCGGGCAGAACGATGGGGGTGGAGACGCTCCTTCAGGTATACTGGGCCGAGGCCATTTAGGGCTTTAAAAGTCAACACCAACACTTTGAATTGTGCTCGGAATCGTACTGGGAGCCAATGTAGGTCTTTCAGGACCGGTGTTAATATGGTCTTGGCAGCTGCCCCCTGTCACCAGTCTAGGTGCCGCATTCTGGATTAGTTGTAGTTTCCAGGTCCCCTTCAAAGGTAGCCCCATGTAGAGCACATTGCAGAATCCAAGTGGGAGATAAGTAGAGCATGCACCACTCTGGAGAGACAGTCCGCAGGCAGGTAGGGTCTCAGCCTGCATACCAGATAGAGCTGGTAGACAGCTGCCCTGGACACAGACTTGACCTGCGCCTCCATGAACAGCTGTGAGTCCAAAATGCTCCTAGGCTGCGCACCTGGTCCTTCAGGGGCACAGTTACCCCATTCAGGACCAAGGAGTCTTCCACACCTGCCTGCCTCCTGTCCCCCAAGAACAGTACTTATGTCTTGTCAGGATTCAACCTCAATCCATTAGCTGCCATCCATCCTCTAATCTATATGATACCGTATAGATGATACTGTCATAGGTGGGAATTGGTTTGGATGATGCCTGTGCTTCTGTGACAGCATGAGTGTTGTTTTGTAGTTGAAGGGACTGGTGAAGTGGTCAAATCAGCACCCTCTCTTTCCATGTAAAAGAACAGCTGGTAAAGAACAGGTGTGTTCCCACAGACACAGCTGGGTTGTGATGCTCATTCAGGACCCTCCCTGCCCCCAATCACCAGGCCAAATGCTCCACCATCCTAGGGCTGGGAAATCAAGTCGCTGAAGAGCTCGCCTTTGTTTTTAGGCTGAGTTGATGCTGGAACTTGGAAAGCACTTATCTGTGTGCTGAATCCAGAGCCCTGGCTTTGGGAACCCTTCTTGAAGCCTAATGGGAAAACAAGATCTGCTAGAACAGTAGTTCCCAATTGGTAGTCAATGGACCCAAGGAAGTTAATGTAACCCATCCAGGGATCCGTGACACTATTCACATAACAAAAACTACCATAGAGATATCAAAAAAATTAAAAGTAGGGGGTCCATGGCTTGGCTTTTGAAAAACAGCCCTTAGCTAATTGGGAACCACTGTATTAGAATGTTTAGAGATTAGGGTGCGTGCAACAATATTGAATCTGGTGGACTAATGTTCTGACTCAGTAAAAGGCAGCTTCCTATATCCCTAAATATATTTAAAAATAAATGTGTAAAATTGGCCAGATTGAAGAATTAATTAGCTCTTATCATGCAGTGAGATATACAGATATAGATCTATTAGCAGAAACATCTCCAATGAATGTTATCTGCGCCTGTGCTGGTTAGGAATGAAGAAAGGGAAGACATTTGCATACATTTTCAAGGACTGAGAACAAAATGGGAGGGAGGGTGTTGCTTATTCCTTTGGCTAATGCCAGCAGTCCCCACCCCTCTTAGCGAGCATTTTATTATCCAATACATAGACTGTGTAAATTTTCAGCTACTCTTTGCACAGGGCAAAAGAGAGCTATAAATAAGTATATTTTTTCTGGCAAACGTTGTTGCAGCAAAATGTGGGTTTTTGTTTTCCTTCGGAAACGTAACTTTGGAAATGTAACTTTGGAAACATTCCTTTGTATACCTGATGAAATAATATGAACACTGAAAAATTAAATCTTACATCAAAATCACAGCTGGCTCATTTCTAATCTACAAGGAAAACACTCCGATAGAATGTGCATCAGTAATAACACACCAGCCAAGAAAGATAAAGTGCCTTTCAGAAATAGAAAACACTCTGCTTTTGCCTTTATTTTCAGAATGTTGTTGCATATTTGCATCCTAGCTGTAAAACCCATAAAATAGGCAGCACTATAGGAGGAGGAAAAAGAAGAAGAAGAAGAAGAAGAAGAAGAAGAAGAAGAAGAAGAAGAAGAAGAAGAAGGAGAAGAAGAAGAAGAAGAAGAAGAAGAGGAGTTGTTGTTGTTTGGATTTGATATCCCACTTTATCACTACCCGAAGGAGTCTCAAAGCTGCTAACATTCTCCTTTCCCTTCCTCCCCCACAACAAACACTCTGTGAGGTGAGTGCGGCTGAGAGACTTCAGAGAAGTGTGACTGGCCCAAGGTCACCCAGCAGCTGCATGTGGAGGAGCGGAGACGCGAACCCGGTTCCCCAGATTACGAGTCCACTGCTCTTAACCACTACACCACACTGGCGGTCTGGTCTAATACAGCTGCCTTTCCCTACCTGGTGCCTTCCAGGTATTTGAGACTACATTTTCCATCAATCTGCTGTGAAAAGCATACTAACCAAATTCCGGTTCTGGCCTCAGTTCCAATCAGTTGCTCTGTAAGAACCAAACTTGCTCCAAGCTTCCTTTCTGGCCAATGAGAACAAAGGGATGTGCTGGGATGACTGACAAACACTTTGCATTTCTTGAAGCTCCAATAAAAGTAATGAACCATCTGTTGGAAATATAGCTAGCAAGCTTAGGGCTAGTTAATGCATGCAGGGGTAAGGCGACAAAACTGTATTCCTAGATTCAGCCTACTCCCACCCCTCACCAGGAAGGAAGGAAGTAAGTTAGTAAGTAAGTTAGTTAGTTAGTTAGTTAGTTAGTTAGTTAGTTTCCTCCTTTGTTCACTCTTTCCCACCATGTGAACCCACCCAGATAGGATGTACCTGAGATCAGACTGCATGTTTGGAAATCTTTCACTATATTTTGTATCCCAAGAATTTCTACCAGTGTTCTTCTTGCTGCTGCATGAAAAAAGCTATCTACATTGTATAGGTGAGGATTGCATAGGATCTATACTACAGGTGATGGGGATATGGAGTGGTGTTGGCAAACAAAGGTAGAACCCCTAACCCCAGTGGAGAACTGCATTAAGTGCAAACTTGCAATGGCTTTGCTAATGCTATCAATACAGTGTCCAGACAAATGGAGGCAATTGTATTGCTGTATTTCTTTTATGAACAGTATGTTACAATAACGAGGGAAGCTCCCTGTTAGAATCAGGGCTTTGCACCTGATCCATTATTTATGCAGATAGATAGGATCAAAAATCCTCTGTAGCTTTGGTAGCCAAATCAACCGAAGTAAACTCAAATTTAGGGTAAAGGTAAAGGTAAAGTTACCCCTGACCATTAGGTCCAGTCGCGGACGACTCTGGGGTTGGGGCACTCATCTCGCTTTATTGGCCGAGGGAGCCGGTGTTTGTCTGCAGACAGCTTCTGGGTCATGTGGCCAGAGCAGCACACGGAAATGCCATTTGCCTTCCCGTCGGAGCAGTACCTATTTATCTACTTGCACTTTGACGTGCTTTCGAACTGCTAGATGGGCAGGAGCTGGGAACGAGCAACGGGAGCTCACCCTGTCACGGGGATTCGAACTGCCAACCTTCCGATTGGCAAGCCCTAGGTTCAGTGGTTTAGATCACAGCGCCACCCGTGTCCCTAAATTTAGGGTAGACAAGTCCTATATCTGGAGTCTCTTTTCTTTAAGTTCCCTCTTTAATCAAAAGGCTCTTTACAAAAGATTATTCTTTGGTGGAACAGTAGCATGAGACAGTCCTGTAACCAACTCAATGGAAATATTCAAAACAATGCTTTCTTCAGGTCTGAAGAAGCAGGTTGTGAACTCAAACTCATCATCATCAACTCACACTCAATTTTTTGTATGCCATATTGGGGGCAGGGGTTGCACTCTGTTTTCAAAATTATTTTCAATCAAATCTGAATGCCTGTTTGGAGATCCAAGTGTTCAGTGAAAATTGGAATAACTGTTTCCACTGAGCTCTAAACTGAGATCTAATATGTTTTCCCTTAGCAATTATTTGGGCCATGAGGGGAAGAAGGATCACTGCCTTGTTCTGCTGAGAAGATTGTCCTCTGGCTGGAAAAGGTTCACCATGCCTGGGCTAGGTACTACTTTGTTGCGCAAGGGCACCCTCGAGGCGAAGCTGGTCAGCAGACTGCCCACCCGGTGGAGAGGCACCGGGGTCTGTACACAACCTTGTCTGTCTGCCTGACCAATGTGCCGCCATGCCCCCTGTGCCAGAAAACCAAAACTAGAGAGCGAAATCCCTGACCAATCGCTGAATACAAATGAACAGATGAAGTCAAGGTCTAGATGAACAGACTTCTTCCTCATATGTTTGAAGAATTTAAAAACTGTACCAAAATTAGATCCATGGCTAGTAGCCAATAGAATATGCAATGATTACCAGATGACCTTATGAGACGCTGCAATGTTTTAGTACAACTACAGCATGTGTTTTCACAGAAATTGGTTCTGAGCTCTAGCTGTGGTAGCTAAATATGTCTTTAAATGCCACAGCACAACAGGAGAGAAAGGTGTTACCATCCAAAGCTTTGAACTCTAGGATGAATAATGGTTACACAAACTGCATTCCAAATGATGCATCTATTTGAAGGGCTTCTCCTTGTGCATGGACTAAAATATTCCGTTCTTTAATACGTGAAAAATACTACTGTGTGCAACCCGTATACTGCCAGGGGTGGGGATCCCAAAATATATTGGTGTGATCAGATGCATTGATATATCAAGATGCTTTCTGTGCAGACTTTGACCTATGCATATGGGCATATGACAAAACCATCATAGCCCAAAGCAGTGATGTGATTGTACATAAAGTTTATTAAGATTCTAATGCACACAAGTGTGTGTGAGTATCATATTTGCTATCCCATCAAGACTGGGTTTTTCTTTTTCTTTCGCAATGTTTCATTGATGCAAACATCTCATGTGCATTGATATTCAGGAAGAAGAGAGATACAAATGAAATAAGGGATCTGAAATTGGTGCTTGTTGCAATTCCAGATTTAATTTTAGCAATTCTAGTTAACCTGGAGTTCAGGAGCAATAGAGTAAATAAAATGGATGGTGGCGGGGGAGGAAAAAAGGGTTGGAATGAGATGCCTCACATAATGCCTTATCCTACAGATTAGGCTGGAAGCTGCTATCTCTAGCATCCAATATTCCTCACTTATAGCCACTCATGATAATTAACAGCTATGTGCCTTGTTAGGAAGTGGTATATGTGACAGTTCTCAGAGAGCCACTGGCCCGGCTGAACAGCTGTTCGCCAGTACTAATTGGTTGTAATAACAGAGTCTGCTGCTGAGTAAATTGCCTGTGTACACAACTGAAAAATCAGCTGCTGACGGCACTCTTGTTAAAGACTTGAGCATCACCAGCAAATATCAGGACCTTGATATATGACCCTTGGTGGAAGCAATAGAAGAGAATGTGCTTGCAGCTGGATCCACTTTTAGAGAGTGGGGGTGGGGCGGTCTGCAGCCTGAATAGATGTCACAACAGGGGCTGGCCCACACCAGACCAAAATCTGGATCTGTACCAGCCTATCTCCCCATTTGGTGCCTGAAAAATACTGTTCCTGCTAACCCTGGGATCATCGGATAGAACATGGGCAGGCAAACTAAGGCCTGGGGGCCAGATCCAGCCCAATCACCTTTTAAATCTGGCCTGCAAATGGTCCAGGAATCAGTGTGTTTTTACATGAGTAGAATGTGTGCTTTTATTTAAAATGCATCTCTGGGTTATTTGTGGGGCATAGGAATTCGTTCATTTCTTCCCCCAAAATATAGTCCAGCCCCCCACAAGTTCTGAGGGACAGTGGACCGGCCCCCTGCTGAAAATGTTTGCTGACCCCTGGGATAGAACAATGTTTTTAATTGAAACTGATTTTAAATGTTTTTAAGTGTAATTGTTTTTAGAATGCTGTAACTGTTTCAGAATGTTTTTGCTCTGTTTTTGTTTTTAAGTTGTGTGCTGCCCTGGACTCCTTGGGGAGGAAGTGAGGGGTATATAAATCCAACAAACAAACAAACATATAAGTGCAGGGGTATCCACATTATGGCCTTTCCAGTTCCAGTGGTGTCTGAGACCTTTCCCTCTTTAAATGTAGGGGTTTTTTTAAATCCTAGGAAAATCCAAAATGGCCAGGATTTGAAAAACCCACATTTAATGGAGAAAGGTCCAGAACAACGGAGGAATGTTGGACTGGCAGGTTAAATGATGAATTATGCAGAACTGGCTAGACTAACAGGAAAATTAAGATAAAAAAAATTCCTTCCAGTAGCACCTTAAAGACCAACTAAGTTAGTTCTTGGTATGAGCTTTCGTGTGCATGCACACTTCGTGTGCATGCACACGAAAGCTCATACCAAGAACTAACTTAGTTGGTCTTTAAGGTGCTACTGGAAGGAATTTTTTTTATTTTGACTATGGCAGACCAACACGGCTACCTATCTACTACAGGAAAATTAAGAGATCAGGACGAACAGAAGTTTCAAGAAAATTGGAGTAAATATTTGATGTATATAAGAAACAATTGTAAATCTTTGAAGACACTGGTAGGGTTGGAATAACTCTTTCAGCGTATGGTAGATAAATATGTAAAATACGAGATTCTAGAATTTATTTGATACTTACCAAAGGAATGGAGGGAAGTCTGAGGCTCGGCAGAGCCTAGTTTAAATATGTAACTTATATATGTAATATATGAATGTATGTATGTTTACTAAAAACTAATAAAAATTATTCTGCAAAAAAACACACACACACAAAAATGGAGGAATGTGGTCTATTTTTCCTCCGGTATGGAAAGCTCTCAGTTGAGGATAAGGAACATAGGTAGGAGACAGATGGTAGCTTCTAAGAAGCGGGGAATCATTTACTTAAGTACACATATCTTGATCAATCCATCTCGCCACATTGTCATCTCTGCCTCACTTTTCAGCAGTTGCCATTGACGTGAGAGAGAGACCCTTTTCACATGTCTAAAGAGTTGGTCATGTCTAAACTGCAAGTAAGTACAAGTGAAAAAATATATATAAATAAAAGTTATTCCAGTTTGGAAGCTGGATATAAAATGTGTACTTAACGGTGTCCTCTTCTTATGCGACCCCCAAGCCAAGGAGATAAGTAACTATGCAACCTTTAGAAGACATCTGAAGGCAGCCCTGTATAGGGAAGTTTTTTAATGTTTAATGTTTTATTATGTTTTATATATGTTGGAAGTCGCCCAGAGTGGCTGGGGCAACCCGGTCAAATGAGTGGGATATAAATAATAAAATGATTATCTATTATGGAATAGGAGGAATGTTGGAGGGTATGTCCTTGTACTTCAGGTGTGTTGCCATAGCAACAACTGGTTAAGGACACCTCCTTTCCCTCCCAATGACCTGGATGATCCTCACATCCTATGGATAGAAGCACAATGGGCCAGGGAAAAGTCTGAGCTGGTCTCATCTGGAGATGGTAGCCGGGAAGGCACAAAGACTTGCTCTCTGTACAGAAACCAAAGGTTTGGGGGAGTCTGCCTTCCTCCCCTAGAAATCTTGGGAGCTTTTAATGCTGTGAGCCCTTCCACCTTATGCGCAGGTTGTATATATGTGCAAATAAGACCATATATCAAAAAGACACCACAGTCTCCCGTGACCTTCATTCCAAGAAAACTGAAACTGAAGTAAGAGCAGGCACTCCTGAAGTCTCCCACCACTTGGAGATTGGGGTCCTCATAGCAGTATGAAAAGCGAGAATGGATTTTGCACAAGTGGGAGGGAGGAAAAGATTTGCCAAGAATGCATAACGACAACCCACCACATCCCTTGCTAATGAGCCATTTGATAACAAAACTCTCCCAGTATTGGTTTTTAGTAGTTGCACTACAGGAATGCCCGAAAGGACTGCCATTTAACTGATTACCTGGGATCACAACAAAGTGGGTGGGGATTTATTGTTCCCCTGCCTTGCTGAAAGAAAAACTCATTCCTTTTCTCCCCGCCCCCCACCCCCTTCAATAACAAATGTGATTCTATTCCACCTGAACAAAAGACAGGCAAATAGCACTAGGAATCTCTGCATGAGATTCAGCATACAAACCAATTCCCCACCCCCACTGAATTTCTTAATGTTAATGAGTTAACCATTCTGCCCTTATATTGTGGGAAAGTATGCAGAGAGGGATTTCCTGATTCATCACCAAAGCAGGCCTCTTTGAGCCTAGGCTTTCCCATGGGTGTTCCTGTGAGGTGGGGGCACCACCAGATTTAGGGTCATGCAGGTGATTCACCTGCACAGGGCATAAGCTGGGGGGGGGGGAATTGAGAAGACCCACAATTGAGAAGATCCAATTGGGAGCGCCAAATTTTGGCATTGCTTAGAGGGCCATGTTACTAAAGACTACCCAGGTTTGCCCCTGGCCACGCAGGACATCATTCCACCAGGCACTTGAGAAGAGTTAGAAGCAGGCTTGGTGAGAGGGAAATCGCCCAGGGAGAGGCCTGAGGGCCAGACAGTGAGTCTTGGAGGACCACACTTGTCTCCCGGGTCAGAGGTTCCCCAGTTGCTGCACTAAACCATGGTTCACAGCTCAGTGCTATGTGCAAACTGAGTCACATCCTGTTTTTTGGCAAGCCTCACAAAGCAGTTTACATAGAAATGGTAAACAATAGTCATAAGTTAAAACTAAATGAAAAAAGATCAAGTCAACCTATGAAAGAAATATCTTTTTTGAAGCCCAGATCTGTCCTCCGCTCTGGGTAAGGTGTTTCTCAGAGAGTTCTTTGGTGACGTACTGCAGAGAGAGAGAGCAGCTCAGGGAAGTGAGATGCTGGGCACCTCTCCTCCTGGCTGTTACCTCTCCTCTCTCTACCTCTGTCCTCCCTCAGAAGGATGGTGCCTGAGTAGCCTGGAGGTAGCCAATGGGGTACCCCCACAGATGTAATGACCTACAACTTTCATCAGCCCCAGCCGGTATGGCATAGCAGGGGCATGGCCCTGGGCACAAAATTCTGAGGGGGCTCAACCAAGCGCCCCTTGACAGGCTCCCTCCTCTCCCTCACTGGGCCAGAGCTGCACTCATGCTGCACCTTTGGGGCTGGGGCGCTGCCACCGCCTCCTTCTCCTCATGGCCAGAGAAGGAGTGCCTGCACGTGCCCCTGGGCCAGCCGAGAGGGAGGGAGAAGGGGGGTGCTGCCGCTGCTGCCGCTGCCCACCAAGGAAGGAGGGAAAGCACTGCCAGAACCACGTGCAGTGCCCCAAGTGCCTCGCTGCCAAGACAGGAGGGTGAGGTGACACAGGAGGGCTCCTGGCCTTGCATTTTTTCTCTGCCTTATCTCCATTCCCAAGTTGGGGTTAGTTTGCATGGAGAGACTCCTTTGATTAGACACCTGCTGCCCAGTCCACGGGGTGTGTGTGTGTGTGTGTGTGTGTGTGTGTGTGTGTGCAACACCTGCCCCGCCCTGGGTGCCAGCAACCCAAGCTATGCCCCTGGGCATGACCAGTGGTCAGAGCTGATGTGGAGCACCAGGTCAGCTAACCCTGCCTAGGAACTGGCATCTCCCACACCAGCCATTAGTTTGCACCTGAGACATAGACCACATGGTTGTTGTTTAGTCGTTTAGTCGTGTCCGACTCTTCGTGACCCCATGGACCAGAGCACGCCAGGCACTTCTGTCCTCCACTGCCTCCCGCAGTTTGATCAAACTCATGCTAGTAGCTTCAAGAACACCATCCAACCATCTCATTCTCTGTCGTCCCCTTCTCCTTGTGCCCTCCATCTTTCCCAACATCAGGGTCTTTTCCAGGGAGTCCTCTCTTCTCATGAGGTGGCCAAAGTATTGGAGCCTCAGCTTCACGATCTGTCCTTCCAGTGAGCACTCAGGGCTGATTTCCTTCAGAATGGAGAGGTTTGATCTTCTTGCAGTCCATGGGACTCTCAAGAGTCTCCTCCAGCACCATAATTCAAAAGCATCAATTCTTCGGCGATCAGCCTTCTTTATGGTCCAGCTCTCACTTCCATACATCACTACTGGGAAAACCATGGCTTTTACTATACGGACCTTTGTTGGCAAGGTGATGTCTCTGCTTTTTAATACAGGATACAGGAAATTGAATGCAGATTTCCAAAGAACAGCAAGGAGAGACAAGAAGGCCTTCTTAAACGAGCAATGCAAAGAAATAGAGGAAAGCAACAGAATGGGAAGAACCAGAGATCTGTTCAAGAAAATCGGAAATATGAAAGGAACATTTCGTACAAAGATTACCATAATAAAGGACAAAAGTGGTAAAGATCTAACTGAAGCAGAAGACATCAAGAAGAGGTGGCAAGAATACACAGAGGAATTATACCAGAAAGATATGGATGTCTCGTACACCCCAGGTAGTGTGGTTGCTGACCTTGAGCCAGACATCCTGGAGAGTGAAGTCAAATGGGCCTTAGAAAGCACTGCAAATAACAAGGCCAGTGGAAGTGATGGTATTCCAGCTGAACTGTTTAAAATTTTAAAAGATGATGCTGTTAAGGTGCTACACTCAATATGCCAGCAAGTTTGGAAAACTCAGCAGTGGCCAGAGGATTGGAGAAGATCAGTCTACATTCCAATCCCAAAGAAAGGCAGTGCCAAAGAATGCTCCAACTACCGCACAATTTCACTCATTTCACATGCTAGCAAGGTTATGCTTAAAATTCTACAAGGAAGGCTCAAGCAGTATGTGGACCGAGAACTCCCAGAAGTGCAAGCTGGATTTAGAAGAGGCAGAGGAACCAGAGACCAAATTGCAAACATGCGCTGGATTATGGAGAAAGCCAGAGAGTTCCAGAAAGACATCTACTTCTGCTTCATTGACTATGCAAAAGCCTTTGACTGTGTTGACCACAGCAAACTATGGCAAGTTCTTAAAGAAATGGGAGTGCCTGATCACCTCATCTGTCTCCTGCGAAATCTCTATGTGGGACAAGAAGCTACAGTTAGAACTGGATATGGAACAACTGATTGGTTCCAAATTGGGAAAGGAGTACGGCAAGGCTGTATATTGTCTCCCTGCTTATTTAACTTATATGCAGAATTCATCATGCGAAAGGCTGGGCTGGATGAATCCCAAGCCGGAATTAAGATTGCCGGAAGAAATATCAACAACCTCAGATATGCAGATGACACAACCTTGATGGCAGAAAGTGAAGAGGAATTAAAGAACCTTTTAATGAGGGTGAAAGAGGAGAGCGCAAAATATGGTCTGAAGCTCAACATCAAAAAAACGAAGATCATGGCCACTGGGCCCATCACCTCCTGGCAAATAGATGGGGAAGAAATGGAGGCAGTGAGAGATTTTACTTTCTTGGGCTCCATGATCAGTGCAGATGGTGACAGCAGTCACGAAATTAAAAGACGCCTGCTCCTTGGGAGAAAGGCGATGGCAAACCTAGACAACATCTTAAAAAGCAGAGACCACATGGTTACAATTACAAAAAAAGGAAAGGAAAGGAAAGAGAGTAGATTAATCAAATCTGAAGTCTGCCCACCTTTGGTATAACATATCCATGGTAGGCCCATAACTTGTGTGGTGGTGGGGTGGGGAAAGGCCACATATGGTGAAAGGTTGCAGGTCGGTTGCAGAGCACCTGCTCTGCTTGTAGAAGGTTTCATCTCCAGCTGGGAAAACCCCCTGCCTCAAAACCGAGAGATCCCCATCCAGAGCTGATCAAAGTGCCTGTCAATCACACAGCGTCCGTCTTAAATGCTTTACAGGGTTTATGATGCCCTTGGGGTACCTTACATACCTGGGGTACTATCAAGGCCCACCTTCCTGCAGAAACGAAACTGGTATTGTGCGAGTCCACATTAAGGAGTAGCTTCAGTTGGAAAGTTTGGTTCATCAGGAGAAATGGTAATATATGCCTAGCAAAGTGTTTTAAAAAGTATTTTCCTTTGCAAATGTTCCTCCACTTTAATCTGCAATTCAATCTCTCACACAAAAGGCACTTGTTAAAAATGTCAGAGAGCTTTAGAGAACAAACAAAGACTTCCCATGTTTGCCGAAGCCTTCAGATTCACCACGTATTGGAAAACGCTTTACATTATCTTAGGTCACCTGGTATCTAAACATTGTTCTGCCTGATGGGGGGGGGGCACAGATCCTGTAAGAATCTTTAAAAAGATTTCTTAAGGAGAAAGGAGAGAAAAAGAGGAACCGGGGGAAGCAATCGAGATGAACCCAATGTCCACATGACTTTCATTCCGCCTGTCCCCTTCTCTGCAATGCATGAAGCGTAACCTTGAAAGGTCTTTTAAGAACCAGGTTTGTCCCACACCCCTCCATCTCTTTCTCCCTTTGGAGAAACACCACTCAGTAGCCCTGATCAAAGAGGCAAAACTGCTCACATAGAAGACACAAGTGGCTGCCATTTCTTTCACTGTTTCTATTTAACAGCTCCTTAAGAGTTCTCAGTTGGAAATTTCTTTAATTCTCACATGACTTGACAATCATTAAAAAGAAGATCCTTCATTTACTGGAAGCGCAGAGTGATTTGGAGACTGACATGTTCATGCTGAGAAGAATAGGAAGGTTGAGAGGTTATTGGCATCACTTTCCCAAAGACATGCATTTAATATCTCTTCATCCTGCTCTTGAGCCAAAAAAGGCCTCCGCCCCACATTCAACTAGGCTACCAAAAGACATTACCTCAGTTCAATGACTAACCCCCAGCCAGGGTGCAGAGCAGAGGCAGAGAGGGTCATGGCCTTGTGAGTCTCCCAGGGAGCAGAGAGAAAGGTACTTGCATGTGACAGAAGGGTGCTGTGCAGAGAAGAAAGGCAAACGCGGGTGGAAGGGAATTAGCCTGAGCCTCCCTGCTCTTTCAGTTTCGCTGGGTGTGAGATAATTACACAGTTAGCACACGTGTCTTGTCCTCAGTGACACTTTGTTGTACTGAAGCTGATTAAATTCACACGGCATCCACAGCACTGTAATCAGCTTCATTATTTGCCGGCTTTGTCCCATTTATTGCTTATGAAATAACACTTATTAAGCCAGAGGAACAGAATGAGAAAGAACAACTCCAGGAGGATGGGAGTCAAGCAGAGGGCTTGTTAGGGCCCCCGCAATGCTCCTTGGCACAAAAGTTCAATCGCCTTGCAAAGCTTAACTGAGCAAGCAGCTTAATAAGAAGCGCCTGGTGGCCAATGTCACGGAGGGCTGAGAGAAGACACCAGAAAAGAAGCTAAACAAGGACCTGATTACCTCTCTTGGACAAGAACAGTGGTCCATAAATCCAGCTATCAGCAGCCCCCAGCAAAGCCATCTCAGGGATCTCCAGAGTGCCTTCCTGCGTCATTGGTGTGACTGCCGCTAGGACAGCCTGGGCAAGGAGGGGTGGGGGGAGCTCCTACAGAGCAGTGTTTATCAAATTTGGGTTGCCAGCTGTTGCACTAAAACTCCCATCATCCTTAGCTAGCAGGACCAGCGGTCAGGGATGGTGGGAGTCTGAGAAACACTGTTCTATAGCCCCTTTTCAAAAGCTGTTCCCCTTCATGTGAGCCCCAGCTCGAGGGCAGATTCACATCATGCACACCCAACACACTTTTAAAGCACATGGCATCCCTCAAAGAATTCTGGGAGCTGTAGTTCCCCATTGCAGTGTTCTTAACAAACTACAGCTTTCAGGATTCTTTGGGATGTAGTTTAATGTATTTTAAATATGTGTCAGGTATACTTTGAATGCATGGTGTGGATCTGCCCTGACAATCACATCCTTCTTGCTGAGTTCTGCCGTGACTCACATTGGCAGAGGCCGTCAGGATGATTTTGCCAGTGTTTAAGGCTGCATGGGGAAATCACAGGGGCTTTGCTCCTCCGCTTGCTTCTGCTTCTGCTGGGAGCTTAACCATGGCTGAGTATCACATCTGAACAGAAAATGGTGGCTCCCCTCTTGGCAAGCCAATAACAAATGGCTTGCTTGGAGAGAGCTCAGGTTGGAACTTTGGACCATGCCTTGTTTCATGGCAGCAGAGCAGAAGCAGGGAAAGAGCAAAGCGCTTTGATTTTAGCCCTGCACACCAGCATGCTAAATGCTCCCCTTCAAACCTCAGGTTAGTATAGTGATGGTTTAAAGTAGGGCTGGGGGACCTTTCTTGTCTGGTGGCCAGATCTTTATGTCCTCCAGCCCCCATGGGCCAACTCTGACCACCCACACCTCAATCATCTGATGCCACAATGACATTAGGTGACGGGTGGGATGTCCCAGCCACTTGTCAAAGTTGACCTGTGTGTTGTGGAGACAGATCAGCTTGGCCAGACAAAACAGCCCATCAGCTGAGCCCCGGCTCCAAGCCCTGGTTTAAAGGGCCTGTGTATCAGGCCATACATAAAATGCATAAAGCCCAATGCTGTCATGAAGCAAATGATTCAGCAGCACAAAGACCACCTTCTCTAGCTCTGCCATCTCCAAAGGCCTGCTGGGAAATAAAGGACTTGACATTGAAAAGCTGTTGACAGGGAGCCGCCCAGATCTCCAGTGGGAGGGAGTTCCACAACTGGGGGGGCCATAACAGAAAAGACCCTCCTCAAGGTTTTCACGCTATGAACCGAAGCCCTTGATGGAACTACAAGCAAAGCCTTGCTGACAGAACGTATGTCCCAGGTTGAGGTGCTCCCACAAATACTAGGTTCCCCAAGCACGATTTCTGATCTTCTTGCAGCATGGGGAACTGTCTTGTGCCCCTCAGTGTGGAAGCCTCTTCCACATAATTAAAGCTGGGGGGAAAGGTAGTTTCAGCTAATCGCTGGCTGTCAACATGGGAGTTCCTGACAAGCCTGACTGACAAACTGCCCATCTGAAAGCTTTCAAGAAGACAAAGCACAAGATACACCTGATGTGTAAATAGACCTTTCTGGGGGTGTTACAAAGGAATATGAGAAGCTTTTGGAAAGGAACAATGCCCATCTAGAGGTAAAAGTGGTCACAGAGCACCAGGCACAGCTTGGTTTCTCGGGGGAAACTGGTGTGGAAATGACAGAAGCCGAAAAATCACAACTTAATTGAATCAGAGGGAGAGGAAGAGAGGAAATGATTGCATAGCAATTTTAGTGGGTTGCAGCAACTGAGAATCATTGCTTGATGGCTGAGGTTGTGCTTCATCGTTGGCAGTGCTGACTCCGTTGTGCAACCAAAATGGGAAAGGGCTAAAGCTAGAGCGTTTCTACACCCCACACCCAGTCTGGGTCAAATCAAAGCTGGTTTTGGGGGGAAACACATCAACACTAAAAGACAGGATACAGCATAGATGTGCATTGTGGTTAACAAAGGGCATCCCCACACTGCGTGATAATGTGCATTCAGTGCTGGATGCAGGGACCTTTTTGAGGTGCTGTACACACAATGTCACTCCGCTGTCATCTGTGTCCCACACTATTTGTCAGTCTAAAGCTGGAACAATTGTGATATGTTCTGTGCCACTGAGAATGCATTTCTCATGTGCTTGCAGCAGAGATGTGTCCACCTTCTCAGGTCACATCCTTTGGGGCAGACCCATGGACTTTTGAGGGCTGTGCCCTTTCACCATGTGCAACTGGCCTATGGGTGAAAGAGGCAAAAGAGGAAAGTATACAAGCTTAGCTGCCTCAGTATACCAATATATATCCTTTGAATAAATTCCTGCATTGCAATTCTATGTTTCTATGACCAATTCCACAAAACCACAATGTAACAAAAGCATTTCTCATACACTAGTCCCAATAGTCAAAACATAAGTTGTTTTTTTGAAAAGTAAATTGCTTCTTGGCCTAGTCTGTTTAGGACCAAACTAGATTTCACAAACTAAATAGGTCTTTGCAAGTTTTAGAAAATCCAAAGAAGCTGATAATGATCCACATCAGATCTCCATGCGCCTCCCTTCCTTCAAAAGCAAAGAGGGGAGCTTGCTGGGAACAGAAAGACAGGGTCATCACCAATGAAGAGCACACCAGTGCCTTTCAGAACCAGATAAACAAATTCCACAGCAGAAGCAGATATAAAAGCCCTTGGAATAATTTAGTATCACTGGAAAACTAGGACAGCAGTTAACAGGCTCTAAAATTTCCTGCCTCGTCAGCAGAGGAGAGAAAAAAGTCTAGGGAAGCCCAGGTCTTTCAGAAGACAGCCCTGCAAATCCAGTCTGCTCGCGTCACTCTCTGTGGAGCCAGCCAGGGCCAGATTTGCTGGTGGGGAGGGGGCTTGTGGGGGGGAGCTCTCTCTTGGATATTCCAAGTCCCTTTCCTGAATATGCAACACTCATTTAAACAGAAAGCCTGTAGCTGCCAGCTGACATCTAATTTTTAACATAAGCCAAATTTCAGCTAAGCAAGTTCTGAAGGACCAACTGCATAAAGAACATCAGATGAGCCTGTTGGATCCAGTCCAGAATTCTCCTCTCAAGGCGGCCAAGCAGATGATTCAATGATTCAACAACAAGTGTGTTGTTCTTGTATTAATAACTTGAGAATCCATCGGGGTGCCAACTTGAATAAAACGGGGGGGGGGGCAGGTAAGTCCCCACGGCCCTTAGATGTTGGCTCCCATGAAGTCCATAAACTTAAGGTAAACCTTTTAAACTGTTTTCAGAATGAGAAGTTTCTGCTCAAAAAATGCATAGCTTCTCTGTTGCTGAATCATTTCCCTGCCCAGAGACCCTTCCAGTCTCACCTGGTTCACTTAAGCAAAACCCACTTAAAGTGAAAGGGTCCTCACAACGAACAGGACCGGAGTAATTTGACAACAGGCCAAAGGAAAAACTCAACCGTTGTTTGCACTGGAAGAGAGAGCTCTCTGTGTCTCAGCTCAGAAGAAAGTGACTGAAACATGTTTGTTAAGAGAGGAAGTCCTTGGGATCAGGACCCATGTTGGGGTGGGGACATATGAAGATGTATTTGTGCCATCCATACCTACCCCTTTGCCCTTCCTCAATGGCAGTTGGTGTGGTTGTGGAGCATAACTTTGCATTTGTATGTATATGGGAAGAAATACACTACATCATTTTTAAAAACCTGTTAAAACAATACTCAATATCAAGACAATAAAAATTGTGAAAACACACACACACTTAAGCCCCGAACATAACAGGAGGTGCTTCCAGATGGGGGCTTAAGACTGGGTTATTGAGGTATGGCAAATTGGGATGTTGACAACAGTTACCAGAAAGGGAAGGTTCAGATTAAATGGCAGGGGGCGGAGGACACAGGCTGGCATTTTGATGCTAACAGTGTTGTGTGGACTCTTCAAATTAATAAATAATACAAATAATTTTTAAAAATGCTTGCCTGAAGAGCACCCATTCCACAATCAACACCCATCTGGAACCACCCAAGGTCTTTGCAGCAAAGTCTTTGGCCTCACCCAGACCACATTTTCAGATACCTGGAAAGAGAATCTGAAGAGTCATTAGGAACTGAAGGTGTTCAGCACCATCCAGGACAGAGCCCAAAGATGGTGGGAAGGAGGAGAAAGAAAACCTGTAGGTGGGGGAAGGAGATCAAAGGGTGCTTTCATCTGACTTTCTCTCTCCCATTTAACAATTGAAAGATTGGCTCTGGCGTCCAGCTGGGGTCTAAGTCCTGCCTTAGGCACTTATCCGTGACAAGCCAAAGGCAACAGGAAATGGAAAGGGCTGCCAGACCTGAGAGTTCATTTCAAGTGTCTCCCTGCCCCAGTGGAGACTGCTTCAGAAGCCAAGATCAAAAGGGGTTTTGAAGTAGCAGAGAGCATTCTGAAGGCACAAAAGTGACTTTGAGGCTGAGGGAAGGATGCCCAAAGGAAACAACGGGAAGGCTCAGAGAAGTGTGTGGTGAAAGGTAAGAGAGGCTGCTCCTGCTTTATTAACGTATTAATTATCTCACCTTTTCCTCCAAGGAGCTCAAGGTATCATTACTGGTTCTCCCTGTCCCCAATCCCCCCCCCAACAGCCCTGTGCAGGAGGTAAGGCTGAGAAGCAGCAAACGACCCCCAAGGCCACACCCATTGAGCTTCATGGCCGAGTGGAGCGAAGCCTGATGTCTCCCAGGTCCTAGCCCAACACTCTAACCACTACACCACACTGGCAAGTGTTCGGAAAATCCTTAATGATCCAGTATATCTGGCATTAAAAAGGATGCTTGCAACTAGACGCACTGTTGCTGATAAAGGGCAAGCAAGAGCAGGTGGACAGGTTCTAGAGTGACGTGCTGCCTGACCTGGTGACAGGTCCATCTCACAGTCTGTAGGATAAGCCCCCTCATATAACCAACTTGCTTAAGTCTAATTAGCTTATGAGAGGGTTAATACTATAGAGGAAGCTGCTTGGATAGGCTTAGCTGTATCACTTCCCTCTACTTGGGGAGGAAATGGGTAATCAAGCTTATTATTGTAACCCCAGTTCACCCCAGAAACTCAGCATGTGGAGAGGTTTGAGCTGGTTGCTCCAGCTCAACCACAGGGCTCTCACCAGCTACTCTTGAGTTCCTATACCAATATTCTAGGAACTTTAACCACTTTGTAACCAAGCTAGGTTTTATTGCCTGTGCAACTTCTCTGACAGATGTATGGGAAAGCATATGAATCTGACCTTTGGAGAGTTTGTAAGTAGACTATTTTTAACTTCCCAAATGTGTGGTCTTTTTCTATGCTTGGGGAAGACAGAAACTTTGGAAAGAAACTTTTTAAGGGGAAATTTTGGAACTCACTCGGAAGGACACATTTAAAAGTCTAACAGCTTATATTTCCACATTTTACTTTGCTGCATATTTTGTGACTTTAAATTTGTGCTGGGGTTCTCTCACCAAAGAGTACAGTGGAACTTCAGTTTTCAAACGTAATCCGTTCCAGAAGACCGTTTGACTTATGAAATGTTTGAAAACCAAGGATCAATAGGCAGTTGGCAAAATCCATTGGAAAAATGGAAAAACATGCAGCAGAAGCCGTTTGACTTCCGAGGCACATTCGAAAACTCCGGGTTTTCAGCTTTCAGGTTCCGAATTGTTCGGCTTCTGATACGCTTGAAAACCAAGGTTCCAATGTACTTGGATCTTGGCATCCGGGAATTCATTTGCAAAAAATTATGCATGACTGCAGTGTCCTCCACACACAAAGTTTAATCATTCTATAAGCCTCCGGATGCACATTCATTTCAATAACGAAAGACTCAGTATAGAAAACAAATCGGTCAATGGTAGCAATATGTTTCTTTCCTTTGTGGATAACCTGTGGCCATCCAGGTGCTGTGCTGGCTGCACAGTGGGATTTGGAGTTCAGCAACATCAGGAGCACCTACAGTTCCTCACCCTCAGCTCAGTCCCATGGAAAGACATCTAAACATTAGCCATCAATTGCAATTTTCATTTGGCATCTAAAGTCAAACTAGCTTCTAGAACCTTCCTGATGTCTATCACACTCCTTATGCCTTTTGCATATTCCCGTTGCTTCTTAAAACCTCAAAAGGCAGATCAGGGGACAGGGATTTAATTTGTGTGCGTGGTCAGAGGGCTGATGGGAGCACATCGGCACTGCCTGGGGCTGATGGGAGTTGTAGTCCAAAACATCTAGAGGGCACCAGCATGTGGCATAGGCATGGAGCTATGTAGCCTGCTAGTGGCTCCCTGGAATCACCTAACCTTGGTCCTGAGAACAAGACGATTCTTTTGAGAGTCTCTCTTGAACTGCCTGCAAGTCTGCAGTGGCCCCTGACACATCACCCAAAAAGGGGGCAGGAGGGGGCAGAGAAGACACAGAATTGTATAAAAGTTGCATATGCTGAGATGCAACTGTAGCAGTAGTTGCTATGATAGAACTACAAGACACCCACCGTAGTGGAAAGGCTCTGACCAGGTGACAACAAGGATCCCTGTGCTGGTCTGCTGTTCCAATGCTGTTGAAGGCCTCTCCTGTTAGCCCTTCATAGGGTTACTTCTATTGAACATGGACTTGAAACAGAGATCCCTTCGGTCCAAGACTTCCTTCAAATGCATGACTGCCCTTCATAAAGCACTTACATGACGTTCCATGCTGTTTCCTCCTTCTAGTGCAGGGAGCAAGGAACTGGTGTCAGGGGTTTAAGGTTCCTGCTCCACGCTTTGCAGTGCCCAACACCCATATATTCTTTATTTTTCCTTTCTCCTCCTGTGATGACGCTGCGTTTTAATGTTTTTATGTTGTATTTTAATCTTGTTTTTTAGGTTGTATTTCAATCAACTTGTTTTTTATTGGTTGTTAGCCGCCCTGAGCCTGGTCTTGGCTGGGGAGGGCGGGGTATAAATAAATTATTATTATTATTATTATTATTATTATTATTATTATTATTATTATTATTATTATATTCCACCATGGGCTGTGAGTAAATGGCACTCCTTGGGCCTCTGGGTCCAGTGAGCTGGATTTGGCACAGTGGCCTCCAGTTGTTGATCCCCACCACAGAAGCTAATCAGAAATATATTATGGGGTCTTCTCTGCTGCTGCTGTTCTGCATTTTAATCAGTGTTTTTAATTTACTCATGTCTTTAAACTTTTAAAAACTGTGTATCTTATCTGATTTTTAGACAGTTTTATTATATTAATGCTTATGAGTCCGTGCAGATTATTTCCTGCTGTGACCTTTCTTTCTGTTAGTTGCCTTGAGTGTTGTTGTTATTTTATGTGGAGGTGAGGTATAACGGGCACAAATGGACGCAGACCCTCCAACATTTCTCCAATGAAAATAGGGACATCCAATTCCATAAAGATAATTTTACTATGTATACCCCATAAAACTTACTGGGTTGCCCCAGCCACCCTAAGCAGCACCCAACATATGTAAAAATGTAATAAAACATTAAACATAAAAAACCTTCCCAATACAGTGGTACCTTTGGATGCGAACGGGATCCGTTCCAGAGCCCCGTTTGCATCCAGAAGCGAACACAACCCACGTCCACGCGGGTCGTGATTTGCCACTTCCGGGCATGTGTGTGACATCATTTTGACCATCTGCACATGCGCAAGCGGCGAAAACCGGAAGTAATGCACTCCGTTACTTCCAGGTCGCTGCAGTGTGCAACCCGAAAATACTTATCCTGAAGCTACTTCAACCCAAGGTATGACTGTACAGGATTGCCTTCAGACAACTTCGGGGTTGGATAACTCCATACCCTCCAATATTTCTCCATTGAAAATAGGGATATCCTAAGGAAAAAGCCTTTGACTGTGTTGACCACAGCAAACTATGGCAAGTTCTTAAAGAAATGGGAGTGCCTGATCACCTCATCTGTCTCCTGCGAAATCTCTATGTGGGACAAGAAGCTACAGTTAGAACTGGATATGGAACAACTGATTGGTTCCAAATTGGGAAAGGAGTACGGCAAGGCTGTATATTGTCTCCCTGCTTATTTAACTTATATGCAGAATTCATCATGCGAAAGGCTGGGCTGGATGAATCCCAAGCCGGAATTAAGATTGCCGGAAGAAATATCAACAACCTCAGATATGCAGATGACACAACCTTGATGGCAGAAAGTGAAGAGGAATTAAAGAACCTTTTAATGAGGGTGAAAGAGGAGAGCGCAAAATATGGTCTGAAGCTCAACATCAAAAAAACGAAGATCATGGCCACTGGGCCCATCACCTCCTGGCAAATAGATGGGGAAGAAATGGAGGCAGTGAGAGATTTTACTTTCTTGGGCTCCATGATCAGTGCAGATGGTGACAGCAGTCACGAAATTAAAAGACGCCTGCTCCTTGGGAGAAAGGCGATGGCAAACCTAGACAACATCTTAAAAAGCAGAAACATCACCTTGCCAACAAAGGTCCGTATAGTAAAAGCCATGGTTTTCCCAGTAGTGATGTATGGAAGTGAGAGCTGGACCATAAAGAAGGCTGATCGCCGAAGAATTGATGCTTTTGAATTATGGTGCTGGAGGAGACTCTTGAGAGTCCCATGGACTGCAAGAAGATCAAACCTCTCCATTCTGAAGGAAATCAGCCCTGAGTGCTCACTGGAAGGACAGATCGTGAAGCTGAGGCTCCAATACTTTGGCCACCTCATGAGAAGAGAGGACTCCCTGGAAAAGACCCTGATGTTGGGAAAGATGGAGGGCACAAGGAGAAGGGGACGACAGAGAATGAGATGGTTGGATGGTGTTCTTGAATCTACTAGCATGAGTTTGATCAAACTGCGGGAGGCAGTGGAGGACAGAAGTGCCTGGCGTGCTCTGGTCCATGGGGTCACGAAGAGTCGGACACGACTAAACGACTAAACAACAACAAGGAAAAGTGGGACATTCCGGGATCAAATCAGAAACCGGGACGGCTTCTCTAAAACAGGGACGTCCCTGGAAAACAGGGATACTTGGAGGGTCTGACTGATGCAATCATAAAATGAACCAGAAGGCTTCCACTGGATTTGGGGGGAACGTGAAGTTATTTGGACGATCTGCGCTGCCAGATTCAAAAAATGTGTGATTAATATTTCCTCTTAATTAACCTCTCACAAGCACTTACAGTCCCCAATTTTGTATGCCAAGATATAAATAATATACGAGAAGAGGAAGGAGATAACCCCAGGTCAGGAAAAAATATTGCCTGCTTAAACTGGAGGTCAGCTGAACTCAGTCTCAGGGGCTGTTAGGAGCAGGGCTGTTTATGTCAAGGCCAGAGAGAAAACAAAATCCTCAACTTGTCTCTCCAGCTAATGAGAGCAGTTGCTCAAGACAGACAATTCTGCAGCCAGCGATTTGTCAGAGACTTAACAACAGATAAGTGACTGCTTAACCCTGGCAGTTTTGCAATGATTAATCACAAGTCTTAGTTAGCACCAGAAATAGTATTACAGGCAAGATAAAACAAAACAAAGAGATACATGCACTTTCTTCCAAGGCTGGGTGTGCCTCCTGAACTGGAAGTGACTATCATCCCACCCCAGGACAGATTATTTTATTTTAAAATAGCTTTAAGGCCATACTTTGGACTGTGCTAAACCTGAGCGATGGAGGGACGTCATTCTTGACAAATTATTTAAGCAGCAAAGGCCCTCCGTCACTTGCGTGCATTGAAAAACAGAAACAGTCCTGGTGAGCCCCCTCCCCCCATTTGTGAAGTGAGGAACAGCTTTTTGGTGCCATTGTTATAAGAATTTAAGGTCTCAAATATATAAATTAAATGTTCATAAATGTACAAGGCAAACACGTACAGAAGTATATAAACCACATGTCTGAAATAGTATAGGAGAACAATCGTGAAGCCATTTTGACTCAGATATTTCTCTGCAAGGAGGAAGAAAATGGGAAAGCCTCCCCATTGTCTCTTTGCTGTCTTAAGGGCATATCTGTGTATGAATGAGGTGAGCCTGTGACCTGGATTCAGGAACTGAGCATTTACCATCACAACAGAATGGCCATGATGCCCAGGTAAAAGCAATCAGTGATCATTATCAGGTATCCTGGCAGAGAGGATTCGGCTGTAGACTGCCTCTTCTGTGATGTATGTATGATGTATTTGGGGGGGGGGTCTTGGGCTACAGGGTGGCAATTTCAAAAATCCATATAAGGGCTTGTACCTCATTGTTCTGGGTTCAGTCCAGTCAGACTGGACTATGGGGTGTGGCGCTCATCTCGCTTCAGGCCGAAGGTGCCAGCTTTGTCCACAGACAGATTTTCAGGTCCCGTGGACAACATGACTAAACCGCTTCTGGCACAACAGGACACCGTGACGGAAACCACCATGCACGGAAAGAAAGATGTGATTAGGTAGTGTGATTCCCTTCTAATGTGACACTCTGACTCTGTCCTCTAGCACCACCTTCACCAACCTGGTGCCCTCTGACCGTGCTGCTTAGGGCTGATGGGAAGTGTAGACACCATCTTGGAGAAAGCTGAATTGTGCAACTGGGCTGAATTATTAACTAGCTTTGAGCCAGGAGTAGTCAGCGTGGTGCTCTTCAGATGTACAGTGGTCATGGAGGATGGAGGTCATGGCCCAACAACATCTTGAGAGCACCATGTTGACTACCCCTGCTCTAGGATGCAATTTCCAGAGGGGCAATTAATCTGTGGCAGTAAGAAATGAGAAAACCGTTCCTGCCCTGTGATATCTGAGGCAGGGATGCGGAAAGTGTGATCTGATCCTCAAGATGTTGTTGAACTCTGTCTCCCATAAGCACTGACCATATTAGCTGGTCTCATGGGAGCTGGAGGCTAGCACCATCTAAAGGGTCATATCCCTGTTCTAAGGATAACCATCCCTGGCCTGCCTTAAACTCCCACTAAGGTACCAAGGCAAGACTCTCTCTTGCTTTTGGCTGAGTTCCACAGGGTGGAGATGAATTATTATCATTGTTCTTTAAATAGCCCTTCATTACTGCTTTTTGTTTCCCTTTGGGCTACTGCTTTATGTAAGGAATCATGCCTGACACCACTGGATGTCCCAGTTTTGATTTTGCTTTAATCAGTTGGCAACTGAGGTAGAAGTCTGACTCAGACCATTCCATGTATTTTAATTTATTTTCCTTGTTTGAACAAACCCAGAGATTTCTTTCCTGTTGATATCAGATCAGCTTAAATAAAAATATACATTTCCTTATATGCTGAATGATGCACTCTCCCTCTTTCCCAGTTATCTCTGAAGGGCAGAAGGACTTGCTAGATATCAGCAGCTGCAACTTTCCAAATCGGCATTTGCTGAAGTAACACACACATGGGGGGCGGGGCGGAGGGAGGAGCTAATGGGGATGGAGGAGAGAAGTGCTTGGCACTTTCCATGTTTGCCAAGTCTCCTGCAAATAACACCAAGGGTGGTTCCCCCCACCTAAGCTGGGCTAAACAACCCTGTTTTTGGAGCTCAGCCAAGGAAAGCTCTGAAATGGCAGGAGAGAACCAGACGTTAGGTACTCATCCTTCTTCCACCCACCATGTCTCCCATTCAATTGCCCCTTCTAAGTGTAAGAGAAAAATTGGGGGTTAATCCTCATAAAATTAGTTTGACATCACATGCATTAGCTTTATAAAGGAAAAGTGACAGCCTATAGAACTGATATATGCCCCTTGTGATGTGAAGAGCTGTCTTGAGGATTCAGGAGCAAAGGTTCCCAAACTTATTAGGCCTACCATCCCCTTTTCAGAAAAAAAATTACTCGGTGCCCCCTGGAAATCTGCCTTCTTTAAGTGAGCAAACAGTGACAAATTTATGTTCTTTTATGTATCTCTATTTCTCCCTACCTCCCACAACGGAGTAAAGAAAGATGTTGTCAATAAGACACGTTGAAGCTTGCAATTATAAAATTATTTATTAGAATCAACCATAGTAACATTCACATTACACACAGAAAATTAAGATAACAAAGGATAATATTAAAATAAAAATCATGAATAACATTAAAAATAATCCTAATGAGAAGGACGAACCTGGTGTGCTGCTATTTATTCATCTTTGGCTCTATTTTTGTCAGCAGCATCAGTGTGATTAGCTATTTACCCAACAGATGAAACACGTATGGATGGTTTTTCAAAACTGGACATGGAGGTGGACTAGGCCCCGAGATTAAAAACCCATGGGGTGGACCAGAGTGAAGCCTGCCAGCTCAGTCCAATCCACCCCAGGGGCGGGGCCAGCACCATAGCCCACCTGCCATTGGCCAAATAGGCAAGCAAGCTGTGATCCACTTCCTGGGGCTGGGTGAAGCGAAAAGGGTTTACCCAAGCCCAGGAATACCCCTCACATCCAGGACGACCACTGGATTCGGGGGAGGCGTTGTCGCCATCCCACAACGATACCCAAACTGGCGGGAAACATCATTACACAACAGATGAAACATGTATGAGTAGTTCTCCCATTTCTTCTTCTTTCTTTATGCTTCCACCCCCATTATTTTTACTCAACGCCCCCCATTGTACCCAAGGCTAATACCACCCCCTTGGATTATTCCAGCGCCCCCAGGGGGTGGTATCACCCACTTAGGCAAACACAGCTCAAGAAAGTGGTGGCTCACCTGTGGCCCTCCAGACATTGGTGAATTACAACTTCTATCACTTCTGACTAATGGCCATGCTTTGATCATTTTCAAATGCTCTATCTTTCCTCTTTAACTGATGGAGAATTAAAAAATGCTGAAGAACTTTTCACACCCACAAATTTTCCGTGACCAGGCTCTTCTCTTAATGATGCAATCACCAGACCACACAATGTTGGGCTTCTGTGGGTCTTCAGATACCTTTTCCTGAATTATTCTCAGATGTGTTCAGCAAAGAAGGCCTTCTGAAGGTAGATATGGCCCATAGCTAGCAAGCAGGGGCACTGACTTGGACCCAAGTTATGGGTCCCCAGGGCACATGACATGATGTCATGATGTCACATTGCAACATGACATCATGACGTCACATGCCCCGCAGCCTCAGAAGTACCAGAAGTCAGATTCCAAGGTCTCGTAAGGCCTTGGACAGCATCTCCAAGGTCTTGCAAGGCTCAGATGTGACTTCCGGTGCTTCGCAAGGCACCAGAAATTGCATTGGGGGCCCTGTGGTGCAGGTACTGAGCACCCACAACAAAAATTTTGTGGGCGCTCGGTTCCCCGGGGCCCCTAGGGATGGTGCCCCTGCTAGCAAGTATAAACCAACACACAAGAGAGCCAAGTGTGAGTAGTTGGGAATGCTTAGTCAAGTTAGTGGAGTGCTCATGTAAGATACTCTAGGGTGCAATGGTAAGGAGCGGAAATAAAAGCTTATTCTAAATGATGTTTTATTGAGAAAATATTTTAAAAGATTAACTTTGAGGGCTTCCCTGCAAGGAACAAAGAAAAATATAGGGCAAATCATGGTGCAGTTTTGCAGTGGAACGTTGGGATAGAGGAGACAGAAGGAGTGGGGTTTACAGTCAAACTTAGAAGAACATAGAAATAGAGATTTCAAGAAGAAAAGGGAGAATTGTTACCACTCTTTATGTCCTGCCTGAAACCTAAAGACAGGGTGCAAAGCTAGATACACAGCAGGGAGCTCATGAATTTTGCTCAGGGGTAGAGCATCTGCCTTGCATTTCTAAGGCTGGAAATGATGAAAACTATTGAAAAACATTTATTTATAAATCATTTACGTTGTTCATCTAAATGGTGTATGTACAACATAACAACAATAAACAGTATCATTATAACAAAGATACACCACAGAACTATTTGGGGAACTTTGTAACATGTCAGCAATACCTTTCTCATGCTGTGTTTAAGCCTCAAGCTGAGCTTTCTTTTAGTTCGCTTGCTTTGTTCTGCTTTGCTGGTTTTAAATCTTCAGTACATACAACCTTGTTTTTATTCTGAAAACTGTTACAGAAAAGGGGCGGGGGATTGCTTTGTCAGTGCTGTCAGATAAGAGATGTCCTGTGGGTCCTGCTGCTGTGATTCCTCTTCTTGCCTTCAGCAAGGGACTCTGAGTCAGGGTGACTTTGGGCACAGTGCCTCGCAAAGGGGAGGGGAGGTGGCACAAACTGAGGGGTATTTTGAGTGTAATCACAGGCACTAGTCTTCCCTAGTTCAACTTGGAACCTCGGTGCCAATTGTCTCTGAAACCATAAAGCAGCTTTTGCAATCCTGGTGTCAGGGAACTGCCACCAGAGGCAAGAGGAGAGGTAAGACGCTCCAATGATGCAGGGGAGGGAACTAGCAAGGAGAGAGAGAGAGCTTCCGCTGGGGAAGGAAATCCAGGGGACACCAGGGAGAAAGGGGAGGCTGAGAGTACTGCGGAGGGGAGGCTCCGAGACTCTTCCAGTGAAATCAGCGGAGAGAGCACAGGACCTCCGCTTGGCACGCCCACGCTGCGCAGAAGGCTTCCGCGCAGAGAATCTAGGAGGAGACTTGGCGTCAAAGAATTTCTATGTTGGAGGAAGTTTAGGAGACGCCCACTCACGGATTCTGCCAGTGACTAAGACAGTCGCGTTGTAAGGGCTGCCAAACCAGGGAAAGGGTTTAGCTATACGACCAGCTTGGAGCAGTTTGCAGTTTACGCACAAGCAACCCCAATTCCCATTACACCTGGTGTCCTCCATATGTTTTGGGCCACCACACATCAGCTTCAGTTAGCACAGCTGGTCCCATGATTCCTAGCAGCAAATGCATAGCATACAGATTTGAAAATAAGGGATCAGCAGCCAAAATAAGGGATTTTCCGGGCACAGGTATGTTCAACTTCTGAGCCCCTCTGAGCCAAAGGCAGAAAGCCCAGCCAGCAGCCAAATGAAGCTTCATCAATAAGGGACAGCAGCGGGACATGGCGCTGGGATAAGGGACTGTCCCGCCAAAGAAGGGACACTTGACAGCTATGAGCAAATGGCCGTGCTATCTGAGGCTGATGGGAGTTATCGTTCAAAACATCTTGAGTAGGGTTGCCGTATTTTGAAGAGCAAAAAAGAGGACACTTTGACAGCACTCAAAGCAAATAAATGCAATTTGTCTTGCATTTTACCCCTGAAAAAGAGGGTGTGTCCTGGAAAAAGAGGACATGTGACGATCCTATCTGGCACCAGGTTGGAGAAAGTTGCCCTAACAAATATTTAATTTCCAGAGCTTGCACCAGGGCAGAACAAACAGCATGCATGTCATGAGGGTGGTATCAAACCATTTTGTTCCTCTAAAAGCTCTGCATTTGTCTTTCCCCCAAGAAGCAAATCATTCATGGCTAGGAACTCCCTGTTCAGGAAAGCCATGCTCCTCCCGCCATCTGCCTTCATGTCTCCAATGTGCTGGTTCCAGTCTCCTCTCAAAGATCCATGTCTTGAATATACAGATGCCAGAGGGTCAAAATAATATAGTGGCTCTAGTAAAAGTTGTTGTGGTTATGGAGGTAATCCAAAGACGTGAGATGGATACAGAACAGAACTGTGCAGTCTCCTCCATATTAACAATGCAAAACTAGATGGAAGGCATTTTCCTGGAATCAGGGATCGTAAACAGTGCCTTGTGTTCCCTCTGACCAACAGCCAGCCATCTGCCGCGTGGATCCCTCCTCGCTCTGCTCCTTTGCCTTTCAGGCTGTGGCCTAATTCTCACTGACGGAGTAAATTTGTGCCATTGCTGTATGAACCAAATGCTCATACAAAATAAAATGCCCCTGTATATAGAAAACTGGCACGTCAAGGGAATGGTTAGGCTGAAATTCTCCCTGGCAGGCTATGCAGAGGTTGCTCCTTGTATGGAGAAGCAATTCCTCCTTGCAGTGTGAAGTATCAACAACTCCTGAAGACTTGGGGCATTTTTGGCCACTGTTTTTGAGTGGGATTCAGACAAATCATGGCAAATTCACATTGCACAACTATAGTTGATTGGGAGGCTTTGTGCAACAAACCAGCTTCCCAAAGATCAGTGATAAGAAAATGTGCAGGAAAAGTGTAGAATAACCCTTGCTTTGATGCTGCAGCAGCATCTAACCTCCCCACAAACAAATTAGAATGAATGCATGCTTGGAGCTGATCTGCCAGACACCTGAAATGCAACAGGAAGGCAACGGAGCGTGGCCCTCTCACTAGCTGGGAACTGAGCTCTCCTGTTCTTACATTTCTGAACATGAGAAAGAACTCTTAATCTGAGCTTTTTGAATCAGAAACAACATAATTCCTTCTGCTCTCCTTCTACCCAAAGCACAACAAGCAGGATAATCTGTCTCCAATGGGAAAGGCTGAATAGGTAAATAAATAACCGAGAAAGCAATAAATAAATGAAGAATAGAATACAGAATAGAGTAGAATCTTATTTATAAAGATGATTGTGATGCATTTAATCACAGCAACAGCCTCATCTTGATGCACAGCTTTAATTGTTGATTATTTTCGCTGTATTGAATTACCTAACTATTCCCTATGTGCGCCTGTGTGGGTTTTTTAAAGAAGTGAAAAGCAGCAACAGAAAGGGAAAGCAACATACAGTAGTACCTCAGGTTAAGTACTTAATTCGTTCCGGAGGTCCGTTCTTAACCTGAATCTGTTCTTAACCTGAAGACCACTTTAGCTAATGGGGCCTCCTGCTGCTGCCGTGCCGCCGGAGCACGATTTCTGTTCTTATCCTGAAGCAAAGTTATTAACCTGAAGCACTATTTCTGGGTTAGCGGAGTGTGTAACCTGAAGCGTCTGTAACCTGAGGTACCACTGTACTGTATTAGCCAAATGGTGCTTTTTGCTGGTGATTTTGAGAGAGAGAAATCCCCAGAGTGGAATACAGAGAAAGGTGAGCCCTATGCAGACCTTTTCTATGCATATAATAAACATTTGGATAAGAATGAAAATGCGATCACGCCACTGGCCCCTTAGTGTTATCCATGCCACAATCCCCACTTCCTCAACAGCTCTGCATTCAGCACAATGCCTTCAAAGGGCAGCTACTCATGTAGCTGGATGCACACAGGGGCTTCATGAACTCAGGGCTCCTGATCCTGAGGGGTGCCCAGGCACACACAACTGCAGAGAAGCGGGTGGCCCTTTGCAGATGTCACCTTTAGGACACACAAGGAGAATATCTGAGCAGATCAACCGTGAAGCCAACATGAAGCATAGGACTGCCACCCATCCCCTCTTCCATTTAAGTCTACCTTATGAATTCTTTTTAATCAGCTGTGGGGCTGACCTGAAACCCAGACCCTCCAAGTGTCCCTATTTTCAAGAGACAGTCCTGGATTTACAGAAGTCATCCCAGTTTCTGATTTGATCCCAGAATGTCTCGCTTTTCCTTTGGGCATTCCTATTTTATTAGAGAACTGTTGGAGGATATGGCAGGGTGTCCCTATTTGAAGTTATGTGATCTCCGAGCCAAGGAAATAAGTAACTATACAACCTTTAGAAGGCTCTGTGTAGGGAAGGTTTTTTTAATGTTTAACATTTTATTATGTTTTTATATACGTACAGTGGTGCCTCGCAAGACGAAATTAATTCGTTCCACGAATTTTTTCGTCTAGCGAATTTTTCGTCTTGCGAAGCACGGTTTCCCATAGGAATGCATTGAAAATCAATTAATGCGTTCCTATGGTCAAAAAAAGTCCAAACAAAGCCAAATTTGGTACAACAAGAGTTTATTAAGTGCTCTTTAAAGTCACACATACAGTAAAGAGCATTTCAAAATTCAAACCCAGAATTTTTTTTAAAAAACAGCAGAGTGGCCCAATGGTCACAGAAAATCATAAAAATGCAGAAAAAAACCACAAGCTTCCAGATTCTTGCAAGCCCCTTCCCAACACCAAGTCCTTGAATTCCAAACACCCCAACCCAAAATCCAACCCCCCCAAAAAAAAAAAGTTTTAAAAGCTTAACTTACCAAATGGCTGCAAAAGAAGTTTTGGAAAAGCTTCAAAAATCACCAAAGTCTTTAAAAACCTCAATAAAGGCTACTATGTACACTGCGTTCTATGAGTTGCTCCTCAAAGTCAAGTCGCAACTGTATTAACAGTGTTAAGAAAAAGGAAACAAACTTGCAAGACGTTTTCGTCTTGCGAAGCAAGCCCATAGGGAAATTTGTCTTGCGAAGCAGCTCAAAAACGGAAAATCCTATCGTCTAGCGAGTTTTCCGTCTTGCGAGGCATTCGTCTTGTATGCTGAAAGCCGCCCAGAGTGGCTGGGGTAACTCATTCAGATGGGTGGAGTATAAATAAATAAATAAATCATCATCATCATTAAATAGGGTGTCCCTATTTTCATTCAAGGAATGTTGGAGGGTATGGAAACCATTTAGTGATTTTTGTGCGAACATTTTCAGCAGCATCCAAAATGCCTTCTTTTCCCAACAATTTTGGGGCCCTCTTCCTCTCTCAGAGCTACAATTGCCAGGGTTCCCTGGGGAGAGAGACTGACTGTTAAACCACTATGAAAATTGTAGTCCTAGGAAGGGATTAGGGGGATCTCCTAACAATTCTCAGCACCTTTAACAAACTACAGCTCCCAGCATTCTTTGCAGGAAGCCATGCTGGTTTCAATAATGTTTCAGATGTATGCTGTGAATCTGGCCCAAGTCTGGTTTAAACATAACCTAAAGGAGGAGAGCAGGTAATGTGTGCTGATGTTTCCCATCCAAAGTTAGCAGCACCTGGACAGCAGACTGAGCAGGCACACTGAGGTCACCTGGTCACAGTCTTGCCCATGATGGCCAGATGGATTGCATTTCTATTTCAATTATGGTTTCTAAATTTGCATCTATACATATTAATTAGTGCATGCAGACCAGCATCTTATTTTTTGGCAATGCATAAGTAGCCGCTCTGGGAAGGACTCAATAAACCTCCCATCTTCTTTCTGGAGACTGCGATAAACCAGGGGAAATGGCCGAGCACCTGTGAGGGCCCCATTGATAGGTTGTGGGATGCCTTCAGATTAGCAAGTCAGAGAGCAGGTGGAAGCCATTGTAAAACTACCAATTAAAAACATTATCCAAATGAGACAAAAGCGTGTTTGGAACACTGTTCTGTACTGTCTCGGCTCCTGAAAAGTTTGCCAGTATTCATTTATTATTGAGATTCCAGACAGCAAGTGAGATGACAGGAGAGTAGGGGGTTGCTAAGAAATTGTTTTGAAAGACAAAGGCATTGGGAACTTTGTCCAGATGAGTAAGAGGAGACTTACAATTATGCAAGAAAGCCAGTAAATGTACATTGACTGGGGGCATTTTCCTGGGCCCGGATCCATATTGCATGTGTGCTGGCCTGGATGCAGTCGCCTCAGCTCTCCAAACTGATTTGGAGTTATCTTAGCTATTGTCTGAAGAAGTCTTCTCAATGGATATTGATTGGTGGAAGAAATTTGCTGAAATCTAGCATTGTGGCTTTTGATGGCAGGAGGCCGATGACACTTGCATGCCAAAGTGTGGCGGGGTGTGTGTGGCTGCTCTAAATGCCTACTGTTGGGGGAGGGGCTTACCATTTCTTGAAAGGTGAACCCTTCCACTGATGCCCCCTTTTCATTCCTGGAGGGAGTTTTATCCATGGTTCAAACAGTGAAGCACGTCACCCTCAACCTACAATCCAAATTGGTATGGTCCTAAGAAGATATTTAGCCCTTGATGCTGCTGATTGTACAAACCAGCCTGAGAAGAATAACAATTCAGAACATTTGGGTTTCCCCAAAGCACACTAGGTCTAGGCTGTTAAAAGATAAAGCACATAATTTAAGAAGACAGCCATTTCCTCTAGAATTTGGTCTATCACACTCAGGCTTGTTAAGATGAATTGCATTTCATTTTAATTGTATTGCAGTGAGCAGGTCACATCTCTGTGTTTACCCCAATTGCAACGAACCTTAAAAGTTAATTGAGTTTTCACCACCATCCTTCCCTGGATCAATATTGGTGTCCTGGTCGGCTACCATTTGACAGAGGGACAATATTAACCTTCCTGGTAACCAGTGTGATTGGCAAGTGGAAAAAGGAGGTCTGTCACCTTTCAGCCTCATTCCCAGACGTGTTGCCAGGAGGTCCACGTCTCCTGAAGCGCAGGAGCCAGCTGTCTCCATCAACCCACAGTTTAATAACTCCTAAGCACTGTTCTCCAGAACCGCTTTCATGTGCAAGGAGCTCAAGACACATAAAGCAACTGCAGACAGCTGAACTGTGGCTAGAACACAAGGACCATCTGCCAGCTCTGCTTGTGTTTGTCGTGGCCAGACTGGGAGGCAAACAGCAGCTGTTTCTTTATTGGTTCCAGGACAAGGAGATCATATTGTTGTATTTTATATTTTTATTGCACACAGATTTGGAGGCGTCTTGTTGTTGAAGCCATTTACAAATCTGAAAAATTAATATTAATTAATTAAACAAACAGGTTTCTTTAAAAAATCCCAACTTAGGAGAAAGGGGATTCAAGGCAGCAGCCCAATGATCAGCATCATCCGCACCTTAGTTTTCAAAGGCCTGTCTGAGCAGAAAAATAGCAGACTCTTCAATATCTGGGAGAGCTCCAAGGGAAAGCAAACGTTGATCCATCAAAGTCCAAAACTGGGGAATTCAAAGAGGAAGCTCTTCATCATGGAGTCATGCACGGTGGTGTTGAACGGCCTTGGACTGCGACCTTTGCCTTCTGCAACACAGACCTCTAGGAGAGTGGGCAGCCTTGGGTGGTGGGTGATGCAATTCTACTGCTTAGGATTTTGAAATCTGGTAAATTCCTCCTCCTCCTCCTCAGAGAGGCCCCCGAAGAATTCACCTGATGACTCTGGCCTGGCCAGTTCTGGGGCTGTGAGTGTTCCTGGGCCGATGATCCTGGGCCTAGATCAGCCACTCTCAGAGGGGTCAGCCGTCTGGGTGACAACACCCAAAGGTGGTGCATCATTTTAACTGAGCTCCAACTTTCTTTCACCAACAACATTCCTTCCTAACTGCCATTCTTCCACAACATGCTCTTAAAAATTAAAAACCTCACAAGTCGTCGTCCCCCTTTCTCCTACCTAATATGCTCCATGCTGGTACTTGTCAAATATATAGAAATGCATGAGCAGGATGCCACCCTGAGGTCCTCATGACCAAGACAAGGGGAGTATACGAAGCAGGGTAATTCAATTTCCAGACAGAAGCAGAAAGAGGGAGTAAGGGAGAGCAGTATTGCCTAAGTGAGGGAAAACGTAGGAAATTACCTTCCAAGATAATGATATTTTGTTTTCTTCAGACATCAAGTTACTCCAGTTAGACCCTGGGGGCTCTTACTGAAGTGGTGAATCAGAGCCTGCGGGAAGAGAGACCTCAAAAGGGGCCTCTTTAAGAACTTGCCCCAGTGGAAGACTTTTGGGTATCTGGGAATAAACATGGGAGTGCTCAGGGGCTCAACCTGGGACAATTCGTTGCTGGGTCCCAGTTCCAGCAAGCTGAGTGAGTCACTGAACTGTTGGCCCAGACCTTTTGCACCCCTCCCTTTGACGCGGGTGGAGCTATAGCATTGCTTGAGGGTGTAGCTGCCAGTTGACTTACACTGAACGCTCTTAATGGATAGTGATTGTGCTTAAAGAGGAAGCAAAGGTGAAAAGAGTCACGTGTATCTCCCTGTTGACACTGGAAAGTTCAGAGCTGTCTCGTCTTTGTACTCTGAGCTTTCATTAGCTTTTCCTTGTCTCCAGGCAACTCAGCCTGGGAGCTGCTTTTCTGAAACAGAGCATCAGAGCCCGGCTGCTAGGTCAGGCCTGAAAAGACAGAGATGTTATGTGGCCTGTGTTTTCAAGTCCGGCAGTTGGGAGAGCCAACCTGCCCTGGGTGCGGTTTCTCTCCCCTGGAAGGAGCAAGTCTATAGTTTGGGGATGCTCCTGGATTCCACATTGTCATTGGAGGCTCAGGTTAGGAGTGCCTTTTCCCGCCTCTGGCTGCTTCACCAGCTACAGCTCGCTTCAGACAGAAATTATTTGGCCCCTTTACTCAATGCTCTGGTAGCTTCCAGAGTGGATTATTGTAATGTGCTGCACATGGGGCTCAAGGCCGCTGGAGGCGCCACTGCTGCATTCCCACGGCCATGCAGCTGCTGCTACCTGCCCACTGGCAGGTCTGGTGGTCAAAGGAGGCCAAAGAGGAGCAGGTGACGGCAGGTGCGCAGCAGAAGATGGGGAGGTGAGTGGGCAGCAGCAGGCGGGCAGGCTGGGGCAGTGCCAGAGGAGCTAAGCTTCTCAGAGGCTAGATCTGCCACACCTCACAGCTGCCCTGAGGCAAATGCCTCACCTCACCTCATTGACAAGCTAGCATTGACAGAGCTGCCCTTGATGACTTCAACTGGCCCAAAATGCAGCCTCCCCTAATTCCCAAATTTTCAAAGATTTGCTGCCCCTAAAGAAAAGTTCACCTCTTTTTCCAGAAAAAAAGCACTGCCCACAGGTCTCAGTTTTTATCACAACATCAAAACCCAAAATACATAATAAAACCCAAAACAACCCAATAAGCCCCTCTCCCATATATACAAAATCTAGTCATGGGAAAAGATTGTTTCTTTGGGTTTAGCCAGTGTTCAAAAGGCAGCACACCTCTAGCTGGCTCTGGCCTCCCATGCGCTGGGACTGGCCTTGAAGAACAAGACTGTGGCTCCAAAGACCTTTGTTGCCAAAGACACGGTGTCAGCAATGAAGGGCTTTTGCCTGAAGGCCTTTGCTGCAAGAGAGAGAGAAGTAAACTCTCCTACTTTAATTAATAAACAAAAAGCATATGAAAATAGGTCAGTTGAAAATGCACAACTTGGAAAATGAGGCGCTCCATTGGGAATAGACATCACACTTTCCTTTCTTCCTTTATCAGCCTACAGCTGCTTCAAGTGCTCTATAACTTGGAAAAACTTTCTTCTTCTTTTCCTTTTTAAAAATATTTTTTATTTGAAAATTTAAATCTAGATTTTGAAGTTAGCTTACAAAAGAGAACCATAAACAAATATACAACAGATCAAAAACATTAGAATAAAAGCAATTATCGTAGCAACAATAAAAACACAAAAAGCAGTACTGTATTGGCCCGAATATAAGCCAACACAACACCCCCATGGCACAGCTTTGCTCTGGAGCAGCCACTGGGAGGGATTAAAATAGTGTTGAAATTTGCTCAACACACCTTGGGTGGCAAGGATGAAACCATTCCTAATTCTGTTTGCAAGCCCAATTCCAAGTGCTGGCTTTCACCTATAAAGTTATGTATAGCTCGGGACCCAAATAACTTTCAGAGCAGTTCTCTTAAAGGGAAGAGCTGAATTGTTCAGGCTGACTTGAAAGGAGTGCTAAGTTTTCATAACCATTCTCAGCACCACCACCAAACAGCACCAATCATTTGGTGTTGTGTAGTTCTTCGTGGGAGCAGGAATTTCTGAAGGTGAGGGCAGTGACTTCTAAAAGCTACTTCAGTCAATCTCAAACCTTTATTGGCATACAGACAAACTTCTGAAAGGTTCAGTACAATAAAATAACTCAGCAAAATCTGTATCTAACAATAAAGATATTATTGCAAAACATTCATGAATCCGAATTGTGTGTTGCAGAAACCTGGCTACGGTACTTCATTTGTGTGGTCAACTCTGCCTGGCTAATCCTGAGATTAGTATCCACTATCATTTACTTCCTTGTGATCACTGGCAATTGCAAAACAGGGAAACACAGTTTAGATTTGCAGTGTCACAGATAATAAACATGTGATGGATTAACCTGCTTCAAAAAGTGTAGTTATTATTATTATTATTATTATTATTATTATTATTATTAGTCAAGATTGGAAGGTTTAGAAACTCAAGCAAGACCAATTTCTATAAAACCATACACAAACTTTATTAAAACAAGACTCTACAAGAGAGAGAAACTTCAACAGATTAAAACTGCTCAGAGGCTAAAAATAACAAAAACTGCCTTATCTAGCTAGTTAACAGAAAAACTTACACAAAAATCTTACCAGGCTAAGCAAAGAAGCAAGATATCTTCAAAGGTCTGAGTACTGTAGGTGCTGGCCTTGGCTGCCCAGAGTTCCCTCCAATCCAGGTTTTAAGGTAAGACTGACTATGGGCGCTCATCCCTTCCACCCAACGAAATTAGTGCCTGCTCCCTTCATATTGTTGTTTAGTCGTGTCCGACTCTTCGTGACCAGAGCACGCCAGGCACTCCTGTCTCCCAACATCAGGGTCTTTTCCAGGGAGTCTTCTCTAATTACCTTTCGACATTGGCCTTGAAGCCTTAATGGCAGACAGCTGTGTGTAAGCTCACAGGAATTCTGGCAAATTCCCACACACCCCACAAACCAATCTTAAAGGGATAATATCACCACAAAACACTATACAGATTTAAACATAAAACCAGGTATAAAATTAATAATGCAAAATGAATAATTGAGCAATAAAAGCATCAAATGACAAGCTGGCCTTTAAACCTCTGAGTCAATATGGTCCCCATAATCCATATAATCATATTTTGTGGAGCAAACTTGTTTCTAACCTTTTGCACTTCCAAATGCAAATATTAGATGCCATATGAGTCACATATTTATCCCCAGGAGGAAGATTATAAACATTTTCATAGCCCTCCTATTTTAGGCTTTCCATCTTGAAATTTTGCCAATTTTTTTGTTAAAGGGTAGTGCATAATGAGCAGGGAAACAGGAGCTGGACAAGTTCATGTACCTCCTGAAAGTCACAACCACATCTGTACTGGAATTGTTTTTCCAGATTTTTAAAATCTCTGATTCGCCACCCTTTGAGAGAACAGTGGGATATGTTAGTTAGTTAGTTAGTTAGTTAGTTAGTTAGTTAGTTAGTTAGTTAGTTAGTTAAATCAGTCAATCAATCAATCAATCAATCAATCAATCAATCCCTTCTCAAATGGAAAATTCAGTTCAAATAGATATATTGCAACTTCCCAATCTGATTTTCTCCTTGAGAGAATCTTATTAATACAGGATTGTAGCAACTTTATTCATATTCAGTGTTGACCTATTGACATTAATGAACATAACATAGATCCATTCATTTCAATGGGTCTATCTTGAGTACAAGTTCATAGGATAAAACCCATCATATTTTGCTATGGTGATTTCTGTAATCCAGAATTTAACTGGCTTTGTATCAGTTCAGTCGGCACCCTTCAACTCACAAACCATACACATTATTAACACACTGCAGTTCTTGAAGCCCAGAGGCTGCACTCAGAGTAACTCAGAAGCCCAATCTGCTGCAAATAGCACTCTTCTGGTAACCTTGCAATTAAGGGCTGCTGGGGTGGCTAACCTGTGGCCCTACAGATGTTGCTGACTCTAACTCTGTTTTTAAGCTGATCATCTGCTGCTCCGGGGGCTACTTGGATGAGTGGGGGCTGGGGCCCATTGGGACTCCAGGGGTGGAAAGCAGGGAGTTCCAACAGGAGGTGTAGGAGCCAGAGGAAATAACAGCCAGAGCCAATTCATGCTAGTTTTGTGCCCATCCGCCTCTCTGCTGTGTTCTAAGGGACAACATGGAGACAGAGGAGGAGGAGGAGGAAGAGGAAGCTGGTAGGCAGGATGACACCCTGGACTGCTTATAGATAAGAGGAAAAGCATCATTTAATTCTCACAACAAACCTGTGGGTTAGGCTAAGAGTCCATCACTGGCCCAAGTGAGCTTCACTGCCAAGTGGGAATTTGAAAGCTGGTCTCCCGGGTTGTAACGGCTTGGTAACAGTTTGTGAGCATTTCTGTAATTCTAACTGCTGTTAAGCCACCCTAAACTCTTTTTTCTCCTGACCCTCCCCACCCACTGTAGAACCTTAAATCACAACTCTGGTTCTGCCAAAGGTTTTTATTTTCAGATTAGATTGGTGCATATTGCACATTACAGTTTGGAATAATTAGCAGGTGCACGAGATTAAATGCATGGCTAAGTGTGAGCTAAGACCTGGGTCCAACAAACAACACCCCCCTCCTGGACCTTCCTTGTTAAGAGCAGGCAGGCGGGTGGGCACAGCTTTCATACAGCAAGCGGCTGGAGTGAGTGGGCACTCCTTTGGGTGGGCTGGCCTAGTGAGGTTTGCTCACCCTGGTGTCTTCATGTCTGGGTAAAGGACACAGATACATGGCCGGCCTGCCATCAGGCTTCCTGCTGGCCACATCCCCAGAGGATTTGGGCTCCTGAATTGCAGGAGGAAGCACCAAAGGCAGTTCTCAGCAAGAAGCATCAGCGTAGCATTGGTTGCTGGTGCCCGGGGTGTGCGCGCACACATGCGCCATGTAGGGGTACATCAGCCCAGCCCTTATTGCTGATGCCACCAGAGTAACCCCCACCCTCACCAAAGCAAAGCGGGGCCACGCCAAGCCACCTGCTTGCCCACGCAGGGGGGAGTCTGGCTGGCTGACGTGGTCCTTGGAGGACGGAGGGGAGCGCCAGGCTGGGCTGCGCTGGGGGAGCCTGTGAGGGGGACACCTAATTTGTGCACCTCAAAAATTGTGTGCCCAAGGACACAGTCCCCCCGGTGCCCCCTTCACTACTCCTCTGGCAAGAAGCGAATGACTAGGTGTCTGCAGAGCAAGCAGGGTGGAACGGTCCTATGTTTAAAAAAAGGTAAAACCGTAAAGTTTTTTGAGAGTCTCCTCAAGAGCAGTATGTAAATAGTTAAATATTTCAAATAAAAATAAATGAATGGGTTGCTGTTGACATTTGCCAGTCCCCATATGTCTCCACCATAAATCATTTGAGCAAGTAGTTTAGTTTCAAAAAATCTTTACAGCTGAAAGCACTTGCATAATTACCTCCGTTAGATATTGCAAAGTCCTTAATAACGTTCGTGGATTTGAGAGCCTGGAGCCTTCTGGACTCACCGTGGCCCAAGAACGCTGCTTATGAAATGGGGCACCAAGATATTTAAACAGCCAGACCTGTTCTATATCAACAGTTCCAATTTAATCTGAGGGTTTTTTCTTTTCTTTCCAAATTCAATAAATTTGATTTTAGGGTAATTTCACAATAACTGTTCTTTCCGGGGGGGGGGGGGATCCCACAGAGTTTTGAACAGCCAATTCTCTCCATTAAAGTTGTGGAAAGCAGGCCCATGACATTCACTTATAAGAGAACAGTTTGCAGTTGAGGGGGGAGGGAGGGAAGCACTCCAACTGCAGGCGATATATTTCATCAGAAAAATGTAGCCTGCTAAATGTGAAGCTTTGGTTTGCATTTCTTTTGGTGACCTGATCTCCCCCCCCCCCCTTGTCCTCTTAGCTTGTATATTGTAAAAAAATGAGGGAAGTGCTTTCTAGTTCAGTTCAGTAGTGGTCTGTTGTGTAGGACAACATGCTCATTCCATGCAACACAAGGCATGTTTGTCCAAATTGGGCTGAGACTGTGTCTTCTTAGAGTTCTGTTTACCCAAGAGTCACGACATTATTATCCATCCAGCATGGGATCCCCAACTGGCTGAGATTGACCCTGCAACTATATCCAGGAAGACCACCCAGTAGACAAAGGCGAAAATGGCACTGATGCAGTAGAAGAATAGGGAAACTGTTGGAACAGAATAAATGGTGGAGGTGCAGTTTATTTCTGGTAGAAGTGATGGGGATTCTGGGACCAGATGTGGTGCAAATTACACAGACTGTCCTTTAATGCTTGCCCTACCCAAATCAGGATGTTACTGAATTTGGATAAAAATGGACCAGTTTTACAAATCAGATTTTGCTTTTCAAAATCTGACATCAAAATTCAATATTCAGAAGCTCTAACTGAAATTAGATTTCAAAATATAGCAGCTTGGGGTTCATCCCATTTTCAGTGGCATTATTTCCTGATTGGTTAAAATTCAGCTTTTAAGTGAATGAATTACATCAATATAAAAATGTATTAAATCCTGTTGCAAGCCAGCTGTCAGATACTGTGGAATACTGACCACCGTTGCATGTCAGCTGTCAAACACTGCTTGTTGCTGCATTCCACCCGATTAGATGCTACTAATAAAAAATTGAATGCAAAATCTACTGGTGCTAAATGTTAAATATTCACAAAAGAGAATTGGGCTGTGAGGGGTTGATAGAGAGACATTTATTTCAGTTCTGGCTCACCCGTTCCTGAATACATATCACTGTGTGCCTGGCAGTTCTCACGCTGACTCTGCAACCTCTGTCCATCACTCTTTTCTGCAGCTGTGTGTCCCAGATGCTGGCATGTCCCTCATGATGGACTGGACTCAAGCCACCACTTCCTGTGTGCTCCAGTCCATCTCAGGGGATGCTCAGCAAGTGGAAAATATTCCAGAAAGCGTTGCCATGGAAAACAAAACATCAGCATTTTATTCACACCCCCAGATGATTGTTTCCTTGTAAGACATGTTGATGTAATTAGATCTGTTGTAGCTACTTAGCTCTTTTACTGGGAGGCAGATAAAAATGACTGAGACTTCACCCAAAAGTTGACAACGTCCAGCCTTCATTTCAACCTCCTTAACTCTCAGCCTCTGCCACATCCCCAGAGAGCCAGTGTGGCCTGGGAGACCAGAGCTGGGACCCACACTTGGCCATAAGCTCACGTGGGTGACCTTGCGTCAGTCGCCATCTCTAAGCCTAGCCTAACCCCAGAGGGTCATTGGGAAATAAAACGGGGGTCGGGGCAGAAATCAGGCATGTCAGCTTGATCTCCTTGGAGGAAAGGCAAGATAGAAATTACATCTTGGTTATGGGTGGATTTAGAGCAAAGGCCAGCTCTGCTGAGCTGGTTACGTTTTCCTCATTTCTGCTTGTCTAATACAGTCAATGCTTCAGTAAATGGATTATTCCAAATTAGGTTCTCTACTTCCCTTAGCCAGGGCTGACAGGGTGAGGCAGTCCCCACCAGGCAATGTAATCTGGGTGTCATGAAAGAGCAGCAGCAAGTTGTTGCTTATTTAATTTATTATTACAAAAAAAAATTAAGCCAGGAAAGGGGAGAAGCGCTTCTGGGATTTTCTGCCTCAGCTGCCAAAATAACTTGGCCATCCCTGAGGACTAAAATGCATCTTGACTTGTGAATGCGAAGCCCCACTTGCAAGCTGCTTCAGGTGGCAAAATGTCTTTCTTGGGGGTCCTGCCCTGAGGAGAGGGAAATCTGAGGGGCAATATTTTTAAGTTTCCTTGAGAGAATAGAGCATTGGCAGTCCCTCCAAATGTCCTTTATATTGAGCATGAATCATGATTTTTGCTCACTATGTGATTAGGGTGGTTATACACAAACGGGCTTTCATCACTTGTGCCTGCAAGGTTTTGGGAATGGCTGTGTTGCTTCATTTGCAAAGGGTACATGTCCCATGGCTGGTTTCCTGCAACTTTTTATTTACTTATTAAAAAACATGCTGTTATGTGGACACTGCTCAAAGTGGTTTACAACAAAAATCCATAATACCATATAGTGGGGGGGGGACCCATATAAAAAAGTTAAAAACAGACATCAATTAATGATTGTGGAATGACGTTAATTGCTTTTTACTCCTGAATCAAGAATCATCAGCACACCAAGAAAGCAGGGATGGTGTCTCCAAAGATCCACCAGCCATCATCAAGCGAGCATCTTCTAGGTACTTGTGACCCAATGAGGAAGCATCATTACTAGCTCATCATGCCTCCTTCAAAGCATAGAAGAAAAGTCAGCTGCAGACTTTACATGAATGTTGCAGGGCAGCTGCTGTTGTGTGAGCAAAGAACTCATTGAAAATAGGGCTGAGCAAAACGCTTTGACGAAAGCACCATCAACTTTTCACAATGCTCCCCAAATTTTCAGAATACTATCAGGAATTGAGGGGGAAATAATATTTTACCTGAGTGCTAATTTTGACTTGAGGGTTCTCCCTCCCCCCTAAAACGCCTTGCTCAGCCTCCCACTTTCCCCGCCCTGATTCTGGGGAGATCTGTTATCATCCATCCTCATAGCCCCATCAATTCATCCTTTCTCCTGCAGTGGCAAACAACATCACCTGCTCTGTTCTCTTGGGAATATACAAAGAGTTTCCTTCTCTTGCATTGTCAGTCCTCCTTCCAGTAAAGATTAAACTAATTATAGCAACAGCACAGACAATAAAGGAAGGAACTAGGGGCTCTACAAATGAAACCAATATATTTATTGGTTGGCTGAAACAGAGTTTAATATCTCTGTGTGTTTACGCTAGACAGTGGGCTAGGGAAGCAGGTAACTGATGTCTATCTTCTCTGACGCCAGCTGGCTCTGCCAAAAACCACATGGACAGTCTATCAATTGTAGGCTAAATCCCCCACAGAGATCAGGGGCTGCTTGAAAGTCTGATATGATTCTGATGAGAGAGAGAGAGAGAGAGAGAGAGAGAGAGAGAGAGAGAAGATGATGATGTACTGTAAATTCTGTTTAAAACCTAGCCAAAGATCTCCTTCCAGGATATAAATAATTGTGCTATAGTTGTTAGAATGTTCTAGAAGTGGACAGGAATATGTTAAAATCCACACACAGCCATGAAGCTCACCGGGTGCCCTTGAAATATATAAGAAATATATAAGAAAATAATAAAAAAAAATTGTCCAAGATCTCTCAACCTAACAGTTCTAACCTATTCCTCAGGGTTGTAATGAGGATAGAATATTGGGGGGGGGGGGACGACGACGACGACCATGTATGCCCCCCTGAGTTCCTTGGAGGAAAGGCAGGATATAAATGAAATAACAAATAAAAAAAGCAATTAAAAACAAACTTTTTGTTTTTACTTTAGTCTGCAGTGACCACCAGGCTTTCAAATGGAAGAATTAGAGGTAGGTTTTGCAGCTGCCCTTCCGAAACAACTGTCAGCAAAGTCCGTATTCCAACTTGACAATGTTCTGCAGTTCCCTTGCAGCTAATGATACAGAGCGGAGGAAGGAGCTACATTGGGGGGGGGGGCAGACAGAGGGGCTGCTCAACAACAGCCTCTGTGGTCTTTGTGACATACCGTAGCTGAGTCTCTGTGGCTCAGTCTCTCATTTGCAATATGAGGGCAACAGCAGCAATCCACCTGCCTTAGAGGGCTGCTGTAAATGGATAAAAAAGACATTCATTTCTTGGCAATCTCTGTAAGGAAGCACTTTGAGCCCCCTCCAAAATCTCTATAAATGTGAAATATTGTAATTAAACTGGGGGAGGGGTGGGGAACTGTCAAGATGAAAAGCTCAAGTTCTGGTTTAATTCTGTTGTGCAAAAAGTTAATGGTTTTCTGACTTTCCATCCGCAACTCTTTCTTAAAACTTCCTTTAAGTCGAACTGGGGGGAGGGCATTAAAAGCAAGCAATTAGCACCTTTATTTTTAAAAATCAACAGAAAAGGATGGTAGCATATTCAGGCCCTGACCCTAATCAGATCTCTCTCAGACATCCACACACAAAATGTTTCAAATTTGCAAGTGCGACCCTATGTCACTACTTGCAATTATAATCATTCAGCGAGGAAACCAACCAACTTCTTTTAAAAATAAAGGAACTAGGTAATTGCCAGTGAAATCTCACATCTGGAACTGCGGGTGTGTTCTTCTAGGCAGGAGGGAGAAATTGTGTTGCTCCTGGGTCATGTTTCTTCCTGGCTCCTGATCAGCCCCCTCCTTAACTCCTGCCCCTCTCCCCAGCCGCCTTGACCTCTTCATTGCTCTCCTTCAACGCTCTCAAGAAAGGGAGGCCAGGAGAGAAGGGAGGGCCCCATCAGCAGCATGGACAAGATGTCTCTTGAGAAATGGTGCTTTACCATTCCCAGGTCGTCTCAGTTTAGTTTCGAGAAAAAACAAGGAAGAGGTGACATGACAAAAGTTCATAAAATTATGCAAGGCGTGGAGGGAATAGAAAGAGAACACTTTTTCTCTCTTTCTCATAACACTACATATCACAGACAGATTTAAAAGAAAGTACTTTTCCACACAGCACATCTTTAAACTACAGTGGTGCCTCGCAAGACGAAATTAATTCGTTCCGCAAGTTTTTTCTTCTTGTGAGTTTTTCGTCTTGCGAAGCACGGTTTCCCATAGGAATGCATTGAAAATCAATCAATGCGTTCCTATGGAAACTGCCTTTAGACCAGGTCCGGGGACAGTCTGTCCCCCGACCTCTTCTGAAGGCTGGGGGGGGGACAAGGGCTTTTCTTCCCACCGCCAGCCTTCAGAAGGCTGTTCTGAAGGCTGGCGGTGGGAAGAAAAGCCCTTCTCCCCACCTCCCGCCCCGCAAGCTCCGGGGACAGGAGGGCTTTGCTGCCGCCCACCAGCATTTTAAGATCGTCCGGGACAGCAGAGAAGTTTCCGCTGCCCCGGGGGCTTTTAAAATGCTGGGGGTCGGCAGCGAAGGTTTCGCTGCCACCCACCAGCATTTTAAGATCGCCCGGGACAGCAGAGAAGTCTCCGCTGTCCCGGGAAGGAAGGTGGGGGGGGAGCAAAGACTTTTGCCCCCCGCCGGCCTTCAGAAGACCTCTTCTGAAGGCCGGTGGTGGGCGAAAGTCTTTGCTCCCGACTGCCAGCATTTTAAAAGAGGTCCCCAGAGATTTCCCTATGGGCTTTCTTCTTGCGAAGCAAGCCCATAGGGAAATTTGTATTGCGGAACGACTCAAAAACGGGAAACTCTTTCGTCTTGCGAGTTTTTTGTTTTGCGAGGCGTTCGTCTTGCGAGGTACCACTGTATGGGCCTCACTTCCACAGGAGGCTGTCATGGCCACCCACTTGAATGGTTTAAAAAGAGGACTGGACAGATTCATGGAGGAGGAGGAAGCTACTGATGGCTACTAGCAACAATGGCTGAGCAATGTTTCTGAATCCCAGTTGCTGGAAGCCACAGCTGCTTGTGGGCTTCTCACAGGCCCCTATGAGAACAGGAAGCTGGACTAAGTGGGCTTTTGGTTTGATCCAGCAGACTCTGCCTATGTACTTAGCCAAAGCAAGATCAAACTTTAGTAATATGGACAACGCTCCTTTTCTTATTTTCACAGAAATTCCTTTTTCTAAAGTCGCTTTTAATGGATCTTCTCAGTAGCTACCCATATAAATATAGGCTGTTACTTCTATTGCTATTGTTTTGCACCCCTCTGCTTGGCACCCTGTATGGGGGAACTGCCCTCGCTGCCCTAAATCTGGCACTGGCTACTACATGCATGGCTTACATGGGAATTTGCCTTATACTGGTCCACCTAGCCCAGTATTGTTGCTACTGGCTGGTAGCAACTCTCCAGGGATTCAGGCAGGGGTCTCTCCTAGCTCTAGCTGCAGATGCTGGGGACTGAACCTGGGAGGACCTTCTGTATTCAAAGGAGATGCTCTGCTGCTGTCCCAAGAGCAGTTCTTGAATTGGGTGCAGGGGCCATCTCAACCCAAGGACTGGATTGGAAGAAGGGAATGGAGCAAAGGGTTACTGCCCAAACATGTTTCTTATTCAACTGTGGCTTAGAACAGGGATAAGGAACCCGTGACCCGCCAGATGTTGCCATCAGTACCAGCCACAGCCAGCTTGGTCAATGGTAAGAGATGATGGAAACAGCAGTCTGACAACATCCCTGCTTCAGAATGATGTTGCTAAAGTCAGATAAAGAAATATGAACCTTTGGAACTGGGTACTAAATAGACTGTGACAAAGTTATTAAACATTAAGGACATTCTATTGTATGTAGATGGATCCTAGGGGAATGAAATTCTAACGTCTTCTGTGGAGGGCAAGGAAGAGTATGAAAACATGGTGTTCTCTTTCCTGCTCCCCCAACCAACTTCCTTTCTCAGTGGCTGTGCTGCAGATTGATCCTGAAATTAAACAGGACTCTTGGGGATATTTATATCTTCCCAGGCACTTTAGTAGCATGCTTAGAGATAACCATATTACCTCCAAGGGCCTCAGGCAAGTCAAAGCAAGCTTCATCCTCATTATTTGCTTCAGAGCAAACTCAATACACCCTTGATGCAACGCAACATGGAATACAGTGGTACCTCTGGTTAAGAACTTCATTCGTTCTGGAGGTCCGTTCTTAACCTGAAACTGTTCTTAACCTGAGGTACCACTTTAGCTAATAGGGCCTCCCGCTGCCGCTGCCACGTGATTTCTGTTCTCATCCTGAAGCAAAGTTCTTAACCTGAGGTACTATTTCTGGGTTAGTAGAGTCTGTAACCTGAAGTGTCTGTAACCAGAGGTACCACTGTATAAGAAAAGACAGCATAATATAAATGGTACACACACCCATCCCACCACACACACTCCACCTTAGTTGGTCAAGTTGTGAGTTGCCATAACAGCTTGAGTCCAACATCCCTAATGTTTGTTCTATTCTGGAAGAGCAACCCCTTAGCTACCACCTGTGCTCAACTGAGGCTGCTTGCTCCAAGTGCCAGCAGGCAGCAAAACAAAAACAGTAGCAATGGGAGGATTCCTGTGTTTCTTTCCCCATCCCACATTTTCAAAAATGTTTCTCAAGCAGCTTCCTTATGGCTGTTCTGCATGGCCAGCAGGCAGCAAAATGAGCAATTCCCACACTTCTTCCCCTACCCCATTACACTTTTTTTTAATTAAAAAAAATGGCTCTCAAGTAGCTGTCTGCCTCCTGCTCCATGTGCCTGGCAGGCAGAGAACAAAACAGAGCAGCAGCCAGGAGGATCCAAGGGCTAGAATGTGAGAGCAAAGCAAGAAAAGTGTGCTGGAAGAGGCAGCCCTTTAGGATCCTATTGCCTGGTGTTCAAACAACTCACTTATATCACAGCTCTGACTTCACACATTGGCAAAAAACACTGAGAAACAGGAGCAGTCAGGCTGCTTCATTTCATAGAATACAGTAGTACTTCGGGTTACAGATGCTTCAGGTTACAGATGCTTCAGGTTACAGACTCCGCTAACCCAGAAATATTACTTCGGGTTAAGAACTTTGCTTCAGGATGAGAACAGAAATCACGCAGCAGCAGCAGGAGGCCCCATTAGCTAAAGTGATGCTTCAGGTTAAGAACAGTTTCAGGTTAAGAACGGACCTCCAGAATGAATTAAATTCTTAACCAGAGGTACCACTGTATGCTTAGAAAGGCACATGCATATTTTGCTTCACAACTTTATTTCTTTATTTCTTAAAATGACAGCTCAGAGCCTGGGCCCAGTGTCTGGAGGCACCAATGAAGGCTTTGTTTGGCAAACCTGGCTTAACAAAATAATAATAAACACTCAGGATTTGCTCCAGACTTAGGCTGTGTACACACCATACATTTAAAGCACTTTTCCTCTCTGCCACAAGAACCTAACCCTTAACAAACTGCAGGTTTCAAGATTGTGTTGTGTGTGTGGTGGGGAATGTGCTTTAAATTTTATTTATTGAATGATGTACGCAGTTTCAGTCATGCCTTGAGTAGATCAATGGGTTTGCTTTAAGCATGGCCAAGTCTGGATCCAATGTACTGCTTTATCATGTTAAAGGTAAGGGGACCCCTGACTTTAGGTCCAGTCGTGACCAACTCTGGGGTCACGACTCTGGGCTCATCTCACTTTATTGGCCGAGGGAGCCGGCGTACAGCTTCCGAGTCATGTGGCCAGCATGACTAAGCCGCTTCTAGCGAACCAGAGCAGCGCACGGAAATGCTGTTTACCTTCCCACTATAAAGTGGTACCTATTTATCTACTTGCACTTTGACGTGCTTTCGAACTGCTAGGTTGGCAGGAGCAGGGACTGAGCAACGGGAGCTCACCCCGTCGCGGGGATTCGAACCACCAACCTTCTGATCGGCAAGCCCTAGGCTCTGTGTTTTAACCCCCAGCGCCACCCGCGTCCCTTGTTTTATCATGTTACCAACATCTTAACCCCCACTTTTTATCCTGCACTTCCAAGGGTGGCCTAAACAGGTTACAAATCTCGCCACAGTTGCTGAGCAAAGAGAGTCTTCAGTGGTCAGCAACTTATTTGTTTCACTTATTTCATTTATATCCCACCTTGGTCTCCAAGGAGCTCCAGGTGGCAGACATAGTTCCCCTCTTCTCATTTCATCTACCCAACAACCCTGAGAGGGAGGTTAGGCTGAGCGGGAGTGACTGGCCGAAGGTCACCTTCATGGCCGAGTGGAGATGTGAAGCCTAGTCTGCCAGGTCCCGGTCTGACACTCTAACCACTACACCACACTGGTTCTCCGGCACAATATTCCTCCCGCTGCAAACAAAACTGTTCTGGAGCCAGGGTTGTTGTAGGTTGCTACCAATAACAGCCACAGGGATGAAAGTGATTTTTCTCCAGGAGAAGGCTTTCAGATCATCAGATAATTTCCCCTCATTAAGTCTGACATTTCCTACCCCGATATAGTATTGCTGTTAGCAGTCAAGCACATACAAACCCCGCCAGGCTTTCATTCCTCCTCACATGATGACTACACCTGTTTCATAGCTTTTATTTCAGCAATTTCTCTATTGATTTGGCCCAAGCCCTCTGCCTCCAAACTGCTGTGCGAATGAGAGAATTTTGGAACTACTACCACAATAATGAGGCCAAACTCTTATCACGTGTGGGCCCCATGTTGTCATGCCACTGACATGACAATGGCCATGCAAGCTCTGCTTAAGAACCTGTAAGGGAGCCCACCACCTCTCCATTAGGGCTACTGAAATTATATTGGAATGGAAGTTGTCCCAAATCCAGTTCCACTGTTTCTTAGTTAGTCTCTGATCCAAATCTTGCAAAAAAAAAAAAAAAGTTTCGTTTTATTTTTCTGTGAGTTTGTTAAAAGAAAAGAAAATCTTTTCTACCAGCCTCTCTTTTGCCTCTCACTAACGACCGAAAGTGAACAATCATAACAGATGCTGTGACTGGAATCTCCAGTGAGCAGGAAGGAACATATGACAGCAGTGGTTTTCTTTCCAAATGAAAGCTCAATGATTCCATCACCTTAAACCACTGAAATTTATTAACACCGACCACAATCAACTAGGAAGTTGTCCTGTGAAAACTTCACTGAAATGAACATTCGTGTTTTGCACAGCTCTTGTTCCTTTCATTAGAGGTGGCAGAAAAGAACATCCTGATTGAATGTGCAGCACATCCATGGCTTACACTGGGCTAGCTTTAATGGCACCTATAACCCATGACTAGAGCTGGCCACTTCCCCTTTGCCCAATGATAGGGCCGCTGCTGTGCCATGGGAGTGGGTGCATGGCTCAGTGAGAAAAATATGCCCTGCACTGATGGGAATACATTAATGAGAGAACTATAGACAGGCTGACAGACAGACAGACAGACAGACAGACAAGCAGACAGATGAGGGAAATGGGCTTCCAGTTCCAGAATTTTTACAACGTTTGTTAATATGTTGTCATGACAACAGATGTACCATTTAGAGTAATTATTGGTGAATAACAAAACAACCACAAGTGATGAGAGATAAAAGGCTAGTGAGACATTGTTATTCACAGCTAAAGCGCTTTTTGAATTAAACATGTCGGTTTCAGTCAGCATTACTAAGAAGGGGCAGCAAAGGAAAAATAATCTTGAGTTTGGGTGGTGAGAAAATGGCTTCATTCAACTCATCATAGTTCACCTAGAACAGAGGTTTCAACCTTTTTGAGATCATGGCTCTCTTGACCAACTACATTTCTTCTGCGGTTCCCCTGTGTGGAAACACACTTCAAGCCTCAGAGGCCCAGCTATGTCCCCCCTTGTCTACAGAGCCGGCAGCCCCTCACCCCTTTTTAACCCCCTCCCTTGTGGTGTTCCCTCAGCCTCCTCTCCCCTCCCCTGTCCAAGGGAGTCCTCCAGGCAGCAGTTGCCACCACCCCTGGTCTCTGAGCTGCCCCTCTGCTGCACAGCAAGGAGCCTCCTCATGTGGTCCCACAGGGGCCTGGAAAGAGGATGCCATGTGGGAGGCAGCTGTGGCGGCAGCAGGCGCCGCCAGGCTTGCATGGTGGAAAGGCTCTCCTTCGGTGCCAGACACTCAGCTCCCAGGCAGGCATTGCACACAGCAAGCACAAGAAAGGCTAGTGCAGTGTGTCCCTGCCTGCCTGGCCTCCCACTTTCCTGTCCATTCCCAACAGCAAGGGCTGGAGGACTGGCTAGCTGGGCTTCCTTGCCCGCTTGCTTGCTTGCTCCAAGGCTGCCTCAGGTCCCAGCAACCAGCACCCCCTGGCCAGCCCCAGAGACACCATTCGCCTGGGGAGCTTGTAGCCAGGGCTGCTGCAACCAACAGTCGCACAAGCCTTTGGGAGGCAGAAACATGGCATCCAAGGAAGGAGGGAAGGAAAGAGGGACAGAGGCTGGTTGAAAACAATTGACCCAGAAGGATCCCTCAAGTGTTGAATAAGACTCAAAGTTGTGGAGTTTAGTGAGGTTCTCTTTTAGTGCCACAGAATGTGGATTTGTCAGGCCTCAGAAGTAAACCTGGGAAGAACATGTTATGTTTCCATATCCAAGCAGCAGTGAGGACACTGACCCAGACTTGGGGTTCTTGCATGTGTGTTTGTATTCAGCAACATGTCATGGATTCAGTAATGGTGAATTAGTGCTGGATTTATATTGGGCCCGAACGGGAGCAAATAGTATGGAAAGTGGGATCGCTGATAACTGCCTCAATATGATCAAGAAGCACGGATGGCCACCAACTTGGGTGACTTTGAAAGGGGATTAGACAAATTCATGGAGGACAAGGTGATCAGTGGCCACTAGCCCCAGGATTTCAAAGGCAGAGCTTTGTTGAGTTTTTGTAAAAAGCTCAACAACTTTTTTGGGGTGTCCTGGTTTTTACCTTTTGAAGTAAATACCAGTGATTCTGTTTTCCATACAGTGTCAGAGGCAGTATGCCTCTGCATATCAAGAGAATGAACAGGGTTGGGGGAACAGGTGCCAGAAAATACCCATCAGAAGCCTTCTCTGAACCCTAATGGCAGCTCAGGGACATTTGGCCACTAGAGGCACCCCTCCTGCTGCCCCTGTGGCCTGCGGCATGCACAGGCCTGCTCCACCACCCTCACTCCCTTGCCCCTGCCCCCTTCTCCTCTGCAGGTGTGTCCCCACTGCTGGGAGTGGGTGGGGCAGTGGGAGAGGCCTGCAGCAGTAACACCCACAGAGGAGGCAGGGGTGTAGCAGCTGGGGGGCACCTGTGGCTTCAGAGGGGGCAGTGGGGGGAGCCCACAGAGAATAAGGCAGCCGTGCAGCCATGTAGGAGGCAGTGAATGGCATGGGCCCAAATCTTCTGCCTGAGGCTACCGCCTCACCTTGCCTTATGAGTGGGCCAGCCCTGCCCAGGGGAGTTTTCAGTGGGGCAGGGGGAGTCACAGCTAGGGACAGAAGAGTTAGCTCTCTCCTCCTAGCAACCCTCTTGAGTCCCCTTTTGAGAAGTCCATGTGCTGGAGTGAGCCCATCTCAGATCAGCCACACCATACAATTGGGCAAGATGCAGATTCCTCTTCGGTGCAAAACTGTAGAGGAAGAAGCTGTACATCAAGGGATTCTTGCCTCCTTCTTGCAGGAACAGAAGGAGGATGCAGTGCTCCTAGTGTGGGGCTCTCAGAACCCTTTCTGGTAGGAGTAAATGGCTGAGAAGAGGGATTCGATAGGTGCCCCCTGCTCCAAAAGGCATTATGCCTTCATTCTCCAGTTTCATTTGTCTTTGATAGTAGGTCAGAGTCACATGCATTGCTCTGCTCTCACTTGCCTCCATCCACACCCACCACTGTTATGTGGCCATCAGAAGGTTCTACACAAAGGGCTGCAGCTCTTGGGTCAAAAAAAGGTTCCTTGCCCCGATCTAACCTTACTCTGAATTGCAAGGGCTCCGCAAGGTCCCAGCAAGAGAACAGGCTTTCCAAACAGCTGCTACCTGACTTTCTAGCTGGAGATGCCAGAGATGGAACCTTCTGCATGCAACACATGTGTGCTGTGCCACTGAGCTATGACTCACAGCCTGTACAACTGAAAGCAAAGCCTTTAACCGGGACTCAAAGCTGTGTTTGTGCTGCTGGTATGCCATTATTAGTAGCGTTATTTATCAGCATTAATTACAAGATGACAGACACAGAATTTGTTCTACCATGAAATGTGAAGAAAAGTGCAAAAAAGACAAGATGTCTGGTAGAAATGCAACATCCACCCAAGGAAATAAGACTGTTGTGTTCCTTCTTACTTTGCATTTAAAAACTGACTGCTTCTAGGGCTGCATTGACACTGTACGTTTAGGCTCTATTGATACCACCTGAAACAACCAAAGAAGTCTGAGATCTGTAGTTTATTAAAGGAGCTGAGAGTTGTTAGGAGGCTCCCATTCCCCTTCCAGAGATACAATTCCCAGAATTCCCAGTCAAAAGGGATTGGCTGTTAAACTAGTCTGAGAATTGTAGCTCTAAGATGGCACTAGGTGGTCTCCTAACAACTCTCAGCAGGGACGCGGGTGCTGTGGGTTAAACCACAGAGCCTAGGGCTTGCCTATCAGAAGGTTGATGGTTCGAATCCCCACAACAGGGTGAGCTCCCGTTGCTCGGTCCCAGCTCCTGCCAACCTAGCAGTTTGAAAGCACATCAAAGTGCAAGTAGATAAATAGGTACCGCTCCGGCAGGAAGGTAAACGGCGTTTCCGTGCACTGCTCTGGTTCGTCAGAAGCGGCTTAGTCATGCTGGCCACATGACCCAGAAGCTGTACGCTGGCTCCCTCGGCCAGTAAAGCGAGATGAGCACTGCAACCCCAGAGTCAGCCACGACTGGACCTAATGGTCAGGGGTCCCTTTACCAACTCTCAGCACCTTTAGCAAACTACAGCTCCCAGAATTCTTTAGATGAAATGGAATCATAGCCCCTTGAATGTATGGTGTGAATGCGGCTTAAAACCAGGAACCTATTATCCCATAGCATAACAGTCCTGTAGGGTAAAACAATAAAACCATCTGTCTTGCCAAATGCCAGGTGGTTCTTCTAAAATGAGACTCAGAAGTAATACAAAACACAAGTGAGTGAGAAGATCAAAGATTTTATTCTAAACAGCAAGCAATATATACATACCAAGCAAGCACCTCAAGAAGTGGCGAAGTGACTCCCCCAGGTAGCCTCAGTTTACACGGCTCTGCGGCCGTCAGTCCGTGCACAAGCTTCTCTCTAAACTCTGCCCAAAACCATCTGATTTATAGATAGCTAACCTGTCCACCCCTTCCCAATGTCTCACTTTCTCAAAACAATGTTCAACATCAAAGATGATGCTCATCACTCCCTGAAGCCACTCAGGTTATGACTTCCAGGCAAGAGAGTGTTTCCAATAAACTGAGACCACAAAGGTTTATGAAACAAGATAAAAGAAAAGTTTACTCAAAAGTTACAGAAAGCCAGCAAATTTCCCAATCGAGCAAAGTATCAAAATAAAGTACCGTACTATAGACTGAAATGCTGTCCCTGAACTTAAACATCCTCTCATCTTCCAAGACCCTCAGAAGCACCTTACTCTCAAGTAGCAGCCCTTTTGCCTCTTTCCCAGGATCACAAAGCTTCTTCTTATCATGCTGAGATCCCCTTGGAGCTCTTCTTTCTTTCTTCTTTGGTGATCCCTCGTTGCCAAGTAAGATTGTCTTCCATAAACACGGTTTTAACAATGAGTCCGTAAGTGACTGTGGAGGCCAATTCTGGATCCACACGTCCTTCCACAGTGGGGACATTGGTTTCCAGGTGGGAGTTGATCACGGGTGTGGATTTGCCAAGCGTGCCTTCCTCCTAGCACGTTTCTCCCTTGCGTCCTGAGTTCAAGTGTCTTCAAAGCATAGCGGTCAACGTTTTCCTTTTTTTAAGAGAAATTCCCTTATTCCAAATAGGATTCCTCGCAAGAAAAGGGAAAAGTTGACAGCTATGCTTCAAAGTCCATGACACTTTTGGTAAAGGCTGTTCTCCAACTGGAACACTCACAGGCCAGTGTTTCCCTGTTGTCGGTGTTTATACTACATTTTTTTAGATTTGCCTTGAGACAGTCTTTAAACCTGTTTTGTTGACCACCAGCGTTACGCTTTCCATTTTAAAGTTCAGAATAAAGTAGTTGCTTTGGAAGACGATCGTCAGGCATCCGCACAACATGACCAGTCCAACGAAGTTGATGTTGAAGAATCATTGCTTCGACACTGGTGATCTTTGCTTCTTCCAGTACACTGACATTAGTTTGCCTGTCTTCTCAAGTGATGTGTAAAAATTTTTGGAGACACCATTGATGGAATCTTTCGAGGAGTTGGAGATGGCGTTTATAAGTGGTCCATGTTTCACAAGCATACAGTAAGGTTGGTAGTACAGTAGCTTTGTAAACAAGCATTTTGGTTTTCCTGAGAATGTTCCGGTCTCAAACACTCTGTACTTCAATCGAGAGAAAGCCGCACTCGCAGAGCTCAGGCGATGCTGGATTTCGGCATCAATGTTGGCCCTTGTGGAAAGATGACTGCCTAGGTAGGAGAAGTAATCAACATTTTCCAACGTTACACCATTGAGTTGGATTTGTGACGCTGCAGAGGGGTTATTTTGTACTTGTTGGTGCAGCACTTTGGTTTTTTGGATATTGAGTGATAGGCCAAGCTTCTTGTAAGCTTCTGCAAAGATATTTAGGATGGTTTGGAGGTCATCCTCCGAGTGTGCACACACTACGCTGTCATCAGCATACTGAAGCTCTATGATGGAAGTTACGGTAACCTTACTCTTTACTTTCAGCCTGCTCAGATTGAAGAGCTTTCCATCTGTTCAATATATGATTTCTACCCCAGTGGGGAGTTTCCCTTTGACAAAGTATAGGATCATGGTAATGAAAATAATGAATAGAGTTGGGGCAATAACACAACCCTGTTTAACACCTGATCCCACTGTGAATGGTTCACTTTGAGAGCCATTGTTATCTGCAATTGTTGCTGTCATATTATCATGGAGGAGTCAAATGATGTTTACAAATTTATCTGGGCAGCCAATTTTCAGAAGGACAGTCCACAGGGCATTAAGATTTACAGTATCGAAAGCCTTAGTCAGGTCAATAAATGCCATATACAGGGGTTGGTTTTGCTCTCTGCATTTTTCTTGAAGCTGTCGAGTGGTGAAAATCATGTCCACTGTCCCCCTAGAAGGCCAAAAACCATTTTGGGATTCAGGAAGGGTCACGGATATTGTTAAGAGATGGTTTGCTAAGATCCTTGCAAGAATTTTGCTGGCCACAGCTAATAGAGAGATGCCTCAATAGTTTCCACAATCAGTTCTGTCACCTTTTTAAAAGAGATTGATAATTTTGGCATCCCTAAAGTCTGCTTGCTGTCTGTGTTATCTGACAAAGTTTGTATATTCCATGTTCCAAAGTTCAATTGTCTTTTACAACCACTAGGTGGTGACCCCACTGGGTGTGGCAATCCAGACAGGGAAAAAGGGACGCAGACTATGTTTAGGGCATCTTTTCTAGTCCCTCCCCCTTTTTGGGGTAGCAGAATGGATCCTAAAAAGGGCTGTTCAGTCATGGATGCAGCTGCCAAGCTGCTCAACTGCCTCATTCCTTGAGTCAGAACAACTGAATCTGTATCCACCGCCCATGTGCCGGTTCATGACTAGGGGCTTCCAGATTTCACGATCCTGCCCCCGTTACCATTTGCCAATCACCATGGGACTTTTGGGGTTTGGTTTTTGGAAGACGCCTATGTGTGAATTTGTTTTATGTATGTAGATCAGTTCACGCTGACCAACGCACAGTCTTCGCAGTAGGGCTCTGTTCCAATAGCATGAAGTAGTCATGACAAACCGGTAGATTCCTATCTGCTGCAGCCTTCATCCACCTTCACAGCCGTTGTAACATACCGCTTGTTATCATCCGCCTGTTCTGCCATTGAGGACTTCTTGGGTCATTCTTTGTCTAGCTCCTTCCCTTTGACCTTACCGCCTTGGGTGACCCTGCTGGGAGTACGAGATTCCCGACGGATTCACTCACAAGAGCCATAGGAACATGCAAGCCCACTCACCATGACAAGGTGATGATCCAGCAAGTAGGCCCTTGGATCTACCTGCATCTTCCATTCTTAGGCAAGGTGATTGAGAAGGAGGTCACTACACCTCCCTGCATCCTCCAGGCATGTCTGGAGGATGCAGACCATTTGGATCCCTTTCAATTGGGATTCAGGTCCCATCATGAAACTGCCTTGATCACACTGGTCAATGGTCTCCAGCAGGCTAGGGACAGAGGTGGAAGCTGTTTCCTAGTTCTGCTGGATCTCTCAGTGCCCTTTGTTACCATTGACCATGGTATCCTTCTGGACCATCCAGGGCACTGGCAGCTGGGGCCACTGTAGTGCTGTGGTCCTGAGCCGTGTCCAGAAAGTGGTGTTGGGGGGGTGAGTGTTCAGACCCCTTGGCACTCACCTGTGGGGTGCCTCAGGGCTCTGTCAACTCCCTCATGCTTTTTAACATCTATATGAAGCTGCTGGGAGAGATCATTAGGGGGTTTGGGCTGAGTGTTCACCAGTACGTGGATGAGACTCGTCTCTACCTCTCATTTAAATTGGAACCATTGAAGGCTGTGAATGTCTTCTGTGGGTGTCTGGAGGTGGTTGGAGGATGGATGGCAGCTAACAGATTGAGGTTGAATCCTGACACGACAGAAGTACTGTCCCTGGGGGATGGGGGCGGGCAGGTGTGGGGGTCTCCCTGGTCCTGAATGCGGTAACTGTGCCCCTGAAGGACCAGGTGCACAGCCTGCGAGACATTTTGGACTCACAGCTGTCCACAGAGGCTTAATTTTGTGTCCAGGGCAGCTGTCTACCAGCTCCATCTGGTATGCCAGCTGAGACCCTATCTGCCTGCACATCTGCCCTGGTTATCTCCCACTTAGACTACTGCAATGTATTCTACGTGGGGCTACCTTTGAAGGAGATTCAGAAACTACAACTAATCCAGAAGGGACCATATAACAGCAGTCCTGAAAGACCAACATTGGCTCCCAGTATGTTTCTGAGCACAGTTCAAACTGTTGATGCTGACCTTTAAGCCATAAACAGCCTCTGCCCTGTATACTTGAAGGAGCGTCTCCACTCCTATGGTTCAACCTAGACATAGGGTCCAGCTCTGAGGGCCTTCTGGTGGTTCCCACATTGCAAGAAGTGAAGTTACAGGGAACCAGGCAATCACATGCTTTGCCCCTCCAGGATTACAGGCTCAGTTTGGGCCTTTTGATTTTCATGCCCTTACACACGAGATCTGCAAGGGAGTTCTACTGCCTTCACAATTTAAGCAGATCAAGAAAGTCCAGGCTTCACAAATTAGCTCTACAATCCTCAAAGCAACATACAAGAAAAATATCCATTCCCATCTAATTCTCAACAGTCCATTAACAAAGTCCATGCAAACATCCAGGACTGCAAAGTTCAAGGTCTTCAAGTCCCCCATCTTCTCTGCTGAGTTCTACAGGAGCTGTAGATGACGACTAGCCATTTGATGGTTAAGTCCTGTTAACCACAAAAGGGGAGAGCGTTTGGGTCCTGCTTGTGGGTTTCCCACAGGTATCTGATGGGCCACTGTGAGTCCAGGGTGCTGGACTAGACGGGCCATTGGCCGGATCCAGCAGGCTCTTCCTTCATTCTTAACAGCAACACTGAGACTAAGAAGGAAGCTGATAGATAGTGCCATCCCCTTGGACTGGATGTAAGTAAGGCGGCAGACAGATGGGGGATCGCTGGGGGAAAACTGAGACTGGTGGGGCAGAGTCCCATTTATCCTAATGGAGAAATCTCCGTTGAATACTATTCAACATTTGCAGAAGAGGCTAGCTATTAGTTGTAGGGCTTGCAATTAACTCAACCCTCTATTTGCATCTTAAAACAAAACATGAGTCCAATGATTGCAGTGTCAGCACTGGCCCTAAGGCTACATCCAGACAATGACCATAGTATAGCGCTGTGCAGCAGTCTGAAGCAGACAAATGCTGGCAAAGCACCATGACATTCCATCCAAAGACTCCCCCCTCCTTCATCTCTAGAAGTGGCGGAACCCTGCCAATTATGGACAGAAATAATTTGAACCTACTCAATTATTTTTCCAGGCCTCCACTCAATGCCTGGCTATTAACCCAGTGAGCCTGGATTATTTTGGGACAGGTTATGATTCCCCACTGCCCCCTGGCCACTTGGCACAGACCAAGACCCAACAAGATGAGCGAATGCTGAGATATAAAGAGTTTCATTACTGCTTCTTTTTCTTTTCACCTGTAGTTTGTATCTGTTTCTATGCCCACCTGTGGCACTGATATGGGAACATATAAGCGAAGGAGGAGATATGGGGAGGGCGGAGACAGGCTGGAGAGTGAAGTGACGAATGGGGAGCACAGAAGAAGGCAGATGAGGCTGCTAGACAGAGTTCAAATTCCCTGGCAAGCACAGTAGCTGTGACCCTTGAGGGCAGGATGGGGGCGGGAGAGTTGATCCTGCACACACAGTCTCTTGCACCAGATTCAGTGGGATTGCAAAAGGGCAGGCGTGTTAATAAATATGTGTGTCATTAGTAACATTGCCGCTCCCTTTCACATGCCCTCTGCTACACACACAGTAACCCTGGAACTTTTCCCAAGTGAGAAAGATGCTCTGTGAACAGGACTCCGTGTACTCTCCAGCTAACAAAAATGGGTGTTTTTCTTCTCTTGCTCGGGAATCTTTAGGCTGAAAAAAGGATAGGGAAAAGATAATTAATACTAAAAGTGCTTATATAACCTTAATGATTTAATGTTAGGAAGGAAGAGAGAGAGTATTGCTAGCTATTATATCATAGAAATGCAAAACTGCAATGCATACACACCTTTATTAAGGTATTAAGGGAGTTATGATTCATTTGCATGCAACCTGTGAGGAGTTGTATAGCTGTAGAAGACCTGGGCTATCTTGCATGCACCTGGAATGGATCAGTTGAGCAAGCAATTCTTGGAACACAAGTTGTCAATAATAGGTATAAAAACTGACAGCACCAAAAGAAGGGTCTGATGATTTGCATGGTTCTGCTAAGAAGCCCAGCAAATTGATGGTGTCGGCCTTAGGAACATATTATTAGGAAAGCATCTTTGGATGTTTAGCCAAAATCTGCTTCTCACAGAATACAGTATTTAATAGCTGCATTTAACAGACATATATATCTTTTCTTAAATTTATATCCTGCCCTTCCTCCCAAAGCTGCCCAGGGCTTCCATATTTGAGTTTCATATTTGAATTCTGTATTTGAAAATTGATTTGCTATGGTGTTTTTGAGTCTATGGCTTTCTAAATATACAAGTTTGAATATCCAGAAAATATCTGGAGGAAAGGTTAAAGCATTTGAGGCTTTTTAGTGTGAAGAGAAGGGAAGTAAGAGGAGATGTAACAGGAATGTGATGCTGGACACAGAGTTTAAGAGATGCAGTTTTCTGGGCACGTTTGAATTGAAATGATGAGGGAGATGAGTTAGTCTAACTAGGTTCCACAAGCAACCTTTTTTCTTTTTTGCAACAAATATAAATTGCAGAAGGGGATACAAACTTTATTTTGGTGGGTTACTTTTGAATTTCTGTTTACCTATAAGGTATCTCTCTTAAATTCTACCTCTGATAGCACAATCTTACCATATATACCTACTCAGAAGTAAAAGCCCCAATGAGTTCAGTGACACTTACTCCCAGGTAAGTATGCCTACTATGGCAGATTAGGGCTGTAGAAATAATATCTGAGTGGATATGGTTAGGATTGCCCTTCAAATTTCCTCTGAAATGATACTGTTGACAAAGAATTGAAGAAGGCAAGTAAAGTTAGTGCTTTTCTTTGGAAATATTGGGTTGCCATTCTGGTCAAAATGTATTTTGGTTTGAGGAAGAAAGTCGTTGTCATCCCCGCCACCGCCTGGCAACCTGCAAGCAGCCCTGTTAATGGTAGCTCATTAAGCTGTTGCAATCAGAATGTATTGCAGATGTTCTCCATATAATCAGACCTCAGATCCTCAAAATGAGGAACCAATTCCAAGTTCTTCAGCTTGTTCATGTCTCCAGAAAGGTCAAGGAGAGAGAACCAGTGACAGAACGGACAGATGGCTGCAAGTCACTGGGCAGCAGGAAAAGGAAGTGCTTCTCAAAAGTTCATTGACCACTTTCCTCATAGGGCAGGAGGAACATTCCTGGAGAAGAAGGGAGGGTGGGCAGCACAGCATGAACTCTACTAGGAAACACAAATATTTTTAATAGCAAAGCAAAAATAAAATAAAGACTGCAGGGCCTCTCCATTTGCTGGGCTGGAAAACCAGCTCCCTCAATTGTCATCTGCAGCCATTTGGCTACTACAGGAGGAGGAGGGAGATGAGGAACTTGGGAACAACTTGGGAACAGCTTAGGAAGCGGACTTTAAAGAGGGCGTCTCCATCAGCTCTGCTGAAAGGCCAGGGGCTTCTCCAGACAACCAGTTATTAATGAAGATACTTCTTAATTTACTTGCACAAAGCTTACAGAGAGGTTAGATTATAGGTTATAGGACAATAAGCATTCGTCCTGATTTTCTTGGTGTGGTGTATACACATATTTCAGTTAGTCATTCATGCACCCTACCACTTCATGCATTCCCTATCACTTTACAAACCACAAGAAGTCTGTTTCTTTTTTTAAAGTGGATTTGCTACCCCAACCCTCTCTCTCATCTTCCTCAACCTTATACAGTATAACATTAGTGTCTCACACATCAAATATAACAGATCTGTAGAAGAGTCTATGAACAGAAAACAGAGACACTGTATGTACTTTCGAGGTTCAAGAAAATCTTGAATAAAAGCATTTTTAAAATTAAAAAAAAAGTGGATTTGTCATGGCAGGGAGACAGAGCCCTTTAATTCACTTTATTTGCAGTAACCTAAAGCTCCAGTATGTGCTGAGTTGAAATACTGACAATCTGGAGCCTGCTCCTTTTGGCTTCTCTACCTCTCCTTAAAATATTTCCATTCCAGGTGGTCATTACAAGAACTGTAACTAAGAAATGGTTTTCTTTCCCTTCCTCCTCGCTCCCAGTTCCTTTTCCTTTTATGCCCTGTCTGGGCATGTTTAGCCTGGAGAAGAGGAAGTTAAGGGGTGATATGATAGCCATGTTCAAATATATAAAAGGATGTCACCTAGAGGAGGGAGAAAGGTTGTTTTCTGCTGCTCCAGAGAAGCGGACACGGAGCAATGGATCCAAACTACAAGAAAGAAGATTCCACCTAAACATTAGGAAGAACTTCCTGACAGTGGGAGCTGTTTGACAGTGGAATTTGCTGCCAAGGAGTGTGGTGGAGTCTCCTTTTTTGGAGGTCTTTAAGCAGAGGCTTGACAACCATATGTCAGGAGTGCTCTGATGGTGTTTCCTGCTTGGCAGGGGGTTGGACTCGATGGCCCTTGTGGTCTCTTCCAACTCTATGATTCTATGATTCTATGATTCTATGATTCTTGGAAGTAATCCCGAGAGGCAGAACTGTCTGATCATTTGTTAGCTCTCTGGGAGCTTTTTTTTTTTTGAGTTGTTATGAGAATACAAAGCAAAATATACAAACATACTGACTAAAGATAAAAAAGCAAAAGCAAAAAACTAGGAATAAAAATATAATAAAAAATAACTGTAATAAACACTTAAGACAGTTTAAATAATCAGATATACAAAGATAACATGTATTTCTTCTAATCATTATTTATCAATCAATAAATTAATCAATCTTTATTACGGTCCAGAGACCCAACAAATCATTACAAATCAATACACAATTCATACAGCCTACCTCCAGATTAATCAAGCATTTTGTTTAGAATATAGGGCTCATTTCTTCTTGCAACCACCGATAAAAACTTTGCCACTGCTAACGTTCTAGCATTTGTCCGGTCTTCCAGTAGGAACCTGACATAGTGAGTCTCTGATTTTCCCGGGAAAGATACCAGCAAGGGTAATATCACTTCAGCCCTGGCCTGCTCATATTTTGCACAATGCAACAAAATATGCTTTATGGAATCGATGTCTTGAGCACACGAGCAAAGTCTGTCCTGGTAGGGAACTCCTCTCAACCTGCCATCCAACACTGCAGAGGGGAAGACATTTAGTCTGCCTTTGGCGTCATTATTTATTCGTATGATTCTATGGGAACATTTCTATTTTATGCTGAAGAGCAAGATAAAAAAAATACTTGAAATAATAATGAAGAGAATGCACTGCTTGGAAAAACAGCAGGAGGAGGTGTTGGAGGGGTCACATAAGCAAAAGGCCCCTGGTTCTTCTCCAGCATTTCTAATACAGCTGCAAAGTCTCCAGTGTGAAGCCCGTGAGAGACGCTGCAAGTCCATATGGAGCTAGTTGAGCAGTGCACTGGCTCACTGTAAAACAGCTTCCAAACTGCCCTACAAAGAAGGAAATAGGATCCAGCATCAGGCCCCGCTGCTAGCTTGTCAAACCTGGCAACTGCACAGTCTCTTGGTGTTATGTACTGAAGTTCTCACCCTGGGCCAGCGGGTGGATACTGTAGATAGTTCAGGTCCACATATGCAAATAAGGGATCGAAAGTGACATTCAGTGATTGGATAGTTACAGAAAGTTGTTACAGTTACATTGTACTGGAGCTCTATATAAGTAGGCTGGCTGAACCCTTCAGTTCAGTTCTGGCCTGTGAATAAACAAGAGCTGATTGGAGAATCGCTGTGTCGTCTGATATGTTCACCCACAACTTAACACTTGGAATTATGATGACAGTGCAGGATGGATTTGTTGCATTTTGCTGCTACGGGCCAAATACATTTTGGTACATGAGATGAACTGCAAAATGATGACCCCCCCTCCTACTCACAAAGGAAGAAGGGGTGATTGAAACTCTACATCAGAAACAAGGGGGTGGGATAAACATTTATTTGGGATTTGCTGCCCGTGTGGATCCTGCCACCTGAGGCGGTCACCTCACCTCGCCACTGGGTGGGCCAGCCCTGTACTGACCTGCACACTGGTTATTTGGCTCCCCCAGCCTTTGGAATGGAACCTTCCCAAAATTCTGATTGCGCACCTTGAAAAATGGGCATGATGAGCTGAAGAAGGATCCCCAGACTGCAGAAATGCCAACACTGCAGTACAGGAGGTGGGGAATCTTCCACAGCCCTCCACCTCTCCAAGCCCACCTGGATCATCTGCCTTGGTCACAAGGACCCAACAGACTTCCTTCTTTGCTAAAAATGGTAAAACCCAGGTGTTGGGCATATGGCTTTTTTCACTTAATAGTATCTGTAGCACTAATTAAGTTTCATCCAAACTATTTGAGTACTGTAGAGTAACAGCTTCGCTTTTTTAACATTACATAAAACACCTTTTGCAATTACCTCAACCTTATTTTTGTTAGACTAAAAATGTGAAAAGGTGTCCTGATATGGATTAATCCCTTTTACAGCCACCTGGTTAAAAGAGTTCCCATTGCATATTACTAACAAAGTAGCTCATACATAAAAGCATTTAAAAAAACCCTGCTTTGCCATAATTGGTTGCTGTCATACATACACAGACACTCACACACTCCATATATATTGTGACACTCCATATATTTAATTAAAAAGGTAAAGGTAAAGGGACCCCTGACCATTAGGTCCAGTCTTGGCCGACTCTGGGGTTATGGCGCTCATCTCGCTTTATTGGCCGAGGGAGCCGGCGTACAGCTTCCGGGTCATGTGGCCAGCATGACTAAGCCGCTTCTGGCGAACCAGAGCAGCGCACGGAAACGCTGTTTACCTTCCTGCCGGAGCGGTCCTTATTTATCTACTTGCACTTTGACGTGCTTTCGAACTGCTAGGTTGGCAGGAGCAGGGACCGAGCAACAGGAGCTCACCCCGTCACAGGGATTCGAACCGCCAACCTTCTGATCTGCAAGCCCTAGGCTCTGTGGTTTAGAATAGATCACAGTGCCACCTGCGTCTCTCATATATTTAATTACATATTGTTTATCAAGTACAAAATTGTTTTTATCCTGTTTGCAAACTTGATCTGTCTGAATGTGGGTCAGTGAGGACAAAACCGAGTCATAGGAAAGGCAGGGGAATGTCTCCACTAGCGATGGTGACCCTCCTTACAAACTGTGCCATGCAGAAAACAGGGGGAGCTCAGATGGAGCCCTTCCTCCCATACAAACCTGAGCTAGAAAGAGGATAGCAAAAGGCTTTTGCTAAGGCCTGTGCTCTGATCCACTCACCCCTCCCGCTTCCATCTGCTCATGAAAAGTTGACCTGCCCTCAAACTTTTCAAAGAAGCACGTGGGGACACTTTTGCATGCCAATTCTTAGTCACGGTCTTGAGGCCTTTCCTTGCTGCAAATCGCAGGAGGCTGTTCTCCCATTTTCAATGTGCTGCATTTGTTCTGTGCGGTTGCCTGTTTCTCACAGATTTAAACGCCATGGCACCAAGGAGAGTTTGCTCTGTGTCTCTTAACTGGCCTACAGCAGGTTAAATTGAAAAACTGACAATCTACCTTGGCAGCAACTGCAGTGTGAAAAATGGCTGCGCACTGGAAGTATCTTAGTTCTCATGCGTTATCCCCTAGAGACAATGGCAACCTCTCTGGACTCTGAGAGCCAACTTCTCTTTGCCAATCTGGTGCCCTCCAGCCTACTGGGGAGTGGTAGTCCTAGACAGCTGGAGGGCATTCACATGGAGAAGGCTGCTGTAGAAGCCATCAACCCTCCAAGGCAAATAGGGGTGCTGTGCTGAGACACCAGGGACTGACCATGGTAAATGACTGGGGTACCTAAGATGGCATTGACCCAGCTCCTACATGCTGGTGAAACTGAATGCCCTCCAGGATCTAACACAAAGGCCCATCTGTGCTGGGGAGTTTGCTTCCTCAACCGCCAAGATAACAACAACAGCAAGCAAAATCCAGTTAAAATGAGTTAAGACACACAAAAACACATATTGTGTTTGTTCTGCTGCCCAGTGCATTGTAGTCCTTTTGTGTCCCTTGATCATTTTTGTTTCCTGAAGTTAATGAAGTGAAGACTCAGAAGTGTCGTTATTACAGACACACCCATCTATTTATAGGAGCTGGAAAAACACAGGGAGGCAGAGGATGCCAGGAGTTCCTCAGGATGCTGTGGTATTGTCCTCCGGAGGGGTGTGAAGGGAATGCCAACTGGAGTATTAAAAGGAAACTGGGTGCATCACCTCCGCACTGGCAGGGCTGCCCAGATCCAGGGGAAGGTCCTCAGGGGCAGAGTGCAGAGACACTGGAACCATGTGTACATTCTGGCCTGGAGGTGTTTCAAGAGCTTGGAGGGCAGCAGAGTATTCTGTACCCTGCACAGAAAGGGGCAAACTGGACTCAAGCCACCCTGAGGGTGTGTTTTAGGATGAGAAGAGAAAGGCTGGTCATGCTGCAGCCAGTGGCGACCTGCCCACTGAAGGGCCAATGCTTGTGGAAGTCAAATCTAGGAGAAGACACTCTAGAGAATGACCGCTCTGTTGTTGGCCCTTCTGGGACACCATTGAGGGCCAAAGGCTGCACTCGCATAAAAGTGGCAGGTAGATATCTGGTGGAAGGACCCTGAGTAAGAGGGAAGTGAAGAACTCCCAGGGTGAGGAGGTGGGCAAAGAAAGCCAGCTGGAGGGTCTGTCATTTTCTGTGAGGAGCCAGGATTCAAAGCCAGCTTTGAGAGAATATTCTGTATTCATGAACTGTTTTGTTGTGTGTGTTTTTTGTATTTTGCTGCTGACTTTCTCTTCCCTTATTTTTAATGCTGTTGCTCCTATGATAATCTGTATTTTATTTCATAATTCTGAGCTGTATACGGTAATTGTATTTATATAATTATTTTGATGCTAGTGTTGTATAGATATTATTATGTAGTGACATTTGTGCTGCATGTTGTAAACTGCCTTGTGGTCGGAGGCAAAGGGTGGTATATAAATTTAATAAATCATCATCATCATCTCTGGATGCACTGGTGATGATAGTCCTCAACTTAAGAGAACCCTTCGCCTTTTGACAGCAGGAAACCCTGATTTTGAACTCCAGGGACAGCATCATTCATTCATTCAAAATATTTATAAGCAATATTTCAAAGCTCTTGCAAGTGGGTTCCATACAACCACAGGTCAAAAATTAATAAATCAGCAATGATAAAACAAGCAGATCTTATCCAGCCCAGAACAAAAAAAAAACCCATAAAGAGATACAGTGTGGTGTAGTGGTTAGAGTGTTGGACTAGGACCTGAGAGACCAAGGTTCCATGAAGCTCTCTGGGCGATCTAACTCACAGGGTTGTTGTGAAGACAAAATGGGGGGGGGGGATGTACTCTACCCTGTGCTCCTCAGGGAAAACTTGAGATATAAATGTAACAAACAAACAAACAAAGCAGCAAAGAGCACTGGAAATATATATTTAAAAACCCTTCAATGTAGGGGTGGCTATAGATCCTTCTTTTAAAAGGACACTGTTAGAGGGGCTACCAGATAATAGTCCTCTGTGGAAATATAAAGGGCAGCGCTGTGAGTTAAACCACAGAGCCTAGGGCTTGCCGATCAGAAGGTCGGCGGTTCGAATCCCCGCGACGGGGTGAGCTCCCGTTGCTCGATCCCAGCTCCTGCCAACCTAGCAGTTCGAAACCATGTCAAAGTGCAAGTAGATAAATAGGTACCGCTCTGGCGGGAAGGTAAATGGTGTTTCCATGCGCTGCTCTGGTTTGCCAGGAGCAGCTTAGTCATGCTGGCCACATGACCCGGAAGCTGTACGCCGGCTCCCTGGGCCACTAAAGCGAGATGAGTTCCTCAACCCCAGAGTCGTCTGCAACTGGACCTAATGGTCAGGGGTCCCTTTACCTTTATGGGAAGATAACCCTAAGAAGGGAGATGTTCGGAGGGTTGGGCCTTGAATTTGTCCACCCACAATTAACAGACATAAGAATGAAGAGGTATAGTAATTACTTCTAAATTTACATATTTACATATATATCTGCAAATGCTAATCTGTATCTTATTCTGTCCTCCCCCCACCCTGTAATATATACAAGGCCACCCAATTTCAAGGAAAAGCCAGTGGCAACAGTCAAGGTTTTCAGGTCTTTCCCAGAAAACAGTCCCTAGCCTGTTTCAAGTGGTGGCACCCACCTTTGGGGCAGTGAGGTGACTTGGAGGGGGTGGTGGGTGTTGCCAGCTGCTCTTTTGCTCTGGGGTGGGGAAGGGATTCCTCAAGGATCTGTGGGAACCCTCAGAGGTGCAAAACGGGGAAGCTGTGTGGGAAGTTGTTGCCTGCTCAGAGCACATATTCCCATAGCGCTTGTTGTTGCATGGTGGAAAGCACCAGCCCCCAAGCTTCAGGATTTAACCCCTGAGAGGGATGAATGCTCTGCTATGAGAAACTTGAAAATAACAGTTGCAGCCTGTCCTTCAATCTCCGCTCACCCCACAGCTTTCTGCATGGAGGGAGAATGCATGGGAAAAACTGCACTGCAAATCTAAAACAGTTTCAAACCAGTTTAATGATCACAATGCTCTCCAGAGGATCCTGGGAATTGTAGTGCAGGGATTTTTGGTAGGTTCTTTCACAGGACAGGACTACAAATCCCAGAGTTCTTCAGTTCGGTAGTAGTCACAGTTAAGCAGGTTTCCTGGATGTTCATCTGGAAAGCACCAGGTTGCCGAAGACAGCCTTAAGCCACTACACGGCTTCTTCTCCCTCCCACTAGGATCTTTCAGATTGAAAGGAAAAGAAATATTTTTTATTAACACTTCAAGCTGCGTGAGCCCCCCACTCTCCCCCCCCGGGTATTTCCTGTTGCTGCTTTGTGTTTACGGAAGTTGCTTCCCCTGGCGCTTCACCAGATACGTTTCTATTTGGGACAGGCATTGAATGGCTCGGATTGGAAGCTATTTAAAGTGACCATGTTTTCCTGAACTATGTGTTGCTATTTCTGCTGACCATTTTGCTTTCCACCCTGCAGCTCTGTGATAATATAGTGTTATAAGGATTCTAAGGTATCCAGTATAAAATAAATGTTCATAAATGCACAAGGTAAACACTCGTACATAAGTATATAAACCACACATCCGAAATATTACAGGAGAGCAATCCTGAAGCCATTTTGACTCTCTCAAAGTGACCTAAAATGTTCCTCTGCAGTAGGAGTAAATGGGGAAAGCTTTCCAATTGTCTTTTCACTTGCAAATCCCATTAATGATACTGCCTGGAATCTAGTGCCTGGGTTTACCTGCAAATCCAGAATGGCAAATTTCTGTTAAGCTGAGCAGACTATCAATAGTTATTAATTTGTAAATAGGAGATTCAGGAACTGAAGTATTTACCATCTCAAAAGAATGGCCCAGCTACCCAGGATATGCATTCAGAGACCATTATCAGGTATCCTGGCAGACAGGAGAGAAGCAACACTCTCAAATTTTTGTAGGAGACCACCTCCTTCTGTGATGTATGTATGTTTTTTGGGTGGTCTTGGGCTAAAGGGTGGGCCATTTCAAAAGTCTTTAAAGGTTCCTGCATACTTTGCTCTTGGTCTCTCATGCCCCCTTGCAAGGAGGGGAGGGAACTCTGTTGCAACAGAAAATAAAGATCTGCCTTGCTTTCTCTGGATCCTTGACTCCAATCCATTCATCTCTGACTGATCATGGACTCAGTCGCTTGGGGAGTTTGGCAGCAAAAGTCAACCCCCTTGTTTATCAGTAGGAATGCAGCCCAAATAGATAAGGGAATCCTGAGGTCTAGAAACTTGATGCACTGCCTGTTAAAAGGAAAGGAAGGAAACCAAGTGCTGAATAGCTGTATCAGACACTCCACACAAGCTTCTCCACCCCTGATAATGAGCAGCGCTGATTATAGAGATAATTAGCACTTGGGTCTCAAGCTGCTGACATGCAAGGCTCCTTGAGAACAATTTGGATTCTGAGATTGTCCAAGGCTTGGAGGCTCCTTGAATGTGATGCTCGTAGTTAATGCTATAAATAACTCATCTTGACCATGGAAACATTCTGTTCTTTAAAAAAATGTGTATATATAATTATTATTTTTGCAAGCCTTCTTCTTGGCTCTCTTCCCATGTTACATTGCAGAGCTGTGTTATCAGCAAACTGAAATGTGTGTGCTTATCTTTAAATAAACAGAAAGGTCTCCAGAAAGTATCTGAGGGGTGTCAATGAAGGAATCAGGTTATGGCCAATTGCTGACTTCAAGCAAGGTCATGTACCGGTCATCACACATCACACTGTGGTCAACATCATCCACAGGAGCTCTTTCAGCAGCTTAATGACAGGCAGAAATAAAAGAAATGACACTTTCCTCATCACTGTTAGGGAGAGTTGCATCTGTTGGATTTCTGCCAGTCACCAGACTGAAATCAGCAACGGGCAGCCACAAGTTCTGTTGGCCTGTCCTAAAGGTACAGATATCTCCCCAGGAGAGACAGCAAAAGAAATAGTGATGGTACAATCCCATTTAACAGGCATAGCTGTTCAACCACCGTATCTTGGTTTTCAATCCACTAGCTGTCATGATTTCCCCCAAGGAACTGCGGGTTATAATTTGGTGTGGATTCAGAAACTCCAGCCAGCAATCCTTTGCAACCTCTTAACAAACCCAACCCGAGACCAAGGGTGCTCCCTGGTGACCTGTTTATTGAGCATTCATTCCAGTTTGCTTACAGAGAGTTGTGTCAAAGCGAGGGTTATTATCCCACACTTTCCAGTGGATTTCCCCATCATTTTCTGTCTTGCAAAAAGTCTGATCTTTTGGGGGGAAAGCGGGTTTGTTGTGCAAGAACTCCCAATCACCTTTACTTGCGCAACCTGAATTTGCACCCTCAGGTGCCTGCAGCTTTGTCCTCTCTCTGCCCCTTTGAACTATTTTCTAACAACACTCTTGGAGTTCTAGTTCCCACTTCCTTCATAGTAGCCCTGCTTAGTCAGAAAGGCAGCCACCCACAACCTGACCCGCTTCAGGCATTCAGAAGCATACAGCCAGGCTGGCTGGGACTGGCGGGAATTGTGATCCAAAACACCTGGAGAACATGAGGTTGGCAAAAATTGTGGTGCGTAAATGCAAAGTATTATTATTTAGAAGTAGCCTAGCAAATTCTGTACCTCCCTTCTCAGACTTGCTACCCAGAATCCTTAAATCCTGCACTGTCCACCCTTGTTGTCAACTGCAATTCCCATTCAGAGAAAATAAACTCTAATTTGTGCAAGAAAATTTGAAAGATAACTTTAAAAAATATTTCCTTCATATTAACTTGTCTTTAGAGGGCACAAAGCATTATACCTCATATTAAACCTGCTTGGCAGGGGGTTGGACTCGATGGCCCTTGTGGTCTCTTCCAACTCTATGATTCTATGATTCTATGATTCTATGATTCTAAACCAAACAGCTGAGCCACTCACGGCCGCACAGAGACAAATACCTTCCCATAATGAGACTCAACACTTACTTATTACAAAATATCTTTTATTGTTAAAATAGCTTGTAGGACTCCCCCCTCCCCGTTTTCTTTTTGCTAAACATCATTCTGTACATACAAGGGGGTGGGAGAAAAATCACATTCACGGAGTACATACGAGGGCTAAGAGAACCCCACCGTTACACATTCTCCAGCACACAGGTGAAGACGGAGGCAAAAGCTGGTGCAGTGATTTGAGTCTCCTCTAATTTTCAGTGATCTGACTTTTGGTTGGTGATCTGGCTGGATGATCTGAATGGCAGCATAATTTTTCCAGGTGTGTTTAGTTCAGAGACCAAATGTCCCCTCTGATCAACAAAGGGGTATGACTGTGGGTATATTGCAATATCAGCCACAATCTATATCAATCCCATAGTTCTTGACAAGTACTGCTGCTTGATGCATTCCCCCCTCAAACCAGCTTCAATCCAACTAGAAAAATTAAGCCCCCTTCACTTCCCACTTAGGGATAGTGTGTACATTTGAGACAGCCGTTGTGCATGCTTAGATGAGTGCATGTGTGCAGACAACAGCTTCATGGATAGGATTTTCTGTGGGCCTGGGAGGTACCAGAAAGGTCATGCACATCAGGTGAAGACACCCCTGTCCCCTCTCCGATGTGAGCCACACTGTGCAAATGCAGCCTTGAATGCAGTGGCAGAGGAACGAAGTCGTTGCATTTTAAGCTTGTGGTGCAGATACACTGAGTACAGGCTGGCCATTACCCATGAGAACAGCCCTTGCCAACCTGGCACCATCCAGATGCTTTGGACTACAACTCCCATAATCCCCAGCCAGCATGGCTATGCTCCCATCAACTCCAGCATCATGTAGCTTCGCTGGCTGGACCTGAAGGGAGTTGTAGTCCTTAACCTCTGAAAAGGTACCAGATTGGAAAAGCATTGGGGGTTGGCCAGGCGATAACCAAAAGATTACACTGTGATCTTTAACCAAGTATATGCAGCAGAGAGATGGCTGCCATTTCACTGCTTCCTCATTCTCACCAAAGTCCTGTCATTCCCCCTCCTTTCTGAAACTCCTTGGGATCTACTGCCACTCAACACAGGTCAGCCTTTGCCAGTCCCATGGCAGTTGCAGTCCAGCTACACCTGCAGGACACCAGGCTGGCAAAGGCTGATATGGACAGCAGTAAGCCAGATGGGGACGCGGGTGGCGCTGTGGGTAAAACCTCAGCGCCTAGGACTTGCCGATCATCAGGTCGGCGGTTCAAATCCCCGCGGTGGGGTGCGCTCCCGTCGTTCGGTCCCAGTGCCTGCCAACCTAGCAGTTCGAAAGCACCCCCGGGTGCAAGGAGATAAATAGGGACCGCTTACCAGCGGGAAGGTAAACAGCGTTCTGTGTGCTGCGCTGGCTCGCCAGATGCAGCTTGTCACGCTGGCCACGTGACCCAGAAGTGTCTGCGGACAGCGCTGGCTCCCGGCCTATAGAGTGAGATGAGCGCACAACCCTAGAGTCTGGCAAGACTGGCCCCTACGGGCAGGGGTACCTTTAAGCCAGATGGACCAACGGGCTGCCTCTACAGAAAAACAGCTTCCCATGTCTGCTAAAAGCAAGAGAGAGGGGTTTTTTGCCCCTCCTACCATAGTAGGTAAGGTTGCTAAGTGACAACCTAGACAGTGTGCATTTACTTTTTAATGCACAAATAAAGCAGGAGGCAGAGTAGCTCATTACACTCACTATCTTTTTCTGTCTTTCAGCCCCACCTGCATACACCTTGTTAAAAGGTAGATGTGATCTCCAGGCAACCTCCATTTCCATTGCAGGTGTCACATGACCTGCACAACACTGGCCATTAAAAAATAAATGCTAAAACCTCTTGAATTCTATGTATAGAGTAAAGCATGCAAAATTAATAGAATCAAGGCAAATACCCACAAATTCCCTAAAATTCAGCCTTGGCCGCTCATTAGTAAATCGTTTTCCTAAAGGATGCTGGCTGCTGAAGTCCTGTTGCCAGAGACGACACTCCCTCTTTCCTCTCTCTTCTACGTCCAACGTCTTCAGCATAAAGAGATTTGCTCACTGGGTGCTGCCCATTTGGGCTTGTAGGGCAGAAGACAGGGGAACCAACAGTAGGAGGAGCCAGAGCCAACAATAGGCAGAGCTGACTCACAGACTAAGGAGGACAGAGCTGACAAGCAGTGCCATTCCTTTGGAATGGATGCAGGTAAGAAGGCAGACAGGTGGTGACGGATTGAGGGCAGACAGTGTTTCGTGGGGCAGCGGCACCCCACTTGCCCTAAGGGACCCCTGTCCCCTGACATTTCTACAACTGCTTGAAATGCAGAAATTAGCAGGCTCTAGGCCCTAAAAAACAACACCTGCAAATTCTTGCATCTCAAGCCACTGTTTATGGCACAGCTACAGATGTCACTTGAGAAGTTGGCAACCTCATCCCATTAGCAAGGAGCAAGAGCGAGGCACTTCCAGAGCAAATCTTTCCACTTAATTCCAAGCAAAGTTTGCAGAAAATAAGCAAACTTGCCTTGTTTACTCTGAGCAGAGAATTTTGAGGTTTCTTTGGTTCAGAATATGCCTTGGCACATAGCATGAACTGCCATGATTATACAGCTTGACACTTGGCATGGGGAAAAACACTTCTGCCACAGTCACTCATTATTATACAAGGAATGTTGCTCTGTAAAGTGCATTGAACTCTACAGATTTGGAAAGGGACAGTACTGCAGTCACTATAGTCTGCTCTGAAAGCCATTATTTGTACGGAACACTTCTGATTTTGCTACAAGTATGATGGAGGATGCAGAACGGAAATGAATTCCCTGCTGTTTATAGCAATACAATCTTATATCACCATCTTGCTTAGTAGATGAGGGCAGGAAACGAGAAATAAACAGATACGCCAAGCTACTCTGTATGCCCAATGAATGTGCTCTCTCCTAACAGCAGATCTCGTCCTCAGCACAGTTAACTGGCTGTGTCACACTTTAAGAGCAAGCGCAAACAGCCTCCTTTGTTAAAGCAAAACAGCTTTGTCCTTTGCCAAGTGTTGTCCACTGGGCCAAACTGGACCTACTAAGGCAAGGATGGAGCACTGTAGGACTCCATCTCCCATCAACCCCAGCCGGCACAACCAATGGCCAGGGACGATGTGAACAATAGTCCAAGGACAGTTGGAGAGCTGCAGGTTCTCCAATCCCTGTGCCAAAAGGCAGCTTGCTGGCTCACAAGTTGCCAGCCTAGATGGATGCTGGTGAAGCACACTCATCCTGAGCAGCACCCATCCTCTGCCAGGGATAAGCTACTCTCTTTCACTGGTCTTGCCCAAAATACTGCTGCCCAAAACAACCACTTGGCTCTCTGGTGCTGTTGGGCAGAGTTCCCTGTGAAGAAGAATTGGTTGCTAAGGCACTCAGGGAACTGTAGCTCTGGGAGAGGAATAGGAGTTACCTTACGACTCTCTGCATCCTTAACAAACTACAGGTCTCAGAATTGCTTGGAAGGAGTCGTGACTGTTTAAAGTGGCAGGTAAAGATAAAGCAGAGACATCACCTTGCCAACAAAGGTCCGTATAGTTAAAGCCATGGTTTTCCCAGTAGTGATGTATGGAAGTGAGAGCTGGACCATAAAGAAGGCTGATCACCAAAGAATTGATGCTTTTGAATTCTGGTGCTGGAGGAGACTCTTGAGAGTCCCATGGACTGCAAGAAGATTAAACATATCCATTCTTAAGGAAATCAGCCCTGAGTGCTCACTGGAAGGACAGATCGTGAAGCTGAGACTCCAAGACTTTGGCCACTTCATGAGAAGAGGAGACTCCCTGGAAAAGATCCTGATGTTGGGAAAGAGAAGGGGACAACAGAGGATGAGATGGCTGGATAGTGTTCTCGAAGCTACCAGCATGAGTTTGACCAAACTGCGGGAGGCTGTGGAAGACAGGAGTGCCTGGTGTGCTCTGGTCCATGGGATCACGAAGCGTCGGACACCACTAAACGACTAAACAACAACAACAAAAGATAAGGGACCCTGCACAGTTAAGTCCAGTTGAAATTGACTATGAGATGTGGCACTCATCTCCGATTTCAGGCCGAGGGAGCTGGCATTTGCCTGCAGACAGCTTTTTGGGTCATGTGTCCAGCATGACTAAACTCCTTCTGGTGCGTTGGGACACTGTGGTGTGTGCCAGAACGCACAGAAACACCATTTACAGCAGTACAGCAGTACCTATTTATCTACTTGCACTGGTATGCTGTTGAACTGCTAGGTTGGCAGGAGCTGGGACAGAGAAATGGGAGCTCACTCCATTGCGGGGACTTGAACTGCTGACCTTCCAATCGGCAAGCCCAAGAGGCTCAGTGGTTTAGACCACAGCGCTAGTGTCTCAATCAAGGGAAGTAATAGTACCACTCTATTCTGTCTTGGTCAGACCACAATTGTGTCCAGTTCTGGGCACCACAATTGAAGATGGATATTGACAAGCTGGAATGTATGAAGAACCTATGAAGAAATGTTAAGAAAAACTGACCAAGGGCCCAAACTCAGACCTTATGAAGAAATAAAAAAATTATTCACTGGTTGGCTGCAATACCACCAGGTGAATGATTTGTTAAAAGAGGATAAGAGGAAGGCGGGTTTTGATGATAAAAAATCAAAATTTAATATAGAAGTAATAGAAGGCAAAAATAAAACCCTGTCCAGAATTTATGATATATTACTAGAGTGGTACACAAAAGATGAGGAGGTGAAGGAGGCAATGATTAAATGGGCAATTGACTTTGGTTATAATATTGATTTTGAAAGGTGGATAGAAGTTTGGAATTGTAACATAAAGTTCACAGCATGTATGGCATTGAGAGAAAATATCTGGAAGATGCTATATAGATGGTACCACACCCCTGTGAAATTGGCCAAAATGTATAGATTAAAGGATAAGAGATGCTGGAAATGCGGCGAGGTGGAGGGTGACCTATATCATTTATGGTGGACATGTAAAAAGGTGAAAGGCTTTTGGGAATTAATTTATAATGAACTTAAAAAAATATTTAAGTATACCTTTCCCAAGAGGCCTGAAGCCTTCCTGTTGGGAATGATGGATAAAGAAATTAAAAAGGAAGATAGGACGATATTCCTCTACGCCACCACAGCAGCGAGAATTATGTTGGCACAATATTGGAAAGTGGAAACCATCCCCAACATAAAGGACTGGCAGATTAGAACGGTAAACTATGCTGAGCTTGACAAACTAACAGGTAAAATAAGAGATCAGGATGAACAGAAATTTCTGAAAAATTGGAGTAAATTTTGGAAATATATTGGAATAAATGCTTAAAGTGAATTGACGGGGTTAGAACAATACGACCAGCGAGTGAATTTAAGACTATAGATTGAAAATCAAATACGTAATGGAAGGAGATATTTGATACTTATCAAAAGGACGGAGGGAAGTTCAGATTGTGTGTTTTTCTTTTTTCGGACGTGTGGTTTTTCTTTTTTTTCTTTTTTCTTTGTAATTTTTTCTCTGTATTTTCATATATGTCTGTTTTTTGTGTATAACTTCAATAAAAATGCATTAAAAAAAATAAAAAAATAAAAAAGACAAGCTGGAATGTATGCAGGGGAGGGCAACCAAGATGATAAAGTGTCTGGAAACCAAACCTTATTAGAAACGGTTGAGGGTGCTGGGTATGTTTAGCCTGGAAAAGAGACTGAGAGGAGATATGATAGCCTTCTTCAAATATACAAAGGGCTGTCAAATATATAAAGGGAGGTCCAGCTCCAAGAGCCTTCTGGCGGTTCCCTCACTGCGAGAAGCGAAGTTACGGGGAACCAGGCAGAGGGCCTTCTCGGTGGTGGCACCAGCCCTGCGGAATGCCCTCCCATCAGATGTCAAGGAATTAAACAACTATCTGACTTTTAGAAGACATCTGAGGTAACCTGTTTCGGGAAGTTTTTAATGTTTGATATTTTATTGTATTTTTAATATTTTGTTGGAAGCTGCCCAGAGTGGCTGGAGAAACCCAGCCAGATGGGCAGTGTATAAATTATTATTATTATTATTATTATTATTATTATTATTATTATGTCACATAGAGGATGGAGGAAGCTTGTTTTCTCCTGCTCTGGAGGGTAGAACATGAACCAATGGGTTCAAGTTGCAAGAAGGGAGATTCCGACTAAACACCAGTGAGAGCTGGTCAGTGGTGGATTCTCTTTCTTTGGAGGATTTTAGACTGTATTGAAACAGTTTTGTCTTGTATTTCAGGTCTTCCAAGTTAGGAATCCTCTCCAAATGCCTGTGTTTTGAAAGGGTGTGTGAAAGGTCTTCTAGTTAAGCTCTGGGTAGCCAAAGCACAGACAGATTCACACATTCATGTATATGTGTGCGTGTGCGACAAATTCCAGAGAGGCCGTCCGGTTAGGCTGCAATAGATTGTAATGGATTGCCAGAAGTCACTTCAGCGCCAGATTGGGGGGGGGGGATTGTCCACCAACTGCCCTGACCCACCCTATATTTCGCCAGAACAAAGGTGGCAACCCAACCCTAACCAGAGGCCTGTGAGAAGCCTGCAACCCAGGCACAATAACAGCCCTCCCTTCACTTGTGATTCCCATCAACTGAAATTCAGAGAAGCCTACTGTACTGCCTCCAACAGTGGAGGTGTGTGTAGCTTTGAGGAATAATAATGTCGCTTTTTCACAGATGTTGCAACTGCTAGATGACTAAAGATAGCACAGAACTGCTTATACAGTGGTACCTCTGTTTTTGATCGCGCCTCGGAAGCCAAACATGAAACACAGCTTCCGTTTTGAATTTTCCGCTTTGAATTTTTCATTTTGAGGCTTCCGCTTTCAGTTTTTGGCTTTCGAACTTAAACCGTCTTCCAGAATGGATTACATTCGAAAACGAGGTACCACTGTATTTAACGGTTTGTGGTTACAGTGCTCATAGATAGGACAGCTTGCAGCTGGATTACGGTTTATTTGTACGCTTCGGCAGATATAGAACTCGTTAGTGGTCCGTTAGTGGCTTTATCGTTTGAGTCAATGTGTAAAAACATAGAGACATGGACATGGACATAGAAACATAGAGACAAGGAGAAAGATAAACGGGTGATGGCTATCGAATTCAGAGTAATGGGAGATATCAACAAGGGCGGGGATTTTAGTAGTCTAATTAGGCCATGGGTAGGCAAACTAAGGCCCGGGGGCCGGATCCAGCCCAATCGCCTTCTAAATCTGGCCCACAGGTGGTCCAGGAATCAGCATGTTTTTACATGAGTAGATTGTGTGCTTTTATTTAAAATGCATCTCTGGGTTATTTGTGAGGCATAGGAATTTGTTCATTATTTATTTTTTCAAAATATAGTCCGGCCCCCACAAGGTCTGAGGGACAGTGGACCGGCCCCCTGCTGAAAAAGTTTGCTGACCCCTGAATTAGGAGGTCGTGATCGACTGTAAACCTTGCACATACCCGGCCAATGGGGAAACAAGGGAGGGAAGCTGTGCTTCCAGATATAAGCTTGTGTTTTGCCAATTTTGGAGTGTGCCTGCTGGACACCTGCTCCTGCAAGAACATTTTATAATCAATAAACTTTTTGCTGCTTCACCAACTTCATTCAGAATTTATTTTGTGGGTCTCAGGACCCACTTCTAACAGTAGCCAACTCTGCTGGGCCTTGATTATAAAAAAATTCCTGCTAGCTATTTTTTTTAATCACTTTTTTATCACCTTCTGACTGAGGAAGCCTCAGTAAGCCAGTTGATCATTTGGGGCAGAATCTCAAAAGTCCCAATTTAGAATATAGACATCACTTTATCCATTTCATATTTGCCTCCCACACAGAATTCAGAGAATTATTCTGAGATGTATATCAGAGATGTAAAATGCATTTTGAAAAAAATAATAATGTTGCATTTATTTTTGGGGTGAAGGGAGAGGAGATTTGGGACAGATCCATATACAAATCTTGCTTTTAGGACTCAGAAAAAAGATCAATAGGACCCATGTGGAACATAACCATGCAGATACAAATGAGGCACATATTTTAGAAAGAAACGGTTAGCAAATTTATATATTCAGCTGTGAGAGAAGTATTCCAGGAAATTGGTTTCCTCATTTTTTTCTTTAATGACCCATAGAAAGAACAAAACTATGAGAGAGAAGCTAGGCTTCATCAGCAGAGCTTTCCAGTTTTGTTATGCTCAGTCTTCCCCAACCTGGTGCTCCCTGCCCCACACCAGAAGTCTTGAACTACAACTGCCATCAGCTGTGCTGTCAAAAACAAACAAACTAGAAATGCACTAGGCTGTGGATGGCTAGTTTAGACTAATGAAAATGGTCAAAAGTACAAATCTCTAGAATTCACATTGCAAAATATTGGCATTGTGACTTCATTCAGTCACCACCACCCCCAAACTCTGAAGGAGAAACTTTTTGGCTGACCTGTTGTGATGGGGGGAATTCTGTTTGCTATATATCTGTTAAAGACAAAGGAACCTTGTCAAAAAGGTTGGCAAACCTACATTTGCATCAGGAGGACCTCCACCCTTTTATGTTTTTGCTGACCTTTTGTCCTGTACCTCAGGACAAAAATGAAGCAGGCAAAGCTTTCTCCTCCACTCTCTCCAGCTGAGGAAAAGCTTTTGTCTGCTTCACTTTTCCACATCAAGTTGCCCTTATAGGCACAGGAGCAAAACCATTAGAAAGTTGACAACGCTGTTAAGGGGAAAGAGGGCTCCCCCCCCCTACTCTGCAGGGCTATTCTGTGTCAGTCCAGTTCTTCCCCTCATGGAACTGGCTGGCGAAAGAGGAAAGTCTCCAGGGAAAAAGAGTTTCTAATTCAAAATGGTTGATAGCTAGTAGGAATGAGATAGGACACTCATTTTGAAAAAAACAGCAGCAGCAACCTGTTCAGGGTTAACTGAAAGCTAGAAATTAGGGCTATCAGCTGATGAAATAAATATTCCAGTACAATTGCAAGTATTACTCAGAAGTAAATTTCATTGGTTTCAATGGGTTCAGGCCAGGCACTTTGCTACCTGAGGAACAGCAGAAAATTTACCCCACCCCACTGGAATGTTGGCGCATGAGGTAGAAAATGCTACAAGCCCCTCTTCCTCTCCCTGCAATATAGTTACAATTATAATAAATTAATTAGCTAACAATTTGCTGCCTTTTCGTGACACCCCAAATCTTGCTGCCTCAAGTGGCTGCTTCACTCCGCCTAATGGTCGGGCCAGCCTGGAGTGGAATATATTCCATGGAAAGTGTGCTTATGCTTTCAACCATGCTTGACTGTCATGGGCCAGGAGTTGGCTTCACCTGCTGAGCAGCAGCCTGAAGGAGCAGAAGGTGAAGTGACTCCTCCTGCTGCTGATCAGCCTTCTTGCTCCTGAGGAGAACCAGCAGGCTCCAGCTTTCTTAAGCAGGACTTCCAGCCTCAGCCAGTTGCTGGGAACAACATTTGTTGTTCCTGGCCAGACTGGGCTGCTTCTTGCTTCTCGTGACTTCAGAACTTCAGCTTTCTTGACCCCTGGATCGGCTGACTATGTGAACTGAGATACTCCAGACCTTTGGACTAGACCGGACCTTGCATATGGACTCTGCCTTCAGACAAGTCCCCCCGGGTTTGGCTGGCTTCTTCCTCCACTGAGCTCTGCTGTGGCTGGCAGCACAGGACTAGGACCTTGATTAATCAACTAAAAGCACTTGAGGACAGGCAAGATTGAGACTGACCATGAGGCAGAGTTAGGAAACTGTCCCAGGTGGCAGATACTGGGGGGCAGTGGGGCAGCCTCATGGCTGTTCCTCCTGAGCCCCCTTTTGAGACAAGAGCTGCGCGAGCCACACAACTGGCTATAGTCTTGCCAATATTCAAGTAAGATTCAGCTACCAGTCCTGTTTGGCTTCTGCATGTGGAAGTGCGGGGAGGACCCCATCTTCTCCTTTGTCTCAGGCAGCAAAATGTCTTGGGGTCAACCCTGAGGAGAGGCATTCTGTCCTCCAGAGTAGAAGAGGGAAAAAGAGAATGAAATTTCATCCTCATTTTTTCAAATGTGTATATTTGAGGTGGGTAAAACCTCAGCGCCTAGGGCTTGCCGACCGCATGGTCGGCGGTTCGAATCCCCGCGGCGGGGTGAGCTCTCGTCGTTCGGTCCCAGCTCCTGCCCACCTAGCAGTTCGAAAGCACCCCTAAGTGCAAGTAGATAAATAGGTACCGCTTTCTAGCAGGAAGGTAAACGGCATTTCCGTGTGCTGCGCTGGTGCTGGCTCTCCAGAGCAGCTTCGTCACGCTGGCCACGTGACCCGGAAGTGTCTCTGGACAGCGCTGGCCCCCGGCCTCTTAAGTGAGATGGGCGCACAACCCTAGAGTCGGACACGACTGGCCTGTATGGGCAGGGGTACCTTTACCTTTACTTTATATTATACACAGACACACACATCTCGTTGCAATCATCATTTTGTTCCCCAAGTGATCTCGGCACTTTTTAAAGACAGATTGTGGCATCTAATAAATTAATCAGACTGATTAATTACAACATTTTGATTGATTAAAAAGAGTCCCCCATGTAACTGATCAGCAGATTTAACATTTTAAACATTATTTAAATGTAAGTACTTAAAAATACTGCAGGTGTCAAGCACCATTTCAGAATGTAACACTAATTTCCCAAAAGGGATCCAGGGGGAATCTGGGTAATTAACATCTGTTTCAGGAAAACTGGGGGAGAGCATTACTAGAGATAGAATTGGCAAGTATATGGGAGAGTTAAGTCTAGCTGAAGCCAAACCAGCACGATTTCTGCAATAGTCTCACTAACCTTTCAGAGTTCTTTGAGTGTCAGTAAGCTTAGAGGGTGAGGTGCTTGAGCCATCAACACTGTGTAGTTTTGCTAAAGATTTTTGTGAAGTCTGTCACCAAAGATTCCTTAGCAAGCTTAGCAATAGTAGAAGAGGAGGAGAGGACCTCTTCTGGATCAGAACAAAACAGGAATACAGAGACTGTTCTCCCTATGGAGTGATAGGAGAGCCCCAAGGGCTGGAACCAGGACTTGTGCTTCTTAAGTTGTTCATAAAGCATCCAGAATTAAGGGTGATCAGTGAGGTAGAAAAGTTTGCTGATAACTAATTGCTCAGCACAGGTAAAACATAAAAAGCAAAATGGCAAATGCACTTCAAAGTAGGCCAGCATGAAGTGATGCTTGGCAGGACAAAAAAACATTGTTTCACATATATGCTTTTTAACTGGTATCAACTTCCCAGGACTAGACCCAGGGCATAGAGGGCAGCCTTAAAAGAGGATTAGATAAATTCATGAGAATAAGGCTATATTCTGCCTCCATTATCAGAGGTAAGATGCTTCTGAATAAAACTTAAAGCTGAGACTCACAAGTGTGGAGAGGGATCTCACACTCTTGTTCTGCTTGCAGGCTTCCCATAGGCATCTGGCCAGCTACTGTGAAAATGGAATCCTGGACTAGATAGGCTCTTGGCTGTGTGGGAGAAGAGGGAGAAGGCCTTCTTTATGAGGGAGCCTGCTGTTATCCACACATGCATCCACTAACCAAAGCTGATGAACCTGTGGTCATCCTGAGTTTGTTGGCCTCCAGTTCCCAGGAGCCTGGATAATGGAGAGCCAACAAACTCTGAAAGACAACACGTTTTCCAAAAACCTGCTCCAAACTCAAAGAAAATATATTCTTTTCCCCAAAAAAGCACTTTGTTCTTTTCTCATACAGATAGCAGCTTTTGTTAAGCGATTAACTAAAACTCATAAGTTAATCAACGATGGTTTCTTTAACTGGGGAGCAGTAGTCAGTCAAAGGCTTCCATTCAATGCTGCAGTCCTTGGGGATGTAGGTCTGCATCCAATTAACTTCTACTCAGTGTAGACCCATTGAAATTAATGGACCTAAGTTAGACATGTCAATTAATTTCAATAGGACTACTACAAACCCATACCAACAAAACTGGACTTTGTGCTGCAGCGGGAACCCTCCTCTTCTGCCCACCTCCATGTGTGAATGTGTTTCCTCCTTCCACATTAACACAGCTCAGGCCAATTTTGCACACCTGAACCCTTCCTTCGAGCATAGTAACCTAGCTGCCAAATTTTCAAAGGGCCACTTCAGCTGTGCCTTCAATAGCCCTTTAAACTGTGTGCAATAGGCAGCCTATAGCTCAAGGGGACTTTGTCTGTTGATTTCTACAGATCAAGCTGCTCTTGAAGGTCAAAACACAGACCAGGCTGGAGTTTTCTTCTTAGTCAGTTGCCAATCCTAAATAGTAGCAAAAAGCCTCTGGTGTCTTAGAGGACTTTGCTTTCCTGATTTAGAAGCCAGTGCCTACCCTTCCATGAACATGTTCCGTGGAAAGAATTTGGAATCATAGAGTTGGAAAAGACCCCAAGGATCATCTAGTCCAACACCTCCAATGCAGAAATATTTGATGTTATCTGTGAGGACTCCAGAAGCAAAGGAATAGGAAACACAATAAAAACAACCCAGGTTGCTACTTTGCTGCTGCTATTTTTAAACAGGGCTGCTTTTGTGCTTTTAACAGCAGCTTAACTTGCATAAATGTAACAGCTGAAGTTTTTCTTGATGTGGAACCGAAAGAGCTACAAAAGCTTGCCTTTCTAAATTTCTCCAAATCATTCTGCCTTTAAAGGTACAGGGCTGATTTTTAAAAGTTAACAACCCTGCCATGTCAAAAAGCACCGTCCAGGGAATTTCCCAATAGCTGGCTGCAATCAAATACAACAAACATCAACATTTGGCTCAAATCACCCTTTTTTTAAAAAATGAGACCGTTTCAACCACCAACTTTTGCTTCCAGCCCTGCCTGCGCTGTGCCTTTAAGAGCCGCATTTCAATGTGCAGATGTTAGCAAGCAACACTATTTCCATGCTGACACCTGTATACAAATTTTCTGTCAAAGGCACAGGAGCAGTCCCATCCATTTTATTTTGGCCAGTTGGCAACCCGACTGTCTGCCTTCATAGCTGCCAACATGCCCCTGAAAGAGAATTTTCAGTCCTAGATTCCTGAGCAGAGAAATAGACACTTTGCAGATTTCTTCTGAAGCATGTTCAACATTTACAGATATAAACGGATTAGTTTTAGGCTGTTTAACTAGTTACTTTTTTGTGGCTTACCTGGATGGCACAGGAGGCTGCCAAGTGGTCAGGAGGCGAGGAAATTTGCCAGGGTTGCTCCTTTGCCTTGACAGCATCTTAGTCTGCAGGAATCGCACAGGAAGCTTTTTGCAGCATGGAGACAAAAACATTATCACCTGTTATCCCTGCAGATCAAGCTGCTGTTAAAGGCACAGCAACAGGGATAGTTTGCAAAGCTGGCAACCCTTGAGCACACTCTCATTCAGCCACAGGATTTAGGAAAAAAGGGCTCCTTTGACCCAACTAATCAGAAGATATTTGGCATTGGCACATGATCTTTTGGTGGAAAAAAATATGTTGGCGGAACATATGGGTGTGGGTCTGCATTATACACACACAGACAGAGATAGCTGAACTAAAATCGACTGCCTGAAAAGCCAGTTTCTATCCAGCACTCACCTCACTCCCCTTTCTACAAACACAAAAGCCAACAAATAAATATAGTTTTCCTTGTTTAGTTTAAATAGCATGATGAGTTCCGTTTCCACAAGGGTCCCCATGCACTCTGAATCGCTTGCTTGCTTGCCTGCCCTCACCCAGCCTCTCTTACCAGGCAGTCTGAGTCCACTGCCTGCAGAGAATCTTCCTAAAAGCCTTACGGAAGTCCTGATTGAAGATGGTATATATGACAGGGTTCAAGGAGCTGTTGCAGTAGCCAATCCAGAAGAAAAACTTAAAGGTGCTATCTGGGATTGGACAGTGCTCTGGGGGACAGATGGCCCGGAGGCTGTAGAGGAAGAAGAAAGGGAACCAACAGATGACAAAGACCCCGATCACCACAGCCAGGACAAAGGTGAACCTCTTCTCCCGGTTGAGGTGTGTCTTCCTCTTCCAGGGGTTGGCACTGAGGGTCTTCACCCTCCTCACCAGAAGGACCTCCCCTTTCGCAGTGGCCAAGGTGTCCATGCCCTGAGGGGAGCTCTGGGGGGGTCCATTGCCCCGCTTGATGCTGCTGGGGGGAAAGCACTCTGAAGATGGCTTCTTCTCAGGCAGGGACTGAGAAGGGCTGGTGGCAGTTGCTGGCTCTGGGTCTTTCTCCTCCTGGCTTACAAGAGAAAACTTCTCAGTAGAGAGGCAATGGGTCTCTGGCTGGTCACTTTCCTGAGTGGGTACCTGATGTCCATTTGGCTCCCCTTCTCCCTGAGGCTTGGATTGGTCCTGCTTGGGAGAGGTTTCGACAGATGGAACGGCGATGATTTGGGGCACCCCTTCTTCTGCCTTTGTCTTGGGCTTCTTAGCTTGAGTCCTCTGCTTGTTTCGACGCTTGGCTATGAAGTAGATCCTAATATACACCAAGATCATAATGACGCAGGGGGCAAAGAAAGAGCAGGTACTGGAGGAGAGGATGTACCAGGGCTCCTCATTCAGCTCACACCTCCTTGCATCCTCTTTGGCATTGTTTGGGTTTTCATTGAGGACCAGCGGAGGCAAGGAGATGACGGCCGCAATCAGCCACACCACAAGGATGGTGCACTTGATTCTCCTTGGCGTCCTCTTGGAGTTGTACTCAATGGCTCTGCTCACCGACCAGTACCGGTCCAGACTGATGGCACAGAGATGCACGATGGAGGCTGTGCAGAAGAGAACATCCAAGGCCAGGTAGGCTTTACACCATGTCCTGCTGAAATACCAGTAGCCCATCAACTCATTGGCAAGAGAGAAGGGGATGATGAGGGTGGCCACTAGGATGTCTGCGGCCGCAAGGGACACCAGGAAAAGGTTCTGTGGGGCTTTCAGAGACCTGCTGGTCAGCACAGCAATGATCACCAGAATGTTGCCAAAGATGGTGAAGATGATGAGGAAGGTGGTGACAGCTGCAATGGCGGCGGTGGCTTGGATATTGTAGCCGTCATGACCACCCATGGTAGCCATGATAATTTAGAAGGAGTGGCCCTACAGGTCCAGGTGGGATGTGGGGCCCACCTTCTCAGTTTCACATGTGCCTGAGGGTCCACGGATCAGAAGCCCCCCATTGTTACCTGAGTCAGAGGAGAAGCAGCAGTTCAGGGAGAGAGTTGCCAGGGCAGAGTTGCCGGCACTTCTTCCATACTGGGATTCTTCCAGCCGGAGCATTGGCTTCTCTTGCTGTAATGCTGAACTGCTCTGGATGCTAATTCACAGCACCACTCCCTCCAGTCCACAACAGCGATGCCTCTCTCCTTCTCTCCCTCTCCGGGTCTTTTGCTTCTCCAATGCCCAGGCACTTCTGATCACTGTAGCACTGCTGGCTCGGAATAACCCAAGAAGTTTTATTCCTTCTCTTCCTCTTCGCTGCTGGAAAAGTTGAGAGATCTGTGCAGCCTGGCGACTGAACTGCGCTCTGCCTGCCTCCTCTCTCTCTCTGCTTGACGTGGACAGACCAAGCCTCCCAGTGCCTTTTGAAACGAGCTGCAGGAGGAGTTGGGTTTTTCTCTCCACGAGGAATCTCTGACATGTGATGTCATGCAGTCTTTCAGCTTTTTGTCAGGCTCCAGGAGGGGAGAGAAAGGAATCAAGAGAGGGGTGTGCAGAACATGCAAACATACACACATGCAATCACAATCTAGCAGCCGCCAAGACCGTCCTGAGTTCTGCAAGAGCCACTCACCTCCTTTCAACTGAGTCCCTCCAGCTACTCAGCTGACTCTTCCGTCTTTCTCTAGCCTCCTGCCAGGAGAGCCCACCATGGCCTGCGAGTGTGTTTTTTACAATGCAGGTTGCTCTGTAACTAAATTACTCTGATAGCTGCTGTGTATATGATGACTCAGACCAGGCAGCTTTCCATCTGAGCCCTGCTGCGTTTCATCTCCCCTTCTGGAAACTCTGATATGGGGAGATCTGGTCAGACTTTGAAGAACTGCAGCTCTTGGTTCTTTAATAATAATTATTATTTAAAGAAGCAAAAACAGAGAGAGCAGGAAGGATGCTCTTTACAAAACGGGGCGAGAATTTAGTACAATGCTCCTCAAATAAATGGCCATCTACTTTTGCAATTATAATACAGCTTTCAATGGAACTTGGAACTTGTGGACCACCACAGAGCTCAGTCCAGCCAATGATAAGGACTTCTAAGATTAATGGGGGGAATTTCAAGCTCTTCAGACCCCCAGCTGCTGGCTTACCTCACACCTCCTCTCTGCACATTCTCTGTTCCTGCTCTGATATTGGAAAGGAGCCAGGAAGGCAGAACTATCTGAGAGAATAAGAGGTCCCTAGGAATGGAGACATTGGGGACGGCGAGGGGGGGGAGGGAGGGCCAAGGGGAGCAGGATTCCTGGGAAAGGAGAGTGGGAAACATAGGAGCCAACTACAAGGGCCAAGGGGTCATGCCCCCCCAAAAAATATTTGATGCTCCCCCCAAAGTTGATGGGCATTGTCATTCAAATGGTGTGTGTGCACCATGTCATGTGATCATGTGGGGCAGGGCTTATCTGCCCCCCGCATTTTGTTCACGTTGGCCCCCCTGGGGAGCACAGGCAATAGCCCCATGAAAAGAAGGGGAGAAGAAGGAAGAAAGTCCAGAGAGAAGAGTCTAGGGCAACAATGTACACATCACCACGTAAACAGGGGCAGCGGGGATATGGATTTCAATCAAAGTTGCATATGCTAATTTGTATGTATATAGGCTAATTTAGAAATAATAATAGAAATTAATGTTACCAGTGACTGGGTGACCTGTGCACCTGCTCAGCCTGCTGCTGCTGAGCAATTTCAAGGTCTCCCCTCTTATGAATTGTTAACATGATACCAGACAGATATTCAAATAAAACACAGAGCAGCAAACTCCAGACTTTTGTAATCTATTTTGCCTTAGGGTTGCCATACGTCCAGGTTTTCCCGGACATGCCCTCTTTTGGGGGGGCTGACATGGCCACCTTGGCAGATTTTTGCATTTTAAAGGAAATATTTGGTTTGGGGGGGTTGTTGGGGTTTTTTGGGGGGAGTGGCATTTCCTGTGCCCTGGAAACGGATGTGCCATGTGGAGCAGTCGCTTTGGCCACAGGAGAGCATGTGGAGGCCATGGCATGCAGAGCTTCCATCGGAAGGGGGAGAGCCATTGGAAGATCCGGTATGGTAGGGTCAGGGGGGGGCGGTCGGCGGCTATGCCATGCAGAGCTGCTCCCAGCCCATGCCGCCAACGCAGGATGCCGGGCAGGCAAGCGCCAGAGCCCAGAATGGCAGGGCAGGCAGAGGGTGGCCGAATGCTGCCTTCCACTGCCTCACATTCCTTGGGGAGCCATTGGCTCCTCCGTCAGCATCCGCCCATTGACGCACAGGAAGCTCCCAGGCTTGCGTGGGTAGCTAAAGCTACCCGGTATCGACTCAGCAGGTGGGAGTGCCTCACCGTTGCTGGGTCTCTTGCGTCCTGTTCCTGGGTGGGTGCAAGTGCCGATCAACATGTGGGGCCTCTCTCTCTGCTGGGCAAGGCATGCCAGGCCCCTTGCTGCTGGGCACGGCCCCATCCACCACCGAAGCTCCCTTGGGCACACCAGCTAAAGGGAGGGAAACTCTGGAGGCCCGCAGGAGGACGGTGGCCAGACAAGGCATGGGCCAGTCATCCTCCCCACTCCCACCTACAAATGTGTCCGGTTTTTTTGCTTTTTGAACCCTGATTTTGCCTTTTTGCTAAAACGCATAGGACCAGCTAGAGCCAAATGCAAAGTGAATATAAACCTGAATATAGAAGAGCAAACCAGTAACTCACTCACTTCTCTAATAACTCTAAAATCAGCTTGCAAAGCTGCAGGAATACCTGGTCACATATACTTGTATTTTACAGGTGAGGGAACACCAAGGATGATAGAGACCCAGTGGGTTCAAGGCACATGATGTTGGCTTTCTTTGCAATTTTCCTTGCCATTGTTGGCAGACATAAAGTTTTGCCCAGATACCAGAAATCAGCTAGAGAACTAATAATAATTTATTTATTTTATTGCATTTATATCCTCCAAGGGAACATACATGGCTCTCCCCATCGTCATCTAGGGCCTATCCACACTTCCTCTTGTCTAGCTGCTTTCCCCTGAGGAAAACTGCTCTTTAGCGCTCAATTGGAGCAAACAGCAATTCAGGTTTTCCATGGATTGATGTTTGCTCCAATTTAGAGCTAAAGTTTCCCTGGGAAATGAGTGGAGAAAGGGGAAACCTCTCAGACTTGCTCTTTGTAGGCACAGGACAAGCAAAAGTATGGATGAGGCCTCAGTCCCTGTAAATGAGGTTAGGCTGAGAGGCAGTGACTGGCCCAAGGTTGTCTAGCGAGCTTCACGGCTGAGTGGCGATTTGAACCTGCTCTCCCAGGTCCTTGTCTAACTCTCTAATCACTACCCCACACTGCCTCTAGATGCCAGTCTACCTACTCCTTCAAACAGAGGGCTGTCCTCTGTAATGCAGGACACCAGGCCAGCCTAGAAGGGTCTGAGGCAAAGAGTGAGAGTAGATCTCCAGAACCTGTGGAACAAATCCACAAACTACCTGTAACTTGATGGACACTGCAGGAGGCCTCACATTTTGTTTTTCTGTTCCCTTTAATTGCTTACTCTACGTACAAATGTGCCCCTACAAGCATACAAATCCTGTGAAATGTAACCATTGTGTGTGGGGGGGGGGATATTGAATTTTCCATGTTTGCTTCTCCACTGCACAACATTTGTACATGTGAGGAGGAGGCTGGACTGATAAGAGCAATTAAACTGTTGAAAATATACAAGGCAAATAGATTCCTGTTCACTCTCTCTGAGTTTGGTGGATATCAAACGCACAATAGAGGGGGATGTTTATTTACATAGCAGATATCACAGTTTTTCAGCAGTGAGGGAAGAAGCAAGCGACTCCTCTTCCTACCTCACAGTGAATTATAAAGAGAATTGGAAATTACCTGAGCCCACAACCTCTAGATACAGCTCAGCATTATTCTGCCAGGCTCAACCTTTTCGTCAGAGCCACTTTCTCCCCCATCAAGCAGAAAGGAAGTGTTTGGGGAACAGCAGAAATATGGTAATAATAATCATTAAAGGTCCCCAGGGATACTGAAGCCTGTTTGTGCTAAGTGCTGTAAAGTGCAGACGCTGAAAGGCAGACAGCCTCTGCCCCAGACAGCTTACAATTATAAATGAAGCCAAGAGGACAGGGAAGGCCGAAGAAAGGGAAAGGAGGGGCTGGGAGGCTGGCGGTCGCAAAATTGATAAAGTAACCGCTCGTCTCCCAGACCCAAATCCTCTTCATCTCACCACATTGCCTCATATTTTGGAGACAGAGAATTCGAAGAGGTAAATTCCCATCCATTATTGGCTTTCAAACAGATTGGAGCGCAGTGCCTGTCTTTTGCAGAAACAACAAGGTTTAAATACTTCCATTAAGAAGCTGTTAGGATGCTTGTCTGCCAACTCTTATGCCTCCGCCTTCCTCATCAGGAACACACTGTTTGCCTCACAGCCAAAAGGGCTTGCTTAGAGTTAAATGAAGTTTGCTCCCCAAAATTCTCACAATTCTCTTCCACAAATGTGAAATGTGAAATATTATTCCCATTATTCTCTGGATATTTGATTGCAACACAATTAAAAATAAAACAAGTAAAGACATTTAAAGCATTAGGAAGATCTAAAAGCATTTTTAAACCATCACATAGCCTCACCAAGGTGGCAGGGAAACCATCTTTCAGCCACCCAATGCCTAGGTGAACAGGCATGCTTTAAAATTCTTCCTGAACTTTAATAGTGAGGGAGACAGGCACACCTTGCCAGGGAGAGAACTACACAAATGGGGAGCCACCACCCAAAAGGCCCTGTCATGGATTAACCCCAGCAAGGGCACTACCAACATGTAGTGACATTTAATAATTTTAAAGTGGGCAAGAAATGTTGGATTTAACATACAAATGGAACAATGGGGACATATGTGGACAAAGGAGTTAAAATATACATTGTGTTATGACTTAAAATATTTTTTAAATACAATTATATACCGTTGGTATTTAACTCCTAATAAATTATTCAGAATGTATAAAAATATTCCAAATACATGTTGGAAATGTAAAGAACAAGAAGGGACATTTTCTCATGCTTGGTGGACATGTAAAAAAGCAAAAAAAAATGGCTACAAATACATAGATTGATGCAGAGAATTATCGTTTCTCAGCCTTTTGGCTACTATCAAGTGTAGTAGATTGATGCCGAAAATTATGAAGATTAACTTGCAACTGAAACCAAAACTCTTCCTGCTTGGATTCATGGATATACAATTAGAAAAAGACTATGGAATTTTGTTTCAATACAGTGGTACCTCGGGTTACATACGCTTCAGGTTACATACGCTTCAGGTTACAGACTCCGCTAACCCAGAAATAGTGCTTCATGATGAGAACAGAAATTGCGTGGTGGCGGCAGCGGGAGGCCCCATTAGCTAAAGTCGTGCTTCAGGTTAAGAACAGTTTCAGGTTAAGAACAGACCTCCAGAACAAATTAAGTACTTAACCCGAGGTACCACTGTATGTGATTACGGTGGCGAGACTATTGTATACACAAAGATGGAAAGACTCGTTATTACCAGCAATGGAAGAATGGTTGTTAAAATTAACGGACTTAGCTGAGATGACAAAATTGACATGCTAACAATGACCTTTCTCTGATTAAACTAAAGACTGGAAGCCTCTCATAGACTGTTTGTGTGAAAAAGAAAATGAAACAATGATATATGGATTTTGGGATTGATATTGGTTCATAGAAAGTAGTTTTGTTGGGTATTACCTTGCGATGAATGGACTTTTGTTTATATGTAGTGAAGAATTGGAACTTTAAAGTTCTTTTCTATCTCATCGTTTTCTCTCTTTTCTTTTCTCTCCTTTTCCTCTTTTCCTCTATGTTTTTATTTTATTCAGATTAATCTTGGATAAAAAAGATATTTGGTATTGTTTTGTAGTTCTCTTTATAAACTCTAATAAAATTTATTCAAAAAAAGAATTGATTCCACTTGACAGATAACATACAATGACATTCAGTATTTGACAGGTTATGCTGCTTCAGATTTGATGCATCAGAAAATAAGCAAAAGCTGCCAAACAAGTCTAAGGTCCCTTTCAGGTGTTTAATATTATTGACTAATCCCAAACGCCCAAAAAGGGATTGAAGCACAATTTAAAAGTACCAAGGTACAAATTCACATGAAGAAATTTGCAGCTATTAATTCCAAGATCTAAAGTGCTCCAGATTATTTATTTATTAAAGTTCTATGCCTCCCTTCATCTACCCCTCTTGCAATGAACAGACCACACAGAGTTATGTAAGTTTAAAATGAATTCATTACAAAACATTCCAAAGGGCAGATTCATGCATTTATCCAAGCAGCAGCAAGGGGAACACAGGCAGAATACTATTTGGTAGAAAGATAACTTAAAAGCACTTGCTCTAAGCTTGCTGCTTGCTTAGGCACTGTCTTCCTTGGTCAGTTACGTGGCAGCTTCACTTCCTCCCTCACAGAGAAGACAAGGTGTGACCTAGTTGAGTCTAGATCTTTCCCCCTTCATGCACTAACAAGCACTCAAGCATAGTTATGTTTGACCAGTGAGGGGTTCTCAAAGCAAAGGAACGATTGAACTCTGATTAATAAGAATACACACAGAGGCTTGAACCAGCAAGACTCTGGGAAGGGTGCGTATAATAATCTCTCTCTGTCTCTCCACCCCTCGGCCCAGGTCGTTTTTATTCACAAAAGAACTTTTACAGAGTGTTTGTAAGAACCAATCAGATTTCTTCTGGGCATTTCAACAAACCCCACGTGGGGACAAAGTTAAACTACAAACACTAGTTAGGCATGCATAAAGGTAAAGGTAAAGGTACCCCTGCCCGAACGGGCCAGTCTTGACAGACTCTGGGGTTTGTGCGCCCATCTCACATCTATTGGCCGGGGGCCAGCGCTGTCCGAAGACACTTCCGGGTCACGTGGCCAGCGTGACAACGCTGCTCTGGCGAGCCAGAGCCGCACACGGAACGCCGTTTACCTTCCCGCTGGTAAGCGGTACCTATTTATCTACTTGCCCCCGGGGGTGCTTTCGAACTGCTAGGTGGGCAGGCGCTGGGACCGAGCAGCGGGAGCGCACCCCACCGCGGGGATTCGAACCGCCGACCTTTCGATCGGCAAGCCCTAGGCGCTGAGGCTTTAGCCCACAGCGCCACCCGCATCCCTTAGGTTAGTTAAGTTAGGCATGCATACATTTGGGTAAATGAATGAAAACTACAAAGGAGTGCATTCAGCAACCCCTGAGGTCATAAACAATCAATACACATGATAAGAAGGATGGCCAGGAGGACAGCGATCATTATCACCTTATGTGAGACCTGTTTCCTGGCCCTAAGATTAACATCCTAAGATTAACATATCAGAAAAGCTACATCAGAGAAGATTGCCCACTATCTTTATGGCCCAGGACGCCTGCCTGGCAAAGCAACTGGGCTGTGTACATGCCTTGTCAAGCAAGAGAGATGGGCAGTAGAGGAAATGGCCAGAGGTGCAGAGGGTTGTGGGATTTGGTCAGAAATTATTGTCAATGTATCAAACCCAGTCAACACAATGCATTCATCGTGGACACAATGGCTTGATGCATATTTTATAATTCCTCATAGTAATCCCACCTGACCCCACACTCTGGATATTTGCACTCCTACAGACCAGGACCATCTTAAGCATACCTGGCGCCGTGGTGCAAAGCTCCCTCCACCCCGCTTCCCAGAGGTTTCTTAGGGAGGACGGCACTGCCAGCGGGGCTGGAGGAGGCGGACAGCGACTGGAGGGCGGCTCCTCCAGCGGGGAAGAGGTTTCTACCTCCCGTCTCAGCTGGCCGCTTCGTGCCACAGCAGATGGAGGCTCCGGGCGTGGCAATGCATGGTGGAGGCGAGCTAGGGCGGAGAGCTGATGTCCAGCCTCCGCCTCTTCCCTGGCACCCTCCAAAACTTGGCACCCTGGCGCCCTGCGCGACTAGCCTCTATGGGTAAGACACCTCTGTGTTTGACTGCTACCTCCCACAATCCTGAGGAAATAACATGGAGAGAAGCAGACAAGAAGAGCAATTCCTAATTTGTCCAGGTGCTTTGGCCTACGGCTGCCAATACCTTCGGCTATTGGCCATGCTAACTGCAGATGATGGGAGCTGTAGTCCAGAGCATCAGGTTGAGGAAGGCTGGCCTATCCAATCTAGTCAGCGAGAGATGACAACACTACTCTCCCAGTACGCAAAATGGCAATGCCATACTCCAGGCAGGAGTCCAGCCCCTGCAGAGGGCTCTGTTGTGGGGAATCTACAGCGGAGCAAGGGGCGGGTTAGTGGGGGCACTGCCACTGCCAGGCCAGTTGGTTTCTATTCATGGAACTGGGAGAGGTAAGCTTCTGCTTTGCCCCATGGAGATAACACTGCAATCCTACGCATGTCTACTCAGAGGTAAGCCAGCCCCCAGCCCCCCCCCCCCGAGTTCAATGGGACTCACTCTCAGGTCAGGTTAAATACTAGAACTGTATTGGGCCCTGTCCTGTAGCGTAATAGGAATCCCTTGTTTTTGGGTGTGCATTTTTCAGGTTAGAATCCTGTGTATATTTCACCCTCAAGGAGCAAAGAACAGCTTCAAAAGAAATGATGGAGAAGACAGTGAGCCAACCCTGACAATGCCTCCACCCCTCCCGTCTGGATCCCAACATATTTAAAAGGGGAAAAAGCAACCCAGGAGATCCTCATCACAAATCTATGTCGCCTATGACTGTGGTAAAATATCAGATATAACTTGTTTTTAAAAGAAAAGTTTATGTGAAGATGGGCTGAGAAGAATGGCCCAGGACCGCCCTCTGCTGGCTGAGGAGTTCACTAGCCAGAATGAGTGCCAAAGTACATCATGCGTGTACAGTACAGTGGTACCTCAGGTTACATTCGCTTCAGGTTACAGACTCCACTAACCCAGAAATAGTACCTCGGGTTAAGAACTTTGCTTCAGGATGAGAACAGAAATTGTGCTCTGGCGGCAGCGGGAGGCCCCATTAGCTGAAGTGGTACCTCAGGTTGAGTACAGTTTCAGGTTAAGAACGGACCTCTGGAACGAATTAAGTTCTTAACCCGAGGTACCGCTGTACCTCTCTATATGTTCCCTTTAATCACTACCACTACTCAATTTGTGGGAGGGCTGGTTAACCTTTTCCCCACCAGGTGCTTTTGATGCTTCACATTACCCCCCTCAGCTCCTTTTCTGTCTTTGATAGAGAGGAATACAGTATGGGACTTATATCTGCCTCTGGGTAGGGTAGAAGAGAGGGGAATAGCAGTAGCAGTGAAACGGGGGGGGGGTATGCAACCCTTCCTGTTCGCCTGCCCCTCCCTCCACTCTAGATTCCAACTTTGGGGGAGGGGGGGGAGACATTAATTGAAAATAATAATAAGAAATTTCAACATGTCACGTGTGGTTTGAGCATGAGGGGGAAACTCAAAATGGCACCCTTCCCAACGGCCGTTTTCATGCCTGAGGTTTATGACAAGATGGCATCTCCCTCCTGCTCCACATAAGTTGGCAGCTTTAAGTCTTCCACTGAAACTCTGGGCAGGAGGCTCTCGGATGTGCCAGACAGGCTTCATGGCGCACACAGCTGTTCTCCACCATGTCTCTCCCCCCCCCCCCATCTGCTGCCTGAAGTGACTGCTTCACTCTGCCTAATGATGGAGCCCACCTTGAATTCATGCCACACAGAGCTGGCTCTAGGTTTGAGGGAACCCTGTGCAAGTGTCCGGGTGTCCCCTTCTACATTGGCAATCCTCTTAGGGTAAGGTTACCAGATTTTTTCCAAAGAATCCGGGGACACTTTTTTTAAAAAAGAAAAAAAGTTATTTGAAAAGTTGTTGTTTTTTTAAGAAAAGAAGTAATATCTTCTCTTCTGTGGTCTCCTCTGCCGTGTAGCCTTCCTCTGGGCTCCAGCCTGCTCTCTTGGAGCGTGGCCGCTGTGGAGTAGGCTTGGGTCAGGCCTGGGCTCGGCCACATGTCCTTGCCCTCCCGGTACTCTCCTACCTCTCCTCCTCAGTGGTGGTGCTGGCAGTGGCGCAGCAAGGTCAGGGCTCCCCTCTTTTTTCTCCTTCCTCTTTCTCTCTATTTCTTCTCCTCCTCCTCCTCTCTGCATCGGCTCCAGGGCTTTCCTGGCCCCAGAGCCCCAAGTGGCCGGGCGCTCTCGCTCCTGGCTCAATTTGTGTCGTGGGGGGGTGTCAGTGGTTCCCCCAGTTGATGCACTGGGTATCCCCGGTTCCCCCTCAGCAGTGGCAGCAGCAATCTCAGCAGCCCAGAGCCAGCCTGGTAGCGCAGTTGGCTCTGGCTGGCCTCAGGAGCTGCTCGCTCCCATGGCACCCACCATTTTGCCTCGCCGGAAGTCCCCATATGATGTGTCTTGTGCCGTTGAACTAATCACGCAACATTCATTCCCTACTAATAAATCTACAACACTTAAAATATAAATCCAGGGACATTAAATGAAATCCGGGGACATTCCAGGGATGGATTTTGTCCGGGGACAGATTTGTAAATCCGGGGACTGTCCCTGGGAAGTCTGGTAACTATACCTTAGGGAATTAGTACTGGCAGCAGCAGTGCTGGAGGTTGGTGACAGCTGCCCGCCATTTTAATTACCCTAAATATCCCTGATGTCCAGGGCATTGGGGGCAATTAAAATGGACGCCTCTCGGATCCCAAGCACTAGAACCCTGCCCACCACCCAAGGATGCTGACAATGGCCCCGACTCCCCAGGAAGATGGATTGTCCTGTGTGAGCCTCATTGAAAAGAGATTGAGTTACTCTGTCAACTAAATCCACCCTCTTCTGTCCTTGCTCTGTGAACCAGTCAAAAAAGAGCATTTGACTTGAATGGGGAAGACCCAGGTGGTCAAATCTCCATTCCGCTATGATGATCAATGAACAACTTTTGGAGCCAATCGCTCTCTCACATCCTAACATTATTGTAAGGATAGCACCCAGATGTGGTCCTACCATTAGGCAGAGTCAGCTGCCTCGGGCGGCAAATGCAAGAGCAGCACCAGAAGCCTCCCAATCATTTCCCCAGGGCCCCCTAAACATGTTTGCTCTCAGGTATGATGGAAGATGTTATCCCGATACCAATGTTGGTAGTGGAATTCAACTGCTGGTCCAGCTGGATCCTTTACACAGAATTGGGGGGTTGGTACCATCTTGTCCTTTGCCTCAGGCAGCTAAATGTGGCAAACATTAAAATAATATTCATATATGCCCACCATCATTGAAGTGTCCACTTAGGCATCACCTAAAGAGAGGATGAACGAGGACAGATTTGCATAGAAGTTGCATTTGCTATGCTTAGATGCAAATTTAGAAATAATTACTATAATTTAAATCTCATCAGTGGGGAACAGTGACTCAGTGAACTTATCTGCTGTTACATGCTAACTATTGTTGGGCCCCTCCCTCCAAGGCTCTCTCTCCAGGCTCATGGCTCTTTACCAGCCTTCAAACAGCACGGACACCCTCTCCCCACCCCCACCCCAGCCACACTGCCATTTGACATTTCTTCCAATTCAGCAGCAAACCGCTGGTTTTCCTGGGGAAAGCAGGAGGAGGAAACACCCAGCCTCCTGGACCCCTGACTAGAAACCACAGGACAAATGGATGTGTGAGTGTACCCACACACTTTGGCAGGGGAGCAATACTGCTCAGCAGACTCACAGTTGGTTGCAAAATTGTACTCAAAGAACACTGTTCATGAGCGGCTCCTCAGCAAACTGCAGGAAAGCTCCAGAGGGTTGCTACTAGGGCTTCAGCTGGACTCACACTGGACAGCCATCTGTTGGAGCTGCTCTGGATCTCTTGCACTGTTCAGGCAGTGGGGCAGTTTTTAATTTTAAATTGTTGTATCCCATCCTAGGACCTGCTGGCAAAGGGCAAGTGATAAATTTACTAATACTACATGGCCAGCAAGCAGTGGTGGCTGGTGCCTATTGGGACTGTTAGGGCAGAAGGCAGGGAGCCCAGCAGCAGGGGGCGCCAGAGCCAACTCCTCCTACTCTTGTCACCCACCCCTTTCCTTCCTGCGGAGTTCCACAAGGTGCTACACTGAGACAGAGGAAGAAGAGGACGCTCACAACCAGTGCTGCCCCCTGGCCTAGTTGTAGGTAAAAAGGCAAGCAGGCCAGATTTGGCTGAGGGCAGACAGGGGGGCTGTCTACCCACATGGACCAGCTTCTATTGCCTACAAAGCTCCCTCTAACTCTGCTTGGAAGGTGCTGTACACACATTTGCTGAGGCTACACAGAAATGTTGATATCAAGAGAATGGCCTCTGTGACACATGGACCTCACTCTGTGCTGTTCCAACCTCCATGCTCCTTCCAGGCATTGCTACACTGAGGAGAATGGTTGCCAAGAAGGGGCAAGGCAGCAAAACCAGGGCAAACAAACCGGCCAGTAAGTCCATCCAGCTCTCAATAAAAGCATCACTTCTGACACAGCTCCAGTGTACTCCCCTGAGAGCCCCAAACTGAACACACAGCAAGTCTAATGTTTCTGGTAAAGTGGGAAAGGGATGTAGCGGCAGCAGCAAATAATCACCAGCTGGTAACTTGCCCATTTCTCTGCAGATCATAGATTGATGCCACAGGCTTCACGTCACAGGCTAAGAGCCAGACTCACACCACCTCCACCCAGGCACTACCTGGAGGACTTTGTAAAGAGCTACAGATGGTAACAGAGCATTCTCCCCAGCAGACTCCAAAAGTGTGAATTTTGAAGGACAGCTGTGTTTTGGTTCGCATATTGCTTCAAAAATGTTCATTCAATAGAGTTGCCTTTAAATGCCAACTGAATCAAATGTCTTTCCTCCGCCCCATATTCACTTTGTATCAGTGTTCTGCCAGTGTGGAGATGTCCTATATGTAGCACTTAGGTATTTTCTAGATTGTCGCCTCTCCTATACACCACTCCATATTTGCAACCAAGCGGAGAGGCCCACAGTGGCTGATGGTGCGATATGCAGCAAGAGGCACTCTCTACAGTGGCACTCTGACTGTGGAATACACAGATTTGATAGATGCCAACCCTTATGGGTTTTAGGCCTCTGGTAAAGGTAAAGGTAAAGGTACCCCTGCCCGAACGGGCCAGTCTTGACAGACTCTGGGGCCTCTGGTACAGACATATTTATTTCTTAGAGATTTGATTAAGTTGCCTGTAAACGCTTTGTCACTCCCATGGTGCTGTGATGCAATACAGCATGATTGTCAGATTTCACTTATTTTTATTATGTGCTCTGTATTTTTTCACTGTATCCTGATCTTGAATTGATTTTAATAAACGGTGTTCAACACAACATAGGAGAATACTTAGGTTTATTTTGTTCACTTGCTGCACAAGGAACGTGTCATACTGCTGTAACATTGGCCACACGGCTTCCTGCAGAGAAGCAGATCATCAATCCCAGCACCATGCCTTCCTTTGGGGCCGGTGACACCTTCCAGCACCACCTGCAGAGAGAGCAGAGTCTGTAGTTTCATTCAGCCACCTGAAGAAGCTCAGCTGCCTGCACCTTTTCAAAGTCCTAGAATTAAGAGCCAAACAGCACGCAGCAACGTGTGCGTCTTAAGCGTAAAGTTCTGCAGCACCATCTCTCACTCCCCAGGGTTTGAGACCCTTGCCCTGACTACAGTCCTGACACAACAGCAGAAAATAACCCCCCACCAAAAAAAACAACCCCTGCTTTTTGTCTGTGGAGGAAAATTGCCATCGCTATCAGTAGCAGCCTCTCATCTCATTCAGGGCTCACAGCACTCCAGGAGTGTGATGCCACCGGAAGGTGCTCTGTTGCAGAAGGTCTTGTACAGTTACCATGCAATACAATGCAGCTTCAGTAGGAGATGTTCCCAGTTCTTGCTTTATTGGCCGTGGGAGCCGGCGTACAGCTTCCGGGTCATGTGGCCAGCAACACTAAGCCGCTTCTAGCAAACCAGAGCAGCGCACGGAAACGCCGTTTACCTTCCTGCTGGAGCGGTACCTATTTATCTACTTGCACTTTGACGTGCTTTTGAACTGCTAGGTTGGCAGGTTGTTGGTTTTTTGTTTGTTTGTTTTATTTATTTTTATTTGTAGCCAGTATTATTACACAAAATTTAAAGTTCAGCGATGTCTGCTTCTCACTGGTTTGATCTTGCATGCTTCTAATGAAGTCAGAATCACCTGGGTCAATGATGGTGAGTGTATACACTCTGTAGCACTTTCCACAAGGGTACTGTGGTCTAAACCACAAAGCCTCTTGGGCTTGCCGATCAGAAGGTTGGCAGTTTGAGTCCATGCAATGGAGTGAGCTCCCATTGCTCTGTCCCAACTCTGCAGTTCAAAAGCATACCAGAGCAAGTAAATAGGAACTGCTGTGGCGGGGAGGTAAACAGTGTTTCCATGTGCTCTGGCACTCGTCACGGTGTCCTGTTGCACCAGAAGCAGTTTAGCCATGCTGGCCACATGACCCAGAAAGCTGTCTGCAGACAAACACTGGCCTGAAAGTAGAGTTGAGCACTACACTCCATGGTCAAGTTTGACTGGACTTAACTGTCCAGGGGTCATAGAATGATAGAATCTTAGCGTTGGAAGGGATCCAAGGGTCATCCAGTCCAACCCCCTGCAAAGCGGGAATCTCAGCTAAAGCACTCTTTACTTTTACCTTTAACTTTCCACAAGTTGTACCCAAATCAGTATTGTTACAGTGGGGCACACCAGTTTTCACCAACTTAGCATAGTACTAAGTCTCCGGTTTCCTTAGAGCTGGACAGCTGAACAGAGCTGGCTGTCCTGCCAGATCATTTTCAGAGTTAGTTTGTACCCCAATACATATTTTCCACTTTTCCTAACCAGCTGAAGTCTAGAATTTATGGACTCTGGGACCTTTTTGTCTTCTTAGCGACCACCATCCTGTCGGCTCACATCGACTCTGCCATTACCAGAGATGCACTTTCCATAAAGGGTCTTCTTAAGCTATTCCAACCAGTTGTGTCTTGAAGGCAGACCATAAATACTTACCTGTAGCTCACAAGTCTTGGAAATGGCTACAGCCACCAGATGCCAGCCAGTGCCTTGATTCCCCCTCACAGACCACACTTTGTGCCATTCAGAGGAATTCCGGAGCATTATGTAGACGTTGATTTCACCTGCAAAGAGAAGGCCACTCAGAAACAGGCGTCATGCTGAATGATAAACCGCCACCAAGTAGCATTTTTAAAAGTTCAACACACAGAGATTTGGCACAAATGTTCAACACTAAGCTATAAATGTATTTTTCCAGTTTTGGATAAAATGCACACTAGGAGTGGGGAATCTAACAGGATTGTCAAATGGGAAACTGCACTCACTCACGGGGGGCAGGGAAGATAGGAGAGTACAGTGGTACCTCGGGTTAAGAACTTAAATCATTCTGGAGGTCCGTTCTTAACCTGAAACTGTTCTTAACCTGAAGCACCACTTTAACTAATGGGGCCTCCCGCTGCTGCTGTGCCGCTGCTGTGCGATTTCTGTTCTCATCCTGAAGCAAAGTTCTTAGCCCGAGGTACTATTTCTGGGTTAGCAGAGTTACTGGGTTACTGAAGCATCTGTAACCTGAGGTACCACTGTAAGTGGATAAATGGAAAAGACCCCAGGTAGGTCTGGGAATGTTCCCCTTCAGAAACCCTGGAGAGTCACTGCCAGTCTTTATACAGTGGTACCTTAGTTCTCGAACTTAATCCGCTCCGGGAGTCCATTCAACTCCCGAAACCATTTGAAAAACAAGGTGCAGCTTCCGATTGGCTGCAGTAGCTTCCTGCACTCAATCAGAAGCTGAGTCAGACATTTGGCTTCTGAAAAACGTTCACAAACTTGAACACTTCCGGGTTTGCAGCATTCGGGAGCCGATTTGTTTGGGAGCCAAGCCGTTTGGGAATGAAGGTACCACTGTATACAGTTTTATGAAAGAGCAACCAATGATCTCACTCTCCGTAAGGCAGCTTCCTATGTAGGCACCTCACTTAAAGATACAGGGAGCAATGTTGTTTTCTAAAAAGATGGTTGTTATGAAGGAAACAACCCATTGTGTTATGGCTCTAACTCCGGCTTCCTGACAGGATCCCCTCAACCACAGGAACTAAGGTGAGGTTGAAGGCAAATATGCGAAATATACCTTTTTCTTTTGCTGTAGGTGGCCTACCTACAGCCCATCTAAGAGAAGGACAATTCTGATACTAAACTTCTGCTGCCTTGTGGGACATCTTTCGAAGAAGAAAACCCTACACCAATCCAGAGTGGAGTCCCTAAGATGGTTGAAAGGCTGTCTGCTTCCTTCCAGCACCTCCTGCAGCCAAGCTGGTGCCAAACGTACTTCTCTGCTTTCCTTTGGACCACATCAGTGAGGCTGAGATGGGGGTCTTGTTGTCTGTATAGCCCAGGACCTCCTAGGATTGTGCCCACTTTGGTGCTGATAATGCAGCAATTTTACTTTATCCCTGAGGCACACTCTGTTGTTTGTTGAGACAGATAGATGCCAACAACAGGTTACCTACAGACTAAGGTGCTTGTGTTTCATTTATTCCAGACATAGAATCCCTCATCAGCACTAGGGCCTTAGAGAACTTTGGGTCACCCAGTTTTGGGAAATTGGGAATTAGGGTCTCAGCTGGCAGTCCAGAACTGTGGCACAAAGACAAGCCAGCCACCTACTGCCAGTCTCATCCACACACACTCCCTCTCCCTTTTATACAGAAGCCACTTACTCATGAGAAAGTCCCCTGGGCTGTACCAGAATTTGAGGCACCTGATGCCCTTTACAGCTGGGCTGACCAGAACAGCCTTTTGACTAGAATTGTGGGCCAAAGGCATCAGGGAAAGGTAGCCACCTGGTGAAGAGATGACACAGGTATAATTTGGACCATCATGACCCTTCACATATGACTAACAATCTGGAGCTGATGTTGGGAAGCCCACCCCACCCAAGACAACCTGTAAATGGGATGGGAGGAAGAATGAGACGTCAATCATTAAAATGTTCCCAAAAGCAGAGGTCACTGCCACGAAGCAAAATGAAGTAACTGCTTCTCACAGCAGAGGGAGGAACTCTACACCACACATTTCCAGTTGCTTCATCAGCAGATTTCTACTTGCCATATAGAATTTTGCTCACAGGCCCATCTAAGTTCAGCACAAACAGCTGGGCCTGGTGAGCATTTAAGGGTCCCAACACTAATCTGCGGGTTGCCATTTGATTGGATTTCATTCTGATCCTGTTTTGATTTTAGGATGTATTTTAATTGATTGCTTTGTTTTATGTTAATGTGTTATACATTTGATGTTAACCTCTCTGAGCCCGGTTTTGACTGGGGAGGGCGGGGTATCTATTATTATTATTATTATTATTATTATTATTATTATTATTAACCTCTCCTATCCTCCCTCCACATGCTGTTCTGGGGCTCCTGACCCTCCAGAGAGGATACCAGAGGCAGGTGCAGTGGGGAACCCCCACTGTGTTTGTCATAGCCCAGGCATCAGCAAGGTTTACCTCGCCTGGGCCGGTTCACTCCAGCAGAGATCCCTCCGTGGGCCGGATCTTGTGTGTGCATGGCAGCGATTTCCAGTACCATGGAAGCGAGTCCCCGTGCCATGCCATGCCGCATCGGTTTAACGCAATGTGTGGGGACTCACCGAGCAGGCAGCTCAGTTTGGGAGCGGCTTGTGGGCTGGTTAAACAACCATGGGCCTTAGGTTGCCGTCATAGCCCTTGCAGAGGGCCAAAGTTTGGCCATCACCAAGAGAGCTCAAGTGAAAGATATGGAAACTCCACCAGCCAGTTCTCCTGATGCAAGAGTCCTGCTGGATCTGACCAAAGGCTGCATATAGTCCAGCACTTAGTCCCACTTGTGTGAAAAGCACTCTCCCACTTGAGTTCTCCTAGCAATTGGGACCCAGAGACTTACTGAGAGCGCAGGTAAAGTATAGCCCTTCTATGGCCGGTAGTCAGTAATGGTCTTATCCTCCGTGGATTTGTCCAATCCATTTTTAAAGCTGCCCAAATTGGTGGTCACTACCGCAATCTTGCTACAGTGAATCCCTTAAGAATTTCTTTTTGTCTGTCCTGAACTCCCACCACTCAGAAGACCCTGCAGCACACCCCAAAGCGGAGCAGGAGCTGCATGAGAGCGCAGGAGTCACTTACCACCTGAGGTTGTGCAAGGCATTCCAGGGGGGCTTCCACCTCCCCCGGTCCTAATGAGCTGCTCCTGCCCCTCTTCAAGCACCCAGTCCAGGTCATCCTCCTTGCTTTGCTCCCAGCCACACAAGTTCTTCTCAAAGGGACAAAAAGAGGTCAGAGGCTGTGGAGCTTTCACAGTTCCTGGGGGCCCCACTTGGTTATTTCCTGCCTTTTTCAGAGCAGAAGGCAGCCCTTGGAGAAGAGTGGACAACCTGGACATTCCAAATGACAATGGTTCTGCTGCCTCCGTTATGTCTGACACATTTTCGACTGGGGAAGCCTCATCCATGTGGCCTCTAAATTCATGATCAATTTCCTCTGGCACAGCAACACTCAGAGATGCTGGAGTTGCCATTATCTCTGCTAAAGACCTCTTGCCAACACGGTGGGAGAAGTTACGGTTGTCTATAGGGGACACCCCATTTTCCTTGGACTTCATTTTCTCTGTATGGTTTCCAGACATTTCCTCCAGATTCACTACAATTTGGGTCTTGGAGGAGTGTCTGGGAAATTTTGTAGAGGGAGCCTGTAGCTCTCCATTTCCCATTCCTACAAGAGTCCCGTTGCTTAAAGGAAACCTACTGTGTTCATACCCTACCTCTGGTCTTCGGGTTCCATGTTCAGGCTGGAATTGTGTTATTTTAGTTGCTACAGTATGCTCCTCATGGGATCCCAGGGTGGAAACTCCAATTGTAGCTGTCTTGTGCGATTCAGGAGCTAGTGTGCTGGCATAGATCTCTAAAGTAGTTTCTCCACTTTTCTTGGAAGATCTCCTTGTAGCCTCTTTTGCACCTGTCAGTAAGGTTTCCTGGTTTCCCCATGTGTCTAGAGGACTGGTACTGGATGCTGATGATGCTGACACCATGTCCACTGCAAGAATCTTTGCCATAGATGTCATGGTTTCTTTCCTGGGCTGGCTACTGGTAGGCTGTCCTCTTAAGTTTATGGGTTTGGGAGACTTTAGCGAGCCAATAGTCAGGAGCAGAGCCGTCCCTTCAGCAGCAACTTGGGGCAATCCTGTTGGTTCCATATCTAATGAGGGAGATTGTGCCCCATTTCTGCCAGCTGTGGCTTTCCAAGTAGAAGTTGTTGCCAAGTTCATCACATGGAGGGACATGTCTTCTGTGGCATTTGCTGGTTCAGTCATTTCCTCTTCTGAAAGGGTTTCTTTAACCTTAGAGGGAGGTTTTGTTTCCAAGAATCCTGTAGGTGGGCTCTCAGTCTTCATTACGGGTTCTATTCTCCTCAAAGGAAAAGAGCTTTGGGGCCCCTTTAAAGCTGGTTTGCTAGAAAGCAAGATGGTGGATAAATTGAAAGAGCCAGCAGTAACAGTCCTCTCTGGGGTCCTTGTCTGCATCAGTTGACTCACCATTGCTGATGAAGTGTGGTCTTTAGGAGGAGGACTTGCTCTTCTCACTGGCAGAGAGTCCCCTTTGGAGGTAGGGCTATGATCTCTCTTTTCTGATCCTGAATGTTCTTGGCTTGTAGTTTCCAATTTGGGCAACATGCGTGTGGATGTTAGTCCATATTCTGTCCCAGGTGAAGAGCCTGCCAATTCCCCATTGCATGGTCTTTGGGGTGCTGCTCCTCCTGGCCCATTAGGATTCCTGATCTGCACCACACCAGGGAGGCCAGTTGTTACTGAGGGGGTAGAAGAACGCTGCCATGGAGTACCTGCCACCTGGTATTTAGGTTGGGTGGATATCTGGTCCTCAAACGGCTCAGGGGAAAGCAAAGATGCTTTCCAGTGAGTCTTGGCTTCTTCAGAGTGTCCAGTTCTAACTTCTTTTTCATGGCTCACCCTGAATTCTTGTGCTGTAGATGGCCACATTGTTGTAATGGACGCTGTTTCTAAAGTGTGTTCAAATTCTTCCCCGTGTAGATCTGCAAAGGGGCCCGATCCTGGAACTTGAGCACTAGGGCCATAGACTTTGGTCTTGCTTGGCTGTTGCAACCATGAAGTTTTGTGTCTTGTTTCAGCAGGTCTAGAGGTGTGAGACAGAGGAAGAGGAAATGTTCCCTCTGTAGGATGTATAGCCTGGTTGGTTTCCACTGCCAGTGAAGCCCAATCGTGTAAAGTGGAAGTTTGGCTTGGCAGTTCTGCATGGACAAGGGTCTGCCCCTCAGCCTCCAGCTCAGGTTCAGTAACTTGCACTAAGAGAGGCCCTGGTGGTGTGTGTGTTGTAAGTGACTCTTTTCTGTAGCCCTTCCTGGCCAGCTGAGCAGCTGACCGATCAAACTGTTCCACTTGGGTCTGGTTGCTCTTTGAGTAAGTTGCTACATTTAGCTTGGAAACGGCAAGAGGGCCTATGACAGAAGCCCACAGGGATGGGGCTCCAGCAGTTGCCTGACTAAGGTGGCTTTCCTGAGCCTCTGAACTTCCAAGAGAGGGAAGTCCCTGGGTAGCAAGCATGCCAGGTTCCAATCTATGTCTTGTATACTGTTCTTTGCCACTAGAAGATAGCACATCGGTTGGCCTGCTCCCTTCCTTGGTGTGGAAGCTTTCCATTTCCTTTTTCATAATCTCACTCTGGCTCTCAATTGTGCCAAAGCTTCCCAGGCTTTCCACTTCACTGTGTTTGGTTTCTTCCAGTCCCACCACACCGGAGGCTGTGATCAAGTTCCTGGAGGCTCTTGGAGAGGCTGTTGTGTATGAAGACCCTGCTTCAGCCTGGACTATGGGGGTTGTAGAAGCAGTGCTACCTGTTTCATTTCTAAAGATGCTTATGGTCTGAAGAAATAGCTCAGCCAGCTGTTTCCCAGTTTGGTTTTCCATTGCAGAGAAAGGGCGGTCCTCAGCTGGGCTTGGGGAACCATGTCTATCCTCGGCCTCACTGCTTCTCATTAATGGGGAGCTTCCGATCTCCATAGCAGTAGATAGTTCTCCTCTCACCATAGTAGTAGGCAGTTCTGTTCTATGCTCCATGTGCATAGCTCTTGTTCCAAAAGGTGTCTGTTCCAGAGCTTTCTTACCAAGTCTTGTGGCAGCTCCCTGGACCGTTCTCATTGGAAAGGCGTCTGGGCTTTTGGTCAGAAAGGAAAGCGAAAGCTCCACCTCTGGAGCACTGCTTGTCGTTACTTCTACGGGGCTTTGGTCACTTGGTATGTCGACCTCCTCATAGTTTGGAGGCTGGCTTCTCAACTCCCTTGCACTACTGGTAGGATTCTGCAGAGTTTGCGGTTCAGAAGTCTTCTGGGCAACACCACTCACTGCCATTTCTCCAGATACGGTTTGATGCAGCATCTCTTCTGTAACCACTAGAGATTTTTCACTCCCTTCTGCTTTACCAGGGGTGTGTTGAGACATTGTCCTTTGCATTTGCTTCTTTGGCCCAGGTGACCAAACCTCCCTTGTCTGGGCTTCTGTGGTACTAATGTTTTCACCAGCAACCTTGCTTGATGGTGTGATGGTCCCCAGAGGCTCTCTGGCAGGATGTGGCATTTCACTGGACGACGCTATAGAACTGAGATTCCAGGCAGTAGATAATTTGGGTTTGTTTTGCGTTGTATGGGGCTTAGGCTCACTTGGAATGAAGTCCATTGCATTCTCTTTGATGACTCCCTTGGTAGATGCCTCTGAAAACAAAGCAATTAGAAGTTCTGTCATTTATCATACATGTTCCCAGCCACATGTTCCTCTGTCATGTCACATGTCCCATGTCAAAATCTTCCCAATTTCTGGAAAGTTTTCTTCCCTTTTGAAAGATGCTTCTGTGTTGTAGCCAACATTAGTCAAAGCAGACCCACTGAAGTCATTGGTTGTGTATGCAACTTATACTCAAAGAACATTCTTTCCCTCAAAGAATTCTGGGCACAGTAGAGTTTACAATTCCCAGAAACCCTTAAACTACAGTGCCCAGAATAATTTGAGGGAAAGAAAATGCTTTCAAGGTATAGCATGTACACAGCATAGACATGACTAACTCAGCTCCATTAATTTCAGTGAATCTTAGTTGGATACAACCCTCAATTACCGTATTCTCCCTCATTCTCAAGCCACTATAGAATTTTGGCAGGAAATTGTTCTGGATAATATTTTTCTCCCCATAAACCTTTCTTCAACAATCTGCAGCCTTCCTGGCTGCTCAAACCTCCTGATCTGGAAAAGCTACATAGGAGGCATTATCTCACAGGCACCCAGGAAGGCTGCAGAGTACAGATCTCTGGTGAGCAGATTTGGAGAATGAAAGAAAGGACACACCCACAACACCCTTTGGCTAAACTCAGAAGTAAGGCAAGTGCAACACAACCCCTGCACACACCCCCATGAGAATTTCACCAAACTATTCTCCCTTTTGATAATGTGCAAGTGCAGTTCCTTCTCTCATTAACTGAGGGAGAATGGCTTTTTAAAAGGCATAAGAAATTTAGCACAGCACTGCTTCACCCATTGTTAAGTTGTGTGCATCAAAAGAGATGTGTACATGAACACAATTCTGTTTATCATGCCAGACACATTTGGAGCATCATAGCTGACTGCAGCTGGGGACGCTCAAGAGCCAACCTGCAACTCCCTTGATATTTAAGGCGAGGAACAACCTTAGCTGTGTGGGGTAGAGAAACCAAGAAACTGAGGGTTCATTCAGACTTCTTTTAAAGCTCTGTGTCTGGGTTTTTTTAATTATTTTTGTCCCAGTGCCTTCCCTGGGAAAACCCGCATTTTACTACTAAATCAAAGCAAATGGCCAACACATGGAAAACTCAATTGCACGCATGCATATGCTTTCAAAATATAGGATTTGGGAAACTAAGCTTTGTTGAGTCTTCATTCTCTTACCTGGCTGTGCTGCAGCCTGAGAACATTTATAAAGCTTGTTGACTCTGGCAACATCTGAATTGCTCAGGTTCCACCTTTGTCCAAGAAGGGTCAGGGAACTGGAGAGTGGTATTATGGTGGGTGAGCCAGACATGCTGAAGGCATTCCTAGTGGAGGCAAAGAACAAGATAAAGCAGTGTGAGTCACTCTTGTACATACACAGGTGGATTTTCCTGGTTCTGCTTAACATAAGGTAAAGGTAAAGGGACCCCTGACCATTAGGTCCAGTCGTGACCGACTATGGGGTTGCGGCGCTCATCTCGCTTTATTGGCCAAGGGAGCCAGCGTACAGCTTCCGGATCATGTGGCCAGCATGACTAAGCCGCTTCTGGCAAACCAGAGCAGCGCACGGAAACGCCATTTACCTTCCCGCCGGAGTGGTACCTATTTATCTACTTGCACTTTGATGTGCTTTCGAACTGCTAGGTTGGCAGGAGCAGGGACCAAGCAATGGGAGCTTACCCTGTCGCGGGCATTCGAACCACCAACCTTCTGATTGCTAACCCCTAGGCTCTGTGGATTAACCCATAGCACCACCCACGTCCCTCTGCTTAACATAGGAAGGTGCTTTATATCTAGCACCATCAAGCTTAGTACCACCCACTCTGACCGGCAGCAGCAGCCCAGAGTCTCAGGTACAGAAGGGTCTTACCTGCTATTCAACCCTTTGAACTGGAATGTAAGAAGCTAAGAAGAGCCTGCTGGTGTCCAAGAACACATCCCGTCGGTGGCAGCCAGTGACTGGTATTCAGAAGCACTACTGGAAATCACCCATAGCCAGGATTCTTCATGCAAACAAAGTCATGGTCCCACCACAAGGGTCCCTATCACCAGCCGTCCCATCAGATAGCCAGTGTAGGTCACGTTCCTCAGACACAGTGGCTCAGACATGTCCCATGGCTTACCAAAGAATATGCATGTAAGAACAGGAGCACGAATGGCAGGCTCCAGACAGGTTGGAAAATTCTGCCCTTACTAGAAATGCACCTGCTTTTGCAGACAGTCACCCAGAACATGCAGCACCCCTTTGGCAATGTGGACATACCTGCCCTGGCCCCGCTCCACTGCCAACAAGAGGCAGCCCAGGGGGCTTCACATGTCCCCAATATTTTCTTTATAATACCTAGGAGCCTTCTTGTAGGTTTGCTTACCTGGCATAGTGCATTACAGAGGAGTAGTCATAATCCACCAGCATGTTGGTATTCCAAGACTTCATGAAGTTTATTTCAAAGCCTGTGAATCCAAGAAGGGGATTAGGTCTACAAGCAGGAGGGTCTCAGCAGCAGTGGATAACAAGCATTCAGAGTCCCTGGTCCCACTACAGGGGAGGAAGTCCCAAGTGAATTTGATAGATTTGGCATTAAAAGCGAATTGGGTTTAATTCCCCTAGTCCTGGCAGCTCAGCAGAGAGCCCAGAGAGCTGCATTTGGTCATTGAGCACAAGGTCCCCACCCCAAACAGCCTGGCAGCAGCTCTCCAGGTTTCAGGCAGGGGGTATTCCCTCCCTCATGCGCTGGAGCCAGGGTCTAATGAGGCAGCCCGTTGTGGGGGTGCTCGGTCATGCCCCCTCAAAAAAATACCCCTGGGGTCACACTGTGCCACTGCACAGAGCCAGCTAGAAAAGCCGAAGCACCCATTACCAGTCAAGATTTCATCCCAGGAGATGCTGATGTACTTGTCCCGGTCTGCTCTGGAGTGCTCATGCCAGAAGCCCACAACATGCATGAGCTCATGCAGTGCCACCCCCTTCCCCTTGCGGAGGCAAGCGGGCGCCAAGGAAACCACCTGCATCCCACCAATGCGCCCAACACTGGAGAAGCAGCTGGAGAGAGAGAGCGAAAGAGATGCGTCAAGAAGTTGCATTGCAACCAAACAACCTATCCCATGCCTAAGGAGCCAATGCTCATAGGGTACCAGCCTGCCTATTTAAATATAGATAGCCGTTTTGTGGTAGAAAAAGCAAGGGAACACAACAGTACATAAAATCTGCATCGGAAATCTACAGAAAGATCTAGCAATAAAAAGCAAAAGCAATATACTAAAATGGTAACAACTCTTCAGCAAACTCCAAGAGCCACAAAAAACACAATGTTCTAGTAACATTGTGAAGTAATCTTCAAACCCATCAATGCAGTAGGCCTTTTGGATGTCGCTGGAGAGGAAATTCTACAACCATGGTGCCACCACTGAAAAAAATATTCCTAGTAGACAATGTCTTGTACTCAGTAGCATTGTATGCATGTTAATAGTCTTACAAGTGCTAAGTGAACCGCATCAGAATATTTTCTAAATACAACATCCAGCAAATAAACAACTTCTGATCCACAAATTAGGTCCATCCATATGAAGTGCAGAAAACTTTATAAGCCAACACTCAAACTTGCTAACCTTTGACATGTACCCCCAAATGAAGTTTTGGATTTGAAACCGGGACTTCAAAATTTGATTGTTCCTCATCTGTTCAAGGGGAAATTCTACCAGCTGGTTAAAATCAAGACATTTATCTTTCTACAGAAGTGTATTACATGTTGTTAAAAGCAGCTCCCATATACCACCCAGAGTTGGCTACTATTGAAGAATGTCATCGCATGTCTAGCATAACTGCAAATATTCAAAAGTCAACATTTCCAAGATCCTTTTCAGCACATGGCCTATCCCAAAATTTTGACTGGTGCTCTCCAAATGATCTGGAGCTACAGCTTCCATCATCCACAGCCGGCATGATTATCTGCATATTAGGCCAGGAAGTTGAGCTGCAGAACAAAACTGGAGGAGGCAGAGGCACTGGAAGGAAGAGAATCTAGCTTTTGCAGGTGGTGGGTCATCCACTAGGAGACCACCCCATTACTCCCCAGTAAGAAAAATCTTGTAAGTCACTACTAACCCAGAGAGCGGGGCAATGGCAATGAAATCTCTCTGGTTGGAGTAAGGGACAAACTTGATGCACGTGAACTTTGAAAAGTCTTCAAATGCTCCCTTGAGTATCTTCACACTGGATTCGTCTGGCAGAAACAATAAGAATACAGGCAAGAGCAGTGTCAGAATGCTCAGAGCAGAATCCTTTCCCTCAGAATAAGAGCACTTAGCAAGTTCAGCTTATCAAATGCAAGACATTTAAGTAGGCCTGTCCCCTCCTGTTGCACACATCAACACACCCTCAGCCCCTTCCCTTGCCCCTGCCTCCCAATCATAGTCATCCAGGGGAGTCAACGCTATCCTGGTAGCTTGCTCTCATTCCAATGAGAAGCAAGGAGGATATCCTGGAGCCAGTAGTGGCGGCGGAGAGTCACAGAGTTAAGTCATGAAATCTGTTCCCACAGATGTCATGATGGCCACCAACTGAGATAATTTTAAAAGATAATTTGACAAGTTGATGGAGTATAAGGCTAATGATGGCTAGTAGCCATGATGGCTGTGTTGGAAGCAGAATCCTCATCATTATCTACTATGAGAACTATAGTTCTAACAACCATTCTCTTTTTCCCAGGGAACTCTGGGAACTGCAGCTCTGTGAAGGAAATAGGGGTCTCCTGACAACTCTCATCACCCTTAAAATACTACAGTTCCTAGGGCTTTGGATGCATAGTGTGGATGGGGGGGGCTAAGTTATTCAGCACCTTGATCATTCAAAACTTGGCCTCCCAACCCAACACCAGTAGCAGCCCCAGGAAAAAAATGGAGGGGGGCACAGAAGGGGCTAAGTATAGTTCTAGATGGACAAGCTGTTAAGAGCTCTGAAAGAAAAATAACAGTAAATGTTAACGTCAGGAGTCTTGCTTGGGGAGAGAAGGCGGTTTTGCCAGAAAGGTGGAAGATGGATCCACTTGCTCCTCAACTGGACTCCATCCAGTCTCCATCATCTCTCCCTCAGCAGCAAGGCTGGGCAAATCCATTCATTTATCTTTATTCTCTCACTGTCCCTATTCCAAGTTCAATTCTCCACATCAGTTTATGAATTAAAAACTGTTTATGAAAATTCATCAGCATTTCACTGCTAATTTCTCCCAAAAGGCACATCTTTGTATGCACTTTTGCCCAACTTAATGTCTTTCTGTATGTTAGTTTCACAAGCACGTACATTTTTATGCACACCCAACTTGTATACACATTTTTGCTGGTATTGCAAGCCTACAAAACTGCACTGAACAGTCAGAGAAGTGCTAATTTTGAAGAATGGCCATCCGCTTGTGTATTTTGGAAAGTGCTAATGAGCAAAATTTGCCTATACAGTGGTGCCTCGCAAGACGAAAATAATTCGTTCCGCGAGTCTTTTCGCCTTGCGATGTTTTTCGTCTTGCGAAGCACGGTCCGTCGCAACTGCGCCTCTTCAAGGGGCTTTAAGAAAAAAGCGCAAGACGTTTTCGACCTGCAAAGCAAGCCCATAGGGAAATTTGTCTAGCGAAGCAACGCAAAACCCTTTCGTCTAGCGAGTTTTTCGTCTTGCGAGGCATTCGTCTTGCGGGGCACCACTGTAAATGCAAAGTGTGGGCTTATCCACACTTACCTTTCCCTGGTCCATGCTTTATAGCTCCATGTCTGAATCCCCCCCCTTTTTTTGCTCTGGAGCTTTCCCCATGAAAACCCCCATTCTTTAGCACTCAATCGGAACAAATGAAAATCTGCAGAAAACCCAACTGCTGTTTGCTCCAATTCAGCTTTAAAGAGGTTTTCAAAGGGAAAGTTCTGGGGCAAAAAAAGGGGGGTTCTCAAACAGAGAGCTTTAAAGCGTGGAACTGTGCCTGGAAAGAGCAGGGCAAAAGGTAAAGTATGGGCAAGTCCTGAATCAGGTTTCTACCCTATCTCTATGTAACGAATGCCATGTTTGAATTGGCCGCAAGATGGCTGAAGAACGCCACACAAAATGGATGCTGTTAATGAACAATTGATGAACTATGTTGATCAAAGAGCTAATGGACTGTTCATGTTCTAGCAAAAGTACTGTACCTGCAAGGAAGCGTAAAGACCAAGCAATGCTGGTTACAAAAAATGAGTATCGTACTGTGCCAAAAGTTACAGAAGACCAGGTACAAACAATGAGAGTTGTGATATGCCAACAACATGCTAAAGACAAAGGACTGCCAAGAGCATGCTAAGGACGGAGGACTGCCAAGAACATGCCAAAGGCAGTGAGAAATGCTAAGATTCAGATGAACACACACACAAAAAAAACTCCCTAAGACTGAGTCTTTTCAGATGAGTCTGTGTGTCAGACGCAGCTGGGGCCTTGCTGTCTGATCACCCAGGACTCTTACTGGAACTTGATCACTTCCAGGAAAGAGGCGGTGAGTATGTTTGCTTGTGTTTTGCATGAGTGACTGAGTGCATGTTCCCTTGTCTTGTTATGTCTTATGTTAAGCAATAAAGAAATGTTATGTAGAAATTCCAATATATTGGTTGTCTTGTGTTCTTCCTGGAGTGCACTGAATCTCATTTATGCTAAACAGCTAAACAGATAAAAGAACCTAAGTTATTCATAACATCTATGCCCTGTTCCTACTGGAAGAGGTTCCAAAGTTTGTCACTTACCATATTTGTAGGAAATTACATAGGGAATTTGGACAATCCCTCTCTTCTTTGGCCACCTTGGGTTGGCAGATGGGAACAGCCTGAAAGGACTCTACATGGGAGAAAATCAGCACCACTTTCACATCAGAAGCTGCATTGTAATGTGCCAGACCGTTCCCAGCACTGGCTGGCAGCAGCTCTCCAGGTTCCAAGGAAGAGCTTTTCCAGGGACTGAACCTGGGACCTTCAGCTTGTCTGCCCACTGAGCTGCAGAAGCCCTTCCACAAACAGAATGCCAAGTTCTCCTGTTAGGGACACTCCTGAGGTCACACCAAGGATTGCAGTGACCTCATCGGTCTCTGGGCAGCAGTTTTTATGCCCTGCTTGTTCTTTTACTCTTTTAGTTTACAGAAGCAACCCAGCAGGCAATACCAAATTGTGGGCCAACACAGGCTGCCAACACAATGCCAAGTTGCTGAAGCAAATCAGGCTGAGCAGAGCACCTGGAAGCCTCATGTGTGGCTCTCTGAGATGCACAGAAAACAGGCAGGATAGAAATGCAAAAGGGTTGCTTTAGGCACCAGTCTTCTAGGGGCACAAAGCTAACAGAATCCCCTGGGCTGGTGAGAATGGGCTTCCCAGCAGTGCAAATGCGTAGCAGCTTCAGAGTTTTTCTCAGGACTGCAGCAGATGAATTCATGCAAACTATCAGTCATCCTCCTCTCCCACACAGTAGGGTTGCCATATTTTAATAGGTAAAAATCTGGACACAAAAGTTGTTGAGAGAGTAAAAAAGGAGGTTTTTAAGGAATATATTTTTAAGGAAATTCACCAAAATCTACACTTACATACAGATTTCAGCCATTTCCGTCCAAACATATTTTCTGACAACCAAATCCCAGCTATGTCTGGGAAATTCTGGACATATGGCAATCATACCGTACGGGTAGTTTGGTAAGCAAGCAAGCTGCTCCTGTTACCCGGATTGAATGGGATGCAACAGGATGTAGAGAGCAAGGATAGCAAGAGCAGTGTTCTTCAGTTGTTTGTGAGCTGCAGTTCTTATCACCCCCTGATCACTGTGATTGCTGGCTGGTGCTGATGTGAACTGTAATCTGAATGCAGCCACTCCTGATGTAGAGGCCCATGGGTAAATCAAGTAAATATATAAAAATACTTAACTGACCAACTGTGTTGCAGATAACTCGGTTCTGAACCCCCCCCCCAACATAAAGCCTGCCCCTAAAATAAATCCTGGCTACGCCCACAGCCTGGCCACACTCAGATCTTCCACTAAGTCATCTTAGGAAAGAGTCTGTCTCTTGCACCAGTTCTGCCATCATTACCTACCGCTTTGATGATATCCCCCTCGATCAGAAAACTGCTTTCTGGCGCCCCTGGAAAAATCAGCTCTGGGAAGAGAAAAATGGGCTCAGTACCTGGCAGAAGCCTTTACCTGATCAAGTAGCCTAATACGACAGACTAGAGCTGAAAGCAAATTGCTGCAGTTTTTAACTTCAGACCTGCCACTCTGGTCACTCACATTTTGGATGCAACATTTTCTAACAAAATTCAGGTTTCTCATACACATTTTTCCATCTCTGGGTTGATTTTGGCAGCATCAGAGGTCTTAGATGGTGAACACTGCATTTGATAGATGACACCCACACCATATGTTTGAAGAGCATGGCTTTCCCAAAAAGCACCCCAGGAACTAAAGTTTGCTTCTTACAGAACAAACAAACTACAGTTCCCAGATTGGGGGGGCATGGGCTTCAAATGTGTGGTGTGGATGTAACCATAGCTATACAATGGGATCCACTGCAAGAGAACAAAAGTTGCACACAGTGTCCCAATAACCATCTGTGCTGGATGTAGCAGGGATCTGCACTTGAGTAGAATTTTTGGAATTTGAAAGCTGAAAAATCCAGCACACCCTAGTGCTGCGGTTCCACCCAGTCACTGGCTGTGCCAGCCCTCAAGACTGGCAGCTATCCTTGAATGCATGCCTGGCAATATCAAGCCCAAAGTGTGGCCAAATAAGGTTCCCAGTGGCCAGGGTTGAGTGAGTGGTTTCAGTGCACCCCTGCATATAGCAGGGTCATGAACCCCCCTTTAGGCAGGGCAGCCTCTGCTTAAGGGGCAGTTCATTAAAAGAAACACAAGGCAAAATAAAGAAACACAAGGCGGAATAGTAGGAAACATGACAGTGACTATTAAGTTTGGGTCAATTTACTCATGAAAGTGACCCAAACCTTGCAACTTACAAAAACAGCAGACTGAACCAGGGCAATGGGGGAAAATGTATAAATCAGCATATTGAAGTGCCTGCTACTACAGTAAGTAAGTGGTTTCATCATTTATAGGCTGGGGGTGGGGGCATGTGCTCTTCAGAGTCAGCAGAAGTACTTACCTTGGTTAATGTCAAGGATGTCATCAGGGGGATCCCTGGCCTCGTCCCAGTCACTCCCTTGGGCGTGCTCAATGTAGAAGGTGTCTCCCCGGCCATGTACGGGCAGCGCTAGAGAGAGGCACACCCATTGCATCAACATCCACACCTCGTTGGAAGGACCCAAGAGGAGGCTAGCCACAGAGGAAGCCAGTGTGGTGGAAAGGCCAGGACCTGGAAGGCCTGGGTTCAAATCCAGGATTAACTGAGAGGGAGAACCGTAGTCTCTTTGAAGTAAAAAGTGGGATATAAATTCAATAAATATTGGAAATTGCCTTACACTAGGTCAGGCTTCTTATTCATTTAGCTTACCAACTTCTACACACTGACTTCCCCAAATCTCACCCATCACCACCTGTTACCTGAACCATTCAATTCAACCTGGGGCCTTCTGAATACAAATCAGGTGCTCTGCCTCTGAGCTATGCCTCCTACTGCTGTTTCAGGATGCAAAACAGCCTAGGTCATGTTGATGCTTTACTCACATCCCCACCATACATTTACAGTACATAGTTTCCCACCTCAAAGAATCCTGGGAACTATAGTTTGCTGTGTGTGCTGGGAACTGTGCCCTAATAGCTCTCAGCACTCTTAGCAAACTACAGTTCCCAGGATTCTTTGGGGCGGGTGGAAACCATTACTACTTGAAGAGGTATAAATGTGCTCTGAGCATATAGTGTGAAAGTGACCAAGGCATTACAGATTTATGGCTACTCAGGGCTTCTGAAGACAGGAAGGGCTTCTAACAAGTCCTGAGAATGGTGGGCTAATGGGAGTCGGTTCTTAAGGGGAAGCTGTGACCATTTTAAAACCAGTTTTAGATCTGCACCACAGCCAGCACTGAATAGCACAATAAACATAATGTAAATTTAACTCTGTATCCCTACTAATCACTCTTCTGCCACCAGTGACCAAAAAGAACCTTTGCTGTTCAGTTTGATTTGTCAAGAAGATAAATACTAGGCTTCACCACAGGATGGCAAATTTGCAAATAACACACTGAATTAGACACAGATTACTGAGCATTTTATATCATACTTTTTGCTGCTTCAAGTACCTACATTTCTCTATTTTTGCAACAGTCATCCTTAAGCAAAGCATTGTGCAGATAGAAGGCACGGAGTGTGAAAGCAGCCTAGCTGAACATGCTACCTAACCCAGACCCCAGGATAGCCCTCTATTGGTAGCTTGCTTAAAACATATGGTCACCAAAAGGTTTAAGAGTCATACCACAGAGAGAGCCCCTGGCCAAGTGAGGCCAAAGCACGCTACTTTCCAGAGCAGCAGACCCCACCCACCCAGGAGCAACAGCAGCCTGGGTCCCAGGATCTGCCAAGTGGTGGGGCGCTGCAAGTTCTTGGGAACAAAGGCATCCGTGTTTTGTTGAGTCAGAGCATTGGTCTGGCTGGCAACAGCTCTCCTGGGTTTCAAGCAAGGGGGGCGGGGTCTTTCCCAGCCCTTCCTGGTGATCCCAGGGACTGAACTTAGGAGCTTCCGCATGCAGCTAGCCCTGAGCTAAGGCCCTTCCTCTTCCACAAGGTCTACAAGCAGACGCACTGATGCCTCATTGTAAAAAAAATTAGCCCTTACCTGAAAGCAGCAAAAAAACACTTATAACCACAGTCCAAACATGAAGGAACACAGCCATAGCAGAAGAAAAAGCCCACTGTTACTGATAAATGTATGATAAATCTCCCCTAAACAAACTGCAAACAATACTTAGGCCACAAACAAAGGGGACCCCTGGATCTTTTATATAGAGCAGCAGTGAAAAGGCAACACCTGGCAAAAGCCTCTTCATTAGGAGGTGAGTTTAACCCCTTGTGTGATGAAGCCCTTCTGCAGCTTGAAGAGCTCACTCAACCAATACAGATCAGATTGCCACCTTTTCCCGTCTGGATCTGCTCCTGGGCCTTTAAGAGCAGCCCGCACTTTGAAGATTAGCAGGTGAAGCCTTTTCCTGTTGTGGGGATTGTAATGACAGAGCTTGTGATTTGGTGATGCTCCCTTAAAGCTAAGGACTTGGCAGTCTGAGGACTTGCCCTGCCGTTTCTTAGTCCTAGAGTCGTAAAGTTGGAAGGGACCCTGCAATGCAGGAATATACAGGTGGCCAATATGGGGATCAAACCTGGTTATCAACACCGTGCTTTAGCCAACTGAGCTGACTGCCTTCCGTTTCAGTTCTAGCAGAGGGTCTTAGAGGCCCCTCTGAATAAAGCCTCTTTTATAAAACTGCTCCTCATTCCTGGTGCTCAGAAACATTACAGAGATGTACTGATAGCAAAAGTTTTGCCCATTCAGGAATTGCCTTTGCTGGATCAGGCCCATAGCTGGCAACGTTTCCCTTTTTTTAAGGGAAATCCCCTTATTCTGAATAGGATTCCTCGCAAGAAAAGGGGAAAGTTGACAGCTATGGTAAGGCCCCCTAGCCCAGCTTTTTTCGCTTCTGGTTTTAGTGTGCTTATTGTGAATTGCATTTATATTTCACTGTTCATGTAAACGGCCCAGATTATGTGCTTGGATTGCTGACACAGCAATGTAATAAACAGACAAACAAATAGTTATTTATATAAATAAATAATAGGGGCGTAAAAGGGAGCGTTTCAGCAGGTGCAACTTGAGGCCAGGGATCAGGGCCTGGGGCTGGCATTGTCAGGGAGCTGCTGGTGCTCACTCCCCCATTTCTCATACCCTCCAACATTTCTCCGAAGAAAATAAGGACGTCCCATTCCATAATGATAATTTTATTATTTATACCCCACACATCTTACTGGGTTGCCCCAACCACTCTGGGCAGCGTCCAACATATATAAAAACATAAAAAGTATTAAACATAAAAAAACTTCCCTCTGCACAGGATTGCCTTCAGATGGCTCCGGGGTCTGATAACTCCATACCCTCCAACATTTCTCCAATGAAAATAGGGACGTCCTAAGGAAAAGTGGAATCAAATCTAGAATCAAATCAGAAACTGAGATTCTCTAAATCAGTGATGTCCCTGGAAAATAGGGACACTTGGAGGATCTGCTTTATTTCACCTCCTTGCTGCTTGCTTGCCAGCCTCATCCAAGCACATCATCAACAGCCAGGAGAAGGAGAAGTTGTTTTCACTGCCATTGCTCTCTCCTTCTGAGAAGTGATGGGGATTAGGTCATGATGGAGAGGCCAGTGGCGACAGTGGCAAGGAAGTGAGCCCACTCAGTGTCCACTATGGGCATTTTGCCCAAGGCCAGCCCCCATTCTTCATTTCCAAGCTAACACTGCCATAAGTCCATCTGCCTCAGTGCAAAGGTTTTGAACAGCCCAAAGAAAGAGGCACTGTGTCCCTGTCTTCCTGCTCTTATAAGCAGCATTTAGCCACAAGGGGGCAGACTCAGCTAAACAGAAGAGGATGTGCAACAGATGCTTCTATACATCATGTTTGGGGCTCCAACTCCCATCAGCCCCAGCCAGCACAGCTGTCTGAAACAAAACATCTGGAAGTTACCAGGTTGGCAAAGGCTAATATAAATGGACAGACACCTACACACATACCCCATACTAACCCAAATGTCCTTGTTCCCTCTCTGATGTGCTAAACAATATTGCAAAGAGATGGAGAACAAATATTGTTTTTAACAGGAGATTAGACAAAATCAGAAAAGTAAGACTTTTTGAGAAGCTGATATTATCTATACTTGGCATGGCTAGAAGTTTCTGCAGCCAATCGGAAGCTGCGCCTTTGTTTCTGAACATTTTGGAAGTTGAACAGACTTCTGGAAGAGATTCCGTTCGACTTCCGAGGTACCACTGTATATCCCACAAGTCCCTGGTTCAAAGTTCGCCTAAGCTATTCACTTGCCTCAGTAGCCTTTGGGAGTGCCTTGTTGTATCAAGCCCTCATGGAGGTTTATAATGCTGGCCTTGTGTGGCTGAGAGAATAATCGTGATGTGATGTGTAACGTTCTTTGAAATATATTATTACTGCCTTCAAAGGAAATAGGGGCCAGGTGCACACATGAGGGCAGTGGACTGTGTGTACGCATTCATGCGTAAGCAGGCCAGCATGAAAGAATATCTGAATGTTCCACGGCTATCTTTAGGACCTGTGTTGGTGCCCACAAGTGAGTGAACATCTGTGACTGGGATTTTCTAGCTGATTTGGGTGAGTGGGCTGAGATGAAGTAATGCTGCTGGGTAAATTTAGAGCAAACAGAATGTTTCTGGCTGTGGGGGGGGGTAACTGACACATAGAGCAGGGGTGCCAACTTGAATGAAATATTGTGGGGGCCCAGGTAAGCCCTGCCCTGCACAATCAATCACATTACACGGTGCGCACACACCATTTTAATAATAATAATAATAATAATAATAATAATAATAATAATTTATTATTTATACCCCGCCCATCTGGCTGGGTTTCCCCAGCCACTCTGGGCGGCTTCCAAAAGAATATTAAAATATTGTGATACATCAAACATTAAATGCTTCCCTAAACAGGGCTGCCTTCAGGTGTCTTCTAAAAGTCTGGTAGTTGTTGTTCTCTTTGACATCTGGTGGGAGGGTGTTCCACAGGGCGGGTGCCACTACCGAGAAGGCCCTCTGCCTGGTTCCCTGTAACTTGGCTTCTTGCAGTGAGGGAACCACCAAAAGGCCCTCGGTGCTGGACCTCAGTGTCCGGGTAGAACGATGGAGGTGGAGACACTCCTTCAGGTATACTGGACCTGGGAATGCCCATCAACTTTGTCGGGGCTCAGCCCCCTCAGATATTTTATTGTGTGGGCTGAAGCCCCCGCAGCCCCTACAGCTGGCTCCTATGACAGAGACAGAGTCCATTGGTATTTCTGATAGAGGTGAAATAGCAATAAATGAAAGTTCTTGAGAAGGTTCTAGGGTGCTCTTTCCTTTTCTTCACCCTGACTGTAACTTCTGATCTCCCAAATCTGAGAAGGGTTGCTAACTATTTTCTTTTACTGCCCCTGACCCTGTGCCTTTATAATCTGACATACAGAATTTAAATGGGTGAATCGCTTCCTGGCAAGATATGTGAAAGACCAGACACAGGTACTTAATCTTAACCTCTCTCTCTCTCTTATGCTGCTGTTAAAAAGGCACAGGGGAGGAAAAAGCAGGGGAGGAAATGGAAACCCCAAATTGGCACAATCTTGCCCAAAATTGGTGCCAATGGTAGTGCTGCTTTTCCACCAGTTCTTGTTGAAACTGCACTGAAAAGAACTCTGGCCAAAAGTTTCAATATAAGGAATAATTCCTACTCAAGAGTTGAAAAGAAAAACGTGTACTCCGAAACAGGGCCCTGTCCTGGTCACCACTACTGAGTCGTACATCTGATTCACACTCCGGATACTCCTTTTCGGCCCCATTTGATCCTTTATTCTTTACTCTTCATTCTGATTTTATACAATATGGACTCTTTTTGACTGCTATTGAGACTTGTATAAAACAATTGTTGTGCACTGGTATTTCATGTACCTTTGTACTATATCACTGTGTATTTGAAACTCATTATTTCTGTACTTAAACGTTGTATCCAAACTTACCATTACTTTAAAACTATCGTACTTACACGGTGTGTTTAATTTACTACTAGCTTCAAACTGTTATTCTTAGCAGAATACACACGTTTTTCTTTTCAACTCTTGAGTAGGAATTATTCCTTATATTGAAACTTTTGGCCAGAGTTCTTGATATATCCTTTTCAGTGCTTTTTCACCAGTGGCAGATGTGGCACTTCCCATTTCACCTCAGATGATGAAATGGGACGTGCTGCCCCTGTTGGTCTCTGAGGCATCGTTTGACACTCTAACCCAGGATAGACAAAGGCATGGCCCTTGGTGCCTTTTTCAACGGCCTTTGGTAATATTTGATGCCCCCCAAGCCCAGCCAGTGAGGCACTGGGCTTGGGGAAGGAGACACAAGGCACTGACAGGGGACAGGGTCCTAGAGTTATCCTGCTGATATAAGAATTCTAAGTTATCAAATATGGAGTAAATGTTCATAAATGTACAAAGCAAACAGACATGTAAGTACCGTATTTTTCGCTCTATAACATGCACCCGACCATAACACGCACGTAATTTTTAGAGGAGGAAAATCCGTAGGCATGCCACCCATAGGCATTTCCTCCATACACGCACAGACATTTCCCCTTACTTTCTAGGAGGAAAAAAGTGAGTGTTATGGTGCAAAAAATACGGTATATAAATCACATATCTGAAATAGTACAGGAGAGCAATCCTGAAGCCATAGTCTGGCAAGTATCTGTTAAGATGAGAAAACTATCAATATGGGTAAGAGATTCAGGAACTAAAGTATTTACCATCTCAAAGGAATGGCCAGGCTACCCAGAAAATGCAACCAAGTAAGGTATTATCAGGTATCCTAGCAGAAAGGAGAGAAGCAATACTCTCCAATTTCTGCTGGAGACTGCCTCCTTCAGTGATGTATATATGATGTTCTTGGGGGTGGCCTTGGGTTAGAGGTGTGGGCAATTTCAAAAGTCTTTATAGGAGCTTGTGCACCATTGTTCTGGGTCTCTCCTACCTCCTCGTAAGGAGGGGAGGGAACTCTGTTGTGACAGAAAAATAAAGCTCTGCCTTGCTTTCTATGGATCTTGCCTCCATCCATTCATCTCTAACTGATCATGGACTTAGGGGACTCAGTACCTTGGGCAGCAAAAGCCAATCCCCTTATTTTTTCTACAACACCGCCTCCTTCCCAAAGCCTAGTTAGTGCTTTCCCAGATTTTGGAAGGAGATCAAAAACCATGGCTGAGAGACTAATGGAGGTTGCAGGTATAGCTTTGCCTCTACGCAAGTTAGGATGTCAGTGGGTTTTCAACACACCAGACCTTAGCTGCTGGACTCTGCTGATCAGCTAGTGGCAGGTGTCTGTGATATGCCCATGGTCCTGTATCAGTTGGGTTTCTTTTTCCTGGAAGAGGGAAGGATTAGAAAATGTACTCTTTCCCCCTCCTCCCCTCCATCTCAATATCCCACCTGCCACTCACAGCTAATTCCTCCTGCTGACACACAGCCTGGATTTCCCCCCCCCCCCCAGGGATGGCTCTGGTCTAGACAGGGCAACTTGCCAAGATCCAGGGATGGACTGATTGAGGGCAAGCAGAGGTCAACTAAAGCTCTTGGCCTCTGCGAGGAAGGGGGCATCAATCTTTCTCTGCCAGCTGCCTTGACAAAAACATCAGAGGTAAGGTCAAGCCACATGGCCACAGCTAAGCTTCCACGAGCTTATTCTGTAATCAAATCAAAGTTCTGTACCAAAGGAACACCAATATTATTTTAAGCAGCTAGCGCGGAACAGCAATGAAGCATCTGAGCTAGACTCCTGGGTTCAAAGCTTACATCACTGCAGCCATAAACTCTTCAGGACTGGTGACATGACCGATGAGAACTTTTGACAAATTGAAGGGTTTTATTTTTAAAAAAGAGACCACTTGCAGTGTGGATGCATCCTACTTTAAAGATAAAGGTAAAGGGAGCCCTGTCCATTAGGTCCAGTCGTGACCGACTCTGGGGTTGCGGCGCTCATCTCGCTCTATAGGCCTAGGGAGCTGGCGTTTGTCCACAGATAGCTTCCAGGTCATGTGGCCAGCATGACTAAGCCGCGAACCAGAGCAGCGCACGGAAACGCCATTTACCTTCCCACCAGAGCGGTACCTATTTATCTACTTGCACTTTGATGTGCTTTCGAACTGCTAGGTTGGCAGGAGCATCCTACTTTAGCCTTTGCTAAATGGGTTTTGCCTTGCCTTCCAGGGTTCAAGACGTTGTGTCAGCTGGGCAAAATGTGTGTGTGTGTACAACATCAAACTATATATTTGTTCAACTTGTCTAAAAACTTGTTGCATTGGTTTTACCTTCTTCCTCTGTTGGTTTTACTTGTGTTCCAGAAGATAAAAGTGGGCTACACCTATAAAGATGTCTTGGCCATGGCTTGCTGACTTTCCAGCGCAGACATAGAAATTGTTCAAGCCAGTCATCCTTGGCAGCAAGGGAACATACAGCAGGGACAGAGCAAGGGCTGGTCTGCTCTGGGAGTGACCTCTCTGCATACTTGGAAGCAGACTGGGAAGGGTGATGGGGAGCAGCAGGCAGCCAGGAACCTTAGCTGGGAACGAGCCAAATCCCAAAGGCATGAGCTTCTCCATCCTGGCTGGGGCTCAGAGGGCTGAAATGATATTCTGATACCCAGGACTCCTGTTCCTTTTCATACTCAGGTATCAACAATCCTTGGGATGCAAGGTGCTATTAAACCAATACTGTGATAAATAAGGAAAAGATTGAGCCAGTCTCAAAGAGACTCAAGAAGCAATATAAAAAGTGGTTGTTTATTGCAACAGGTAATAATAAATATAAAGTGCAAAAGACATTTACAGTCAATGTCAGTCGAGAAAGAGGTGCTCCTCTTTCTTCCACAAATGTACAAACTGTATATTGCAGGAGAGGGGGCAGAAAGATGTCACTGGGCACAATCCCCCAGAAAGTTTGCCTGTGGAAGCCTCATTGAAATGAGTGGGAGGTACACAGGACAGCCCAGTGAGTTTACGACAACACCCTGGGGAAGGGAAGGAGGGGTTTATTTGGCTGCAGTGGGTGTTGTCCATTCTCAGTGCATTCAGAAGAAGAGAGCCCCTTCCCCTACCCCCCCTCCATACCAGAAGGCAGGATACTTGCCTGTTCTTCCCCCAGGGCTGGGGGAGGGGGACAGCTGTACAATTGGCAGAGAATTCTCCCCTCTTGATCTGGGGATGCGGAACCCAACTCTCACCCTAATAAAGCTTATCGACTCCCAGTTTCACAGCATATATGAATAACGAGCAATCCGTTACGGATGGAGCTTGATGATCTATGACTGACCTGCATAAGGCTGGAGACCAGAGGCAAGCAGCTCATACCGCTTGGACAATGGAGACAGAGTAGTTCAAGTGTATAATCTTACTTCCTATGCTTAAAATCTGGCCTACAGTTGACTTGAGGATAGTCAGGTGAAGATAGCCAACCAAGCTTCTTTTTAAAAGGACTTCTCACTTACATATTACTCAGTCTTTAAAGCTTCAGTGAAACACCTTCAGTTTTTCTGACAGAAGGCAGAGAGAAGCCTTTAAATGGGGAAGTGTGCTATCAATTCCTGCATAGGGCCAGCTGATCAAGATGTAGAAAAGGAGGGACACTGGAGTGCCTTAGCCATAGGACTATCAAGTCACCTCCATTCAACCTGAATTCTCATGCTGAAGGGAGAATTAGGCCAGTTGCAGTTAAGTCTTATTCAGCTTTTTCAAACCTGGGACTCACCTTAAGTCCAAACAAGCATTGAAGGACATACTTGTTTTGTCCTTTTGGCCAAGCCACAACCCAGCAGTGATTCCCAGTGCACCAGCTGAAGGGGTGGCACAATGGTGAACAGACTGTTGGGGCACGAGCAAGGCAGACTCAGGTTCCCAAAGGCCAACTCAGCCCATGGAACTTAGAGGGTGTCTAGATGCCAGTCACCTTCTCTGGTTAACCTCTCTCTCAAAAGCTGTTGCGAGGGTCAAATGAGAAGAAGCCTTCTTCATGCCACCTTAAGCTCCACGAAGGAAGGGTGAGATACACACCGGCAACGGCTATCCAACTATAAGCCTCTCGCTGGCTTGTTCACATTTTATACTTCACTTTGACATCAGCATACCATATAGGGTACAATGGCTTAGCCCAGCCTTTGCTAACTTGGTGTCCTCCAAATCTACAACTCCCCCAGTGTCCGAAACATCTGGAGAACATCAGACTGCTGAAGGCTGGATCAGCACAATATCATTGCATTATGATAATCAGTTCCCACTTCCCCAAGCAGCTTCAACCTCAAAAAAAGAAAACCTTCTGATAATCCTATCAGGAGTTTGCAGCACAGCGGCATTACCATGCTAGGATATGATGCCACAGCGTTAAGCTGCAATTATTTGCATTTGGGGTGAGTGTGGAAAGTAATGATCAATGAGCACTGGCTTTGGACTGTAGCAGATGAAGAGATCTGGCCTTAAAGCTCTTCCCCAACAAAGGGACAGGACAGCTTCCCAACACACAGTTGGAGCCACCCTCTTTTCTTCACTCCTGATACACTCTTGTTTTGCTTTTGTAGTCATGAGATTGAAGTCAGGATTTAGTGCAATAGAAAACAAATGAACAAAAACCACAACATTGTCCTTTGCTGCAGCACCCGCTTGGAGATGTAAACAGAAACACACATTATCAGTCTTTTTGTCCTCAGAGAGGAAGGTTGCCCCACCCTCCCAGCTGGGTCTGTGGGGCGGCTGGGCTAGTGACACAGCACCTCCGTCTCGAACTGCAGGAGCTGCCCCATGAAGCCAAAGTTGGGAGAGATCACCCCACGGCGCTGCTTGACAAAGTCGAAGGCCTCTTCCAGCCGCACCCGGCGACTCTGGATCAAGTAGGCAAGGCAAATGGTGGCCGAACGGGAGATGCCAGCTTGGCAGTGCACCAGGACGCGCCCACTGCTGTTCTTCACCGAATCTGCAGGAGAAGCAAGCAAGAAGAGCCACGTAAGAGACAGCCCACAAGAGCAGCGCAGCCCTAGAGCCAGAAGCAGCCATATCCAAGGAGCAAGGAGCAAGGAGCATTTATGGGGCAAGGGGGCCATTTTTGTTGCCTGCATGGTAGGAGCAGGATGTAGCTGAGTGGTAGAGCATCTGCTCTGCATGCAGAAGATCCCAAGTTCAATCCCTGGCATCTCCAGGGAGGGCTGCAGCCACTGCCAGCCAGTGTACCCAATATAGATCTAGATGGGCCAATATGAGGCAGCTTGCTGTTTTCCTAATCCATAAGACGGGGAATCTTCTACCAAGTTACTTCTCAAAAGAAGGGGGGTGCATCTGTGTGTTTGCTTGGCATTCTGCGTGGTACAGCTTTGGAGGTCAACCCCCAACTGTCTAAAAAACTGTCTTGCCACTCACAACATTAAGCAAAATAGAGGTTCAAAGAATATCAGTGTGCCATGGGAATAGCAAATCTCTTCCACTATCACCAGGGATAACTTAATCCTCTGGAATATGAGGCAGGTATGGATGACAGTTTCTCTACCACACATCTGCCCCCGTTTGTGGCAAAATCTTCCCTACAAAGTGGCAAGATGATGCAGACAACCAAGCTCACCATCAGGGAATGAGAGTTCTCTGCGCAGAAAAGGTTTGCCTGACTGGTCACCTGCACTTACCAATGAAGTCAATGGCTTCCTGGAACCACACACTGATCTCAGCCATGTGGTTGTCTTCCACTGGGATGCTCTTGTACAGGAACTGGCCTTCGAAGTAGTTGGGGCAGCTGGAGGAGACGTTGAGCACAGCAGTGATTCCGAGGGACTCCAGAACCTCCCGGTTGGAGGAGTGGTAGCAGCTGCCCAGGTAGAGGAATGGCAGAATCTCCACTGGGCCCCCCTGCAGAAGAGAAAGAACAAGGAGAGTGCACCCATCAGTCTTTGTGCCAAAATAGGATTGATGGTGAATATTGTAGGGATGAATCAAGTACTGTTACTACTATGCTATCAAGGTTTATTAGTAGATTAATAAACTAAGCTAATAATGCCAAGGTTGCAGGTTCAATCCCTGTATGGCATATTCGCACACTGCAGTGGGTTGGACTAGATGACCCTCAGGGTCCCTTCCAACCCCACATTTCTTAGATTCTATCATTTAGTTGGTTAATGGGCAAGAGCTTTGAGCTGAAGACACTTTTGCTTTTTTAAAAAAAGGTTATTTGAGTCTTGTATGTTACTGCAAAGGGGAGGAAAGAAAAAAACATTACAGATAACCCTTCCTTCTAACAAAACTTTTGCTGATTAAACTATAAACTCTTGGACTTCCTTGGATATCTTCACAACCATCTATATAGAGGTTTCGGTAATACGCAATCGTAAAAAAAGAATAACTGATTTAAGTTTTTAAAATTCATCTGTTGCTAGACAGACCATAGGAACCAACTAGGGGGCCGGGGGGGCAGAGGGCCCCCCAAAATGCTTGAGAGCTGGGCCTCAAAAAAAATCTGCAGTTGCCATGTGCGCATGCTGGGGCAAGGCAGTGCGCTTGAGACAGACAGTGCATCAGGTGAAATCCTTAAAGTAGGTGACAGCCTTGGTGGTTACCAGCTCCAAGCCTCAGGGAGAGGGTGGACAAGCACACCTGAATAAATATACCTTTATTCAGTCTCAATTGTATTTTGTCATGTGAGCAGTAATTTTACTAAGATTACTCACATAGCAAAGTCTAGACAGTGCAATTAAATGGCCCAGAATATAAATTTTAAAAAATATCTGCTTAGAGTAATATGGGGGGAGGGGGGAACTGGTATTTCGACTTCTCACTGCTCTGGTCTCCAGATTCACATGAACTTACCTGGTCATACAAGGGAGTAACTGCTTCTGTGCTGTTGTCTTCAGGGCTTTGGAGAGCAGGAGATAGAGACGGAGGCGATGTAGGAGGTGTTGGCGACGTCAAGCACAGTTCTGGAAAATTGGCTTGGAAATTCTCAAAGCCACCTAAACATCAGACAAATGGAAAGTTTTTAGTGTGTATCTCAGTTGGGGGATGAATGTTATACAGATGCGACCGCTAAGGGCATATCAGATTAGAATAGTTTATAGTGACCACACATTTCATTCAGATCTATTCATAATAGTGCCTTTAAAATACACTTTCATTAAAAAGTACCTGCAGTGACACCACTATTGTGGCCACAGACTATAACTTGTGTTTGTGATATCTTGTATGATTGATTATTTTATGCATGGATGGGCCCAGATTTACTGCTGTCAGTAACAAATGTATTTATTTGGTATCTGGTGGTGTTTTTTTTGGTGTTCATGCAGCTTGATGAAGGTGCTACATTATGTGACAGTGCAAGAGTGATATGGCTCTGCATGCAATATCAAAAGCAGACATGGTTACAAGACTGAAGGTGCTAATCAGATTAGCGAATGACCTGTACACTTTAGCGCCAGGGCAGCCATTGCGGAAGGGATTTGTACATCCACCGCTTTAATTCCAATTTAGTTGCCACTACAGCAGCCAGACTTAGCTGCAAGTAACCTTGGGAACAGCTGGGATGAGTCTGCTTGGGATACAGCAATTCTATTCCAGGGCTATCCTGGCTTTATGTTAATGCCTCCTAATTAAACTAAAAAAAATAAAATCCCCCCTAAAACTGAATTTTCTTCAGATTTCCCAATTAAAGATGCAGTCGGACTCAAAGGGAAAAGGTGAGGAACTCAACTAAGCGTAAACTTAGTTTAATTTGCCTTGGCAAATTAAAGCCTATGGAAAGATTGCCGTAATACATCAAGGCTTTTTATTTTTTCCTATCAAGTCAAAGCGGGGTGTTTGAACCTGAAGCAACTCCTTTCCACCCCAAAATAATTATAATTATTAATGTTATCCTGCTCTCCATCCCAAAATAGCACAGGATAGAAGTTAATAAATATAAATAGATTGCCTCTTGACTAAGATCTACTTAGAGCAGGCCTCCTGGAATTAATAGGCCTAAGGTCCATTAATCCCAATGGGTCTACTCCGAGTAGGCCTAGCATTTGTACGTCCATGTAGAGTGGGGAAATAGAGAGGCTGTGACTGGCCCACCGTCACCTAGTGGGGTGGGGATCTGAACCCTTCCGGGGGCCACCATCTACGGGCCCCTCCCTCCCTTCCTTCAAGCCCCATCCCAAAGACTCCCCCCTCCCTCCCTCTCCTGGGAGAGGGTCGTGTCTCGCCCCCCTCCCCCCCGGAAGCCCACCTGGCGGCGGGGCTCACCTTGCAGCAGGTAGATGTGCGAGGTGCCGGCCCGCTCCTCCCGCAGCAGCGCGTTGAGCAGCAGGCGGGCCAGGCTGTCGGGGCGCAGCGCGGCCGGCGAGCGGCTGGCCTCGTCCAGCACCACCAGGTGGCTGAGCTCGCCCTTGCGCAGCCGGGCCAGCAGCGCCCGGTCGGGGAGCAGCCAGTCCAGGCTGACGGCGCTCCGGCCGCGGGAGCGGCGCCGCAGCAGCCCGTTCCAGTGCACGGGCCGCGAGTCCAGCAGGTGCGCCTGGCAGAAGGCCAGGAAGGGCCGGCAGTCCAGCGCCAGCGTGCGCGCGCTCTCCCGGGGGTCCCGCAGCAGCGCGGCCAGGCCGGAGCTCGCCAGGGGCACCACCTCCTCGATCACCATCCTTGCACCGGCCCAGGAAATCCTTGCCAACAAGAGGAATAAAGGCGGCTGGAAGCGGGCGAGCTTTGGCGCAACAGTCCCGGCGATGCCTCTCTCGCAAGCCCGCGCAGGATGCTACTTTCGTCCAAGTCTGCAGCCCAGTTCCGCGCGGGAGCTTAAGTACCGCGCCGCTCGCGGGTGGCGCTCCTCCCCGGGCCGCCATATATGGAAGTCTGCGTCACCGAGGAACTCCCAGGCCGGGCCCTTCCCCCTCACGTGGAGGGAGAGGAGCCGCGCTCGGGCCGCGGCGGTGGATCCGGAGGCAGCCAGACGGAGTGAGATGATCCGCTTTGGCCCATATTGGGGAGGAACTGTTTCCTTTTCGTGCCAATCTCTTCCGTCACCAGACCTCAAAGCAGCCGCAGATGGAAGTTAGAGACTCGCCTGCTAAGAGGATCAGCCTGGCCCCTGAGAACGGGAATAGGCGCCTCATATTTCCCTTAAAACTCCAAAGGACTACACGTAGGTGTGAATGGGCCACTGTAGGCGTAATACACTACAGAAACATTTTGCATATTTCCTTCCTTCAGCTCAAAGGGTTCTTTTCGGTGAACTGCATTTAGCAGCCCATAATCATGGAATCGATTAACTGTCTGTGGACTTGGAAGAGACCCGAGCGTCCTCTGTTCCAACCCCTTGCAACCCAGGAATCACAGCTAAGAAACCCCTGGCAGACGACCACCCCCACCGCTGTTTAAAAACCTCCAATGAAGGGTTAGTCCACAGCTTCCCACGGCAGTTCCTTCCACTGTCAAACAGCTCGTAGCTTCAGAACATTCTTCATATTTAGTTGGAATTTCCTTTTTTGCAATTTGAATCAATTGGTTTGGGCCCTACCCTTCAGAGCAGCAGAAAGCAAATTTGCTCCGTCTTCCATGGGACAACCCTTCAGATATTTGGATAGTTAAGTGTTTTTATTTATTTACTTGATTCTCAACTGTTGTCAAGAAATCTGATAAAGTCTTGTCTCTTTTTTTCTTTTGGTGTGCTGGGCCTAGTTGATCACACAAAAGGAGTGTGTGTGTGTGTGTGTGTGTGTGTGTGAGAGAGAGAGAGAGAGAGAGAGAGAGAGAAATGTCCATCAAATGTATTTCCATCCTGTGCCCCCACAATCATCTAAAAATTATGCTTGGGAATTATTTCCCCTTCCTCACCTACACCAGTTGTCTGCTTTGTCATAACAAATTAGCACATACAGTGGTACCTCGGGTTACAGGCGCTTCAAGTTACAGACGCTTCAGGTTACAGACTCCACTAATCCAGAAATAGTACCTCGGGTTAAGAACTTTGCTTCAGGATGAGAACAGAAATCGTGCGGTGGCGGCAGCGGGAGGCCCCCATTAGCTAAAGTGTTACCTCAGGTTAAGAATGGTTTCAGATTAAGAATGGACCTCCAGAACGAATTAAGTTCTTAACCTGAGGTACCACAGGCTCCCTGGGAAGAAAGAATTCAGCAAAAAGTATCATCCTCTCCTCCTGCCAGCAGGTAGTGCTGCAGTCATTAAGTGATTCAATCATCCAAGGATAGGCTTCTCAAGAGATTAAGGCACAGCAGTGTTGCAAAATAATCTAGGATGTTCTCTCCTGATATGCATTACCTGATTTGTGTTCCCCGACCTGCAGCCCTCCTGAACTCCTGTTCAATGAAGCTGTGCCACCTGAACATACACAACAGCTGTGTCCCAAATGTACACACCTCAGCTTAACTGCAAAGTGAACGGCCTCGGCCCAGTATACCTGAAGGAGCGTCTCCACCCCCATCGTTCTGCCTGGACGCTGAGGTCCAGCTCCGAGGGCCTTCTGGCGGTTCCCTCATTGCGAGAAGCAAAGTTACAGGGAACCAGGCAGAGGGCCTTCTCGGTAGTGGCGCCCGCCCTGTGGAACGCCCTCACATCAGATGTCAAAGCGATAAATAACTACCTGACATTTAGAAGACATCTTAAGGCAGCCCTGTTCAGGGAAGTTTTTAATCTGTGATATTTTACTGTATTTTTGGTTTCTATGGAAGCCGCCCAGAGTGGCTGGGGAAACCCAGCCAGATGGGTGGGGTTCAAATAATATATTATTATTATTATTATTATTATTATTATTATTATTATTATTATGTTTTGTTATTTCAGATAAAAGCTGGTCTGAGGTGAAACGCATCCAACAGGAGTATTCATAAGAAACTACAGGGCAGACACAGATTGTGGCAAATGTTACCTGTACTCTGCTTCAGACACCAGTGGGGGAGCACACTGGAGGCAGAGTAAGCAGTAATGTGTATCCAGCCTAGGACTACAGCCCTGGGCACACTTAGCTTGGGTGTAAGTCCCAGTTAACTCAAAGGTGCTCTGAGTAGACAAGTGCAAGATTCCACTGTAGATTGCTGTATTGAAGCCTATTCCAAATCTGCTGGGAGGTGGGGCTCAGTCAACAAGGGAGGAATATGAGCAGATTCAGGTCCTGAGGGCGAGTTTCAGCTGAGAATAAGAACTAAAAGCTTAAGCTAAAGACTTAATGAACAAATGTGAATTCCATCATCCCAGAGAAGAGAAGGAGGTGAAACTGGTAGCTACAGTGTGGAGTTCTTAACTCTTGTATACCGGAAACTGAAGGCAATAAACAACATGCTTTATTGGTTTTGATGAGGGTTATAAATATCGTACGTATTGAGTACCATTTAATAAGCAGCCTCTGACTTTTATAGGGAATTCCACAGTAGCATTTAGGATATTGGAAACACAACTTGAAACTGCAGAATGGAGACTCCTTGTTCATTTTTCTTAATCAATTAGGATATAGAGCAAAATTGGATCCTGAACTGGAATATTTTCAGATCCGTGTTTTTAGATCAGGTGATGCTGCTGCTTTTTATATTGCTTCTTAAATGTCTGCCTGGTCTGCGCAATACGGACTAAGCAAGGACAATAAAATGCATTTCTAGGAATCGCACAAGGTCACGTGAATGTATGCTCAGCTGATTTCCACGAGAAGCTGGTGATGCACTGAATGAACACTCAGGCAGGCCTACACAGTGGCCTTTGAGGAAGAGCATGAACCTGGTGCCTAGGGAAGGGCAAATGCACACAACTCAAAACAAGCCTATGAGGCTAAATTCAAATCACTTTACAACTAGCCACCCTAGAGCCAAATATAAAGCCATACAGTGGTACCTCTGGTTGCGAACGGGATCCGTTCCAGAGCCCCGTTCGCAACCTGAGCAGAACGCAACCTGCGTCTGTGGGTCACAATTTGCCGCTTGTGCACATGCGCGTGACGTTATTTTGAGCATCTGCGCATGCACAAGCGGCAAAACCCGGAAGTAACCTGTTCCGTTACTTCTGGGTCGCCGTGGGACACAACCTGAAAAGATTTAACCTGAAGCATCTTTAACCTGAGCTATGACTGTATCTGTGTTTTCCAGTGGCCATTCAGAGTCATTTTGAATGCCCCTGAAGACCAAACACTATGTTACATCTGCCATATAGTTAGGACTGTCCCGACCGTTATCCAAGGCAAGAGCCCCATGGCTTTTCTTCCCTGGTTGGCCCCCTCTGCAGCCCCCTGTCCTGGCCACCCTAAACCAGCTGTCAGTGGCTGCTATAGATGGGGTGGGAGGTGCTATTCCATCAGAGACGGAAGGAAGATGCAGTTACCAGTTCAGTTGACTTTTGTTGTCATCTTGCCCTTTGCCTCGGGGGGGGGGTGAAATGTCTTATAGTTTGCCCTTGAAAAAAACAAAAGCTGTCACATGGTGGAGTTAGGAAATTGAGCAGGATAAGGACCATGGCCTGGGGAGCACAAGCTTAAACCTTTGTCTCTACCACAGTCCCTCTGCTCAGCACCAGCTATTCATTAGGTGGAGAAAAGGTCTTGTTGGTGCCTATTTCTTAAAAAACAAAACCTACCATACAAGGAGAAATGGTGTGTCAAAATGCCACTTCTAATCTGACCCTGAGTCATTTTAGTCCAAGCAAGGGATGGAAGAATCTGTCAATTTTGGTCCTCTCAGTTTTTAATTGCTCCAGTCCTAAATTCAGTTCTCTGCATTTTGTAATTTTTTAAAAAAATCATCATGAAGCTCATGAGCAAATTCTTCTAATAAACACGTTTTATGTACAGTTTTAACTTATGTACACATTTTTTGCAAGCAACTTCCCCTAACTTAATGCATTTTGGTGTGCATTTTCACAATACATTCATTTTAATGCGCACTTTCCCAATCTTTACACTGAATTGGAGCAAAAGTCATTTGGGTTTTCCGAGGATTGCTGTTTGTTCCAATTCAGCTGTAAAGAGTGTGTTTTCTAGGGGAAAGCTGCAGGGCAAATACAAAACTGCTCAGACCCATGCATAGAAAGCATGGAACAAGTGAAAAATTGCTCAGGCCTGTGCTTCCTGCATTGCAGAGGGTTGGATTAGATGATTCTCAGGGACCCTTCCAACTCTATAATTCTATGGTTCTAGGCATGGGACAAGTGGAAGTGTTGCCAAGCTCATTGTTTGGTTGGCAAACTGCATTGCAAAATTTAGGTAAGTGCAAATTTTGGGCAATAGCTGTATTTTGGTTCCCAAATTGTTTCAGAAACTGCACATTTGATCAATTTGGCTTAAAATGAAACATGAATGGAATTTCGTTCTCTCCTGACCCCCTGCACCAGGCCTTCTCCAGTTGTTCCAGTATACCTGAAGGAGCGTCTCCACCTGGACACTGAGGTCCAGCACCGAGGGCCTTCTGGCAGTTCCCTCATTGCGAGAAGTGAGGTTACAGGGAACCAGGCAGAGGACCTTCTTGGTAGTGGAACGCCCTCCCACCAGATGTCAAAGAGAACAACAACTACCAGATTTTTAGAAGACATCTGAAGGCAGCCCTGTTTAGGGAAGCTTTTAATTTTTGATGCATTATGGTATTTTAATATTTTGTTGGAAGCTGCCCAGAGTGGCTGGAGAAGCCCAGCCAGATGGGCGGGGTGTAAATAAATGATGATGATGATGATGATGATGATGATGATGATTGGATCAGGCCAATGACTTCTCTAGTCCAGCATCCTGGTCTCACAGTGGCCAACCAGATGCCTGTGGAAAACCAGCAAGCAGAACATGAGCATAAGAACTCTCTGCCCTCCTGTGTTTTCTGGACAAATGGCCTCCAGAAGCATTTCTGCTTTGGACAGTGGAGGCAGAGCAGAGCAGAGCCTTCATAGCTAGTAGCTGTCAATAGCCCTCTCCCATGAATTTGTCCAATAGTCTTTTAAAGTTAGTAAAGGCAAAGGGACCCCTGACCATTAGGTCCAGTCATGGATGACTCTGGGGTTGTGGCGCTCATCTCACTTTACTGGCCGAGGGAGCCGGCGTACAGCTTCCGGGTCATGTGGCCAGCATGACTAAGCCGCTTCTGGCGAACCAGAGCAGCGCACAGAAACGCTGTTTACCTTCCCGCTGGAGTGATACCTATTAATCTACTTGCACTTTTTGCATGCTTTCAAACTGCTAGGTTGGCAGGAGCAGGGACCGAGCTACGGGAGCTCACCCCGTTGCGGGGATTCGAACCGCCAACCTTCTGATCAGCAAGTCCTAGGCTCTGTGGTTTAACCCACAGCGCCACCCATGTCCCTTCTTTTAAAGTTATGTTCCGTCTAAAGCCCTCTCCATGACACTCATGGAGGATTGAGGTGGGGTAAACTTTACTACAAATCAGCAGCTTTTTGCTGGTTGAAAGAATGGCTACTACTTGAAAACACAGACATTTTGGATTTAGAAGGATTTAACAATGTATTTGGATGGCATGCATATTTATGGTATGATAAGGTCAAAGCACACAAAGCATTCAAAAACCATATTGTCAGGAAAGCATTGTTTAATGTCTGGATAAGATACAAAGACTTACTGGAAAATAAAACCCCAAGGTGGCTGTCACCAATGGAAGCAAAAGCTCTGAAAAGGCTCAATATGGAGGCCAAATGGCCGACATATTGGGAAATTTTGGAACAAGAAGGAGACAAATTAAAATTGCAGAGTTTCGAAAAATTAAAGAACAAAGTGAGAGTTTGGCTTCATTACTATCAGATAATGGAGGTATATAATTTGGATAAGAAAACTGGCTTCCAGGTGGAAAAGTCAAAATTAGAAACAGAACTGTTAGAACTCAAAACTAAGAATCTGTCAAGAATGTATAACTTGCTGTTGAAATGGAATACGCAGGATGAAACGGTGAAATTTGCTATGATTAAATGGGCACAAGATGTTGGACATAATATTATGTTTGCTGACTGGGAACAGTTATGGACCACAGGTATGAAGTTTACGGCATGTAATGTCTTAAGAGAGAATATTATGAAAATGATATATAGGTGGTACATGATCCCAGTCAAGCTAGCAAAAATCTATCATTTGCCCGATAATAAATGTTGGAAATGTAAAGAAACTGAAGGTACATTCTTTCACCTTTGGTGGACGTGCCCAAGGATTAAGGCTTTCTGGGAAATGATATATAATGAACTGAAAAAGGTATTTAAATATACCTTCTTGAAGAAACCAGAGGCTTTTCTCCTGGGCATTGTCGGCCAATTGGTGCCAAAGAAGGACAGAACTTTTTTTTATGTATGCTACAACAGCAGCAAGAATACTCATTGCAAAGTATTGGAAGACACAAGATTTACCCACTCTGGAAGAATGGCAGATGAAGGTGATTGATTACATGGAATTGGCAGAAATGACTGGCAGAATTCGAGACCAGGGAGAAGAGTCGGTGAAAGAAGACTGGAAGAAATTTAAAGACTATTTACAGAAATATTGTAAAATTAATGAATGCTAGAAGGATGTTGGATAGAAACTAAGTGGTTTCCAGCTGTAATTCTTTAAGAGATAGGAAAAAAGGTTTATAAAAGGGTAAAAGCTTAATGGTAAGGATTTGCTGAACTAACAAACTGAAGTGGAATACAAAAGAGGGAAGTACGAGGAGGTCCGGGGAAATAAGTGTAAGGAAGATATGTTATGGAAAATCAATGTGTTTTTTAACTGTTTTTATTTTGTATGTTTCTTTTTATTTTTCATTTTTACTGTTATACTTTAAAAACTTTAATAATACAAACTTTAATTATACAAAGGGTGTATAAATATAATCTGTCTTTTTCTTTAATTTGTTTTGATATTAGTATGAAAAGTGGGGAATTCGTGGAAAGGAATTTGGGTCGACTTTAGAAAAAAAAGGATTTAAGAATGAGTTCTGAGGTATAAATCTTGAGGTATATAAGGTAAAATTGGGGGTTTTTTGTCAAAAATGAATCAAATATGAAAAGGTTAACTATTGTATTTTCTGTATCAGTATAGACATAGTGAAAAGGTTAAAAATTGGGGATAAGAACTTGTTGAATTTATAATCTAAATGGGAATATAAGAAGGGGAGGTGCGGGGAAGTCAGGGAAAGATGTTAATAGAAAATAAGGATTTCAAATTGTATGTGTTTTTAATTTTTCTTTTTGTCTTTTCTTTTTTTGGTTTTTGAAAATGGAAAACTTCTAATAAATATTTATTTAAAAAAACTTCAATAAATATCTTTTTTAAAAAATAGGTGGGGTAGCGGGGGGGGGTTGTTCTCGGATAGGGTTGGAAAATATCACGTGCTGTCTCTGTTCCTATTTGCTTGCTTGTTTACTTATGGTTTAAAACATTTGTGCTCTACCTTTTTATAACACTTCAGCCATGAAAAACAATCCTACTGCCCCGAAAAGCAGAGAGAAGAGATAATGGGCAGAGACCAGCAGCTCAAATGGAATACTCCAGTGATGACGTCTCATCGCCCCCACCGCCAAGTTAAAATACATCTCTGGTACCACCTGTGCTTGTGGTTTCCTTCCTGTCCCCTCCTTCTTTCACAGCCGCAGTGACTCTCTTGCACTTCCACCCAGTTCCAGCCTCTGCAGCTTTCAGATTAATCTTACCCACCTGCTTCCTGCTAGCAACACTTCCACTGCCAATTTTAAATAAATTCCTTCTGCCGTTTATAGTTCTCCCCACCCCCTTGCTTTCCATTAACTACATGTCAACCTTTGGTGGCCTTTTTTCTTTCTTTTTCTTTCTTTTTTTTTTGCACAAAGTGTAGGTCCCCGTGTTACAAGAGAAGTTCACCAACTTTTTCTGGAAGCAAAGTGTCGCTTAAAGTGCAAAAGGCTCCAAAATGTGGGACTACAAACTCCACTCTACCTCTGAGCTGAATTGGAATAATTGATCCTTGTCTTTAATTTGGATTTCCTCATGCACAGCACAGTCAGCCTGATTGAGCATTATGAAAGTTCCATCATCTTATGTAAGCTAAATCCCTTCATGCTGAGAACGAGAGTATAAAATCATAGAGTTGTGGAATTGGAAGGGACCCAAAGGGTCATCTAGTCCAACCCCCTGCAATGCAATATCAACTTCTATAGCACACTTCTTCATGAAAGCTCATACCAATAACAAACCTAGTTGGTTTCTGAGGTGCTACTGGAAGGATTTTTAAAATTTTGTTTCGACTACGGCAGACCAACACGGCTACCTCCCTGTAACTAGAACTTTTATAGCATCCATGATAGATGGCCATTCAATCTCTGCTTAAATACCTCCAATGAAGGAGAATCCACAACCTCCTGCATAGATTAACAAATCCAAAAACCATAAATTGAACATGGTTGCTTAGCAAGTGTCAGGCTTCAGGGAATTGGCTTCCTACCCCCTGTGGCAGTAGATAAGCAGAACAAAGGAAAAGGAGTCTTCTTACCAGTTAGAAACTTTAATAATCACAGCGATAGAACAAAGAACACACCTCCTAGAATGGCGGTGAGAACCATATTGTTAGAAGAGCACTGTTTAATGTTTGGATGAGATATAAAGATTTATTGGAAAATAAAACCCCAAGGTGGCTGTAACCGATGGAAGCAAAGGCCCAGAAAAAGCTCAATATGGAGGTCAAATGGCCAAAATATTGGGAAATTTTGGAACAAGAAGGAGATAAATTGAAACTGCAGAGTTTTGAGAAATTGAAAAATAAAGTGAGAGATTGGCTCCATTATTATCAGATAATGGAGGCTTACAACCAGGATAAAAAAATTGGCTTCCAGGTGGAAAAATCTAAATTGGAAACAGAACTGTTAGAACCTAAAGTTAAGATCTTGTCAAAAATGTATAACTTGCTGTTGAAATGGAATACTCAGGATGAAACAGTTAAATCAGTCATGATTAAATGGGCACAAGATGTTGGACATAATATTATGTTTGCTGACTGGGAACAGTTGTGGACCACCGGAATGAAATTTACGGCATGTAATGCCTTAAGAGAAAATATTATGAAAATGATATATAGGTGGTACATGACCCCAGTCAAGCTTGCAAAAATCTATCATTTGCCCGATAATAAATGTTGGAAATGTAAAGAAACTGAAGGTACATTCTTTCACCTTTGGTGGACGTGCCCAAGGATTAAGGCTTTCTGGGAGATGATATATAATGAACTGAAAAAGGTATTTAAATATACCTTCCTGAAGAAACCAGAGGCCTTTCTCCTGGGCATAGTCGGCCAATTGGTGCCAAAGAAGGACAGAACTTTTTTTTATGTACGCTACAACAGCAGCAAGAATACTGATCGCAAAGTACTGGAAGACACAAGACCTACCCACTTTGGAAGAATGGCAGATGAAGCTGATTGATTGTATGGGGCTGGCAGAAATGACTGGCAGAATCCGTGACTAGGGAGAAGAGTCGACAGAAGAAGACTGGAAAAAATTTAAGGACTATCTACAAAAATATTGTAAAATTAAGGAATGTTGAATGATGCTGGATCGAAATTAAGCGGTTTCAAGCTGTAACTATGATAAAATGATTTTCTTTTTGTAAGTAAGAATTTAAAGCTATAATAATTTAAGATGTTGAGATAAGGATTTGCTGTATAAACAATTTAAACTGGGTATACAAGAAGGGGAGGTATGAGGAGGTCGGGGAAATAAGCTACAAGAAAATAAGTTGTGAAATTTATGTGTTTTTAATATTTTTATGTTTGTTTTTTGTTTTTTGTTTGTATAAAATTGGAAACTTTATTAAATATGTTATAAAAAAAATAGAATGGCGGTGCTCCCAATTAAGGATCACACCCCCTTCCGTCCCTATGAAGCTACATCACTCTTACGTCTTGTAATCTGAGCTTCTACCTGCTGCGCTTTCTGTTCTAACACTTTCTGAGCTCTCCTTTCTTTGGAAAAGGGGGCTGAATGCTGTCCAGAGACTGTGAATCTGTTAACCCTCTCTCTCCCAGTTTCTCTTCTCCTAGTTGTTCCCCATCCAGTATTTCCCAGCTTCTGCCTTCTGAACTGTACCCCTCTGTAAACCACTGTTCCAAATCTATACTGTCCTCCTGCTCCTGGGATGATTCAGGATCCGGGGGAGGGGGAGGCTCCCACCGTTCCTCCTCAGTGCAGCTCCCCTCAGCACGGTCCCTGACATCAAGTAGAGACAAAAACATCCAACATTTTCAATAATTTGGTTAATCAGCCAGGACCAAGGGCTCATCCACACTTAAGTTTGTCCTTTGGTTTCTAGTCATGGATCTGAGAGGTTTTTCTGCTGTCCTGCCACTTCCCCCAGGAAAACCTAATGTTCACTGTGGAATTTGAACAAACATCAATCCGCAGAAATCCGAATGACGTTTTGTTCTGATATGGCAGCAAACTGCAAGTTTTCCTGGGGAAGGTGGCAGCACACAAAAGAAAAAGCTCTCAGACCAGTGACTAGAAATCACGGTACAAAGAGACGTGTGGATGAGTCCCAAGAGTCCACAGCTCCATTCGCTTGATCTTTGGAGGGAGGACCATGTTGGAGGAGACGTGTTTGGAAAATAAGTGGCTATTTTAGTTCTGCCTCTGCTAAGGGTGGGTGAATCTGCCAAATTCAGCTTCTCTCGCTCTCATGTTTCCACCCTTAAGTTTCCACATCCATTTGCAGATTTTCCTCATTAAAATTTGTCTACATTTCAATGCACGCTTCTACTCCTAATATACAGGCTTTGGTATGCACCTTTGCCTTATGTATATGTTTGCAAGCAATGTTCCCTAGTATAATGCGGATTTGTATGTCATTTTTATGCACATTTTCCCTTCATATACACGTTTTGGTTGGACGGCTGCACTGTAAAATCCTGAGAACTCTGCATTGCGCAGGTTTCCATCTTGTTCCTCTGTTTTCCCTGCCTCCTCTGGGCCCCTCCTCATCTGCACAGAGAGAGGCCTGCCGTGGCTTCCTCTATTGTGGTGGCAATGTTCTATTTATCTTGTTGTTGTTGTTGTCTCTTTCCTCCACTGTGCATCATTTCCCCAGAAACAGAAGGCAGCCTACCCTGTAATGAGCAAAGGAACCAAATGTTGCTTTAATGGGCCTCTCACTAGCCTGGAAGGGCCAACTCGGAGAGCTGACTCGTGCTGAGTTCCACGTGAGAGGTGCTTTCCTCCAGGGAGGCTGGCTTAAGCTCACAAACTAATAGGCACTTGTGGCAAGAATGGTGCCAGGCAGACGGCTTTGTTTCCCTTTTGCATCTGCCTTCCCAGGATGCTGCCGTGTTGTTCCCTAGCCAAAAAGCAAAGCATTCCAAGTCAATTAAGTCGGGGGCAACTCCCTGACCTGGGTGGCGCTGGCTTCGCTTGAGGTGTGTTTACATCACTGCATGCCACTCTGGTTAGAGAATACTAGGGAAGGGGGGATGGGAAGGGGGAATGTGTAGCCACAGGGCACTGAATGGGTTAAGAATGCACAGGGAGCCTTTTTATGTCCTGAGCATGCATCGAAAAAACACCTCTGTAGATTATTGTCTAAGGATTGGATAAGTTCACAGATCATGGGGTGGTTATCCAGGAGAGCTAAAGCATGTAGAAGCATTGCGCCTCTGAAAACCAGAGGGGTGGACAGTTCCTATTATCCCTGGCCATTGGCCATGCTGGCTGGGGATGGTGGGTGTTGCAGTCAGACAACATCTGGAGGATACCTGGTGGGGGAAGGCTGGTGGAGGGACAAACAACAGGAGAGGGCGATTGTGCGCATGCTGGGCTTCTACCAGTTGCTGTCAAGTCATTGTATTACAGTCAATAACCAGTATCAAAACAAGAAACCATTACAAAATTTAAAAGCTCAAGGCAAAGTAAAATAATATAAAAGCACATATGAAATAATATAAAAACATTCTATACAAGATCTCAAAGTAGCTGTTTTACTACAAAGGAATTTCAGAAATAGACTGGAAAGAGAAGCTGCTGAATTGCAACTCATTACCAAACTTAAAACCATGGAGAGACCTGGTCTGAACAAAGACATTGGATTCTTATCCCATTATACATGACTAAGCCATTTCTCACCTTTTCACCCCTTGCCTTTTCCTGTAAGACCTATTGCAGTCGTTAAGAGTCGTCAACAGGCTCATCTCAGCTATCTGCCAATCTCCCATTCCCACCACCCTTCTGAGTAATACCCCTCCCCACCTCCTCACTATATAGAAGGGTCTGGCAACTTCTGTTTCAGTGTATCTGAAGAAGTGTGCATGCACACGAAAGCTCATACCAAGAACTAACTTAGTTGGTCTTTAAGGTGCTACTGGAAGGAATTTTTTTATAAAACCATGTATACATGAAAGAGCAGTTCTGGGTGGTATGCCAGTTACCGGAAACGGCAAGTGGGAGAGAGGGTTCTTGGGCGCTGTTTCCTGGTTCCCCACAGGCATCTATCTGGCTGGCCCCTGCAGGAACATGATGCTGGAATTGATGGGCCACTGGCCTGATCCAACAGGCTTTTCTGATGTGCTTATGCTCTGGGGTTTCCTGGCTGGCTGTCCTCTGTTGGAAACAGATCGCTCAACTAGATGGACTGTGGCAGCCTTATGTCTGCTCCCCCACTGTTGGAGCAATATAATTTAGCAAGACTCAGTAACCACATATGTCAAATGACAGGGCGGGCAGATGGGGGGCAACCGCATCTTGCCCCCTTTCCTTTCACCCCCCTTGAATCCCTGGTCCTGGGGGTGAAGCGAAGCTTGGATGTTTGCGCCAGGAGTAGTAAGGGGATCTGAGAAGAGACGTCTTAGTGGTGATGCGCTCAGCCAAATTCCTAAATGTGTCCTGTTGGTGCAAAGTTGGGGGGGGTGTTACTGGGTTCTTCTTCTTTTTATTTTGATTATGTATTTTGTGGTTTTATATTTTGATTTTATTCTGTGAACTGCTCTGAGACCTGCGGGTATAGGACGGTATATACGGTAAATCCAATAAATAAATAAAAGTTTAAAAAGCACCTTCATTGCATGGTTTAGGGCATAAGTGTGCATGACTTGAGGTTAGGAAGATACAGCTCTGTTCCAGGCACCCTGGCACCTGAGTTCTAGCCTCCTAAAATGGGTTTTATATATGGATGCTGGTGTGCTGGGACTGTGTGCAGAGTTCCACCATATCCTGTTGTGGTTTTTAAAAAATCAAATATATTCCTCCTTTCCATGGAGTCCAGTGAGAGAGAAGTTCCCCGTGCCAGCCCTGTGGATGGGGTAAAGTTATGGCATCCCCAGGGGAGTGAGTCTAGGTTTTGGCATGTGTGCTTCTCCTTCTCCAATCCTCCCCTGCCCATTTCTCTCCCCAGTTAGACTTCCTTCCCAGGGCTCATATCAGCTTCAGGGGTATTTGAAATTGTGACAGGGGTAGTGATTAAAAAGCCCCATGTCCTGAGGTCCTGATCTGACTGCTTCTCCCGTAGTTGCTATTTAAATTCTAAAAGAAAGCCACACATTCTATTCCCTTGCACCCAGTGCGATGAGTAGTTTGATTCAGAGGTTTGGACGAAACAGATCCTCTGTTCTGCAGATAGACAGACAGACAGACAGACAGAATAGACAGAGGGTGGGCATCCCCTCTATCTATCTAGGATTGGTCCACCCTGCCTGCGCTACCCCCGCCTCTTTAACCTTGGCTCATAGGCACCATCTAGGCTGACTGTCCCTCAAAAATTGTCAAGAAGGGGTCTGGGGCCCCCAAAAAATCCACAGTGGCCATGCGTGCACATCACCCAACATGCTCACCTTAATCATGCAACCCACATGGATAGATAGATAAATTGATTGGCAGATAAAATAAGGCCTTTCCTTTTTATGGCACATTAATGATTATTTGTGCTCATGATGCTATCGGGTCAATTAGACACAATCCCACTCTCATTACTCTTGGTGCCTGAAAAGGTTTTGGTGCAGTCACACTGCTTCATTTCCTGTAAGTGCACACCCTATAACTTCTTGCTGAAATCTCACATATTTTTTAATCTCATAAATAAATAAATAAATGTGACTGCTTTATTTTTGTCCCACTTTTTTCTGCTTTGCAGCCCCTCCAGACAACAGTAATGCAGTTGCATTGGAGAAGCATAAAGCAGAATAAACCCACCACTAATGCACTATTATTGTGTCTAGATCTTGCTGCAGAAACACCAGTCTGAAGGGGTGATAACCACAACTGGTGCTTAGGGGTACAACCTTTATTGGTGCTTCATCTCTCTGTAAGATTGCAAGAGCTCCTGGGATGCTCTTCTTGCTTCAATGGTATAAATATTGCTGGTACAAGCAACCATGTGGGTTTCAGGGTATACCCTTGGGGACTCCATTTCCAACTGCATCTTCCAGGTGGGTGGAAGGACCACAGCTCCATGGTGGAACACCCGCTTTGCATGCATAAGATTGCAGCTGGGGCAGTGTCCCCTGTCTGAAACCCTGGGTAGCTGCTGCCAGTCAGTGTGGACAATACTGAGCTATCTAGACCAATGGTCTTGAGTCAGAATAAGGCAGCTTCCTATATGGATTGCCATCTTCCTTCCCCACCATATAGGAAGTTGTGGTGTGGTGGAACATTGAGCTGAAACCAACAAAATGAAATTCAGCATTTCAGTACAAAAAATCCAAGGCCCAGGTATAGAAGGGGGGAGACCTGGCGTAGCAGCAGGACATGCAAAAAGGTTCTAGGCATTGTAGTGGGTCACAAATTCAACATGAGCCAGCAGTGTGGTGCAGCTGTTGAAAAGGCTAATGCAATCCACATCATGGGAATAAGCCCTGCTTAGACATTGTACCTGAACAGGGGATGTCAACCTGCGTAGGAGGCATGGGTCTGCTTGTGCAACCCCCACCCCACTTGCACATTCCCAACCTTCCCATGTTAAAAGGGGAAAGCCTAAAGACTGCTCTTTATCCACATTCACAAGAGCAGAAACCACCACCCACTCAGGAACCCTGGTAAAGCAGAGTTGCTGGTTGCACAGAGGTTTATACAAGAACCCTGGGGATGACCCCATGTTCCCTATACAGGTTAATATTTCCTGTTCAGGCCTATTGACAAGTGGGAAGTTGTGCAGAGAAGAGTGACCAGGACAAAGAGGCACTTGGAAGCCAAGTCCTGTGAGAGGTGTTCATTCTATGGCTGGGTTGCCAAACGTCTGGAAGTTACTGGACACACACAGATTACTGCACCCGAAAGCAGAAACGTCCAGGCAAATCCAGACGTACGTCAACCGATAACGGCAGTGTAGCTTTTCTGTCTGGATTTTCACTTTTTGAAACATGGCAACCCTACATGAGAAATGGATACACTCTGCCTGGAGAAGAGACTTGATGGTGGCCTCACATGACAAGAGGTCATATAGAAGATGGAGCAACTCTGGTTTCCTTTTGTCCCCTAGGGTGGGGGAACCAACGAGTGGAAACTGCACAGGAGCGGATTTCAACTAAACGTTAAGAGAAACTTCCTAATGGTAAGAACTGTTTTCACAGTGTTACAGGCCACCCACAGTGGCGCGTTCTCCTTTGCTGGGAATGTTTAAGCAGCAGCTGGCCGCCCCATCATGGGTTGGATTAGATGTCCTCCTGAAATCAAAAGCTGGCCACTTTATTTGCCCCTCACAACATCCAAGGTCTTTACTCACCCATCCTGCACAGAGGCTGGCGTAGGAACAACCACTGCACCTGTTTGGAAATGGCTGCTTAGTTTATCAGGAACTCACGTGTTTAGAAGCTGCCCCATGCAAAGCGAAATGGTATTCTGTTTATTATCAGATCTTACTGCACGTCACATGAAACCTCCCAGCACTGCACAAGATGCATGGATGGGTCTGTAGTTTGCATTGCACAACACCAGCTTGGAAATTATAATTACAGTGCCAGTGAAAATGCTGTCGTTATATAATTGCTTTCCACATTCGAGTTCGCAAACAATTCAGCAGGTAATTGCAGAAACTGGTGTGAGCTAATGAGAGAGGTTCTTGTCGGTGCTGAGCCCAGCCTGCCGTAATCACAAGTGGAATGCTGTCGGTCCATCGGAGGTGGGACAATGTGGAAGAGCAAACAACAGACACTTCGCTAAATGCAGGTGCGTCATCTGGAGGATCGGGGAATTCAAGGGGAAAGGAGAAGTGAATTTGCTGCAGGAAAATTGGGTTCCAAGTGCAAGGGGAAACCAATGCCTGCTGCATCCACGAGCTCTGGCTTTTTATGGTGCCACCGAGGTGTGTCTGTCTGATGTGCCCAAATGAAGAGGTACCAGATGGACACGGTTGTCCATGGTGAGGATACTTGCAATTTTGTTTAATTTATATTATGAAAGTCTATGGAATCTGCAACAGAGTGGCATTTTGGAGCTGCCAAATGCATGCATTAAAAGTGTCAGCTGTGGGAGGTTAAAAAGAAACCTTCCCATTTGTAGCAGACTTAAGATCAGTGCAGGATTTTCAAGATTACTTCTGCACACATGCATGTATTTATCAGAGCAGACGAGTGAAATGTTATGCACACATATATTCTGTATGATTCTGCATGCTTTTGGATCCTCATAAGGTGTTTGCACTTGGGTGCACTTTTGTGCATGCAAAATATACATGATTGTATATAGTGGGGATGCACTTTTGTGAATCCAAGTATGTGTTGCACATGTGTGCCCTTCTGAATATATGCTTTTAGCATGTGTTTCATACATACACATATATTCTGGTGCGCTATGTGCAATATATACCTGCATATGTCCAAAGTTTAGAGGACTTTAGAGAGATGGACTTTGCAATTATTATTTTCTCTTTTGTTTTGTGCATGTCTGTGCTTTATATATGCATGGAAGGTTTTAACATTCATGTGTTTGTGTGTGTTCACTTCTGCACATGTATGTACAAAACTTTTAGCATGCATTTGCAGTAGAAATCTAGATCTGTGCTTTGCAATCCATGTACGTATTTACAGGTTTGAATACATGTGATGTGTTTGTGTCTGCACGTCCACAAATGTTTGTGTGTTTGCCTTTGTACTTGGCCATACGTGTGTGTGCACATAAGATATCTCTGTGAGCATTGCACACATGCCTATTTTGTATGTTAGTATGCATGCCTGGGTTTGTGTGTGTGTGCATCTACGTGTGCTTTTATAACCTTTTTAATTATTGCTTGCATATCTACAGATGTGTGCAAAGATGAACCACACTTTGGGCTAAATATAGGTGCACGCTTTGCACATGTGTTGTGCATGTATAGGTGTTTGTATATTGGATATTTTCATATATATATGAGTACACATTTATGTTCTTCTCTGGATGTGTGTGAGTTGAGCACCTACTGAGTTGAGTAGCCACACCCACAAATTCTTCAATAGCCCCATTGAAATTAATGGACATGACTAACATAGGACCATTGCTTTCTATGGGCCTACTCTGAGTATAGCCTAGGTGGAGCCAACCCTTTGCCAATGCCCTTCCCCCTCACCTTGTCATGTTTGTCCATTTCACTACTGTTTTAGTCATGAGTTGAGGTCTTCTGGGCCCGGTGATCCACTTCCACTATTTCCATCATGATTACATGTTCCCAGGGCTGGCCCAAGGCATTTTGGCATCTGAGGCAAACCACAAAATAGCACTCCCCTCACCACCAGGGAAAAGGGGTGAGTGAAGAGATGCATCAGGAAGAAGAGGAGGGGGAGAGAATAAGGATCTATGCTGGGGTCTGCTACCCTTGTGGATCATGCCACCTTGCATTTGCAGAAGGGTCTGGCGGTCGCCATTTCCCCACAAGGCTTTCACCATGAATATCCCCACCCTGGATCCTTTACCTGGCTTGTTGTTTTGGAGTCACCTGTTCCGTGTTCATGACTTGGTTTGGTTAGCACTAGTTTGACAGGGGTGCTAAGGGGGGTGGATTTCAGGAAGCTGACTAGGAATAGTGCCTTTAGTATTTCTGTGCAAGGGAGATTATGGCAGCTTACCTCATCTCTGAGACAAAGTGTGCTGTTGGGAATTCTCCTTTCTACATAACATCTGAGGGGACAGGAACTCTTTACTGTCTGAAAGCAATGTAGCGATCGGTAGGAACATAATATACAGTGTACTTGTACAAGTCATGGATGAATTTGTCCATTTTGGTTTCTCTCAGTTCCTCATTTTTCCCAGTCAAGATCAGTTCTCCGCATTTCCACATCAGTTTGTGATTTTTAAAAATGATTTAAATGGCCTCATGAAAGTTCATCAGAAATTTGGTCTGAATTTCTCCTAATATACAATTTTTGTATGTAATTTTGCCCAGTGCACACATTTTTGCAAGGCAATCTTCCCTATTATGATGCATTTTTGTGTGTTATTTTCAAAATACACATTTTTAGGGACACTTTACACTGGTGTATGCATTTTGGCTGGAGAACTGCATTGCTAAATTTGGAAAGTTCAAATTCCGAAGAATGGCTGTGTTTCTGTTCCCATATTGTTTTGGAAAACGTGAATTGTGTAGATTTGCCTTTAAATGCAAGCTGAATCAGATTTCTCCCCTATCACAACTTATACTGTGTAATGAAGATCAGAGCTCACTCTAAGATGTGGACTGATTCAAGGGGCTCCTAGGATGGCAGTTAAATAATTTTTGACAACGGGTGTGCCTTTGTGAATCTTCCTGAAACACCTGTCTGTGTGAAAACCTCTTGGAATGCATCCTGCACCGTGTTCTGCCATACCACTCAGGAAGGGCCTCTTGCAGGACAAAGCGTCCCTTGTTCATGAAACCAGACTCACTCCTCCCCCTCCGCCTCCCTGATACTAGCAGCTGAGGTCCCTGAAATTCCTGGCGATTGGAAGCACTGGAGAGTCACGAGGCAGGTAGGTGTACCAAAGGAAATTGAGGGCTGGTGCTCAGCTGGGCTGCTCTTTTCGCTTCATCTAAACAAGTGCTTTCCAATCAAGAAGCAGCACACTTTGGGGGAAGCAGTTTCTTTGTTGTTGTTGTTTGTATTGTTATTGTTGTTATTAATTGGTTTCTAAAATGGGACTAATGCAAGCTTGTGAGCAGCTTGAGCAGCTGGCAGGGGCCCTGTCACCAAAAAGCTCTCATTTTTTTTATAGCCAACTACAAAATAATTATTGGAGAGCTCAGATGCAAAGGAGGGGTCCTTTATTTTAATGACTGCACAGAAGCAGGCTTTCAAGGATTCGTGTTTTGCATAGCAAGGCATCTCTCCTTACCCTTCGGTCCTCCCCAATACCAAGAATAAGAGAAATGACAACCAATATTTAGGTGAAATCAGGCCCCAACTTTATTGACAGAATATGTAAGAGGTTTGGCACAGGCAATGGGTAGACCCCACCCCTTTCGGCCAACCTGTTGGAAGACTTTGTGTTTTGGGATCAACCAAAAATGAGGGAGTTGCTGACCTACATCAAGGAGTAACAGCCCCACTGGATTGTACCTGAGGGGTGCCGTAGCCCCTCACTCCTGCCTGGGCATCTGGACCAAAGAATTTCCCCAGTACCCCTTTAACACGACACCCCATTTCAGAGGGACCAGGCAAAGATCACAACCTCCTCTCCGACCAAGACTAGGCCTATCCATTGCCTAAACCACCAAAGTTGTGACACTTGCTAGAAGGATGGTGAAACCCAGAGGGCTGGAGCCAATTTGCCAGCTAGGAAAATTCCAGCCTGGTCTCGGATACGGTGGCTCAAGCAGAGCAACAGCAATATATAAAGGGTGGGAGATCTAGTGAAAAGTGGGTGGTCCATGCCCATTCACAATTTGCTGATTAGGTGAGTGGGCGGGACCAATTACCCAGGCAGCAAGCTTGACCCAGAGGCTTCCTTTGCTGCCTAAGAAACAGTACTTCCCACATCGGATCCTGGCGCATGGGGGAATGCCAGCCCGCAATGGTGCCCACCAGAGAGGCTGAAAGGACTTCTCTTTCCTATGCAACTAGCTGTACTTGCCACTTCCCCACCGTCCAAAAAATACAGCAGGGTTTTCTCTATATATCTGAAAAATGCTGCAAGTACTGGGTGTGCTTTAGGAGTGGAACTCTCATTTCAACTTCTTACTTTTTCTTTAAACTTTTTGAAATTTGGTGAAATTCAGTTTTATGTGTTATATCATTTCAGCTGCAGTTTGGAATTATACAATATCAGAAAGTTGCTCCCTGAAGTCAAATAGGATATGTGGGTGCCTAACATTACCAACAATAGGATTTCAGCTGCTGCAGAGTTCTGGATGACATAAAAGGGCTACCTGCCATGTGATGTCTCTAAGCCTTTTGACATTTGCCATAAGGATGGTAAGAAGTAAGAACTCCTTGCTTCCAGTGCTGCTCTCATCTTGTAACTGAGGGTCAGATTCAGCTAGGGCCACTACCAGCACCCAGTAGTGGACAGTTATGGACAGTTATTGGGGCCATCACTGACACCTGCCCTCAGTCCACCTTTAAAGCATTATCACCGTCCTCTAAACCACACCAGGTAGATGGGTTAAGTCACTATTTCAATTTTCCACAATACCCCTGGCATAGAGTTGTTTGGGGCATTGTGGGAAATCTAAATGCTGCTACCTGGAGCTCCTCAGAGCACTGTTTATCACTGACCACCACCTAGAAAGCCCAACAGGGCCCAGCAATGGAGGAGGAGGACCACCTATGGAGGAAAGAGGCCATAAAAGGACACATTGTCCAGGGCCCTATCACACCTGGAGCTGGCCCTGGGCTCAGCAATAAGAACATAGGGACCCTTTGTTCCACCTGCGTTCCTGCACATTCCTAGAGCAATGACCCTGGAAAGCTTACAAGTAAGACGTTGGAGACAGCTATGCACACAGCCAGCAGACATATATGAGGATTGGCGTCCTGGAAGCATCCCTATATCAATATAAAGATGGTTCAGATGACCTCCCTATCAATGATAAACCTAAACCTTGGAATGGTTCCACACACTTTATTCATCTAAAGGGAAAACTTCTTTTAAAAAAAACTAACATAGCACAGTGTGGATGTGCTGAGACTCAGTTCAGCCACATGACCAGGAACTCTGATCAGGTAAGTCTAGATATTGATGTAGAAACCAGAAAGTGGTGACATCATTGCCACTTTCCACAAGAGTGAAACCACAGCTCTGATTGTTCAGCTGCAGTCAGCAACAGCCACCCTTCTCCACTGACTCCGTTGTCATCATGCAGCAGAAATGTCAAGGAAGCAGGGGCAGTCATGCTAACCTGCAGTGAGGAGAGCCCCTGCCTTGCTTCACCAAAGGAGAACTGGTGTCATAAATGTTTCCTGAGGTTACTGAGAGGGCAACGGTTGTGTCATCACAACCACTTGATTCCTGACCTTCTCGTACCTGAACTGAGGCCCAGCTTCTGACGGTTATTCTGTGGTTTTTGTGGCTTTGCTCAGACATTGCCGTGACAGTGAACATGAAGCTGGGCGCAAACAGGATATGACGCTGCTACTTTCATATGTTCCTCATCATGCAGTATCTTGGTCCATGGGCCTGGGTTCCTCATGTGAGGGGACTGGGGAAGCCGTCTGAACTGAAACCACACATATGGAGCAAAACAAGTACACTGCATAACACGTTTCCTGACACCACAATGTGAACATTGTGTATGTCACCCAAAGGGAGAAAGTCAGCCAGAGGGCACTGGAAAGAATGTCTCACCTCAGTCTCTTGAGGGGTTGAGGGTGGAGGTTAAGAAATGTGTTCATCAACTTCCTCACTCACATAGAAAACAGAGCTAGTGATAGGGATGTTGTCTTGCTTGCAATCGGCACTGAATTTTTTATCTCAAGAAATACCCTGGCGTCACTCTGGAGGTTCCTCGAGGAATGGGAAAGCCAAACATTTTACTGAAATTGGGTAATTTCTCTGGAGGGTTTCATACATCTGATAGCCTTTTGCATTTCTGGTTTAGCTGAGAGAATAAGATGGATCTACAAAAAAAGGATATGCTGTAACCTCAGGAAATCAGCCATGTAAGCTGCAGACACCAGTGCTGGATTCTATTAGCTGTGTGGAAAATTTACGGGGAGTAACGTGAGTTGATGCTTCACCACAAGTTGGCAGTGAAACTGCACCCCTAATACTTGCAAGTAATCTGGTTGAGTCATTACAGCAGGGGAAGCCAAAATGGCACCCTCCAGATGTGTTGGACTCCAGATACCATTAACCCTAGCCAGCATGGCCAGTGGTCAGGGATTATGGGAGTTGTAGTCCAACAACATCCAGAGAGCACTAACTTGGCTATCCCTGAGTTAGAGAAACCAATATGGTGCCTATGGATGACTATATGAAATATCTTTTCTTCAAAGGGTGCGGCAAACCTCAAACTGCAGATTGTTCATGTCCAGGCATGACTACATTCCCTGGATCAACTGTCTGCATGGAACTTGCCCTGTTCTGTGTGTTTTGCTGCCAGTTTTCAGACCTACCCTTCACACACTCCCTAAAGACAGTTGCATGGCTTTGTTCAGCTTTTGCTCACCAATAGGCGTATGTGAAGGATGCCATGTCTCATCAAGTGTAGAGATAAATCATCTGAAGCCTCTAGTTCTCCCACAGATAAATGGAGATCAGGAATAAACGTATGGGAATAAGAGCCTCAGCAAGGTAGAGGTTGCCAAGTCAGCCTGCCACATTTCTAAACCCCCTCAGAATAACATGCAGGAAACATTTTAGGTTATGGTGTGCCAGCCACTGTTCAGGTTTACAATATGAGGAATACAGGAAGCTGCTTAATACCACATCTGTTAAATTCTTCGTCTTGGTAGAGGCTGGTGCTCATGGGACTGATTAGGGCAGAAGTTAGAGGAATGAAAAGTAAGGGCTGCCAGAGCAAATGGCTGGTGGAGCCAGGGTCAGTGGTAGGTGGAACCAACTAATTCTGGTTTTGTCCCCATCCTGCTCCTTGCTGAGTTTTACAAGGGCAGCGCCAAGGACAGATGTACACCATGCATCACCACATTTTGAGTGACTTCTTTTTGATACAGGTATGGCCCAATCGTGGAATTTAGAGTGTTTCCTTATAGATCAACTTGTCCAGCTTTGCTGTTGTTTAGACCTTTATTCGGCTTACATAAACTCTAAACTGACACCAGGAAGATTCATACCTATGCTTACTCATGACTCTGTTGTGACAAGCCAAACCTTTCCCTAAGTGTGTGACTCACAAGTAGACATGGGAGAGAAGTTCTCTGCTTAGTCCATCAGCCCAAGAGGAGAGACAGAAGCTGCTTGTTCTCTACACCACCCTTGTGCTGAGAGGGAAAAGTGAATTAGCTTGTTTTGCTGCCCAGATTGACAGAACAAGAAAAACCCTATAAAGGTTTAACTCCCTCAGAATATTAGTTACAGATTTATAACTGTCTTTCATCATAGAGTTCTCTGGCAAAAGACAAAAAAGATATACAGAAACTCAAGAGAACCCTTAATGTTGCTAATGTCCACTGAAGCAGGGCAGGTCTCTCACATTCACACATAACACTTCAAACTGACCTGGCTTCCCCCAGAGAATTATGGGCGCTGTAGTTTGTTAAGGCTGCTGATCATTTTTGGAGACCCCTCCCAGAGCTACAATTCTCAGATTTGTGCAACAATCAAGCCCCCTTCCATGGAACTCTGGGAATAGGGGAGTAGGGGTCCCATAACAACTCTTAGCACCCATAACAAACTACAGCTCCCAGAATTCTTTGGGGTAAACCATGGCTGTTTAAAGTGGTATTGTAATGCTCTAAATATATGGTGCAAATGTGGCCTCTTGGAAATAATGTGATTCTACGTTCCTCTTACACGAAATCTTATGCTGAAACCTACAAGAATATGAGGGGAGGGGAGAATATCAGGCAGAACCGCTTGTAAAGAGCATTAGAATTCAGACCTACAATTACTGCTATCACTCCAATTTGAAGCTCAAAGAGAACTCCCCCCCTCCACTCCTCCCTCAAGTGGGTCACTGAACGGAGCTCTGAGGGTCAAGCAGGACAATTGCAGATGGCCAATCCCGTGGTCCACCCATGTGCCTTGTAGCTTAAAGGCTCATTAGATGAAACCCAACAAGACCTCCGTGCCCAGAAGCCGCCTGTTTTGCCAGCAGCACTAATACACGCTCCCGTTTTAGCCCTGCTGGCTCAGGGCACAGCCTGCCAGTTTAATTGAATCTGGAAGGACATAATACACAGGGGATTGGGGATGAAAACTAATGAAACACTAAAGTGAATTAAAAAAAAAAATCCAAAAGGATTAATGTACAATAGCAAACCAGGGGCTCCAGGAACTAAGCTTCAGGGTTTAGCATGAGCTTTTGTAAGAAAGAAAGGGGAGGTGAAGAGTGTGTGCGAAACCGAGTAGCGAGACAACTGGCAGGATAAAGCTGACCAGTCACCATGTGACTGCAGCCATCACCTCAGCATTTGTCTTCCCAGGCACACCTTAGCATCAAAGCCCTTGCCCTTTAAAGAAGCAACACCATCAAGCTGTCATATGTCAACCTACTAGAATCTAGCAAGGCCAGATCAATCATATTGCAAGATTAGGTAATGTCAGCGCAGTTTCTGAGATGTCTGCTTTGCCATTGGGCCAGACCCACACTTGTTTTCTGGCATGGCCCCACAGCACACACACACACCCCTCCACAAAACACCCCAGAACCCTCCATGTGCATGGTTGTACTCTGGCCTCCCCTGTTAAGCGTGGAAAATAGATGACCCATCTTTTCCATTTATATGCTTGTTCAGTATAACAAACATTTGGTTATTCAGGCAGAGAAACTTGCACAAGGGGACTTCTTGGCAGACTGAGCAGATGAAAATGAATTTGTACTTGTGTTACACATTCTGTAAATGTTTTTCACATTTACCAGAATGTTTACATAAGTGAATCAATCAGAAACCTACAAATGAAACATCTGGGTTTTCAAAATCATACATTTTCCTTATCCTGTGAGGGCTGTTTCGCCTCATGTGGCGTGTGATACTGTTGAGAGGTTTTTACAAGTTGGACAAAACTGACACAAACCATGGTGACTTCATCTGTCTTTTCTGCATTTTCCTGTATATGCTTTGAAAAAACAAAACTCCTTCTCTACAAATTCAACATGGAAACTTAAAAAGATACAACAAAATGATATAAAATTAACCAAAGCACCATAAGATGATAACTAAAAACCAATAAATGTTAAGCAGCTGCTTGTTAGGCCTGGCCTGCAAGTTGCAGTGTAAATATCTTGAGGTGGTGATGGAGTGACAACAGGATTGTGAGTGTGTGGACCTGTTCTAGAATAGAGCACCTCTGTGTTTTAGTCAGAACAGAAGAACAATGTATAAAATAAAGCTACAGTGGAGAGGTACTTCACATGAAGACCACAACAAGCTGGTCTCCACCCAGGGATGGCTCCAGATGTTTTACCGCTAGAGGCAAAACAGAGAATACTGCCCCCCTTCTGCTGCATGCCTGTCTGCCCACCACCACCCGGCAGTGGGCACATTGGCTTGCAGCGGGCACACAGCAGACGAGGAGGTGGCACCAGCAGCTAACCAGCAGAAGAGGCAGATTTCTGCCTCTCTCAGAAATCCAGAGCCTGGCGTCCTGGGGCAACTGCCTCACCTTGCCTCATGGCCCTGTCATCACCACATGGCAAGAATAACATATAGCTCAGGATAGGCCTTAGATGACCAGATCATTCAGTACAGAATACCCTCCTAAAAGTCATCAGATTTGGACCTTTTCAAATGTTACCATGATTATGCTCCTGCACATGTTAAGAGATGTCTGCGCAAGGAGGGGCAGTGAAGAGAGACCATTTCTTTAGGTGGCACAAACCCAGTTTGAGGGAATGCAAGCAGTGTGATCATAAATGTGTCTACAAATAGTACATTTGGACTGGACCACCCTGCCTCAAAAAGCTCTGTAACTCACCACCAGTCACTTCCCCTCCTGCTCACCATCGTAGCAGCTATTGGCCATTACTCCTCAGGACTAGAAGACTGTTCTAGTACAAAGCTTCTGTAAAACCAAGGTAGTCGACTGGCACTCCTGGGTGAAATATCTTACACTGGTGTTGGTGTTTCTTTGGAGAAGCCAGGAACACAAGATTCCTTGCTGGTGTAAAGCAGAATAGCTTCAGGGCATGACTGACCAGACAAATATTTGACTCAGGGAGCTTAGCATGGGGGGAAAGGTCAGGATCATTTCTCTACAGTCCATTGAGTAAGAAATGTACTATGAGTAAAGTCAAAAGCAGTTAATCACATTGTCCAATCTGTAACAGAGATTTCAAGAGTGTTGGAATTATTAGACTTGATAACTATTCTCCCTCCCCCTCTCCATTTTCATTGGTGTTGAGGACAACTTTTATGCCTACCTTAACAGAGTTTGTGCATGACAGAGTACAATTAACTGTGGATTTAACGGCCACTTAGACATTGGGGTGAAGTTCTCTGTTAATCTTTTGAGCACATTATCATCACATTATTGATACTCAAGCCCAGTCCAGTTATGGTTTCCATTCTGTTAAATTTGCGTGATCTTAGCCTGGTAAGGCATTTTGCAAAAACAACACATTTCTTTCCAATTTTGTTAACTGTGGCATTATCACCTCTTACCTAATGGATGGCATGAATGACATGGTTGCCTCTTACTACAGGTCTGCCACCTGATTAGAGTGGGAAAGAAAAGATTTAAATTCATTGTCTTTGTGTAAATGACACAGCTCAAAATATCCCCAATGGGAAACAACTACTGAAGCACAACAATAAATCCAATATTCTCCCTCATCCTTCCTTCCCTTTTGCCTTGAAAAGCTGTGAATGGACTCATGCAGAAGACAAGTTGGCAAGTTGCAAAATTCAGGGAGAGCAGAAGTATTCTTAAAAATGACCACTATTTTGAATTATGGGAGAGAGACCCAAGGAGGGCACAACACATGCAGACATAATTGCTAAAATGGTATGTTAAGCTTGCTTTATTTACTTATCTTTGGAAAAAATACAATTCACTTTAGCCACTACTGCAGGAACCCAAAACATAAGATTATGAAAACACATACCAAAGAAGGAAAACGAGATCAATAAATCATTTATTTAAAGTAAGCATTTTATATCACATATGTATGACATTCAGAATTGTTTTTGCTTATGTATTTAAAAAGCTACTACCATTAAGCATTATTACCTTAATGTACACACAAACACACAATTATCTAATGGAGAGCCATATAGGTAGGGAGACAGGAGAAGAATAACTTGGCTTCTCTTCAGATCGTATAAAGACAAGAGAAGAAACATAACAATGAATGTCAATGGCTACCACCATCACCACAGTAAAACAGAAGTCAGTGGAATACATATTTCAGCACATCTTATCTAATGGTATATCCAAAGCAATGACAACAAACAGAGGAATTATAAGGAAATATTGTTAGGGATTTTCTGGGCTCAAAAAACACGGTTGTTAATGTTGTCAAACTGGGGGGGAGGGGTGTCGGTATCGTACAAGATTGCTAGGGTTCATATGGAAACTGACCAGGTTGCTGAAGCTACCTTTGAAGAGCTTGGAACCATGTTTGTTTATTGTGACGTCCTCCACCATTCCTACTTACATGTCACATGAAAAAGAGGACAAAAAAGGATACATATGCATAAAAATCACATATGATTATTTACATGCATGGATTCAAATTTACTGCTATTTAAAAATAATTTTCCATAGTGGGTAAGTGTGACCTGTCTGCTGTCTGCTGTCCAGGTGCTTTTGATGGACAATTTCAAGATCCCCGCTCTCCCTTCTTATAATTCTTTAGACTGGACTTAAATTGGACAGCCCTTCAGATGGCCAGTCAAATGTTTGCAGAGTGAGAAATCAAAAAGAATTGACTGATGCTGTCATGAAAGGTTACCACAGGGATGGGGGACCTGTGGCCTACTGTATATGTTCTTAAACTCCAACTCCCACCATCTCTGAACATTTGACTTGTTAGCAGGTGCTGATGGGAGTTGGCATCCAATGACGGAAGGGCCACAGGTTTCTTATCCCTGGCTTAGATGACATACCAGACAGGAAGCAAGACAACAGCTTTATTGTCTCTCTCCTACAATAACAACAGATTCAAGGAACTCCCCAATCCATTCAGATACATCTACATCTCGGGCCAGCTGGGCTGCGTATTCACTAGACATTTAAAGCACAAGGAAAAGGTTGTGCCCTTAACAAACTACAGCTCCCAGGAGATGATAGATAGATGATAGATAGATAGATAGATAGATAGATAGATAGATAGATGATGATAGATAGATAGATAGATAGATAGATAGATAGATAGATAGATAGATAGATAGATTTGGGGGGGAGTCATTTGCTTTAAATATATACTGCATACACAGCCCTCGTGACACTATCCACATCTACATTGGGAGGTTCTCCTGTGCAAAGCCCACTGGAATCAGAAGGGAAGCTACTTCCATTTCAACAAAGCTCGTACAGGAAAACTTCCCAGGGGATTGTGCCCAATATTAATTGGCAATTTCCTTATGGATCTCCTCAGGCCCTTCTAAATTGCAATACTTCTGAGAAGGAAGGCCTGCAACAACAAGAAATAAAGCCTTCTGCTCCATTTTCTGCCAGGTCTGGTGGTGTCCTAAGAAGCCAAGAACTCTGAGGTAAAGTGAAGCATCCTAATGCCCTTCATCAATAGTGTATCCCTTTGGTTGCCGTAAAGGGATGTGGGTGGCGCTGTGGTCTAAACCACAGAGCCTAGGGCTTGATGATCAGAAGGTCGGCGGTTTGAATCCGATGGGGTAAGCTCCCGTTGCTTGGTTCCAGCTCCTGCCAACCTAGCAATTCAAAAGCACACAGTGCAAGTAGATCAATAGGTACCGCTCCAGCGGGAAGGTAAATGATGTTTCCGTGCGCTGCTCTGGTTTGCCAGAAGTGGCTTAGTCATGCTGGCCACATGACCCGGAAGCTGTATGCGGACAAACGCCAGCTCCCTCGGCCAGTAAAGCGAGATGAGCACCTCAACCAGAGCACCCAGAGTCATTCGCGACTGGACCTAACAGTCAGGGTCCCTTTACCTTTACCTTTACTTTGGTTGCCGTAGTTACCAGAGCCCTTTTGTAAGTGGGGAGGGGGCCATCTTCTGGAGGAGACAGAACGGCTGTAGTGCAAGGACAAGTTCAGCTGACAGAGCGGAAAGTGGGAGCAGGAGAGGAATCAGAAGGGAGAGGATTAGAGATAAATACACCAGCAAATCCCTCCCATGATCGGATAACAAACTTCCTCTGCGCTTAACATGCCTTTTCTTTTGACCACACAGCCCCCGGCTGAAATTCACTGATACAGACACATAGACTGCAGACGTGCCTACAGCTGCAACCACAATCATGCAGTTGTGAGACCCTATTCAGAGACACACACAGCTCCAGGGTTGGGCTAGATGACTCTTGGGCCATTTCCAACTCTTAAGATTCTGTGACTCTACCACTCCAGTTAGTTTCTGTTTGTAGAATTGTTGGTGATGAGGTGCCTCAAGCAGCAAAAATATATTGTGCTGGTCTTGTTCTTTTCATTGGGGAAGAGAGGGTTTTCCCTCCAGTGGTGAGAAATAACATATCTTTTGTGCAGAAGCCCACAAAGCACTTTTGTTCATCGTTTCAGGTGTTCCTGATCTAGAAGCAATATTCCCTCTGGCAATCCTTTAATTCTGAACCTTCAGCATTTCTCCCTTTAATTCTATGTTTTTTAACAGACAACACAGAATCATAGTAACATGGATTCATAGGGTAAGAAGGGCCCCCTAGGGTCATCTAGTCCAACCCTCTGCAATGCAGGAATCTCAGCTAAAGCATCCATGACAGATGGCCATCCAACCTCTGCTTAAAAACCTCAAAGAAAGGAGTCCACCACCTCTCGTGGGAGTCTGTTCCAGGGCCAAACAGCTCTTACTGTCAAAAAAAAATTTCCGAATGTTTAGTTCTTGTAACTTGAAGCCATTGGTTTGAGTCCTACCCTCCAGAGCAGGAGAAAATAAGAAAACATGGCAGGGAGGGGCCTGAAAGTCTGTAGGAAGTTTTGAAGGGAAGGTTTAATATCGTTTAAGAAATGCTGAGAGTGCTTATGATCAATCAAACTTAAATACAGAGTCACACTTGTTAAAACAAAAGCAAACACCATCACACAATTTCTAACAATATTAGTTAAGATATGAAATAAATATACAAAATTCCTGAGATACTTGAATGATGAAGATGAAGGTTGTTGTTATTTTTTAAGGAGAAAGGGGGTTTCTAAGGTTTTGTAAAATAGCCTCTCGGGAGTACAGGCACCTTTCTCAGGCTGGTAGAACCTGCAAGATCCTTCCCCAGTATGGTGGCCTTCAGACGTTAGTGACTACAATTCCTGTCTATCTCAGGCAATGCTGCCATGTGCTGCTGGTGAGTTTTGTAGTCTAAAACATCGGGAAGAAACCAATCTGGGAAAGCCTGACACACACCAGTGTCTTCAGGGGGATGTAAAGGTAAAGGTAAAGGGACCCAATCATCTCGCTTTATTGGCTGAGGGAGCCGGCGTACAGCTTGACTAAGCGAACTCTTGACTCTTGGCGAACCAGAGCAGCACACTGAAACGCCGTTTACTTTCCCGCCGGAGTGGTACCTATTTATCTACTTGCACTTTGATGTGCTTTCAAACTGCTAGGTTGGCAGGAGCAGGGACCGAACAACGGGAGCTCACCCCATCGCGGGGATTCAAACCGCCGACCTTCTGATCAGCAAGTCCTAGGCTCTGTGGTTTAACCCACAGCGCCACCCGCGTCCCTCAGGGGGATGAAAAGGGGCCAAATAGCACTGAATAGGTCTCAGCCAAACCAGTTTGGGAGTCCAGGATGATGGTTTCACAACTGCCACGCCCAATTTCTCCTCACCTAGTAGCTACGTGTCCTTTCGGTACTTGATGCAACCAGGAAGAGTTTCACCTCCTTCAGATGAATTATAGGGAGAGCTCTGGCAGCGGCTTTGTACAGAATAATGTTCAGCTCATCTCGAAGTGAACAGCTAGAAAAGAATATATCTAGCAAAATATATGGCCACTAGTAGACCCTTGTGGTGGGATGCTAAAGAGAAAGTAGACCCCAGTGGAGTAAAGTTTTTAAGCTATTTCTCACTCCATAATTCTAACCAAGGGGTAGGCAATTATCCTCCAAATGTTGTTGGACTACAGCTCCCATCAGCTCTAACCATTGGCCATGCTGGCTGGGGCTGTTGGGAGTTCAACAACATCCAAGGGCTAAAGGTTCCCCAACCCTGTCCTAATCTAAGGAGCGTGACTCAGGCAGTTACTCACACACAAAAATTGAGAATATAGGTAATGAGGTGTCATGGAAAATGACTCTGAAGTGGGTCAGCAGAAGTCTGTCTAAGGGACCCAGCAGAAGAAGACTTGATTTCAAGCCAGGAGTTCAGACCAGAAGCAACATCTCCATGAGGTGTAGAGCCAGTGTGGTGTAGTGGTTAAGAGCGGTGGACTTGTAATCTGGTGAACCGGGTTCGCATCTCCGCTCCTCCACATGCAGCTGCTGGGTGACCTTGGGCCAGTCAAACTTCTCTCAAGTCTCTCAGCCCCACTCACCTCACAGAGGGTTTGTTGGGGGGGGGGGGAGAAAGGTGATTGTTAGCTGCTTTGAGACTCCTTAGGGTAGTGATAAAGCGGGATATCAAATCCAAACTCTTCTTCTTCCACGTTCACACCTACCACCAAAGAACCTTCCTCCACTGGACTCTTTTGGCAGACATGGCAGAAGATGCTCCTAAAAGCCCCTCAGCAAGGCCAGAATGAATGGATCTAGTTTCTAGTGTGCAACATTTATGTCACCTCAAAGTGCCAGATGTGGACTGAGCAGCAATGCAGCCAGTACAGACCAAATCAATCACATAGCCACTTCTCCATGCTAGAGATGGCGGAACAATTTCATGCCAGTGGCATTGTCATGCAAACCTACCTAATTCATACTCCCCTAAACAATAAGTGAATGAAAAATGCACCTATCCTTCAAAATTCAGACTTCTCCAAATTTTGTAATGCAATTTTCCAACAAAAAACATGTTCAAAAACAAATTAGGTTAAAAGGTGCATAAAATGCATATATTTGTGACTATAACATACAAAAATGCATTACAGGGGATATTGCTACCCAAAATATGTATATTAGGCAACATTGCATACAAAATTATAAATATTTGGGGATTAATATGCTAGCAAAGTGACCTAGACAGCATCTTAAAAAGTAGAGACATCACCCTGCTAACAAAGGTCCGTATAGTAAAAGCTATGGTATTCCCAGTAGTAATGTATGGAAGTGAGAGCTGGACCATAAAGAAGGCTGATCGCCAAAGAATTGATGCTTTTGAATTATGGTGCTGGAGGAGACTCTTGAGAGTCCCATGGACCGCAAGAAGAACAAACCAATCCATTCTTAAGGAAATCAGCCCTGAGTGCTCACTGGAAGGACAGATCCTGCTGATCGGTACGATTACTGAGCTTATTTTTAAGGAAAGTATTGCCTTTTAACTTAAAAAAAAAAACATTTCTGTACTGATTTATTTCAAATTAGAAAGGATTCAGTAAAATAAATCAATGAACAATTAACAACTGCCAGTAGCCAGGCTCCCTGGCTTCCTGTCCTTCAATTCAAGTCCATGGGTAAGCTAAAGGTAAAGGACCCCTGGGCAGTTAAGTCCAGTCAAATTTGCATGAGGAGAAACTCATCACTAACCCCACTGGTTTATCACCCACTATTGCAACATACAGCACAAAACCTCCAGATAAAAACCTGGCAAGCCAAAGATCTACACCAGGCTTCCTCAACCTCAGCCCCCCAGATGTTTTGAGACTACAATTCCCATCATCCCTGAGCACTGGTCCAGCTAGCTAGGGATCATGGGAGTTGTAGGCCAAAAACATCTGGAGGGCCGAGGTTGAGGAAGCCTGATCTACACTGTCTAAAAGACTTCTACAAAAACAACAAACCCATACCAACACAAAAAATGCAAGACAAACTAGGGGACACCCATATACCTTGGCTAACACACCATCAACTTTTTTAACAACCCAGCAGTAAAATCAGCAGCCACTAGGCCCCTGACCACCTTCAAAAACCTTCTCCTGACAGTAGAGGGACATGGCTAAAAGGGATGGTATCCACAATATACAAAATACTGCTCCAAAATCCCACAAACCCCCTTGACGCAATGAACAATGGGAAAGAACAATGGGAGCACGACATAGGCTATGAAATGAACCCCACCCAATGGACTAGAATAATAAATAATAATAATAATAATAATAATAATAATAATAATAATAATAATAATAATAATTTATTATTTATAGCCTGCTCATCTGTTTGGGTTTCGCCAGCCACTCTGGGCAATTCCCAACGTAATATTAAAATAAAAGAGGTTTGATCTTCTTGCAGTCCATGGGACTCTCAAGAGTCTCCTCCAGCACCATAATTCAAAAGCATCAATTCTTCGGCGATCAGCCTTCTTTATGGTCCAGCTCTCACTTCCATACATCACTACTGGGAAAACCATGGCTTTTACTATACGGACCTTTGTTGGCAAGGTGATGTCTCTGCTTTTTAAGATGTTGTCTAGGTTTGCCATCGCCTTTCTCCCAAGGAGCAGGCGTCTTTTAATTTCGTGACTGCTGTCACCATCTGCACTGATCATGGAGCCCAAGAAAGTAAAATCTCTCACTGCCTCCATTTCTTCCCCATCTATTTGCCAGGAGGTGATGGGCCCAGTGGCCATGATCTTCGTTTTTTTGATGTTGAGCTTCAGACCATATTTTGCGCTCTCCTCTTTCACCCTCATTAAAAGGTTCTTTAATTCCTCTTCACTTTCTGCCATCAAGGTTGTGTCATCTGCATATCTGAGGTTGTTGATATTTCTTCCGGCAATCTTAATTCCGGCTTGGGATTCATCCAGCCCAGCCTTTCGCATGATGAATTCTGCATATAAGTTAAATAAGCAGGGAGACAATATACAGCCTTGCCGTACTCCTTTCCCAATTTGGAACCAATCAGTTGTTCCATATCCAGTTCTAACTGTAGCTTCTTGTCCCACATAGAGATTTCGCAGGAGACAGATGAGGTGATCAGGCACTCCCATTTCTTTAAGAACTTGCCATAGTTTGCTGTGGTCAACACAGTCAAAGGCTTTTGCATAGTCAATGAAGCAGAAGCCTTCTTTGAAGTTTTATACAAGGAGAAGGGGACGACAGAGAATGAGATGGTTGGATGGTGTTCTTGAAGCTACTAGCATGAGTTTGATCAAACTGCGGGAGGCAGTGGAGGACAGAAGTGCCTGGCGTGCTCTGGTCCATGGGGTCACGAAGAGTCGGACACGACTAAATGACTAAACAACAACAAAAACTTCAAACATTAAAAACTTCCCTAAACAGGGCTGCCTTCAGATGTCTTCTAAAAGTCAGGTAGTTGTTTATTTCCTTGACATCTGGTGGGAGGGCGTTCCACAGGGCGGACGGCCCTCTGCCTGGTCTTGACCTCCCTTTAAGTCCATCTCAGCCAAAAGAAGGGAACTCACTCTGAAAACCACCTACAGTTGGTACTTAACATCATGGAAACTTCACCCAGGAACTTCACCAAGATGTTGGAGAGGCTGCACCTCCACATGTGGCAGGAATGCTCTAAAATCCAACCCTTCTGGAGAGCAGTCCTACAAGAGATATGCAAAATAACTAAACAGGTATTAGAACTCATCCCAGAACTGACCCTACTGAACATCTTCCAATATCACAGTGACCACTCACATTATTCAGAGCTTATAACCCATCTACTATCAGCAGCCAGAAGCCTCATAGCCAGACACTGGAGAGACCTGTCAGGAGTAAACATGGACCAATGGTCTCAAATTGTATGGGAAACGGCCTTACTAGAAAAGCTAACCAATAAACTGAAACTGACACTGAGACAAATAGAAGAGGACTCCTTCACCCCAGTATGGGTCCCCTTTATCACATAAACAGCCCAACAAGACAACAACAAGAATCCACCGACAGCATATGAATCAATCTGGCTTCCCTGACCCAACAAGCCCTCCCCCCACTCACAAATGCAGCCAACTACAGACAACCAACCACACCCTGGACTCCCCCAATCCCTGTCACTACCAAGGAAATGTAACAAGCAAATAGAAAGAGAAGCTACCCAGTTCATGCTGACACAAAACCCCACACATACACTATACAAAGCCTCACCACCCCACCTCTCCTCTCTCCCCTCTTCTTCCCCAACCTTAGACTGTACTCAACACTAATGTCTCACAACAAACGTAACTGATGTGTAAGAAAGACTGCACAACCTGAAAAAGAGAGAGAAGGCATGTACTTTTGTAAACCAAGAAAATCTTTAATAAAAAAAGAGGGGAAAACTTTCAAGAAATTGGAGGGCAGAATTCAGCACAGGACTTCTGCAACAATAGGTACAGGAAGTGGAGGAGGAAATTGGTGCACATGAATGGAGGCGGGGAGGGCATGGGGAATACAAGTGTGACCTTTGAACTGAACTGGTAGCCAGCCTAAGACAACCTGCTGAACTCATGGCTGTGGCAAGATCTGAACCAGGGACTTCCCAGCTCACACTTTTAACCACTGTATGACATCACAAGCTCTGGTATAAAATTCCTATTCACCTGAGGGGATTAAAAGAATAAAATAAAATGCATAGTACAGTCTTAAAATACGTTTCAATGGTAGGATGGTTAGATGAGTATTGCCAAGTGGTTTACACCACAAACAGCCTAGCCAAAGTCAACGCATCCAACCGTTTTGATCATGTATGAGCCAAAGTCATTTATGAGGCTATAAAGGGATCACTCACACTGTACTGGATCACATACTGCATTGAACTATGGTTTGGCAAGATGTGCATGAGCACATGAGAGCCTGTGAGCCTTGAGCTGACACTCTTCTCTTTCTCCTGTATAGCTGGGAGGAGAAGTTTTGCAGCCTTGTAACAATTCTCTACAACCCTGGTCTTCAACTGGTGGGTTGTGACCCACCAGTGGGTCGTGGCCTGATCCAAGGTGGGTCACAACACTACCACCATGCAAATATTAAGATTGCAGACCCTCCAAGCGTCCCTATTTTCTAGGGACATCCCTGATTTTGAGACAAAGTCCTGATTTCTGAGTTTTCCTTGAATGTGCCACTTTTCCTTAAAAGGTCAAAGACCCCTGACAGTTAAGTCCAGTCGCAGACGACTCTGGGGTTGCGGCACTTATCTCGCTTTACTGGCTGAGGGAGCCAACGTTTGTCCGCACACAGTTTTTCCGGGTCATGTGACCAGCATGACTAAGCCACTTCTGGTGAAACCAGAGCAGCGCACGGAAAACGCCGTTTACCTTCCCACCGGAGTGGTACCTATTTATCTACTTGCACTTTGATGTGCTTTCGAACTGCTAGGTTGGCAGGAGCAGGGACCGAGCAACAGGAGCTCACCCCGTCACGGGGATTCGAACCACCAACCTTCCAATTGGCAAGCCCTAGGCTAAGTGGTTTAGAGCACAGCGCCACCCAATATCCCCCACTTTTCCTTAGGATGTCTATTTTCACTGAAGAAATTTTGGAGGGTATGGAGTTATCCGATTCGTGAGCTGCCTGAAGGGAATCCTGTATAGGGAAATTTTTTAAATGTTTAATGTTTTATTGTGTTTTTTTATATGTTGGAAGCTGCCTCGGGTGGCTGGGGCAACCCAGTAAGATGTGTGGAGTATAAATAGTAAAATTATCTTTATGGAATGGTAAATCCCTATTTTCATCAGAGAAATGTTGGATGATACGAGATTAAGAAATGGGCCCACAAATGCACGTTTGGGTCATAGGTGGGTCCTGGGTCTGAAATGGTTGAAGATACTTGCTCTTCACTGACTAGCTCTCCAGGGTTCCAGATAGGAGCCTTTTCAGGTTGCGCCTGGAGAAGATGTCGATTGAACCTCTATGTGCAAAAGAGGACGCATTACCTTTGAAATGTGGTCCTTCCGTAAAACATACTTCACTTTCCTTGGATCTTGGTCTGTTGTGCCTTCAGCAATGAACAGAATTTGGTTATCTCCCCCCCTTCTTTTTTAAAAAAATCAACCAACAACACTTCTTTCCTGGCATAATTGTGTGGCTTGTGTGTTTGTGTGGTTCTGGGTGGTGAATTTTAACACCATGTTTTTCTCAACCAACTAATCTACTTTTCTGGCATAGTTTCTTTTGCTTTGGGCACATAATATCAGGGTTTTTGTGTGCATGTAAAGCATTCGTGCTTTGTCTGTACAAATGAGATCAGGTTCATTATTTGCTCTGAGGCAATAATCAAGAGCACAGGGAGTGCTGCCGTTCTCCAGTGAGGCTGCTGGGGTGAAGACTGCATTCCTTTGGGACTTTGGCTTTTTAACAGAGGAAGTGAAGAGCGTCATGAGTCGTGGAAATTGAGGGCACAGCATCATTAACTTACGTTAGAAACCAGTCAAGACTTTCTGGTTGACACCCCAAAATCTTGTTAAAAATGCCCTGTGCTCTTTAATGACTACAGCCACTCGTGATTTCAGTGGAGCATTTCACCTCCAAACGTCACACCCACGCTCAGCAGAGAATAGTTCAGCTAGCTCCCTGGTTTAGTTAGTCCAAAAAGGCTTTACAGTAGAATGACTCTCCCAAATTGACCCAACCAATGTACAAAGATACCATTTCAAATTTCTAAGAGTGGAGAGATTTCAGGAAAGGTGTACTAAGAAGCTGCAGGCTCCCAATTCAGTGGCAGACTTAACCGCAGGGAGAATCTCAGGGTTGCTTGCATAGCTTTGGAGGACTAAGCAGAGGCACTTAGGGCTGTCGCTGGCCATGTTGGTCCAGGGACACTATCTGTGAGACCATGATGCTACAATCCATGTTTAATGAGAACAAAACCTAATTTCTCATTCAGTGCTCTAGTTGGCATGCTGTACCTAATTTTTGCCTATTATCAAAGCCTGCCATTTGGATGGTGGAACATCTGCTTTAATAATTAATAACAGTATTAGCCTGGTTCCAGATTTAATAGTTTTACAAGTATGTAAGGTAAAGGTAAAGGTACCCCTGCCCGTAGGGGCCAGTCTTGACAGACTCTAGGGTTGTGCACCCATCTCACTCAAGAGGCCGGGGGCCAGCGCTGTCCGGAGACACTTCCGGGTCACGTGGCCAGCATGACATCGCTGCTCTGGTGAGCCAGAGGCGCATACGGAAACGCCGTTTACCTTCCCGCTAGTAAGCGGTCCCTATTTATCTACTTGCCCCCGGGGCTGCTTTCGAACTGCTAGGTTGGCAGGCGCTGGGACCGAGCAACGGGAGCGCACCCCGCCGCGGGGATTCGAACCGCCAACCTTTCAATCGGCAAGCCCTAGGCGCTGAGGCTTTTACCCACAGCGCCACCTGCGTCCCTTACAAGTATGTATTGAGTTTCAAAATATACATATGCATCATCATCAATACTTTATTGCAGTCCAAAGACCCATAAAACATAAACCATAAAACCATTTCAAAACTAGATACAGTTAAAACGACCAGACACACAGATGGTAGAACCAAGGCAGTCATTTTGTTTTATCTAGGGCATAATGATCTTTGTTTCTTGTAACCTCCGAAAGAAACCTTGCCATGGCCAGTGTAATATCATTTGACCTGTCTTCCAAAAGATATTTAATATGGGAGGCTTCAGATTTTCCAGCAAATTTGCCAGTAACGGTTTGATCAGTTGATCCCTTGCTTGCTCATATTACCCACAATGCAGTAGGATATGCTTCATACAATCGATGTCCTGGAAACATAAACAAAGTCTATTCTGATAGGGGATGCCTCTCAGTTTGCCATTTAGAACTTCCGAGGGAAATATATTTAGTCTGGCTTTGGTAAATAAATGCCGATAGGTAGGTACAAACAAATTCCTAAGGTTTGAGGATACATATGCAAAATTCACACAGATATAAAAATAAGAGGGACCTGCAGGCTGCAGCAAAATCCTGCCGTGTTGGTCTCCTCTTCAGAATTCAAGCCTTTTCCTGGGATATTCTATTCCATTTCCTTTCTTGCCCCTTGTTTTCTGTCCTCTAGCCTATTATCCAAATTTCATGCCCACTAAGTATACTCAGACTGCATTGGGCTGTTTTGAGGGTTCCCTCCTTAGGATTCCTCCCTAAGATGCTTTTGTACTTTTGCAAACTTTTTGATTTTCCCAAAGTGGGCTGATACCCCTCCCTCAATGCATGGGTAGCACGATTTTGGCTGCGTTGGGATTTAAACTCAGATAATGAATTTGCTATTTATATACAGTATAGCAGTTATGGGGAACCTTAGGCTGGAGGCCAAATATGTCCCCCAGTCTTCTATGCCAGGCCTTCAATATGCTGCCCAGGGCACACTCCCGTCACTGGTGTGGTCTGGACCCTCCTGTAGTGATGTTACCTGGGTGGAATGTGTCCTTGAACCAGGACACAACACACCTGAAAGCAGCGGGTGGGTGCGATGTCTGGTGCTATTTCCTTGTTCAAAGCCAGCGACATTGTGTTTCTGACCTCAGCCTGCTATTGACCTGGTTGTGGGGGGCAGGGGATTGCCCCAAACTCTGCCCAATAATTGAATCCTGGAGCAAGCAGGGCCAGCTCCAGACATTTTGCTGCCTGAAGTGAAGGACAAGATGGCGTCCTCTCCCAAGGTTCATGCAGAGTAGAGTGGTAGTTGACTCTTACTCCAATACTGGTGAAAGGACTGTGTCTTTCACTGCACTTGAGGGCAGCAGGCTAGCATGGGGAGCACAGGGCGGGCAGCAGGTCCCATCCCCTTACTTCAGCTTTTGCCATCTGAGGCAACTGCCTCACTTTGCCTCATCACAGAGCTGGCCCTGAGAGCAAGGCACATGGGCAGGCATGTTGATGCATGGGTAAACAGTGCTTATTTTTGATAGCACCTTTTCAGATACCATACTCTTTGGGTGACTTTGAAGTCCCACCATATGAAAACCACAGTGCTACTACTGCTAAACCATCATCATAGTCTCTTTGAATATGTCTAGAGTGAAGCTTAATTAAAAGGAAGCTAACTCTACATACACTTATGCAAAATCAATTATTGCTTCCCAGCCAGTGTACTCCTCCCGCTCATGAGTTTCCTAAGGTGCTATTTACTCCCACTTACAAATCATTAATTCAAGCCTTTCAATCTGGATCTGCTGCAATGCTGACAAGACTCTTTGTCCACTTCCCCATGGCTTGACACACTTGGCCATCTTCTCCCTGTGTTTATAGTTCCACAGTCAGCTGCCTCTGCACGTGAAAGAGATCCTATCTTTCTCAGCCTCTTGAATTGATTAATAGTATTATAAGTGGGATTTGACAAGGCTCAGTAGCAAAGACTTAATCCAGTTTCAATATACTGCAAGCACTGCAAAGCTGTCTTTGCTCATCAGGAACACAGTCTGCTGGGAAGTTGTCCTATATGCAAGCCTCACTGAAATGAATGGAAGTGGCACGATAGAGCTCCCGTTTTTGTTTTATTCTATCAGAAAAGGCAATCAAATTAATTTTGAGCGATGAGTTGTTTCCCCTAATTCTATTATCTTCATGCTCAGATCTAGTAAAAGCATTAGACAAAATCCACTTTTGAACCATTTAAACCAGCTCCCAAAGGAAGGTGATAATGTCAACATTAAAATTGTGGGATTTTGAATAACCAGGAGGGGGCATTATGGCCTGTCCACTCACTCATCTTTTGTCTTTTTGGACAAAAGGTATCTGGATTTTATTCAAATGTATATTGTTTATTACCCATGTCCACTTCTTCAAATTTCGCATACAGTGGTACTTCGGGTTACATACGCTTCAGGTTACAGACTCCACAGACAAATCCACATGCAATTCTCTTTGTTCACGTTCACTTCATCTCTTGTTCACTTTGGCCCTCCTCTTCTACCCTTTCTTCCACTTTAACTTTATGGTTTCCCAACTCTCATCACTGAGGCTGGGGCCAACCTTTTTTGTCTGTGTACGTCAATGGCACTACGGTACATTTATCAATGATAGTAATGAAATGCTGGCTTATGAACACCTGGATGTTGAAAGTATAACAACCTCACAGTACTCAGTTCGTTTCTTCGCAGCTGAAGAAAAAAAGAAGTTGGAGCCATATTCTCTTCTTCACCATGAAAATATCAAGATCATCTTCATAATGTGAAAACTTTGATTGCAACAGCTTAATCCTGTAATGCCCACCCTCATTAATTTGTGGGGGAGGGATTAACACTAATCCTGGAGAGCAGAACATGCCAGACTGCAACTCCCATCATCTTTGACCATGGGCCATGCTGGGCTGGCCAGAACCACTGGAAAGTACCAGGTTCTCCAGTCCTGTGCTAGTCAGTTTTCTGTTCTGCTCCAATTAAGCACCAATTTACTGTTATTTTTAATGAAGTAATTTAATATTAAGTCAAAATGTTTTGCACGAACTAAAGCACATAACTTCATTTTGTAAGTCCTTGGCTCCAGATTATCCAGCTCTGCAGGTATAAAGAATGATTTATTCAACAGATTACATTTAGCATCACCCTTGATTAGCCTTGGAATTAAAATACTTCATTACCTTTGTGAAACTGGATTTCGCCGCCCAGCTTCTTTCTAAATACAGAAACATTTGTTGTATGCATGTATAAATAAACAGGTAAGTTTCAGGGCTAATATTTCAGGTTACCAATGGGGCAATCAACTCCAGCAGTTCCCATAGGTGAAGAGATGTTATTTTCTGTACGTACATCAGATTATTTGGCAGCTGCTATGACAGGGCTAAGACACCCCCCCCCAGCATAACAGCAGTAAATCCAATGCATGCCCAACCGTAAGGTAAGGTAAAGGTAATGGGACCCCTGACCATTAGGTCCAGTCGTGACCAACTCTGGGGTTGCGGCGCTCACCTCTAGTTCCGGGTCATGTGGCCAGCATGACTAAGCCGCTTCTGGCGAACCAGAGCAGTGCACGGAAACACCGTTTACCTTCCCGCTGGAGCGGTACCTATTTATCTACTTGCACTTTGATGTGCTTTCAAACTGCTAGGTTGGCAGGAGCAGGGACCGAGCAATGGAAGCTCACCCCGTCGCGGGGATTCGAACCACAACAGTAAGGTAGAAACCATAAAAATTGTAGCTGTCATTGAAACAAGAGATGTCAGAGCAACACCAGCGTGATGGTGATGGGTAGGGTTGCCATACACCCGGCTTCTCCCAGACACGTCCTCTTTTTCAGCATCAAAAAGTTTTTTCAGGCAGTTTTTTAAAAAATTGGAAAACTGTCTGGGTTGTTTTGGGTTGGTCAGGGCTAGGGAGTCCCAGCTCCGGGTGTCCTGCCAGCTGATTGTTGGGGCTGAAGGGAGTGAGCAGGGCAGAGTGCGGGACGGGGTTGGGTCCGCTGCGCTGCTCCTGCTGCATTGCAGCCTCCCTCCCTCCTGCCTGCCAGCTGCCCTCTGTCCCTCTCCCTCCCTCCACGCCTGGCACACCCCACATTGGTGGCTCCCGGCCTGGCTCTGGCTCTGGCGGCAGCGGGTCCTAGATGGCACACATGACGGTCAGCAGCTTGCAGGGTAAGGGAGCATGCCTCAGGAACGGTAACCGGGCCCAAAGCAACATTCCCGGAGTTTGTAGGCAGCACTTTACTTCCACCCCAGCACACGCTGCCCGCCTTGTCCCTGCACAAGCCACCTGACTGACTGCAGGGACAGGAGGGAGCACCCAAGCTGGGCAGAGAAGGAGGACCAAGGCTCTCTGGAGACTGAGAGGCCTCAGAGGCCACGGAGGAGGCCTTCTCAAGACGCCTGGAGTTTTAGAGTAAAGCCAGGAAGACTTGCTTCAACACCTTCTAATGTGGGGATTTGGTGGGAGGGGGTGTGGTATGTATTGAAGGAGATGAGGAAAGCGGGGTAGGGGCTGGGAGTGTGAATAGGTGCTTGGGGCATGCATTATGGGAGACAACACAAATAGGGGTGCAAGATCGTTCTGTGCCAGCGCTGCAGCTCCAACGTATGTCAACCCTAGTGATGGGTTTGTGGAGCAGTTTAGGGCCATGGATTTTTAAGTATGTTTTCCAAACCTCTGAGTCCCTGGCTCTAGAGGTCTGGCAAAGCAGGCAGAGGAGGAGTCTGGAAGATTCTGGGTGGTTTTTAAACTGAGGGTGCATTAAGACACGCAGAATATTGCCTTCAATTTCCTGATTATAATGCTAGCATCTGTGTCTTGTTTCCTAACATTCCTTTCACTCTACAGTACTTGTTATGTTGTGGAATTGTAGGTTTTTGACCACTATACCAGACCGCTCGGGGGTCAGATAACCAGAGTCTATACCCTCTAACAGGAAAATTGGGACATCCTAAGGGAAAGTGGGACGTTCCGGGATCAAATCAGATCCCCACCCCAATATAGCTTCTCTAAATGAGGGGCATCCCTGGAAAATAGGGGCAGCTGCAACTGCCCCCCACCTTCAAGTAAATAAATAAAAATACTTAAGTAACTGACCAATTGCATCACAGATAACTTGGTTCTGCCCCCACCCCAATATAATATAAGCAAAACATGGGGGTCTAATTTGATCAGTGGAATGTTTGGTACTGTATCTGGTGGGCGGGGCTTGTGTGTTCTGCTCCTGAATCAGCCCCTCCCTTCAGTGTCTCCCATTAAGTTTCACTTAAGGGGGACCAACTAACTACCTCTTCTTGTTTCTTGCCTTAGACTTGCCTCATGTTGTTCTATTTAGTTTCTCTCATTATTTTATTTCATTACAGTTTTCTTTATTATTAAAGCTTAGTTTACGTTTTCGTGATCCACTTAGGAAAGTCGTCGAATGTCCTCAACTGCGTGAGTGAGGGGATATTCCCAGTTTGCCAGAAGGATTGATCACCCCCACCTCCACAACACATAAAGCCTGCCCTCGCCTAAAAAAAAGGCTAGCTATGCTCATGAACATGGTCCTGATTAATATTGAGCCTTTGGTAGCATTTCAATTATAAGCTGCTAGGGAGGCTAATATTGACTGAAAAACAAGGGATAGACAGGTAGGCATTCCAGATAACAGGCCTGGTAAGAATAAACTGTAGGAGGCCCAGAGAGAGGTGCTTTCTCCAGACATCTGTCCTCCTTTCTACTACAAGTGAGTTGTGCATGGACAAGTAGGCTACAAAGCCACTTTAGAGATCTAACTGCTAAGTTGCCATAGAGCCAGAGAAGGCAACGTGGTACCCTCCAGATTTTGCTGGATTCCAACTCCCATCAGCCCCAGTCAAGGGTCATGGATGATGGGAACTGTAGTCCAACAACATACAGAGCTTGTCAAAGTGACTACTCCTGCCCTAAAGCAGTCACTAGATCAGGCACCCTGCCCCCCTACCGTGACACCAAAGGAGGATTGCTTGTTCTGCATACACCACCAGAGTAAGCACTGCCAGCTCCAGTTGGAGAGAGCCCGCAGTAAAAATTTCTGGTGGGATTCCATTTGTGATCTGGTGGCAGAAATAGTGGCATTCCAAGCAGTGGTCCAAACAGCAGTGCCTGGCAGCTGGGTTTAGCTGCAATATTAATTTCTGACAATGCTATGGGGTGACATTACCCTGGGAGCACTGTGGGAACAAACCTCCAGGTCTGACCTGAAGGCTTCATGTTTACCTGAGCCCCTCCAGTTGACAGGTGGCGGGCTGGAATCACCAGAAGAACGAGAGTACCTTTAATAATCATAATACAGTGGTACCTCAGGTTACATACGCTTCAGGTTACATAGGCTTCAGGTTACAGACTCCGCTAATCCAGAAATAGTACCTCAGATTAAGAACTTTGCTTCAGGATGAGAACATAAATCGTGCTCTGGTGGCACAGCGGCAGCAGGAGGCCCCATTAGCTAAAGTGCTGCTTCAGGTTAAGAACAGTTTCAGGTTAAGAACAGACCTCCGGAATGAATTAAGTACTTAACCCGAGGTACCACTGTAAACATAATGTAAACATTATTTATTAACATAATAAAACATTATTAAGAAGACTGTGTACACAGCATGCAAACTTCTGCCTGACAGAAGCTAGCTACGAATTGTAGCATAGTCATGCCCTCCCTCTGCTCCCCTCTGCCAATTAACTGTCTGCAGGTTCACCCTCTTAGGTCACAGTTTGGGGCTCTGAAATTAGAGGGCCAGGGATGCTCCTGACCTGGCAGTCCTAGAGGGGAGTCACAGGCTGGGCATCCATAGTGAGCCCTGGGAGGGGGGCTCAGGGATAAGCAGTGGAATTAACGTTTTTGTTTCAAGTACAGTGCTACCTCAGTTTAAGAACAGTCCCGTTTATGAACAATTTGGTCTACAATCTCCGCAAAACCGGAAGTAGTGTCCCGGTTTGCGAACTTTACCTCGGTCTAGGAACGGAATCCGAATGATGGAAGGGCACCGGCGGCCGGAGGCCTCATTAGGGAAAGCGCTCCTCGGTTTAAGAACGGTTTTGGTTTAAGAATGGACTTCTGGAACGGATTGAGTTCCTAAACCGAGATGCCACTGTAGTGAAAAAGCCAGGACTGTGCATGGAAGAAACCCAACTGAAACAGGAAAGTCTGGAGGCAACAGAAACTAAGGAGTTGCTGCCACAATTGTTATGTGAGACAGGTGAAGTGTTGTCATTTGGTGGGTGCATGCATGCGGTACGGCAAATCAACCTAGCGCAAAGCGGAGGCCTGTGGGTTCTGGCCCTTCAGTCAGTTGAGCCTTGCCACCTCCACCCACAAGCTCTCAAGCAAGTGAGTCTCTCACTTGCAGTGAGTCATAATCAGGTCAAAACTGGCACCAGCCATTTATCCGTCCCAGAAGGTAGTTGGCAGTGCCTGGCTGCAAACCAATTCCCAGACCTGCAATTACAAATTAACACTTTCACCTGTGCTACAAGAGCACAGCCTCTCATCCCAAATGCTGGCTGGCCTGACTCACTCTCTGCTCCTGAGAACAGATAGGATCAGAGCTCAAGGGGACGCAGTACTGCCCTGAAACAACCCAGTTCCTCTGTTGCTGTCTGCTAAGTGTATTTTCAGAGTGCATTTTTTCAAACATTTGCCATTGATCCATCACTGCTATTTAACTTCCTTAGCAAAGAGCATGCTTTATGCTTTATCTCACAGAGCCTGCAAAATAGAATGATTGTTCACATATAATAGTGCTTTGGTGTAGTGGTTAGAGTGTCAACTAAGGACTCGTCACATTTCAGCTTGTCCCATACCTAGAAAGCACAGGTCTAAGTGTTTTTCTGCTTGACCCATGCTTACTAGAACTTCCCGTTGCCCCACTCATTTCCCAGGGAAAACCAGCTCTTTAGCTCTCAATCAGAGCAAACATCAATCCGGAGAAAATCTGATTGCTGTTTGCTCTGATTCAGTGCTAAAGAGTGGTTTTCCCTGGGGGGAAGCAGCAGGACAAAAGGAAGTGTGGATCAGCCCTAAGATGTGGGAGACCAGGTTCCAAATCCCCACTCATCTATGAAACTCACTGGGTGACCTTGGACCAGTCACTCCCTCTCAGCCTAACCTTCCTCACAGGCAAAATAAAAAAATTCCTTCCAGTAGCACCTTAAAGACCAACTAAGTTAGTTCTTGGTATGAGCTTTCGTGTGCATGCACACTTCTTCAGATACACTGAAACAGAAGTTGCCAGATCCTTCTATATAGTGAGAAGCTAGGGAAGGGTATTACTCAGAAGGGTGGTGGGAATGGGAGATTGGCAGATAGCTGAGATGAGCCTGTTGACGACTCTTAACGACTGTAAAAGGTCTTACAGGAAAAGGCAAGGGGTGAGAAGGTGAGAAATGGCTTAGTCATGTATAATGAGATAAGAATCCAATGTCTTTGTTCAGACCAGGTCTCTCCATGGTTTTAAGTTTGGTAATGAGTTGCAATTCAGCAGCTTCTCTTTCCAGTCTATTTCTGAAATTCCTTTGTAGTAAAACAGCTACTTTGAGATCTTGTATAGAATGTCCTGGGAGATTGAAGTGTTCTTCTACTGGTTTCTCTGTTTTGTGATTCTTGATGTCAGATTTATGTCCATTTATTCTTTGGCGTAAGGTTTGGCCTGTTTGTCCAATATAGAGAGCTGAAGGACACTGTTGGCATTTGATGGCATACACAATGTTAGACGATGAGCAATTGAATAGTCCCGAGATGGTATGTGTGATGTTGTTGGGGCCAGTAATGGTGTTGTCCGGGTGTATGTGGCAGCAAAGTTGGCATCTGGGTTTATTGCAGGCTCTGGTGCCAGTGTCCGTGTTAAGTCCTGGTGGTTCATAGCCATCACGACTGGTGGCCACTGACAGCCTTTCCTTCCAAGTGACTTCCTTGACACCAACACCATTATATTTTTGGCACCAGGCAAATAACTTTTTATTCTCTGAGATCTTTCTTGCTACTTTTAATGGTAACCTTTATTGTTGTTTTAATGAATATTTTAATGAATATTTATATTCATATGTAAACAACTTAGAGGCATCTTTTTGATTCAGCACTATTACAGATGGGCGGATCTGTCAAGTTTGGGGGATTTCTTGCCGGTTTTTATATGCAGTTTTTTCTAATATACACATTTTTGCATATTATTATACTAGTATAATCCATTTTGCATGTTATTTTCACTAATATAGGTATCATCATCACCTTGCTTAGATGCTTAAATGGGTTCTAAGCAGTTTACAACTGTAATACCAATATAGAATACCAATACACAATTAACAACAACAACGTCTGTCCTTCAAATTTATATCAGTTTAAATGTCATGTTTTCCCCACGCCCCAAAGCCAGAGAATTTGGTGAAGTTGCTGAGAATTCTCAGCTAGAGATTCCTAGCTGCCTCACACTCCTCAGGGAGAATTCACTGTTAAACAGGCTGAAGTCGATGAAAGAAAGAGGGAGTGCAGTCCTTACAGTGGTACCTCGGGTTAAGAACTTAATTCGTTCTGGAGGTCCGTTCTTAACCTGAAACTGTTCCTAACCTGAGGTACCACTTTAGCTAATGGGGCCTCCCGCTGCCGCTGCACGATTTCTGTTCTCATCCTGAAGCAAAGTTCTTAGCCCGAGGTACTATTTCTGGGTTAGCGGAGTCTGTAACCTGAAGTGTATGTAACCTGAAGCGTATGTAACCCGAGGTACCACTATACTGGTAACAGGACAAATGATCTTTGCTGTTTTATTAGTAACCACCTTATAGTAGTTAATGGCTTGTATGGGTGTGGCAACTTTAGAATCCTCTAGAATTGTCAAAAGCAGGGAGCAGAGTTTGGACGTTCCTGCGGACGGAGCCCCAGGCTGGTGATGTGACTCCCTGCCTGCTCTCTCAAGTCTTTGGTCAACTTCAACTTTGGTCTACTTCATCCTCTGACTTCAAAGTTGGTGCTCAGCTCCAGGTCATGGCTGGCCTAATACCACCTCATTTTCTTCTAGTCCTGCTGCCGCCAGGCCATCTAGAGCTAAGCCACAGTTTGGCTCAGTCTTACATGTGAACTCAGGCTTGGGGTTTGTCTCCCCTGAACAAACTGCAAGTAGGACACTAAAACAAACCTTGGTCACAACTCGTGGTTTGGTGGAAGGGAGACAAAGCATAGCTTAGAGGTGGAGGAGGACCAGGGAAGAGTGAAGCAGCTATTTTCACTCCAGTACCTGTACACTGTCTCATTCGCACTACACTGTAGATTAGCTTAGTATCACGTGTGAACCAAGACGTCGTCAGCACTGGGCAGGCTGCCCTGGACTCCTTCAGGAGGAAAGATGAGATATAAAGAGAAATGATGATGGTGATGTGGCATGATTGTTGACAGGAGTGAGACCCTTTCAGCATATAACACCTTTGCTCAGGCTTGCACTGCTTGCCAATTTGCTACTGGGCCAGGTTCAAGGAATAAGTATTAGTATAGAAAGCCCAGGGTTCCAGCACCTCTCAGGCGGGCGCCATTGCCATTCTAAGTGAACAACGGAGGTGTTCATGGTGAATGCTATTTTTGCTATTTTTCTAGGAAAACATGGCACCTAACCATTTGGGTCCAGTTTACCTGTGCAATCGTATATGTACCTACCTGACTGCTTTGATTTGCAGAACTGTTACTGTTGCTGGTGCCACATAATACGCGTTCTGCATTTGCAAGAAATTAATCTCTGTACCTCTTCAGAACATGCTAAAGTATGTTTAGGTAAACTTATCAAGACATGTAGAATGTTGACATGTGTTTTAACCTGGCTTTTCACTTATTCATTTTAGATTTTAGTTTTTTAAAAAACATTTACAATGGTTGTTTTAAACTGTTTTTTACTGTTAATTTCATTGTTTTATTCTTTTTGAAAACCACATTGAGGTTTGCTGTTGTTTTTACAATCAAGTTGTATATTTTTTTTTATTAAACATATAGATGATCACTCAGGAGAGCATTTCACAGGTGGGGTAGCCGGAACTGTAAAGGACTTGAGCCTCTCTCAAAGGGGGCCTGTTGAGAAGGATCTCACATGAGGCTAGTAAGGTCTAGGTATATTTTTATTCAGAGAGATGGTCATTAAGGTAGGGTGATTCATCACAGGCTATAGCCAACATCTTAATTTGGGTCTGGAAACATATTTGCAACCAGTGCAGGGTTTCAGGTGCAGAAAGACCTTGTATGTCACCTGATCGTTTTACTGGAGACACCTGGGATCTTCTGCATGCCCAGCTGATGTTCTGTCGCTGAGACACAGCCCCACCTCTCGTCTTCTGCCTGGAGGTCCTTGAATGGAAGACTGGAGACAGAGACGGTGTGCTGAGGTCTGGAGACTGTTGTGCTCTTCTGCCACGTGCAGCTTCGGTGAGAAATTATACCTCTTACCTGGGCGGGGCCGAGACACAATGGCGAGGTGCTGGGGTGTCAGCGCCTGCCTCCTAGTGATGGTGACCTTCACCCTTAGGGCTGCCAACCCATCCAGGCTCCTTTCACCAGCAAAAAAATCTCCATGCAAGCAAACCCATCCAACCAGTCAGACAGCAACACCCCCTGGGAACAGCTGAGACAGAGCCAAACCAAGAATCTCAGGCACTAATTAGCTCCGCAGCCCAGTCCACGTGACACGAGACTACCTGGGCGGACAATGCTGTGCTGGGAACCACCCAGGTCAACCCTTCTGGTACCTTCTGTGCTGGATTTAAAATAAAGAAGCCTCGTGGCCTGACAGGGATTGAGTTCAGGAGCAGACAAATGGGCAACCACCAAGCCACATACTGTCTGCTGTATATATGGAGGCCACACCAGGAGCAATTTGCTGCCCATGAGGGAAGCCTAAAATGGAGGGGGGTTGTCAAGTGCTTGGCTGGTGGGCTGGGTTCAGTTTTGGGGGCATGTGCATGTCCAAAGTTGTGCTAGTGGGTGTAGAATATAGCAATTGTGGCTAACCCTCATCCCTGTTCTCCATGCATTTATCCAATCCTCTTTTGAAGGATCCAAGCTGGTGGTCATTACTGCTTCCTGTGGGAGGGAGTTGCTTCCTACTTCATTCCTACTTAAGTCAGTATCTTACTCTCCTCTCTTGTTACTTTCCCTTGTTTTTTCCTGTTTCCCAGCTCTCTGCTTCTTCATCCTCCTCCTCATCACCACCACACATTCCCACTCCCTTCCCATTCTCCCTTCCCTTTCTCAGGGGTTGGGACCCACACCCATTGCATCTCTCACCCCACCTTTATCCTCTGCTGGCCTTGTGGTTCTGCATCCTCACTGAGGTCTCCCTGCTTCATCCCTTCCAGTCTTACCAGCTCACCTCCTGGCCAGACCCCCAACTCCTCTACCCGCCAGAGAGGAAGCCTCCTCAACTTCTCCCGGTACAAAGGTGATGCATTCCCCCACTTTTGGGTAGCACTTAAGTGATTAATTTATAGAAATGAGCCGGTGCCCTTGAGGTCGTGCCTCTTTATACCAGATATCTGCAAAATTTCTGAAGACCCTGGAAGAAAACCCGGGGGGAGTTTTCTTTTCTTGCCCATGCTTCTTTTCTTGCCCATGCTCAGAATTTTAAAAATGCAAAAATTGCAGGGAGGAAACCTGTGTCGCTGCACCCCACCCCCTGGTTTTTAACCTGGCCTTCCCCACTCTGCCAGATTTGGGTAGACCAATGAATAAGGTATCTTTGAGGGGCTTTCTTCACAGTCAAGTAGAGTTTATAAAATAAAAACTGGATCCCTCCCTCTTCCCTGCAGCTTCCTTCTCATTGGTGTTGCTTCCGCCCATCTGCTTGGCCTCTTCCTTTGGGCTCAGTTCTCCATGCCCCCCTTCCTCTTCCCCCCTCCTCTTCCTAATGTAACACTAATGTCTCAACAAATGAAACTGATCTGTGGAAAATGTAACTTGAAAAAAGAGACACTGCACATACTTTTGTAAACCAAGAAATCTTTAATAATAATAATAAAGACTCACCCCACATGAGATACTTCTTAAAAACAATACTGCAATGAAGAGCTATTTGGCAAATGTCACAAGAGTTTCAAATGTCTGAGTATGGAAACAAAGAACTCTGTTGCTTCCACACAGGGAGGATGTTGTATGACTTACTGTAAAAAGATTCCACAGAAATACAGCTCCTTTTCCTTTTCAACTCAGCTCCATCAGTTCCTGAAAATTGTCTCCTTTAACAACAGTGCTGGAGACAAAATCTCCTCTGACCAGGATGGGGAGTTAGTGGCTGGATTTGATATTATAAACTGGATTATTTCCTCAAACCAATCCATCCATAGAGTGAAAGTTGGGAGAATGGATCCCCAGGGTTCTCTAGACCAAGTGTTCACCATCAGCAAGGATGCCATCACATGGCACAATTGATTTAATCAGGCAGGACTCAATTGAGAGCCATCCAGTCTCATCTAATGGACAATGTTCAGCCCATAACAAATACCAAATTTTGCTTAGAAAAGATACAACCTATGTAGAAAGTAAGACTCAAAAAACATCTGCACTGTTTCCTTTGTCATTGAATATATTAAATGTGATGAAAAGAAAAAAGAAAAATTCACTTGACCAATGAGAGGTAAGGTGGAGATTGCTGCTGCTCCTCTCACAGCAGGAAGAGGGCAGATAAAGAGGCAACAGGATGGTCAGACAGGGGCTCTAGGGGTTGGTGGTGAGCTCCCGGCTTGGCAGGTGGCAGCCCCAGATACTGCCCCCGTTACCCAGTACTCTATTTCTCAGAGTGGCACTCTGAGTGGTTGCCAGCCTTTTAAGGCCTTGGATTTTTTTAACTGAGTGCTGTGGGCCCCACTCCCTCCAAGCACTTCTTTCTCCTCCCTCTGGGTCAGCCTCTCTGCACACAGAGAAATAAGGAGAAATGTGCCCACAGTTTGCTTTTCCAAGCAGTCAGGGGGAAATTATGGATCCAGTAGAATTAATTGAAGTTAAAGTCAAAAGAAGAGGTAGAGCATCTGTCTTCCAACTTCCTGCTCCAGCTCTATGTCATTTTCAGGGATGAAAAAAGTCACTGTCCCAGGAGCGTAACCTGGGGAGTTCCAGGTGCCCCCAAGCAGGAGACCCCAGCATGGCCTGGCCTAGTGTTCCTCTCTGCCTGCCAAGGATTGCATTGGCTGTCCGGGCTCCCCCCTGAACAGGTGAGCAGGTAGCTCAGTGCAGTCCCACTTTGCTCTGGTGGAGGTGGGGTTACTCTGGTGGTGTTGGCGTTGAAGGCTGGGCTGGCACCCCCTGCCTGTTGCCCACATGCCCCCCCATGCATGCCCGCTGCACTGCTGCACCATCCTCATTACCTCATGACCAAAGCAGAAGTGAAGGGTGAGGGCTAACAGGCTTTGAGGGCACCATAGGAAGACTTCAAGGGCACCATGTTGGCAATCCCTGATTCAAGCTGTAGGTTGAATTAAGTCTTAGCTGTAAATCAGATGAAAGGGCTAATTCACTGGATGGGAATGTTGGCCCTGTAATATCCACCTTGCATGGAGAGATTAATGCTTCTCTGGAGGTCAGGAAAAGTCAGAATTCTCCAAAGCAAAAACGGGGGGCTAGCAGTAGGGAAGGAAAATAAATTCAGTTCAGTATATACTTCAAGCAAACTCTACGGAATTTGCACTTTCTGAAGCAATATGTGAACAGCTACCCATTGCAATTCCCACTCATTCAAATTTTGTGATGCAGTTCTCCAGCCAATGTTTACCCCCAAAAATGCATCTGTCTGGGAGAAAGTGCGCATAACATACAAAAATGTATTATATTTGGGGAAACTGGTTCAAAAAAGATGTACGTTAGTCAAAATGACGTATAGCAATGTGTTTATTAGGAGACATTTGCACTAAAATGCTGGTGAATTTTCTTGAGGATTTTTTCTTTTAATCGCTGCAAAACATGGAGAACAGAATTTAAGACCTGAAAAATTGCGAACAGAGAAAACTGAAACGGACAGTTCCTTCCATTCCTGGCTGTCAGTAAGGCAGGATCAAAGTCCAGTTTGTTCCAACAGGAGTTACGTCTGACGTGGCCTCAGCTAAAGGAGCTTGTTCTGAGAAAAAATGAAGGAGGCGCCCACACCTTCTCTATCTCAGCAGCTCCTTCTTCTGATTAGCATCCGGGTTTTTTCTTACTTCTTCTGCACTGTTATCAGCCTATCTCTCTGCATCCACAGTCCTGATTTGAACTGGCCACACTTGTCCCAGCTTCTGCTTAAGGCATTGTGGTAACTGAAGTTCTGTAACGGGGGAGAGAGAGAGAGATCTCTAATTTCAAGTTCCCTCCCAAAACCACAGTTCCTAGCACTCCCTCGGAAGAAGCCATGATACTTAAACCAGTTTAAAACCGGTTCAGTAGTACAGATATAGAGAATCAGAGAATCTTGGGTAATATGTGGGTAAAATCCCTCACATGTCGGAGGAGAAGACGGACAACAGCCGAGGCAGATTTGGGAGAATACAACTGGTTCAGTCACACTGGGCATGGAGCCTTGGGGGCACTGCAACTATGAAGTACAATTGTGGGTGAGAGGCGGGGGGCACTCCCCCATCGTCCTCCATCAGCTGGAGGGAACTTCTGAAGTGAGGAGCCTTTTCCCTACCTGATCCCCACACAATTTAGTCTTGATTTTCTATGGGCCCAGAAGACTCTGTTTCAGAGTTATCCCTCCAACTTATGGAGGTGGTTTTGGCTGTTGGGCAGCAACAGGATGAGGCAAAGTTTGTGGCCTCCTTTCTCACTCTCCTTTATCATGTGAGGACCTCCATTATGAAAAAAAAACTTCTTGGCCTCAGTTTTGTACACATGCCCCCCCCCCCCCCCGTGGGCTAAATGATCACCAGATTTCAGATACTTTAGGTGGTGTGCAAGTATATCTTATAAAATAATATATACTTAGGGTGGGAGGTAAGTAGGTACAAATACCTCTTATTTGGTTTGCTAGCTTAGGTTTGCTAGTAATCAGAAGCCTGATAACTCTGGGGATGCTCTTTGCATCCCCATGCTTTGAGAGAGAAAGCAGTGCTGGATTTCTAAATAGGCAGAGCAGGCACCAAACTATGGTCCCCATGCCTTTTAGGGCCCCCGCGACAACAGATCAAAATAATACAGTATTGATTTCTTTTTAAAAAAATCATTTTTATTAAATATTTTATTGGGTTACGAAGTATGTGCATTGTCTCTATTTTCAGTTTGCAGAGTCTTTTCTACAGATCAGTTACATTCAATGTGAGACAGTAGTGTAGTACACAGTGTAAGGTTGGGGGGAAAGAAAGGGGAGAGGGGGAGGTAAATTTATATTCTTTTACTTAGTGTAAGTGTGAGGTTTCTTTGTCCGCATCACTTGGGGAGGTTCTCTTTCTAATCACTTATTATTTTTCCTTGGCAGTGAGAGAGGTTGGCATGCTTGGTTGCCTTCAGTTGACTGCACTGAGAGCCCAGTACCTTGAGGCTGCTGCTCACTAAGGTGTCTAACCCTATAAATAGCAGGGTTTGGGAGGGGGGGGTGCTTGGGACTCATCCAGACTTCCCTTGGGAAAACCCAATCTTTACCACTGAATCAGAGCAAACGTCAATTGGGTTTTCTCTTGACTGACTTTTGCTTCAATTTATTGCTAAAGAGGGACTTCCTGTTTCCACCTGCACCAGGAATGGAGGTCTCACTCAACACCACAGGGAGCGACAGATGGAAATAAACAAAGAGTGGTGGGGGAAACTCATTCATTGAATTCCTCTCTGGGGGGGAGAGGAGCAGGCTCTCACCCGCGGATTGCCCTGTGGTCTGGCACTTGCTTCCCTATGGAATGAGCGGGCAGGCAAAGGCACTGGGCACATGGAGCACTCAGACTGCTGCGACCCCCAATTTGTTCCTGGAAACAGAGGATATCCTGCTAATTGGGCTTTCATTGGAGTAAAGTACAGGCATGTGCTAGGCGATGAGATTACAAACTGTGGAAAATCTCAGCTACAAGGATTTAAAGGTTGGAATTGAGAAAAGGTTTCATTTGGTGACAGAGATTGGGGGAGGGGGGGAGCCTATGGTTGTTTTTCAAAGTTTTTCTTCTACATTTTTGATTCAGCAACCCTCCTCAGAATGCAAGGTTAAAATATAATATATAAAGTGAGGATGGAAGAAAAACATGAATTTTAACATCATACTGGAACTCTGTGTGAGAGAGGAATGGAATGGAGAGAGAGAGAAGGAGGGGGAAGTAACACCTTTTTAAAGGACTATGTTGGAATATAGAACGAAACCACCCCTGCTCTCCGTTATTTTTACAGGAATGTGAAGGAGACTGAGACAATTTGGAATGTAATCTAACTGGAAAGATAACTGACTATAAATTTTCAGCTGCAAGGAGGAAAGGAGTCTGATAGCTGCAAAGTCAGAGGTTTTCTAATTAATCATTGGCAGTTTAGAATCAGACCACTCTTCCTAGGTTGTCGGGGGGGGATGGCGAGGACAGTTTATTTCAGGGGTCAGCAACCTTTTTCAGCCATGGGCCGGTCCACCGTCCCTCAGACCATGTGGTGGGCTGGACTATATTTTTTTGGGGGGGTGATGAACAAATTCCTTTGCCCGACAAATAACCCAGAGGTGCATTTTAAATACAGTGGTGCCTCGCAAGACGAAATTAATTCGTTCCGCAAGTTTTTTCTTCTTGCGAGTTTTTTGTCTTGCGAAGCACGGTTTCCCATAGGAATGCATTGAAAATCAATCAATGCGTTCCTATGGAGACCGTCCGGGGACAGAGGGGAAGCACCGCGGGCCTTCCCCTCTGTCCCCGGACCTGTTTTAAAGCAAGGGAAGGGGCAGCGGGGAAAATCGCTTCTCCCCGTTGCCGCCCCTTGGTTCAAAAGGGGTCCAGGGACAGAGGGGAAGGCACGCGCGCGCCTTCCCCTCTGTCCCCGGAGATTGTGGGGCTGGCAACGGGGAGAAGCGATCTTCTCCCCGCCGCCCCTTGCTTCAAAAGAGGTCCGGGGTGCGGGGGCAAGCTTCGTTTTGCGAAGCAACCCCATAGGGAAATTCGTCTCGCGAAGCAACTCAAAAACGAAAAAACCTTTCGTCTTGCGAGTTTTTCGTCTCGCGAGGCGTTCGTCTTGCGGGGCACCACTGTAAAAGGACACATTCTACTCATGAAAAAACACGCTGATTCCCGGACCATCCGCAGGCCGGATTTAGAATGTGATTGGGCCGGATCCAGCCCCCAGGCCTTAGGTTTCCTACCCCGGTTTATTTGTTGGAACAGAGGGGTCTCTTAACAAGCTCTTGAATCATGGGACAAAGTGATGCAGAGGCTTTTGGAAAACTGTGAGACAATTGCTTCCCCCGAGTCATGATGGGAAATATCAACAGTTGGAAGAATGAAAGACACACACCATATATCGTTGGGACAATATCATGGGGGGGGGGAATACCACACGCAGGAAAGAACAATGATTACAGACTGAGTACCTCACTTGAAACTTTATAAATTATAGAATATATTAGCAAGAATCGAAACCATAAGATTATAACTGTTGTATAAGGGATTACTATCTTGAAGGGAATGTAATTGAAATTATTAAGATTTTGGAACGCAGAAAAAAACCAGAAACAAAAACAAAGAGGAACCCAGCAAAACTAGCACATGAGGAGCCACTTTAACTAAATTGTATACAGTGATACCTCTGGTTACGAACGCTTCTGGTTACGAACTCCGATAACCCAGAAGTAGTTGCTCCTGGTTGTGAACTTTGCCCCAGGATGTGAACAGAAATCACACAGCAGGAGGCCCCATTAGCGAAAGCACGCCTCAGGATAAGAACAGTTTCAGCTTAAGAACGGATCTCTGGAATGAATTAAGTTCATAACCAGAGGTACCACTGTAATTTGGCATATAAATAATGGGTTTTAATAATTGTATTAATTGGGTAAAATTGGCATTGTTATAATGAATCCGTTATTGGAAAGATATTGGAAAATCAACTTAAAATATTTATCACAATTTATCACCAAAGAGCAGGTTTTCTGGAGGGTGAGAGCAGCAGGGCAAGGGCAAAACCACTCAGACCGCTGCTTTCTAGACAAGCACAAGTCTGGTTGAGCCTTTAATGTTGCTCCACTCTGAAATAAATGAAATTAAATGAAATCCCAGCACATAGAATGCTAGCATATCAGGGTAGAAGCCTTTCCCCTGCCAAGGTATTCCTCACTTTTCTTGAAAGGAGGAACACTTGAACATGTGAGTTGGCTGGTTTGGAGGCAAGTGGCCCTTCAGTGAAAAAGATGCCTCAGCTAGCCAGGATCTCTGGATTTCACAGCCCAAGTTTCCCCATCTGCCAAGCTATTTCTTGGCTCGGGGTGGGGAGAGTCACTTAGAAGTTGACCTACTGAGGCACACGTGCAGGGCAGAGGCTGGGAAAGGCTTGCCGTCTCCTGCGTTGTCAAACCCGACTCTTTCATCAGCGCTAAGCATATGCTTCTACGGCTGGAGCACATGGAAGCCAACCCACTTGGCTCTCCTGAAAATGCCCCTGAGCAAAACCAGCAAGAAACATTAACTTAAATATATAAGGCACTGTAGTTGTTGGTAATTATCCCCGACTTCGCCTGGCTGAGCGGCTCAACCTGCACGGCTTCTGCACGAGACTCTGGGGGTGGCTCTGGAAATTGTGGTGCGCCTCTCCGACTTGGTGGCGAGCCAAACAGCCGCCTCCCCTACAGGCAGCCCAGGCAGCCAGTGCAGCACCAGACAGTAGACTCTTGGCTCTTCCATCCTGGCTCCCTATGAGGTCAGCAGCAAGCGGAAAGCTAAATCCCCCAGCGGCTCAAAGATGGACTCAGTTCAGAAAATGTCACAAAGGATGGCTGTCAGAACAGCAGCAGTGGCAGGAGCGCTGTGTTCTCAGCGAGACAAAGGGCAAATGGGTCCCACCCCCCCTGGGCCCAGTCTGGCTTATGGAGAGCAGCGGGAGCCTTCTGTTCTATGTATTTTGTTTTATTTTCATTTATTTAAGACATTTAAGCCCTGCTTTTCACGCGGGTGGCGCTGTGGGACGCGGGTGGCGCTGTGGGACGCGGGTGGCGCTGTGGGATGCGGGTGGCGCTGTGGGCTAAAGCCTCAACGCCTAGGGCTTGCCGATCGAAAGGTCGGCGGTTCGAATCCCCGCGGCGGGGTGCGCTCCCGCTGCTCGGTCCCAGCGCCTGCCCACCTAGCAGTTCGAAAGCACCCCCGGGGGCAAGTAGATAAATAGGTACCGCTTACCAGCGGGAAGGTAAACGGCGTTCCGTGTGCGGCTCTGGCTCGCCAGAGCAGCGTTGTCACGCTGGCCACGTGACCCGGAAGTGTCCCCGGACAGCGCTGGCCCCCGGCCAATAGATGTGAGATGGGCGCACAAACCCCAGAGTCTGTCAAGACTGGCCCGTTCGGGCAGGGGTACCTTTACCTTTACCTTTCACTATACAGTGGTACCTCAGGTTAAGAACTTTATTCGTTCTGGAGGTCCATTCTTAACCTGAAACTGTACTTAACCTGAGGTACCACTTTAGCTAATGGGGCCTCCTGCTGCTGCTGCGGTGCCGGAGCACGATTTCTGTTCTCATCCTGAAGCAAAGTTCTTAACCTGAGGTACTATTTCTGGGTTAGCGGAGTCTGTAACCTGAAGCATATGTAACCTGAAGCGTCTGTAACCCGAGGTACCACTGTATTCCCCAGCTTGCGGGGGGAAAGAAAAGCATACAAATTTAAAACGTCGGGAATGGAAACACTAGAACAACATTCACGGTGCAAAGGCCTCCCAGAATGAATGTACAATGGTACCTCGGGTTATATACGCTTCAGGTTACAGACTCCGCTAACCCAGAAATAGTGCTTCAGGTTAAGAACTTTGCTTCAGGATGAGAACAGAAATTGTGCGCCAGTGGCGCGGCAGCAGCAGGAGGCCCCATTAGCTAAAGTGGTGCTTCGAGTTAAGAACAGTTTCAGGTTAAGTATGGACCTCCAGAACGAATTAAGTGCTTAACCCGAGGTACCACTGTAATTTACATGGCATCTGAAACTTAGCAGGGATGGTGCCTGCCTTGCTTCCAGTGGGAATTGGGCCCACTACACTAAGAAGTGCCAACAAAGGTCCGTATAGTTAAAGCCATGGTTTTCCCAGTAGTGATGTATGGAAGTGAGAGCTGGACCATCAAGAAGGCTGATCGCCGAAGAATGGATGCTTTTGAATTCTGGTGCTGGAGGAGACTCTTGAGAGTCCCATGGACTGCAAGAAGATCCAACCTCTCCATTCTGAAGGATATCAGCCCTGAGCGCTCACTGGAAGGACAGATCCTGAAGCTGAGGCTCCAATACTTTGGCCACCTCATGAGAAGAGAAGACTCCCTGGAAAAGACCCTGATGCTGGGGAAGATGGAGGGCACAAGGAGAAGGGGGCGACAGAGGACGAGATGGTGGGACGGTGTTCTCGAAGCTATAATCATGAGTTTGGCCAAACTGCGGGAGGCAGAGGAAGGCAGGAGTGCCTGGTGTGCTCTGGTCCAGGGGGTCACGAAGAGTCGGACATGACTGAACGACTAAACAACAACAACATACTAAGAAGATAAGAAGAGTCTGCTGGATTGGGCCACTGGCCGTCGAGTCTAACATCCTGTTCTCACAGTGGCTGAACAAAGGCCTGTGGGAAATGAGCAAGCAGGATTCAAGCATAAGAGCTCTCTCCCCTCTTGTGGTTTCCAGCAACTGAAGGCATGGATCCTCATGCTACTCCAGGTGATCTCAGTGATCGACTTGGGACATACAGGATAAGGCATCCTCGGCCAAAGTTACTCAGGGCTTTGTACACTGGTACAGGACCCTTGACCTGGCCTGGTAGCAGACGGGAAGCTAGGACATGTCTTTTAACACTGGTGTGATGGGTTGGTGGTAGTCTGTTACCATCAACAGTCTTCTACATTGTACAGTGGTACCTCAGGTTACAGACGCTTCAGGTTACAGACTCTGCTAACCCAGAAATAGTACCTCGGGTTAAGAACTTTACTTCAGGATGAGAACAGAAATTGCACGACGGTGGCACCACAGCAGCAGGAAGCCCCATTAGCTAAAGTGGTACCTCAGGTTAAGAACAGTTTCAGGTTAAGAACGGACCTCCAGAACGAATTATGTTCTTAACCCGAGGTACCACTGTACTCTAGCTGCAGTTTCCGGACCAAACCCAAGGGCAGTGTGTTTTGTCCTTGGCCAAGTCATTTGCCTTGCTTGTGGAGCAGCTCCTCATACTGAAAACATTTCTCCCACCTGTGCCTATTTCTCTATCACAATGTATGTATAATTACAGGGCAGACCAAGCCTCTTTCAAATAGCAAGGTGCTAAGGGAAGCCTCCCTCCAAGGCCATTTGGGAATTTTGGTGGGGTTGTTGTGTTACACCCCTTCCTCGTGCACCACTATCCTGATTGCCCACAACTGCTATTTGTAGTTTTTAAAAGATACACACAACATTAAGCCACATGGTCAAACGTCTTGTGCTGTTTAGCTCTTTGGGGTAGAAATGCAGTTTTAAGGAGGTCTTCCAGGCTTAGGCATCAAAATATATTGTGCCTTGTGTTATTTCTGGCCACAGAATTCTGGACTTGATAGACCATTGAGGTGATTTTTAAGTTCTTGGTATGACAAACAATTATCCTGGCAAATTATGAATACAGCCTGGCCATTCGGTGAGAGAAACAAGTCATTTGGGTGAGCAGGCTAGTAACAATGCCTAGTAACAATGTTTTATTTTAATTCTTAAATATGGACTTGGAAAAGAGGTTACGAAGGTCTAATCACCCTTAGAGCCCCAGCTGCTCAAAAGTTTGAGATGCAGCTATATGTACCACCAGATTCATAGTAAGATTAAGCATCATTGAGGGCCAAACTTGGTGTGATGTTAATTGCCCACAAACAATTAATGTGCATGTTTTAAAAACATTGGTGAAAATCGCCCTCTCCCAAAGCTGCAAAGGCCTCAAAGGAGAGCTTCTTCAGTGGGACTGTGCTCAGGCAGCAATTGCTGGTCTGAGAACACATTTGCTTTTCAAATTCATTTTTATTTTCGCTGTGCAGTGTTAGATGGTTCTGCATGCAATGTGGGGCCAGCCAGCAGGCACAAGCTTCCTGGGCCCTGTGCTTTCATCACTGGCATCTCCCAGCACGTGCAAAGGCCTGGAGCCAAAGGGGTGGAGGCGGCTTTAGAGGCCAAGATTGCAGATTGCGTAGTGGCATTGGGCTATTGCCTCTGCGGGGAAATGACAGGGTTTGACTAATTATATGCCTGTGTTGTCATTTTCACTTCTTAGTCCTGATGGGAAAAGCAGAGGAGTCACTTTTCACTGGGGAAATTTAAATAAATTAATTAAAAGAAAACAAAGAAATCAAAGAGTCATTCCCATCTCCACTGGGCTGGCCTACATCTGCCGGGGTTACCAGGTCCTCAGGTCCTTGCAGAGCTGCCAAAATCTCTAAATCCAAAAGACAGATTTGGATGCCACCCACAACTGACCTAGAAGAGTTCCAATTTCAATATTTACACTGTATAGTGCTAACATTTACATGCAGAAATGGAGGACAAAGAGAGTGCTGGAAATAAGACAGTTCATGTTCATGTATTTTAAGGGATGGGTTTTCTGCCTTTAAAAGATCCAGTTCTGTCACCAGAAAACCCAAATTAGGAATTTGGCGCAAATTTAAATCTTAAACTATAGGTGGTGGCTTTCAACCAGGTTTTACACAGTGGAAACCCTCTGAAACGATTGGACTTAACTTCACTATGTTCATTAATTTCAGTGGGTCTCTCTGAAACTTAGTTGAATGCCACTCTGAGACTGAAAGCGTGAAACAGTGAAACTTCTGCTGCTTTTTCTGTCGGGATCAGTGCATACACTCCGACATTTCTCTGATGAAATAGGGGTGCCCTATCCAAAGTCCGTTTGGGGGGCCTAATCTGGCCCGCCAGTCGGTTTAATCCAGCCCCTGTGGCAGTTTATTTCCTGGGGTGAAATCCTTTAAAAAACCTTGACAAAAAAAACCTCTTTGAAAAAAGTTTGGACACCACTATTCCATCATCATCATCATCATCATCATCAGACCTGCTCATCTGACAGGGTTGTCCCAACCACTCTGGGTGGCTTCCAACATATATAAAAACGTAATAAAACAAATAAATGGATTACAAAAAAATCTCCCAAGAAAATAAACTAATGCTGAACTATAAAATAACTGAACAGGAGGTAGAAGGTGCCATTCAGAATATGCAATTAGGTAAATCTCCAGGACCGGATGGACTGACTTCTAGATACTACAGATCTTTAAGAGAATGGTTAGTACAACCTTTAAAGGAAGTTTGTAATGAAATAATGGATGGGAAAAGGGCACCAGAGTCGTGGAAAGAAGCATATATTACACTTATACCGAAAACAGAGACTGAAAAGACGCAGCTTAAGAACTACCGCCCCATATCACTGCTTAATGTGGATTATAAAATCTTTGCAGACATTCTGGCTAAAAGACTAAAAAAAGTGTTAATGGAAGAGATTCATAAAGATCAAGCAGGCTTTCTCCAGGGTAGACACTTGTCTGATAATATGAGAAACATAATGAATATTTTAGAAAAATTACAAGTGAATATTAATACCAAGGCAGTTTTGATATTTGTGGACGTGGAGAAAGCTTTTGACAATATTTCTTGGAGTTTTATGAAGAAGAATCTACAGGGGATGGGGGTAGGTCAAGGCTTTGGAAATGGTATAAGTGCAATTTATTCAGAACAAAAGGCTAAATTAATTGTGAATAACGTGGTGACGGAGGAATTTAAGATAGAAAAAGGGACACGACAAGGTTGCCCAATCTCCCCACTGCTTTTTATATCGGTCCTGGAGGTCCTGTTGAATATGATTAGAAGGGACCAATTGGTTAAAGGTATACAAGTCGGAGCTAAACAGTACAAATTGAGAGCATTCGCAGATGACTTAGTATTGACATTACAGGAGCCAGAATCTAGTACTAAAAGAGTTTTGGAACTGATTCAAGAATTTGGTCAGGTTGCAGGATTTAAGCTAAATAAGTTAAAAACAAAGGTTTTAGAGAAAAAATTAACAGAGATTGAGAGAGAGAGATTTCAGAATGAGACAGGTTTAACAGTGGTTAAGAAAGTGAAATACCTGGGGATTAACATGACAGCTAAAAATGGGAATTTATTTAAAGACAATTATGAAAAATGCTGGACGGAAGTGAAAAAAGATCTAGAAATTTGGTCAAATTTGAAGCTTTGACTGCTAGGCAGTATTGCTGCGATAAAAATGAATGTATTGCCTAGAATGTTATTTCTGTTTCAAACATTGCAAATTTTGGATAAAATGGATTGCTTCAAGAAGTGGCAGAGAGATATTTCTAGATTTGTCTGGCAGGGCAAGAAGCCTAGAATAAAATTAAAATACTAAAGGATGCAAAGGAAAGAGGTGGATTTGCCCTGCCAGACCTTAAACTTTATTATGAATCAGCAGCTTTTTGCTGGCTGAAAGAATGGCTGCTTCTTGAAAACACAGACACTTTGGATTTAGAAGGCTTTAATAATGTATTTGGATGGCATGCATATTTATGGTATGATAAGGTCAAAGCACATAAAGCATTTAAAAATCATATTGTCAGGAAAGCATTGTTTAATGTCTGGATAAGATACAAGGACCTACTTGAAAATAAAACCCCAAGGTGGTTGTCACCGATGGAAGCGAAGGCACAGAAAAAGCTCAATATGGAGGCCAAATGGCCAAAATATTGGGAAATTTTGGAACAAGAGGGAGATAGATTGAAATTGCAGAGTTTTGAAAAACTAAAAAATAAAGTGCGAGATTGGCTTCATTATTATCAGATAATGGAGGCATATAATTTGGACAAGAAAATTGGCTTCCAGGTGGAAAAATCAAAATTGGAAACAGAACTGTTAGAACCTAAAACCAAGATTCTGTCAAAGATGTATAACTTGCTGTTGAAATGGAATACTCAGGATGAAACGGTGAAATCTGCTATGATTAAATGGGCACAAGATGTTGGACATAACATAATGATGGCTGACTGGGAACAGTTATGGACCACAGGTATGAAGTTTACGGCATGTAATGCCTTAAGAGAGAATGTTATGAAAATGATTTACAGGTGGTACATGACACCAGTCAAGCTTGCAAAAATCTATCATTTGCCCGATAATAAATGTTGGAAATGTAAAGAAACTGAAGGTACATTCTTTCACCTTTGGTGGACGTGCCCAAGGATTAAGGCTTTCTGGGAGATGATTTATAATGAAATGAAAAGGGTATTTAAATATACCTTTCTGAAGAAACCAGAGGCCTTTCTCCTGGGCATGGTTGGCCAATTGGTGCTAAAGAAGGATAGATCTTTCTTTATGTATGCTACAACAGGAGCAAGAATACTTATTGCAAAGTACTGGAAGACACAAGATTTACCCACTCTGGAAGAATGGCAGATGAAGGTGATGGACTACATGGAATTGGCGGAAATGACTGGTAGAATCCAAGACCAGGGAGAAGAGTCGGTGGAAGGAGATTGGAAGAAATTTAAAGACTATTTACAGAAATACTGCAAAATTAAAGAATGTTAGAATGATGTCAGAATGAAGTTAAGTGGTTTTAGCAGCAATGTTATAAAGGAGTATGTAAAAATGGTTTGTTAACAGGTGAGAATCCAAAATTACAATATATTAAGTTAAAGGATTAGGATAAAAGCAAAGAGGGAAAGGATTTGCTGAATGAACTAACTGAACTGGAATACAAAAAAGGGAGGTGTGAGGAGGTCAGGGAAACAAGTAAATGAAAGACAAGACATGGAAAGATTGATTTGTTTTTAAGTGTTTTTATTTTTTTGTATTTTCTATTTTTCTTTTCTTTTTTTCTCTTTTTCTTATTTTTGTAACCTTTTTTGAAGCTTTAATAAATATCATTTTTTAAAAAAAATAATAATAAAACATTAACGATTTTAAAACTGCCTTCAGGTGTCTTCTAAAGGTTGTATAATCTCCATGGCAAGGGGGTTAGAATCATAGAATCATAGCGTTGGAATAGACCACAAGAGCCATCAAGTCCAACCCCCTGCCAAGCAGGAAACACCATCAGAGCACTCCTGACATATGGTTGTCAAGCCTCTGCTTAAAGACCTCCAAAATAGGAGACTCCACCACACTCCTTGGCAGCAAATTCCACTGTTGAACAGCTCTTACTGTCAGGAAGTTCTTCCTAATGTTTAGGTGGAATCTTCTTTCTTGTAGTTTGGATCCATTGCTTGCATAGTTTGGATCCATTGTTTGGATCCATGGCATAATTCCATACCCTCCAATGAAAATAGGGACATCCTAACTCTGGCATTTCTCCAGTGAAAACAGGGATGTCCTGAGGAAAAGCAGGACATTCCTGAATCAAATCAGAAACGAGCATGGCTTCTATAAATCCAGGACTGTCCCTGGAAAATGAAGGGTCTGTCAGTAGTAAGTGGTGGGGACACATGGCAATCAATAAAAAGTAAAGGTGTGTTTTAAAGTTTGGCAACCCCCATTATAGCCAACTGGGCAGCGAGTTCAGTGCCTTCTGAAAAGCCTTTTGATGTTCCATTTAGCACTTTCCCAGTGAACTGAAGTTATAAATCTCAGATTGGTGCTCAGTCTGTGCCACCCCCTCCATGAAAATGATGAGAACATAACATAAGAGCCTGCTGGACATAGGAGTCAACTCCTAGGAGCCAAGGGTTTTTTTGCCTCCCTCTAAAAACCTGAAATAAGGTACCAGTCCAGTAGGAAGGTAAACGGTGTTTCCGTGCACTGCTCTGGTTTGCCAGAAGCGGCTTAGTCATGCTGGCCACATGACCCGGAAGCTGTCTGTGGACAAACGCCAGCTCCCTCGGCCTATAGAACGAGATGAGCGCGCAACCCCAGAGTCATCCGCAACTGGACCTAATGGTCAGGGGTCCCTTCACCTTTACCTAAAAACCTAGCAGTTTGAAAGCATGTCAAAGTGCAAGTAGATAAATAGGTACCGCTCCTGTGGGAAGGTAAACGGCGTTTCCGTACACTGCTCTGGTTCGCCAGTAGCGGCTTAGTCATGCTGGCCACATGACCCAGAATCTGTCTGTGGACAAACGCCAGCTCCCTCGGCCTATAGAACGAGATGAGCGTGCAACCCCAGAGTCATCCGCAACTGGACCTAATGGTCAGGGGTCCCTTTACCTTTACCTAAAAACCTAGCAGTTCGAAAGCATGTCAAAGTGCAAGTAGATAAAAAGGTACCGCTCCTGTGGGAAGGTAAACGGCGTTTCCGTACACTGCTCTGGTTCGCCAGAAGTGGCTTAGTCATGCTGGCCACATGACCCGGAAGCTGTACACCGGCTCCCTCGGCCAATAAAGCGAGATGAGCGCCGCAACCCCAGAGTCGTCCGCGACTGGACCTAACAGTCAGGGGTCCCTTTACCCTTTACCTTTAAAATATCTGATGGGCATAAAAGTTGGTGGCCATTGCCATTCAAATGGTCTGCGTGTGCTGTCCCCCCCCCCCAATATTTTATTCAAGTTGGCACCACTGCTGCTGGATAAAGCTGAAGGAGACCCATCTAGTCTAGCATCTTGAATCCACAGTAACCAGCTAGATGCCTGTTGGAAATCTACAAGCAGGACCCCTGGTTCCCTGAAACTGGTATTCAGAAGCACTGCAACCCAGTGGCGTCATGTGGGGGGGGGGCCAGGTTGACCATGGTGCTCGGCGCAAAATTCTGAGGGGGTGCAACCAGGCATCAGCTTCCATGGGTATCCCCACCCCACCCTGGCGAAGGCGGCAGAGCAGCTCAGGCCCTTGGTGAGCGGGTGCGGAGGGAGGGAGGTGGGCAAGGGGCGACCCCAGCACAGCCCAACCCAGTGCTCTTCTCCATGGGCATTGGGTGGATTTGCCCTCAAAGGACTGCCTTGGTCAGCCAGGCTCCCCACTACATGAGCAAGCGGCACAGCCCAACCCCGCTTGGCTCCAGTGAGGGGGTGCCCCGGGGGGTTCAGCAGCTTGCCAACCCTGGACGCCAGCAACCCATGCTAGGCCACTGCTGCAGCCTCCAACTGTGGAGGCAGAACAGCCATCCAGGCTAGTAGCCATCGATAGCCCTCTCCTGCATGAATCTGTCTCATCCTCTCTGAATGCCATTTAGATCAGTGGCCATTCCTGCCTCCTGTAGTTTGACTAAGTACTCCATGAAGAAGTATTTGCTTTTATCTATCTTCTGGAATCTTCCTACATTCAGCTCCACTGGATGTCCACAAGTCCTGGTGCTATGTTAGGGGGAGAAATCTTTCTCTCTATCCTCTTCTCCATGCCGTGAATAATTTTGTAAACTTTTATCATGTCTTGCCAAGGTCTGGCATGTTCTGAACACATCAATGGTCTTTCCTTCCAGGTGCCATTTCACATTGCCCAAAAAAGAGGAAAGGTCTCACAAAAAAAAAGAAGACACAGATTTACATAAAAGTGTATACAGTGGTGCCTTGGGTTACATACACTTCAGGTTACATATGCTTCAGGTTACAGACTCCGCTAACCCAGAAATATTACCTTGGGTTAAGAACTTTGCTTCAGGATAAGAATGGACCTCCGGAACGAATTAAGTACTTAACCCGAGGTACCACTGTATAGGTGTGCAAACTGGGGGGAGGGGGGATTGCGATAATTTGAATAAAAATGCAACACATCCCAACATAGCAAAGAAGAATTTCACCAGGTGACACAGGTGCTGCCCAGGTGCTGTTCCCTGCTGATGGGCATCTTCACAGTCTCTCAGTATGTAGCACCTCCGCTCAGAGACCTGCTGACTCTATTACAATATTTGATAATACAATACAATAATAATACAATGAGACCTATTACAATATTTGCTTGTTAGGTTGCTTGCTTTTAAGTCACTTTGGGCTGCCTTGGGCAAGATAAAGCAACTAACACATATAATAATAATAATAATAATAATAATAATAATAATAATAATAATTTTTTATTTATACCCCGCCCTCCCCAGCCAAGGCCGGGCTCAGAGCGGCTTACACGCAATAATAAAAACAAGTTGAATGATTACAACTTAAAAACAAAATTAAAATGCAACATTAAAATACTGAAACATTAAAATATTAAAATGTAGCCTCATCGCAGGAGGAGAAGGAAAAGACAAAAGAAAGGGAGGGAGGGAATCAAATTGGCTCCAAGCCAAAGGCCAGGCGGAACAACTCTGTCTTACAGGACCTGCAGAAAGAAATCAGATCCTGCAGGGCCCTGGTCTCATGAGGCAGAGCGTTCCACCGGGCCGGAGCCAGAGTTGAAAAGGCCTTGGCTCTGGTTGAAGCTAATCTAACTTCCTTAGGGCCCGGGACCTCGAGGGTGTTGCTATTTATGGACCTTGAGGCTCTCCGTGGGGCCTACCGGGAGAGGCGGTCCCGTAGGTACGAGGGTCCTAGGCCGTGAAGGGCTTTAAAGGTCAAAGGCAGCACCTTGAACCTGACCCTGTACTCCACCGGGAGCCAGTGCAGCTTGAAAAGCACTGGGTGAATATGCTCCCATGGCAGAGACCCCGTGAGGAGCCTCGCTGCAGCATTCTGCACCCGCTGGAGTTTCTGGGACAGCTTCAAGGGCAGCCCCGCATAGAGCGAATTACAGTAGTCAAGCCTGGAGGTGACCGTCGCATGGATCACTGTGGCCAGGTCGGGGCGGGAAAGGTAAGGGACCAACTGCTTGATGCGGCAAAGGTGGAAAAATGTCGCCTTGGCTGTTGCTGTAACTTGCGCCTCCATGGAAAGGAGTAATAAGTAATATTGGGAATGGAGTTGAGAGACGACCTAACCTGGGGAGAGAACAGCGAAGACCTGGTGAAGAGAGCACAGCAGAGGTTATATTTTCTGAGAATCCTCCAGAAAAACAATCTCTCAAAGGACCTGTTGATGCCGTTCTACCATTGCACTGTGGAGAGCGTACTAACTTATGGTCTGTGCGTGTGGTTTGGGAGCTGCACGGCCAGGGAAAAAACAATGCTATCCAGGGTTGTAAAGACTGCAGAGAGAATTATTGGGTCACTGTTCCCACCTTAGATCAAATCTATGCTGCCAGGTGCCATAAGAAAGCTGCAGAGATAGCACATGATAGTACACACCCCGGAAATGATCTCTTTCAGCTTCTGCCTTCTGGAAGAAGGTATAGGGTTATAAAGGCCAGGACTAGCCACCTGAGAAACAGTTTCTACACAAATGCAATTCTGGTTCTAAACGCAACATAAGGGGTCTCTGTAGTATAGTGTATTTTAAAATGGGGTTTTAGAGTTTTTAGGGTTTTTTGAATGTTTTATGTAGTTTTGTAGTAGTTTTATGTAGTTTTTATGTAGTTTTGTGGTAGTTTTATGTAGTTTTTATGTAGTTTTATGTAGTTTTCAATTTCATTGTTCCGCAAGGGACAATGACAATAAAGATATCGTATCGTATCATATCGTATCGTATTGTATTGTAATAGTAATATGAATATGAAGCCTTTAACAGCTTGGGACCAGTTTACTTGCGAGATCACCTTATTCCATATACACCCGCTCAACTGCTTTGATTTGTGGAACTGGCACCATTTCAGGTGCCACATAATCCTCGGTCCACAGTTGTAAGAGATCAACCTTTTAGTCTTGCATTACTCACACTTTGGAACTCCTTACCTATTGACATTAGGCAGGCTACCCTCCCTGTAATTTTTTTCTGTTCCTCCCAAAACGTTTTTGTTAAGGCAAGCCTGTCCAGACATGAGGAACATTGGCATGTGCATTAATCTAGTTCTCAACTTTTGTTTTATTTTAATTATTTTTAATGTTCTAAATAGTTTTCTTTGAATCTGTTTTTAACTGGTAATCTTATCATTGTACACTTTTTTTTCTAAACAGCTTTGAGGTTTTATTACAATTGTGTGGTATATAAATCTTGTGGAAATAAATATATAAATTTCCAACACCTTTAACAAACAACAGTTGCCAGGACTCTCCATGATTATTAAAAAAAAGTGTAAGAGTCCTTTACAAGTATGGTGTGGATGTGATCCTGAGGAATAATCCTGAGGAATAATCAGATGTGGACTAAACCAATGGGATGGGGGGGGGGGAGAATGCTCCCCTGGCCTTCTCTGAAATGGTCTCTTCATTCTCACCCCAACACTCCATGGATGGCTATATTTTGTTTGCCACGCTGCCCAAGAAAGCTCACCTGGCACCAGTTAGTCTGTCATATTTGTGATGCTAGTATGAAAAATGTTTTTATTTTCCCAGTCATCTGAACTAATGGTCCTTCTTTGAACTGGTGCTTTTGTTTTCTGTTTCTGTGCTGGGTGGTGGCGAATATCCTTGTTTTTGGACGAATGCTTGTTTTATATTTGTACTCCTCTTATGAATATTTTAATATGTGGGTTTGTATTCTATTTTCCTTGTAAATCGCTTTGGGACTCCTTTCGTATGGGTGAAATGATAAATGAACTAACCTAAACAACTAACCAACCAACTGAAGGGCGACAGTAATCTGCACGCATTTAAGGAATGAGAAGCAGCGAGAGTGCTCAGCTAATACGCAGGAGCATTATTAGATTATGTCTGAGCAGGAGGTTATTATTTCAACTGCATGGCAGACGCTGCTCCCTGTGCCCTGGTGAAGGAGGCACCGCATCACCTCATTGGAGCAAACGCTCATTAGCTGATCATGCCCCAAGGGCATCAGTGCCATTGGCATCCACTCCTAAAAGGCTGCAATAAAAGGCAATGAACAGGAGGCTCCATGGGCAGAGGAGGAGAATCTGTGCTATATCAGCTGGAGAGATAAAATTCCAGCAGCAGAACCCCTTCTGAATTCTGCACCTGGGCAATCCCCTGCTTACAGGGGTGCCAACGTCAGTAAAATATGGGGGGCGGGGAGTAACCCACACTCAACATAATTGGTCACATGACATGGCACATGATAGATAATACTTTATTTGGCTATATGCCCACAAGGTAAAAACCCATCAATAAATAAAATAGCATTTTACATTCTAAAAAATCAACTAAAATATTTCAACGCATACTCTCCTTGACCTTACATACAATCTCTAGATGTACCATATTGTGGCCTTGATTATAAAGATGGTGGATAGAGTTTACTAGATTTTAATAGTCATGCAGCATTCCATGAAGTCTTTTGTATGAAAGAACTGAATTCAGGAATCTAGCAACCTGTAATGTTCTATAAGAATCAATGTCCTGGAGTAGATAGGCTAGATGTGATTTAGGGACATGGCACAAACATATCATTTGAATGCCAATAACTTGGGGGGCTGGCCCCCTCAAATATTTTATTGGAGAGGCAAAGGGACCTCAACCCCTAGGAGATGGCTTATATAGCTGCTTGCGAGCACAGCCAGGCTCCCAATTCAATTCAAGCTGCAGGACTTTGGGCAGGATCACTGGTGTTAAGGAAAGAGGGAGAGACGTGTACAGAAGATGCACAGCATGCGTTTAAAGCACATGGCTTCCCTCAAAGACTTTTGGGGACTATAGTTTACCCCTCACAGAGCTACAGTTCCCAGCACCCTTAACAAACCTTGGTTCCCAGGATAATTTGGAGAAAGTCATGCATTTTTGAGGTGCATTGGATGTGGTTTAAATGTTTGGTGCAGCTCTGCCCATAGCCTTTGCCAGCCTCGCCTCCCTGCCTCGCCTGCCCCCACCAATATTTTGGACCACATTATACTGGCAGGTGCTGATGGGAGTTGTGGTTCAAGACGGACATTTGGAGAGTACCAGGCTGGCAAACTCTGATCTAAGAATGAGAAATGAACAAGGGAAGATATGCAAGTCTTTCTTTCTTTCCTTCCTTCCTTCCTTCCTTCCTTCCTTCCTTCCTTCCTTCCTTCCTTCCTTCCTTCTTTCTGTCCTTCTGTCCTTCTGTCTATTGCTGCTCCTCTGCCTTTAACAGCAGCTGGACACACAGAAATATAGCAGTGAAACTTGGCAGGGGAGGGGGGGAATGGGGGTAAAGCTGAAGATGGAGAAGGCCAGAGAAAAGGTTTGGCCGCCCCAAATACCTTCCCCCATTTACCGTAATAAATGAAGCAAGGGTTTTAATGCAGAAATCTTCAAGGATTTTCAGCCCCTGTGACCAAGGTGAGGCTTTGGTGGTGCTGCTGCTTCCAGGGGCTGCCCAGTTGGTGCTGACCTATAACAACAGGGCTTTTTCAGTGGTGGTTCCCTAGCTGTGGAATCTCCTTCCCTAGTGAGGTGTACCTGTTTCCATCATTATTAAGCTTCAAGAGGAATGTGAAAGCATTCCTGTTCAGGTTGCCATATGTCCTCTTATTCCAGGGCACATCCTCTTTTTCATGTAAAATGAGAGTTGTCACAGCGGTCCTAAAACTAGAAGTCAGCAAATGTCTCCTCTTTTTTGCTCTTCAAAATATGGCAAACCTAATTTCTGTTTACCCTGGTTCATTTGATGGCTGTTCATGACTACCCTGAGTTCATTAACTGCTTCTACAACACTGTTGACTGTAACTGATTTCATGTTTTTTGAATGTGGCTGTTTTTAGAATGTTTGCTTTGTTTTTGTTTTAGATGCTGCATCTGTTTGCTGCCCTGAGCTCCTTGGGGAGGAAAGGATGGATATAAATTCAAAATTCTATTGCTACCTATCTGTCTTGAGAGACAATGGAAGAGTGTGCCATTGGGGGTAAAGTCAAACTGTAGAGACCAATACAGGAGAGACATGTTTTACTACAGCTGGGGCAGATGCACGATGCTGTTTATACTCTATGGGCTGCTCCCAGCAGTCATAGAATAGAATCATAGAGTTGGAATAGACCACAAGGGCCATCGAGTCCAACCCCCTGCCAAGCAGGAAACACCATCAGAGCACTCCTGACATATGGTTGTCAAGCCTCTGCTTAAAGACCTCCAAAGTAGGAGACTCCACCACACTCCTTGGCAGCAAATTCCACTGTCGAACAGCTCTTACTGTCAGGAAGTTCTTCCTAATGTTTAGGTGGAATCTTCTTTCTTGTAGTTTGGATCCATTGCTCCGTGTCCGCTTCTCTGGAGCAGCAGAAAACAACCTTTCTCCCTCCTCTGGAGTCATTCCTCCTCTGGTCACTGCTGTGGACCCGCGACCTGACTGTCTCCGGGCACTCTGTCCATCTGCAAAGGGAGAGTTAATGTTGCCAGCCTTCATGTCTCATTTGCAGACATAGGTGGGACGCGGGTGGCGCTGTGGGTTAAACCACAGAGCCTAGGGCTTGCCGATCAGAAGGTCGGCGGTTCGAATCCCCATGATGGGGTGAGCTCCCATTGCTCAGTCCCTGCTCCTGCTAACCTAGCAGTTTGAAAGCACGTCAAAGCGCAAGTAGATAAATAGGTACCACTCCGGCGGGAAGGTAAAGGTCGTTTCCGTGCGCTGCTCTGGTTCGCCAGAAGCGGCTTAGTCATGCTGGCCACATGACCCGGAAGCTGTACACCGGCTCCCTCGGCCAATAAAGTGAGATGAGCGCCGCAACCCCAGAGTCGGCCACGACTGGACCTAATGGTCAGGGATCCCTTTACCTTTACCTTTCAACGTAGAGTTGGTTTGCTGTCAGACTCTTTGGATGCAGAGGAATAGTGGGAGGAACCAGCTAGAGAACCCCCAAGGAAAGAAGGCTTGGTGGTCAGAGGGAGAAGACTGGAAGGAGGAGGTGTTGGAGACTGAAGAGGTATCAGGGCTTAGGGAGTGGGGAGAGTCTGTGGCAGAGTAGAGTTCAGAATCAGAGGCTGAAGCTGAAGAGCAAAGAGGCCAAGAGACAGAGATGAGCCAGGCTTATGAAGAGGCATGTGTGTGTCCCCATCCTGCTGGGGAGGCTCCCTTCCACCCTGGGCTCCCAGAACCAGGCGAGGCATGAAGCAGGAGATTACTGGGGGCAGGGGGGACCCTGGAGAGGAGGAGACATAGCTGGCTGTGGGGAGACAGAAATCTTTTGTCTCACAACTGCCTCATGGGGACAAGACCTGAGTTACAGATCCTGCTTTGGTAATAAAGAGTTAGCTCCAGCTTACTCAGTCTGATTTACTGCTGGATCGCTTCTGTGATCTGCCAACAGGCCTGGTGCCTGAATCCAGCTCCCTGTAGAGCACATCTGCCATCTTCCATTCTGTGTACTTGACTAAGCCAGCACAGACATTGCTGAGACAAAAGTGTGAACATGCTGGGAATGTGAGCTTGGAAGAGTTCATATTTTTTTGGCATGCAATGTCAAAACTCTTCCTAATTCAGCACATATGGAAGGCATTGAGGTGTTGCCCCTGGTGGTTTAAGTTGCCCATGAGACTCACTTCCATAAAGCAGCATACTCTACATGCCAGCCTGGTAGATCTTCATATTGGTCTTGGTCATTAGGATCACCGTCTCCCCTACTCTTTTGGAGACTAAGCCATTGTCATAGCTGCATTACTAATGTGCTTGTCCAGCTCAGTGTCAGTGGAAAGGTTTCTGGTTATGATGGAGTCCAGGTAGAACATATCATCTACCACTTCAGGCCAGCAATGCTGATGTGTGGAATGCTGGCAACATCCTGACTCGGGCTGGGCATTGGAACCAGCCAAATATCACAATATAGTGATACATCATGATGTTGAAAAGCGGAGGGAGGAACAAGCTGCATTGGGCCTGGGCCCGCACGGGAGCAATGGCATTTGCATCCCGGTGCCTAATGGAGCTCGTTCCTCCCTTGGTGCACTGGGCACTGGCAACAGTCTGTTTGCTGGCAATGCCCGGTGCGCCAAGGGACAAATGAGTTCCATCAGCCACGGCACCTTGTGGGGCTGATGGAGCTTGCTGCTCCATGCTGCATCAGCTCTGGCGCTTCCTGGCTCATTCCTCCCTCAGCCTGAGGGTCGAGCACAATGGCACCTTCACCCAAAGGTATATCACAGGTGAAACTGTGACTCAGAAGTGGCGGCGGTTTCACCTGCCATATACTGTCGGGCTCTGCCCCTCAAACCAGTCCTGGGCAATATATTGATACATTGTCCAGGCCTAGTCCTGACCCAAGATGTTGGTTGTCATCGGGCTGATGGTGAGGCTGTACTCCACACAGGCTTGGGGAAATGGTTGATGAGTCCATGCACGGCTTCCTTGGATTGCACTGCCACAAAGCTGCATCATCTGCATACAACATCTCTTGGAAGAGAACCTGCCACACTTTAGTCTTGGGCAGGTTGAACAGACCCCTGTCACCCCTTGAATGGAAGTACACACCATCTTCAGTCGAGCTGAAGGCACAAGAGAGTAGGGGTGAGAACACAACCCTGTTTCACACTGCTCCAGAGCCGTCTTTCCCATAGGGCTTAGTGGTTCGTTGCGCCAGTGCGCCAGCCTCTCAGGGGCGCCCAATGAGTGGGGGAGCTACGTAGCTTTGCCGGCGGCTTCCCCTTTCCCTACACACCCGCCAGCTGCGCCCCATCAGCCATATGGCTGGCGGGCATGCAGCTTCCTTCCCAAGCCTCCACGAGGATTGCTCTCCCGCAGTGGCATGGGGGAGAGTTGTGTCCCCCCCACACCCATGGCTGGCAGTGTGCAGCTTCCCCCTCCCCACTATCTGTGGTAATTTGGGGGCATTGGGCAGATATTTGCACCCAGGCCGCCACATCTGCTAAAGATGTCAGTGAGTGACTGCATTATCTCCGTTTGGTGGGATTTTATTGAACACAGGAAAAAAAGAAAAATTACAAGTTTCACAATAAATTCAGAATAAGCAAGTTTCAAGTTACAGGTTTATATTTCTGTATATCTGACAAGTCATGTGCGCCACTTGTTTTTTCATTTCTCACGACAGTACTCTCCACTTACCTGCCTACATCTTATCACAAATATCTGGATAACCCACTTTATAATTTCTTCATGTGAATGTAACATCCCATGCCAACCTTGGTTTGCTTTGGTGTAGTTTTTGTGTGTTTCTGATATGAAGTTCTGTGAACAAAATAGAACTAGGGTTACATGGTTAAAAACGGATAAAAAAACATATTAAAAATTAAAAGAAAGGAATTGTGTTAGCATACTGTCAGGGAACTGACATCGGAGCCAGAGGCGGAGGCGAGGCTCTCAAATGATGCTGGAGAAGGGCCCAGCAGGGGGAGAGGCGGCTCACCAGCTGGGGAAGGAAATCAGCGTAACACCAGGGATAAAGGGGGGCAGATGGGGGAATCGGCGTGGGGGCTCCAGGACTCCTCGCCGGAGATCAGCGAGGAGAGCACAGGTCCTCTGCTACCCACACCCTCCCTGCGCAGAAGACTTCCGCGCAGGGAGAGTAGGAGGAGACTTGGAGTCAAACAACTTTTAGCTGGAAAAGGTTTAAGAAACGCCCACTGACGGATTCTGCCAGCGACTGAACAGCCACAAAGTGTAGGGCTGTCCAAACAGAAAGGGTTTAACAAGGCAACATAGCCAGGAGTGGCACCAACTTGCGCACGAGTAACCCCTACAGTTATTACACATACCCAATGACCACCCCCACCCCCAAGAAGTGCCGCTGCGCCCTCCAACATTTCTCCAATAAAAATAGGGATGTCCCATTCCATAATGATAATTTTACTATTTATGCCCCACACATAATAAAACATTAACCGTTTTTATAAAAACTTCCCTACACAGGATTGCTTTCAGACAGCTCAGGTGTTGGATAACTGCATACCCTCCAACATTTCTCTAATGAAAATAGGGACATCTTAAGGAAAAGTGGGACATTCCCCAGAATCAGAAACTGAGGCGGCTTCTTTAAATTAGGGATGTCCCTGGAAAACAGAGGCACTTGGAGCCTCTGCCTCTCTTTAGCACACCAGCACATGCAGCAGAAGCCTTCTAATGTGGCCTTGGGGAGTCACAGCAGACAGGACAATGGCTTGGCTCAGTACCAGGCAGCCTCAGAACCAGTTTGCTTCTTTCATCCTCCTGCCCTCCCTGCTCCTCTTGCCCCACTCTGGGCGAATGTGGGCCATTGCAGCTCTGAGCATAAGCACAACACGTGCAGCACCACCCAGCCTCTCCCATTCAGGAAGGACAAGACCACACCTGCCCTGTTCCACCCTGCTGGGGCCAGAGCTGACTCACAGGCCAGCAGCCAAGAGCCATGGCACAATAGGAGACGCAAGCGGAGGAAGAGGATGGCGGTTTGGTTGGGGGCTTGGCTGGCAAGCTGAAAAGAGCTGGGGATCTCTGGCACACGCATGCACGCACGTCCACACACACATCGAGAAAGAAGAGCTTTGCTGGGGCTGAGTGGGAAGTGCTACAGACAGGTGCCGTGGAAGACTCCCAGAATCACAGATGATAAGCAATGCCAATGGCTTTTTAAAAAGGTATTCTTATTATCAAGTGCATACAGTGGTACCTCAGGTTAAATACTTAATTCGTTCCAGAGGTCCGTACTTAACCTGAAACTGTTCTTAACCTGAAGCACCACTTTAGCTAATGGGGCCTCCCACTGCTGCCGCCGCGCCGCATGAGCACACATTCTGTTCTCATCCTGAAGCAAAGTTCTTAACCTGAAGCACTATTTCTGGGTTAGCGGAGTCTGTAACCTGAAGCGTATGTAACCTGAAGTGTATGTAACCCGAGGTACCACTGTAGAAAGAATAAGCAGGTGATTGCAACCACAACCCATTTTTTTAAAGGTCTCAATGCTGGTGCCTGTAACCTGTAACAGGGGTGAGTGCATTCATTTGTGAAATCCCTGGCTGGTATATCATCACCCATAGAGGAGCCAGGTCACACTGGTTTATGCGGGATTCACTGGGTTCAACTGTAGGACTTTTAAAAGACATCTGAAGGCAGTCCTGTATAAGGAAGTGTTTAATGTTTGATACTTTACTATGTTTTATATATGCTGTAAGCTGTTTGGAGTGGCTGAGGAAATCCAGCTCAATGTAGGGTTGCCATATTTCAAAAAGAGAAAATCCGGACGCAAAAGTTATTGGATTAATTGACCTGCAGACCACATGAAAAGACAAGTCACACACAGGCATGCAGTGTGTGTTTGTGTTCCATTCAGATTTTTCTAAGTCTGCTCTTTTATGAAGCTCAGATCTCAGCCCCCACTGCAGGTGGTGAAGGGAAGGAGCAGCCACACGTGTCAGCCAGCAAACTCCTTGCAAACAAGGAGTGGGAGCTGGGCTGAGTAAGCAATGGCTGGGAAGCCAGTAGTGCTTCAGCACAAGCAAAGTGTAGACCTGGGTGAGGCTCCTCCACCCACTCCAGCCTGGGCGAGGTGGCAGTAGCGGGAGCTCGTGGCACAGGCAGGTGACAGGCTGGCCCACTTTAGGGTGCAGAGTGGGAGAGCAGCTTGGGAAAGGTGAGGTCAACGAGTGAGCATGGGTACCAGACCAGAGCTGTCAACGTTTCCCCTTTTTTAAGGGAAATTCCCTTATTCCGAATAGGATTCCTTGCAAGAAAAGGGGAAAGTTGACAGCTATGTACCAGACTCTGCCCAGCATGTTGTCAGAAAGGAAGCGGCAGGGAGGGTGTGAAAGGGGGCAGCCATAGCCGGGTCCTTTGGCCAGGGCCCGCACTGCATGTTTTATGGCACATTAGCGGCAATTCTGATGCCCATCCAGCTTGCATTGGAGGCGCACCATGTTTATTCAGTGGGCCTGAAACTTACTGGCACTCCTCTGCACGTCCCTTGTCTAGGGTCTCATCCACACCTTAAAGCACTCTTCTATAACTTTAACCATCAAGGCTTCCCTTAACACAGATGTTAAATTAAGATTATTTGCCCCAAAGGGCATCACTTTTATATTTGTTTACATGGAATTGCATTTGTCATTTTACTGCCTGTTCACCCACTTTGGAGAGATCCTTTTGGCACTCCTCACATCCCTTTTCGTTTGAGCTATCCTGAACAATCTGTTATTATCAACAAACTTGGTCACCTAACCAATGACCCATGACACTCTATTGTTCCCTGGAGGGCTCCCTGGAAAGTCCTTCCATCAGGTGAACTCTCCATTTGCTCCTACTCTGTTTCCTGTTTCCTACCTGGATACTGATCCACAAGAGGACCTCTCCCCTTATTCTTTGACTGCTAAGCTTACTCAGGAGGACTCTGGTGAGGGACTTCATCTGAGCACGCTCAAAAAGAGGAATATTTGGCTACATCTAACCTCCATTCAGCAGGATTCCTCTTACGTTCTTACAGCCCGTTTGTTCGCCCTTTTCCTAGATAGCCCGTGTTTCTATGTGTGGAATGAAGACAGTCATCTAAGGGGAGACTTGAATTCTCTGCTTCCTGGACTCCAGACAAGAGCCTCGTCTCTTTGACATTGACTGCCCAGCAAAGCCCTTTCCAAATCTCTCCAGATTCAGTTCTCTCTCACTGGCTGGGGTGGGAACAGGCTGCCCTGCACTCAGCAGGCCTCCAGTGCTGCAGTCACATCTCTGACCTACTGAGCTGCACTTTGCTATCTGCATTAATCCAGCGTCTCCCCTGGTTCCTGTCCCAGGCCTTGGGCATTAATAAGTCTGTTGTTTCAAGGCAATATATGCCCATTAATTTCAGCCAGGAGCTGTAATTCAGCCTTTCCAAGCAGGAGGGAGGAGGCTGTCTATGAAAAGAGCAAGCTTGTTGTAATTTTGTTTTGTGTTTTTAATTTATTTTTATTGCATTTTCCATTTTTCTATTTGCATATCATACATCACCGTTAAGTATTCTTTCCATATAGACTTCCCAGCCTAGCCTTCCATGGCATTCATAATATACCTAGCACTGCTGCATAGCCATATATTAATCTACCCTACTTTTCCCTTTCTAGTCCTTCTTTGTACTGTATTTAACTGTTGTTCAGAGAATTACCCCTACTTGTAGCTTTGCTTTAGTATCAATTTTTCTTAAGTGCTTCCCAAAGGTATCCCATTCCATCCTGATACCTTATTTTGGCTGCCATGCTCACAAGTTTGGCCTATTCTGTCAATTTATACAGCCATTGTTGATTTGCTGGTATTTCTTTTTCTTTCCGACTTTTGGCATAAAGTATTCTGGCCCAGCTTGTTGCACTTTTGGAACCTGCTTGGCGTGGGAGCTCGTTCCGGGCGCTGGTGATTCTGGGAAGTGTGGCAGGGGGAGTGCTCTGGGCTGGCAGGGTGCCCATGTGTGGTTGGACAGGTAAGGCAGTCTCCACCAGACAGGGACAGGAGACAGCTGTGTGCTCCACAGTGCCGTGATGTGCATCCATTTGCATGCATGTGTATTAGTGGCAAAGCATCTCCACCCACAAATCCCACACGCCAGAGAGATTTAATTGCAGAGACCTGGGAAACTATAACTGGCACAGACAAAATAGTACGTAACTGAACACCCCCAAAAGTAGGGTCAGTGATTTATTAGTGCTGGAAACTAGAAAATTAGAGCTGTCCTAAGTAACAGCAAGTATTGCAACCTGTATACCAGTGTTCCGAAGACATGGGGCAAATGGGAACTGCAGCCACTGGGGGTGGGGAGGGAATTTAATAACATTGCAAAAGCAGCAATCCAGTGCCAGATGATAAAATCCAACCAACAAAAAACACGCAAATGCTAAACCCACTAGACTACCTTCTAGAATGGAAAAAGTCCTTGTCTGGCACTGAAATGAAATCAGGGTAGGCAACAGACAAGCATGCCTTTGGAGAGGATTCTAGATATGAGGAGTCACCACTGGGAAAGCCACCTTCTTTCTGTTCACCTCCTGTCTGGCTTCCGCTGTTGAGAAGGGGTGTTGGAAGTTCAACAGCAGGGATCATTCCTTTACTAACCTAAGGGTTAAATCTGTTGACTGTTAGTCAGCCAACCAAGAAGTGGTGGTGGAGTTGTTGCCTAGCAAAACATCAGAATGAATGATCCTTGCTTGCTACCCTGACTGAGGTGTTAACTACTGGATGTGCAGTTCTGAGGGAGTTTTCCCCTGTGTGTGCTGCTGAATACATTCCTGCCAGGAGCGGGATTTCAACCCTGTGAAAAAGGCAAAAACCTCTGTTTATTTCTCCTTGTACTGTTGGGATTGGGCAAGGCTTTCCTGAAACCTGCCTGTGAATGTGCCAAAGACTGCTTTGACCTTTGGTGGAGTCAACCATTGGTTCCTCTAGCTCAGTATTGTCTGCAGTGACTTTCCAGGGTTTCAGGAACAGGCACACCCCCAGCCTCACCGGGAGATGCTGGGAAGTGAGCCTGGGATCTTCTGCACAGGCCTTTCCCCAGCTATGAGGAACCCTGGAAGATCTCTTCTATGGAGCCAGGCCATTGGTCCACAAAGATCACCATCATCATAGACACTGGCAGTCGCTCTCTGGCATTTCAGGCAAGGATCTTCCCCGGCCCGACCTGGAGATGCCAGGCTTTGGAGCTGAGGCCTTCTGGTCAATGCACAGCCCTTTTCCATTTCTCTTGATTTAGGAATAAACCTGGCTGCCAGCTCCACAATCAAGCAATTTAAAGCCTGCAGCGCATCCTTTTTTAAAAAACCACTCTAGGAATACAGGTCCACTGGTCCATCTAGTTTAGTATTGTCACTGGCTTTCTGGGGTTTCAGGCAGGATGCCTTCCCAGCCATAGCTGGGAATGCCAGGAATCAAACCTGAGGCCTTCTGCCAGGCAGGGGCTCTGGCACTGAGTTGTGGTGCTTCCTCTTGAGCCACCTTGGTTAGGAGTATGGTGGGACAGTACACTAATGTCTTGGGGTCGGAAGGGCATCCCTTGGGGGAGGCAGCAGTTAATTAAGAGGCCTGAGGTCCCCTCTTCAAAAGCTCCAAGGGGAAAGGGAACATCAGGCATATGAGAACACATGTGGAGAGAAATGGCACTGGGTGGGAGGTATAGGGAAGGCTACACCAACCTGGTACCCTCCAGATGCCAGTTGGCAAAGGCTGGTCTAGGCTCTTGGGCATTCCTGGGCCAAACATTCCAGCTTTTTTTCGCACAGCGTCAGCCAGCCTGCCATCCTCCAGATGTTTTGGCTAGCCTGCCATGGGTCGTGCTGGCTGGAGCTGGTGGAAGTTTTAGCCCAAAGCCTCTATACTTCTGTGATTCTGACTCTGTGTGATTCTGTAAGAGGCACCAGGTTGGCAAAGGCTGGTCTAGTGCCGCTGCGTGGCACCCACCTGATGAATCTTCCCGCTGCCCCACACCAGTTGCTAAGCAATGGGATTAAATGCTGCTAAGTCCTGCTACCTCAGTCCCCACTGATCCTGTCAAGGCCAGCTAAAATTCTCCCACAGAGCCCAAAAGGATTAAGGAGCTGAACTCTTCCACCTCCTTCCTGTAGCCCAGGCGCCAGCAACACTCACAGGCTAAGCAGGATCAGGCAACACGGTTTGGCAGGGAGGCTAATATGGAGGCACAAATCCAGCAGAGGGGGCAAAGGGTCACAGAGGTGTAGCTAACAAGGCCCCTTCTTTCGCCAGCCCTTGGCACACAGGCTGTGGCATTGCCAGCCGCTGCCCTGCATTAAGGAAGTGACCTCATAACTGAGCTTCCCACCAGCCTCAGAAAGAAACCCTGGAGGAAATAAAAGAAAGAGAACGCAAAGACCTGCTTCACAGAGGACACTCTTACTCCGTGGAACCTGCTGCCACAAGAGGTGGTGACTTTGGCCAGGAGCTTAGATAAAGGCAGTGTGGTACAGTGGTTAAAGTGTCGGCCTGGAACCTGGGAGTCCGGGGTTCAAATCCCAGTGCATGTGACCTTGGGCCAGTCACTCCCTCTCAGCCTGACCTGCTTCACAGGGTTGTTGTAGGGGGTTAAACAAGGACCAGGAGAACTATGTACATCACCCTGAGCTTCTTGGAGGAAAGGTGGAATACAAAAGTGGTAAGTAAAATTAATAATAAATAGTGTCAGAGGTCTATCAATAAGTACATTAGTCATGACAACGAAATGGAACCTCCAGCATCAAAGGCAATCAGCCTCTGAATACCAGTTGCTGAAGAGCTGCCAGGTGTGCCTGGGGGTTGCTGTCACACTGTGCTTGAGGGCTTCCTGGATGCATCTGGTCAGCCACTGTGGCAAACAAGGCTTAGGGCGCATCCACACTCACTTTTGCTCTGTGCTTTCCTTGCACAGGTCTGGGTTTTCTTGGTTTAACTTTGAGCGGGTTTATTTTGTCCCGGTGCTTTCCCTGAGAAAACCCACAATTTACCACTGAATCAGAGCAATGACAATCCGAGGAAAACCTGATTACCATTTGCTTTGATTCAGCAGTAAAACACAGGTTTTCTTGGTGAAAGCACCAGGACGAAAAACAACAACAACCTGCTCAGACACAGACCTGGAAAGCCCAGACCTGTGCCTGGAAATGCAACACAAAATGGCGTGTGGATGAGCCTTGAATGGGCTGCTCCAGCAGGGCTCTTCTCTTGTTCTAAAAACATGAGTTATATCCCAGAAATGGAGTTTTCTTCAGGGTTGTTAACACACATGCATTCTGCAGAGGCAGACCAAGATATTTTGCTGCCTGAGGCAAAGGATACAACACCCTATTCCCCCTGCAGATTCCAGTCACACCAGCAGTTGAATCTTACTTCCACACTGCACATCATTCAGCTGTTCTGAAATGAGACATCATGGATTCACAGAAGCTGCCCTGGCTTTTGTTTGGCCTCTGTGATGTCCTGCTTCTGCCACCTCACCTTCTCTGGGTCAGCTATGGCAGCCTCCACCAAAGGCTCCACCGCCATCATAGCTGACTTCTGCTGCTGCCATATTCCCAGAAGCAGGCACAGCGCATCTGGAAGCACACTTCAGGATGCAGGCGGCCACTTCTGGCAGCCGTGGAGAGACCGAGAAGGCTTCACGATAGGCCACAAGAAGGCTAAGGCCTAGCCACAGCGGTGCAGAGAAAGAGTCCATGAAAGTAAGCCTGCGGTGGGGTGGGGCGTGACAACTGGGCATATGGGGAGGAGAGAGAGTGCCAGATGTCCTGCTTTCCCATCCCCAAAAGTCGGACAATATGAACTGGCAACAGCAGAACAGCATCCTTCCCTGGAACTCAGGGGACATAGAGGACGAAGTTGCGCACCCTTAGTCCATCATGACACTGGAACCAGGAACATCTGATGAAGCTGAATGTTGGAAGAGTCAGGAGAGACGAAAGCAAACACTTCTCTACACAGCACCCTCCCTCAGGAGGCAGTGATGGCCACTAACTTGGATCGCTTTAAAAGAGGATTGGACAAATTAATGGAGACGAAGGCTACCAATGGCTACCAAAGTGCTCAAATTCTGCTTGCAGGTTTCCCATGGGCATCTGCTTGGCCACTGTGGATGCTGGACTAGGGAGGGCACTGGCCTGGTGCGGCAGGTCCTTTCCTTATGTCATTCTGTTGTCCCTTTCCTCCCCCCACAGCACCCACCCCCTGAAGGGACTGCCTCTGCCAGCCCTGGAATTCTGTCACTTAGTGGAAGTTGTGTTAAGAGAAGGCGTGAATGTGAGAATGGACTGGCACAGATGTGGCTCCAGGGCAAAGCTATACTCTCTGTTCACATCTGCCTCCAGATGCAGTGCTTTCCATTGCCTAGTTTGGACAGCAGGGAGGAGGAGAATCCCTCAGTATGAAAGGCAGTGACGGAGGAAGGGGGTGCACTGGGGGAGGCCCACCCCGGGTGTCATCCCTGAGGGGGGGTGACACTTGGCGTGCCACCTGCCCGTGACTCCAAGCATACCCCAGTCGTCGGGGGGAAGGAGGCAGCTGCACGCCCCTCCTCCCAATGGCTTAAGGTACGCTTGGAGTTACGGGCAGGCGGTGCGCCAAATATCCACCATTGGCGGCTCTGCCTCCATGCGCGGCTTGCTCCACCTCTGGCTGCAGGGCACATGTGCCACTCCAGGCACCCAAGCAGCTATCCCGCATCTGGGAGGGCACCCTCCGTGCCCCTCAGGAGCGCGTCCGCCCTGGGCTCCACCGCTGATGAAAGGCCCCACCTCACAGTCTGTGGCTAGCTAGACGGGGCATATATTCATGGGAAACAGCTCAATAAGACTCCAGTGTACACTGTTCCCCAGAAAACGACAATGAGTCCTCCACATTCCCAACTGTTTCCCCAAAAGGCCATTTCCTATCCCACACACTCATTTTTTGGGGTGTGTGCACATGTGATCCCAAAAAAACTGGTGATTCCAAAAAACTGGAAGGTTTGATCCAGCAGCCGTGGCAGGAGAGAAACCTGTCTGGGGGAATCTGGAAGGAAACCACTTCTCCTGCCCCGATGGCACATGGCAACCAGCCACGTGCAGGCAGAAGAGGGAGGGAGAGAGAGAGAGAGAGAGGCCTGCGTTGGTGGAGGGAGTTATCCAAAATGGCCCCGGGCACTTTCCCAGGTGGCAGCAGGGAAAAGTGAATCTGCTTAAGAGGGGGCGGAAATTGGTGTGACAGGAAAGAGCAGGGAAGTGGCTCTGGGCGGAAGCAACAAGGCCTTTCACCTCCAAGAGGAAAGGGCAAGAGTGAAGCAGCAGCTGCGACAGGCCCAGCAAAAGAGGCTCCTTGGCCAGTTGGCCTGTTCAGCGCAGGAGCCTCAGGCAGCAAGGAGAGGCTGGCCTTTCTGCTCTCCTCTTCCGTCACGCTCACACAAGGCCTGTAGAAGAGGGCACCCCCAGCTCTGCCAACAGACAGTCCAAACGGCAGTTTCTCTGACAGGAAAGAAGGCCAGGCCAGGCCGCTCTTGTGCCCTTAATAGAAGTTTGATGTGCATAAAACAGCAAGGGAGACTTTTCTTAGCCAAGGGAGAGTCATTGCTCACTGCATTTATACAACTCCTTTCCTCCAAGGAATTCAAGGCACTGCACATGGGTCTATTCCCTCTGTTTTATTGTCACAACAACCTCTTGAGGTAGGTTGTGGCAACAAATAGTGACTGGTCCAAAACATCTGCAGGGCACCAAGTTGGCAAAGGCTGCCTCAGACCACACACAGGGACCAACGCTTCATATACACTATCGTAGAATCATAAACTTGTGGAGTTGGAAGGGACACCAAGGATCACTTAGTGTAGCCCAACTCCCTGCACTGCATCCATGACAGGTGGCCATCCAATCTCTGCTCCAAGGAAGGAGAGTCTGCTATCTCCCAAGGGAGTCTGTTCCACTGTCAAACAACTCTTACTGTCCAAAAGTTTTTCCTGATGTTAGTCAGAATCTCCTTTCTTGTAACTTGAAGCCATTGGTTCGAGTTCTATGCTCCAGAGCAGGAGAAAACAAGCATGTTCCCTGTTCCATGTGACAGCCCTTAAGATATCTGAAGATGGCTCTCATATCTCCTCTCAGTCTCCTCTTCTCCAGGCTAAACATACCCAGCTCCTTCAACCTTTCCTCATAAGACTTGGTTTCCAGACCCTTGATCATCTTGTAACCCTCCTTTGCACACGTCCCAACTTGTCAACATGCTTCTTAAATGATGGTGCCCAGAATTGGACAAAATATTCCAGATGTGGTCTGATCAAGGCAGAATAGAGTGGGACCATTACCTCTCTTGATCTGGACACTAGACTTCTGTTGATGCAGCCTAGGATAACATTAGCTTTTCTTGCTGCTGCATCACACTGTTGACTCATGTTAAGCTTGTGATCAGCCAAGACCCTGAGATCCTTTTCACATGTACTGCTAGTAAGCCAGGTGTCCCCCATCCTATATTTGTGCACCTGGTTCTTCCTGCCTAAGTGCAGAACCTGACATTTGTCCCGACGGAAATTTTATTAGCTTACGTCCAGTTCGCCAATCTTAAAGTCATTTTGAATTCTGATTCCATCTTCTGCTGCATTATCTATCCCTCCCAGTTTGGAATCACCTGCAAATTTGATTAGCATCCCTTCAATTCCTTCATTCAACTTGTTTATAAACACTCCTTCCAGTAGCACCTTAAAGACCTAACTTAAAGAACTAACTTAGTTGGTCTTTAAGGTGCTACTGGAAGGAATTTTTTTATCTTGTTTATAAAGACATCTTGCAACAGCCCTGTAAGTGTTATATCCATATATTAGAGAGGAGCTTGTCAAAGGAGGGTGGCGTTTCCTGTCTCTCCACTACCCTGACTCCAATAATATCCTTTTCCGTTTGGGGACTGCTCCCCAAACCTCTGTGGAAGCAAATATGTGGCTTAGCTTTTTCCATGCAATGTTTAAGATGCCTTTTAAGACCTGGGTGTCAGCCAGGATCAGCCCAGCCCAGCCTTTGGTCTGTCTTCATGAACTTCCTATCTACCTTCCACCCAGGCTGAGGTCTGGGATGTGTCACAGGGTTTCATGGTCTCCTGCTGCTGGTAATTACACAGCAGAGCAAGGCTTGTTTTCTTGATCACTGTCAGGTTAAAAGGTGGCCATTATTTCCCAATACTCAATATTCAGTACTTTATTATTATTTTAAAGAAAGCATGACCTTCTTTCTCTCCCCTGCAGAACTAGTTACACCTAAACCAGGAAACAATTTTCTTTGTTGTTCAGCTCTGAGTATTTTCCCACGCCGCCTGTCTGGTGTGGCAGGGACAGGAGTTTTGCCTCTGAAAGCCCAGAAAAAATTCATTTCCCTACTAGGCACCTTACAATTCCAAGCAAGTATGGCCTTTCCAGCCCAATGGGACTTTACAGGTCGGCAAATGTGTTTGTAGCAAAAGCCTTGTGGATGATAAATATTCAGGTGCTCAAGCACAATGGGGGCTCCCCCAGGACTCTCTGCAAACGTCCATCAGCTGAAGTCCTGTGTTCCGAGTCCTTTCAACACACAATTTAAGGCTTGCATTCTTTCCACAATTGTTGTATTGGTCTTCCCTTTTGTTTTATGGAGGTGCCATATTTTCTGAGCACACAAAGTGCATCATTTTGTAATTATTATTTTTTTAATACAAAAGCCCACGGCAAGGGTGGGTGATCAAGAGTGGGTGATGTTTAGCCCTGGGCGGAGCCTTCTAAAAATCTAGATTTTATTGGCTGATTGGGACTCCAAGACCGACAGAACATGGTTGAATATTGGTCAAAGAAGAAGATATTGGCCAGTTAGCAACCCTAAGAAATGCAGTACCCTCCCTGCATTTTTCTCCATCACTCTTCCATCACTACAGGTAACTGATGCATTTTCCTTTTTGTATTCATTAGGGCGTCACCTGATTAAAACATTTTTTTACAGTCCTACACTTATATCAATGAATTGGTGTATTAAATTTCAATAAATCTCTGTGTTACCAAACTTTCCCAGTATAGATATCTTTTTGGAGACACCAGAGGACATGTGAGAATGTACAATTTGATTTATTTTGATTTCAACAAAATTTACATACCACTTGATTGTAACAAGAAATGTTGTAGCAGATGCTGGAAAGAGTACATTTCATGACTGCGTGTGTGGAAAGTCCCAGCCCAGCCAAATATAGCTCCTCCTTCTTGCTTGTGGCTTCTTGGAAAACTGGTTTGTCTATTCTCACCTAAACTGACTGTCTCTCATTCACTTCCTCCAACCTCTGTCTGAAGAGCTGGCTTTGGCAACCTTGGCACAGAGAAGTTAGATCAAAGGCCCTGCTGCAGTTCAGAACAAGGGCTGTTGGGGGCTGGCCTTGGATCAGAAGAGGAAAACTCTCCCCGCCCCCATCCTGTCTTGTCCAAACTACTCCTGCTTCCAGTTTGTGCAACTTGAGCTTTCTGATGGGTGAAGCGTTTTCTAGCATGAATATGCACTTATGAGAAAAGCTTCACCTATTGACATTCTGTCTGCCAGTCTCCTTGGTACTTGTGTTGCGTGTGACCTCTTGTTTATTTTTATGTGGAATATCCCATTGGGTCAGATATATACCCACCTCTCACACTGCTGCCTGAGACAACCCCAAATCCACCTTAATTTCACTTTTCCTCATCACAGAGTTATCTCTGATCCAATGCAAAAGATTCCAGTTTCTCTGTAATGTGGGGTCACCACTCCTTCCAGTGGCCAAAGTGGCTGTGTCTTCCTTGCATCTTCATTGATTATAATCCCTATTCATCTCTTTTGATATGGACTTGGGCTTGACTCAGGGCATTTAAGCACATCATATTTTTTGAGAGGACAACCAGCATGGTGTAGTGATTTGAGAACATTACACTAAGACCAGGGTTCAAATCCCCACTGGAACATGAAGCTCACTGGGTCACCTTGAGGCCAGTCATTGCCTCTTAGCCCAACCTCCTGCAGTGTTGTGAAGATTATAGTAAATGAGGAGGGGGGAGAAACATGTATGCCCCCTTGAGCTACTAGGGGAAAAAAGGTGGGATATAAATGCAGTAAATATATTAAAAATTACAAGAAAGAAGATTCCACCTAAACATTAGGAAGAACTTCCTGACAGTAAGAGCTGTTCGACAGTGGAATTTGCTGCCAAGGAGTGTGGTGGAGTCTCCTACTTTGGAGGTCTTTAAGCAGAGGCTTGACAACCATATGTCAGGAGTGCTCTGATGGTGTTTCCTGCTTGGCAGAGGGTTGGACTCGATGGCCCTTGTGGTCTCTTCCAACTCTATGATTCTATGATTCTATGAATTAAATGTACACTTAAAAACAAACAAACACACACATTCAAAATATGAATATGACTGCTTGCAAACATGGGCATTAGCCTATAGGTCTACTAGTTGGAGAGCTGATAACAGGCTGCCCACTTGGCCACACACAATTTCCACATTGAATGTGACATAGGGCACAGCCTCATGCTTTCATAAGCTGAGGTCAGCATCAGGCGCCTTGAAAGTGGAGGAAAAGCCCACACATTTTCAAAACCTCCCTGGTAGACAGGACCACCCACCCACAGTGCGTAGCCTTCCTGTTTCCATCACCTCATGGCTTACTGAACTGTGGAAGGTAATGTTTGTTGCTTCCTTTTCTGAGTGCAAGACAACCCTGCCACTCCTGCTCTCGCCCCCTCCAAATCATCCAAGTCTTTGGCAACCCCCTCAAATGTCAGTCCACCCCCCCCACCTACCCAAATTCAAATGCGGAAGTAAGATAAGCACCCACCCTTTGCTAGAGAACAGGTGGGCAACAGTTCACCACTACTGGATGCCAGGAGAGAACCACACACAAATGAAAGGCTTCCGGAGAACCCACAATAGAGGAAGTGACCTGCTGGGTCTCTTTACGAATGGCTGCTTGGGCTTTGCTTCCTTGCAGTCAGCTGGGCTGGGTGGGAGGCAACTCTGTTGCTTGCAGTTGATCATTTGATCATTCCCACTGAAGCAAAAACTGCCCATCCCCAGGAAAGATAGCATTTTTGTACCTCTGTAGGAGTCCCTGGCAATGCTCAGCAGCCAGCCATTTATCAGGAAATGCAAGGAGTGTTTATTCCTTTATTGTAAATGGAGTCTTACACCGCAAGCCTTTATATGTCTACTCAGAAAAAAGTCCCACTGTATTCAATGGAGCTTACTCCCAGGTAACTGGGTAAAGATTGTACAGCCTTACACTGCAATCCAAAGCATTTTGACTCAGAAGTAAGTCCCATTGAGTTCAATAGGATTTACTCTCTGGTATGTTCCTGATCATTCTCACCGATTGATTGATTGATTGATTGATTGATTGATTGATTTCCCACCTTTTTCCCTGACAGGGACTCAAGACAGATTACTACTAAAATTTTATTTCATTCCATTTATCTGTGTGGTCTTGTGCAGAATCCTTTCTCTTGCACATTTTTTTATTACAACCCTGTGAGGTTGGTGAGGCAGAGAGCCTGCCATTGCCTCAAGGTGAGCAATGTACCTGTGTATATAATGTCTATGTATGTGGTGAGATTAAATGCGGGAGAAGCCTCCTGATGGAGAAGAGGACGCCCCTATTTTCATCGGAGAAATGTTGAAGGGTATGCTCTAAGAGAGTCTAGGCCAGCCAGGTGCCCTCAACTGTATTGGACTAATTGTGTTCTTATTGCCACTTTAATTGGCTGAGGATATGAAGTAGGCCTTAGGTTCTAGGAAGTAAAGTACAAGGTTTGATGCAGGCTCGTTGAGAGCCAGTGTGGTGTAGTGGTTAAGAGCGGTAGTCTCGTAATCTGGGGAACCGGGTTTGCGTCTCCGCTCCTCCACATGCAGCTGCTGGGTGACCTTGGGCCAGTCACACTTCTCTGAAGTCTCTCAGCCCCACTCACCTCACAGAGTGTTTGTTGTGGGAGAGGAAGGGAAAGGAGAATGTTAGCGCTTTGAGACTCCTTAAGGGGTGTGAAAGGCGGGATATCAAGTCCAAACTCTTCATATGAGGTAGTAGGTTGAAAACCTCCTTTACCGAGGACCATTTTGTTTCCATCTTGAAAAAGGATTTTGTTACTTATGACTAAGTCTAGCAACAGTCATACAAATGAACTTCCTCACACAGGCGTAGAGAAATGTATTTAAACCACTTTGAGTGCCCTTGTTAGGACCAAAAAGAGTTCTAAATAAACACCCTCTCCTTGACACTACGACTACAGGATTCTCAAGACATGTGAATGCCCTGTTGCTTAACCTGTCTAGGTTTCAAGGTGAGCTAGGCTATGCTCCACAAACTCTTCACGCACAAAGTGGTGCTGACAGAAGTTTACAAACTAGAGACAGAATCTGAAGGATTTAGGCTTCCTTTACAGGTTTACAGACAAGCCCATTCTTAGATGTTATATGGTAGCATGCTGCAATCTAGTGGTATATAGATGAAACAGCAACAGTGAAAGGATCACACAGAATAAGATGAAGTCAGAAAGCATCTAATCAACACAAATGCAGAGTGAACTGCCAATAAGTTACTGTATTTTTCGCTCCATAAGGCGCACCAGACCATAAGGCGCACCTAGTTTTTAGAGGGGGAAATCAAGAAAGAAAATCTTATCCCACAGCCCCGAAGAGCAAAGAAGCTCGCTGTCTTAGCTTCCTCTTTAGCCAGGAGAAGCTATGGCTTCTTTAGCAGCGCTCAGCCTCTCCCGGCCGGAGGGGCTGCGTGTGGCTATGACAATACCCCCACCTCCTGCAAAAACCCACAGGAGCCACGCACCCTTTAAGGAGGGAGAAAGGATTGACTGGCCGCGTCAGTCCCTTCTCCCTCCTTGGGAAAAGCCTGCAAGAGCCGCGCGGAGCTCTTGGGGGCTTTTCCTGCCTGCATTCGCTCCATAAGAAGCCACACACATTTCCCCTTACTTTTTAGGAGGGAAAAAGTGCGTCTTATGGAGTGAAAAATACGGTAACTAGCAACTTTCACATGATGTTCTATCAGCTGCAAAACTATACAGTCCTATGAGAAATGTTTTCATGTTTTGCCTGGGATGCTAATACACTAAGAACTACTATGCTAGGTTAGAAAAAACCCAACTTGTTCAAGCCATTTCCTGGATGTCACCAAATTGCCAGAGCCAATATTTCATGCACAGCCAAGGATTTCAGTGCAACAGTTCCCTGCCCTGTCCTACGTACAGGATGCAAAGAGAGAGACCTTTAGAGAAAAGGCAAGTAAGCGGTGACACAACAGAAGTTTATAAAATTATGCATGACATGAACAGAGTGGATAGACAAGTGTTTTTCTCCTCTCATAAAACTCATGGACATCCGATGAAGCTGAATGTTGGGAAAGATCAAAGGAAGCACATTTTCATTAAGCACATTGTTAAACTATGGAACTCACCCCCTCAGAGGAGGTACTGATGACCGCCAACTTAACGGAGGATTGAACAAATTAGACAAATTCAAGGAGGATAAGGCCATGATGGCTTTGCTTTGCTCTGCTTCCTGTCACAGGCATTATCCTTCTGGATTCCAATTCCTGGAAGCTACAGACGTGCTCTCGTGCTCAGCTCCCATTTGTGGGTTTCCCACAGGTGTCGGGCTGGCTAGTGTGAGAAGAGGATGCTGGACTAGATCCAGCAGGCTCTTGTGTTCTTAGAGGGCTTCTTTAGCCCTGGGGAATGTGCTCATAGGAACACTTAAGTGGCAACTAGTCAACAGACTTTTAGAAAGTAAAAATAGATCAAATTCACTCCACCGACTCAAGACTTGTGCAGAGCTACTGACTGATTTGGATGGGCATGGAAGATGCCGATGGAAAACAGGCTGTTGAAGCTCAGAGGTACAGCACCTACTCTGTATACACCAAGTCCTCCCAGGTCTATCCTTGGCATCTTCATGCAAGGGCTGGGAGTGCCCCACACCTGTAACCCGGGAGAGCCGCTGTCAGTCAGTGTAGACAATACTGAGCTAGAGATGCCAGTGGTCTCATGGGCATTAAGGCAGCATTCTATGTTCCCATGCCAAAACCACATACACCTGGTTTAAAACTTCTTGTCGTTAGGGCAATAGCTTCCTTGCCTCTCACCATGACAGGCAAAGCCAAAGAAATGAAAAATCGTAAACGGCTTCATAGCAAATTTGCATAATCAGCATTTTCTTGTCACAACACATGGATTGCTCCAGCACACAGTTGTAATTTGTTGAAATCATGGAGGCACTTGGCAAGCTTGATTAGGTTGTTGACAAAGAGAAGGATGGATTTCCGCAGGTCACTCACAAGTAACAGGATAGCTCTGAGACATCCTTTCAGTCTTATATCCCTAGTCTCACCTTCGTAACTTTTGGTTTGATGTTCCTGCCAGTGGACTGACCTGTTTTAGGTCTTGATGTGATAGTATGAGAAGGTGCAATACACGACTGCATCGCTGATGAGCAGCAAGGAAACTAGCGCTGCATTTCCATTTAATCCCCAAGACTTAAAACCACCTTTGTTTTTGGAGAGAGAAATGTGCATGGGGCACATGACAGATGTTCCACACAAACAAAAAACCCCAAATTGCTCTAGCAGAAGGAGGTTTTGTCCCATTCATTCCCAAAAAGGATCGACTCATGAGGCTGTCGTACCAACTGGTTACCTTTATTGGTGCTTTGGTTCTAATAAAAACACGAGCTTTAATTAAAAGCATCAGTAGCTATGTTTAACAGGCCAAACTGGCCACAGAGCAAGACCAAAGGGGTCTTCATGCACAATTTCATCCCACCCCACGGATACAGCCGCCTGAAACTCTCAGCTGCCCAGCCAAGAGGTGCTCTCTCATTTTAGCACTGGATCCCCGCAACACAACTTGGCTGTCTCCTTTCTGCTCCACATGAAGCTTCTTAAAAAGACATCACATGCTTCAATGCACAGAATGAGAGGGCGGGAAATGCACCCAATTTTTCACTGGCACAGAAGTGGTTCCTTGAGGATATTTATATACAACATCAAGCTTCACTTGCGATTCACTCTACTTTGCATTCTTTGAGGACAGTGAAAGGAGCAGAATCCTCTCACTGTGGAAGTAGGTACCCTGGGTGTTTACCAATGACCCACTTCAGGACAATTCAGCTTATGGTGCCTGTATCTGGAAGGAGAACACTGGCACACTCCTTTGCTTCACATGGAACACAATCGAAGGCAGTAGTGCACCTGTATAGCAGGCATGTAGGAATGTCATCTCCCCCGCCAGCCTCAACGATAAATGAAGAAGTTGAGACTCACAAATTAGTACATTCTAGGTTGTGGAAGAAAACCAAGCCAATGATAAGTTATTAAAAAAACTGAGAATATGTAGGACAGATGCATGTGTATCTTCAACTCCCCCTCCTCTCCTGAAAACCAAACCTTTTGTGTTATAAGATGTTAAACTTTACTTTCTAATCTACATTTACAGATGATTTCAAAGCCTTTCATGCCAAAACAAAAGCATGTTAGACACTCTGACCTGAGATGCACACACACACATTAATGTCAGGTATTCCAGTTCTATTCAAGGGTTTCCCAAAGGAAGCTCGATTTCCTCCCCACCACCCTGGAAACATATTTGAGAGAAGTTGGCAGCTAATAGGCGCTTCTCCAAATCCAGTGATGAAATCAACTGAGAAAACCAACTGATTTACAGTTGACACAAGCAGATCCTGTTTCTGCTTCGAACAACTATACATGAAACATTGGGGGCTACCATCAGTTTGACAAAGGGAGTAGAATAACTCCAGCCAGAACCTGAGCCAGTAGCTGTTGAATGTTATCAAGCCAAGGAGGAGAAAACAAAACAAGATGCATAAAAATATAGCCTGCCTTCACTCTGCAGGTGCCAGAGATGCAACAACACCGCTGACCCAGAGCCTGACAGTGTCTGCTTCCCGCAGCCTGAAGCTGCATTCGGTAGTGCCAGAGGAGGAAAAGGCACATTGGCAGCAGAGCAACACACTGCACAGGTGGCACACACAGGGCCCCAAGAAAGCATTCAGGCCCCACTGAGGATGCAGAGTCCCTGCCCCAGCAACAAGTATTTTGGATTGGCTTCACTCAACATGCCAGTGGAGGCACTGCAGGTGCTCATGTGCCACAGTACCTGTAAAAGGGTCAAGGCTACGGTGGCCCTGCTGGTTTTGCAGGGCCACCTCTGAAAGGCATCTGGCAGCACCAAAGGAATGGCGGGGATGTGTGTGAAGAGAAAAGGAGAGAGACTTTTGCCATGAACATCCCCACTGGGAAAAAGAAGATCACCAGAACACAAGTGGCACACAAAATTGCTTTACAAAGTTGCTGAGCCTGGCTTCCAGTGGCAAGATCACTGCCCTCTTCCGAGATGGCACAGGAGAGGGAGGAGTTATAGAGACAGGAAGTGACCAGCTGAACTAAGGTCCCAAAGGCATCCCTGCAATCTTCATCCTTTCCGGTTTGCAGAATGAAAAGGCTTGGGCTGCCAACTCTCAGCGGGGTTGGGGAGCACGCTCCTTTTTAAGCATAGTCTATCTGAATAGGACTGCAGGTCCCTTCACCTTTGTGATCCTGGCTGGGCATGCTGGCCTTCCCCTCCTTGCTGTCATTGCTGCCAGACTCCAGGGACTTGGCAGAAGAGATATAGTCCTTCACTTCGATTTCCATGTTCTTGGCTTTCAAAGCTGCCATATGCAGTTTTTCCAGGAAGTCTGGCATGCCTGAAAAGGAAAGAAAGGAGGAATAACAGAGAAGTCAACCCATATCAAACTCTCAGCATAAAAGGATTACATACGTTTGCTAAGGCCATGAATCCAGACAAGAAAAAGGTTCTGTAGGTGGGCAGGTCTCAGGTCTGGGAACTGGTAAGTCAGCCAGTTCTAGATGGGGTTGAATCCTGCCCCTCCCTCACAAGGAACAGATGCACAGTTCCTTGAGGTGTTCCTTGAGTCATCTGTCACTTGAGACCAAGGTGGCCTCAGTGGCTAGGACTGCATATGGTCAGCTTTGGCTGTTGCACCAACTATGACTATTCCTGGACAGAGAAAGCTTAACCAAAGTTATCCCCATGCCCTGGTAACTTCCACACTGGAATGTGTTCTATGGGGCTTCTGTTGAAAATGGTCAGAAAGCTGCAACTAGTACAAAACATGGCTGCACACAGCACCAATTTTGATCAGACTGGATGCCTATCATCTTCCAGGACAAGGTTACACTGCTTATGTTAGTATTTAAAGCCCAAAACTACCTGGGTCCCTAGAACATGAAAGAATACCTGCTCCCATACTGCCTAAATATTAAGATTTGTGAGGAAAGCCCTGTTAGAAGTGCCATCACCCAATGAGATATCTGGGGTGGTGATCCACAGTTGGGCTCTCCTGGTGGTGGCCCAGTGCCTCTGGAATGACCTGCCCTCTGAAGAACATCATTATTTCATTCTCAGCTGAAGATGAACCTCCCTGCTCAGGCTTTTGGGGGAAAGGCAAGGCACACTGGTTTGGACTTTTATTGCTGCTGCTTTATTTGTATGGAAATTATACTGGCTGTTTTTAATTTTATTGTTTAATTTTCCACCCTGGGACCATTAGGTGACAGGCAAATTATAAACACAGGGAAGTAAGTAAATAAACATTAAAAAAAATCTGTCCCTAAACCTCATGGTTGTGCCTCTTAGAGCACTTTGTTCTGGGACTCACTGAAGGCCTGCCTGTGCCATCTTCCGTGTGTAAGACAGTAACATCAGCCATCAGCTGCTGACCTTGCCATGTGGACTTGCGATACCCATGGTATCCACAGAGTGTGGCATCTTTGGTGCTTTAAGAAATGAAGGGAGGCGTTAAGCCCAGGCAAACTCAAGGGCAAATCCCACAAAGTCTGTGGGGAGTGGCTTCCACATAAACCTGGATATGACTGGTACCTTTAAAAAGTTATATGCAGTAATTCAAAAGGCAACATGAGTATCTCCTGTGAAAGCTCTCTGATGAAAGCATCTAAGGGTTCAGAATCATCTTTCTAAAGCAGAAGCAAACAGCCCTCAAACACCAAGCACAGTGACCAGAACAATGCAGCCCTACGAGCCATCATGATGGATCTGGACCTTTGATCTCAGGATCTAAAGGACTGCTTATGTCAGGAAGATGCTGGTACCAAGGAATCCCCAAGGAACACAGCAGTCACTTCAAGTCAAACCCCTTTGAATGGCCCTTGTATGGCAGCATTTGATAACCTCGTGCCCTCCTGATGTTTTAGACTGCAGCTCGCCATCAGTTCCTGCCATTACAAAGGGAGTATTTTGTCACTGATAATTTAATCCATGTCTCTGGCAGGGAAAATTATCAGAGATGGCCTTCTTCAGCATCCTGATTTGAAAAATGAGAACTCTTTGATCCCATGGCAAGCATTACACATCTGCTGGCAGAGAGTTCCTCTGGTCAACAAGTATAGTGTGAGGTTTTTTTGCTTGTTAAACCAAGATATCCCAATGCCGTGACTCACCACTGGAGACCATCCAGCTGACACAGTACCGGGGGAACACTGTCTGCGGGTTGTCACTGTATGTTAGCAGGTAGTCAAAGCCATTCTGAAAAGAGAAAGGGAGTTAGCAGGCCCTTCCTGGGAGGTCGAAATTTAACAAAATGAAGAGAAGAGGATTAGACAAAATCACTGAGCATAAGGCTATCAATGGCTACTAACCACACTCACTATGCTCCACTATTAGTATGCCGCTGAATAGCAGTTGCTGGGAATCTCAAGTGGGGAGCATGCAGCTGTGCTCAGGTTAGATCCTCCTTTCATGCTCCCACAGGAGGCATCTGGTTGGCCGCTGTGGGAACAGGATGCTAGACGAGGTGGGCTAATCTTATGCAGTGGTGCTGCACCACAGGCGCATAGGAAATTAACCACCCCTTTTCAAGATACACTCAACACCTTTGTAGGAATTCAGAGCAGCCACAGTGTTCTGGGTGAGGGGACCTTCCAAATGCATTTTCATACTCTGAGGCCTTGATGTGGGTCTCTCCAGAAGTCATCCAATACAGGGCACATTAGAAGTTAGACTCAACACAGTTTAAAACACTGGGTATTTTAATTCAATGACTCCCACTTGGTTCAGTCTCGCCTCTTGGGTAGATAGTTCTGGAAAAACCACCCAAACAAACTTTCTCCTGTAAAAGTTGGGCACTCACCTCGTCAAACGAACTGTGAGGGCGGATAACCATTTGAGATTCATAGGTTTGAACACGGACAAATTCGGGATCTTCAGGGACACTTGGGTGTTCAACCGCTCTGGCAACCAAGCAGGAGAAAGGACAAACATTTCAGAAAAAAACTTCAAAATTCCCCTCAGCTCTATGTGCAGAATTCATCATAGTTAAATAAATATTATAATCTGAGCAAGAATATATGTCCCACCTTTCCCCAAACTGGGACTCAAGGTGGCTTACACAAGTTAATGTAGATAAAATATGAAAAGCTAAATACATATAAAAGGTAATAATTAAAAATAAGCTGAAACAGAATGGAAACAAATATATTAAATAAATAAACAAATATATTAAAATACTGCAAGTTGAACATATTCCACAGCTCTAAGATTTTTAGACGAGTAGTGAGGAAAGTTCATCTAAACCTATCAAAAAGTATTACAATATAAAAATATCTCAAACATATAGGTATTATCAGGTGCAACCAGCTGTAGGGCAAGTAGATTATACCTCCAGATGCAATTTTCATGTCTTCATCTCCTTTCATTTCCCAGCATTTCCCCCCATAACCTCTCCAAACCTTGAGAACAGAATTATGCAAAAGTAAGTAGCTCTATAGAGAAGTTTAATTTGCAGAATAAATGCAGCTGTATCTTCCACTTGGCCCAGGATCCCTTACCGTGACACAAGCACCATCAAATTGTTATCCTGGTCCACACTGTACCGTCGCACATACACATAGTCCCGCGAGTACATTGGATACTGAAAGGAAGAAGACACAGCTGTAATCCTGAAGCAGCTGCCATCAACACACCAGTGTCATTAAATGGAAGCCAGAGAAAGAAACACTCACCGGAAAATGAGTTACCCAGTGAATAACCTCTGATCCAGTGTCCTGGTCTCTCTCAATCACCTCCAGTTTGATGACTAGTGAGTCCCATTTCTTTCGATATTCTGTATCCAGCTAGAAGATAAGAATCCAGAAGAGTTCCCTTGAGATGATCCTACAATTTGTTTCTTATTTGTCGAAGTGCCAACTAAGAAATGATGAAATACTGTGACAATTCACTAAGAGGCAAGATGGGTTTTATGCCTCCTGGATTAATCTGCATTTCAAACACCCAGGGGAGGCAATGAAGCCATGTCACTTGAGCTTGCTGGGCCAGGTGGGAAAGCTTGTCCCAAAGGCCCTCATCTTGGCTACGAAAGGTATTAACTCTGAGTCCAGTTTCCCTTTATTTTCAAGGAATGCAAGTAAGAATCAGAACTTAGTTATAGGGAGCAAAAGAGGAGGAGGAATGGCCGGACATGTCCAAAGGCATGGAAAACCTGGGGGAGGCATCATTTGGATGATGCCTAGAACATCATCACGGCCTAGGACCCTCGTACCTACAGGACCGTCTCTCTCGGTATGCCCCACGGAGGACCTTAAGGTCCATAAATAGCAACACCCTAGAGGTCCCGGGCCCTAAGGAAGTCAGATTAGCCTCAACCAGAGCCCAGGGCTTTTTCAACACTGGCTCCGGCCTGGTGGAACGCTCTGTCTCATGAGACCAGGACCCTACAGGATCTGATTTCTTTCCGCAGGGCCTGTAAGACAGAGTTGTTCCGCCTGGCCTTTGGCTTGGAGTCAATTTGATCCCCTCCCCCTCTTTCTTTTTCTTTTCTCCTCCTGTGATGAGGCTGCATTTTAATTGTTTTAATGTTTTAATGTTGTATTTTAATCCTGTTTTTTAAGTTGTATTCATTCAATTTGTTTTTATTATTGGTTGCTGGCCGCCCTTAGCCTGGCCTTGGCTCAGGAGGGCGGGGTATAAATAAAATATTTTATTATTATTATTATTATTTATTATTATTATTAGGAAAGGTGGAGCTGCACTTCATATCTTGGCACACTCTCCCACCAACCATGACCAATTACTGCAGCCAGGATTGTTGGCTGCTGGTGCTCCTGGCTGAGCAAGAAATTGAGATCACTGCATTCTGGTGCCCTTGACACTCCCCCTAGTAGTCAGACATCTCAAAGAACAGGAACAGCAGCAAGAACAGCGGCATTCAAAACACAATACGAGTTGAATCTTCATTGCAGTAGCCTTTGCCAAACTGGAGTCCTCCAGGTGTTTTGGACTACAATTCCCATCACCTTCAACCAGCACAAAATGGACAGAAAGTTTAGTTCAAGGGCACCAGGTTGGTGAAGGCTACATTAGAGACATCCTTCAGTCAGTGAGGGGCATGGAAGAGGGATGAAAATACTCACTTGCACATTGAAAAACTGCCTGGGTGTCACATCTGTGTATGTCCCAAAGACTACAAACGAACGACAAGACATAAATTGTTTTTGTAAATTGTTAATGTTCTATATGATGGTTTTTCTACAGTATAATGCATTTACAGTGGTACCTCGCAAGACGAATGCCTCGCAAGACAAAAAACTCACTAGACGAAAGGCTTTTCCGTTTTCGATTTGCCTCGCAAGACGAATTTCACCTATGGGCTTGCTTCGCAAGACGAAAACGTCTCGCAACTTTGTTTCCTTTGTCTAAAAACAAAGACATGTTTTGTTTATAAAGTTAATTTATTTTCCCTTCAATTTTTGAACTGCTCTTTACAGTATGTGTGACTTTAAAGAGCAGTTAATAAACTGTTGTTGTACCAAATTTGGCTTTGTTTGGACTTTTTTTGACCATAGGAACACATTAATTGATTTTCAATGCATTCCTATGGGATTTCGTGATTCGCAAGACGAAAAATTCGTTAGACGACAAAACTTGTGGAACGAATTAATTTCGTCTTGCGGGGCACCACTGTATGTTTTTGTCAAAATGTAAGTCTAATGCAACTAATAAGTTTAACAATAAGTGACTAACAAATTTACTGCTGGCAGTGATAATACTACTACTATGATTAAGGCATGGATTTCAGTTACTCTGTGTATGCTAATCTCTTTGCTTCTCATCAAGCGAGTCTCCAACCCCATCCTCCCAGGAAGATGACATCTTTTTTCCTTGCTGTTTACAATTCTGATGTGTGTTTACATAGTGCCCATAAGCCAGTGCCACTTTTCCAATTCACGTCCACCTGCAGACTAACTCTACAGCTACCAGCAAACATGTAAACCATGCATCACCAATGGTGTTTCCCCTGAACAAGCAGGTGTCCACGCCAAATTTCCTCACTCTGCTTGCCTTTTGGTGAGAAAAGCTACCCACAGCCTCCAGCCTGGCTAAGAAATAAACTGCAGGTGTCCCTCCTGCCATTTCCTTCCTTATCCAAACTGCAGCACAAGCAAGGGTCTCCCTGGAACTCTCCAGCAAGCAAGGGGCTCAAGGAACTGGGAGCAAGGACAGAAGGGTACTGCATTTCCTGTGCATTTCTCTCCCCCCACCCAAATGCAGAGACTTTAGCATTTGTTTCTGCTGATTAAAAAAAAAGGCCGTGAACCCAGGCCAGGTTAAAAATAACTGTTTTTATCCCCTTTTTTAGTCTGTGTTCTTCTGAAAGCCCCTTAACAAGTTTGCTGTTGTTTTTTCAAGTGTTCTTGCCACACAAATGGACTTCCAAGTAGGAAATCCACGAAGCAGGAACTACCTCGGTACTGATACAGATGAGTCCCTCCAATTGGGCGCCGCCATAGCTTGAAGTGCTTCTTGTCCATCACCATTTCCCAGCTCTGCTCCCTGGAAACAGAACCTGCATCCTTTGGCTCCTGTGTCTGGCTCATTCCTTTGTTACTCTGGAACACACTGATTTCTTCCATGCGTTTCATCTCTTCTGCAGACCTTGTGATGAAAGGAGGACAACAATCATCAGTCAGGGCTTGCTCAGTCTGATTCAACCTATCAGGACAGCTTAGATTACCATAATTACTCCGATTCTTTGGTTTAGAACTGAGGTGGGGAATGGGATGGCATTTTTATGAGGGCCAATGTTGTGTGGAAGCTGCAAGCAGGATGTATGCATGAGCAGCACCAAGTCCACAATTGTGTTGTGTAATAACACCCATTTCCAGTATTATCATTTATTTCATTTAAGAATCCCTGACATCCTTGCCCATCTTGGAAAATCTTCAACAGAGCTAGTTATGGGGTGGATTCTAATACCTGTTTAGTTATTTTGCATATTTATTGTAGAACTGGTGTCCAAAAGGGTTGAATTTTGGGGCAATCCCACACATGGGAGATATGTACCGATAGAGGTGCAGCCTCTCCAGCATTTTGGTGAGGTTCCTGGGTGTATCAGCGCCAACTTACATGCTGTTATGTAATATCTACAGTATAGGTAAGTTTCAAGGTGAGTTCTTCTTTTGGCTGAGATGGATTTAAAGGGAGGTTTAGACCAGAGTTTAGTTCATTGGGTAAAGTTTATTTTGTAGCCTATGTCATGCTCCCATTGTTTTCTGATTGAGATGGGGGGGGGGTTGTGGGATTCTGGAGCAGTCTTTGTACATTGTGGATGCCATCCCTTTGCCATGTCCCTCTACTGTCAGCAGAAGGTTTTCAAAGGTGGTCAAAGGCTTAGTGGCTGCTACTTTTACTGCTGGGTTGTTTAAGAAGCATGCAGTTGGCAGTGTGTTAGCCAGGGCATTGGGTAATGCCTAACAGGAATTGTTTGTCCTGTATTTCTTGTGTCAGTATGGGTTTATTATTTTTGTAGAAGCCTGTTAGGCAATATAAGCCTTTGGCTCGTCAAGTTTTTGTTAGGTTTTGGACTGTGTAATGAAATAGTGGATGGTTTTCCTAAGTTTGTTTTGGAGGAATGGGTATCATGTGGTGGGAGCGTTTTCAATCATGTCTATCCAGTGTTCCAAACTAGCTGGGCACCACCCTTTGTGCCTAGCATCTTCACCTGCCTGGCTGCAGTGAGCTGGTCTGCTGGACATAGCGGCAGCAAAAGATGTGCGTCTTTTGCTGCCATGCTATCCCTGCGAAACACCTGACTCACCCAGCAGCGCAGCAGCAAAAGGAAATTTCTTTTTTGCAGCTGTGCAAATCAGGAGTTTTGCAAGGTAGCAAAAGATGTGTCTTTTGCTGCCACGCTGCCCTGTAGACCCTGATTCACCCGGCATCAATAAAATAAAATATGATGAAAAATATTTTTGCTGCCAGGTGAATCAGGTGTTTTGCAGGGTAGTGCAGTTGCAAAAGATGTGTCAGAAAATCCTAGGTAGAAGGATTACTAAGTATTGGAGGGATCATACCTTAGCAGTAGGACACATGCTTTGCATGCAAAAGAACACCGCTTCAATCCCTGGCACTTCCAGTTAGGGGGCTGAGAGAGAATTCCGTCTGAAATCATGGAGAGCCACTACTAAGCAGTGTAGGAAACACTGGACTAGAGGGAGCAATGGTCTTGACTCTGTGGTTGCTCCCATGATCCTATGACACTTGGACAAGATAACTCTTGCCCAAATCTTATTCACTTCAATGGAGCTTGCACAGCTCCATCCTGGGCTGCTGTGCCTCTGCACTAATTTATTCACACCTAGCTCTTGTACAGTTCTATCCTCAAGGATAGAGGAATTTTTTTATTTAGGTACTTAAAGGCTGCCTTTCAGGGTTGCTCCACTCAAGGCAGCTCAAAACACAATCCAGAATACATTACAAACTATTAAAAAATGAAAGCATAATCTAAAAATACAGTAACACATCTAAAATAGATATTGTCAGAGAAGTATAATACCAACAGAACATACACATAAATGCATGCAGCAAAAATAGCAAACTAAAACAACAGTGGCAGATAACTACCAGTTTAAAGTAATTCATGTAGGGACCAAATGTAGCTACTTAGAGAGGGAATTCCATAAGCATGGGGCCACTACTGAGAAGGCTGCATCTCTAGCACCTGGCAATCTAATACTTCTTAGCAGAGGGCCCAGAATTGAAGCTTCATAGAGGTTTTATTACATAATGTGTTTGTTTGTTTGTTTGTTTGTTTGTCAGTCATTCATCAGCTGTTTAATTCTCACAGCCTACCAAAAACAAGTTGATGATGGCAGCAAAGGAAGACACTCAAACTATGTTATTTAGGAAGCTGCTAGAAAAGATAAGAAGAGTACAGCTGCTTAATCTTGACCTTGTTACTAGAGACAGAAGCCTTTAGACTGGGTCAAGAACAGGTTTTCCAACACATCGATAAACAAGTTCCTCTCTATAAAAGCTGAAAGCATGTCAAAATATTAAACACATGGTGAGTTCGAGTAAAGTTAGCCTCATAGCAGTACAAAAAGTTCTTACCAGCCACCACCCCCTTACAGGCACATACTTGAAGACTGCAGTCCATCTTGATGGTAGGAGGCAGGGTAGCAAAAAGCCACTCACACCACCAAACTAATGAAGCTGATATTTCATTGAAATTTCCCAATTCAGCTGTAAGTCCCAGAGGCCAACCAAACATGCTTCCAAAAGGCTAAAGCTGAGCACTTTTGCAGAGTCTGCAGGAGGACGTTTTAAAATTGTGTGTGTGTGTGTGTGTGTGTGAGAGAGAGAGAGAGAGAGAGAGGGGGGGGGAGGGAGAGGGAGGGAGGGAGGGAGGGAGGGAGGGAGGGAGGGAGGGAGAGAGAGAGAGAGAGAGAGAGAGAGAGAGATTGCATGCCAAACATGCACCATGAATAGCTAGCTTTCTTCACGCTTTTAATCTCTGAACCAGATTCATGAATGTAATCATTAAGAGGGTGCTGCCATCAAATCTTTGAAGAACACTAGGGGTCACAAAGGGAGAGAGAGTCCACCACACAGATGTCTGACACACAGAGATGTCTGATGCAGGCACTTTGCAGCATCTTAGGATCCAAGAGGAGGAGGAGGAGGGTCTGGAAGGCAAGCCAGCCATTCCCAGGCTTTTACCTCTAGGTTGTTGTTGGCATCCGTCTGCCTCAAGAAACAATGGAAGAGTGCACCATCTGGGGTAAAGTCAAACCGTTGGAGTTACAGTGCCTGTTGTGGCTGCAGAGACCAATACGGGAGAGACATGTTTTGCAAGAGAATTAGAGATAAATTAGAGTGATGGGTCTTTTGCTGGTTATTAACTCAATGAATCACTGGTGGACGTAATGATTTCAATGTTTTTATAACAGTTAAGTCACTTACAGAAAACTGTTGTTATGTGGCATATTAAATACTTTTAGAACTCAGTGCGAAGGCGAGTCCAGAGAGGGCATGGGAAGCCATATTTCTGGTTGCAAAGATAGTTTAAACTGAAAATAAACTGCACCTCTGCATGACAAACAGCAAAATCCCCTCAAACTGGGATTTAAGGGGAGGAATTACCAGCCCTATTTTACTTCCCTTATTGGGAGAATGAAGATGATTCAAGGATAGTCCAGCTCCAAGGGCCTTCTGGCGGTTCCCTTGCGGCAATAAGTGAGAACACCCTCCCTTCAGATGTCAAGGAAATAAAGAACTACACAACTTTTATAAGACACCTGAAGGCAGCCCTGTATCAGGAAGTTTTTAATGTTTGGCATTTTATTATGTTTTTATATGTGCTGGAAGACGCCCAGGCTGGCTGGGGCATAAATAATAAAATTATTATTACTACTACTCCTACCACCATCATCTCATCATCCCCAAGAGATATGCAGACCTATCCTGTTCCCACAATATCATCTGCCACTTAACAGCTGCAAAAAGTTTCCATTGACAGTGCAATTGGTTTTACAGGCTACTAAACACATCATCCAAGGAGGATTCTCCTAGGTTGTTTTTGCTGCTGTTGAAATACTGTTGAAATACTGTAAACCAGACTCCATTCTCTTTATCCCATCTATCGTGATCCACTCTTTACCATAATTAGCTAAATGCTTGCAAGCGTACTCATACACACACAGCTACTCATGACAAGAGTTGATAGAACAATTCTGATCCCAAATACCCAATCAGAGGAGTGAAACTCCTTCCTATCTAGTGCTCAAATAAAGAGGTTGACTAGGATGGTAGCAAGGGAGGGGAAGACTTGTGAAGTCCAAAGAGGCCTCAACATGGAACATTATGGAGTCTTGCAACTACTCATGGGCAAGGGGCTCAGCAAATGCTCTGTGGACATGACCTTCCTTCCTTCCCTCTCACTGCCTCAAAGTCACCTTTTGGGAAATCCTGCCATTCCTCCCCACAATCAAACATCAAGTAAGCCACATTGCTCCTTCAGGACAACATTCTTATTATTAAATGTGTACCCAAGCTCCCCACACTGCACACACACGGCAACAGAACAAAATAAGGGAGCAGCCACTAATAAAAATCTGCAGAAGGCAAACAATCACCCCCTCAAGTCACAGACCTGCTTGAACAAAAAGTTCAATGTATGCCCCAGCTTGTAGTTTACAGAGGTGGGGTCGAAGGAGGAAAAAGAGGCCCTTCTCACAGTTCTATTGCAGCAGATGGCAAGGAGGGGGCAAATCTGAGAGAGGACTTAGAAGCAAAGCACTTCCATACAGAGGAAGGGAATCCATCAAGTATCTTGATCTTAAGCCATTTGGGGCTTTAAAAGCCATAAAAAGCACTGTGATTTTTTTCCTGGAAATGCCTCCAGTGTCAGTTATATTATTCAAACAATAGAGTCATGTGCTCTCCCAAAATGGACCTGTCCTCAGCATTCAGGACCAACTAAAGTTTCCGAACACTTTTAAAGGGCAGACTCATAGTCACCCAAATGAGATTTAGTTAGGGTAACATCCTCCTTCACAAATTACAGTCTAGCCTTTGGAGATTAGCCATTTCCAAATACAGAGTCTGTAGTCTATCCTTCACTGCCTGTGGACAGCTGCACAGGATGTTTCATTTAAAGATGCCCCGCTGAGGTCAGGGGAGAGTCTCAACAGGCCTTATATACCCGCTACTAAATCTGGAATTGTCCCCCCCCCAAAAAAAATGTACAATACAGGCAATAATAATCCAAAAAGCCACACATCTGAGCAGAACACTTCTGTTGTTGTTTTTTTAAAAAAAAATGCACCAGGGGGTAAAATAGTATAGCGAAGAAAAAAGTAGTAGATTTTAAAAGGAAAGTTAACTAGTGCTAAATTGTTAGGCCAACCTATCTAGAGCCAACCAATCATAGAATCATTTACTGGTGTTCAAAATAGATACATGGACTAGTTGGATACAGAGAAGTGGTGGGAGGCCCAGTTGGGGAACCCCCACAGGAAGAAGGCTCAGAGCCAGGAACTGGTGATGGGATGAGGACAGGTGGTCAAAGGGAGATGAGGGAGAAGATTGGGGGGAGGATGTGTCAGAAGCTGAAGGGGTAAGCAGGGCTCAATGAGCAAGTGGAGGCAGGCTGGTGCTGCTGTGATCAGCTCTCTTCCCCCCTGGTGTCCTAGAAGACGCAGAGAAATGAAGAGGGTGGAGCATAGAGAAACAAGACGAAGGAGCCTTGGTTTGCTAGGGAAGGAACCTTAGACAGCAGTGGAAAGGCAGGTATCTTTGGGATTGCCACAATTTGGGAAAGACCTACTGGGGAAAAGCCTGTACTGTTTTGGTTTCTTTGAATAGAGGTAACTTAAATGAAGCCGGGTGCTTTATTGCTGAACTATGCCTGACTCCGGCTCCTGACAGTAGTTTAGAAAACACAATTTCAGCTATTTGAGACTATGTAGGATGATGAAACCTCTGCACCTTGACTGTAAGCCATAAGCCATCACACCTATTACTACCCATCTATCACCTCTCTTCCTACTATCACTTTGCTTGAGTATTTAAATATTCCTAGCCGAGGATGACTTATAATTTTTTTGAATACCAATTAACAGAAATGCCAACTTCAAACTGCAGCAAGATCACACACAGCCCTATTATTCAAAGGACACTATAAAAAAATCACTGGCCAGTCCTCCAAGCCAGGAGCTGGTCAGTCTTGCCCCACTGTTGTCCAGAAGACCCGGAAGTACTATTGTGCCACTAATGGGACAAGGCTCCCCCTCCCCAACTCAGTCACAAGTTTCATTTGACAGAGAAAAAGATAAAGTTTGTACAGTCATCCACAAGCAACAACCATTTATTTGGGAGGGAACCACGACGTAAATATTCCACCTCATCTGGCACTGCCTCCAAAAATACAGATCAAAGAAATTGAAATACTAATTTCAGAGCAAAACATGAAAACAGAAATAAAAGGAATATGCCATGTTATCCACAAAATTAAAGAGCACACAATGTTTTCTGCCTACAATGGCCCTTAGAAGGAAAATTAAGACCCACCTTTTCAGCTCCTCTTCTTTGATCCTCTCCTCTTCCCACAAGAAGACACCAGTGACGGCTGCCATCAGCTTGCAGGCACTGGTATAACGCCCTAGGAACTTGCGCCACAAAGAGCTGAAGAGGCTTTTGCGTGTTCTCTCAGAGTAGATGTTACTGTACAGCTGTCCAATCTGCTGAGCACGCTGGACCCTTTGGCCGGTCACATAGCTGCACTGGTTGGCCAGAAGTGAGAGTAGGTTTTTCTGCCTTGGACATTGCTCTGTTCCTTTCCGTAGCCAGGTGAGCAGCCACTGGTACCTGTCTTTCAAGGACTTCTCATTTTGCCAAACAAGTTGTAGTTTCCCTTTGTAGCCGATGAAGCGGGCAGTATTCGTGTAGTAGGAATAAATGCTGGAGGAAGGCCTCCAATGAAGTGGGTGGAACATTCCTGCCAAGCCTCACGGACTTGGGAAGAGAGATCAGAACAGAAAATTAGTCACAAAAGATGCCAACAGAAGTCAGTCTTTCACACCTACGTGCTTAGAATATGCCCTACTAACATTGCAGCTCTGCCGTTCCCAGGCTTTAGTCTCACTCTAGGCTTCCAAAGCCACCAAAGGATCAAAGAAGCAAGTGTAGCCACACTGGAAAGCACCCCTACCTCCCGCCAACAATCCATCAAAACCTTGACAGAAGACTTCTTTACCTCACTAACATCAAATAGATGAAGAGCAACTATGGAATTTCAGTTACCTGAATGACAGTAATGCAATTTCTAAAAGCTCTCACCATAACAGACCCTTGCTTTGTTCAGTGTGAGTATGCATGATTTTTCTGTGTTATTGCATAGCAAAAAGTTTCTAAAAAATTATTTTGCCCTGCTGTGTTTTATAGATGAAATCACAAGCCACTTAATCCAATTAACATATAGCACAACCAAGAGGATTAGTGTGTTGTTATTCCCATAGCATAATTGCCGTTACTATTTTAGTTAAGTCATTCTATTTATTTTAAAACAGAATTTACTCAGTTGCTTGAAATTAGACTAAGCAAGCTCATTTAGGTCAAAAGAGAAGGTGGCCAGGAAATTTATAATACACCAGCAGATAGGTCAGCTCATGCATTGTTTGAATCTGTGGTTGCTAACTTTCCCTTCTGTTCAAGCACAGTCTTTCTTCAAGTGGATACCAGGCAGGTCCATAAAGAAAATATACAAATTAATGACTAGCTTCTGTCAGCCAGCACAATAATAGTCAACTAGAAGAATACAGAAAAGGTGGAGGGGGGGGATTAGTCTAAAAAGTGTAATTTTGAAAGCTTGCTTCCAAGATTTGAGCAAGTAGCTTGTCTAAAAAAATATGTCTCCCCAAAAGCAGTAGAATCATTGATATGACTTGCAGGGAAGTAATAGAATGAATACCATCAAACTACACAAATCATATGAAAGGGGCAAATTGTTCACTGCATTCCTTTGCCAGAAATTCTGCTTATCAAACTGGCTTAAGAGGAGACACACCCTCGCACAATTTTCCAGTGATTTGACCTCCTCTCCAATCAGAGAAGGAGCCAAAAATAAACAGGGTCTCTCTCCCAGCTCCACCTTGCTTTCACAATACAGCAAAACCTGGCAGGTAATCTGCATTAGCAGCATTAGCTTTCAGTCTTTCAAACAGCCTAAGCTTAACAATCACCCAGCAATGACCCTGGTGCAGGACCATTAATAGTCACGCCTGTACTCTAAGCATGAAAGAGGAAGAAGTGTTTGACAGGCATCTTTTTGCAGACAAGGGTAGAGTATTCTGCAGCAGCTGCAGTGGAACACCCTCACCCAGGATTGCTTCAGGCTTTGCACAAGAATATTAAGGTAACAGATAAATGAGCAGCAATTGCTTTTCTCTTTCAGCTGCTGTAGCTGATCCCAAGCACAAACCTGTTAGTCCCTTAATGGCCAAGAAGTTTGTGGACAGGAGCAGGAAGCTCTGGGTGCAATCTTAAAACTGACATTCCTATCAGCCTTCGCAATTCTGTGCTGACAAGCAGCCACTGATTCTTTGATACAACCACAGTAAGCCACTTAACCTACATTGGGAGTTGAATGGAGATTAGTCTCAAATAAGTGCAGCCTAATTCTTTCAGGTGTCACAGAAAATTTGGGTCTTAATACAGCTGCTTTGAAGATTAGACATTAGCATGCCTTCAGGTTACAGAAGCCCTCCAACCCATCCAGTCAGGTGGACTGTAAGTTTTGAGGCCTTTTGTGCCTCCTGGACAGAGGGTAGTAACCAACTAAATTCTACTCACTGAAATTAATGGACCTCTGTGAGTCTTGTCATTAATATAAAGGGATCTACTAAGTATGACTGTTGGATACAGCCTAGATCATCCTGCCTGCAAACCACTAATAAACTTTATTTGGGCTACTTTTTTTGCTGATAAAGTTCTGAGTAAAACAAAAACACTAAAAAATTGCTTTCTCCCAAATTCTTTACATGGAAATATTTAAATCTGCAAATTATTTATAAAGGCTTTGTGTTTACTGGCACATGAGATGGTTACAACAAAGAACGGAAGCGAAGAACAATATTCCTTAGGTCATAAAGCAAGTAAATAGCAAAGCTTCCTCCAGGAATCCAGGTCCAAATCTCTAGATCAGCCTTCTTAGAGGCATAGGAACTGCACCCAGTTCACTGCAGGAGAAAAAGAAATGCTACAGATTTTCAGAGTGAAAGCAGGAATACAGTACTTAATTACTGTGAAGGCTGGCAACATTAACCCCTCCATGGGGGAATCCCTTGCAGATGACTGCAGTTCCTAGAGACAGGCAGTAAGGATGTATTTCCTCAGCAATGCACAAAGAAGAACCACCATGGTGCATATGCGCCAGCAAAACCTTCATCTACCCCAGCTGCAACAAAGCATGTCTGCCCCATACTGGTTTCTACAGCCACATCAGGCACCACAATTCCCAGAATGGTTTAACAACCAATCCTTCCCAGAGAACTCTAGAAATTGCACCTTTGCAAGGGGAATAGGGGGCCTCCTAAAAACTCTCAGCACACCTAACAAACTACAGCTCCCATAATTCTTTGGGAGAAGCCATGACTGTTTTAAATCCTATTACAGCACCAGAAATGTAGAGTGTAACTGTGGCCTTGGTCAGGTCCATTAATTTCAACAGGGGTCTACTCTAATGCCACCCTGCAACCCTAATCATTATTCTGTTTATTTACTGTATTTCTATACTGTCCTTCATCCGAGGATGACAGTTAGGGGTGTGCGATATATTGATATTTTGTCTCTTACCGGTATGAACTCCAGACTGCGATAAAGGTTTCATATTTTTTCACCTTGTAATGTATTGAGAATGCACTGCCCAGCTGGCCTTGCAGACCTGGCAAGCAGGAAGCAGGAAGGTGGTACATTCTCCTTCCTTGGGGGTTTTTAAGCAGAGGTTGCATGGCCATCTGTAACTAGGCGCCATGTAGAACCTAGACTGCCTACCTGACTTTCTAAACTTGATCTGCACCAGTTCCCAACTTGTTACAGGGCCAAATTCAAGGTGTAACTATGGGTATATAAAGCCCTTAACAGAACAGTAACAGATTGTCCAGAAATCTTTAATGGTTTAGTTAAACATGCTATCACTGTGTAATTTTCCATTTAATTATATGCATCAATTTTAGATTTTTATTATTTTCAATATTTTCAGATTATTATAAGCTCCAACCTTATTTCAGACATGGTGATATATCGAGATATTGATGTTTAGCTGGCATTATACCGTGATATCGAAAACCAGAAACTGCCCAGCCCTAATCACAGTATAAAAACACACACAGCATAGTAACAAAATCACGGGGCCCGCTAAGCAGCTCAACTCCGGCCCCCAGCTACGCACCCACCTGTCTCGCCTAGGCGTGTGCTGGCATGCCATTGAGAGGCGCGCAGCATGGGGCAAGAGGGCCCCGCACGCAGAAGCGCCACTTCTGGGCTAAAGGAGAGGGAAGAAGGGCGAGCCCCGCAGGCTGGGCAGGGAAGGAAACAGGCCCAGGCCGCTTAACGGGGGCAGACGTGAGGGGCTTCGCTTGCCGGTTCTTCCTGAGGAGCCTCTTCCCGCCAAACTCTGGCCGGGGCCTCCCCGAGAATTCGGCGGCAACGACTCCCGAGCCCTCCCGCCAGGAGCCTGCAGCCGTCGCCGCTTCCCCTCGCTGTTCTGCGGTGAAACAGGCGGGCGACCTTCAGCACCGACTCACCTGGCGACGTCCGGCCCCTCTCGCGGTTGCCAAGGGCGACCCGCGCCCAGCGGCCTAGCGGACTGAGAGGCGACGCGCTCCGGGTGGCTCCAGCCTGCCGCCCTCCGCTTCCCCTCACAGCCAAGAAGCTCCCGCACGAGCGACACTCCGCACGCAAGCTGCGTCCCGCCCCCTGCCCTCTAGGCCCCGCCCGCCGGTCCTTCGACAGCGATTGGCCGCTCCCTCTCCGTCCTCGCCGTCCGGTTGGAGGAGAGGGGCATCCGTCTCCTTGCCTTGCCGCAGCCAGCATGTTAGGCTGCCCCAGCTTCTTCGTTTGGTCTTGCTGTCAGCCGCCGCCAACCCTCACCTCTGCCTTGTGACCCGCTCAAGGGCGCCTTGGAGACAGCAGGTCCCCGCTCGGGGCTGCCCCTCGCGATGCCTGCGTGGGTTGCTGGAGGACTGGCTGTGCTTTTTCGTAAGGTCTGGCCACCGCCGCCGACTCAAATGTGGACACCTTTTCCCCTACACCAAGCTTCAAAAAGAAAGCCTCTTATCGCACTTAAGAACGGCGTAACTGCGCCGGGTATGAAAATCAGCAAGCGCTACCACCACCCTTTGCTAAATCTTCATGTACTGAGGAAACGGAAAACATTTCACCCTTCTGCATTTATTTATTTATTTTTGCGTACAAGTGACCGAAAAGGCAGTGCAGGATAATAGTTGAGCCGGGACACCAGCGTCCCAATCCCCAGCCAGCCTTGGTGTAAGAACACGGCAGTCCCTTGTACGTCATCCTGAGCTCGATTATGAGTTAGGCAATCATGAGTTACTCAAGTTCAATTAATTAATGTTAATATGCTGCTCTTTCTCCTCCCTCTCCACCACGTTCGGAGGCAAATATTTCAAAAACTTGGAACTCCTGCTAGGACCCGGAGCTTAGAAGCCACACACTTCCATTAAAACAAGGAGAACCTGCGACCCTCCAGACATTGCTGGGCTCCAACTCCCAGCAGCAGCAGCCAGAACTTTTATAAAAACAGAACTTTTATAAAGCTCTAAATGATTCCTGTACTTCAAACACCTCAAGCCAATTAAAGCTGGCAGCAATCAAAATCAGTTTCAGTAAAACTTTTAATTCTAGATTTTCAATAATTCTCATAGGCTTTGAACACATTTTGAATCATTTTAAAGATAACAAATCTAACAAGAAGTGGCTTTTATTAAATGTGAAGTTATCATATCACACGGAAAACTTCCCTCCCATCAGGATCTTCAAAACAACATATTTGTAAAGGTAAGGTAAAAGAACCCAGGACAGTTAAGACCAGTCAAATTTGACTAGGGTGCGGCGCTCATCTCCGTTTTCAGGCTGAGGGAGCTGGCATTTGTCCACAGACAGCTTTTCCAGGTCCTGTGGCCAACATGACTAAGCCACTTCTGGTGCATGGGAGACTGACAAGTGCCAAGCGCATGGAAACGTCTTTTACCTTCCCGCAAAGGCAGTACCTATTTACTCATGCTGGTATACTTTTGAACTGCTAGGTTGGCAGGAGCTGGGACAAAGCAACGGGAGCTCACCCCATTGCGTGGATTTGAACTATCAGCAAGCCCAAGAGGCTTGGTGGTTTAGACCACAGCAGCACCCACATCCTCTTATAAAGATGCATATTCAAACCCAAATGTGATCAGTTGCTTAAAATACAGAAGTTAATCACTTTTTTAAAAAGTTTACGTAGATGCCACCCTGCAGAACATTTGTCTTTGAATTTCTGTTGGGTAACATGTTGCCATACCTTTTGAGTACAGTATTTTACAATTAGGTCAATTGGGGGGGGGGGTGGTGTGAGAACAAACAAATCTAAAATACTTGGATGTGAGATGCTACCATCCTCTCTGGGGCATAGATTTTGCTCTGAAAATGTGTACCTTGTGAGAGAACTTGAGTTGGCCAAGGCAAGACAGTCAAAATAACATCAATATACCACTCTATGCAATTGCTCTCATTTTGCAAAGCCACAGGCACCCAGATCTTAGTGCAAGAAAATCCACAAGAGCTCTACTCTGTAACAAAGTATTTCATTCTTGTCTTGGCAAATTCAGGACCACTTCTATCCCCATCCTTTCCATGTCAGCTGAGAAGCCATGACATACTCTATACCTCTCCCACCTCCTGGAGTCAAAATTTAGACTGTATGTCCCTAATAGCAAAGACATTTGTTTTGTGATTACCTGTCGATCTGCAGCTATAGAGACATTCTCTTGGTAGTGTGTATATTGGTGTTTTCACAGGTAGTTCCACAGCTTTAAAACTGCCTTCGTCCAGAGATCCAAGTGCCCTCCAGTAGTGATGCAAGACCCCTACATATATCACTAGCCTTCATAGATAAGAGAGACTAGAAATTCTAATTCTGGAGTCATGCATTAGCCTTAGAAGCAACCAAGTTCAAGGCAAGTTGACAAGTTGGCTAAGGAACAATTCACACTAAAGGACAGTAGTATAATGGTTTTGACAGCAAAGTAAAAAAAAAAAAAAGCTTTTTAAGATGCACATGCAAGGCAGTGGCCTTTGGTGACTGACAGACAGCTTATACACAAGCAAACAATAGGCAGGTTTGGTTAATGCTTTCTAATGGTGTGTGGGTGAACAAGATTGCCCAGTTATGTGGTAATTTCTCTCAGCCATAGTATAAACACCCCCCAAAAAGACTATTTACATCCTTATTTTATTTTTGGTAGAAAAGGGTATTCAGGATTTTACAGATGGATTTAATCAACAGTGCTTCATGAATGTTGTTCAAGGTCTAAAAATGATCACAGTAACCAAGTACACATGGAAACCAGTTTTGGTCAAGTCACCTCTGTGGAAACAAGCTGAATGGAGCCACCTCCATACTGGAGATAAGTCAAACTCCCTTTGGCACATGGAGGTGCTGCCAGTGTTGCTTTCCCTTCTCAGGGCCAGAAAAAGAGAAGACCGCAAGAGTGACCAGCAAAATATTCCCGAGACCAACCACATCTCTTCGATAGCCAAAGATTAGAGATTAGGTGGAGATAGATAGTAAAATTATGCATACTATTTACAGCCAAACTCTTTTCTCATATGCAGCAGTGGGGAGGGGGAGGAGAGAGGGGGGACAGTCTCTGCTCACACCACATACAAAAGGAGCTACAGAGTCAACTCTGTTGACATGTGGAAGGCCCTCCTCTGGTAAAGACAGTGAGCAGTAACAAGAAGAGAACTCAAAATGAGAATGCACCAGTGGCACATTCATCATTCACTGGACTGGAGCTGAATGAAAACCACTCTTTGTCTAATCTCCTGCAAACTGCTTTTTAAAGACAGACTTCTTTCAAATTCTACAATTTAGTCCCATTTCTCTATATTTTGAAGGAAGCAGAGAGGGAAGCACCTTATCAGAATCCAATTAAAGCCCCCGTTTTCAAGTGATTAGGATAACACAAAGGAGTCACTCCTCACTGTGATGTGTAACATTTCATACTTGTAGCAGGAAAATCTCAGCTACACTGCACATTACTTTTGCATGAACCAGTTCTAGACAGAGAGAAGTTAGCAGACTGAAATCAGATAGACATCTGAAAGACAGGAGTGTCCTCAGGATATAGCTTCAGCATATCCTGAATGGCAACCTGTTTCATGGAAGTTTCACTGTTGAATCTCTTGTCTTCCTAAGTTAAAGCAGCTCTTGCTTTTAGTTCTCCAAAGTGCCATCCCCTTATTTTTATTCTAAACTGAAACAGGCATCTCTTTCATCCACTCCCTCCCATCTTTTCAGTTCAACATAACATCCCACCTAGTCATCAAAAAAGAGCTGCAGTGAGTAGGTCAAGTTCCTGGCTTATTCAAAGCAATTTTAGTTCAAAGCACTACAATACACAAAGAAAAAGGGGGTGTCAGTAATAACACAGAGCATCATGCACCATCTTGCATCACTGCCTGCAACTATCAGGAATATCTCTGCCTCTCAGTTAAACAGTGGCTTAAGTTGGAAGAACTGCCTTTTGGGCTAGAGAGCTTAAAAACCATAAGTAAATATAGTTTCAATTAAAATAGATTAAAAAAATTAAAATCAAGCCTAGGATCAGATTTTGCATATAGTCTTGTGATACACAAATAGGTGCCAATACTACTTCTCCAAAACTGGGACATGAGTGTGCACAGAGGTATGTACACATGTGCCAACATGAACACACACACCAAGTGCCAACTGGAATAACCCTTTAAAAGGTGCTGTTCCTTTACCTCAAAAGGTAGCCCAGTCCATCCAGGAGATATTTAGTAGTGGCAACATCCTGGAGGTGGCTCTGCCAAGTTTTGTTGGTCCTCCCCCCACCCTTCCCAATGCCTATGGAGGAATGGGGGCTACGAGAACAGCAAATAAAGTGCAAAATGTTTCTCTTAAGTAGCATGAGGCAGAATGTGGGAGAGGAAGAAGCAATGGTGGCAGCAAGCTTACCATGCCTTTCAGAGAGCACATGAATCAACCCAAATGTGTCACCTCCCCACAAACCAGTGCATAGAGAAGGATTCCCACCTTCTGATGTGCTAAATGAAGAACATCTTTGCCCCCAGGTGTGAATATCAGTGAGAGTCACATTCCCCCCAAAGAGGCAGCGCCTCGGAGTGCGGGTGGATGAACAGTGCAGGACTGCTGAACTCACGACCACAAGTGTGCATACTAGTGTGAAAGATCTTATCACAATGCAAAAAAAAACTGTGGACCCCTCCCCCCTCTTCCCAAACACTTAAGTCAAGCTTGCACATGCCATCTCTTTCACATACAAGGCAAGACCTCTCCTGGAGTAGCTGTGCTTTGTCTCTCTGTACAGGAGGACACCCAAGTGAGTGCAAGAGCTGGACTGCCTGGGTCGAGTCTGTTGAGTCACAAAAAAGCACAAACCTATAGCTGGGTCACACACCAGTCAGTTCATTGAGTCACTTGCTGTACGAAATGCAAGGGGCTGGGAAAGAAAAATCACCCAGAGTGCTGTTTTGGAAGTCACAGCATGAGCAAAGCTTCAGTTTGCAGCTCCAAAGTGAGTTCTCTTCCTGGCTGGGAGGTCATAAAAGTGAGTGAACCACCTGGGAAAGAAAAGCACCAGTGAGTGGCTCCAGGCAAGGGAATGCAGTCCCAAGTGATTGTGTGCAGTTAGGATCTGCAGCTGGGCTACAAGAAAGCCTTCTTTCCCCCAGCCCAGTCGTTCAGTGGTAGCATTATGGTGTATATGCTGGAGGTGGCTGGAACTGGTTGATCACTTCGTATTCTGCTGGATAAGGTTCATTCTCTTCCATCTCGGAGAGGAGCTCCAATGCTTGCTCTTCCTCTTCAGTTGGGTAATGGCGCAGTAGGTTGGCAGCTGTGGCAAGGATGGAGGCCCCACCAGCTCCAGCCACCAGGTAAAAGCTAACGGCAAAGGTAACATACACTTGTGAGCCATGGTACTTTTTGTGCTGCTGCTGCTGCGCAAGGATGAGCTCCGAGGCCCAATAACAAAACCCGATCACAGTGGCACACTGCAGCACTGAGGGCAGAAGCAAGAGAAAAGAATTAGAAACTGTTCCCCAGATTCTAGATTTAGGTATTTTTATCACAAGCATTGCTCAGTGGAATTCGTTTGACTCTAATGCGACTTCTTAAAAGCTTGTGGATATGGGTAATGTAGCACATAATCCTACAAGTCGTTTATCAGAATGGTAACATATTTACATTTGACTAATTTGAATTTGTGGGTGTGCATTTTCTTGTTTCTGTGCATAGACATGGAGATTTAAAGATGCAAGCTATTTATCAGACTCCACCATGGCTGAGAATGTTCCCGTTTCTCAGCCCCACCCTCTTGCCTGACCTCAGAGGACATCAATGGAGCTTTGCCCAGTTAGTGAGGTTTGAAGAACAACTTCAGGGAAGACAAAAGGATGACAAAAGAAAACAAAGTAGGTCTCACAAACCTGAAGTCTGCCCAGCCTTGGACTAAGTAATGCATGCACAACATCTGAGATTTTTCTAGGCAAAATTCCTAAGTCCCAAACCAGAGAACTCAAGGCAAAACTCAAGGCAAAACAAGGTATTTACCGTATTTTTTGCACCATAACACTCACTTTTTTCCTCCTAGAAAGTAAGGGAAAATGTCTGTGCATGTTATGGAGCGAATGCCTACGGGTGGCGGGGGAGGGGGGGATCTGCTGCAGTCGTGAGCAGAGGATCCATGGTTCCCCTTCCCTCCTCCGAGGCTCGCTTTGAAACAGCAAAGCGGGAGAAGAGCCGCTGAGTGGGGAGGAGAGAGGGACAGAGAGCCTGCTTCTTTAAAGGAGCAAAGCGGGAGAGGAGAGGAGCCGCTTACACGAGTGTAAGCGGCTCCTGTCCAGTTGGTTTCTTTAAAGCAAGCAGGCTCTCTGTCCCTCTCTCCTCCCGCTACATAGCAGCAAAGTTTTTCAGCTCGCTAAGCCGGGGATGAGCGGGGAGGAGGGAGAAAAGCAGAGCCTGCTTGCTTTAAAGGAGCAAAGCGGGAAAGGAGCCTTCTCCCCCTCTTCTTCATTATTAGCAGCATCCTTCTCCACCCACCCCACGCGTGCTCCTTGTCCCTTGAGTGCTTTTCCTTCCCTCCCCACTTAAAACGTGGTTACAAAGCACGGATTCACATGGATCCTCAGGATTTTTGCACTGGGTCATTCCAAATTCACCATCAGATCACATAGCATGTCCATGGCTACATCTTGCACCAAAAAAAATCACGCACCCACTGTTGCCTGGGGCTGCAGTGGTGCAAAAATGTGGTTAGAAAGCATGGATCCACTTGGATCCTCAGGATTTTTGCATTGGGCTACTTCAAACTCACTGTCAGATCACATGTCTGTGGCCACAGCATGAACCACAAAAATCATACATCCACTGTTTCGTTTAGAATTTTTTTTCTTGTTTTCCTCCTCTAAAAACAACATGCGTGTTATGGTCGGGTGCGTGTTATAGAGCGAAAAATACGGTAATTGCTACAACTGTTCTAATATTTTTATTACTATTTATATAGTCTTCAATGTACATACCACTGTATAGAGTAATATAAGCAGAAGGCAGGTCACAGGAATCATAGAATTGTAGAGTTGGAAGGGACCACAAGGGTCATCTAGTCCAACCCCCTGCAATGCAGGAATCTCAGCTAAAGCACCTATAAGAGGTGACTATTCAACCTCAGCTTAAAAACCTCCAAAGGAGAGTCTACTGCCTTCTGGGGGAGTCTGGTCCACTTTTGAACAGCTCTTACTGTCATAAAGTTCTTCCAGGTGTTTAGTCAGGATCTCCTTTTTGTAACTTGAAGCCATTGGTTCAGGTCCTACCCTCTGGAGCGGGAGAAAACAGGCTTGCTCCATCTTCCACTGGGCAGCCCTTTAGATATTACCAATATGCTTCTTAAATTATGGCACCTAGAACCAGACACAGTACTCCAGATGTGGTCTGATGACAGAATATAGCATTACCAGTGGCGTAGCGTGGGTTGTCAGCACCCGGGGCAAGGCAAGTAATTTGCGCCCCCTAACCCGTGGATTTTAGCACTTGAGTGCGAGCGCGCCCCCCCCCAAGATGTTGCGCCCGGCCCCCCCTGCACCCCCACGCTACGCCGCTGCTTCAGGCCCCCCAATAAAACATTTGAGGGGGCCAGTCCCCCAGTTGATGGGCATTGCCAATGTGATCAACTATGCAGGGCGGGGCTTACTTATCCCCCCCAATATCATACTGTATTCACGTTGGCACCCCTGATGAACTCAGCGGGGCTTACTTCTGCCCCGTAAGCCTTTGCACCTCTGCGTCTCCTTTCCTCTCTATATGTAAGAGGGTGAAGGTCAGGCTGGCAGCGCAAATAAGGGCCCCGCTGCTGAAGACCTCTCCCGCCACGACCTCCTGGTCCACGGGCAGGGCAAGAAAGTGCCTTTTCCTTGGGGGGGGGGGAGTCTTAAATTTCAAACCATTATTATTATTATTATTACTACTATTATTATTATTATTTCTCTACCTCCACCGACGACTCGCCCCGTGCGAGGAGGGAGGCAGCGGGCTCCCTTCACCTCCCCGTCCCCTCAAGGGAAAGGGAAAACGACGTGAGGAAAAGCGACGCGGGACAGCGAGCGAGCTTCTCCTCAGATCCTTTTCCCGCCGCCCCCTCGCAAGACAACCCCGAAGCCGCGCGCGGAGGGGGGAGGGACGGGGCCCGGCAGTCTCGCTGCCCCCCAACGCCTCTCGAGGCGGCATGAGGGGCGCCGCGTCAAGGGCGCCCGCGGGCGCAGCGGCGGCTCCTGTCAGGGCACGAGGCGGGCCCGGCGCCTCTCCCCCCCCGTCCGCCCACCCATATCCCGCTCAGGAGGGGCCGGTGGGCTGGCGAGCGCCTCACAGCAGCAGCACCAGAGAGGGAGAGAAGTCCGTCTCCCGCCGCCGCCTCTTCATCCCCAGCAGCAACTTCCCTGCCCGGCTCCCCGCCGCCACCGCCTCCTTCTCTCCCTGCTTTGCAGTAGCAGCCGCCGCCGCTCCTCCTCTCCTCCCGGGGACGATGCTCTGGCTCCTCAGCGGCAGCTCCCGAGCCGTGTCCCCGCGGCGCCTCCGCTCCCCCGGGCTCCCCTTGGCTCCCCTTGGCCGCCTAGCTCCTGCTGCACCACCTGGGGGCAGCGCCCATGGCCGGGGCTTCCTCCTTCTCGAGACATGGGGCTCTGCTATAGCCTGCGCCCGAGGCTCTTTGGCGACTCCGGAGGCGGCGAGCGCCCCCCCCAGATGTTGCGCCCGGTGCAGCCGGCACCCCTGGCACCCCCCACGCTACGCCACTGAGCATTACTATTACTTCCCATGAGCTGGACACTATACTTCCATTGATGTGGCCTAGAATAGCATTAGCGCCTTTTTTCTGCATCTCATGGTTGACTCATGTTAAGCTTGTCGTCTACTAAGACCCCTAGATCCTTATCACATGTACTACTGACAAGCCAAGTGTCCCCTAACGTATATTTGTGCAGCTGGTTATTCTTGCCCAAGTATCAGTAAAGGTAAAGGGACCCCCGACCATTAGGTCCAGTCATGGCTGACTCTGGGGTTGCGGCGCTCATCTCGCTTTATTGGCTGAGGGAGCCGGCGTACAGCTTCCAGGCCATGTGGCCAGCATGACTAAGCCGCTTCTGGCGAACTAGAGCAGCGCATGGAAACGCTGTTTACCTTCCCGCCGGAGCGGTACCTATTGATCTACTTGCACTTTGACGTGCTTTCAAACTGCTAGGTTGGCAGGATGCCTAAGTATAGAACCTTGCATTTGTCCCTACTAAAATTTATTTTGTTAGTTTTGGCCCATTCTCCAATCTGTTAAGGCCATCTTGAATCCCTGTGTATTCTTCTTTACATAGGAATGGATAGCAGAGGGAGAATGTGCAGATGAAGTTGTGTTTTGGTTCGGTTAAAAGGCAAGAGGTTCATAGAAAAGGAGGGTTTGGATAAGGAGAGAGGTGGCACTCCAAAGGAACCAACCTAGAATACAATTTAGCAGCCACATGGGTCTAGAGAAATTGCAGAGGCCATGAGTAAACTATGAACCAACCACATGGGCAACCCCTTTTTGAACCATGGCTTGCAAGCATAAGCTTCAGGTGCCCAACACACTAAACGGAGCAGATCAATCCCCTTTATCATTACCTGTGAGGATGTGGGCAAATGCATAACGTCGTGTGATCTTCAGTGCAGGATGCTTTGGTCCAAACACATCCAACAGAAAAGCTGAAAGGCTGCATATGATTCCCAAGAAGCAGAAGGCAGCAATAACCCGAAGCAACAACACTGTCTGGGGGTTCATGCAGTACTCTGCGGGGAGGGGGGGGGAGAGAATTCAAAGTTAGATTTCACACATGTAATTTACTATTCTTAAGACCAGCTGCTTCCTGGAGCATTCTGAGAATTAAACATATTAGTTTGTAGCTCTGCCAGGATTTACATGGTACTTGGCATTCTTTCCACATTATAAATTCTGTATCTATGATGTGCTAGGCAGAAGTGAGGCTGTTCCTGTCCATACAGCTTAGAGCAGTTTTGCATTTGTTAGCTGATGATGAATTGCCAATGGCATGCTGAAGACAAAAATAAAAGTTGTCACCATTTTAATGAAGTATTATAATATTGCTGGATCAAGTTCTATGTGCCATGCTGATCAAACTGCTTGACACCTCTGTCATAAGAGCACAGGTGTGAAAATGTTGGAGTCTGATGTGGGCTTTAAACAAAGACAAACCTTTTCTTCTGTGGATAAAAAGGAACCTCTCTCTTCCAGACTCACCAAGGGTTATTGCCAAAAGTCACTGCGCAAGCTGAATAACTTCTGCTCATGGAACATAATTTGCCCTCATACTCCATTTCCCACCCCCTAAATCAGCTCTGATGCTTCCCCTCAACCCTTTGGAGTAGTGAAGGTAGTCATAGGGAAAAGAAGGGAAACTTTAATTATGGAAGCAGTATTAGTTCTGCTCTGTGGTGACTTCATTTAATGGATACAGCCACAAAACAAAGGACAAACAAGCCTTATCTGGTCTTATTTAATGGCTGCGTAGTCCAGCACATATTTGATAAATGAGACAGCTTTTTCCTTGAATACATCACTGACATGTCAGTCCCCTTTGTTTGAAATGGGAATTGTGCCCAACCTCCCAGGGTTCTGTGGGAAAGACTATTATATAGCACTTTTAATATCCAATCACTTTACAAGTAGCATATTGGTTATGCGAGAGCACATTTTGCACTATACCATCCGAAACAGACCACATTTTACAGAAATAAAAGTACTTTATACAGTCATTTATAAAAGCCTTCATAAAAAACACAACACACTTTTCAAGCTATATTCCACAACCTTGAGGATCACAGATGTTCTTTCTTGCTTTAAATAAAAATCATTTTGAGAGAATCCAACGACAGAGGAGATGCACTACAGAAATTTACAGAAATCTTACAATTTTGGATTGGCTACATTAATAACAAATAAAATGAACTTGGGGAACTTGCTGCTCTAAAATCACATTATTTGCCATTGACACAAGCAGAGTTACTCTATTATAGGTTTGTTCCAAGATTTCATCATAGACTGCTTCTAACTGGATTCCAGCAGGATGTCTTTCTCAGTCTCAGGTTTTTTCCAGCTTCCCCCATGGTTGGGAACTTCTTTCTAGGCTTGCATTGATTTGATAATGTTGATCACCTAATATTTCAGCCATTCTGACCCACAAAAGGACTTACTTCAGTCCAAAAGCCTCGTACATTCTATTTCCTCAAGGACATTTTCTATAAGTTTAACAATGGTTTTTCTTGTTGCTTTTGCAGCTTACAAGATTGCTGCGTGTTCTCTAAAACATGGGAAGGGAATACCCAACACAAATAACTTGATCCAAAATATACAAAGAGGTGGAGATCAAGCTAGGTTAGGAGGCAGGAGGGTGCTGTGTGTTACTTGGGCTTGAACAGGTTGTGGTAGCCATGTTCAATTCTTGACTGAACAACTGTATGAAAAACTGACATTCTCCTCCAATGCCATCATTTAAAACTCATTCTGAAACTCATGTTTGCCATACTGCATGGAGTGGGGAGAAGGGAGCTGCTGTTTAGAAGTAAACAAAAAGCCTCCTGGGCTCTGAAACTCATTTCACAGTACAGTAGGCCAGCCACTTATGGTTCTGGGGGTATGTGCGCCAAGGCAAACTCATCCAAAGTTGGGAATCCCTGAACTGTCCCGCTACCACAAGGGGCTCTGAGACAGTTGCAGAAAGGCCCTGGGAAGCTCTCAGGGACCTCCTGTGATCTTTGAAGAGCCTGGGAATCAAGGAAAACCCGCTGGGTGTACGGATGGGTCAGTGAGTGAAAATACATGGAGGAGAGAATTGAGCGCACTCTGTTTATTTATTTATTTCTCCCCACCCACATAATGTTATGTTCATGTAAGCAAAGTGAGTGCAAGTTGTGGGCTTACCATACTCTGGATTCTGGCCTAAGTCACACACATGTTAGAATAATCTTTTGGTCACCTGCAGTGCCTGCTTATCCAAAACAAGAGCCTTCTATTGCTCCGGAAAGGATAATCACTCAGATTCATTCTAGCTTATACAGTGGTACCTCAGGTTAAGTACTTAATTCGTTCCGGGGGTCTGCACTTAACCTGAAACTGTTCTTAACCTGAAGAACCACTTTAGCTAATGGGGCCTCCTGCTGCTGCCACGTCGCTGGAGCACAATTTCTGTTCTCATCCTGAAGCAAAGTTCTTAACCCGAGATAATATTTCTGGGTTAGTGGAGTCTGTAACCTGAAGCGTATGTAACCTGAAGGGTATGTAACCCTAGGTACCACTGTATTGGGCTAGAATAACTACTTGTCTGGGCAGCAAGGGTTACTTCCAGGTGACATGGCAAGGGAGCGTTTGTCAACTGGGAGAAAGCTGATTCCTTTTTCTTTAAAGGTACAAATCTAACAAAAAAGACAAACATGTGGGAGGGCAAGCAAGGCGGAATTTTCATGGACTATTTGCTTTTGCAGACCTCTTTGTAGGGGTCTTTAAAACTGAACCCACAGTGCTTTATATTCTTAAATGTGAAAACTGAAAAGTCCTGAGAAGTGTAGTTATTTCCATGTTATTAAAATTTAAAATAAAATTTAAAAAACATTAAGTTCCTCACATTTTCCATCCTTTCTGCAAAGAGCTAGAAACAATTTTTAAAAAATGAAACAGGGATTCTGAGATTTCTAAAGGAGCACAGAAACTACCTAGACTTTCTTCAACATCTGTTGGATGCAGATCTTCCCAAGACAACAGGCTGTTTCATGGCAGCTTCTTCATGACAATGAGCACTATAAAAAACAGTTTAGTAAGATATACTGTGCTTTGTTTCAGATCAATTCATTTGCATCTAGTGCAGCAGCCACATAATCTAATACCAAAGGCATATTTACTTGGAACCGGATGTATAAAGCTAAAACACCACAGTACTAGCCATACCAGAATGAATCAGCCTCATTTGAATATGAAATCAAATTCCTCTTGCTCCCATTAAGAGAACTATGGCATGTAACAACTGTTCATAGCAGGGACATAGTGGGGGGGGGCAATTCGGGGGAGGGGGCGCTGCTCACGATGCCCTCCTCAAGCCAACCCTGCGTGGCTTTGTGAGGGTGGCATGAGAAGGACCCCAGCCTCAGCAAATGGCTGTTATGTCCTTCTCAAGTGCCCTCCTCAAGCAGCTTTGAGAGGAGCATTTCCATGGCACTCTGGCCACCAGAGTGATGCCTGACACAGTGGACTCCATTTGCCCTCAGGGAGTGTGTGTAAAAAGGATGCAACAGCCATGTGCCCTTGGATCCAGATTGAAGTCTAGGATCATTCTGCCCTCCCCGAGCGCTCCAGGGCGCCGTGGGAGCATGCTCCACTGCTGGTTCATAGTGCACTGCAAAGTAACAAAGGTAAAAAGGTAAAAGGCACAGACGCGGGTCTAAATGACTGAGCCTCTTGGGTTTGCCAATTGGAAGATCGGAGGTTCAATTCTGCACAGTGGCGGTGAGCTCCTGTTGCTCTGTCCCAGCTTCTGCCAACCTAGCAGTTCGAAAACATACCAGTGCAAGTAGATAAATAGGTACCTAAGTGATGTTTCTGTGTGTTCTGGCACCTGTCACAGTGTCCCATTGTGCCAGAAGCGGCTTAGTCATGCTGGCCACATGACCCGGAAAGCTGTCTGTGGACAAATACTGCCTCCTTCGGCCTGAAGCAAGGTGAGCGCCACACCCAATAGTCACCTTTACCTTTTTAGCTTTACCGCAAAGCAACTGATACATAAAAGCAAACAAACCAGCCCAGATTCAAAGCGCTTACAGTCTAAACACTGACAGTGGCGTAGACAAAGGGAGGGGAGAAAGGAGAGAGGCATACTCTACAAGGGATGAATTAAGAGTCCCTGCAATTATTCACACAAAGGCTTCATTTCAGTTAGGTATGAGAGGGTTTAAGTAACATGCATCATGGAAACCTTGGGTTTCATGGAGGTTATGGAAAGAAGACAGGTGGTACAATATATGTTATATATAGGCAAGCCCGCATGCATCAGGGTCCTCCTCCCACTGATTCCCCACGTCCCTGTTGCCCAGGCATAGGCAAACTCTGCCCTCCAGATGTTTGGGGACTACAACTCCCATCATCCCTGACCACTGGTCCTGGTAGCTAGGGATGATGGGAGTTGTATTCCCAAAACATCTAGAGGGCAGCGTTTGCCTATGCCTGCTGTTGCCCAACTGACTAGCCAGAATAGCTGAGAGATACTGCTCAGCTATTTCTGTGCTAATCAGCTTGGTGGCAGAAAGGTGCATGACGGCATCTCCTCACCGCTGATGGGTGAGATGAGGTGTGGGTGAAAAAGAGAGGGGTGGAAGGGATGCCTGACCCACAGGCTACATGTGCCTTCAACCCACCATCTATGACCATTGCAGGTGTTAAGAGGGAGGAAAAGAAATTAATGAAGAAACAAGTTTTTTGAGCCCGCAAGAAGTTGCAGTGTGCATTCTTTTTAGTAGCGACAAGCTTCTTGCCAGTTATGGCCAAAGCTGGGAATATGAAATTGCATGGGATGTATGTTGCAAGATCCAGCCAGAACTTAAATAACAGATTTATGATTTAAGCGCATGTCTAACTTTTGTAAACCACTTTGAGGTTTGTTTGTATTTACAATCAAGTGGCATATAAATTTTATGCAATAACTTTATCCCACTGCAATGAATGGAACATTGGCAGTTAAATTTTGACAAGATTAGAGCTCAAAAACGCTGAACATTTAAAATATCATTATAACAAAATTGATACAAAGTGTCCTTTTGACAGCACTTAGTTCTACAAAAAGACAACTTTGGCTGCAGTCCTGTTTAGCTGTAAGTAAGCTCCTCTGACGACATTGGGATTTACATCTGAGTAAACATGCAGACAAGAATGCACAAACTGTAGGGGTAGGTGGAGCAGCAAGTTTCATTGCCACAGGGACCGATCCCTCCATAACTTCTGGGTTGGTAAATATTTAATAAGGAGAACCATGAAACAAGAATCAACTCCTCTACAGGCAGTTGATTATTATATGACACCAGGAATCACACACACAAAATTCACCTTGGTGAGCACAAAATTACACTGAACGGCTACTGCGTGAACCAACCTACACCAATTTCTATACACAATTCACTCTCACCTTTAAGTAAATCCGGGTCTACATATCCCAGCACATCAGCAACTCCCAGCTCCTGGCGAGAACAAGTGCCCCCATGAATCCGTAGCCATGCAGGCTCTGCTAGTGCTGTACACAGGGCAGTTATTGAGAGGGCACCAGGCAATGCAGAAGCCAGGCTCCTTTCTGGCTGCTTTGGCAAGGCACTCCCATCCTGGCCTCTTCGCCTGCGCCCACTGGGCAACACTGAGCCACTTGGGGTGTACATGGATCCTCTTTCTGAGATTAGGCCAAATAAATCCAACGAAACACACTATGCACAGAAGCCCTTGGGATCTTCTGGAATGGGTGAGTGGCCAATGACTATAGGCACCAGTCAGGGGGAGCAGACTCACAGAAGGCTGCAGGCAGAACAGAGCACCAGATGAAGTGCCTCTTCTGCACTCAGAAGAACCTGAAAAAGACAAACAGATCAAGCCTTGTAAATAGCCTCTCACCTGTGGCAAGTTAAGGGCCGCCTCAAGGTGACCAAGTCTGACCAACATTTCTTCCTTTTTTGGTACAAGTGAGCAGACTCACTGATTTCTATGGAGATTCCCATGGTTAAGCAGATGAAATACAGCAGTTTCCCTGCACCCCACAAGCACACAATGCCAAAAAACCTGGGTTTAATAAGTGGTCATTAATTCTCAGGCCAAAGGAGATTAGGGCCAGAGTTCACAAAAGTGGCAAAAATTTTGCTAATGAGTATAATAGACTCATTATGTTCCAAGATTAAATTGCACAAAAGCAGTGTTTTTAAGAGAACTTATTGAGGCTCCCATTTTATACTTCATACAACAATACTAGCAAACCAAATCAACCTGTCAAATGGCAATGGCCAATGGCCAGGCCAGGAGTTGGTCATGGATATTAGACATTCCTGTAATGATGTATGAATGTATGGCTTGAAATGAGGAGCAGCAGTAGCCCCCCCCCCATAGCATTTCTTTATTTTTAGGCAAGTGGATTTGTGCCTTTGTTATGCATATGCACCTCAGCCAACTAAACTGCTTCTAAACAACAGTGAAGCCAGTTAGTGTTCCAAGGGTGCTCCACTGAGACAGAGTATAAATGGAACACGTATCTTGCATATTATCCCACTGAACACTTTCAAAAAACAGTTTGTAGATTTCAGCTGGCTGGAGATAATCCAACATGGCGTATAAAAGAGCTGAGACAAAGGGACCCTCTCTTGTACTTTTGTCAAAATGGCACCTTTGTTTATCTACACATACACACACACAACTTTTTAGCAGAACAATTAGTGCTTCTGACATAGCCACACTGTGTTGTTCATTTAATTATTGCAAGTCTAATGAATGCATCACACAAGAGCTATTCAGGTTGTGTGAGGTCAGAGGACATTAGACATTTTCATAAGGCACATCTAAGTGTTTTGGAATAAAGAATAAAGGGAAATTATCGCTCAAATCATCACAGCTCAAGCAGCTGAGTCCATTTAACAGATTCCACAGAAACCATTCAGTTTATTTAATAATATTAGACATTTACCTGATTAAATGGTAACCAAGTCAAAGTAACACAAGTAACTATGTAGTCTTTCTGCTTTACCTTCCTCTGTTTATCCTCTCATTTGACACAAGGAACCCTGTATATGCTTTCACCAGCCAAAAAAGGAACAAAGATGCCTTTTTTAGTTTGGTTTGCTCCCACTGCTCCCTCAAAATCCCCTTTCCTTTTGTGTTGTGTCTTTTAAATTGTAATCCTGAGACCAGGGACCATCTTAATGAGCATTATAGCCTTCTTCAGGAACTTGTATTCTGCTGAGGAGCGAGGTACACATACTTCAAGTACACATGTAACTTGGAAACAACCCTGCCCTCACCTTTCTTAAACTGCTCACTCTCTGAACAACGAAAAGTACCTTAAAGACTTAACAAGTTTGTTAGAGAGGAAGCTTTCACGGACTAGGGCACAGCTGGCAAACTTCAGTCTTGTGGAATCTCATTTATTTTTCCTGAGAACCCCAAGACTCACCACCCGGAGTCAGGTGCTAAGGGTTATCGCCAACGCTAGGTCCGAGTTACTCGTGCCCTCTGATTTCAGTGGGTCTACTCTTGAGCAGGACTAGCATTGACTACAACCCCCAGAACTAAGGAATCCTACGGCCAGGGATTTGTTTTGAGTAGTAGAACTCAACTCGGACATCTTTTTTAACGTCAGGAAAACATCCACTCGGGGCTCCCGCCCCCCCCCATTTCAGTGAGTGGCAAAGAGGAGGCGTGGTTTTGTTGTCGTTATCAAAACACATTCGAAGCCGGAAATCCAGGCCCCTGGACTTGCGACCCTCCCGGGGAGCCCGATCCACCTCCCACCCACCCCTGGGCCCTCCTTCGCCCCGGCGCCTTCCAGAGAGGGCGCTCTCCCTCGGATCCTGCCCCCCGGGGGGCCCTCGGAGACACAAAGGGGCGCCGCCCTGACCTGGCGGGTCGGACTCCCCCACTCACCGCTCGGCTCCCTTCCCGGGCGCTGAGCCCCGTCGGGCCTGGCCTTCCTTCCAAGGCCGCGGCACTCCGCGGGGCCGGCGCCTTCCTCCTCCTCCTCCTCCTCGCCCGACGACAGCCCGACCCCCCCGCTGCCACCAAACAACAGCCGCCGGCCACTTCCGCTTCCGGCCGGCCGCGCGCATGACGTCACGGCGCCAGAGGCGGGAGGAGGGGCGGGCGCCTCCTGAAACGGAGAAGGCGGCGAACTACGGAAACAGATCCAAATTCACCTCAGCATTTCTCAGCCCTGAGTTGTTGGCATTTTGCTTGACTTTTTCTTGTCTTTATCTTTTGGTAAAGCGCTTTGAGGGGTTATTCTTTTTCTTTTTCCTTCAAGGGGTGAATACATAAATAAATAAATAAAACAACTTTGTTCCTTTGAAAGTTGCAGGAGGGCCAGTTCAAGAACTGAGTAAAGAGATGCGGTCCATCTTTCCTTCCTTGTGTTGTGTGTGTACACTCACCCAATATATATTCTTTCTCGCAAAGCATACTGGGAATCGTAGTTTCCGCCTGGGGTCGTCACTTCCGCCCCGGAGAGGGGGGAGGCGAACCTCGCGGCGAGGGAGTGGCCTCTAGGGGGCGCTGTGGCGGGAGCGGCGCTGCCCGCGTTGCCCTGCGCGCCTGCGCCTAGAGGTGCCCTGTGGGAAGCGCGGAGGCAGGTAGGAGGCAGCGGCGCTGGGTGGCTTCCTTGGGCTGCTGAGGGAGGGTTTGCCGGAGCTGGAGGTACATGGTTCTTCTCCCCCTTTAATTCCCACAACAGCCCTGTGAGGTGGGCTGGCCCGAAGTCACACCCAGTGGGCGTCATGGCTAGTGAGGGGGAAGAGTTGGACCCTGCTCTCCCAGCCCAGGCACAGGCGAACTCGGCCTTCCAGGTACTTTGGGACTACAACTCCCATCATCCCTAGCCAACAGGACCAGTGGTCAGGGATGATGGGAGTTGTAGTCCGAAAACATCTGGAGGGCCGAGTTCGCCTATGCCTGTCCTGCCCGACACTCCGCTGCACCGCTCTGGCTCTCTCATCCAGCTACCAGACTAGACTTGGAGCAAGAGTCCTTTACTACCATTTATCTCTTTTCTTTTATGACCAAGACATACAGCTGATAGAACTTCCTAGTCCAGAGGCAGAATACCTTTGCATGGTAAACTGCACAAGTAAAATAAAAGAGAAGAGGCATCTGCTGTAGGAAGTGAGATGCTATGCTAAGTTGAGCCTTGCTTTGGCCAAGAAGGAGAAGTGCGGCGTAGGGATAGATAGATATGGCTGCATATACGTGATAGCTGTGAATGAACTGTTGTGTACAGAGGCTGTGGAAACGAGTGACGCTGGGAGTGATCAGTAAGGTTTGGTTGTTGGTCCTGATCTGATGCCCCACTTTGTGGCTCCCTGGAAGCACTGGCTGAGCACTTTGGGAAATAGGATGCCAGACTCGGTGGGATCTCACTGTGAGCCAGCAAGGTTCGCACACAAACACACACACAAATCTTTTTTCGCTGGATAGCTAACTCCTGTGGTTTTGGATGTAGCTCGAAGTGTGTATTTTTCTTGGCCCCCACCCCACCCTCTGCAGTGGTTTGATTCTATAAATGTTGACTGCATCTAACGGTCTGCTAAGAAGTCTATTTTGGAAATTAATAAATAATGCAATAGGAATTGGGGTTTATTTCTGGCATGTTCTTAGGTACTGCACATTATATATAGCTGCGGGGAAAAATAAACTCATAAAATTGTAGAGTTAGAAGTGACCCTGGTTATCACCTACTCCAATCTCCTGTAATACAGGAATCACAGCTAACGGGTTACATACTAAATCAAACCAGAGAAATGTGTTGAATTGTGTGATATATTTCTTCTTCAATTTGAATATTCTTTTCCTTTCCTTTTGAATGACATTCTCAACAAATGTTTTACCAGGCCTTAATTCAAATTATGTAGCTTCTGAGAGCCACATAAAACTAACCCTCTACAGCAGTGTTCCCAATTAGTGGTCCACCAAATCCACCCAGGAGGTCTGTGGCACATACCCATCACCTGTCTGGTACATCCCACAGGTCATGCATCCCAGTTTGCATTGGGTCATGTTGGAGGGTATGGTGGCGCCATTCACATAACAAAAACTCCCACAGAGATACCAACAATTTCAAAGGATTGGCTTTTGGAAAACAGGGTCTTCAGTACTTAGCTACAGGCTTGTGGCCCTTAGAATCATAGAATAGAATCATAGAGTTGGAAGAGACCACAAGGGCCATCGAGTCCACAAGGGCCATCGAGTCCAACCCCCTGCCAAGTCCTCCTGTGATCACAGAGTCAAAAGGAAACCTACATACCATATTTTTCGCCCCATAGGGTGCACCTAGGGGTTTTTTTTGGGGGGGGGATAAAGAAAAAAAAGCTTCCCGAGCTTCCCCTGACCCCAGCCCCCAGAACAGGCTGCTATCCGCAAGCCTAGGGAGCCCGGCAGGAAGTCGCGCCGGGCTCCCAAGGGTTGCAGAGAGCTGCCTAAAGCCCGCGGCGCGCTCTTCAGCGCGCCCCGGGTTTTGGGATGCAGGCAGCTCTGTGCAACCCTTTCTTCCCTTGTCTGCAAACACACAGTTCTGTAGTGTACCAGTTACCAAACTTTCTGCCCCTCCCCACAAGGACCACTTGAAACTTGCTGATGATGTTAGTGGACTACTTTAATGATTTTTCTGCCCATTGTAGCAATTGTAATGCACTGTGCTAGATACTGTATACTTTTAAATTGCATTTTTATTGATTGTTCTATTGCACTGTAGTTTATATTCCATAGAATTCAAATCATAATGCAATAAAAGAAATAAAAGAAGCAATAACAATAAATATTACTATTGGATGAAGGCATGATGTGACCCACTGGAGTGAAGGTTTCAGATCACAGTTTTAAAACACTTGCATAATGCAAAAGGCATGTGGGCTGCGTGCCTGGAGGATTTTCATTACACACCTTGATAAAATAAAGGCTTTATTCTGCAGTTGCAAATCGATGTTAGAATGCTGGGCACTCTTGTTCAGGAGATGCCTGAATTGCAAGTTTTTAAATCATTCTTATTTTTTGTTGGTCTCATTCTTTGCTGCTTCATAGGTTCTGCAGGGACTGTTTGGTGTTATAATGAAGGATTCCCTGACACTTTTGTCTCGCATCCCAGCACACCCAGATTCCCGATGCTGGTTTCTCGCTTGGAACCCTACAGGGAGTCTCTTAGCTTCCTGTGGTGGGGACCGTAGCATTCGAATATGGGGGAAAGAAGGTGAGCTAGTCTGCCAGTTTGGACTGCAATCCTAACATAATGTACTTCACCTCAATGGGACTGAGTAGACATGGTTCAGATTGCTCTCCTTGTTGTCATTCCTTGAAAGTAGGGGGAGAGAAACAGGCAACCAAGTCTTTGGTCAAGGGTTTCATTGTGCAATTAGGAGAAGCATTGCACTCTGGGTTCCTGCTGCATCTTATGCTGGGAGGGTAGAGAGAGACTTGTGATGTGTGACCCACCTATAGATGAAATACAGGTGTCAGGAATCTTTGGACCTCCTATCCCTTGGCCATTGGCCATGAATTTCTGTCATCCCATATCAGTGCCTAGGCCTGCTTAAGACAGCTATGACAAAAAAGAGTGGGCCAGTGCCAAAGGGGAGTTGAGTGGGTAGAGCTTTATTAGATCTCTTTCGCCATGATGCTTTTTAACTCGGGTGGTGGTAACAGCAGCTCTTGATTTTTCTGGGTAGTTTAGGTGGATCTGATCCCAGTGTAAAGCTGAACCAGGTAAACACCTCTCTTACTAGGTTTATGTAGTGACCTCTGAGGTGCCAGGAGGAGGGAGAAGGACTCTCCAGTGGACCCTGAGATGTGTCACAGCTCCTAATTGGCTTTCTCTCTTGGCAGGTGATACCTGGGTGTGCAAGTCTGTTCTGGGTGAGGGACACCAGAGAACTATCCGCAAGGTGGCCTGGTCCCCCTGTGGGAACTACCTGGCTTCTGCCAGTTTTGATGCTACCACCTGCATTTGGAAGAAGAACCATGAGGATTTTGAGGTGTCTTGAATCTCCCTTTTGGTTTTGTTGTTGCTGCTGCTGCTTTTCTCATGCTTTTCAGTTGATTAAAAATCTGTCACAATTGAATACATACACACATGCAAACTCATAACACATAGCAAGAAACCCTTCAGATCTTGCTGGACACCAGCTCCTGTCAGCCCCAACCTGCATGACCAATGCTCATAGATAGTGGGATTTGTAATCCAACACTGTCTGGAGGCACCATTTCTGCTGCCTCCAGCAATAGGAAATGTTTGTTGTGTTTTCAGGTGTCTCATCCTGCCACGTTGTCATGTTTTCACAGTTTCCTGGTTACCCTTCTCTTACCCATATCCCCTTTTCTCTTTGCAGTGTGCAGCCACACTGGAGGGCCATGAGAATGAGGTGAAGTCTGTGTCATGGGCACCATCTGGCAGTCTTCTGGCCACTTGCAGCCGAGACAAAACTGTCTGGGTTTGGGAAGGTGAGAGCCGCAAAAGTGTTTTGAGAGGACGGAGCTGGGGCAAAGGAATTGGGATTTTCACTGTGTGTAACTATACTTGATGCATGATGGATGGAGCACAGACATGGGAGGGAATCATAGAATTGTAGAGTTGGAGATGACCCCAAGAGTCATCTAGTCAAACACCTTACAATGCAGAAATCACAGTGCCTTGTTTCTTAAACTGTTCCCCTACATCCCCCCTCTTCTGTGCTGCAGTGGACGAAGAGGATGAATACGAGTGCATGAGTGTCTTGAATTCCCACACGCAGGATGTCAAGCATGTTGTCTGGCATCCCAACCAAGAGGTGAGTGTTCCCCTCCTGTATGGCGGACAGCTGGTATCCTTGGGGCGTGGTGTCTTGGAGACCTATCAAATGGCTGGTCTCTAACCAGGGCAGTGTTTCTATAGCCCCCTGTCATAAACTGTAAACATTTATATTTCTGTCCTTCCTGCCCCCTCCCATTGAAGCCTTATAGCCCTCCTAATCGAACAAGAATACCCTTGTGTTGCAATTTTTGCACTCAGTTGCTGCAGTCTCCTGATGCTAATGGGGTGTGTGGACTGGAGTATTCATTTCAACATGGTCATTTGAAGTAAGACAGAAATGACAGGCTGATCCATAAAACTGCATCCAGGGAATTGTAATGAGTACATAGCAGCAGCTCTCCTTGGGCTTCCCAAATCAGTCAGTGGGAAGATGGTCATCCCCACCAACTCAGGGTGGATTAGGGAGAGACCTTTGTGCAAGGAGCCCTGTCCACTCAGGGCCTGGCTGGCAGAGGGAAGAAGACTTCTCAGGGGCCGGTCCTTCCAAGGGCTGACCCAGCATATTTTGCTGCCTGGGGCAAAGGATCAAATGAGGTTGGCATCCAACCTTTATTTCCTTGACATCTGATGGGAGGGTGTTCCACAGGGTGGCGCCACTACTGAGAAGGCCCTCTGCTTGGTTCCCTGTAACCTCACTTCTTGCAGTGAGGGAACCGCTAGGAGGCCCTCGGAGCTGGACCTCAGTGTCTGGGCTGAACGATGGGAGTGGAGACGCTCCTTCAGGTATACTGGGCCGAGGCCATTTAAGGCTTTAAAGGTCAGCACCAGCACTTGGAATTGTGCTCGGAAATGTACAGGGAGCCAGTGTAGGTCTTTCAGCAAGGGCTGAAAGGCTGCAGCGTTTGCTTCACCCGCTTTGCAGCAGGGATGCAGGCAAAAGGCTGTTCATCACCCTCCCTGGTGTGACCACCAGCAGTGGGGCTTTGTCACCTTCACAGCTTACGTCTCTATTCCTGTTTCTTCGAAGTTGCTGCTTCTCTGTGGATCTGTTTCTCCTGGAAACTACTGCAGGATCCTTGATATCTTTGTTGCCCTAGGACACGGATTGCCAAAGTGGTTTGCCCCCCCCCCCACCCCCATGTTGCTCAGCTGCAACTCTCATCATCCATGATCAGTGGCTGTTCCGACTGGGATTGATGGGCATGGGAGTCCAACATCACCTAGAAGAGAAGGCACACCACTGGCTACCCATACCCTAAGTGCTGTAAACATGCTTTTGGCTTTAAAATAAATTCCGGGATTATCAGGGAACTGAGCTTTGTGTCTTACACAACATTCTGCATTCCCCTCCATGCTCTCATTGGACAGCCCTGCTCTCAGTTTTGCCCCAGAGGTGTTTCGTTCCAACACTTACCTGTGATTTTTCCTTTCCATTACCAGCTATTGGCATCAGCGAGTTATGATGACACTGTAAAATTGTACCGGGAGGAAGAGGACGACTGGGTGTGTTTTACCACCCTGGAAGGGCACGAGTCCACGGTGTGGAGCCTGGCCTTTGACCACAGTGGGGAGCGCCTGGCCTCCTGCAGCGATGACAAGACAGTGCGCATTTGGCGCCAGTATAAGCCGGGCAATGAGCAAGGTCAGTGGCATTTGCAAAGATGGAATGGATCTGTTCAAGGAATTGGATCTGCCTAGTTTTCCAAGGGCCATGGCAGCTAAGATTTGAAGTTTTTGTTGCTGGGGCGGCTGAGCCACCCTAAGGAATTGGCTTCTGTAGGGCCTGAAGAGCTGTCACTGGTGGCAGTGCAGAAGTGCAGCATCTCTTAGGCTTTCCACTGCTGTTTTTTCATTAGGTCAAGGATGCTGTTTGACTCTGCATCCCATTACCCGCAGTCAGCAAGCCAATGTTCAGGGATGATGGGAGCTGTAGTCCAGCAACACTTAGGGGACCACAGGTTCCATATTACATAGCTAAAATCAACCACCACTACACATGCCAATAGTAAATGCCATTCTCTGTGGGCTGGTTCTGAAGTATGCAAAGCTACAGTATCCACAAACAGGAAGCACCAAGGTTTGCAGATGCACAAAAAAAATCCTTAGGAAAACAGCCTAAGGCTGATAGCTCAGTGAGAAATGGGCATGCTCCTTGGACACAAAATGCTGCTGGTAGTGTGGAAGTACAGTGGTACCTCGGGTTAAATACGCTTCAGGTTACATACGCTTCAGGTTACAGACTCCGCTAACCCAGAAATAGTACCTCAGTTTAAGAACTTTGCTTCAGGATGAGAACAGAAATCACGCAGTGGCCGTGGGAGGCCCCATTAGCTAAAGTGGTGCTTCAGGTTAAGAACAGTTTCAGGTTAAGAACGGACCTCCAGAACAAATTAAGTACGTAACCAGAGGTAGCACTGTAAGTCAGTATTATTTTCCCCTATATTACATATGGGGAACCTGGGGCTGAGAAAGCACTGATTCCTGCCCAAGACTCAATGAGTTCGTGATAGAGTTGATGTTTGAGCAGGTGTGTGTGTGTGTTCATGTTCAAATTTACAGCTCAGAATCTTAGCCACTGTGCTATATTACCTCCATGCAGATTCTCTGAATACAGACACACACATACACAATTTTGTATTCTTTAATCTTCTTTAACTTCTAGTCTTTGTGATCGTGGAGATGCCTGAAGCATGGAAGAGTTATCTGAAAAGGGGGTTTGGGTAGGGAAGGCAAGCGTCTCAGCTCTTATCACTGAACCCTTGTTGAGTAAAAACTGTAATGGGAGGGGAGGAGTGAACCCTGTTCTGCCCAATCACATGAGAGAGTGCAGTTATGAAAATCTGTGTGGAAGTTGGAGCAATCTAGAGCTAATTAAGTGATGTTTGAAAAGTTCAGTTCCAGGGTTTTAGTACTTAAGTTGAAGTGCTGACCAAAGACAAGACTTAAGTGTGTCAGGATCTCCTGGCTCCAGGATGTAAATGGGGAATTTCACAGCTTCTGCATCCAGTGGGGACACTGCTTCCTTCCATACACTTTGGTTTCTGAAGTGAAAAAGCATTGGTGGGGTCTGTAGAGCTTCAAGTTGCCTCTCTTTGCAAAGAAGCTTTTGGCCTATGAAGCAAAGAAGACAGGCCCAGCCTAAGGAGTTGTTTGTGTGTTGCAGGTGTTGTCTGCAATGGCACAGATCCTACCTGGAAATGCATCTGCACCCTTTCTGGCTTCCACACAAGAACCATCTACGACGTGGCATGGTGAGTGTGCACGGTAGGAGCTTACAAGTCATTTTGGGCACCAATCAATCTGTTCCAGTCAAGTGGTAAGGCTTTTCCTGTGATTGTATCACTCCATGTGATAGGGGACAGGACCTTTGCACAGATCGCGAGTGTGTTCAGGCCCATAGTCCATTCTTTTCGTTTCATCCTCTGCAGGTGCCAGCTAACGGGAGCTTTAGCCACGGCTTGTGGAGATGATGCCATCAGAATATTTGAGGAGGAGCTGCACTCAGACCCCCACCAGCCCACTTTCACCCTTACTGTCCACATGGCCCGGGCTCACTCCCAGGATGTGAACTGTGTGGCCTGGAACCCTAAGGAGCCTGGGCTGCTGGCTTCATGCAGCGATGATGGAGAGATGGCATTTTGGAAATACCAGCGCCCCGAGGTCTGCTGAGGGTCCAAATTTCCCAGCTCCCTCTGACAATAACACAGTTCTAGTAGTGTAACAGTGGCACACCTGTGGGCAGCAAGCTGGACTGCATCCCCTCTGTAAAGGCAATTAAAAAGGTGATATCGTGTAAGCTTGTTATGAAGTACCTCCCCCCTTTCCACAAGAGCTGCTGTGCCAGAGCTAACACCTAGTGGGGGCAGCGGAGGGCAGCTGGGTCTTCTGCACAGATTGATGTTGTTGACCAAACAGGGTCTTGTCTTGCAGCTGGGTAGAAAATCCCCCAACTACATAGGCTGGGTTTTCTTAGCTTCATCACTCCTTTAAAACGAAGCCAGGGTTGCCTGCAGAAAGACTGGCCTGCTGATTAGGCGTTTCTTACCAGTTGGGAAGCAGCAGGCTTTGTAACTGCTGGTTTTGTACTAAAATGTGGTTGTATAAGATGTAGGTTTGGATTGGGAGGTGGTGCTGCAGAGGGAGAAGAGCAGTTCTGAGCAAATGAGCTTGTGACACTTGTAAAATTTATTTTGACCAAGTGCTATTGTATGTCTGCTGCTATCTCTAAATGGGTTTTTATGTTAAAAATGCAACTAAGACTTTGCCATGCCAACTACTTATTTGACATACAGGGGTCACCATCCAAGAGAGAAAAGTGCTGTTCAGCTATCAGAAATGAGTTGGCAATTTGCCCGGCTGATTCCAAAAATGAAAATGCCAACATAGCTCAGCACAGATGGGTTGAGTTGTCCTTGTCAGTTCATTTCCCCCCTCATTATAAAATGTGTGGGAGTTTCCTCATGGGAAAGGTATCTTTGTCTCATCCGTGTCAAATACTTCAGCATGTGAGGCGGGGAGAGGTTGTTTCACAAAACATTCTGCATGGATTGCAACCTCAGAAGGCAGAGGGGGAAGTCAAGAAGCCCTGGTCAAAATGATTTCCAAACTTCCTCTATATGGTACTGTCTTTTGGGTTCTTGTAAGCACTTCAAGATGGTGGTGCTCATAGCTCTCCTCATTTTATCCACAAAGCAACCTTGTGATGTTGGTTAAGCTGAGACACAGTGACTAAAGCCCATGTCACCTAGTGACCTTCATGACCAAGGTGATCTTTGAATTCTGCTCTGTCCAAGACTCTCTAATAACCACTACATCATGCTGACTTTCCCTGGACACATTGGTTAGGGCTGATGAAAGTTGGGTTCCATCACTATCTGGAAGGCTGGAACAAGGTAACACAAAGGAATTGTTTCCAAAGAGATATTTGTGTTAGTCTGTTGCAGCACAAAACAAATTGGAAAGTCAACTAATTGCAGAGACAAGTATATTAGTTTTGCATGAAGAAGTACATGTATTGATTCTGCCAGCAAGGTAATATTAGATACCTACACTAGAGAGCAGAGAAATAGCCACAGATGGCTGTGCTGCTGTTTCATATTCCCCAATCAGGATAACTATCTTGCTCATGGTAGGGCATCTTAATTAGCTTCCTGCACCTGACATAGGATCCTAATTACAAGCCAGAAAAGCAAGTGTCAAAGACATACTTCAAACCGGGGCTAGGACAATGGGACAGCCCAAAAGACTGTGGGGGAAAGGTAAAAATACATGCAGAGAAAGTCTAGGAATGGGTAGTTAACCTTTTTATACCTACCGCCCACTAATGCATCTTTCTTGATAAAATTTCCTTACCACCCACCAGTGCTCAGGGGAAGGAGGATTCACCTTGTGCCGTAGAATCCCCTACCGTAAGGTTACCAGACGTCCCCGTTTCCCAGGGACAGTCCCTGGATTTACAAACCAGTCCCCATACAAAATCCATTGAAGTTGGAAAATGTCCCCAGATTCATTGAAAAAAAATTGGTAACCTTACCCTACCACCCACCAGAATCCTGAAACGCCCACTAGTAGGCGGTAGGAACCAGGTTGACAACCCCTGGTCTAGGAATTAGTTCCCCCTCCCACAAGAAAAGTAGCAAGGAGGTTGTTCCTAAATATCTTTATTTGGGAAAACAAGTAGGAACACAGCAGAACCAACTGAGTCCACTCACATAAAAATACTGTGCACAAAACTTTTTGAGTTGCTCAGTTAAAAAAAACAAAACAAAACAGGAAGGGCAGAGGTAATTTCTCGAATGCCAGTTGAAAGTGAACAGAAACAGTCAAGTACGGAGTAACCTAACTCTCCAGCCAGCAGGAAGCAGAAGTTCACAAACGTCTCTAGAAGCAGATATTGTGGACATCCCATTCCATGGAGGCTCAGAACTGCACTCATACAAGACAGAAGGTGAAGGCCCAGCTCAATCAGTATCGCTGTCACTCTCCGCTTCCTTTACATCCACACTGAACTTGTACTCCTGGTCGCAGCCCATGTAGGCATCACTCATGAAATAGAGGGTGTAGTTGTGAGTCCCAGTGGCTGGTGCCACAAAGTCCAGTTTCACCTAAAAGGAGACAGAGCATGAACTGGGGTGTAAAGGGTTTGCTCCACAAGAAAGGGGTGGGGTGAGAAGCAAGCTCAGAGGAATGGGGCTCCATGCACACCCTGTGCTGAGAGCTGGGCAGGAAGGAACTGGAGAGGTCGCCCTCTGATATGAGGCTATAGACATTTGATATGACCTGCCTAGCAGAGCAAGGGGGAGAAACAACCCATTCCAGGATTCCCACCTCCTTGCAGGGGGCCTTTGCAGACCACTCTTCATTTTGAAGCTTCAGATTTTCTGTCAATCAGTGACAGTTATGATAAGCAGGACTGTGGGTATTCTGCAATTTAACAGAATGCAGGAAACACAAGGAAATTGGCATTGGGCGTAAGCTGCTGCTTCTAGCAAGTCTACTCTCCCTCTCACTCTTATTGCATGGGGTGGAACTTGTGGCCCCCAAATGTTGCTGAACTACCTCCCATCAGCCCATGGGAGTTGCAATTCAGCAACAGGTGTTCCCACCCCTGCCTTACTGCAAAGCCATGTTTTAAAGTGTGTGTACAAGGCCTGCTAGAATCCCAGAAGCTGCAGGAGATGGGTTTTCAGCCCAATCAAGGATCAGCAAACCCCAATCGGCACATGCTACATAAATCACATAATGCACTTGGATTTCCTGGGGCCAGGAGGAGTCCAGACCCTTGAGCATAAGCACAATTTTATTTTCAGTAATCCCAAACTTATCTTGTATTCTTAAAAAAATGTTGAGGCCAGTAATACCAGGACATGGTCAATAAAGCCAACAAAAATCAGACTGGTGCAAGGTGTGTCAAGCTGTCCATTTGGGAGGAGTATGAGTTAGCTAAAGATCCCACCTCCAACATCCCACACACTACCCATCCTCCTTCACCACCCCCAGCTCCAGCCTGAACAGAATTCAGGTGTGCTTATATAATAAGAGATGCACAGCATGGACTGTTCCTGTGATCCAAAATATGGGTTTATGGGGTGGGGATGGGGGGGTTAGAGGTTGCATCTTAGTCAAAGCTCTCTCCTGACATGATTGCAAGAATAGAGCAGGCCTCTCTAGGGGTGGGGGGGTAGTTTTACTGTGCCGTCCACTATGTCCCTTCTTGCTGCTTCAGCAGGTTTTCTGAGCTGCTCAATTTTTCTGTTTGCAGCTAAGAGGCAGAAAATAATCTCAATTGTTTTACATGAGTGATTGCCTGGATCCCTGTTACGCTGCAACTTGTGGGAGGCCAAAGAAGCCACACCCTTATGGTCTCCCTCACTGGATGCCTTTAACCTCCCCTTTTGCTTGATAATTCTGTCCCATTGGCCAAAAAGCAGGAGGTCCTTGACCTACAATGCTGAGGATGCCCTGGCCTAACACAAGGCTCATGACAGCAGCAATTATGCCTCCCCATAAGGCTCTTCTGGAGGTGAAATGAGATCATCATGGTTGTTCCCAAATCACTCACCTTAGCCTTCTGCTGCAGCGTCAGTCTCTTGATGGAGATAAGGCTGTTGGATTTGGAGTCTCCAATCACTACCCACCAGCCTTCCTCGCGTTTCTGCAGATGAGAGGGGGAAAGTGAGGAAGACGACTTGTGACATCCTCCCTGTCCCTCTGCATCACAACCCTGTAGGTTCCCGCCCCATCCTACCCTTTGCCTCCCACAAGTGGGCCCAGCTGAACTGCATCAGGCACAGGCTGGGCAGGACTCAACATACCTGTGGGAAGAGGGGCGCAATCACTGGTCCAGTGACTTCTTCCTCTCGCTCCAGCTGCACCAGCACCACCACTGGCCCTCCGCTGAAGAAACAAACCAGATTAGACACACACACCTGGAACAATGTGCTAAGGGGGAGCATGCAAAGGTTGCTAACCGGCCTGCAAGCGGCAACGTGCATAGAAGCCCATTTGGCAGCAAATCACATGGCAAAATCATGGTCTACAGTGAAAAATCAACCACAGCAGCTTTCGTTTTGAAAACGGAGGAAGCCTTTGTTATTTTGAAGGAAACCCTCTGAAAGGGCACAAAAAATGAAGAATAATGCCCCCCCCCCCAGCTAAGTAACAAGAACTGCTTGGTCAAATTTACATCTTCTGGCTTTATTTTTCATTGCTATGCTCCATTACCTGCGAATACCATCCTTTTCCACCACTTCATAGGAAAGCTCAATGTTAGGGTAGCGGTTACAGAAGCGGGCCACATCAGCAATTTGGGTATCAGAGAGCTGCAGCAGGGCGTTGCGGTCTTCGTCCTCCATTTCCATGATGTCGAATACACTCTCCACTCCCTGCAAAAGGGCAGACATGGGATAAGGCAGCCGGGGTGGCCAAGAAAGGAGCAGGTTCCTGGTGGTGGAACAACCTCCCCACCTCCCTGCCTGAGTCCGCTCTCACCTTCTCCGTGCAGCGCTTGATGTGCTCAGAGGTGAAGTGGGGCAGCTGCTTCAGGTAGGAGTCCTTTGACCACATGGCCTGGGTGACCATCTGGGCCAGCTCCATGGCAGCCAGAGCAGGACTCAGCCAGCCGTTGCTGGACAGAACATCCACGCAAGCTTGGATCAGACGAATTGCCTGGGAGAAAAGACAGAACAAAGGAGCTTAGCATCCCAGACAATGCCCTCAGCTAGCCAAGCTTCAAATATGAGACCAAATGGGAATTGGCAGCATCTGTTGTGAACTCGCCCTGAGGCAGCAGGCAGCTCTGGGTGCCCCCCAGCCGTGTTTTTGCTCTCCCCCAATACCTTGCTGAGAATCTCCTCTGTGTCAGACTGGAGCTCTGCACTCAGCTGCATACGTGACAGATGAGCCTGAAGCAGAAGGTTCGTTTTGACATGGGGGTCGTTGAATTTGGGGTTATTCAGCTTGTGAGGTACTTTCTGGGCAAGCTGAGGAAAGGAGAGAAGCAACATTCAGCACACAGTAATGTTCTCTGACTATCTCTTAGCACCAAATGCAATCACACACACAAATTGCGGGAGCAAGACAGATTGGAACGCAACGATCAACACCCATCACCCAGAGAGGGCGGGGGCTTGAGCTGCAGCATAAAAGACAGGCGACACTGCCATGCGGAGGACAAGTCTAGAGCTGGCAAAGATGTAGCCAGCAGGATGTAGAGGCCCTGCTAGCCACATTGGCCCACGGATCTACCATTTAGTGGGATAGGGATATATTTCTTATTCAGTTTTAAAAGGTCATCACAGACTTCAGAATTTGAAACTACAGAAGTGAAAGTTCTCTACGAACGAAACAGAGGACAAAATGTACACAATGAATACAGACTGGGTAACTTAAGTGCACATGTACAGCCCAGTAGGTTAACTGTATTTGGTTCTATAAACTTAGCTCTCAGCCACTGGAAATTTTACCACTTTTACATGCATAATATATTTTTCCCAACAAGTACCAACTTCTATTTTGGTTTTAAGTTGTTTTTTTAAAGCAGATCACACATTTTAAAAATATTTGCAACGCACATAAAGCAGAAAGAATTTTTCACAAATGAACCATCTCCACACAAAAATCTCTGTTCAGACAATAACAATTTCCCAATTCTTTAAAACCATGTTTGCTTATCTTTAATATATATATACATAAAAACCCCTCCTAAACAACTCAGTCTTCACCAACTTCGCACAAGAAAGGCCTTAGGAGGGAACTTCTAGTTATGGAATCATAGAATCATAGAATCATAGAATCATAGAGTTGGAAGAGACCACAAGGGCCATCGAGTCCAACCCCCTGCCAAGCAGGAAACACCATCAGAGCACTCCTGACATATGGTTGTCAAGCCTCTGCTTAAAGACCTCCAAAGTAGGAGACTCCACCACACTCCTTGGCAGCAAATTCCACTGTCGAACAGCTCTTACTGTCAGGAAGTTCTTCCGAATGTTTAGGTGGAATCTTCTTTCTTGTAGTTTGGATCCATTGCTCCGTGTCCTGCTCTGTATCCTCATGGATTTATCTCAGGCAGGTGGACGCTAGAGCAGGATCAGGACCACTTGCCCTGCATCTGGCATCTAAATACAGTGGTGCCCCGCAAGACGAATGCCTCGCAAGACGAAAAACTCGCAAGACGAAAGAGTTTTTTGTTTTTTGAGTTGCTTTGCAAGACGAATTTCCCTATGAGCTTGCTTCGCAAGACGAAAACGTCTTGCAAGTTTGTTTCCTTTTTCTTAAAACCGTTAATACCCAGGGTAACCATGCTTCGCAAGACAAAAAATTCGCAAGACGAAAAAACTCGCAGAACAAATTAATTTCGTCTTGCGAGGCACCACTGTACTACTAACTTGGGTTAAATTATTGCTTCCAAATATATATATTTTAATGTTTTGCTAAACCAGAATTTGAGAAGGACTGGGGTCCTCTGCTCTTGGAGGGAAGCCAATGGGCCAAGTCAACCAACCACCCCACCCCCACCCCCCGTGCCCATCAAACTGAAGAGCTGACTCACCTGGCGCAGGAGGTTGTCCTCATGGTGCCGAATGGGAATGTTCTCATACTCAGCAGCATTGGAAATGATTTCAATCAGCCCTCGCACTTTAGTCTTGGCATTCAGGGACATGCTGAAGAGCTCTAGAGGTGGTGGTGGGTTTTTAATAAAAGAAAAGGTAGCATCAGGTATGAGGCTGCAGCCTCAGACAACAAGCAACACACCAGCATGCCATGCACAGGTGCCATGATGTCCGTAACTCCCAGCACGCCCCTTACCAATGGTGGTGTAGTTGATGTAGTAATAAGCTGCAATCATGCCCAAGTTCAAAGGCGCCACATCCATCTCATCCTCAATGCTGATACACTTGGACTGCTCAAGGTCACTAAGCGTCTGCTCCACCAACTCTGACAGGTGGTCACTGAGATGCCTGTGCGAAACTCCTGAACAAAGAGACAAAGGAATACAGATGCTGCACATCCACAGGGGCTGGAAACATAGGAGTTTGAAATAATATTTGTGTTTTATTACTTCAGAACCAGTACAACTTTGAGGAAGGACAGTGTGAAAACATAAGAAATAATCCTTCTCCATTCCCCTCCCTCTTGTCCAAGTGTGTGGCAGGATAGAGGCACAAAGCAACAAAAACAGGGGGAGGGGTTGGGATTCGGCTTTCCCACCTTGCAGGTTGTAGTAGTTGGGATTCTGAGTCATCCTGCGATACAAGAAGGTCCAGGTGAGATAGTCGACAGCATCCTGCTTGTTCTCAATGGTCTTGGTGACGATCTCAGCATTGAAGTGATCGTGCATGCAGTGGTCTAAATGAGACTCCACTGGCAGGGGCTCGTATAGGAACTTCTTGAAGAAATCCTTTGAGTGGGAGAACCAAAGTGGCATTTTTAGTGGAGTTTCATAAAGATCTCCACTCTGAACAAAGGAATACTCAAATCCAGACTGGAAGAGAAACTGTGCCTCAAGCAAACCTCATCCAGGGAACATATGGAAGAAATGTGATCCTAAATTTCTTCAGGCCCCCAGCCCTAAAGAACATGCAAGACCACTCATCCCCTGTTGTTTGCTCACCTTCTTGGATCCCTGGCACATAATGACACAGCGCCCCTCATCGTCCTGCAGTGGGCGGTTTGCATGGCCCACCATCTGCAGCACATCATAGATGGGGTAATCCACATACCTGGCACATAGGAAAGTAATTAACTATGTTAATAGAAGCAGAACGCAAAAGGTTTAGAATTCTGTGGAGGGGAAGCTTCTGCAATATGCATGTCATGACAAATTCCAGATTCAGTCTGACTGGCTGAAAGTTAAAAGGTCTAGTTAGTTCATTTTCTGCAAGGGATGGAGGAGATGCAATGGGCTGCTTCTCCTGCTCATCCATGGATCTCCCTCCTCCACTGCCCCAAATCACCACATTCCCTTGTGAAGAAACCAGGGCAGGAGCTTGGAAAACTGAAGAGGCAAAAAATGCACAGGAATCTTCACCGAGGGCTGAGGGTTCCACTTCAAGAATGAAAGGCCCACTTCAATTCCTTCTGGCCTCTTATGAGGGTACCAGTACCTGGCCACGTATTTTCAGCTGCCCAAATCACAAGAACCAGCAATGTGTGTTGTTGATATGACTGTTTCAATCTGCAGAGGAATTAATACTTGGACTCTGGGTCAGATATTATATTCTGTAAACCATAGCCAAATTGCAGCTATTGATAAAGGTAATGCATGAGACACATGAAAACCCATTTTTTTCACATCAATGTCACTCTAGGAGTAAGAAATACACATCTGGTTGACCAGCTTCTAGACTATTCCAATTGTGCCTGAGCAGCCAGGATGAAACAAGGTCTATCTTAACAACAAAATCAAAACCAGCCCCAAATGAGATGCTCTCCTCTAGTGTCTGGGGTCAGCCTCACTTTCCCTTTCACCCTGGGCTTCTTTTCCCAGTGGCTCTTACATTCCTCACTGCGTAGCCCAACAGTCCTCACCTTTCCCGTGGGCCCAGAACCCAGCAACCCAACTCCCTTCACTCACGCATGGATCTTGCCATTGTAGTACTGCGTGTCCATGATGATCACCAGGTGAGAAGCGACATTCATTCCCCAGCAGAGGCTCCGCGAGGCCACCACCACCTGAATGGCACCTAACAGCAAAAGAGAAGAGCAGAACTAGATGAGAACCAATTCACAGCCCAGCTGACTGTGGTGGAGCAACACACATAGAAGCAGCGCGGAGCAGTCAGCAGTTTGCAAAGTATGATTCAGACACCTAAGCCCTTTCATGACATTATCCGGTGTAGAAATGAACATACATAGTTGAAGGGGTGGAGCCTGCCACCACAATGCCACCTCCTGACATTTCTACTATATCAGATTACATCTGAAAAAATCTAGATTTCTAATTTCCTACAGGTCACCAAGAAACCTAATCATACACTGAGAATATTATTTAACAAAAGAGATTGTGTGCATAAAGGAAGATATGCAGGTTGCTTGATCTGCATCATAGGATGGCCAATTACTGAATTCTCAGGGGTGGCAAACTTGATTTTGCACACAAACTGAGTAGTTGATCGCCTTATTATTTATTGAATTTATATACTGCCCTATACCCGGAGGTCTCAAGGCAGTTCACAATGTTGCTGGAAGAAATGCTTAGGAAGAAAAGCCTCTCAAATACAGAACACATGAGCTCAGGAAACACATACATAAGCATGAGAGGTGTAACATAAAATGCTCAATATCTCCATCACTTTAAAATATTTTTTCCCTTATGTATGAAACATTTCAACAGTGAGGCGGGTGATAAACCAGCAGAATCCCTAATCTGTCCTGATTCCCCAGTGCCAGGGACACACACTCTAGATTCCCCCGACTGGACAGAGAGCCTGGAGATAGAGAATCTCTATAGAGCACAGCAACTCCCCCTCCCTGACCCTTGAGTCTGGCCTGATGCTGCACTGAGTACCCAGGTGGGCACAGCTGGGTGAGACCAACTCCACCCTGTTCACACACCCAGGTTTCAGTCATACATGCCAGATCAGCCTCCTCATCCATAATCAGATCATAGATGAGGGAGATTTTATTCTGGGTCGACCTGGTCACCAGCAGCAGTTGCAGACCCAAGGGTTGGCTGATATGACAACCACAATTCCCCAGGTTGGAGGAGGGGCTGGCACACAGTATAGTCACTAATTGCCTGAGCTGCGTGCCCCTTACCTGGCCTGCCCCTCCTCCCATACCATACCCCCCCTACCCAGAACCACTGTAATTGGGGCTCCTCTCTCCTCTCCTCCCAGGCACATCCCACAAAATGCCCTTACAACTCAGTTAAAAACAGTTAAAACACTAAAAAAAATAAATATGAAAAACAATTTAAAAGAAGTATCTTAAATAAATAAAAATCAACAACCGGGAGCCTGATCTGACCTTTAGTCTTGTACACAGCCATCCCTGATTTACATCTTAGTTACTGCCTTGTGGGTTTTTGGAATTCCCCCCCTGAATAGAGACATTTCTTTATGGTGCCTGATAATCCCTCATTTTCTGAATTGACCCATAAATCTGCAGTCTGCTCCCACCCCACTTTACCTGAGCCAAAAAGCTGCTCCACAACTCTTCGCTCCATGGAGGTCAGTCCCTCATGCAGGTATCCCACCCCGTTCACCAGGGTCTCCTTCAAGGTGTTGTCATTCAGCTTGTCCAAGTAGGGAGCCACATCCTTCTCAGTGCAGTGCAGGAACCTGGCAAGGAGCAACAAGCCAGACCGAAGTCAGGACAGCCAGCAGACCAAGACAAACCTCCTCATTCAGTCAACAGTCTCCATCCTATCACCCAAAAGACTGGTGAAGGGTGACCCCTCCTGTCCCCAGAACCTTAAAAGCAGACGGGAACCATCAACTGTCAGTGACAGAGTTTCTCATCAACACTTCTCATTTCCCTCAACAGCTTTTGTAAAGCAATAATTCTGCCGCAGCAGATTTAATTTCTGGGCAGAAAAGTAGCAACTTGAGAAACTCTCATCTCTGCAAAATCCAGTCTACTTCCAACATCCCTTGCCCATGTTTGGCCCTCACAAACTTCATTACTTCCACATCATCTGCCCCAGACTGAGCTAGATATCCTTCACCCCAGACCCTCCAGCATGTAGACATTAAGCACATACACATCCAGCCAAATACAAATTAAATAAGTGGGCCCATCACACCCATTCTTTCAGATTATTCATATCATTTCTTTGTATAAGAACAAGCATGAAGGAGGTTTCCCAGCCCACTCACAGATCCTTATAGTATCAGTGGAAACAGCTGGTCCTAGCAAGTGTTAACCACTTTCAATTTTAATCTGAGGATGGTCATTTGTCCAGTTTTAATTTTAACTTTTATTTATTTGAATTAATTTTGGGATGCATTTTAATCAACTGATTGCTTGTTTTTATGCATATTGTATTATTTATATGATGCTAGCTGCTCTGAGCCTGGCTCCGGCCAGGGTACAAATAATTTTTTATTATTATTAATTATTATTATTATTAAATGTCAAAGTCACTGAAAGATTGCAGAGGGAAGGCGTTTCACAGAGCAAGTCCCTCTCTATTCTACTCTAGTGTAGCTCCAGTGTCCTTTAATAGCTTCTTGCCCCTTCTCAATTACTGACAGGGGTACAATAAAAAGGAATCACACACAGGCTGCAAAATTCAGCTTCTCCTCTTGTATCATTAAGTTATCTGGAGCACAGATTACATGGTGTCCTGCCCATACCTTTGTCTCTGGACATCTGATGCGCAGGTGGTGAGGATGTCAATGGCTGTGAGGCGCGTCTGCTTGCGAGACGGAACAAACACGATCACTGGCTTCTTTGGAGAGTGCTTCATGATAGCATGATAGACTGGCTTGGCCATGGACAACAGGCGGGTCTGGGTGTGGCTGATGTTGAAGCCCTAAGGAGCAGCAAAAGAGAAGAGAGAGGGTGATAATGTTGCCAAACCTCAGTGCTTGGAAGAGGCTAATGGAAGGGTCCCAGGTTCGATCCCTAGGGTCTCCAGGGAGGGCTGGAACAAAGGCCTGCCTGAAACCTTCAAGAGCGGCTTCCTGTCAGTATTGACTGTACCAAGCCGAATGGCCCTTTGAGCTAGATGAACGCCAGCTTTCTATGTTCCTAGAGTTCCCCAGAGGTGGTGGGTAGGAACTTACTTGGATGTGTAGCTCCAGGGGCACAGGGCGCACGTTGGGGTGGAAGTTGAAGGTGGCCGTGGCACTGCAGCCTAGCCAGTGGGCCACATCCTTGGCGTTGGACAGTGATGAGCTCAAGGCCACAATGCGGATGGGACGCTCAATCTGGGAGGAGATGTAGCGCATCCGGGAACAGATCACCTCCAAGACTGGCTGCAGAAGGAAGCCAAAGACACCTGAGTTATTTCAAGCACCTTCAGCCATTCCACATCTAGATATTTTCATCAGCATTGATTTTATTTTGCTATCCACTCCTCCTCCATCACCACTACTAGGATCTTCAGTTTCCAGCTCATTCCTCAATCATCCCACCTCCCTTCGATCTCTTAGGCAAACTGTGGAAGAATTCCAAGTGATTATACCTTGGTGCAACCAGTTAGTGTGAACAGGTGATACAATTAACAAGAGATCTCGGCAGGCTGTTTTTCATTTTGAGCATGCATAGATATGTAACTTGTATATAATCAATTGACTTTCTTTTTACAGTGTTGAATATTGATATATTGCTTTTGTTTTCAGATCCCTCAAAACATATTGAGCTGTTTTGAAAATAAAACCCAAATTTGGCAGCACATTAATATATGTTCTCCTTTGTTTTGGGGTTCATTTTAAATGCTCAATGGTTTTTGCATTTTCTTGATGCAACCACTAACATTAATACTTCAGTGTCCACCCTCTGGAAGGCCTCATTTCGAGATGATTGAAGGACCCTGACTTTGACTAGCTGGGTTAGGCGGAAAGCCTCCAAGAGAGAGGTGACAGCTCTATAGGAAAAGCCCACCATCTTCACATCCAGCTGGCACCTGCTATTGCCAACTGCTATCAACAATTACTAAAATTGATAATTTCAGTCATCATTTTTGATGCCCAACTGGTTCACTGGCAATATTTATTACTCAGGGGAGGGTGGTAGAACTGAGTTTTGCATCCAAATGTCCCCATGTTTAATCCCTACTATTTCCATGTAGGTCTGGGGAAAGCTCCCTTCCGAAAACCTCAAGAGCTGTTGTTAGATTGTGTAGATAGACAATGCTGAGATAGGTGGTTCAAATGCCTGCTGACGGAAGGTGTCTTCCTATCCCTGGGTAAGTTATCTTTGAAAACCATCAGCCATAAAATACATGGACCTGTTTGGATGCCTCACATTCTGCTCAGCACACACTGGCCGTGGGAGCTACTTCTAATTGCAGCCCCTCGTGCAATGTCAGGTGCTGCACAAGATGCTGGGAAGGAGAGAGGTGCTTAAGGGATGAAACGGTTACAGATTTCTGTCTCCTTCTGTTGCCCAGAACGAGAAACTCCTCAGTACACAGGATATGCAGCAGCTCTGAATGGGAAACCCTCCAAGATAGAAAGGTCAGTGTCCTGCTTTCTCCCTCCAATCCCCTTTGTGGTGGGCTGCATTCCCCCATGTGACTCACCCCATTCTCGCCACCAATGAGATGCACTTCATCCACAATGAAGAGGTTGACGTTTTGCACGTTCTTGCGCTGCTTCCAGCGCCGGGAAAGGATGTCCCACTTCTCAGGAGTGCTGATTATAATGTTGCCTTTGCCCAACAGCTTCAGGTCAGTGCTGGTCTCCCCCGTCAGCAAGACAACTTTCTTGAGTAGGCGCTCTTGGAACTTCTCATACCAATCCAGGAAGATCTTCCATGGCAAAAGGAAGAGCAGACAATGTTCTTAACAGCCGTCCTTCCAAGCACTCTCTTCCTCACACACACAAAGCACACCTTCTCTAGTTTTTCTAGCTTACAAACCAACAAAGTGATCATCCAGACTTACCCACATATATTCTGCAATGCTTTAATTCCATCTTTGCAGAATCTGAACTTCACTCACAAAGCAAAGAGAATAAGGAGGACAATGGGGAAGTAGAGAGAGCTGTGTAACATATACTTGAGTACTTGATCCAGCTAAGGCCAACAGCTACCCCTCAGAACACCCTATCCAGACCATCTTCTTTTGTTTTTCTGCCTGAAAAGCTTTCACTGGGAAGAGGAATTGATTGAAGCTATTCTTATCAACCTCCTGAAAAGGGCAGATTTCAAAATAGTTGGGGAGTGCTGTACCTGCTCAGCAAGGGCTTCCATTGGTGTGATGTAGACACAGCGGCCTTCCAAATTCTGCAGCAACATCCTCAGAATGGCAAACTCAGCACAGATCGTTTTCCCACTGCCTGTGGGAGCTCCCACAAACACATTTTCGTCGCTGTTATAGACGGTGTTGAAAACTAGAACGAGAAAGAAAAGGCAGAGGAAAATTTCCCTATGACCAGCAACAGTTACTCCAGAACCCACAAGAACCGAAAAGTATCCTTCCCCAGATGGTGCCCTCTAGATGTTTTGAACTGCAAATCCCATCAAATCCAGGCAACACAACTGGGGGCGATGGGAGCATCTTAAGAATCATAGAATTGTAGAGCTGGAAGGGGCAACAAGGGTCCTATAGTCCAACCCCCTGCAGTGCAGGGATCTTTTGCACACCGTGGGGCTCAAACCCATGAGCCTGAGATTAAAAGTCTCATGACTGAGCTCAGAGGCTTGCTGGCTGGGGCTCATGGGAGTTGCAGCTCAAACTACGTAGAGGGCACCAGTTTGGTGAACGTTGCTAGAAGTGTCGGTATTTAAGAAAAGAAGAAGAGCTTGCTGGATCAGGCCAATGATGCGTCATATTCAGCATCCTGTTCTCACAGTGGCCAAGCAGATGCTTGTGGGAAACTCCCAAGTGAGATCCAAGCACAAAAGGACTCCCTTCCCGTGGCTTCCAACAACGGGCATTCATCATGGCTAGTAGCGAACTTCCCCAGCAACAGACACAGCACCTGAATTTGTAACCACGTCACAAACAAGCACCACATACCGAAGTGATGTTCACAAGACTACTAGACTGAATCCCCCAGCTATGTGATGGAATGTCTGACAATTAAGACTGCAGTTCTGAATTATGCCATTTTGTCTTGCATGCTCCAGGCTGTTGGCACCTAATATATACCGTATTTTTCGCTCTATAAGATGCACCAAGCCATAAGATGCACCTAGTTTTTGGAGGAGTAAAACAAGAAAAAAAAATATTCTGAATCTCAGAAGCCAGAACAGCAAGAGGGATCACTGCGCAGTGAAAGCAGCAATCCCTCTTGCTGTTCTGGCTTCTGGGATAGCTGAGCAGCCTGCATTCGCTCCACAAGACGCACACACATTTCCCCTTACTTTTTAGGAGGGAAAAAGTGAGTCTTATAGAGCAAAAAATACGGTAATACTATGCAGCTTCCCCCACCCCGCCCCTGCTAAGATGGTTCCTATTTTCTTGGCAGCCCTCCTCATCACTGACTCAGGACCCGGCTGCACTGCCCACCTTGAGTCTGGATAGGATTGAAGAAGGGAAACTTGTCCTGGTAGAGGCTCTCAAAGGCGCTGTTCCGCAAAGCGGAGACAGGCAGTGGCTGCAGGTCCAGCAGCTCGGTTGGGGGAGGGTACTTCTCTGGAAGGATCAGATGTCGGAAGGACACGGGCAGCTGTGTCTCACAGGCTGAAATAATCAAGCACATAAACACAAAGAAGATGAAAACAGAGGATCTAGATCTGTTCTCTGCTTTTACAAGAGGTATTATTTGAATGAGAAGATCACTAGAGAGAGGTCAGACCCAGAATGTTGTAACAGGGCCTGAGGGAGTCACATTTTAGCCATGGCTGTGCTTGTGCCAGGATATGGTGCTCTTAGCAAATGTTCAACATGATCCCAGGTCTGCCCCCTAAACCCTGGAACATCAGGGTGCTCATCTTTCTTTTGCACCTTCTGCACCCTGAGCAGCAGACTGCAAAGATACTTGCATACTCAGATGCAATCCAGGCATTCTCATGACGGTAGTTAGGAGTAGTAGACCGGTGGGGGTCTACCAGTGGCGTAGCGTGGGTTGTCAGCACCCGGGGCAAGGCAAGTAATTTGCGCCCCCTAACCCGTGGATTTGCGCCCCCTAACCCGTGGATTTGCGCCCCCTAACCCTAACCCCCACATGTTGCGCCCGGTGCGGCCGGCCCCCCCTGCACCCCCTACGCTACGCCACTGGGGTCTACTACCCCAAAGCCAATAATTGTCCTACGCCAATTCTGTCATTCAACAGAAGGAAGATTGGCCTCCAAGAGCTATGAAGCGTTTGGAACACAGGATGGAACAGAAAAAAATGCTTTAAGAACTTGGACTGAACAGCTTCTTTAGATCCAAGGTGAGCGTCTGTCCAAATCTGCACCCCACATAATAACTGTGCTAGGGGTTAGCTTTAAACATTTCAAGTGCTGAAGATACATGATTGCCACCTTTTGTATGGAAAAAGCATGTCCAAATTTTGGCACTCTGAGACACTTTTTCCTTCGTGTCTTTCTGATGTGCTGCCCTTTTGACTGAAAATTTGGTCCAACATATTTAAAGACTTTAACTGGTTATCCATATACCATTTGTGGGCCCTGTAGTGTCTTCAAGACTTTGGTAATTCACAGCCAGCTGTTCCTTTTGGCAGTATCCTGAGAATGCCCTCGTCAATCTTCTAGGCCGACTTTTGTTTGAGATAGGAGTACTGTGTCAACAGCATATAGTAACAGATGGCTTTTGTGGCCAATTTAGGGGCATGATACTCTGGGGGTGTTAATTTATATTTATATATAAATTAAATAATGCAGGAGCTAGGATACACCTTGCTTAACTCCCTTTGTAGCTGGTATGCAACCTGCAAGCTGCCTGTTTGTAGAGCAACGCACTTTCAGCATGGTGTCTTTATGTAGACATTTAACCAAGAAAAACAATCTTTTATGTATTCTCAAAGAATTTGATTTATCCCAGAGTCTTACTCAAGAGATTGATTTGAATGCAGCTTTCAGGTCTATGAAAGCTGCATATAGCACGCTACCTGGTTTCTTAACATATTTATCTATAAAATGGGCTAATACAAAGCAATGGTCTGTGCTGGATCTACCTTGTCGACTCTAGCTAGCATAGTACAGGTGATGTGGCCTTTCTGGAAAATTTTCAGGAATTAGGGTAATATACATTGGGAAATTTTCAGTTTGCAACATGAAAATTTCTGATGCTCTAAATAGTAACTTAATTTAGCATGTTCATTCTATTTTAGTAAACAAAGCTTAAAAACAGAACTGTCCAGCTTGCTTAAAACTGCATTTGCAGTTTGCATCCATTCTTCATTACCAAGGATCTTAGGATATGGAACACTTTCCATGGAAAAAATTCCACTCTGCATCACTCCTGTGGCACGACCAACCTGTTATGAACTATTAGAAGAGGTTATAGGGCAGCCACATTTTTCCAAACATGAAGTACTGAAGGGACAGAATTAACTATGCAGGTGAATGCAAACAGTATGGAAGTGATGCTTTTGACTCCTCAGTGTGGCAAAGGAAGACAACACGGGAGGGGCTTCCCTATTACAGTGGTGCCTCGCAAGACGAAAAGAATCCGTTCTGTGATTCTCTTCGTCTAGTTTTTTCGTCTTGCGAAGCAAGCCCATTGAAGGATTAGCGGATTAGCGCTATTAGCGGCTTATCTGCTGATCGGATCAGCTGATAAGCGGCTTAGCGGCTTAGAAAAGGGGGGGGAAGGGAAAAAAACCAGCAGGAACTCGCAAGACATTGTTGTCTTGCAAAGCAAGCCCATAGGAGATTCGTTTTGCGAAGCACCTCCAAAACGGAAAACTCTTTCGTCTAGCGAGTTTTCCGTCTTGCGAGACATTCGTCTTGCGGGGCACCACTGTATACGATTCCAGGCATGTCTATGGCTGTTCAGAGAGGAAAGTGAGGTCCTGATTTGACCCCACCTGGGCTGGCATTGTGTAATGTAGGTGGTGCTGGTGGGCTTTCATCTTTAGGGGAGCAAGAGGGGGCAGAAACAGCTAGAAAAAAGACTTGACAGGCAAAGAACATGTCTAGGCTTCCCCCGCAATAGACTGTTCACACTGCAGACCCCAGCTGGGGAGCTGGAGAACATCCTTCTGCAAAAGAATGGGGACTTACAGAGCCAGCGATCCGAGACCACCCGGATAAAGTATTGTGGGGGGAGAGGCTCGAAGACTGGCACAAAGAAAGTGATGAGGTGTTCATCCTGAGCATACTTGGCCTTCAGAAGGAAATACTCGTGATGTAGGATCACTTCACTGTCCACATCCTCCACCAGGATCCAAAAGGCCTCTGAAGAACCATGCACCTGGCCCAAGAGAGGAGAAAACTGGGATTTAAATACTGCTCTCTCTGTGTACTGTTTAAGGAGTGCAACTTGTACTGCTGCTACCATTCAGTCCCCATCAATCCCTGTTCCATGAGCTGCCTCCACCTCAAACTAGCTACCCAGCAACCCTCCCCACCCCACCTTACTGGTGGCCATTACTTCAGACCTCCAGGGGGTCCCTTTACCTTTTCATCCCACTGGAAATCTGGGGTAATTGTCAGCTCTACTTTCAGAGTGGACCTGGTGATGGGCTGCAGGTGGACAGACAACTCCAGTTTGGGGAACAAATGGACATATTTGTGGATTGTCTTCCCCATCTTTGGCATCCGAATCAGCTCCCCTGTGAAGGGATGGTATTTAAAAAAAAGACGAGTAAGCATGTGCAGAGATGGAGATCTGAGATGAACTGCACACATTCAAGGTTCTCAGCAGGTCATAATCAAGTTGGTCCATACTCTGTAGAAAAACTGAGAGACCCTTTAGCCCAGAAACACCAATCCCTTAGATCCCCTCCGCTGCCACACACACACACACACACACACACACACACACACACACAACCACTTCTGTCCACTGACCTATTTCATTGTGATTCAAGTCATAGAGTCGTTCAAATGGGAAGTTTTTCTTCTCAATTTTCTTCACCACCTCTTCAGGCAGTTTCTTGAATTGACGAAGGGGGCACATGGATTGCCACCTGCATTAGCAAGAAGCACCATCAGGATTGTGCCAGCAATGATGGTTAGTAAGTAATGGAAGAGGAATTTAGGCACTACCCAAGTTCCTTGTGTTTTTCTCCGCGCTCTTCCTTCAAATTGAGGAAGAAAAGTGAGGAGGTTCCTCTTCAGCCTCAAAATGGGCCCTCTGTGTGGCCATCTGTGCATAACCCCACCCCAACCCGCAGCCCCACAAGGCTTCCCATTTCCGGTGCCTTTGGCTTGCAAGCCTGCTCAGGAGACTAAGCCAATGTTCTTCACACTGCCATCGCAAGAGACTTGGGTTGCCTGATGGAGCTTGCTTCTTGCCCCCTGCCCTGGCACAAAAACAAACACCATGGTCTGTCCCACTTATGGGAAGTGATTCTGGAAACCAGTACGGATGCAATCACATAACTGGCTTTCTAGGGCAGGACATACTGCTCATTTTGAAATCCCAGAAACTCCAGTCTTCTGGTCCTTAGCGTGGCACAAGTCCTTTCCCCTCTACAGCTGCTTTCCCAACCAACACTTTAAAAAAAAGGGTATACCACCCTACACTCAAAGGTCTCAGGGCGGTTACAGCATGAAATCACTTTTTATCCCTCCCTTTTGACTGCCCACCCACTGCCAAAAGACTGCCCAGGATGAAGTAAGGAGCATGGTAAGGCAGCACAACTGGATCAGGCTGGTGAGGGGCTGCCAAGCTGCTGGGGTCCTCAGCCAGTGCCCAGCCTGGCTGAGTGCTGCTGCTAGGCCCAGCTGCAGGGCAGGGCACTACTGGTATAAAGTCTGCAATACATAAAGATTAAGAGCATGCTCTGGAGCCACTACGTACATTCGTTTGTCAATCATCTTGCAGAGGTTCAAAGTCTTGTCAGTAAGCTGCGCCCAACCACGGTTGAGGACAATCTCAAAGATTGCACGCATGAGCCGCCCAGCAGACTGAAAGCAGGACAAAACAGATGTCAAATATCAAAGAAAGAAACCTCACAGGGAGGTTTTAGTTGATTTTTTGATTAAAATACAAGCATGTATCCACATCCATCTAAAGATCAATTTGTGAAACTCCGCTTCCACCCTGCAGGTGATCAGGCCCATTAATATAATACATCTGACAAAATGGCTCACAAGAAACAAAGAAGACCTCCAGGTACCTACAAGACTCCTTACTGCAATGAATTTACAGGGCCACCCCTTTGGAATGAAGCCATCTTACACCAAGTTAAGCCACTGGTCCATCTAGTCCAGCCTTTGCCAAACTTGTGCCCTCCAGATTCTTCGGATACGCTGGATATGGCTGTTCAAAATGTTAGTGCAAAAACTCTGGAGGGCACCGGGTTGGCAAAGGCTGGGCAAGCTCTACAATGCCTACTGCAGTGACTTTCCCAGTTCTGCTCCTCTAGATTGAAGGGATGCAACCTGGGGCCTTCTGTATATAAAGTATGGGATCTACCACATGACAAGCTGTACAGACCACCAAAGATAGTAAGTAAAAGTTCCTCTTTACCCATGCACAACAGAAGGCTTGTGATAGCTAAACAACAAACTTATTGCGATGTGGTCTTTCTCAAAGTGGTGGATTCATGAAAACCTTGTAAATGGAGGATACCGGAGCACAAAAGAGCCACTTACAATCTGAATGGTTACTCACCTGAGTGACATACACCATGTCTGCCATGAGAGCAAAGCCCTCCAGCTTCAGCTGGGAGATAAAGGCCTGAAGGAGCACATTGATCTAAGGAGAAGACAATAAGGGGCATTAACATCCTCCAAAGAAGGGATGAGGAACCTTTTTCAGGCCCACAGCCACATTCTCCTGGTGTTGGCCAGACCCACAAACAAGCACACACACAACATATTAAACGTATATATATGTAGCTTTGCAAGTACACTCAAGTTTCACCATAGATTTTCTTCATAGGCTTGCTTTTTTAAAATGAAGTTGGTTTAAAACAAAACAGCTCCCAAGAGGGCAGCCAGCCAGTTACTCCCTTGGGTAAAATGACTCCCTGAACAAGTAGAACTAGTCAGAGGACAAAAAATGGGGAATTCATACAACTCAGGAACTTGTAGAACCAACCTCACGCTGGATATAAGCTTGCCCTGGAAGAGACAGGGCTTACCTTAGCACTAGGCTCCTCAATGCTTTCTTTCACTGGGATTGGGACCCGCTCAAGTAGCTTCTGCAGTTCCAGTTTCTCTTCCTGCAGTTGTTTTAAAAATAGTAATTAGGAAAGAACAGAGTAGGCTAGGCCACTCTGCCAAGCCTACAACAGCACAATATCCTTTTGAAATGAATAAAAAAGTAGGCCACTCATCCACTTCTGAGGGCCACAGATCAACAACTGCAGCAAGTTTGCATGATTAATGGAGAAATATGTATGCAGATATCAGTTTCATTCTCAATGGGTTTTCCACTGAGCTAAGCACCAGTACTTTATTCAAATTTCATTCAGTTCCTTAGCAGTTTAAATACAAACATAGAAATGACGGCAATTTGAAAAAATCAGAACAAGTTGTGTTCTCTGGACAGAGCCTTGCCGATCCAGTACCTTCACGTTTAAAAGTATTTATAGTCACAAAGACTAGGAATGTCTCCTCCACTCCACCAGTAAAAACAAGACCTTGCAGAAGAGGATACAAACTAAACACTAACAAAAATAACTACAAGGGCAGGAGGTGGGTATCCTGCCCAAAAAGATCTCTGGATTCATACCTCTCTCACGGTGATGTTCTTAAACTCAGAAGAAAGTGAGAAAACCCGGAAGAGTTCAATCTCACTCAAGGTGGGCTTGAGTAGTTGGTTGTAAGTCTGTATGGTCTCGTTGGTGATATAGTAGTGGCTGGCAATGCGTCCCAGCTCAGTAACCTGGGGAGAGAGGGAGGAAAGCCACTTCTGGTTAACAAAATGGAGAGGAAAGAACAAACCAGGCTTAGGTTACTGAAACACATAGGTGGGGCAGCCCTCAATATTTTGAAACTTCGGTTCAAAATAGGGTGGGGAGGTTGGTGCACTGGAATGAGCACGTTTTAAGAGATTTAAATTTTAACAGATGTTCATTGGCACCCAGACTGTTTTCCAAGCATAACTGAAGGTGCAAGTTTTAACCTTAAAAGCCCCACCAGGTCTTGAATTAGGTACCTGGAAGGACCATTGCCTCCCAACAAAAGAGACTGTTTTTGAAGGCTGTTTTTGGGGTGCCTTTTGAAGTGAAAGGAGAAGCTGCTTCAAGAAACAAACTGGTTCAGACACAACACTAAGCCAGCCACTCTGTGGCTTGAATAAAATGGAGAAGCTTGAGCTATGTGCACATAGACTACTTTGCTTAGCCAGTTTGGCTTGGTGCTGTGTAAATACTGCTATATAAAATTGTTTTTTCCTCCACTCAAAATATACAAAAAATGGACAGTGGTGACAGAGATTTAACGTATTTTTACATTGATTGGAATGACCACAGATGGAAAGGGGAGAAAGGATCTTTGCTACATCCCTGTCTTGTCATATATTACTACTTCAGTAAACAGAGGTTCAGTTTGGCTAACAGGCTTAGCCTCCTTTTTTTATTCATTTGGAATGTCTAGTGTGAAAATTTCTATGTAATTCATTCTGAAGCTTTAGAAACTGATAATTCTCATGTATAACAATGGAGAAATATACAATGCTTGGATCAAAGATGCATTTCTGCTCCTAGAGTATGCTGCCATCTTCATGAGGAGCATACATTGCTATTGTTTCCTGCAATTTTCTTAGTTTGTGCATCTCAAAAGTAGGAAAAAATAAGATAATGTGCTTAGCACAGGATGCAACCATCTGCAACTCTTTAGTATTTAGCATACCATTTTTAAACCTATATAGGATGTCATTTTTAGTATACTTACCAATTTGCTTGTACAAACTGAAGCCATATGTCATATAGCAAAATGTTACATACTAAGTATACACACATCATTTGGGATTTGTATTATTTTGTATTCGTGTTATTTTATTTGTATTTATCTGCTTATTCTTGGGAGCCACCTAGGAAGCCTTTTTGGCTGAAGGGCAGCATACAAATAGTAACACATTTTATTTTAAAGCAGCAAAATAAGTTTTGTGTGATAAGAATATAAGAATACAACGTGTGAAGATGCACAAAGAGGCTGGCAAAGCAGCTGCAAATAAGCATCCTGGGTGGCCAGACTCCTGATAAGACTAGCAGAAAGCACCTGCAAAGAGAGTTTGAACTCCACTCTCACCTGGAAGTTCCCTGTCTTCTTGTCGTACTTGACCAGGTTGTTCTTATCTAGCATCAGAGCTGCAGTGTGCACCAAATCCAGTCGGCGCTGGTCCAACAGTGGGTCTCCTTTCAGGTCATCATGCGATATCCCGTATAGAGTTGGGGAACGTAGCATTCGTATGTAGAGATAAGTATAGCCAAGCCAGTTTACAGCATCCTGCAGCGGCCAAGAAACACAGTATCAGAGTCAGCAGTTTCCAGCAACCTGTCATGCCTCAAATCCTGGAAGGGATAGGATGGGGCAGAGGCCACAGGGACATCACAGCATGCTTTAAAGTCCACCTCTGCTGGCCATCAGGCAAGGGCAGGCATAGGCAAACTCGGCCCTCCAGATGTTTTTGAGACTACAATTCCCATCATCCCTGACCACTGGTCCTGTTAGTTGGGATGATGGGAGTTGTAGTCCCAAAACATTTGGAGGGCCAAGTTTGCCTATGCCTGGGCAAGGGCTTTTCCCACCTGCCTTGCCCTAACCTCCAGCCCTTTCAGCCCTAGAAGCTTTCAGAAGGGAGTTGCTGTCATGACCATTCTGCGTATGTGCCTTCTGATGAACTGAGTAGAAGACTATGAGTCATGGGGTGGAGAGTGTGTGTGTGTGAATTCAACAGTGCTTAGTTTGTTTTTGGTTGTTAGTTTGTTAATATTGGTTTGTGGATTATGAGTGCTGCCATGCTTTGTGAATTTTATAATATGACTTTTCTTGTGGTTGTGCTGTTTAGCCTATATTTTAAATTGTTTTGTTAAGAGCATTTTATAGAAAGTGGTTGTTTTACTGATAATCTGTAATTGCTCTACTAATGATTTGTTTATTTTTTATATGATTTACGTTGTAATTTGTGGTGTTCTAATATATTATTATTTACTGTGTATAAGATGCTTTGTGACTTGTGTGAGTGAAAAGTGGCATAGAAATATAATAAATGGAATGAAAATGCAAAGGACAGGTCCTTCAAATAATAGTGAAGAGGGGCACACCTTTGCAGATTCATTAACTAATGTCACATCCACACCAGCCATTTAAAGCACATTTATGCCAGAAAACAAGACCCCAAGATGGTTATCACCAATGGAGGCTAAGGCCCGAAAGAAACTCAATATGGAGGCCGGCTGGCCAAAATATTGGGAAATAATAGAAAAAATTGGAGATAATTGGAGGTTGCAGAGCTTGGAAAAAATAAAGAATAAGGTGCGAGATTGGCTACATTACGCTCAAAGTCAAGAGGTTTTTAAATTAGACAAAAAGATAGGATTCCAGGTGGAAAAATCGAAGTTAGAGACAGAATTGTTAGAACCAAAGACTAAGGTACTTTCAAGAATGTATAGCTTGCTGCTTAAATGGAACACTCAGGATAAGACAGTCAAATCAGCCATGATAAAATGGGCCCAGGATATTGGGTATAACATTATGTTTGAGGACTGGGAAAGGTTATGGACCACCGGAATGAAATTCACGGCATGTAATGCCTTGAAGGAAAATATTATGAAAATGATATATAGGTGGTACATGACCCCAGTCAAGCTTGCAAAAATATATCACCTGTCTGATAACAAATGCTGGAAATGTAAAGAGGCTGAAGGGACATTTTTTCACCTCTGGTGGACCTGTCCAAAAGTGAAGGCCTTCTGGGAAATGATTTATAATGGGCTAAAAAAGGTATTTAAATATACCTTTACCAAGAAACCAGAGGCCTTCCTCTTGGGCATTGTCGGCCAGAAAGTGTTAAAAAAGATAGAACGTTTTTTATGTATGCGACCACAGCAGCAAGAATACTTATTGCAAAATGTTGGAAGACACAAGATTTGCCCACACTGGAAGAGTGGCAGACGCAATTGATGGACTATATGGAACTGGCCGAAATGACTGGCAGAATCCGAGACTTGGGAGAAGAAACAATGGAAGAGGACTGGAAAAAATTTAAGGACTATTTACAGAAACAATATAAGTTGTATGAATGTTAAGAAATTGCACGATTTAGTAAAATACTGCTCCAGTAATTTAACTGTGAGATACAGAAAATTAAGTTATAAGTAAGAAAAGGTCGAAACTTAAAGTAATATCATGTTTAATTTAAGGTACAAATAATTGACAAAAACTACTTTAAATCTAGAAACATAACATTTGAAAAGTACAAAATAAGGTATGAAATAAGGTAATAATTTGCTGGTATTTTTTATTTAAATAATGCAGGGTAAGGGAGATGTGAGGAAGTCCAGTTAGTCATATTTCTTGTTCTTTTTTGTTTGTATTGTTTGTTGGCATATTGGTGTTTTGGTTTTTCTGTTTGTTGTCTTTTTGGGATTTTGTGTGTTTGCTTTTTGTTTTGTGTTTGAAAACTTAATAAAATATTTTATATATATAAAAAAAGCACTTTTATGCCACTTTACCAGTCATGCCCCCCCCCAAAGAATCCTGGGAACTGTAGTTTACCCCTCACAAAGCAAGAAACTGCATTTTCCAGGATTTGGCCAGGGTGAGATAGCCAAGACAGTTAAAAGTGGTGTAAGAGTGTTTTAAACTGATGGTGTGGATGTGGCCTTAAGAGAAGAGGGGAAGACTGATGATTTTATCAATGGAGCAGTAAGATGTCACTGGTGAAATGTCTGGCAACAACAGAACATTGTTTTGCAAGAGAATGCATAAGCAGGTGGCTCTTTGTTGTACCATCTGTTGCATAATGGGTTTCCACTAGTCAGCTGTTGCACTGGATTCCTATTTCACAGCATTAAAACTCACCGTCCACAGCACAAGAACCCTTGCACTAGCTGACAGAGAATACTGGATAAAGCCCTGAATTCTGAAATTGCCGCGAACTAGGCTGAGAGGCTTCAGAGATGAACTTCTCTCGCACACAACCCACTAAATACCACGACTACTGCCCTGCATGATTCTAGATGCCAGATTCACAGCTGAGTATCTAGCCTCCCAAAATGTGACTCTAGAACCATCTGAAGGACTGTTACATTATACTTTATACACACACTCAAAATCCCTAATCAGGTGTTGTGACTAAATGGTCTCCCTAACACAGCACCCCCCTTTTTCTCTACACTGAGACACTAAAAACAGAGCAGCCACAAGTCATGACTGGGGTCTCTCCTCCTCACCTTTGCATTTTGGACGTTGCCCAGCACGACCTCTGCATTCAGCATGTCTGGCAGCTTCGCCACCATTTGGCTCTCAATGGGAAGCTGCTGGTTCAGCAGTGAGAGGTAATACTGCAGCTCTCCATGAGAAGTGATCAGGATTCCCTCGCCCTTGGTGTCGTACTGAGGTCTCCCAGCACGACCCAGCATCTTTAAAAACACACACAAGTCAGAGAGGTAAGTTAGACCTCAAACAGAGTTTCTAACATTAATTAACAGCCAAGTGTCTTAAGAATATTTCTGCAACATCTAAAGAAACACAGAGAGAAACAGTGTCCTTAATCCTAAAATCCACTACAGTGTGTGCCTGTGTCCCATAGGAATTACCTGCAAGATGTCCAGGGCACCCAGTTCAGTCCAGCGACCTTTCTCTGGGCTGTACACCTGTGTCCCCTTGATGATGACGGTGTGAGCAGGAAGATTTACACCCCAAGCCAAAGTTGCTGTGGATACCAAAACCTGTAAGGGGAAAATATCAGGGTTGAAAAAAATCTTCTGCTTAGTTTCAAAGGAACTCCCGACAATGCTGCAATACACCGGGGGTGGGGATTAAAAGTGGCACCCAATTTTAATAGAGATTCGCCATCAACCATCTTTGGAGACTGGGTGGTAAGCAGGAGAAGAGCAGACAGGCTGCGCTGCATCAGTTTAAAGCAGAGAGGGAACCATGACAAGATTGTTTTGCTTCAGTGCTGTGCTAGGAGAAAGAAAAGCTCCCCATGCTCACCCCTTTGTCTCCCAAGTCTGCCCCTCCAGTCCCTACCCTTGATCTTTCTTTGCCCACATCCCAGTCCCTCAACCTATTTCTTCCCACAGTTCTTAACCTCTTTCCCCAACCCCTAGTTTCACTCTCCATATGCCTTCCACCCCTGAATCTATTTCTTTCCCTTCCCAGTCTCTGGTCTTGCTCTCTCCCCACCATGACAACTTAAAGTTCACGTGTGCCTCTATGTCAAGCATGTTATAGGGTTTTGCCTACCCCAAGCTCCACCTGCTGTTTGTTGTCTTGCCCTCTTCCCTGTCTTTCACCTCACCGGGAAGCAGGGTTCCAACTTGAATAAAATATTTGGAGGGGAGCCAGCCATGCCCCGCCTTGCATAACCGATCACATAATGCCATACATGGACACCATTTGAATGGCAATGCCCATCAACTTTGGAGGGGGTGACGCCTTCAAATATTTTGCTGGGGGAAATCTGCTGTCATACCTGGATGTGCTTGTCTGCAAACAGATCTTCCACCAATGTTCGGTCCACCCTGGTCATGCCAGCATGGTGAATTGCAAAGCCATAGGGCAGCAAGTCTTTAAGCTCCAAATTCTGTGAGCAAAAAACAACATTGCCGTCAAAAACCCCCAATGCTTCCTGATTTTCTGTAGCTAAGTTAAGGAAGAGATGCAAACTTGTTCTAGAGAAAGAAAAGAGATGCTAGCAAGCACTAAAGATATTCTGGTAAATCTCTGAATTCTATCCTCTGAGGAGCCTAGGCTGACCTTCCACTAGGGGAAGGGACTCTTTCCCAAGACTTATGAAAAGAAAAGGTTTCACTTGGCCTTTGAAAGCAAACCACTTTATTTTCTGGTTCTGACACAGATTTTATCACTGCGTTGTTTCTTGCCAATTATTTTTTGGTTTGGATATTTTGGTATTAATTTATGTGGGTTAATTTGTGAATCATTATACAAATTAAATATGACAAAGTGGTAGATAAAGGTTGAATAAGTACAGAAATAAATACCTTGCATTGCTCAGCTTCTGTCCTCAAGACCTCGGTGGAGGCAGAGCCCTCTCGCAGGAAGAGACCCAGGGTGTCCTTCTCCAGACACATGTCCCTGATGGCTCGAGCAGTTTTCCCGGTCTCCTTCCTAGAGTGGACAAACACTAGCACCTGATTGGAGACAACAGAAATCAAAGTTATCAGTCCATGGTAGCTATGCAATGAGAAAGCAAGCCATTGGGGCACGGGGATCAAAGAGGACAGTATAAGTACAAGCGGAAAAGTCCAAAAGGTGTTCTGCCTCATGTGATCAACATCATGTGAGGAAAGGGGAAGAACTATATTTGCTGGCCCTGCATTCTCTTCTAGCCATATGGGTGAGGCCTGCAATGGAGAGCTTGCTCTGTGCAGGTAGGCTCCAGACGCGATTTAGAGCCCTGTTCATGCAGATAAATGTTCTAAAATCATGCAGGGAGCCAACATGATTTTTGGTTTATAAGAATACACACATTCTGAATAAATGGAGAGCACCAGAGTCAATTAACAGTGGCATATAGGAAAACAGCCCCTTTCCCACTCTACTGTGTGAGAGTAGACTGTATTGACATGTCTGAAAGCAGCAGCAGCATCTGCTGGAAAGAGTGAACCCCAAAACACAGATGAACACTATGCATAACTCTGCCTGCTCTTTCCTAAATGTCTGTACAAAGAAAAGCTGGATTAGGGCTCAAGAGGAGAGCAGTTTAGAAGGGCTTATAGGTACTCAACAGATATACCATGACATTAGATTGCTATGTGCTTCAGATAGACAGCAGCCCACCCTCTTTTTCTCTATACTATAAAATATAGCTGTAGGACCGGGCAAAAAAGGGGAGGCAGCACAGGTTTTTCTAAGCAGAAGATTCCAGTTCCTGTTCATTTAAAGCATTTTTACCGCACTCTTCAGCTGAAGAGGCTCCCAGTGTGGATTAAAAGTCACTAAAGAAAAAGCAAAAGCAGCCTCTGCTCTCAGGCTGACACCTGGAGAAATCACAGGAAGCTGCTACCTGTCAAGGTAAGTTATATTGGGTCAGACTTGGCATGTTCAAAATGTACCCAATGTTAAAATTGCAACTCTTGTCCACTTAAGTTCACTGCAGTTACAACCAAGAGACCCATAAAAATAAAAAAGTCAGTGTTCAACAAAATGGGGAACTCCAGCTGGGTTATAGAAGAAACACCATAGAGGCTGCAATGCAGTTCCAAATCAGCAGCTACCCAGCAGCCAGGACGACATTCCCAACAACGCATGCCTCTTCCTGAGAAGATGCACTTCACCACATCCCTGAGCCAAGAACAGATTAAGAAATGATATTTCAAAGTGGGGGAGGGGATAGAAAGCAATGGCCAAATAAAGACTATTTACAGAAATACTGTAAAATTAATGAATGTTAGGAAAATGTTGGTATGGCTTTAGTAGAAATGTTATAAGGAATTAAGTATAAATAGATTAATAGAGTATTAAAGGGAAAAATAAGGTTAGAATGTGTTAAGATAATTAAAGGATAGAAAGCAGAGGAAGATGGAAAGGAATTGGTGAAACAATTAACAGAAGTGGAATACAAAAAGGGAGGTGTGAGGAGGTCATTGAAATAAGTGAATGAAAGATAAGATATTGAAACTGTTTGATGTGTTTTAAACTGTTTTTGTTTTGTTTTGTTAGTTTAATGTGTTAGTGTTATGTATTGTTTTTGTATTGTATTGTATATATATATATATTGTAGTGTTTAAATTGTTGGAAAAGTAATAAATATTATTTAAAAAGAAAGAAAGAAAGAAAGCAATGGCCAAATAGGATGCCTGAAGGTAAAGAGGGGTGCACAGAGATGCCTCCACCCACTTGCAAGTTGTTCTTCAATAATAATAATAATAATAATAATAATAATAATAATAATAATAATAATAATAATAATTTTTTATTATTTATATCCCGCCCATCTGGCTGGGTTTCCCCAGCCATTCTGGGTGGCTTCCAACAAAGTATTAAAATACAATAGTCCGCCAAACATTAAAAGCTTCCCTAAACAGGGCTGCCTTCAGATGTCTTCAAAAAGTCTTGTAGTTGTTTTTCTCTTTGACATCTGGTGGGAGGGCATTCCACAGGGCAGATGCCACTACCGAGAAGGCCCTCTGCCTTCTTTGAGATGCAACCACTCTTCCCACACCTCCTGCCCCAATTTACCCAGAGATGAAAGAACCTACCTGGTTCTTCCCAGCATGCTCCATGATTTTCTCATACACAATCTCATTCATGATCTGGAAGCGCTTGATTGCTTTCTTCTCAGTGATTCCCACATAAGTCTGTTCCAGGGGCACTGGGCGGAAACTGCAAAAAGTGTCAGGCATCAAGTAAGTGACAAGCAAAAAGGTAAGATCTGCAGAAGGCAATTACTTCCTCAGAAATCTACAGTGAAGGAGCAATGGCATATTTATCTACCCTACAAAATACACTGCACATCCCCTTCTTGTTTGACATTAAAAAACAACTCCATAGCCGCAAACAGGTCATTTACCTAGAGAGCAAATATATATAGGCAAACATAGTGCACACAGAACTTTGTGCAGAAACACTTGGTTTATTGAGGCTAGGACTGTAGTGATACATCACCCAGGATGAGGGCCAGAGCATGATGGCGGCTTCACCCCGCAGTATATGGCGAGTGAAACCGCTGCAGCTCCCAAGTCCCACTTCTTTAAACTGCTCTTCTGAGGGGCACATGGCTGCACACACCTCAGCAAAGCCTTTTAAATACCCCCCCCCGTGCAAAGCCAGCGTTTGAGGGGGTGCCTCAGCACCTTCACCGCAGCCAACTGCCGCTGTGCGCTGGGGGTCGAGGCCCTTCCGGGCTGAGTATGATAGAAGGTTGGACAACTTATAAAAATATATTAAAACAAGAGGGAGGAGAGTTTAAATTAAACAAATTAAGGTTTTATCAGAAAATTAACAACATGGATACAATATAATCATTTGAATGAAATATTTAAGAAAAATAGAATACAAGGGTTTGGGAAACAAATGTAACAACTGGAGAGAGATCTGTTGGAATGCAATATTAAAGTGCTGCCTAAAATGTATAAGGTATTATTGGAATGGGAGACAAAGGATGAGCAAGTAAAATCTTCAATGATACATTGGGAAATAGATATTGGTTATAATATAGATATTGAAACAAGGGACCGATTGTAGAATATGGATATAAAATTTACAGCATGCTATGGTTTAAGAAAAAACTACATGAAAATGTTATAAAGATGGTATCGAATGCCGAATAAATCAGCAAAAATGTATAAATCAAAACCGATTAAGTGTTGGAAATGCAAAGAGGGAAAAAAGGGTTTTTTATCATATGTGATGGTCCTATAGAAAGGTTAAACCTTAATGGGAAATGATATACAGTGGTGCCCCGCAAGACGAATGCCTCGCAAGACGGAAAACTCGCAAAACGAATTTCCTATGGGCTTGCTTCACAAGACGACAATGTCTTGCGAGTTCCTGCTGGTTTTTTCCCCCTTCCCCTCCCTTTTTCTAAGCCGCTAAGCTGCTTATCAGCTGATCTGATCAGCAGATAAGCCGCTAATAGCGCTAATCCGTCAATGGGCTTGCTTCGCAAGACGAAAAAAACCGCTAGATGAAGAGAATCACAGAACGGATTCTTTTCGTCTTGCGAGGCACCACTGTACAATGAATTGAAAAAGATGTTTAAAATAACATTTGTAAAAAAAACACCCAAAGCTTTTCTTTTGGGAATTATAGAGGGAGAACTATCTAAACAGTATAGAAATGTATTCATGTATGCGACTACAGCGGCGAGAATGCTATTTGCCCAAAAATGGAAAGAAGAAGTCCCGATGAAAGAAGAATGGATACAAAAACTTATGGACTATGCAGAAATAGTGAAATTTAGTGGAAAAATAAGAAATCAAGATAACAAACTTTTTATAAAAGAATGGAAATGGTTTATTTAATATTTACAAACAAACTCTAAACAGATAAGGACGTTGGCAGAGTTATTGTAATAACCTGCAGTTTCATGAAAGTATATATTTAAAGTAGATGAATAAAAGAGTAAGTTAAGTTAATTTAGAATATGCAGGAAATGATAAAAATAAATTTAAGGAACTGCAGAAAGAGGAGGAATGAAGTCGAGTTTTGAAATGTGAGAATGATTATAAAACTATTGAAATGCATATAACTGAAAGTCATAAAAAATAAAAAAAGAAGACTCTCCACAGCACACACACCATACCTGTTGTCAAAGTAGAACAAGCCTTTGGTAGGCTCCACCCTCAAGAACGTAGCCACATCCTCGTAGTTTGGTAGGGTGGCACTCAGCCCAATAAGCCGCACATCTTCTTGAGTCATCTCAATGTTGCGAATGGCTCTGGCCACCAAAGCTTCCAGAACAGGGCCCCGGTCGTCATGCAGGAGGTGGATCTCATCCTGTAGAATGCAGGAAGCATTACCCTCCTTGCTCAGGGGGGTACCACACCATTTACACATCCCCAATAGAGCCCAGAAACCATTACATTTGGCTGGTTGCAATTCTGAGTGTCTCAAATGTTCTCCCACCCAGAAAATATCCCCAGCATTGCTGTGTGTAGCAGAAGCACAGACCCTCATCACAGCTCGACGAGAAGCTTCCAAGGCAACTCACCAAAATAATGAGGCGCACCAGCTGGGTATAGGTACGCTCGCCTCCTTTGCGGGTGATGATGTCCCACTTCTCTGGAGTGCAGACAATTATCTGAGTGGCGTTTATTTCTTCCTTGCACAACTGGTGGTCCCCAGTCAGCTCAGCCACAGTGATGCCATAAGTGGCCAAGCGCTAGAAGGAAAATTGGAACACAGCTATAAATAACAGATGTGCATTCATAGTGTGCTTTCAAGTATTCCACACACATTACTGTTTAAACCCTAACAGCAAGTCAGTACTGCCTCTAAATTACAACAATGTGTGGTTGAGAGTGTGGAGCACACCTGAAAACAGTCTTCCGCAAGCTAGAGTCCTCCAGGTGCTTTGGACTACAACTCCCAGCAACCCTAGACAGCATGAATGACAAGGCTGCCTTAAACTGATTAATAGGCCCAAAGCAAAGATCCAAAGAGCCCCTAATTCAGACTTAAACGCTATTCTCCAACAGGTCTCATTAGGTATCGACTCTTCCCCCTAGCATCCATAAGAGAGAGAGGCAAGACAAACAAAGCTCTTTCCATTGGCTGCCTGGACACTACTGCTAATAGGCCCACCCTTTTGAACAGATGGTTAAAAAAAAACTGGTGGAATGGCCGCAAACAAATTAACCTTGCTTGTTTTCCTCTTCCGTCCACTACTTTTTCCTATTGTGCTGCATCTATTACATTGCAAGTTGTTTTGGCAAACACTTTTCTGTTTAATTCCTTGTACAGTGCTTGTTTTTACTGACCCTTTTTGTTTTAATCTTTCTATTTTTAAAATACTTTGGTTGCTTTTATTTTATAAGTTGCCTTGATACTTTTATTGTTGGGCTGCCATATAAATTCAAATGATAGCAACACCTAATAAGCACAAGTGGAAAAGCTCCTCAGAACACTGGACACCGCCGAGACTTCCGGGTTGGCGCCATCGCCGAATGGCGGACTCCCTCCGAGCTCCGGAGGGAGTCTGCTCGGCAGGGGCTGGGTCCTACCGCGCCGGCGACGCGGGGACCCTTAGAAACCACGGGAACGGATCCCGTGGACATGGTGACTCGGCTGGCACCGTTATCGCTCTCCCGGCTTGTGAAAGAGCCTTTTTAAAGGCTACGGATCGGGCGCCGGGGAGTAGCGTGGTGCTTTGAGTCCTCCGCTTCCCCTGCCGGGCGCAGCCGCATGCCATTCGGCGGAGAGCGCTGGCTTCTTCCAAAGGAAATTCGGACAATTGATCAACAACCCGTGAGTAATTGGGCAACCGGGTTTAAAAGGAGGAAAAAAGAAAATTTTTTCCGGATTTGGCACGAGCGGGAGGGGATCCAAAAAAGGAAGTCAGTCCCCTCCCTGATTGTAAACATGCTAAAACAAGGACTGAGAAACCAAGATCTATTCAGAAGCTTATTGATGATAAAAATTACCAACTCCACGATGTGAATTATAAGAACTGTGCTGGAGGAGAGGAGTCGAGGGTGAGGAAAAAGCAACCCCCCCCTGGGAACCGGGGCGATTCGGACAGCCTGGCGAAGAGAGATGGAGATTTTGACAGCTGTCAAAGGAGCTGTCAAAACTGGAAATTATAAAGAGGACTTTGCTACAAGTTCTTTGCTGGTTAATTTTGTTACAATTTGATATAAATATGGATATAAACTGTCGGGAAAAAGAAACAACAAATTGACTTTTGGATTAGAGGATACAAAGTTATTGTAATCCCTCTAGAGGGGATTCGGGACATTACAAGTGTCGTATGTGGAAAACTACTCTGGGATGTGTAAAGGTCTTATCTCCTGAGAAAGCTGCAGAACTGAAATATTATTTTGTCTACAGAGGTGACTATAACACAATAGAATCTTCTATTGAAGCAAGAAAGGAACTGGACGTAAGTCTGTGTCCCTGAATAACAAACCTCTGTAGAGACGTTAAATTTTGGAACAAGAATGTTTTGACAGCTGAACAAGACAGAAACCTGAGAAACCAAGAAATAAAAGAGTAGATGACTGAATACGACACGGAAAGAATAATGGGAGGAGCAACAAAAGATTAAAGAAAATTAAAGGCCTCTATTAGATTGGATTTTCGACGTTAAACATCATTAAGACAATCAAATCCGAAGAAAACAGCATGATGGACTGAGATAAATTTGGCTGTGGACTTAAGATCTCCAGGCCGACAACATACAGACAAATGGACATGGGGAATCAAAACCGGGGAAGGGAGGGGGAACCTTAGAATCCAAAGGCTTTGTAACCAACTTTTTGAATTTCTCTATACTTTCTATCTTATATTCTTTATAACTTTGATATTTTACGTTTCTGTTTTTTCTTTTTTTTTAGAAAGGGGGAACTCGTGGAAGAAATGAGAGCGGATCTTGGGGAAAACTTTGTTCTATTATAAGACGAGGAGTGATGCTAAGATGGTGTAAATTTAAATTGGTTTATGAGTATAATATATTAGGTTTAATTGGGGATGAGAACTTGTGGAACCAACTTAGATAAAGGGGAATACAATCGGGAGGGGAAGGAGGAAGTCCCAGAAAGAAGGTTATGAAAAGAAGGGTCTAAGTTAGTTTCTCTTTTTCTTTCTTTCCTTTATCTTTCTTATTTTCCTATTCTGTTATTATTGGAAATTTTAATAAATATGATTATTAAAAAAAAAAGAACACTGGACACCGCCTCTCCTCCATCCACTCCCACCTGGTGAAGGTCATATACAAGCCAATTGCTGTTTCCTCTTACCTTCCCAAAGCTGCCCACCATTTCCTGGACTAAAGACCTCATTGGTGCAATGTAGATGATTTTGAAGTCATCCACGTTGATTGTTCCATCAAGGTTGATGTGTTTCCCAATCTCACGCAGCATACACATCAAAGCCACATTTGTCTTCCCAGCACCCTGGAATGAAGAGTGTGTCAAAGAAAATCCTCACTTTCCCATCCCTCCCCTCAAACAGGAGACCAGAAAGACATTTCCCCTAATAAAAATCAAGGAACAGTGCAGAGGCTCAGAAAGATCAATCATATTTGACATCAGAAAAAGGAACACTCACTGTGGGTGCACAGAGTAGCAAATTTGTATCTGTCTCAAGGGCAGCACGGTACAGTTTGCTCTGAATCCGGTTCAGTGTTTTGAATCCCTCAAATCCAGCCTGTGCATATTTGGGGAGCTTGTCCACAGGAAGTAGTTGCTGAGAATAAGAAAAGAAATAATGGTTTTGTCCAGCAAGTCAGTAACAAACTCATGAGACAGAATCCTTATAGATGGAACAGAAGCAGTTCAAATCCACAATTCTCTCTGAAGTCACTTTAGAGGAAAGAACCTATGCTGCCCATTGGCCCCTAAAAGCAGTGATGCAATTAAGCAGACTAAAGTTGTAAAGAGGATGACAAATCTTAGATGGGCAGCAAATGCCAAAGCAATTCTTCCAAGATGGCCCTGGTGACTGGAAGGACATAGAGCCTTGTCCAAATTCCTGACACATCACCTGCTCAACAAAGACCTCAGCAGCAGTTAGCTGCTACAATGTCTCCATCATCATCATCATCATCATCGTTTTATTATTTCTACCATGCTCATCTGGCTGTATTTCTCCACCCACTCTGGGCAGCCTACAGCATATATAAAACATAATAAAAACCAAAGCATTAAAAACCTCCTGATACAGGGTGGCCTTCAGGGGTCTTCTAAAAGTTGTGTAATTTTTTATCTCCTTGACATCTGAAGGCAGGGCGTTCCACAGGGAGGGTGCCTGGTTCCCTGTAACTTCGCTTCTCCCAGTGAGGGAACCAACAGAAGACCCTCTTGATGGATTTCTCAGGTTTCCAAGGTTTTCTTTTTTGAGAGCAAAGCTCCAGTCACACGGCTCTTTCAGTGGTGCCACCTAACCTCCCTAACAGACTGCTGTTATAGACTTTATTTGTCCAGGATTTTTAAACTGGAGCTTTTCCTGGGGTAATACTGCTGCTATTGCTTGGTTCTCTTTACAGTCTCAGGCTATTGTCTAGACTAGCCTAGACTAGCATCTCAATCTCTGCTTTTTTCTCTGTGGTCTCTCTAATGAGCAACAGAAAAAAAGCAGAGGTTGAGTTCATACAAGGACCCCCTGTGCAAGCACCAGGACACTAGACAATCCAGTGGTACCTCGGGTTAAGTACTTAATTCGTTCCGGAGGTCTGTTCTTAACCTGAAACTGTTCTTAACCTGAAGCACCACTTTAGCTAATGGGCCCTCCTGCTGCCGCCGCACCACCGGAGCCCAATTTCTGTTCTTATCCTGAAGCAAAGTTCTTAACCTGAAGCACTATTTCTGGGTTAGCAGAGTGTGTAACCTGAAGCGTATGTAACCCGAGGTACCACTGTAGATCAGTAGTTAGCATACAACCTGCTATCAGCCTGAGAGACCAAGAAACAGTAGGATGTGCAAAGAAGGCTTCACGGTTGCTGAAGGCATCCAGCAAGGCTGCTAGTTTGTGAATGAGTGTGTTTGGTGCAGTCAAGACCACAAGCCCCCTGCCACAAGTGCTGTCTATATAGAGGGGAAATAAAAAACACATCAGCAACCTCTTCTGAACCAAAGGGCTTCGGCTTCAGCGCAGGAACATGAACTTCCTCATAGCCTTTGCGTTGTCTGCGGAAAGAGCCATCTGGCAGCTGGCATCGCTTGTTGGCCATGAAGTGACTGCCTTGGGCAAAGACAAGGTCCTCCAAGTCTAAAACTTGCCGAGGGGCCAGTGCCTGAAATGGACAAAATGGAAATTTCCATCAAAAGTAGTTCATTAAATTAAGATGCGACAGCACAGAAACCCGTAAAAACCCCACCCCACCAATCTTTCATTCATAAACAAGCAGGGGAGTTAAGATGAGGAATGATTTCCCCCCCCAGTTCGTGTAGCACCTCACATGTAGCTCAGACCCCCCCCCCCCCCGCCTAAGAATATCTGGTGAAGCAAGAGTACCTCTCCTCCTTGATCCAGATCCATGGTTTCCATGTCAGTGTCCATGCGGGACTGGCGGACACGTTCCCTGCGAGAGCGTTCTTCCTGAAGTGGGAGGACACAAACTCCACGTTAGGGTGAGTTTTTGTTCCAAGGGTCCATACCAGGCTGCTCAACAATGGTGAGCTCCTATATACACTCAGCACTTTCTCCTCACCTGACATCTTGTAGTAAATTGTGTGGCCAATTTGAACTTTGCCCTACAAAAGCTTGCAATTCTGATCCTTCTTCCTTTCCACTGCCCATTGTGTGTATGTCATTCCCAATAAGGCACAATAATAAATACTTTTTCTAAGACATAAAACCCACTGAACCAAAGTTAACATATATAATAGGACTGTGCTGTTACAGACTCACAATAGAGTAGTGGTTCCCCAATATTTTCAGACCACTGCCCCCTTGGTTCTATAAACTCTTCCCCTGTGCTCCCTACCCTAAACTATAAAAAAGCTTTCAGAATAGCAGTTTCAGAATAGCAGTTTCCATGACCCACTAAGGAAGATAACAACACATTAAAATTCAAACCAGCAACAATTAATTACATATGTTCAAAATCCAAAACTATTTAGTTTAAGTGATTCAACAAAACTGATGAACTTGTTCCACACTGAGTAAAATCATGGGAAGGGAGGCTACAGTTGAAACTGCTGCTTGGTCTTATAATGTCTTATAACGGCCTGAGCAAGTCGATCAGCCAAGATTCACTCACTCTCATGGTCTGACCTGCCTTACAGAGCAATCATTGGAGTGAAATGGAACAAGGATGTATTGCAACCCACATTGATGCCTTCAGGCCAAATATATAAGCAAGCCACCACAATTAGATCATTTTTACTCCAGATTCCTTCCCACCTCCATCCCCAATCCTTACCCGGATCAGATCTTCCTTCTCCGTCTCATGCAGCTGATACAGGAACTTTGACAACTCAGGGTCAGATTCCATCTTCCCCATAATCCTCTCCTTCTCAGCTTCACTCTGAGCACTAGCCAAGAGGGTACAGTACAAGACTGGGAGAGAAAACAAATAATTGTAGTATCTTATTCTACTCCTGAGAACTCCAGACAAAACACACAACTGAATCCCCCTTAAGGACAAACAAAGGAAATGAGTGGTGACCGACTGTACTTTTTTTGTCTGTACTTCCCAGAGGCAAATGATCTGGTGCAGAATTTGTATTTCTAGGGATCTGTATTAACTTTCTTCTAATAGGTATTTAGTGCTCAGTTTAATTTTTAAATATGTCAGCTACCTGTAGAAGTACAAAATAGGGCAGCATACTTTCATTCTGCACTGCTGTCTCTTCTCTCCCATGTTTTTTATTAACAGTCCTCAACTCACACAACTAACCACATCTTAACACTATCTATGCCCTGTGACAGTCCTGATCTGGATTGGTGGACACACAGGTGCTATTTAATACACAAAAAAGCAACCACACAATGATGAAACTTGTACAGTTGTACCTTGGATCCAGAACGCCTTGCAAGTTAAACATTTTGGCTCCCGGACGCCACAAACCTGGGAGTGTTCCGGTTTGCGAATGTTCTTTGGAACCTGAACGTCCAATGGGGTTTCCGCGGCTTCCAATTGGAAATCGTGTCTTGGCTTCCGAATGTTTTGGAAGTCGAATGGACTTCCGGAATGGATTCCATTCAACTTCCAACGTACCACTGTACTTCATATCATTCCAAGTTAGGCCATTCTTATCTAAATATCTTAGTGCAAATGTGATAAGACACCACCTCTCTCTCTCAAGTCTTTTGGCATGTGCAGAGGGCTGGTAGGCGGGTGTTATTTCACTTGCACTGCTTTTTATAGAAGGTAAGAAACTGCTAGGTAAGAAATGTCTCCATACAACTCCAAGTTCTCTGTGCACGCCAAGATTTCAGACAACCCAATATTTTGAGAGCTCTACATAATAACAATATAGCAAGCACTCACTCATCATTCTGTGTTGCCTCAACACTTTGATGAAGTCAAATGTATTAAAACCCAGAAGCAAGACAAGCTGGTTTTCACATTCTCTGTCATCGCTGGCAGTCTGGGGAGACATGAAAGGGGAGCAGTGGAAATAGGTCATGTGACAAAGGAAATTGCTCAATTGCTTCTCTTTTCCCCTAAGAAAGGCGTCATGCATCTCCCACCAGTTATTCAAATCCCCAGGAATGGCTGACAGGAAGATGCCGGGAAAATAGAAAAATCCAGTTTACACTTGAAATGGCCCATCTCCCTTTACACCAGGGGAGGTTTGTCCCCTTCCCAAGCCTCTGGCAAAAGTATTCCCTGCTCACCTATGAAACAAGACATTGGCTGTCATTGGTCAGATGGAGGTATGTAACACTCACTCCAATGTGGGGTGAGAGAAACATCAAAAGCTGACCTGTTCTATGCAGCTTTGTCCCCTCCCTCTGTCAAGTAGTCCACAAATGTGTTGTCCACAACGCAGTGGCAGCTGACCATTCCCACTGCTTACTCATAAGTAGACTAGAAATACTGTGTTTTTAGTGAATAGGTTAGAAGCAACCAGGTTTTGAGCCCCAAGCTCTCTTGTTTTCAGAATTCTCTTTCACCATCTATCTGCCTTACTTCCATTTTTTAAGTTTCATAATTTGATGAGTGGGAACTGTGTGCATTTGCTAGTCTTGGAATTCTGAAATCCCCACATGTTTAGGCCGTTTGACACTACTGGATGTCTAAGATATGGGTTGTTAAAGACCAGCACACTGCTTTTACTTGGGGAAGACTGGGAGCATGGACTACCTTCCTGTGTAAACTACAAGGGGTCCGAGAGAGAAACAAGCATGCTGCTTTGATCTCCAGGGTAGGCTACACAGCTGGAAGCCAGCCCTATATTGCCCAACAAGTCATCAGAACTTGGCCTGAGAGGGTGGCAGGGAGTACTGACTTGAAGTCCCTTTAAAAGAAATTGCTGAGGAGCATCCCAGGTCAATCTCTGCTAAGAATGTACGGTCTGACAAATTCCTCCATTGCCTCGCTGACAATTTCATTTTCCAGAAGGTAGAAGAACCAACAAGGTTCCCACCAATAGGGAGGAACTGATCAATGAAATGGAAGTACTCGGAAACTGGGAAGGAAATGATCATGTTCTCCTGGGTTTCAGGATACAGAGGCAGGGGGAAACTGAGTGTAGTCAGAGAGACACTCTGGACTTTAAAAAGGTCAATTTCAAAAAGCTCAAGGAGCTACTTATGGTCAAAAATACTCAAAGAGAAGGGAGTCCAAGAAGGAGGGGAGTTTCTAAAAAGAGAAATATTGAAGGCCCAAATGCAGACAATACCAACAAGAAATAGGATGTATAAACTTACAGATGAGCTGAGAGTTAAGCAGGGCATGTATAAGAAATGGAAGAAAGAGGAAATCACAGAGGAGGAGTATACTCGAGTAGCCAACAGTTGCAGGGGAAAAGTCAGGCTGGCTAAAGCTCAGTACAGTGGTGCCTCGCAAGACGAAAATAATCCGTTCCGCGAGTCTCTTCGTCTTGCGGTTTTTTCGTCTTGCAAAGCAAGCCCATTAGCGGCTTAGCAGATTAGCGCTATTAGCGGCTTAGCAATCAGCTGATAAGCGGCTTAGCGGCTTGGGAAAAAGGGGGGAAAGGGGGGAAAAACTGCAGGAACTCGCAAGACATTTTCGTCTTGCGAAGCAAGCCCATAGGAAATTCATTTTGCGAAGCACCTCCAAAACGGAAAACCCTTTCGTCTAGCGGGTTTTCCATCTTGCAAGGCATTCGTCTTGCGGGGCACTACTGTATGAGTTCAGGCCTGCAATATAGGTTAATAATAATTTTTTAAAAGGTTTCTTTGGCTATGTCCGAAGTAAGAGGTAGAACAAACAAGTGGTAGGTCCTTTGCATGAAGTAGACGAAGAAATGCCATTGGGTGACAGAGAGAAGGTGGAATTATTCAGCACCTACTTTGCCTCTGTTTTCACCCAAAAGGAAACCATGCCCAGCCTAGTGATAACAGAATAAATGATGTAAGGAGGGAGCTGCAGCCCATGATAGGAAAAGAGATAGTAAGGGAACTCATAGCTACTTTAAATGAATTAAAATCTCCAGGGCCTGATGAGCTGTATCCAAGGGTACAAAAGGAGCATGCAAATGTAATTTCAGAAACTTTGTCTATGATCTTGGAGAATTCTTGGAGCACAGGTGAGGTCCCTACAGACTTGAGGCAGGCAAACGTTGTCCCCATGTTCAAAAAGGGGGAAAAGGAAGACCCAGGAAACTACCAACCTGTGAGCTTGATATTGATACCAGGGAAGGTCTTAGAATATATACCACACTTTTGCAATCCTCCCCCAAAAAAGGTCAACAACTCTGGGCAATCCTCCCCCAAAAAAGCTTCCTGCATTTTCTTAAATCCCGAAAAATAAGGAGCGTCTTATACACTGGGGCGTCTTATACACTGAAAAATATGGTAATTCAACAGTCGGTCTGTGAGCACTTAGAAAAGGATGCTGTGATTATTAAGACCCAGCATGGGTTTCTCAAAAATAAGTCATGCCAGACCAATCTGATTTCTTTTTTTGATGGAATTACAAACTTAATGAATCAGGGAAATGCTGTGGATAGTGTATCTTGATTTCAGTAAAGCTTTTAACAAAGCACCCCGTGATATTACAGGGAAGTAATAGTGCCACTCTACTGGAAGTTTTTAAGCAGAGGTTGGATATCCATATCTCATGGAGGCTTTAGCTGGGATTCCTGCGTTGCAGGGAGCTGGACTAGATGACCCATGACTCTTGGGTCCCTTCCAACTCTAAGATTCTATTATTCCTCTCCCACCTCAGGAGAGAAAGTACCCAGAAGACCATGACTTGAGGTCTCAAGAGGAAGACAGGCACAGGTTCTGGCACTGGCCTTCCAGATCCCAACCATTCAGGGCAGATTTTAAAAATGATGGAGAAAAGGCAAAACCTAAAAGGAGCTGCCAAGAGAACCAAAGTAAAAGTAGAAAAATAAGAACAAATAAAGCAGGAACCTGAAAGCAGAAATCTAAAATGCAGCTCTATATAGACAAGGCAAAGACTAAATTGAGGGAGGCGGCTAAGGTAGTCACCCATCCCACGTTTCAGGCAAAGATCCCTGCCTCTTCTAAGCCGGAGTGTATGAGTGTGTTAACCCATTGTTGACATCTGCACAATTCCAGGAATCAAGGCAATTCAAAAGCCAGAGCACCTGGGAAACTACACATAGTAGGTCCAGGTCTTCCCCCCTTCTTAGAGAAGCCACATACGCAATATATTGTTGTTTTTCACATTAAGGTACAAATATACAATAACAGCTAGCACCAGTCCAGGAAAGAAGCAAGCAACCAGAAAGAAACAGAAGAAAACAGAGCACCTTTAAGATTTCCAGCACTTCATCGGCTTTTTTCTGGGATACGATGGCATCATCATAGAAACGGCTCAGTTGCCGCTGCAGCCAGAAAGCGTCAATGTCTCGGGGGTGCAGGTCTTTCTTTTTGGAGCTCATCAGTTCACCTGAGGCTACAAGCTAAGAGAAACAGAATTATCTGCACAACTTACTCGGCACACAGACATGAAAGCTTACAGCACACAAGGCTTAAAAAGAACTTGGTGAGGAAGGCCACATGTGTAGTGTTTTCCTCCACAGTACGGCATATTCCCCTAAGGAGTTAGGAAGTTCTCCTAATCCACATAGTATCAGAGATTCTTAAGTTATTCTGGACATATGCACACAGGCTATTGACAGTCACCACCCTAATAAATGGCAAAAGCCTTTGAATTTTTCCCTGCATGACTCACATTGGCTGAAAGGGTGCAGCGAACCACTGCCTCATCTCCTTCCATGTCATCGTCAGAAGCCTCATCCCGTACTTCACCGTAAACATCCTCATCACCCTCCTGTGGGTGCAAGATAGTTCGTGCTCAGTGCCCTTTCCAAGGACATACCACAACACTTTCAACCACATAACATCTCTGTTAGGAGAACCAAAGACTACCACTGTCGAACATCTACCAGAAGTGATGTTACATTAAAGCAAAGGCAGGCAGGAGTTGAGGCCTAGAAGAAAACCTCTACTTGGAACTAGATACAGTGGTACCTTGGTTTACGAACTTAATCCGTTCTGGAAGTCCGCTCTTAAACCAAAGCATTCTTAAATCAAGGCATGCTTTCCCATAGCAGTGGGGGACTCAATTTACAAATGGAACACACTCAACAGGAAGCGGAACATGTTCTGCTTCCAAGGCAAAGTTCACAAACCAAAACACCTACTTCCGGGTTTGCAGCATTCTTAATCCAAGTTGTTCATAAACAAAGCTGTTCTTAAACCAAGGTACCACTGTATTGTTCGCTGATCAAACTTTTTTTGTTATTTATATTTTATTGAAGTGATTTTAATTTTTTTAAAAAGATACAGAAAAAAGAAATAAAAGAACAAAGATAAATGTAAAAAGGAATATATATATATATATATATATATATATATATATATATATATGCGCGCAAAAATGCAGTATACAATATTCCCATACATTCTTCTATAAATTGCTACAATCGTACCTTGGATCCCGAACACCCTGGACCTTTTTGCTCCTGAATGCCGCAAACCCGGAAGTGATTGTTCTGGTTTGCAAGCACTCTTTTGGAAACCGAACATCCAGCGGGGCTTCCACGGCTTTTGATTGGCTGCAGGAGCTTCCTGCAGCCAATCAGAAGCCACAATTTGGTTTTTGAATGTTTTGGAATTCAACAGACTCCCAGAATGGATTCCATTCAACTTCCAAGGTATAGTGTTGTTATCCTAATTCTTATGTAAATGTTAATAGCCTACTACCAGGGTTCAAATTCTCACTCAACCAGACATTCACTCTCACCCTAAGCTACCTCACAGGGTTGTTGGAAGGATAAAACAGAGAGGAGTGGAGAGAAATACAAACTGGTTTGAACTCCTTGGAGGAAGGAAATACCATGTAATCAAGTCAATCGGTACAAAATAATAAACAGTAGTATTGCAGCTACCAGTGTCACTTTAATGTTAAAAACATCAAATGTAGAGTTTTCTAACATGTTGGCAACACTTCACAAACTCAGGGTTGTATTCAACTAAGTCCTTACTCAAAGCAGACCAACTGAAATTAGTGAACCTAACCTAGTCATGTCCACTAACATCAATGGATCTGCTGAGCAGGACCAACACTGACTGCCATCCATAAACTGGAAAGGAAGATAATCTTAGAAAAAGGACATGGGAAAAGAGAGGACTGCTTGTGTGATTATTGGATGCCTACATTCAAACTCCCATCATCGTGAAGAAAATGGAATGCTCTTTCTCCTTGGGGGTGCATGCAGACAAAAGGGCCACCCTCTGCTTGTCTGGAATATGCATATCCATTGACACCAAATGAATCACTCACCTCTTCATCAGACTCAAACTGCACATTCACCCCATAGGTCTCGTCAATGTTGTCATCTACAAAAGAGGACAAAAATCAGAAACAAGCAACATCATGTGAGCAGAAGAGGTCACATGTACTATATAGAATAATCCTCAGCTTTATTTGAAAAGCAGTGTCCTCTGAAGGCAGGCAAGCAATGATCCATGCTCACAAGCAACCTGTAATGCAGCTGTGCAGAATGTTAGACTGTGCACTAGTCACAACTTTGCATGCTAACACTAACCAACATTTAAAGTGGTTTGTACTGGCACATAAGCAGCAGAATTCAGTGCATGGTGGATACCTCAATAGATGCAGGAGGCATCTGGGAGCCAACATATGAAGCTAGCCTACTATTAAACTCTGACTGAAATTGGCTCCTCAAAGGAGGAAATTCCCCCCGCTGGGGTTACCCAAGAAGCTCTAACTGGAGTTGTTAAGGGTTGAACATGTAATACACGTGCTCCATCAGTCAACTATGATGTCTCCTCAACATGAGCTACCCTGCCCAACAGCCACCACATTCTGCCATGAGAACACATTAGCAGAGGCTTCCAAACGTATTCACATCTCAGTGCTATTTGATGTCCAGGACTGGGAAACAATACTTAGCTCTAATTTCTCTACTACCTATAGCAACCATTCAGGAACAACTTTACAATTTCACTACTATAACTCCCAGCTGTGCTAAGAAATCAAGCTCCTCCCTTCATCAACTGTCACCTGGCATCAGCCGCTACATCACGCTACAGCAGAGGAGAGGAGAGAAGGGAATCAGGGCCACTCCATCAGCGTAGGTCATAGAATCATAGAATGGGGAGTTGGAAGAGAGCCTGAGAGTCATCTAGTTCTAGTCCAACTCCTGCAATGCAGGAATCTCAAACTTTTAGCTCCTCTCCTTTAACCTTTCCATCCTAGCTAGTCATGAGATGAACTTCCAACTAAGAACTTGTACCTGAGTTTACTTATTTTTTCCTCCATCCCAAACCACTTTCCTTTTGTGTCATACATTTTTAGACTGTAAGCCTGAGAGCTGGTGCAGTATTATATGAAGTAATTTTTAAGTGGCTCTGAAAACCTTTATTATTCTCCACAGAATTTAGTATCCAACTGATAAACGCAGAGGAAGCTAAAAGATCCTGAGGCTGCAGGCCCTACCCATGTTCTGGATCTCCTTGTCCCCGCCATAGTCTGTGATCTTCTTGCCCAAGTTGACCAGCACATGATAGCGGGTGTCATCCGTCTGTCCCAGCAGCAGATCGATTTCTTTCCGTCGCTCCTTGTCGCGTAGTTTTTCATTCTTGAGGACTGCCAGGACTTCATCAGCAGCTCCACAGAGAATGTCTCGGGGCTGCAAGAAACAAGACTTGACTTACTCTAGCGCCCAACTCAGGTGATGAGTGCCAACAAGATTGGAGCTAAAAGGGGTAACTGACAAACAGGAGGTGCATCAACAAGCTTGGGAAAATGCCAAGTTTTGCAGAAATATAAATAGTACTTTTAAAATTACACTGACAGGAAGAACTGTTTGACAGTGGAGCAGACTTCCATGAGAGGTTTTTAAGCAGAGGCTCAATGGTCATCTGACATGTATGACCTAGTTGATATTCCTGCCTTGCAGGGGGTTGGACTAGATGACCCTAGGTATCCTTTCCAACTCTACAATTCTATGATTCTGTGATGACCCTCTTCACCCAAAAAGTCAATGAGGATTAAGTATGCCCAGTTGTCACAGAATGCGGACTACCAGTTGAAAGAAAAAAATGGGATATGGAAGGATAAATGCCTTCCCTGAGCATCTCACAGAATAAATTACTTGGGGATGTGGGTGGTGCTGTGGTCACTGAGCCTCTTGGGCTTGCCGAACGGAAGGTCAGCAGTTCAAATCCATGCAACAGGGTGAACGCCTGTTGCTCTGTCCCAGCTTCTACCAACCTAGCAGTCTTAAAGCATACCAGTGCAAGTAGATAAATAGGTACTGCTACAGCGGGAAGGTAAATGGTGTTTCCATGCACTCTAGCACTCATCACGGTCCTCTGTGCACCAGAAGCGGTTTAGTCATGCTGGCCACATGACCCAGAAAGCTGTCTGTGGACAAGTGCCGTCTCCCTCGGCCTGAAAAGCGAGATGAGCGCCACACCCCATAGTCAGCTTTGACTGGACTTAACCGCCCAGGGGTCCTTTACCTTTTACCTTTACCTACACTACAATATTTCATTACAGGTCTGACATGTATTTCCGAGTACGTCTCCATATACCTGAGTTTACTTCAGGATAAGCACTGTTTTTTCTATGGTGTGAAACGAAGGGAAGCATGTGCAATATTTCAGATGGTGGACACATCATGCAGACAGAAGACCAGAAAATCATTTAATAGAAATAAAATACATCTCTGAGAAATGTCCCCATTTGTTATTATTTATTTCTTGTATTCATTTGCATTTCTACCATCTTAGCTCCACCACGGTAGCAAGGAAATGATTCCTAATTGCTAAGCCACATATATTTAGTGTTAGCTGATTACATTATTTGCTAGGCTTGTGCAATTAAGTTAACTGAACACATAATGCCGGATATCGGTATAACTACAGAAATTTAAAATGCTTCATATGCTTACATTATTACTCCCTTTGGTCCATACACAGAGCAGAACACACGGGGATATTAGGCATCTAGTTAATCAATGCCCCTAGAGGATTACTCTCTTCACTCACCTGATCTCCAAGAGCTGCCTGAATGAAGCTCAGCAAGACTTCATAGGTTTCTCGGGTCTCCTTGGTTTTGGGTTTGTAGATAATTCCCACCATCTCATCAATGCCCTCAGAAAGCAGAGTGTAACCTTTCATCTTGTTAATGTCATGTCTGTCCTCATCTCGTTTCCGCCTCCTAGAAAGATGAGAAGATCGATGGCACACAATCAGGAAAGAGAACACCTGACCAATTCATAGCCAGAAGAGATAAGCACATGCACACACACACAGAAAGCACATGCTTCTTTCCCGAAGGCAGCCATGTTGAGGGAAATTTTTAATATTTGATGTTGTATTGTGTTTTAATTTGTTGGAAGCTGCTCAGAGTGGTTGGGGGAACCCAGTCAGATGAGCAGCACCTAAGTTTTTATTTATTATTATTATTATTATTATTATTATTATTATTATTATTATTATTACTATTATTACTATTATTACTGCTACTACTATCTTAGGGAATAATGTTATTTTTACTGATGTTGGAGTACTACCATGTTTTCAAGGGTGTAGCTCAGCAGTGAATCATATATTTTGCATGCAGAAGTCCCAGGTTTAATCTTCAGCTACAAGGATCAGGGAGTAGTTGATGGGAAAGATCGGAGTTGCTGTCAGTTAAAATAAAGGAGCAGGCTAGAAGTTCCCTGAACAACTTAAATGCCCCTATAGCAACGATGGAAATACAACAGGTAATAAACCAGCTCAAAATAGGTAAAGCACCAGGGCCAGATGGACTATCAGCAAAATATTATAAGAAACTATAGGATTTCTTACTCCAACTACTGAAAGGTGTAATGAATGACATTTTAGTAGCAGGAAATGTTCCAAATTCATGGACTAATGCTTATATTACACTTATTCCGAAACAAGACTCTAATGTCAGTTAAAAATTACAGGCCGATCTCTCTATTGAACAATTGACTATAAGCTATTTGCATCTATACTGGCGAAACAGACGAAATCCGTATTAAAGGACATAATACATCAAGATCAGGCCGGATTTCTCCTGGGCAGGCAGTTGAAGGATAATGTAAGGAACATAACTGATATGCTATGCTGATAGTTATTTTAAATTTTTCTGTTAAGACATTATTTACTAAGCGGACAAGACAAGGCTGCCCCTTGTCACCGTTATTGTTTATATTGGTTTTAGAGGTTCTAGCTAAATGAATTAGATCTGATGGAGAGATAAAAGGGCTAACAGTGGGGCAGAGAACATATAAACTTAAGGCATTTGCCAACAATGTGGTGATATCGGTAGAGGAACTTTTGGTCAGTATACCAAGGGTTATAGATTAAATTTTTAAAGGTAATTGAGTGAAAGTCTAGAGTTAAGAAAGTCTGGGGAAGGATGAACTTATCACTTATAGGGAGGATATATGTGATAAAAATGAAGTATGGGACAAATACAAATATTTATTGGAACACAAAACACCATGGTGGCTCTCTCCACTTGAAGCAATACTGGTAAAAAAAAAGGAATATGAGAAATGATCGTGCAACATATAGAGAATTATTAATAGAAGTAGATCAATATTTAAAATTAAGGAGGTTTGAAGATATAAGAGAATTAGAAACTGATTAGCTGCAATATCACCAACTTAATGAAGTGTTTGACAAAAAGAAGGGTTGTTTAAATAAAACCTCCCAGTTTGAAAGGGAACTGTTAGAGAATAAACTAAGTTAATTTCTAAAATGTATAAACTTCTATTAAATTGGCAAGCTAAAGAACAGGTCAAATTGGTTATGGTCTACTGGGTGAAGCATTTTGGTTATAATATGGAATTAGCAGTGTGGGAGAATATGGTCAACAGGATTAAAATTTACAGCTTGTTACACTTTGAAGGAGAACTATATGAAAATGATGTATCGTTGGTATTTAACTCCTAGTAAATTAGCTAAAATCTATAAATCAAAGTCTAAAACATTTTGGAAATGGAAAAAGAAAGAGGGTACTTTTTATCACATGTAGTGGTCATTTAAGATGATAAAAGACTTATGGGAAATGATATACAATTAATTGAAAAAAATATTGAAAATAACTTTTCCTAAGAAACCAGAAGCTCTTCTCTTAGGCATTATAGGTCCAGAGACCCCGAAGGACCAGATGAAACTATTTATGTACGCGACCACGGCTGTGCAGATTCTGTTAGCCCAGAAATGGAAAGATGGTACAACTCTGACCAAGGAAGAGTGGCAGATAAAACTGATGAACTATGTTGAGATGGCAAAACTTACAAGAAGAAATTAGAAACCAAGAAGAGGCGGACTTTAATAAAGAATGGGGAACGTCTACAATCTATATGAAAAACTATTGTAAACAATTACACACATTGGTAGGACTGACAGAAAACTTGTAGCAAAAATTTGAAGAATGGAATGATAAAGGATTTGTAAGAATAGAGTTATAAAAAGAGATGCGGAGGGGAAAATCATTATATTAAGATCCACGATGGGGGGAGGGAAGTCAAATAGGATTTTATGTTTATGTTTTTATTTCGTTTGTTTAGGTAAAATAGAAAATACAAAAATAAAATTATAAAAAACACAAATTAAAAAAAGAAGTTCCCTGAACAACTGAGCACTTCGCTCAGCTGATTAGTGACAAAGGCCTGAATATGATAAGCAAAGACATTCAATTATTGGATCCAACTCTAGAATTCAGTGGGCTATTATACAACAGACAAAAGAACATATTAAATAGTCTTCACCCACTTTGCTCGTCTCTCCTCCTGCATCTGGGGTTTGGTTCTCTGGGCCTTGTCACCCATTCGAGTTCCTTCCAGCTTCCCCACCAACGACAGGACCTCTCCCGTAGGTTCATCACGCCGGGTCCTGTCAATCAGGGAGCGATCAGCTTGAAGTACAAGATTAGAGTTCTGGAAGAATCAAGAAGACAATGGGAGGGGGAGAGAATATCTCAAGTTTAAGAAGAAGGAAATGAAACATATTGTCAAATATTCTGCTATTAGACGAGCCTCCTTTGCCATACCCCTCCCACAATTATTGACTTCTATCAAGAATAAAAGTAATAGACAACTTCAGCTCTAGGGTTTCACATCATTGTCAGCAGCAGTTTGCAAAACACCACCTGCTGTAGTGGTTAAGAGCTTGTGTTACAATCCCAAGATCTGTGAGTCAAATTTCAGCTCACTCAAATTCACTAGGTGGCATCAGGAAGATACCTATTCTCCACAGTAGGAAGGAGATAGTAAAACTGGTCTGAGAGATTTGTATATTATTTGCTTTGAACAGTAAAAATGGTATGTAATTCCTGCTGTGTTACAACTGGGCAACTGTGTTACTTTACTACAGAGGCGAGGAACCTATGGCTCTCTGGAACTTGTTGGAATACAACTGCCATCAGCCCAAACCAGCATGACCAATGGTCAGGAATGATGGGTGTTGTAATCCATCATCATCCAGCAGTGTCCAAAACTCCCATAGTGTTAGGCATGTTTTGTGACAGGAGATTTCATTAGTGTGAGCAGTTTCTGAACTCTTGGTGCAGTATACTGCGCCTAAGATTTCAGATTTAAATTGCCGCTGCTAGCACTGAGGGTGTGGGAGGAGAAATTCCTCCCGCTCAACTTCCAAGAGATCAGTGCAGCTGCGTCATGCAAGCTGATAGGTGCCACCTCTCAGCTGGCCTTACAGATTTGGGCTGCTTTCTGCCTGCCCTGCCTGCAAGGAAAGGGAGTCAGGGGTCAAAAAGAACTTCTTCATTCTCACCACAAAAAAAGCAACTTTTTCCTAGTAATATTATAAACAATTAACAATACTAACAATCAACAGTATTTTTACAATTAAAGCGTTAGGACTGGGATGTGGAAAATATTAAAACAATGAGAGGAGGCAGGATTGGAGATTTGGAGATATGCTTGAGGTCCAGACTATGGAGAGCCCAGAAAAATTAATAATCATAATTTGGACTACAATTTGGTCTTCTTCTTTTTTTAGTTTTTTTTTTTGTTTTTAATCAGATTATGATGTGGATATATTGATTGGCTATCTTTATTGGGACATCATTAAAATGATTTTTTAAAAAAAACACTATTTTTATAATTTATTATTAAACATAATAGCACCTAAAAAGTACTATAGCAGGGGGAGCCACAGCCTTCTGTAGGGGGAAACGACGCTTTTTTGGGGGGGGAGGGGCGCTTCTCCGCCCAACCGGCATCGTTGAGGCCGCATTACAACGTCGCCTCCGACACGCAGCTCTGGGCGGAACTCAGTTCCGGCGAGTTCCGGCTGAAAAAAAAAACAAGCCCCGTTTGTACCCATATTCAGAAGAGGCCCACTGAACTCCAGTCAAGTTTCAGAGGATGTGGTCTGACTAGAGCAAACGGTGAATATTGCCCACTAACAACAAGCCTGGTTTACAGCACCGCTAACCCCCCCCCCGCGCCCGCCACTCACCGCCTTGTACTCGTACTGCAGGCTCCGAGCGGTGACGTCCGCCATGGCGGCTGCCCCGCAGCCCCGCTACCGCCCCGCTTCTGCCCCGCTCGGCCTCGGCGGCGTCTTCTCCCGCTCCTCGAACGCTGCGAAACGATCCCCACACGCAGCGGGCTGCTGCGACACTTCCGCTTCCGGGTGAACCCCCTACAAGTTCTTCCTCTTTCAAACTGGCTCGGAGGGATAAGAGGGCAGAAATGAGTTCACAATCCTAGAGCGGCCGCTGCACTTCCGGGTTCTGATTGCCATGGTTCCCTCCCTTCTCTTTCCATAGAGGGTGCAAAGTGACAGCCGCTCATGGAAAATAACGGAGAGGGCCAGAAGCCTCGGGCTGCCACCTTGATTCGGCCAAAATACGGGACCGGGTGAGGGGTGGGGCTACGTTTTTTTCATCTGGTGCTGAAGTGACTGCAAAGCAATCCATTACAATCTATTGCAGCCCAACAGGATGGTTCCTCTGGAATTTGTCACACACACACACACAAATGTGTAAATATATCTCTGCTTGGCTGCCCAGATCTTAAATATTTAAAATATTTTAAAAATACTTTTTATTAAAGAATTTCTTATTTTACAAAAGTACATGCATTGTCTCTTTTTTCAGGTTGTGTTTTCTAAAGATCAGATACATTTGTTCTGAGACATTAGTGTAACAGTCAAACCTTGGTTCCTGCATGCCGAAAACCCAAAAGTAAATGTTTTTCAGAAGCTGAACATCCAATCCTAAGATTAACCCTAACCCTAAACCCTAACCCTAACACAAACCCTAACAGAACCCAAACCCTTGCCATAAACCGAAGCCTATCCCTAACTCTAAGGTATCCCTACCCCTAAAAGTAACCCAATGCCTAACCCTAACCCTAATGCTAGTCCAACCCTAATCCTAACCTAAGGCTATCTAACCTAATATTTTTTTCAATGAATCCAGGGACACTTTTCGACTTCCTAGTAAACAGATGGATTTTGTCAGGAGACTGATTTGTAAATCTGGGACTGTCACTGGGAAACGGGGACGTCTGGTAACCTTATCCTAACGCTGAGAATAACCCTAACCCTGAGAATAACTCGAACACCAACCCTAACTCTAACCCTAATCCTTGCCCAACCCTAATTTTAAGCTTAACCCAAACCCTATTCCAAAACCCATAACCTAACACTAACCCTCAGGCTATCCTAACCCTAACAGTAACCCAAAGGCTAAGCCAGTATTTCCATATGAGTAGGAATTGAGAGTACTGTTTAGGGGTATTCCCTAACCCTAACCTGGACACAATCCTAACCCTAACCCTATCTGCAACTGTAAGCCTAGCCTAACCCTGAGAATAACCCTAACCCTAAACCTAAGCCTAACCCAAACCCTAACGGAACCCAAACCCTTGCCATAAGCCTAATCCTATCCCTACCCCTAAAAGTATCCCAATGCCTAACCCTAACCAATTCTAACCCTAACCCAACCTTAACCATATCCGCAATATTAACCCTAACCAGAAGCCTAACCCTAACCCTAAACCTTACTCTAACTCTAACCATAAGGCAACCCTAACCATAACCCTGAGAATAACCCTAACCCGGACACAACCCTAACCCTAACCTTTACCCTAAACCTAAACCTAAGACTAAACATAAGCCTAATCCTAATCTTAAAATGCTAACCCTAACCCTAATGCTTGGTGTTGTTGCTTTGTCATTTAGTCGTGTCCGACTCTTCGTGACGCCATGGACCAGAGCACGCCAGGCACTCCTGTCTTCCACTGCCTCCCGCAGTTTGGTCAAACTCGTGCTGGTAGCTTTGAAAACACTGTCCAACCATCTCGTCCTCTGTCGTCCCCTTCTCCTTGTGCCCTCAATCTTTCCCAACATCAGGGTCTTTTCCAGGGAGTCTTCTGTTCTCATGAAGTGGCCAAAGTATTGGAGCCTCAGCTTCACGATCTGTCCTTCCAGTGAGCACTCAGGGCTGATTTCCTTAAGAATGGATACGTTTGATTTTCTTGCAGTCCATGGGACTCTCAAGAGTCTCCTCCAGCACCATAATTCAAAAGAATCAATTCTTTGGCGATCAGCCTTCTTTATGGTCCAGCTCTCACTTCCATACATCACTACTGGGAAAACCCTAACCTTTACCCTAAACCTAAACCTAAACCTAAACATAAGCCTAATCCTAATCCTAAAATGCTAACCCTAATCCTAACCCTAATGCTTACCCAACCCTAATCTTAAACCTAACCCAAAACCTATCCCTAACCAAGGAAAACGTCAACCAATATTTTCTTTTTTAATCTACCCTGAATCTCAAAGCTGCAAACTTTATTGTATGCTCACACTGATCTGCCCCTGTCAGGCATCATGGAACCTGGTCCCCCCCCCCACGGTAGACTGCCAGGAATAGATAGACAAAGAAAGTTCTTACCAAGGTCTTTTATTCAATATTCACAGAGAGAGTCTTAGAAATGTTGCCTCTTGAGTAATTGCATTGGTCCAAGTAATTTCCACCCCCCTTATCTCCTCAATCATCAACAGCACCACCCACCTTATGGTGGCCGTTTGGGGCCATTTGTCTCCAAGCCTTTGCTCTCTTACTTTCAATGCTCACCAGGTTCTGGGAGAAGGGGGGTCTGGAATGCTTTCTAGTGATAACGTGTCAGCCAGCTGCTCTGGCTCTGCCTCCTCCTCTCCCATTATATCCCAACTTCATCCCTCATCTAACCTGATCTCGTTTTTTGACAGAATTACAAGCCTGGTAGATGAAGGGAATGCAGTGGATGTAGCCTACCTTGATTTCAGCAAGGCATTTGACAAGGTGCCCCATGTTATTCTTGTAAAGACGCTGGTAAAATGCGGTCTTGACTATGCTACCACTCAGTGGATTTGTAACTGGCTGACTGACCGAACCCAAAGGGTGCTCATCAATGGTTCCTCTTCATCCTGGAGAAGAGTGACTAGTGGGGTGCCACAGGGTTCTGTCTTGGGCCCAGTCTTATTCAACATCTTTATCAACGACTTGGATGATGGACTCAAGGGCATCCTGATGAAATTTGCAGATGACACCAAACTGGGAGGGGTGGCTAACACCCCAGAGGACAGGATCACACTTTAAAACGACCTTGACAGATTAGAGAACTGGGCCAAAACAAACAAGATGAATTTTAACAGGGAGAAATGTAAAGTATTGCACTTGGGCAAAAAAAATGAGAGGCACAAATACAAGATGGGGGACACCTGGCTTGAGAGCAGTACATGTGAAAAGGATCTAGGAGTCTTGGTTGACCACAAACTTGCCATGAGCCAACAGTGTGACGCAGCAGCTAAAAAAGCCAATGCAATTCTGGGCTGCATCAATAGGAGTATAGCATCTAGATCAAGGGAAGTAATAGTGCCACTGTATTCTGCTCTGGTCAGACCTCACCTGGAGTACTGTGTCCAGTTCTGGGCACCACAGTTCAAGAAGGACACTGACAAACTGGAACGTGTCCAGAGGAGGGCAACCAAAATGGTCAAAGGCCTGGAAACGATGCCTTATGAGGAACGGCTAAGGGAGCTGGGCATGTTTAGCCTGGAGAAGAGGAGGTTAAGGGGTGATATGATAGCCATGTTCAAATATATAAAAGGATGTCACATAGAGGAGGGAGAAAGGTTGTTTTCTGCTGCTCCAGAGAAGCGGACACGGAGCAATGGATCCAAACAAGAAAGAAGATTCCACCTAAACATTAGGAAGAACTTCCTGACAGTAAGAGCTGTTCGACAGTGGAATTTGCTGCCAAGGAGTGTGGCGGAGTCTCCTACTTTGGAGGTCTTTAAGCAGAGGCTTGACAACCATATGTCAGGAGTGCTCTGATGGTGTTTCCTGCTTGGCAGGGGGTTGGACTCGATGGCCCTTGTGGTCTCTTCCAACTCTAGGATTCTATGATTCTATTCTATGATTCTATGATCTACCTCTGAGCTGTGACCTCCCACAAACTACTTTTGTAAATCTATAATGTCTTCCTCTTCTCTGGAAGGTTCAAGCTGGGGAGGCGGTCTCCACCCTTCCTCCTCTATCCAATCCCTGACACCCCCCCTTCTCCTGTACTCTTGTTTTCCTTGTGTGGGCAGGGACTATGTTTTTATTTTGGTTTATTTACCTTAGTTGCCATTAGTTCAAGAAATCAATCACGAGGATAGGTGTGTGACATCAGCATTGCACAATTTGCACATACATACACATTTTTTTAAAGTTAAGAGGAGGTTTGGAACATGGCAATCTGGGAAGAGGGTCCCTGCCCTCTTCTGCAAACAGCATCCAGTCCCAGAATGCTCATTAATGGAGAGGTTGATGATGGTCCTCGTCATCCAGTCCAGGAACGGATGAATGGCTCTATTCAGATGCTGTTTGCTTAGTTGCGTAAGCCCCCTTTCAAGAGTCCCACTCAGCTAAGAGAGGAAAAGCCAAGAGCAGTTATACTCCTGGTGGGAATCAATACGTCCACATAACAAGAGAGTCTTCGCCCATCCTTGATTCTAGAATGTGCGGCTACATTCCACACCTAGCCCAGCCTCCTTTTTGAGTGCTGTAGTTCCAGTCATCAAAGAGGTAAAGCAACAAGCAGCCAAATTGTGTAGCAAATCCTATGGCACTGTAAAGACCTGAATGAGCCCTAAGAATCAGTGTAAAAAAATGATGAACAGATGAACCAGAAGTCAGCAGGTGGTCTTCTTAGGCTTCACACAGGCCTCATTTGCAGTGGCGTAGCGTGGGGGGGTGCAGGGGGGGCCGGCCACACCTGGCGCAACATCTGGGGGTTAGGGTTAGGGGGCACAAATCCACGGGTTAGGGGGCGCAAATCCACGGGTTAGGGGGCGCAAATTACTTGCCTTGCCCCGGGTGCTGACAACCCACGCTACGCCACTGCTCATTTGCACTATTACTACTATATCAATTACTATAGAAGTACCACTATACAATTTTAAGCAACTGTGACTTCCCCTCAAAAATCCTGGAACTGTAGCTTTTTAAGGGTTCCGGTAGATGCTTATTTCCCCTACAGAACTACAATTTGCAGAGTTCCCAGGGTTGACTGTTAAACCACTCAGTGTTTAATGTTTAAAATTCCAAAAATGCTCTATGAAAGCTAAGCCGTTATTAATTATGGAGTTTACTGGTGACACTTGCTCCCCACATGAGATGGGGGAGCCCAAGTCTGGCATATCCACAAGACTACAGATCAGTCCTGCAGAGGGGAACAGTAAGAATATGAGGGAGACAACAGGGCTTGGGATCAAGAATAATCTCCAATGTAGACTGAAGGACAGATTTACCACATAAAATTGCATGGAAAAGTCAAATTTTCTGACTATACCTGCGGATAAAGGGTGGTAAATAAATTCAATAACAACAACAACAATCATAATAATATTTCCCAGCAATTTTTTTAAAGTCCTGAGAGGAAGGAGAGACAGAGAAATGTTCTGTAAAAATAAGGAAGACACTATGCCCATTCCAGACTAACCAGCTGGTGTGGAAGCACCAGAATAGAAGAGTTGAAGGGTTCCTAGCACTGGAATGGTTGCAGGAATGGACTGTAATTCGGAACTGAATAATATGTGCCAACTAATTCAGGGCTGTATCTTCATGTTATGCCACTGATCAGGGCCTCCACTGTAGCAGAGTTACATGGGAATTCTCAAAGTACCTACATCTCAGAACTGAGGGGCTACATGCCCAACAGGAAGCCAAGCTTGAGCGTGAGTGAAACTGTAGATGTGTCAGTAACATGATGCTTTCAGCTGGGCAGGATCTCTGCAGATCTTCTCCACTGGTGCCACACAAGCCCCTCCTTCTACAGCAGAACTATAAAAGAGAACCGTATTCAGGGGTCTTTACACAGCACAACCATGTGGCACCTGCTTCTCGTCATTCTGCTCTGTGGAGGTCCTGCTGGTAAGCACTGGGGAAGGGGCAGGTGGAGGGTGGGGCTTCCTTTCCCCCATGGCCATTAGGAACTTCAAATAGAATGTTGGAAGATTCAGGACAGATAAAATAAGTAACTTATTCACGCACCACACTGGTAGTCACACGGGAGGCAGTGATCACCACTAACTTAGTGGCTTTAAAGGAGGACTAGGCCAGTGTTTTTCAACACTAGTGTGCCGCGAGATGTTGCCTGGTGTGCCGTGGGAAAAATTAAAAAATCCGAAAGATATTTTTTTTTAAGAAAAAGTCAAATTTTCGATTGGGGCGCCGTCCCCGGAGGGAGGCGGGCGAGTCGGGCGGCGAGAGGCGGGGCGGCGGCGGCGAGGAGAGGCCGCCCAGCGGGGGCTCTCGCCGTCTGTCTGCCTGGCTGCCTGCGAGCTCGGCGGGCAGCGCCTCCGTCCGCAGCGCCCGCCTCGCGGCTCTCATTCCCTGCCCCTGCCAAAGCTCACCCAGCCAAGCCGCGCTCTCCTTCCTGCCTCGCTTTGCTGCCTCCTCCCCCCCCCCACCCCAAAGCTTGGAGGTTCCCCGGCGCCGGCCCGCAGGTTTGACCCCCTTCTCACACCTGTTCACGCTCCTTGCACGGAATGGGGCGGATGGGGAGGAACGGGGCTCGCCGCTGCCTCCGCTCGCCCTCCCCCCCTCCGCCGGCGGTCCCGCGATTCTTGGCTTTTTGGCGGTTGGCACAGGTTGCGCACTGAATAAAGTATTTTATAATTTTTCATATTTCTGTTTACTTACTATTTCATAATAAAGTAATTATAAAATACTTTCTTTGTGTTTATTTGATTCCTATTAAAGAGAATTACTTTATATATAGTTAATATAGGCACAGAGTTAATTTTTAAAACATTTTCTAATGGTGGTGTGCCTCGAGATTTTTTTCATGAAACAAGTGTGCCTTTGCCCAAAAAAGGTTGGGAAACACTGGACTAGGCAAATTCATGGGGGATATCAATGGCTACTAGTCATGCTTGGTGTGCACTACCTCCATTGGTTTGCATAGTGTTCTTTAATTTTTTATCATTTATTCATGTCAATTTATTAATGTCACTTAAATTTAAAAGATCCATGGGGTCACAAAGAGTCGGACACGACTAAACGACTAAACAACAACAATTTTTTAAAAATCTAAGTGAATTACTTCCAATAGTATAAAATATGCAAAAATTAGCAATAAAACAGTATATATAATAAATTTATCAAAATATAGGTTAAAAAAAACCCCAGTTAAAAATAAAAGGACCCAAAATAAGCAGACAGCAAGAGTAGATGATAACAATCTTTAATTTAGGAGGGCAAACAAATACTCTGGTATTACTGGTCAGTATAGATAACTGGGGACGCAGGTGGCGCTGTGGGTTAAACCACAGAGCCTAGGACTTGCCGATCAGAAGGTTGGCAGTTTGAATCCCCGCGATGGGGTGAGCTCCCATTGCCAACCTAGCAGTTCGAAAACACATCAAAGTGCAAGTAGATAAATAGGTACCGCTCCGGTGGGAAGGTAAACAGCGTTTCCGTGCGCTGCTCTGGTTCGCCAGAAGCGGCTTAGTCCTGCTGGCCACATATATATATATGGTTTTATTTTCATGTATACAGTCTGTGGACAAATGCTGGCTCCTTCAGCCTGAAGCTAGATGAGCACTACACCCCATAGTCGCCTTTAACTGGACTTAACTGTCCAGGGGTCTTTTACCTTTACCTGAGCATTGGATGGAAGGATTTACAGAATTAATAACTCAGCAGATTTGCTTCCCCATCAGGTTTCCAGGGAAGCCCCAGGTCCAGCACAGAGCAAGACATGTCTCCATCTTTCCAGTTTCCCAAATCAGCCCAGCTCTCACATACACAACCCTCTCATGGCCTATTATTCTCCATCCTAGGATGATGTATCATCCAGTCAGGTGAGGTGGGGAAAGGGCTCCTTGTTTGTTTCTAAGGCAATAGCGCTCACCCTTTAAGATGCAGATGACAGGTGTATTCTAACCTCACAGGTTTGGAAAGGATCACGTGTGTCATCCAGATTCCAGACTGCCCTCCACACCACTTCCCACCAAACCTATATAACAATATTATTCTGCCCACATGCTGCTGCTGCTCACAAGGGCCTGTCCTTCTCTGCCCTTTTCCAGTGCTGGCTGGCAAGATTTCCATTGAGGATGGATGTGCCAAAGGTCCTACATATTGGTGCAAGAACCTCATGACGGCCATCCAGTGTGGTGCCTGGGAACACTGCATGCAGGCTGGATGGAACAGTGCCACCCAAGTGAGTAGCTGCTGTTCTCTCTCTCTTTCTCCCTCCTCTGACTTGACTTCGGTGCAGGAAGTTAAAACTTGGGGGTGGGGTTAGTTGGGGACAACTGCACTGTCTCTGTCTTTGGCATATTGGGTTGCTGTGTCAAGAAGCCCAGTGGTCGCCTGCCCACTTTCTGCCGGTGACCCAGGGTTTTGTGACAGCTGCATTTTCAGGTTGCCCTCATTTCCTTAATTTTTCCTCCAGGAAGACACTTGTGCAGACTGCAAAGAGATTGTTACCATCCTTGTTCGCATGGCCAAGGAGTCAACCTTTAAGGTAACCCAGGTAGCTGGAATGTGTGGAATTAGTGCTGCTGCTGCCCACAAGGTTGTTCTCTCTCTTTTTTTGCAGCAGCATTTAGTCTGTACCTTTTGTTGACATTTAACCCAGAATTCCCTTCATACCATGGAGAATCCTGTAAATAAAAATAACCCATTATGCATCTGCAGTCTAAAACATGTGGGTTTCAGGCTGAAACCCTACATACTCATTTATTTACCTGGGAGTAAGTGTCACTAAATTCAGTGCTTCTTACTTATGAGTGAACATGTGTAGGGTGGTGCTGTTAAAGAGGACAGACCAGCAAGAAGAGAGCCATTACACTCAGGTCTTGCTTGTGACGTCTGGTTGGCTACTATGCAAAGGGGCTGTTAGACTAGAAAGGGCTCCCTTGGGGGTCTTCTGATGTTCTTAGCTAAGCTGATTGTATGAATAGTCCCAGGAGAGGCAGGCATTGTGAGAGACAGCTGGACAGAGATCTCAGTCTTGCCCAGATAGCTCCCAGACACCAGAACTTAGAAACATCCAATGAAGCTAAGTGTTGGATGAAATAAAGTTCTTCACACAACACACAGTTAAATTATGGAACTTGCTCCCACAGGAGGCAGTGATGGCCACCAACTTGAATGGCTTTAAAAGAAGAGAACATAAGCATAGCTGTCAACATTTCCCTTTTTTAAAGGGAAATTCCCTTATTCCAAATAGGATTCCTCACAAAAAAAGGGAAAAGTTGACAGCTATGAACAGAAGGCTGGACTAGGTAGACCATTGGCCTGATGCAGCAGGCTTTTCCTATGTGTGGGGTAACCAGCCTCATATCACAAACATGCATGTCTATTTAATATAGGAAGAGGTTAATACCATAGTGTAAGCTATACTGCCAGGCTTAGCTATGTCCACTTCCCACCACCTTGGGAGGAACTTTGTTCTTCACTCTACTTGATTGCTTCCGCTCACCCGCATGAGCCACTCTTGAATTCCTATAGGAAGTTTCACCACTTGGCAAAGTTTTACTCCCTGTATAACTATTTCTGAAGCACATGACTCTCACCTAAGGAGAATTTGTAAGTAAACCATTTTTTAAACTTACGAAACATGGTCTTTTTCCTATGCTGGGGAAACAAGGAAAAGAAACATTTTGAGGGGACATTTTGGAACTCATGTGGAGGGGCACATTTTAAAGGTGTTACAGCCTATATTTCCACACTTTACTTTGCTGCATGTTTAAAGTATCTGCTGGGGTTCTCTCCCCAAAAAGTACTTCCCCTAAACTTGGATCTTGGCACCCAGAAATTTTCCTATGTTCTCCCCTCTACTCTCTAAACATTGCTGTTCCCACACAGAAGGCCATCCAGAACTACTTGAAACACGAATGTGCGGCTTTTTCACTTCAGACCTTAATCCCAAGATGCCAGGAGCTTGTGGATACCTACTATTCTCTATTCATCACCGCCTTAGAAGGACAGATTGTAAGTGGCCCTTTCCCCCCACACATCAATGGCATTTCTCCACAACAAACAACACAGTGGCTGTTGTGTGGAGGGAGGGAAAGCAGAGGCTGCTCTGTCACGAGGTAGTTGCTTTTGGATGCCCTGAAAGGGCAGCCAGGCAGCTGACAGGCTCATCTGGTCCATTCCACTGGGAAGTTCTTGCACATTACAATGGGGCTTGTGCAGGAAAACTTCCCCAGGGCCTGTGCTGCAAGGACCACCTCTTCATACCTTCCAGCATTCCTCAGATTAAAATAGGAACATTTCTCACTCCCCCCCCCACAAATGACCTCCCCATTTTTGTGTCCCCCCCTGCAAATCAAATTTCTATCAGAAAATTTGTTTTACGAAAAGAAGCACACACACCAATAAATGTATTTAAAAATAAATAATAAATATATTTTAGAAAGAGGCAAGATTAGATGTGGATGCTGGAATCATTTTTTTAAAAACCTCAAGGCTTCTTTTCACACTGCTCATCTCCCCCTTTCTTCCTGCCCAGGGCAGCCCTGTGCTCTGGGGGGGGGGTGTTCCCCTCACAGGTGGCAGCCTCTCTTCCTCACCTGCAGTCCAGCAGCTGCTACAAGCTGCCCAAGGGGGGAATCTGGCAGCGGTAGCCATGGAGAGGCAACAGGATGCTCCTTTGCGGCAGCCAGTGGGAGAAATAGGGACATTCCAGGTTCAAATCAGAAGCTGGGGTGGCTTTCGTAATTCTGGGACTGTCCCTGGAAAATCAGGCCACTTGGTGGGCATGCCTCTGCCTTGCCTGCCTGTCAGAGTAGGGCAACTGGAGGTGGAGTATTCCTTTCTCATGCCTTATCCCTTCTGCCCTTCAGCAACCCGATGCTGTATGTGCAAAGTTTGGCCTCTGCCAGTCTGACCCACTGGAGAGCAAGGACATCTTTGATCTGCTGGTTCAAAAGATGGCAGAACAGATCCAGCTCCTGCAAGGCAAAGCTTTTATTATGCCCAACAACAAGACCCAGGTAAGGAGAGCCTCTTCTGATGACATGGACTCCAGTCCAGTGAAAGAAAATTGTATAAACCCCTAAGCCAGCCTTCCACAACATGGTAACCTCCATATGTTTGACAGTACAACCCACAAACATCTGGAGGGCATTGGGTCAGAGAAGGCTGATCTAAGCAGTTGTCTAGGAAAGCATATTGCATCCTACTTCATTCTACTTTCCCATTATAATGGTTTCAAAAGAGAGCCAGTATGTTCTAGTGGCTAGAGAGTGTCAGACTAGGACCTGGAAAACCAGGGCAAAAATCCCTATTCAGCCATGACATGGTGGTGCACAAGAGCATATATAGAGCCACTTTGAAACCATTATAAGGCAACAAATACCACTAAAAATATGCTAAGCACCCAGTTACAGCTGCACTGCAGTAGGCAACGCAGGAGGGCAGAGATAGAAAGGAAGAGGAATGAGGTAAGGGTAGGGGAGAATGGGCAGAGAAAGAGTCCAGTGGGTAGGTCGGCAGGAGAATCAAGAGACCTAGGTAAAGGGACCCCTGACTGTTAGGTCCAGTCGTGGCCGACTCTGGGGTTGCAGCGCTCATCTTGCTTTATTGGCCGAGGGAGCCGGCGTACAGCTTCCGGGTCATGTGGCCAGCATGACCAAGCCGCTTCTGGCGAACCAGAGCAGCGCATGGAAACGTCGTTTACCTTCCTGCCAGAGTGGTACCTATTTATCTACTTGCACTTTGACGTGCTTTCGAACTGCTAGGTTGGCAGGAGCTGGGATCAAGCAACGGAGCTCACCCTGTTGCGGAGATTCGAACCGCTGACCTTCTGATCGGCAAGCCCTAGGCTTTTATGGTACATAAATGGCAAAGCTGGGGGGCGGGGAGTGCACCCCTCAGGTGGGTGCAATGAAGTAGCCGAAGCTGGAACATTTATGCTCCAGTAACAACAGGGCGTTAATCTTCCCAAAATGAGATCTGCTCTGTTGCACCTTTGATTAATTTCTGTGCCTACCTGCTACACGACTTATTCCTATTTCTTTTCCCAGGATAATCCCAAGGAGGAGCTGCTCTTCCCTTGGCCCTGGCGTTATGTTTTGCCTCAGTGTTGGCTGTGCAAGAACCTTGTAGGCCGGATTGAATCCAGCCTCCCCAAGGTATCGTATTCTCCTTTCTTTGTGCCTTAATTCAGCCTTCTCCAACACGATGCCCATTAGTCCCAGACAGAAGAGTCCTATCATACTGCGTCTGATGGATATTTTGGTCTGAAACATCTGAAGAAGGCTGCTTTACACATCCAAACTCTGGTCCAGAATGCAACCTCACAAGACTCTAAATTGTTCTTTTATTTATTTATTTATCAAATGTTTCTGGACCTCAGCATTAAGCTTGTGAAAGTGTCTGCAACCAAAGCTCAGGAAGCTAAAAGTTTAACTGATAGAAAAGGTGGAGTAGAAGCTCCTGGGATGAGTGGACTGGGCAGGTCTTTGTCTTTTCAACTTTCAGCTTCTTCTCCCAGGAAACCAAGCACTGCTCACAGCTGATATTAAGTATATGGCAAAATCTATGTCAGAAAAAACCCACATCTCTGATTTGCTTAAATTTGCAGTTCTTAGCTGAGAGAGCGTGTCACAATTTGATATGATGAACAGCTGTGAAACCAACTGAATGCCAAAAATTGTCTAAATTGGGGGGACCCTTTGAGCTTGAGGCCACTGGCCCCCCACAACCCTAACTGGCCCTATGAATAAAACCCTGTGATGATTCTTGGCATCTTCCTCATTTCCACCTTCATGTGTCCTAAACTGCAAGGCAGGCGGCAGCTTTCAATTCAGACGCAGGGCAGGCCACTAACTTCACCCAAAGTCCTTTGTCTTCTTCCTTAGGAAGCTATTGGCAAATCCATGGCCCAGCTCTGCCGCTTTGCACCAGGAGCCGCTGCTGGGATGTGCCAGTGCTTGATGGAGAAATATACTGTGACCATTGTAGACGCGGTTCTGGGCAAGTTGGGGCCAAACCTGATCTGCGGGATGATGCTCATGTGTGCCACAGAAGAAAACTGCGGCCCAGGTACAGACAACCTAAAACCTTGGTGGGCTAGGTGATGCTTTGGTGCTTTGGGATCTTGTGGTAATCTGTGATGTTTGTCACTCTGAGAAATTTCTGGACAGTTTCCATCATTTTGGCTGGTTCTGTGTGTAGCAGCTTGCCATCCAGAACAAGAAGCAGCCTGGCCACATACTCACCTCTGCTCCTCCACAGGCCACATCAGGCTAAGTCAAGGGGTCAGAAAATCAGGACCAGGGGCCAAATGTGTGGCCCTCAAAACTCTCTCTAGGCCACACCTCTCACTGGCCCTGCTTCACACCAAGGCCTGGATTAAGCTAAACCAGCAGAAGCCAGAATTTAAGATTCTGCCTGGTCTTCACTGAACCTCCATCCTGATCAGTTTGTGTGATGTTTGCACATCTTCCCATTAACCATTGCATTATTCCACACTTTTCAAGGCATTACCATGTCACTTACCCAATTGCAAAAAGTCTGTATTTTTTTCTCTCCCAAGTAGACTTGTACTAGGATGATAGTTTTTATTCACTTTAATACTGACAAACTAGATTTTCCCCATATGCCCTTGAATCCCTCCCCCCAATAGTGACAGCCTGGAGACGCCCTAGCAATGGAATGACAATTGGTATGCAAGCCCAGCTATTCTCTACAATGGGCAAACCGGCTTTGCATACGATTCTGGGAACAACAAAGAGTTTTTAGAAAGCAGAGGCTGGCTCTGTCCACACTCCTGTTTCCTGTGCATTCTCTGCATTCCCAGTACTGGGTTTTTAATTCGTGTTCGCAGTATCTTATCCAAAATGCAGGAGTAACCTGTACTTTGCCAGTTTGATGCATTACTTCTCAAATCAGCTGCACACTTCAGAGTCCTAATTCGTCTCTAGCCAAGGTGTGACCCCCTATGCAAACAGTAAAGACATCCTCTCCCTGTTTACATCTTCTGTGTACAGAAACAGGAGGCCCTGCTGATGTGGACAGCTGGAGGAGGGGGAGAGCTGTGAAACATGGGGGGGGGGACTTTGCTACCCTTTAAGGTGGTAATGTGGACACCCATTCATTTTCACTAACTGCTGCCTCCTGCTGCAGATGGCAAAAATGAGCAAGCTCCCTGCAGGTAGGCATGCACCAAAGTTGGGGTGCACTTGGCTGCAGCGCACTTCACTAATTTTCCCCAGAAGGTGCTGGAAGAGGAGGTTGTGGAGGGTGGGGGTCCGCCAGTTTGAACAAGCATTTGATTGGGTGGCATGCTTGTCTGTCAGTCCAGCTGTGCAAACAGCATCCTTTGACACTTTGCCTGTATTCTCCCACTGTTTGACAGATGCAGAGGCTTACCTAGGGGTTGGCTGGGTTGGCCCTTGCCAATGGTGCACGCCCAGGGAGGCGGCCGAGAGTGGCTAGGAGCCCACCCACCCATGTGCACTTCTCTGCTTCTCTGAGCGGCCAACATCTCTTTGCCAAGGGGACAAGGGATGTGGGCAGGGGCACCAATACCTCTCATTGCCAGGGGTGCAAGGTAGAGCATCATCTCCTCCCCCAGTGCAATTGCACTAATTGCACTGATTGAAGTCCTTAAGCTGTTCCTAATTTGCCTACAGCTAAGGTAAAGACATTCCCACCCCTGTCAACTCCCCTTGGTGTGTACACAAACAGAAGTGAATCAGACGCTAATGAATCCAACAGCTTTGGGTTGAATGTGGAACTTCATTGCCCTCCGAGGTGGTAATGTGATCACACCCTAGGTCACAACTTGCTATAGAAAGTTGGCTGCTTAGACTGAGATCCAACTGAAGGCAGTGGGTAGCTGGGAAAGTATAAAGCCTTCGTGTGTGCGTGCACGCACGTGCAAAACACCGCACTGCTCCACAGCCCTGCCTCTTTGTGCTTTTCCCCCTTGCAGAGACCCCTCCACTGTCACTCCCTGGCCCAGCTGACCGCTGCCAAGCCTGCCTGGCTCTCAAGACCCAGGTGAAGGCAACCCTCAAGCCCAATAGCAGCAGGGCTGAAATGGAAGCAGCTCTGTTGACAGCCTGCAGCAACACTTTTCGGAGCTGGGAAGAGGTGGGTTACCCTAAAGAGCAGAAAGCCACAGCCTTCTTCAAAGGATTGTTAAAAATATGCAAAGGCCAGTTCCCATACAAACATGGCATGAGATGAACACTGCAAGGCCTTCCTTGTCCTCCTAGCTGGAGGAAGACGCCCAGGACCCTCACCACACCCCTTTATGCCGCTGCTTCTTCCCGACTCTGATGCAGCAGGGAATGAGTGTGTGGCTTGCTCCGTGTCACAATCACAAACGGGGACCTAGGCAGTAGCTGCCTTTCTTAAGCTCTTAGTCTGGTGTCTTCCAACAGTTATTAGACTACAACTCCCATCATCCCTAACCATTGGCTATGCTGGTTGGGGATGATGATGATGAGTCTTTTTATTTATTTATTATATTTATATCCCAGCTTTCCTCCAAGGAATTCAAGGTAGAATACATAGTTCTCCTCCCCACAGTTGCCTCACAACAACCAGGTGAGGTTGGTTAGGTTATGAGTGGCTCAAGGTTACCCAGTGAGCTTCATGGCTGAGCGGGGATTTGAGCCCTGGTTTCCCAGATTCTAGACCAACACTCTAACCATTATACCACACTAGGAATTGTAGTCTAACGATATCTGGAGAGCACCTCACTGGGTTTGTCAGATGGGAGACAGAACTAAATGTGTCAGTTCAGTTAGTCTTCGGTTTCAGCAGGACATGGGGAGGCTAAGAAGTTGTGAGAGAGGTGAGTTTTGAGGGATTTGAAAGATGGTGGTCTTCCATAGATATGCTGGGAAGCAGCCCAATGCATAACAGGCAGCGAGAGAGTAAGGACAAAACCACAGCTTCCCAAAATTCTACTTGGGGACTCTTCACAATTACATCAGCCTTCCTCAACCTGATGCCCTGCAGATGGTTTGGACTACAACTCCTGTCACTGTAAACATCTAGAAGACTGAATAATTACTGCCACTTATAAAACAGCCTTACCCAACCTGGTGCCCTCTGGATTTTTTAAGACTCATCAATAGCAGCCAGAATGGCCAATTATCAGGGATAATGGGAGTTGCAGCCCAACATCTGGATACCATATTAACTAGCCCTGCCCATGAGAAAGACATGATAGGAGCAAGGAATGGGAGCAATCATAAGACTCTGTCTCAGTGTTGTTGTGGTTGTTATTATTAAACAGTGGAGAGAGGGATGATTCCTATTTTCTATTTGTACCCAACTTCACTTGTACCAGCCCATGGACAATAGATAGTGAAATAGCCAGTCCCAATACTCCACTAACACCCTCTGTGCACAGGTGGCCAAGCCAAAAAGGCCAGATGAGCAGAGGCTCAATATTTACTTCTCTTCCTCCTATTTTGTAGTGCAAAAGCTTCATTGATCAGCATGAGCCAAAGTTGTTCCTACTGCTTGCCAAGCCTTGGAGCGCCCAGAGGACATGCCAGGTATGAGGCTATCATCCTTGAGAGAACAACAACATTCAATTTCACATTGCTCACTGTTGGTGTAGCATTTTCAGATGTTATAGTTGAGGAGCACAGCATAGAGGCTTTGGAAAGCATTTTCAAAGTGTAGCAAGCTGACACTCAGCTTCTGGACACAAGCAAGACCCGTGGATCAGTCCCCAACTAAACAGCAGACGCTCTCCTGAACATAACTAAACTTTCTGGAAGTTGGTTCTTCAGTTCCCCAAGTTCAGCATACCTTGCTTACTCCTGTGTACTGTATTGACATTTGGTCATTGCCCTTCTGGCAGGTACTCTTAAGCGATGGCCAGCAGAACCAAATTCAGATATGGGAAGTTGTCAGATACTAAAGCTTAAGATGACCTGTAAAGCAATCGGTGCAAAAGAGGAAGATGAAAAGCCAAATGGGTGCTGCTAGAACATCAGGGCGATGGTCCTCTATAGCTCCTTGAAGCTATAGAGAAAGAAGAGGTGGGAGTAGGAAAACCCCTTTTCAAGCCATTCTAACCATCTCAGAATCTCCCAGAGAGGCCCCCAATTGATACTATCCCTATACTGAAATGGGAAGTTTCTAGCAACAAAGGTGAACACATCATGTCAAGTAAAGGTGCCAAGCAGCATGGACTGCTCTGCCTCTTCTCTTCATAGAATTGTAGATTTGGAAGGGACACCATCATCTGTTCTAACCCCCTGCAAGTTTTTTCCTTGCTAACAGGAACTAGGAGCCTGCGTGGCTGAGAAGCCTTTTCCAGGAACTACTGCCTGTGCCCAGGGCCCCACTTATTGGTGCTCCAGCCTGAGCACTGCTGAGGAATGCAAGGTGAGAATGGAGTGTTGGTTCTTTGGGTTTGTAATGTGCCAAAAGAAGAAATCTATCTCCAGGTGCCAGGATTTTGCCCTAATGGTCTTTGACAACAGGAAGCTTTGAGACTGGTTCACTAAGGGCTCATCTGCTTGCCCTGCTGCTTCCACCCAGGAAAACCCAGTCTTTACCACTGAATCAGAGCAAACAGCAACTACCGTATTTTTCACTCTATAACACGCACCCGACCATAACACGCACGTAGTTTTTAGAGGAGGAAAATCCGTAGGCATGCCACCCGTAGGCATTCCCTCCATAACACGCACAGACATTTCCCCTTACTTTTTAGGAGGAAAAAAGTGAGTGTTATGGTGCAAAAAATACGGTAGTTTTTCCACAGATTGACACTTGTTCCAATTCAGCGCTAAAGAGCAGGCTTTCCTGGGGAAAGTAGTGGAGCAAGTGGAAAGCCACTTGGACCCATGCTTTCTAGGCAAGGGGACAAGTGCAAGTATGGACAAGCCCTAAGAAACAAGGAAAAAACCCACTGACAAAGGCATTTGTGGGTGAAGTCTTTGGGCATATTGTAAAAATAAAATAAGTCATTCTTCTTCGCATCTGTGAGATAGATAGATGGATATAAAACTATTACTGTGTGCTTCCATGTTTTAGTGTTTTTCTGTTTACAGTGGTGCCTCGCAAGACGAAAATAATTCGTTCCGCGAGTCTTTTCGTCTTGCGATGTTTTTCGTCTTGCGAAGCACGGTCCGTCGCAACTGCGCCTCTTCAAGCGGCTTTAAGAAAAAAGCGCAAGACGTTTTCGTCTTGCGAAGCAAGTCCATAGGGAAATTCGTCTAGCGAAGCAACGCAAAACCCTTTCGTTTAGCAAGTTTTTCGTCTTGTGAGGCATTCGTCTTGCACCACTGTATTAGTAGACATGTGAAATACCCCTCCCCACACAGAAAAACAAAGCTAGCTGCAATGTTTCAAAAGTTTCCGTCTGTCAATGGCTACCAAGATAATCACTGTAGGACAACAGCTTGGAATCCCATGGAAGCCCCTCTCATTATATTGTGTGAAACTGGCACAGGAGGTCCTGGTGAAAGGGTGTAATAAGATTGGGCTTTTGCGGCACTTGCAGTCTATAAATGCAACCATTTCCCACAAGTTAATTCCACTTTGAGCTGCTAAACCAGAGCTTTCACATGCCCCCAGCACAGAAACTGCAGAGACCCTGAAGTTCCCAGGTAGCTTCTGTACCTTCATCTACTATAGAATGTCTGCATTGCCTCTTTTGGGTTTGGGTCTAATTTCTCTCTTCTCTCCCTTCTAGGCTGTGCAGCACTGCCAGGATCATGTGTGGCTGTAGCCAAAGAACGGGGAGCCAGCAGCATACAGCGAATAGGGGAGGGTTACACAGCCCTGCCCCACAAACCACTTGCTTGGATTCTTCCTGATGACTGATCATTGTGGCAGGGGATGAGGGAAACCATGAGGCTCTCATACTCTCAACTATTACAGTTATGCCTCTTCCCCCAATTTGTGTTTGATTTTATTTATAAAAATATTTATATAGCAGGGCAGCATAGAGCAAAATTTACAAGAGAAAGAAAACACTATTAAAACCATTCCAAATGATCATGAAAAAGGCAGGTGGATCTGAAAAGCTTAAACTGATGAACAGGCCTGTTGACATTTTAAAAAGTCTTCAAGAGACTCCAGGAGGCAAGGATACCCACCTAATTTCTGTTGGAAGAGTCTTCCGCAGCATGGGTCTGATGACACTAAATGCCCAACTTCTAGTTGAGACCTGCTGGGCTTCTGTAACACAGGGGACAACTAACAGTGTTCCTCTGGATGACCTCAGTGATTGAGCTGGGATATAAGGGCTCAGGCAATCCTTAAGGTATTGTGGACTCAAGGTATTCAAGGATTTGTATATTAATGCAGGAACCTTGATACTTGGCCCAGCAGATGAGCAGCCAGTGTAGATGTTTTAACAGAGGTGTTATATGTTGGCAGCCATTTGCCCCCATTGGTAGTCTAGCCATTGCATTCTACACCAGCTGGAGATTTTGGATCGAGCCTAAGGGCAGCCCCTCATGCAGTGCATTGCAATAATCCAGTCCTGAGGTCACTAATGTACATGTGAAAAGGATCTAGGAGTCTTGGTTGACCACAAACTTGACATGAGCCAGCAGTGTGACACGGCAGCTAAAAAAGCCAATGCAATTCTGGGCTGCATCAATAGGAGTATAGCATCTAGATCAAGGGAAGTAATAGTGCCACTGTATTCTGCTGTGGTCAGACCTCACCTGGAGTACTGTGTCCAGTTCTGGGCACCACAGTTCAAGAAGGACACTGACAAACTGGAACGTGTCCAGAGGAGGGCAACCAAAATGGTCCAAGGCCTGGAAATGATGCCTTATGAGGAACGGCTAAGGGAGCTGGGCATGTTTAGCCTGGAGAAGAGGAGGTTAAGGGGTGATATGATAGCCATGTTCAAATATATAAAAGGATGTCACATAGAGGAGGGAGAAAGGTTGTTTTCTGCTGCTCCAGAGAAGCGGACACGGAGCAATGGATCCAAACTACAAGAAAGAAGATTCCACCTAAGCATTAGGAAGAACTTCCTGACAGTAAGAGCTGTTCGACAGTGGAATTTGCTGCCAAGGAGTGTGGTGGAGTCTCCTACTTTGGAGGTCTTTAAGCAGAGGCATGACAACCATATGTCAGGAGTGCTCTGGTGGTGTTTCCTGCTTGGCAGGGGGTTGGACTCGATGGCCCTTGTGGTCTCTTCCAACTCTATCATTCTATGATTCTATAATGCATGGAATGCAGAGGCCAGGCTACCCCAGTTCAGAAATAGCCAAAGTTGCTCCTAGGCACAGTGGTTGCTTGGGCCTCTAATGACATGGATGTAATCCAGGAGTACCACTCCAACCCATGGACCTGCAACCCTCACCAGAACAGACACATGAACCTCCTACCCACAGAGCCTCCTTCTTCCCTGGATCCAAACTTAGTTTATTGGCCCTCATTCAGTCCACCACGGCATTCAGCATGTGCCCAGGACTTCCACAGCCTCTCCCGATAATATCTGAATGGAGAAATAGAGCTGCATGTGCTTCAGGACTCAGTATTAGTCTTACCAATAAAAGTTATATCCCACCCTTCCTCCCAAAGAAGCTCCAAAAGTCCTGCTCTCAATAGCTCTATGTAGATATTAAATAACATTGGGGACCAATGTGGAACTCTACAGCGCAAGTGCCAGGGAGCTGAACCCCTCTCCCCATACTGCTCTTGGGATTCAAGCCACACAGGTAGGAACAAAGCCACTGTAAATGGGCCTCCGATGTCCATCCTGAGCAGTTGGTCCAGGAGGATACTATGGTCAAACTCTTGGTCTAATTTCATACGTGTCTGAGCATGAAGCTGCTGCAGCAAAGGGAACCAGAAGACCATGCTCCAGTTTTCAAGCATCATCAATTCAAACATTTGTTGTTAGCAATACCTCAGTGAGACACAAGTTCTGAGATGCTATTTGATGGTTAGAACTCTTGTATGAAAGTTGTAACTACAGTGGTGCCTCGCAAGACGAAATTAATTCGTTCCGCAAGTCTCTTCGTCTTGCGAGTTTTTCGTCTTGCGATGCACGGTTTCCCATAGGAATGCATTGAAAATCAATTAATGCGTTCCTAGGGAAACCGCCTTCAGACCAGGTCCGGGGACAGTCTGTCCCCGGACCTCTTCTGAAGGCTGGGGGGGGGGGGACAAGGGCTTTTCTTCCAACCCCCAGCATTTAAAAAAACCCCAGGACAACGGAGGACTTCTCCGCTGTCCGGGCGATCTTAAAATGCTGGCGGGCGGCATTTTAAAATCTCCCCGGACAGCGGAGGACTTCTCCGCTGTCCGGGGCGATTTAAAAGCCCCTGGGAAGGCAGGCAGGGGGGACAAATACTTTTACCTTTACCTTTATTGTGGCAAGGGACGCGGGCAAGGGACGCGGGTGGCGCTGTGGGTTAAACCACAGAGCCTAGGACTTGCTGATCGAAAGGTCGGCAGTTCGAATCCCCGTGGCGGGGTGAGCTCCCGTCGTTCAGTCCCAGCTCCTGCCCACCTAGCAGTTCGAAAGCACCCCTAAGTGCAAGTAGATAAATAGGTACCGCTTACCAGCGGGAAGGTAAACGGCATTTCCGTGTGCTGCGCTGGTGCTGGCCCGCCAGAGCAGCTTTGTCATGCTGGCCACGTGACCTGGAAGTGTCTTTGGACAGCGCTGGCTCCCGGCCTCTTGAGCGAGATGAGCGCGCAACCCCAGAGTTGGTCACGACTGGCCCTGACCGGCAGGGATACCTTTACCTTTACCTTTATTGTGGCAAAGGAGGGAAGGGGTGGAAATTAATAACAACTACAGAGAGTGGACATGGCCTAGGGATGTCATTGATGCGTGGCCCCATTCACCCTTCAGCCACACTCACTTTAGCCATCACTGCACTTGCTCATCACGTGACCATTTCTGCTGAATGCTAGTCCAGTTTTCAGCAAAAGAGTTTGCTCTGGAGAAAAGACATACCATATTAGAAAACCAAGTATACATATTTAATGCACACAGGACTCAGAAGTAGTAGCCTTGAACAAAACACAAGGGAAAGGCCTTCTCCTGTCGCCCCCTGAAATTGATTTCAGCACTAGGTAGACTTGCTGGACAGTGAAATGGGATGCAGAGTTAGCTGTGCCCAAAGAAGTCGAGAAAATACACTCTTGCCCTGTCTTCTTGCTAGTTCTTCTCCAGTGAGAACATAGCCAGGACTGAGCTGCCAAGTGGCACCAAGGAGTCCATTCCCTGCTGGGCTGCTTAATGAACAGAGCCAGGAACAGGAAGAGTGAGGCTTCTAAAAGACAACACCAGCTTGACTGACCGAACACCAAACACCAGTCTCCATTTCACAGTAGAGGTGATGCTGTGATTGCATCTGCATCCTTCTGGCGCTCTCCGTTTCCCTTTTCAAGCCCCTTGCTGGTTGGTCTCCTCTTTGCTATCTCGTCTTTTCCAGATCTACGGAATCGAAAAGTATGGTAAGCAGAGATTGCATGCAATCAAACTTTGTTGCCTAATTCAGCTGTCTGTGCAACTGCACTCAGGCTTCTTTTTATGCCACGGAAAGGAATTACTCCTTTTAGAGCCAGACTGATTCCAGCCCACTTGTTTAGGTTTTATGTTTTACCCCCAACAGCAAAATCCGCAAAGCTTGCACACAGAGGGAGATGTCACCAGCAGGCACCTCATTGCTGCTTGTCTTGGGACCCTGCAGGGCCTTTTTGTGCTCTTGAGGGCTCCCTGGGACCTTACGGTGGCAAAAGGCACAGCAGGTGGTTTCCATGGGATTTCACTACCTAGCAAAACTAGAGCTCCCTTCAAAACCCCACCACCACCATCACCAAAACCCAGTACTAACCTGAATGTAAGCCTCAGAGAGGGTGATCATCTGGGGAAGAATGTCTGTCACCTGCAAATCCTGCAGCTCATACCACTTGCCTGTGCCCTGCAACACCAGGAAAGGAAAGCCACATCAGGAGATAGGCTAGCAAGGAGAACAACATGGCAAAAGAGTTTGCTGCTGGAACTCAGACCAAGTTAAAGCTGCATTTTGAATGCCACTTTCAAAATCTCAGGAGTCAACAACACCAAGTCTGAGATAAGACTCACGTGGTGCAATACATGGTGCAATGGACCCAAGACTCACATGGTGCAATACATGTATCCGGTAGGCCCCTTCTGTTGGTTTCCCATCATGCACGATGTTTGCGATGAGATCATAGGTTGTGTTCTTATGTACAGCCTGCACTTCCTCAGACAGGTATTCCCGGAGATCTACATTCCTACAGCAGGAAGGGAGGCAAGTGAGAAACTGTAAGATACAGGAGTGCCTGCAGCCTCCCTTTTGAAAGGCAGAGGCCCATACAGTTCAGAAAGTTGCCTGCCAGCCTTGAATGGTCATCCCAACATGCTCAGCCCAGGAATCCTGCTTGCTGGGCTCGAGTGGTGGTGGTGGTGGGGCAGCCACCACGTGAGCTGCTGCAGTGCATCCTGCAAAAGTCACACTTGCATGGGAGAAGCCCACTGGAAGGGGGCTGTTGACAGCTACACACTTTGACTAGTAAGCAAGCCAAAATGTGTGGACCCCTGCCAAATAGAGCGCCTTCTGCTTCAGGTCTGATAGCCTGGTTCAAAGTTTGCAACGTCCAAGGGTTAGTAACAAATATATAGGTTTGTATGCTGAAAGAAACAGGAAACAGAGAGAAGGTGCGACCTCCTTTACTTGACAGTTTCAAGAGCCAGTGTCCAGTTATTTGAATGCCAGCATGGGATGCGTCAAAATTGTGAGAACCAGGAGACTAACTAAAGTGAAATGCGGGAAAGGCTCACTCCTGCTGAGACCCTGCTCAGAATGCTGTAGGCGATACTCAGAAGTGTACAGTAAGAGGCAGTGTCTGTGCCAGCAGCTACAATCACCTGTAGAGCCATTGCCATAAACTAGTTTTAAAGAAGGGGCTAAGAGGGTGGTATACAGGCAGCTCTCTCCCACCCCAAGTGGGCTGCCAGTGAATGGTTTCCACTGTCACTACTTCCAGAAAATGGCTCTCTGGCCTCTGAATTGATAGGCAGCTGCAGAAAGGAGAGAAACAAGCTATTAACTTGGTGGTAGTAATGGTAGTTCCTGACAGTAATGCCCCCCACTGCCTCTGCACTGAGAATGTCAGTGCCCCTGCTTGATGAAAAGCAGCTTGATGAAAAGTGGTGTGCAAATACTTGAAATAAAAATGGAAATTAAAATTCTTGACATCCCCAGGTATTATTATTTATTTAGAGCATTAGTACTTCGCTCTTCATCCCCAAAGGCTCCCAGAACAGCTTAGTAAAGGTAAAGGTAAAGGTACCCCTGCCCAAACGGGCCAGTCTTGCCAGACTCTGGGGTTTGTGCGCCCATCTCACATTTATTGGCCGGGGGCCAGCGCTGTCCGGAGACACTTCCGGGTCACGTGGCCAGCGTGACAACGCTGCTCTGGCGAGCCAGAGCCGCACACGGAACGCCGTTTACCTTCCCGCTGGTAAGCGGTACCTATTTATCTACTTGCCCCCGGGGGTGCTTTCGAACTGCTAGGTTGGCAGGCGCTGGGACCGAGCAGCGGGAGCGCACCCTGCCGCGGGGATTCGAACTGCCGACCTTTCGATCGGCAAGCCCTAGGCGCTGAGGCTTTAACCCACAGCGCCACCCGCGTCCCCAGAACAGCTTACATACAATCAAAATAAGACAGTCCCTGTCCACAGGCTTACAATCTAAAAAACATGACATACATGGCCAGCTGCTGGCACAGTTCCGGGGCAGAAGGTGCTTGATGGAGGCAGCCTCTCACACCAGAGCCAATGGAGTGAGCTCTGCTTTGCACTCGGGGGGAGGAAAGACTGCTGGGGGAAACTCTGGAGAGTCCTAGCCAGTCAGTGTGGACAATACCAAAGTAGATTGACTAATGTTCTGCCTCAATATAGAGGCCTTCCGCAATTTGATGCTGTCAGGTGTTTTCAACTACAAATCTCATCAGCCTCAGCAAGAAAGGCCATATAATACTGGAGCTGATGAGAGTTGTAGTCCAAAACACTGAGAGCACCAGGCTGGGTTAGGTTGGTATAAAGCAGCAGGGGTAGGCAAGCTAAGTCTCGGGGGCTGCCTTCTCAATCAGGCTCACGGACGGTCCGGGAATCAGCATGTTTTTAGATTAGTAGAATGTGTGCTTTTATTTAAAATGCATCTCTGGATTTTTGTGGGGCACAAGGAATGCATTCATTTTTTTCTTCAAAATATAGTCCGGCCCCCCACATGGTTTGAGGGACAGTGGACTGGCCCACGACTGAAAAGGGTTGCTGATCCCTGGTATAAAGCAGCACAATGGCAACTGGTCATTTTAAGAACTCTAAGAAAAAGTGCCTGGGTTTTCTTTTTCCCTTCTAAACCATTTTCCTTTCTGTGTTTTGTCTTTCGGATTTTAAGTCTGAGAGCAGGGACTGACTCAACACTGATACCTGCAGGCAGCTCTGGGAGCCTTTGCATCAGACAGCACCTCAAGTTCATGAAGACAAACCAGGACACATCCCATACAGAAAGGCAGCACCTACGTGATGGGAAAGTTGACAATGGTCGGGTTCTTCTCCACAAAGAAATTGTTTTTGGTGAACCTCTTGATGCAGAAGATGAGGTAAGGAGGCAACTTGGTCAGCTGGAAACGCTTTAGGAAGTTCTCCTTATAGGTTTTATATTCCTGAAGGAGAGAAAAACAATGCTTGGAAACATACTTTTCTCAGGGAATCTTGCACTGTGCTGAACTCTGCAACTTTGGGATCTCTTTTCAACTAGCATGATTGCCCTGCATCTACCCAAAGCACCACTTTTAAGTCAGAGAAAAGTAAACCATGTTTAGGCACAGAACTAGAACACTGGGCTTCCCTTGATAATCCCCGCTTGGCCCAGGGCACTGAAGCCCACCTTCCCCACCCTGGACATCCCCTCCCAATGCTTTGGACTATGACTCCATCAACCCCAGGCACCACAGCCGCGCTCCATTCTTATAGCTGTACAAAATATCTGGAGGGGTACATGGCTGGCAAAGTCTGCCCCAAGTGAGCCCTTCCCCCAAATGGGAATCCAAATCTCAAGAGTTCTCTCACCAAAAACTTCAACATTCCCTTTTTGTGGGATCTTACTTGGGATTGTTCTAATAAAAGCCAGCTTGTTCCTCCCTTCTGCACCCCAGTGCCCTTTGTTTCCCTTGTTATTTTACTGATTGCATTTACATCCTCCACAGTCTCGTGTTCCCCCTTTCAAGCCACATTTTTCTCCACTGATTAATGAGAGTGTCACGATACCAACATTTGGAAGGTGTGATGCCTGAAGTCAGCACCACGGACCTCTCAATCTGGATTGTGGCTTCCAGCTCCAAGCCTCCTGGGTGGGGGATGTGGGTGTGGAAGCAGAGAGGGGGGAATGTATAGTTACCTTCTCTGTAATTCCGTTGAACTTGGCCAGGATGTTGAAAAGCGGTACTTGGGGAATGATGAGTTGCTCTTTCTCGTCCTTGTACAGGGGAGCTGTGGGGAGGTCCAGGGTTAGATACATGAAAGTGGATTCCACCATTTTCTCCTGGTATTCGTCATTCTGGAGCAGCTGCTCCTTCTCCTCTGCTGGCTGAGAGAGGGAGACACAGAGAATGAGAAAAACAAAGCAGGTGGTGCAGGAGAAAAAGACTTGTGGCAGACACAGCTGGATGCAAGGCTCCAGTAAGAAAAGTGTGGGGAACCTTCAGGCCACCAGACTTTGATATATACAGAAGTGTTTACTGACTGCCTACAATGGTGTTTCCCAAACCTTAGTTCCATAAACTCATCCCCCCAGTGCCCCCTATACTATTAAAAGCATTATTTAGAATAGTAGTTTGCACAACCCACTAAGAAAGATTGTAAGACAATTCAAAACAGTGGCAACTAATTGCACATTTATTAAAAATGGTATTAAACCTATTTAATTTAATCAACTCAACAAAGCTGATGACCTTGATCCAGTGATACCAGCTATTCAAAGTCTGATAGCCATCTATACCTCCAGCGCCTCCATGTAGCCTCCTCATTATTTATTCTTCATTAGATTTGTATACCCGTAAAACTCAGGGCAGTTCACATAACATTACAATATGAACACAAAATACATAATAAAAACAAAAACAAACTGATAATCCCCCCTTCCACAACACATTTAAAAGGGATCTCAATCAGTCAAAGGCCTGGGTAAAGAGGAACCTATATGCCTGGTGCATAGATGTGTATAATGAAGGTGCCTCCCCAGGGAGGCCTGGGAAGAGCATTCCACAAGCAGGGAGCCACTGCAGAAAAGGCCCAGACCTCAGGGTCCAGGTAGGTTCAAATGGTCCTGAGGTCCTGCAGTCCTGAGATATTTCAGGCTCTTGGTGTCCCCCTGGTAACCCCACTCCTCCCAGAGGATGGTATTGCCCACTTTGGAACCCACTGATGTACATGGTCAAACACAGACTTAGGACTGCTTGTGGGTGTCTAGTGTCGCTAATTAAACTCTACAACGCACTTTACTGCAACAATAGGCTCAGCAAGTATTAGCCACCTCTCACCATCAAGGTTTTCCCGACCCTGTGTGCTTTTCCCTTTTGTAAGCAAGAATCTAACCATACAATAAAGAACTTACCAGATCAGGGTGTGGCAGTTTCTTGGTGAATATCCGCATCGAGCCCTGGAAGACGTCTGTCACAATGGCTACAGACATAAAGAACAAAGCAAAGGAAGTTGCTTTTCATCCTTTCATAGCCCAACCTCCTCAAAGTTTGATATACAGTGGTACCTCAGGTTAAGAACTTAATTCGTTCTGGAGGTCCGTACTTAACCTGAAACTGTTCTTAACCTGAAGCACCACTTTAGCTAATGGGGCCTCCTGCTGCTGCTGCGCGATTTCCGTTCTCATCCTGAAGCAAAGTTCTTAACCCAAGGTACTATTTCTGGGTTAGTGGAGTTTGTAACTTGAAGCGTCTGTAACCTGAGGTACCACTGTATATGCTTCTTTGTTATACTAATTATTCTAATAGTTTATGTTCCATTTTCTTCTGCTTGCCATTAGTCGCTTTGCAGTTCTCTCAGGAAGGAAAAGGGGAATAAAAGCAATAAATGCAATGAAAAAGACAGTAAAGGTTAATGCCAGCCCATTCTTTGTAGTAAGACATTCAGGGACCCTTCCACTGGTCCCACCTGTGGTAAGGTGTAAATAGACTGTCCTTTTCGGTTGTTGCACCCAACTCTGGAACTCACTCCCAAGGGAAGCTTACTTGACAGTCCCTTTGCTCAGGTGAATACTTAAAAAAATATAAAAAATCACCCAGGTCGTTTAGTTTTGACTGCCTGATTTCAAATGGCTACCTGTAGTACTGCATACATCTTTAATGATGTTGTATCTTTTCCTACATTTTGAGCAGCTGTATGTATATCTGAAACACAGCACACGGGTTATTGCAGGGGTCTCAACTTCTTTTACTTACTCTTTTTCTTCTTCTTTGTCCCCCCAAGAGCAGAATGCAAGGCATTCAGGAACCAGGACAGAAAGTCAACCCCATCACCTGCAACGAGGGAAAAGGTAGAGATGAAGAGCATGAAAAAGTGACAACTTCTGAAGGCAGTTCGAGGTAGAGCAGGGCTGCAAGTCTAGGACACTGCTGGGCACAAGGACTCTCACCTCTTCGGCAGCCTTCCGTAACCAGACCTTTTGGACTACAACTCCCATCAGCCCCAGCCAGCAAATGGAAGGCACTGAGGCAGGGAAGTCTGCTCTACAGTTAAAAGCCAACCTCCTTCCTATGAGGTGCGCAATCATGAGCTTCAGTCCTAGCAAAAGAAGGGGCCAAGGCACTCAGCATTTACAAGTCCTCCCCCTCTTGTTATTTATTTACACTCCTTTTCTTCTCCAGAGGCATCCAACCATGCAAGAAGAGGAAGGAAATGCTGAGTGGGATAGAGAAAGGGCCTGGGGAACAGAGGGGTGAAAAGTAGGTTGACAAAGTGGAGCAACAGTTGAGTTGAACTGAAGGTGGAAAAGGCAGGCAACGGTTTGGAGAAAACCACTAGAGCTATGAACAGAGGTCCTAGAAGGAGGGTTCAGAATGTGGGGAGGGCAAATAATGAGAAATGCTTATCAGGTACTGTGCAACTTCCTGGGAGGAAGAGGAAGATGAAATCCATTAAAATAAATAAAACCCTCTAGAGAGTTGCCTGCCACTACAGTGGTACTTCTGGTTAAGAACTTAATTCGTTCTGGAGGTCTGTTCTTAACCTGAGTACCACTTTAGCTAATGGGGCCTCCCCCTGCCACCGCACCGTGATTTCTGTTCTCATCCTGAAGCAAATTTCTTAACCTGAGGTACTATTTCTGGGTTAGAAGAGTCTGTAACCTGAAGTGTCTGTAACCCAAAGCGTCTGTAACCTGAGGTACCACTGTATTTAAGAGTAGCTACATCTGATAAAGGTGGCCACCGCAGCGTTCCTCTAATCTCTTAGTACCAGCAGAACACAAGAAGCCCCCCCCCCATGTCCCACCTTGCTTGGTGATCTGGAAGTTCTTCTTGCTGCAGAGAACTACAGCCTGCAGCATTTCATGGGGGGAGACGTGAGCTTTGAAATTTCGAGGATTCCATAGTTTCCTCATGAGCTCTCCAAACCTCTGAACCAGCAGAAACATGATGTCTCCTGGAGGGCGCTTGATGTTCTTGTAGTTCTCCTCCTCCAAAAAATAATTCCGCAGTGGTGGGACATTAGACAGGGCCTAGGCACGGAGAGGTTAAAGATCAGGGACAAAATACTCCACTTATGTCAAAGTACAGCCTCTCCCACCACAAAAACTTATCAGGTTAAAAATCTAACATTCTGTAACCCACTCAGTTAATTTAAGATACAATACAAATATCAGAGTGCCATCCCAAGTCCACCATATCACCTTGCTCCATTTAATTTTAATCATTGTGTATTCCAGTCTTCCCATGCATGATGCCCTCAAGATGTCTTGGGCAACAACTCCCAACAGCCCCAGCCAGCACTGCTGTATGATGGTGGGCTGAAAGAGTGTCATGCTGACTGGGGATGATACGGGGTTACATTCCAAAACATCTCAAAGGCTTAGGTTTGGGAAGGCTGGATTATTCCCTTTCACCCATTGTATCATTTTAATCTGTGAATTATAGGAACTCCAACATTAAATTTTGTAATCCTGCCAGGCACCAATAAGAAAATAGTAGCACTAAGTACTGTATTTTTTGCTCTATAACACGCACCAGACCATAACACACACGTAGTTTTTAGAGGAGGAAAATCCGTAGGCATGCCACCCGTAGGCATTCCCTCCATAACACGCACAGACATTCCCCGTTACTTTTTAGGAGGAAGAAAGTGAGTGTTATGGTGCAAAAAATACGGTAACTGTTATGAAGGCATGAATGATGATTGCCAGGCACAAACTGAACATGCTCAGCTGGTAGTGAATGAGACTCCTCACCTCAGGGCCATGGGTTTGAGCCCTATGTAGTGCAAAAGATTCCTCATGGTTCCTTCCAACTCTATAATTCTATGCCCAAACCCACCCTGCCCATTATCTTGAATTCAGTGTCTGTATTTGAGCTGGCAGCACCAACAGTTCAGATACAAGCAAATAAGATGTTCAAGTATCTGGAAGAAGTCTGGGTTCACCAGGCTGTTAGACACGTAAACAACCACACAAACCATACTGCATATTCTTTGGCCTCAGCATTTTGTCTCTGACCCGGGGTCAAGTCAACAAGCAAATCCCAGCAACACAATGGAGCAATATTCCTTTACATGGAGAAGTTTACACTGACATTATAGTGATGAATTTCCTAGCCACTCAATGCTTCCAAGAAAAAAGGAGAGTTGTGAAAAACGATTCCATTCTCAAAAGAAAACTTGTGGAACTAAAGCAGTTTTTGGAAAACAGAACAGATTTCTGACAGCTGGCTAAGACTACTGTGTGTACTTTCAATACTTAGAATTATAGGCTTGGAAGGGACCCCTTTTCCCGCTGACAAGGCAGAAAACCCAACTATTATAACCTTCCCTAATGTGTGGCCATCAAACCTCCCAAACCTTCAGTGTAGTATCACCCTCTTCTCCATTTCAAAGATGTCACAGTACCTGGAGAATCGCATTAGCATAATCATTTGCTTTGATGTTGTTCAATCCCACAATGCCCGGCAGGTATGTGGTGCCATCATAGGCTCGAGAGAGTTTGGCTTGCTTATCCAAGTTGGAAATGTGTTGCTTGGTGAAGGTGGGCTTCAGGACATACTGTGGGGGGGAGAAGATAAACAGGACTGAATATGCTGCTGAAAATTCCGGCTTGACGTTTATGTTAAGATGAAGGGTTTTTTTTATAAAAAAAGAATTAGTTAAGACTTAGTTCTTACTAGATTAAAACAAAGTCTACAAAAATACATATCTCTAAAGTTCCATTCCGGACATATGTGAGACATGCTCAGGTAAAGACAACTTTCTGGGGCACAACAAAAACTGCCTCTGAAACGAGGGTTGGGGGCAGCAGAAAAAGCACACGGAAGCTTAATGTGGCAGAGTCACAATGTCTGGCAAGAGCCTACTGTTTCCACCCCCACATCCTTCATAGGGAAGACAACATACGGTGATATCCTCAAGTGAAGAGTCAATGATTTCATAGTTGTCTGGCAGACAATAGAACTTCAAGGTGTGAAGGTTGAGGAAGACGTGATGGCTGAACTGTACACTGTGAATGTAAGCATGGGATTTCAAGCCCCGACCTGCAAAGAAGACAGGAGGCAAGCAAGAAACAAACTGTGAATAAGACAGGATTGCAGTATTGGCTTCTAGTAACGGAACTTCCCTGAGCAATCCTAAGAACTACCCATGGATATTTGTTATCTGTATTATACAGTGCTTGTGGTAGTAAAGCCACAGTGATACCATTAGCTGGTGGCAAAGAATGACCAGCTGTTTTGGGAACTAAATAACTTCAAATCCACATGGAAGGGAAAGTTTTCAGCTTGGTTAGGTTTAAAACCTCCCAAAGGTAGGCTGTGGACTTGAAAGAAGTCCAGATTTAAGGAAATTAATAGTGAGGAGGTTCAAAGGCAAGGAAGATGAAGGAAGAGAGCAGCAAGGATTCAGAAAGCGGAACCAAGCTGGTTGGGAAATGAAGCTTGAGAAAAAGGGCTGAGGCAACAAAGAACTGAGAGAAGATGCATCATGTTTAATAGGCTGGAGGACTTTGTGCAAGTGAGGGGGAAAGTGAGCACCAGCGAGCCTGGGCAATGGAAGCGTGGCTGAAGGAAATGGCCCAGGGCAGTCAATGGCCTGGACTGCAATGGATAGTTGAGACAGAGATGAAGAAGTGAAGAGGAAACGAGAAAAGTAGACCTATTTGTAGAGGGGCAGCCAAAGGAGGTTTGGAAGGCTGGGGATTATGCACCAGAGAGGCACAGAGTTGCTAGGATTGACATCTAGACCCTGATGGGACTGTTGCCACCTCTGACTTCCGTTGCCACTGCAGCATTGTGATCAGCCAACTTGAAGAACCAACCAAGGGTAGATTAAAGCCTGCATTTCAAATGCTGATTTCAGCAGATCAGTTTATTCCATGACTGCAGGCTTCTAGCAGTATAGTAAAAAGATTATAATAGATCACCATCACCCCAGCTTCATTTGTGAGATCTCTTTGATCATAAGAGCCACATTAGCAGTAACGTCATGCAAGGCATGGATCACAAAGTCTTTATTTCACATTACAACTATTCCTGCTAGTTTGGTCCCAGGTTCATTTGCCACAGAGGTAGTGTAGTCGCACTGAACTGGTATTCTGTCTGTAAAGGAAGCATATAATGCCAAAGCATACTTACCCTGAAAATATTTCCCACACACCAAACAAGCATAAACGTTGATATGGGAGAGCGAGATTGAACACAGCTTCTCAAAGTCAAAGTCGAGAACGCTCCTACAGTGGCAGAACATTGGTAAATTAATCCCACCAGACAGATACCCCAATCAAACACTATTCAACTTAATCCAGGAGGAAGCCAGCATGGTCCACATGACACTACACAAAAAAACCTGGACTATAAAGGTACTGCTCAGCTGTAGAGTTTGGAGGTTTTTCTTGTGGACAAAAAGCCACCTTTGCTTTGTATAAACATACAATGCACTAAAGTGTTTCTGTACCATGGTGTATATAACCCATAACAACCTCAATTTAGATCCAATAAGTAAATATTACATATATTTCAGTAAGTCTTGTTTAGTTTACTAATTGTTCCCCACAGTTTGATCATTTAAAGAAATTCTACATCTTTGCTAAAGTTGCAAACTGCCTATTTGAATTTTTCACCACCACCACCATGGTTTTAAATCTCTGCATGTGCATTGCTACAATATATACTGCTCCCTGCTTTGCTTCATCTCGGTACTGACTTGTTTATGGTGTCCAAGTATGGGCAGTGCCTGCTCCGTCGGTCCTCTGGGTCGAATCGACCATATTTCACTGAAAGAGAGGACCAAACAAGAAACATGCTATACTGACATTCTTATAGATATATGTATAGATATAGATACACACACACTTAAATTTAAATGAATATATATATGAGATATGCTGGAGTCTTTAGCATGAAAGAATAAAAAGCATACAGAAGTAGTTTTAAAATATGCAGTAATTTGAACTACTGTAAATTGAACTTGTCCTTGGCCAAATAATTATTTGTATTGATTAGCTTCCTTGGTTACTCTTTTCAGCAGCAAAGTGACACAGAAGAAGCTAATAGCAGAATAAAAACACACCACAGCAACAGAAAACCAGTGTATTAGAATCCCCTGTGCAAATTTATCTAAGATAGCAAAAAAGGGACTTTAGACCTTTATTCATGCAATTTAACCCCTTACAGTGGGATAAAGATGCACTTTCAATAATTGTCAATAAGCATCCTAATACTGAATACATGATCACAGTAGTGTGTGCTTAAGACAGCAACTATCTAAGAATGAAAGCATCAACCACTTCAATTGTTGTCATTAACACTTGTGCCAAGTATTGATCATTAGCTTGGCTTTAACCAGATGAAGAGCCTGACATACAGGTGAAACTTGAAGAATTAGAATATTGTGGAAAAGTTCATTTATTTCAGTAATTCAACTTAAAGGGGAAACTAATATATGAGATAGACTCATGACATGCAAAGCGAGAGATGTCAAGCCTTTATTTGTTATAATTGTGATGATTATGGTGTACAGCTGATGAAAACCCCAAATTAACAATCTCACAAAATTAGAATATTAAATGAAATCAGCAAAACAAGGATTGCAAATAGAGCAATATTGGACCTCTGAGAAGTAGAAGCATGCATATGTACTCAGTACTTGGTTTGGGCCCCTTTTGCATCAATTACTGCCTCAATGCGGTGTGGCATGGATGCTATCAGCCTGTGGCACTGCTGAGGTGTTATGGAAGACCAGGAAGCTTCAATAGCAGCCTTCAGCTCTTCTGCATTGCTCGGTCTCATGTCTCTCATCTTGCACTTGGCAACGCCCCATAGATTCTCTATGGGGTTCAGGTCAGGTGAGTTTGCTGGCCATTCAAGCACAGCAATCCCATGGGCATTGAACCAGGTTTTGGTACTTTGGGCAGTGTGGGCAGGTGCCAAGTCCTGCTGGAAAATGAAGTCAGCATCCCCATAAAGCTCATCTGCAGAAGGAAGCATGAAGTGCTCCAAAATCTCCTGGTATATGGCTGCGTTGACCCTGGACTTAATGAAGCACAGTGGACCAATACCAGCTGATGACATGGCTACCCAAATCAACACAGACTGTGGGAACTTCACACTGGACTTCAAGCATCTAACATTGTGTGCCTCCCCATTCTTCCTCCAGACTCTGGGTCCTTGGTTTCCAAATGAGATGCAAAAGTTGCTCTCATCAGAAAAGAGGAATTGGGACCACTGAGCAACAGACCAGTTCTTTTTATCTTTAGCCCAGGTAAAACGCTTCTGACGTTGTTTCTTGTTCAGGAGCGGCTTGACAAGAGGAATATGACATTTGAAGCCCATCTCCAGGATCCATCTGTGTGTGGTGGCTCTTGGTGCACTAACTCCAGCCTCAGTCCACTCCTTGTGAAAGTCCCCAACATGTTTGAATACTCTTTTCCTGTCAATCCTCTCCAGGCTGCGGTCATCCCTGCTGCTTGTGCACCTTTTTCTTCCACACTTTTCCCTTCCACGTAACTTTCCATTAATGTGCTTTGATACAGCACCTTGGGAACATCCCACCTCTTCTGCAATTATCCTTTGAGGCTTTCCCTCCTTATGGAGGGTCTCAATGATGGCTTTCTGCACAACTGTCAGGTCAGCAGCCTTCCCCATGATTGTGCTTCCTACTGAACCCGTTGCAGGTGTTATGGATTGAATAGCTACTGCACCTTTTCACAATATTCTAATTTTATGGGATTGTTAATTTGGGGTTTTCATCAGCTGTACACCATAATCATCACAATTATAACAAATAAAGGCTTGACATATCTTGCTTTGCATGTCATGAGTCTATCTCATATATTAGTTTCACCTTTTAAGTTGAATTACTGAAATAAATGAACTTTTCCACGATATTCTAATTTTTCGACTTTCACTTAAAGATTCTATCTGTCCACACTACTAATAAAGAGTTGTGTAGAATTCAAAAGCATGCATAGTGTTTCATCAACTGGGACTCTTGACAAGCTAAATAATTTAAAAACAAAATACAAACTAACTCCACACAGGGGTCACATAAAGGAATAATGGCAGGAAAACAACTCATATTGACTAAGTGGCAACTTATGAAATAGCCAAAGACTTGATATTTACAGACATGGCATCAGCATGGACTGACATTTTTAATTTATGAGCCGTTTACAAACTCTATTGTATTGAGCCACACAGTCAGCCAGAACTATGTGCAACTACTGTACTACTGCTTCTATTTTACCAATAGAGTGGCTAGGTTGCAGGGAGAGATCATAACTCAAACAGAGACAATTCGATCTCCACCTAATCTGGAAAAGACCCCTGCGTGGAACCCTGGAGAGCTGCTAGATTCCTTCTAGGCCAGCGCACTATTTCCAGCTGCAGCTGGACAACCAAAAAGGCAGCTCACAAGCAGAGCGAAAATGCTTTCTGCCCTTAAACGTCCACTACTCTGAAGTATCGTGCATCTGTGCAGGGAGGCTCCAGATACCAGCAAGTGGCATCGGACGCTGTCTCACACCCAGGCTACTTGTCCATCCACCTCTTCTCTGCTCAGACTGGCAGTAGCTCTCTAGAAGCAGCTCCCCCTTTCCTCCGCCAAACCCTTTAAACTGGGGGTCGAGCATGGGGCGTTCTGCAGGCAAAGCAGCTGCTCCACGGCCACCGGCGCGCATCATGTGGCAGTGAGTTCCACAGGTTGGCGCTCGTTGATTGATGGACGGGCGGCTCCTCTCCCCCCCCCCCGCACCCACCGGTGGGCTCGTCGTCGTCGTCCTCCTCGTCGAGGGGCTCCTGCTTGACCCGGGGCTCCTCGTCGGCGGGCTCCCGCTTCACCCGCAGGCCCCGAGGCGCGCCGCCCTCCCCGCCCGGCTCTGGCGGGCCGCGGCTGGACAGCGAGCTCCGCACCGACGGCGGGCGGGAATCCCGCTCCCGCTTCACCCGCCCGGACATCGCCGCGGAAGCGCGACCTTCGCAGGCGCACGCGCAGAGGAGCCTCCGGCGCGCCGTTGTTGCCGTCACGTGGAGGGCAACGGTCGCGGCTACGTCTTACGCGCGTCACTTCAGAGAGCGTCCGCAACGCGCGTCTCCATTCATTTGCGCATGCGCATTCATTTGCCCTTTGCTGTAGCTTCTGTGGAGCTGCTGCGCTGGCGGATCGGAAGCGCGTTTGCTCAGGTGGGCGTGGCTTGAGTCAGCCTTGCTCCGGAGTGAGATGGGCGCCCACATCTGCTCTGTTGCAGAAGGCCAGCAGCAATTTGCAGTGCATAGTGGGCTGCATTACCCGGTGCTTTCTTTCTTATTTATTTTATTCATAAAAAATATTTATGAATATTAAAAAAAAGATATCAAAGCGGTAGCCTTTCCCAAGCTGGTGCCCTGCAGAGGCTGCCTGCCTCAGACAAGTGGCTTGGAGCTCAGCCTCCGAGAATTTGCCTGCTCGTCTTTGAAAGCTGCATCTGATGGGGGCTAGGAAAAGCGGAGGGCTAACGCTGGCATAATAAATTAAGACTTGCAGGCGTTGCATGAAAGGCCCTTTGCAAGGCAAAGCTAATGGCTACAGCGACGGAACAGGAGCTCTCCGTGCTGCAACATTTTGCTGCGCTTGCACTAGTACTGGATATATGTCAGCCGCTTTTGTTCCAATTGCAGTGCCTGGCACTTTCTAGCAGTGGCTCCCAAACTTTTTTCGAGCCGCCGTCCTCAACCCTTGACTTTCTAAACTCACCTCCCAGGGCCTTCCTCTGTAAAAAGCATCTTTTAGAATAGCGGTTTCCTTGCACGACCCCCTAAGGAAGATAACAGCGTGACAAAACTCAAAAACACTCGCAATTAATTGCACACATTTCTTCAATAGCCAATAAAATTATTTCGTTTAATTCGACAAAACTGAGGAACTCGATCCAGGGCTACCAGCTTTTCACAGCCTGACAGTCGTTTATACCTCCAGCGTCCCTTCGCCCCTTAGCGCTACCCCCCAGGGGCATATCCAGGATTTTGGGGGGGCAGAACCCCAGCTATGTATTTTTATGGATTTAGGGGGGCACCTAATTTCGCTATGCCTATGTCCCTCTCTAGGTAAACCCACCACCCGCTTTGACACCACAGCTTTAGAGGAGGCGGCAGAGGAGGCGAAGTGTGGCGGGAAGTTTCCAATAAACATTTAAATATTTTGGTGTAGTGTATAGTATAGTATCTATTATTATTATTATTTGCACAATATGTATAGATATCTTTTGAAAATGGGAGCAAGAGCATCAAGTGGATACTTCTGTCAATCAAGCGGCACTAGCTGTTGTAGCCAATGTATTTCTTGTTGTTGTTTAGTCGTTTAGTCATGTCCGACTCTTCATGACCCCCGGACCAGAGCACGCCAGGCCCTCCTGTCTTCCACTGCCTCCCGCAGTGGAAGACTGTATGGCAAACATTTAAATCAGTGAAAAGATAGAATCTGAGTCCATCATAACAGAGTTCTACCTTCTGGGTAAAATTTATAAACTATTACTCAAATTTGACACCAAGCCCAAACAAGCAAAACCTTATATGACAAAATGGATGCAAAAATTTTAAGAGCAGTTCACAGTAGAACAGTGAGAACAATTATGAATAAAGGAATTAAATTTACTGCAAATTAAGCCCTAAAACAAAATTGGTACAGTGGAACCTCGGGTTGCAGACATAACCCGTGACTGAGGCACGTCCGCAACCCACAGCATTCGCATCCTGAAGCGCCACGTCTGCACAGGCACTGGTGCAATTTGGCGCTTCTGCGCATATGAAAGACCCAGTTCTCTGAGTGCATGTTCTGGAAGTTGGGCAATAGGGGCAGTACAGGATTCCTTTTGGTGTACTGACCAGTGGCAGAAAACTCATTCTGAATTGGACCGGACACAGGTTAGAGCTCAATGTCGAGCCTACCAAGTGGCGTTAGCAACGGCGAATAAGACTTTCTTCACCGCCTCTATTGCATCTACAGAAAATAGTAGCAGGAGACTCTTTCAGGTGGTTTGCAATTTAACGGAACCACCTTTACCACCGGGGCCTTGTAAAGACCCCAAGACCTCCTGCAACGATTTTTCAAATTTTTATGCAGATAAAGTTGCTCATATTCGGAAGGAGGTAGACACCACCGTGGGAGCAGGGTCGGGGCGAGAGAGTGCTAGATCCCTGTCTGGTCAAGTTGCATGGAATCAATTTCAATCCATTACCACCGAGAATGTGGACAGGCTGCTTGGATGCGTGAAACCAACCACCTGTCTCCTTGATCCTTGCCCATCCTGGCTAATAAAAGCAAGCCGGGAAGGGCTGGGCGATGGGCTCTGCGGGGTGGTGAATGCTTCCCTCTGTGAGGGGGCATTCCCAGACCAGCTGAAAGAGGCGGTCATTAAACCACTTCTTAAAAAAACATCTTCAGACCCGGCCAGTATGGCCAACTATCGCCCAGCCTCAAATCTTCCATTCTTGGGCAAGGTGATTGAGCGGGTGGTTGCTGAACAACTCCAGGCACGCCTGGAGGATGCAGACCATTTGGATCCCTTCCAATTGGGATTCAGGTCTCCTCATGGAACTGAAACTGCCTTGGTTGCGACAATCGATCATAACATCCTTCTGGACTGTCTAGAGGAGCTGGGAGCTGAGGGCACTGTTATACAGTGGTTCTGCTCCTTCCTCCTGGGCTGTGTCCAGAAAGTTGTGGTGGGGGATGAGTGTTCAGACTTACTTGTGGGGTGCCTCGGGGTTCCGTCCTCCCCTCCATGCTTTTTAACATCTAAAGGAAGCTGCTGGGAGAGATCATCAGGGGGTTTTGGCTTGGTGTCCATCAATATGCGGATGATACCCAGCTCTACCTCTCTTTCAACTCAGAACCAGTGAAGGTGGTGAAGGTCCTGTGTGAGTGCTTGGAGGCGGTTGGAGGATGGATGGCAGCTAGTGGATTGAGGTTGAATCCTGACAATAATGAAGTTCTGTTCTTGGGGGACAGGGGGTGGGCTGGTGTGAAGGACTCCCTGGTCCAGAATGGGGTAACTGTGCCCCTGAAGGGCCAGGTGCACAGCCTGGGAGTCATTTTGGACTCACAGCTGTCCATGGACGCACAGGTCAATTCTGTATCCAGGGCAGCTGTCTACCAGCTCCATCTGGTACGCAGGCTGAGACCCTACCTGCCCGGAGACTGCCTCACTAGAGTGGTGCATGCTCTTGTTATCTTCCGCTTGGACTACTGCAATGTCCTCTACGTGGGGCTACCTTTGAAGGTGACCCAGAAACTACAACTAATCCAAATGCAGCAGCTAGTCTGGTGACTGGGAGTGGCCACCAAGACCATATAACACATGTCCTGAAAGACTTACATTGGCTCCCAGTACATTTCTGAGCACAATTCAAAGTGTTGGTGCTGACCTTTAAAGCCCTAAACGGCCTCGATGCAGTATACCTGAAGGAGCATCTTCACGCCCATCATTCTGCCCAGACACTGATGTCCAGCACCAAGGGCCTTCTGGTGGTTCCCTCACTGTGAGAAGCAAAGTGAAAAGGAACCAGGCAGAGGGCCTTCTTGGTTGTGGTGCCCGCCCTGTGGAATGTCCTCCCATTAGATGTCAAAGAGATAAACAACTACCTGACATTTAGAAGACATCTGACGACAGCCCTGTTTAGGGACGTTTTTAATGTGTGACTTTTTAATGTATTTTTATTTCATTTTTTTGGGAAGCCACCCAGAGTGGCTGGGGAAACCCAGCCAGATGGGCAGGGTACAAATATATTTGTAGTAGTAGTAGTAGTAGTAGTAGTAGTAGTAGTAGTACTTTGTAGGATTTGATAATCTTTATAGGTCTTTTAAATTTCTTATCTATCTATCTATCTATCTATCTATCTATCTATCCCCTCCCCCGTTTCCCTTTCTGTACTTCCTTATCCTTATAAAATTGAATATATATATATATTTAGAATTTACGGCTCCACAGTTTTCTGGGTCGCCCCATATTCATTACCCAACCACCTATGCTGCTCATGGCCAGATCACTTTGGGGCACTGCCATGCTGTAAAAAGATTCTCATGAACCACAGATCCCCATGGATCCTTAGGTTTTTTTATGTTTGGTCACCCTGAAATCACTATCAAATCACACATGATGTATATGACCACAGAACGAACCACAAAAACCACAGAACACAGCCAAGGAACAAACACTATATTAAATACTTTAATCCTCATGGATCGGCATGATTGTTAAATGGACTCCACCAAATTATATTGTAAGATCACACCAATGTCCATGGAATGACCGAAATACAAACGCTATCTGAAATGGTTCTGCATTAGCAAGAACATTGAAATAAAATGACATTCATATTCATAGCTTCCACTGTGAAGAACTGCACCTGGAAATTTTTGACACTGCTAAACCTCAAGAATGTCCAAGGCAGAGATTGTGATGATCTTACCTGTGAAAACAATCACCTGTCTTGCGTCAATTCAGCTACAAATGGTTTTGGGACAAAAGTTGGTTGCTTTGCAGGGGTAGTAATTATAAATGGAGGTTTAACTGCAAGTTTTTTTGAGAACAGATTTTGTCAGTGCAAACTTTGAAATAGGGGGTTTCCAACGTGGTGCCCATGGGAATCATGTTGCCTGCTGACAGCTTTCCTGGAGTCCACCACGTGTTTTTATAAATAAAAAAAACAGGATTCGTGGTGAATTGTGCCCAGCATGACTTCAGATTGTTCATAGTACATTTGATTGACTACAGGGGCATATGAAGGGGCAGCGTGGTGGTGCCCAGGGGTGCCATGCTGGGGGGAGGGTGACAGTAAGGTCGCTGTACTGGCTGCCGCTCTTGCGGCAACTGTACAGGCAGCCCCTCTCGCAGCGACCGTATGGGCCATACGGGCAGCTGCTCTCGCGGCGACTGTACAGGCTGCTGCTCGCGTAGCGTCCGTACAGGCAGCTCCTCTCACGGAGGCCGTACAGGCTGTATGGGCAGCTGCTCTCCTGGTGACCATACGGGCAGCCATGCATGCACAGTCCGTACAGGACATCATCCAGGACTTGTTACCATATTATAGCTGCCACAAAATCTATCGGCATGCCACCAGAACCAGGGAAGCCTTGCCAGTTGCAGCTCACACAGTTGAAGTGAAATAAAAGACAGAAGAGTAGATCGGGAAGAAAGTTCCCCAGACTGCAGGAAAAGATAACAGTACCTCCAGCATCTGATTCAGTGCAGGCTGCTGAGGGGTTTGACTCCTTAAGATCACCAACTGACTATGAGACACCTGGAAAGCACTCAGCCTCAGATGACCTCCACTCCAAAAGGTGGGAAAGAGGATTTGACAGTGACCAATATTGATTATTTTGATAGCAGCCCCATATTCTCAACACAAAGTGAGAAGTGTTTGGACAAATCACTGATTTGTACATCAGTTCCCCCATGGCACAACTGTACCTTCTCCACACTCAGTCTACAAACCATGGGACTTGGGTTCAGTTGGCAACATCTGTGTGTATGACTATGACATAAACACACTGAAAGGATCAAACTGGATAAATGATCGCATAATAGATGCCTTTCTTGCCTCCAGGGTGATCATGGCCAAAGAGCTAGGTCACAATGGAACAATTTTCCCACTTACCGTACTTGCCACTTCATGCAGATATGTCAAAGATTGCCAGTGCAAGCTCTGAAGAACTGTTTGAGATTTGGAGTGCTAAAGAAAGATGTTTTGATTAATCCAGTAAATGACAGAGAAGTCCACTGGAAACTGATAGTAATCATTTTTAAAAGGAAGACCATGCTCTATCTAGATTCCAAACATGGATTGAACCACTCTGTGATTGATGCAATAACATCCTTCTTAGCATGTCTGTATGAGATGGATTCAAAATATCCCTATATTCATACAAAAGGATATGGCTGCCATTAGGCCCTGGATTGCAAAAGAAATAATACAGTACTGTGGGAAAACCTATTTTGAAGGACAAGACAAATATTTTCAAGTGGAAATTGATGCTGTTCCTCCCAAGAAGAGACAAATCTTGAACGAGAGTTACATTACTGTGTCTCGATCATGCCCAGAGGGATGGAAGGATACACTAACCTATTGCTCAGATATCCTTGTTTGAAGGCTGCTGGTCACTATGTTTGTTGAAGGAAGGGTGCAGGAGGCCCAGTGGTGACCTAACTATGGCTTACTGTGAAGGAAACTGCAAGGACTGGTACCACTGCTTTCGCATAGGCATTGATTCAAAAGATCTTCCAGAGGTTTTTGTGTGTCCAGGCTGTCAATCCACTGTGGCCAAATAGATTTTGAAACTGCGAACTGTCATATTCCACAGGTTGGTATAATACAGCAAAATCCAAACATATAGTTTTCATCACCATGGCAGGGACGGTCCTTTTCCATAGAATTCTTATTTATGGAGTTAGTTTTTATATCCTGCTTTTCTCTACTTGAAGGAGTCTCAAAGTGGCTAAAAATCTCCTTTCCCTTCCACCCCCACAACAGACACCTTGTGAGGTGGGTGGGGCTGAGAGAGTTCAGAGAGAAGTGTGACTGGCCCAAGGTCACCCAGCAGCTGCATGTGGAGGAGCGGAGACGCGAACCCAGCTCACCAGATTAGAGTCCACCGCTCTTAACTACTACACCACAGAAACGTATCTCTTAAAACTCTGGAGCAAGCTGTTCAGTTCAGCCTCATAGTGATACTGATTTGTGGAGGGAAGGTTGGTGATGAGCAAGATCTGTTCCCATTTCCCAACACAGAGACCATAGAGCAGTTTCTTTTGGGGGCTGAACCTGCAGAGTGTTTCTGTTCAGAATTTCCGTGGCAGAAATTGGCTAAGTGCCTTTATAAACATTCAGCTTCTCAAATAGAACCCCATCATGAAACTTTCAGGTGTAGCTGTTGGAGGTGGAGGGCAGAGAAGGTGTCCTTACCTCCCTCCTCCCAGCCTATCATTGCCCAATGGGCTGAATTTCAGGGCTTTTGCATGTAAAGGGCAAGCTTGTTCTTTACTTGTTTAGACTCTTTAAACTTGGAAACAGATATTTGGCTCCATGACCAAAATGACCAAAAGGGTCAGCTTCTAGAGGACTGGAAAGATCATAATTGTACTTCCCCTACCCTCAGCCCTAACTCCGTTGAGTATTTTTTGTTATGAGACTGAGTGTTTGGGGCTGATGCTGTAGCATTCTTGTCTGGGGGCTTGATGGAAAAACAGAAAAGTGACCCTCACCTAACTCTCCAATGCCCTTCAACAAGAATGCTGTAGGAAATATTGCTAAGCCCAAAGGGAGGCAAGAATTTGCTTCAGCTCACCTTGTTAATGGCACAGCAAAAGCTATACGTGTGTCATTCTCAATCAGTCTACTTTCAGAACTGATTTTAGAACCCTCTTATATCAGGCCACATGGTCACTGGAGGTGGCCCCATCATGCAAACATGACTATCCACACAGGGACCATCTATTTTTGTTTTTTTCCCCTGATACTGGATTTTAAGTTACAGTTACATCTTTTAAAACAGCTGCCAGTATATCACACTGTATTCCACTTGCCTTCCAAAGGAACACGTGGCTCTCCCCACATAGCGGGTTAGGTTGAGACTGCTGATCCAAAGTAATCAGTAATTTTTACGGTAATTACAATCCTGCTTTCCCTTGTACCAGCTTACCTTGACTTCAGTAAGGCCTTTGAAAAGGTCCCCCATGATATTATTGCAAAACAACTAGTAAAATGTGGGCTAGACAAAGCTACTGTTAGGTGGATTTGTAATTGGTTGATGGGCTGAACCCAAAGAGTGCTCATCAGTGGCTCACCTTCATCCTGGAAAAAAATGACTACTGGGGTTCCACAAGGTTTTGTCCTGGGCCTGGTGCTATTCAATATTTTTATAAATGATTTGGATGATGGAATAGAGGGTGTGCTAATCAAATTTGCAAATGACTGCAAACTGGGAGGGGTTGCTAATACACCAGAGGACAGGGTCAGAATTCAAAATGACCTGAATAGCCTAGAGAGCTGGGCCAAAACCAACAATATGGAGTTCAATAGGGAGAAATGTAAGGTACTACACCTGGATAGAAAAAAATGAAATGCACAGGTGGGGGACACTTGGCTTGACAACAGTACCTGTGAAAGGGATCTGGGAGTCTTAGTCGACCACAAGCTGAATATGAGTCAACAGTGTGATGTGGCAGCTAAGAATGCCAATGCAATTCTGGGCTGCATCAATAGGAGTATAGTGTCTAGATCAAGTGAAGGAATGCTACCACACTATTCTGGTTGGTTGGTCAGACCACACGCGGAGGAGAAAACTTATGAATGCCCAGAGTGTGGAAAAAGCTTCATTCAGAAGAAGGGATTAATCGGGCACCAGATAATTCATTTGGGGAATACGTCCAGCTAATATTCTTGAAAAGTGCCACATTCCACAGAAAAAGAGGGGGAATTGTTGGTTACATCCTGATTTGCAGTGGAGAACACACACCTTTTCTAGGTCACAAGACATAGGCGGATGGCCAGTTGTTGTTGTTAATTCAAGAAAGTTCTCTGTTGAGGCTTCCTGCCCCAGGAGGGGACAAACAAAACTGCCCACCCACTGCTCTGGTCCCCTTAGATTAGTGACCCTTAGATTAAGACTATCATGCTCCACCCATTGAGCTGGGGACAAATTCATGGAGCACTAGGCCGTGAAGCACAATGGCTTTGCTCTGCCTCCACAGTCCAGAGGCAGAAGGCTTCTAAATCTCAGGTGCTGGAAACTGCAAGGAGGGGAGGGAGGCTGGTTTTACACAGTGGTCCCACTTGCAGGTGTCCCACGGGCGCCTGGGTGGCCCCTCTTGGACGCTGGACCAAATGGGACACTTTTTGTGTCCTTCCATGGGGTGAGTGGAAACTCACAGGGAAACGTATGATGACACACAAACATCGCCAACATCATAGAGGGGATGGAGCAAGGGGAGGTGGCCCTCAGGCGGGTGGGGGGCGGCAAAGGTGTTTTTATTTTGACATCTGCCACCACCCCGTGGGAAATGCAGGAAAAGGAGATCAGGCTGCACAGGTCAGAAGTCGGCGGCCCTGATAGTGGAGCCAGGGAGAGTCCGGCCTGATCTTTGAGAGGTCAATTCCACAGGCATTTGTTGTTCTAGCTCTTAGTATCAGATGCAGCTGGTGCTGAAAAGACCCTCCTAGGATGAGCATTGTGCATTTGGGGTGAGGCTGAGGAACACAGGGAAGGTGTCCTGCAAAATGTATAGGGCAGCCCAGCCCATGGGGCCCCTTCCGGAAGCTGCCGGACTGCAGCTCCTATCCTCTCTGACCCCTGGCCATGCTGGATGGGTCAGAGGGGAGTTGGAGTCCAGCATTATCCAGAGGACACCCCGTTTGAGGCCCCTGATATACAGAGTCCAGCCTGTAAATACAGAACATTAATGCATCAACCCTAAACACTCATAACTGGGCAGAAGCCCCACTCAATGCAATGAGCTTTATTTCTGACAACGTGTGGAGATGGGGAGGCTGTATTTGCAGAGGGCATTTGAAGCTGACGCCCTGTTCAATTTCTTTTTGATTTTCTTCCCATCTGAGGTCTCCAGAGTAAGGAGCTTTCCTGCCTGATGTGGGGGAAGGGGTTCATTTTTTAGTCCTCTATTAATCCAATTATGCATGCATTTTCACAGCTGCATAAGGTCTTGTGGGGAGAGGTTTCGTAGAATCGCAGAGTTGAAAGGGGCCCTGAGGGTCATCTAGTCCCACCCCCTGCAGCGCAGGAAACCTTTGCCAAACGTGGGGCTCCAACCCACAACCCTGGGATTAAGAGTCTCATGCTCTGCCAAATCAGACATCTCAAAAGGAAAACAAGACTGAAGGTGAGGAAAAGATGATTTATTGGGACTGTTAAAAGTGTGACTGTCTCCTTAAGAAGAAGTAAGCTGCAGAGGGAATTATGGGAAAAGGAAGGAAAATGAATCTTCTCAAATTCCCCTTGAAAAACTGCCCAAGGTTCTCCTGGTGGGTAAATGTTTTTTATATCAGTCACTCTGGTCTGGAGAGAAACTCCTGCTGGGCCTGAGAGGCAGATTTAGTCTTCTCAGGAGATACTGAGGGGGGTTTCATTTCCCAACAGAGTAAAGAAAGGGAGGAAGGTCTCTCCAGAGAACGAGGCTCCTGAGAACGTGTAGAGTTCGGCTCCTGAGTCGGCGTCAGAGAAAGACACACGTCCCCCTTCATAGTCCAGAGTCACCCGGATCCTCCTGGGCTCCTCACTCAGGGACAGAGGAGAGTAACGAGGGGAGTGGCAGGCCACGTACCCCCCTCCCGACTTACCCACAGCCCAGATCCCTCTCTCAGGGCTAAAGGGGAAGCAGCGCTTTCTCTCCAGAGACTTCCTGGCAACCCCCAGAGTCCATCTTCCCCCACTTCCCCCAGTGACTTCCCAGAAATGTCTGCCTGCTGTGAATCCCTCGCGTCCCAACACACAAGGCCATTTAATGAATCTCTCAGGATTATAAGGCAGGGCTTGAGGTTTGTCTCCCAATCTCAGGCCTTTCCGATCCTTGGACAGCATGAGTTCAGGATGGGCTGTGTCTGGATCCAGAGTGACATTTGCTGTTGGGGAGAAGATGAGGGAGAGAGAAGATTAGGCAGAGTCAGCAGAGAGAGAGAGATGAACATCCTAATCCAAGAAACACCCCAAAAACCCAGATTCCCTTTCAGGTCAATGGGATTTCTTTTTAATCACATGGGATACTGAGACGCCTCCTTGCAGACTCTCATCAGAATAAATCCTGGCATTTTCTAAGGGGAAAAACCACCCAGGAAACCTTTTACTCAGCTCTTCTGTGTTATCTAAGGGGAAAGAGAGGAGAATTGGAGGAGGCAGGAGAGGAGAGAAGCTGCTTTCCTCTGACAATCTCTGTGGGAACTGGCCTTTGGGGACCTCTGGGTTGGGCTGGGGGAGGAGGACCCCCTGTTCTAATAATAATAATAATAATAATAATAATAATAATAATAATAATAATATCATCAACATTTGCATACTGCCCATCATATATAGGTCTGAGGGTGGTCCACAGCATAAAAATACAACAGAAAACCACATAGAGGCTTCCCCTCACTTTTGTGGGAGTTATGTTCTGGGCCCTCGTGCCCAAAAGTGAAAATCGTGTTAAGTGGGGAGCCTGTTTATTCCTGCTCTCCATCTCTCTCACCCACTTGGCCTCTCCTTCCTCCCAACCATCTTGGAAGTTTAGGCCTTGCCACCAGGGAAGAGGAGGCAGGTGGAAGGGCAATTTTACAAAAGACTACTTATTCCATGCTTCTCTTTGGGATTTCATATATAAACCATAAGACTAGTTCCCTGGGGGAAGCGGGGAATAACTCAAAAGGTTACCAGTTTGGGGTTGATACAGTCATGATAGGCAAGTGTAGGGCTGCCCTAATTTGAAGAGCAAGAAAGAGGACACATTGGCCAACTTCGACTTTTAACCATGGATCACTATGATGATTCTCATTTGAAATACCCCTACTATATGTAGGCTATAGAAGCTGTGCTATATTGCTAGTAGCAATGTTCTTAACTTTCAACAACAAAAGAAGAATAAGAATACATATTGCTCCCACACTTGCCACATGAAATATTTGGGCACATGTTCACATCTTTCTGAACGTAAGTGTGCACAGAACAATTTATTAACCTGTTGAACATCTGCATGTGGACTCTCCTTAAGGGCAGGGGGATCTTAACTCTTGCCCTCCCGGACTCCTTCTCCAAGATCTTGTAGCTGAGCCAGCATCCTTTTGGTTCAGCCACAAGAGAAGGGGTTTTTACAGTATGTCGCTAGCTTAAGATGGAGCTTTGTTGTGATTCTCTGCTGCAGATTAGCCTTAGATCTGAATCTAATGCAGGCATAGGCAACCTTGGCCCTCCAGATGTTTTGGGACTACAACTCCCATGATCCCCAGCTAACAGGACCAGTGGTCAGGGATTATGGGAATTGTAGTGCTGAAACATTTGGAGGGCAGAGGTTGCCTATGCCTGCTCTAATGCAATATTAAATTTTTCATGGGTTCTTGTAAACCAAAAAACGGAACAAAAAACCTTGGGGACATTTTGCCAAATTTTAAAAATCTGCCCCGATACAAATTTTAAGAAATTTTGATCATGAAAATAGAAGACATGGCTGGGAAAAAGAGGACACATGGCAACCAGGCCTGAAAAAGGTCAATGATGGAAAAGCAACCCGACTCTCTTTAGGCAGGTGGAAAGCTCTTCCCTCCTCTGCCTGATCATCTATGACATCATAGAATAATAAATAATACTAATACTACTATATATTGCTCCCTTGCTTGCCACATGAAAGTATTTGGGCTCATGTTCACATCTTTGTGAACATAAGTATGCACAGAACAATTGATTAAACTGTTTAATATGTACATATGGACTCTTCTTAAGGACAGGGGGATGTTAACTCTTGTCCTCCTGGACTCCTTCCCCAAGATCTTGTAGCTCAGCAGCGTCCTTTTAGTTCAGCCATAAGCGAACAGATTTTGCTAGCTTAAGATGCGGCTCTCTTGTGATTCTCTGCTGCAGACTAGCTAAGCAAGGTGTCTTAGATCTGAGTCTAATACACTAGAAAAAAAATTGTACGTTCATGTAAACCAAAAAACCAAACAACAAACTTGGGACATTATGCCAAATTTTAATAATTCGCCCGGGCAAAAATTTTAATCATGAAAATAGAGGATGTGAAAGGAAAAAGAGGACATATGGCAACTAGGCCTGAAAAAGGTCACATGATGGAAAAGCAACCCGACTCTCTCTAGGCAGAAATAAAACTCTTCCCTCCTCCCCCTGATCCTTCTGGGCAGTTTCTCTCCCCTCTGTGGACACCTTCAAGTACACCCTCTCTGCCTTTGTGGTACAGTGGTGCCTCGCAAGACGAAAATAATCCGTTCCGCGAGTCTCTTCGTCTAGCGGTTTTTTTTGTCTTGCAAAGCAAACCTATTAGTGGCTTAGCGGTATTAATGGCTAAAAGGCTATTAGCGGCTTAGAAAAAGGGGGGGGGGGCGGACGGAAAAAAATCGCAAGACTCCTTGCAAAGCAAGCCCATAGTGAAATTCGTCTTGCGAAGCGCATCGAAAAACGGAAAACCCTTTTGTCTAGCTGGTTTTTCGTCTTGCGAGGCATTCGTCTTGCGGGGCACCACTGTACAAACAGCAGGGCTAGAGTCTAGCTGTGGATGGTTCTCAATATACAGAAGAGACTCTTGACCCCCATGAAACACTAGTATCCCCCTCCCCCGTGAACTGGGGTCTCCATGTGAAATTTACCTCTCTGGAGACTTCTGAGTGACTGAACATCTGAGGAAGAAAAAGAAAGGCTTAATGGTCTACACTGCAATAGTTCAAAGAAAATCTTTTTACAAAACATCACCATAACATAGCATCTGTTGTTTCCTTATTTCAAGCAAAAGATGACATCATAAAACAAGTAATTGAAAGACAACAACTGTAGGCCAAAGGAATTAAAACAACTAACGTGTTCAGCTGGGATTCCTGCATTGCAAGGGATTAGACTAGATCAGGGGTCAGCAAACTTTTTCAGCAGGGGGCCGGTCCACTGTCCCTCAGACCTTGGGGGGGCGGACTATACAGTGGTACCTCGGGTTAAGTACTTAATTCGTTCTGGAGGTCCGTTCTTAACCTGAAACTGTTCTTAACCTGAAGCACCACTTTAGCTAATGGGGCCTCCCGCTGCTGCCACGCCACCGAAGCACAATTTCTGTTCTCATCCTGAAGCAAAGTTATTAACCTGAGGTAATATTTCTGGGTTAGCGGAGTCTGTAACCTGAAGCATCTGTAACCTGAAGCGTTTGTACCCCAAGGTACCACTGTATTTTTGGGGGGAAATGAACAAAATCCTATGCCCCACAAATAACCCAGAGATGCATTTTAAATAAAAGGACACATTCTACTTATGTAAAAACAAGCTGATTCCCGGACAGTCCGCAGGTGGGATTCAGAAGTAGATTGGGCCGGATCCAGTCCCCAGGCCTTAGTTTCCCTACCCATGGACTAGATGACCCTTGGGGTCCTTTCAAACTCTACTATTCCATGATTCCATGGGGAAATCAGAAATGGTAAACCATGCTATAAAATGGCAGAATACAGCTATTCAAAATCCACAAATGAAATGGGGATCTGTACTGGAGGGCTGGAGGAAGGTTAACATCTGCACCAAGTAAACTGGTGGGAAAAAGCTCTTGAAAGCGGAATTTCCAAGCATGCTGACAAACCAAATTGCAGAGGATGAATCAGCAGAGCTTTGCACTGTACTTCCAAGGGTCTCGTGCAATGGGAAGTCGTCTCTCATGGAATGGGGCTGATCTCATAAGAACAGTGGGAAGTCTCAGGAGATGGGGATGGCTGATGAGGTTGAAACTGAGGAGGCGGCAGCTCAGGCCTTGCTCTGCTGCTGGGAGACCAGACTGGGCAGGAGGTGGAGGAGGGACTGGGTGCTTGCGGGTGCCCTTTTTAACACACTTCACGAGGCGGAAATCCAAGCAAATCTAGAGAAGCCGCAAAAGAACCTCTCCAGATTGTGTGGAGGGAAAACAAAATGCAAGCGAGGTTCCCTATACATGAGAACGCGACAAGATGGACATTGGACTGACCCTGCAGGATCCTCCTTAAGGGCTTTTGTAAGATATCTTAAGGCTCTGAGGATTTTCCCTACAAACAAGCAGCATACAGATTTTAGGAAAGAAATCGAGGGTGAAACCAGGATACTAGTCTATAGGCAGGAATGGAACTCAGACTAGTGTTCAGGTTCTTTGCAGGGACAATCTCTGCCCCCAATCCAAGCCTTCAACCTCCCTCCCAGTTCATTCATGGGACAGACAAAGAACCCAAACACCACTAGAGGACTGTTTCCCAGAGTGACGCCATTGATGGGGGTCCCAAAGTCTGCAGAACAGACGGTTTAACACCATGAAATATCAGTCCCCATTCCTCCTGTCAAATTGTTCCTCCCCTGGAAATATACCTTTCTGAAGCTGTTTTCTGTATAACACAGCATCTGAGGAAGCAAAAAGATATAAAGTGTTAGGGCAACGCTCTTCCGCCTGAGATAAATCTCCATACAAAAGTAACACTTCATAATGTGGCATCCTTGAATTGACTCCATTCAGAGCAGGAGAACCTCCCAAAGGACAACCCCAGATTGTGTAGACTGGTAACCAAAAGGAAAAGGAGGTTCCGTATAACTGAAAACAGATACACTCTGGTTCAGGCTTCCCTTACAGGATCCAGCATCACAATATACATGGGCCGTTCTGTGAGACAGGAAATGAAGGCTGGAGCACCAAGAAGGAAGGTTTCCAGGGGTTACTCAATTCCATGCAGTAAGAGCCTGGCATGTTCAGTTCTGAAGAAATAATAGAATTCCGAGTGTGAAATCCTGGCAGCCAATTTTAATTACCTTTCCATTGTTTCATTGTATCCTCCACAAGGTGATTTAGATCACAGGATTCCAAGACCCTGTTCCTCAGCTCTGGAGGGAAAGGCAGTGGGTTCTCTGGACTCTCTCTTTCCTCATACCTGGTGAAAAGAAAAACAATAAATTGCCCCATTGTGGCCCCATCTCCCTGATTATTGCAGGAGATCTCAATAACATGAACAAAGTTGAAGTTCATTTCGCAACAGGTAATTTTCAGGATTCAGCTTCATCTCTTGACACCCACCTCCAAGCCCTGGTCAGTGGCTTCATAAGGATGCTAAACTTCACAAGGGACAAGATGTAACCCCAAGCGACACCACCGGAGGGCTCCCATGGCTTCAAACTCTGCTGCCCCATAACAACTTTCTGGGAAGGTCCCAGGACGTAAGGGCCAAACCCCTGCAATGGAGTGCCTGCAATCCCTCCCTCCCTCCCTGAGCCTCTCCAGAGGATGTTAAGAAGAAGAAGAAGAAGAAGAAGAAGAAGAAGAAGAAGAAGAAGAAAAGAGTTTGGATTTGATATCCCGCTTTATCACGACCCGAAGGAGTCTCAAAGCGGCTAACATTCGCCTTTCCCTTCCTCCCCCACAACACTCACTCTGTGAGGTGAGTGGGGCTGAGAGACTTCAGAGAAGTGTAACTGGCCCAAGGTCACCCAGCAGCTGCATGTGGAGGAGTGGAGACGCGAACCCAGTTCCCCAGATTACGAGTCCACCGCTCTTAACCACTACACCACACTGGCTAGTTAGTGATGTCATAAGCTGCCAAGCGGTCAAGGAGAGCAACCTCCACCCTCCCTGCACCCCCTCTCTCACACAGGAAGTGTGCAACCCCATGCCCCATGGGACTCTCCCTCCAGAGGCATCAAACAACCTGACTTTCACCCCCCACTCAAGACCACCTTCAGCCTCTCACATTGGAAACACCCCCAAGAAAAAGAAGCAACCCATTCTAGACCAACAGACCTTCCCTCCCTCAGTGCCTCAAAGGGGCTGAGTTACCAGAGTTGGGGGGCTTCCAGCTGGACGTGGAAAGATACTGGTACGTCCTAAGCTGTTCCCAGGGATCTTTGGCACTTTCTCTTCTACATGTTTGAAATTACCAAAGTCAATGAACAGAAGGTGGAACAGAAAGAAAAGAGCCCCATCCCTGTGTGAAGTGATGTGGGGAGGGAGGGGGGAGGGAGCTGACCTTGAACCTTGGAGGGAGAATTGGGGGGCTACAAGTTCAGAAGAGGGGGCCCTGCTTTTACCTGTGAGAAGCCTCAGGGAGTGAGTCCTCCAGTCTCCCCCCTGCAGCCCCTGGAGGGCCATGTCTGAGGTTCTTGCATCCTGGAATCATGGAGTGATGCTAATGGGAATGAGCCAGATCCACTTACCTCTGCAAGGTCTTTCTCACATCCTAGAGGGGAAAAGAGAAGGGAATTCACTGCACACCTCAGGCCACACTAGGAAGACCCCCACAGACTCTGGCGCTTGAATGTCAGTCTGCCTGGCACATGGCAAGGTTGTGGGCAGGGATGGTGGAATCAATAAGTTTTGGTTTCTCACAGCTTTTATTTCTCCAATCTGAAATTATTAATTTTTCCAGTATCAAGTTCTCCACATTTCCACATCTGTTTACAATTATTATTTTTTAAATCCTTATGAAAATCCACCAGCATTTTTGGGAAATTTAATATTTGTGGGTTCAGGAGAAGATTCCATCCCATCTCTTCTCTTTGATTATAATTAATTAACTTTAATCCCATTTGCATTGTGCCATTCAGACTTAAGTAAGCCTACAGGATAATCCTACCAGGGAACTGTCCCAAGTTGTCTTCCACAGAAGTCCCCAAATTTCAAATTCTACTTTCCAACTGGAAATAAAAAAGCACCTGCAGCATAAAATGCCTCCAAAGGGGTAATAAAACAGCTCCGGGTTTCTTTGGGCTCCTCCACACTTCTGCTTTTCCTGTTCCCAGAAAACACGGGTCCAAGTGGTTTTGCCTTTGCCCTGCCGCTTTCCCTCAGAACAAACCTGCTCCTTAGTTCAACATTGAAGGAAACGTGAATGCAGAAAAAACCTGGCTGAGGTTTGCTCTAATTCAACAGTAAACAGCGGGTTTTCCTGGAAGAAAGGGGTGGGACAAGCAGCAGTCTGGATGAGTCCCTCTGTCCTCGCTGAAGCCCAGCCCAGGGCAGGAAGGCAGCATTGCCAAGAAGGAAGGCATTCGGTGACAAATCATCAGCAAAGAGCAGAAAACCACCTCCTGTTCCATCAAGAACACAGAAGAGACCCAGGGCTCTTGGGTCTTCCTGTCCATTACAAACCTGACTAGAGGCTCCATCATCTGAACCCCTGCACTTCTTGTATACATGAAAGAGACACATGAAGGATTGGAGGCAGCCTTTTCCTGGAGCCTTGGGCTGTTCCTGCCACCCTCTTACCTGCAGGAGTTCACTCGCTGGATGCTGACTCTTCTCCTCCATCTCCTGGATGATCCTCTCAAGAGAGGAGAGTTTCCTGGAGAGTCTGGCCAGTTGCTCATCCCTTCTCCCTGCAATCTCCTTCTCCACCTCTTCCACGTGATTCAGCAGACCTTTTTCTTGTTCTTCCAGGAACTGGCGCAGTTCTCTGAACTTCTCCACGGCCTTCAGCCTCTCCGTCTCTGTTAATTTCTGCAAGAAAAGAGGAGGTCTGAGTGTGTTTGGTCCTTAGCCTCAAAACAGCAGAAAGAAAATTATGAGAATTCCACAGGGAGGACGCTTCTGATATTTCTATAGACATGAAACCTCCAGTGGCTAAAGAAGTAAACCTTTATTTTGAGGGGAGGCCCTCTCCACTGCTGTTTCTGTTGACTTCTATTTTGCAGACGGATACAGCCTAAAGGAAGGAGCTCTTTTTTCTTAGCCATGGATTTTCCCTGCATGTTTTGGGGCATGGCATAACCAGAGTTCACAGTTGTTCAGAGAACATCCAGGGACATAAAACACCCCTCAGTTTAGACTGGGGTGTAGGAAGGAACAGAAACAGAGGAGAACAAAGTGCAGAGTTCATCCCCATAGCTCCCCTGTTTTCTTTAAAGGTTCAAAATGACCTGAGTTTACTTAAAATGAACAAGAGCCCACATTTAGAAAGACAATTCTTTAGTAGAATTTATGGTAAATCAGGATTTGGATTGAATTGCTTCCACCCTTTCAGCTCACAAGTCCTCAGGCTTCTCCTTGACTGCTATTCACATAATAAATGACAAGGGGAAATAAACTCCATTTAGCTGCATTCAAAGGTGAACTTGCCTAATTTGCTCTTGCTGAAAAAATATGGAGACCAAAACGGAGCTTTAAAATTCTGATATTTTCAAGCTTGACCCAGCCAGGAAATATTCACAAAAAATGTATTTATGAGGGTAAAGTAAAGATCAAAATATTTATACAAGGAGATAGCCAGCCTAACATCTGATTCATAACAGGCTGATGTGGAAAAAGGAGAAATGAGGAAAAGCTGAAACAGGCAGATTTCTCCATCCCTCCTCAGTCCTGACACTCCTCCTCCTCCTCCTCCTCTTCTTCTTCTTCTTCTTCTTCTTCTTCTTTATTGAATTTATACACTGCCCTATACCTGGAGGTCTCAAGTGCTTGTTCCCTGTCTGGTAACAACAGAGACACTTACCAGGAGGTCTTTGCTTTCCTTGTCCAGATCTGCTTGATGGGCCAGAATTTCCTCTCTCTCTCTCCTCAGAATCTCCAGGCGGCGACAGATCTCTCCCTAAAGAGAAAAGGGAAAACTCAGCTTCGATTGAGACACACAGAGAGATGAAAATCACAATGGCTTCTTGTGCCCAGTGGCCTTGCTAGAATAGCAAAGTTGTTTCCTGGAGGAAATAAAAGTACAGAGGTTTTCAGCCTTCTTGGGTCCACGGCTCCATGGATCAACTACCTTCATCTGCAGCACCCCTGTGGGGCTCAGGATCCCAGTTAGGTCCCCTCTTGCCTGCAGAGCTGGCAGCCCCTCACCTTTTCTCAAACACCCTCCCTTGTGGAGTGATCTCTCAGCCTCCTCTCCTTTCCTTGGGAGTCCCAGCCTGACTTCTCACCTTGAGGTCTCAGGGAGAAGTGGGAAGAGGAGGAGGAGGAGGAGAAGGAAGGGCTAAGGCAGGATCCAACCTGGGATGTACCAGTCTAGCGTCAAAGAGATAGTGAGGTCAGCCCAAGAGGCGAGAGATGCAGGGATAGAGCAGAGCTTCTCAAAACTTCACCCATTCCAAACCCCTCTTTCGGGTCAGATGGCAATTCAGGTTTTCTGCTATTTGTCAGTTATTTTCTCTGCAGTAGCCAGACCCCAAGTGTGCTTGTGCAACCAGAAGAGATTTAAGTGCTGCAGCTTCTTCCATTTCTGGGCCAAAGAAGTTCTTGCTGCGGCCAGAATCCACCCAAGTACCTCCTTCGGTCAGAAGATTGCTGTCTGGTCATCCTGACAATTCAAAGGGACCAGCTTTTCCCCACTATTATTACTATTTCGTGGCATTAGTAGCACTGCATGGCACAGGAGCATTTTTGCACCACTGTAGTGGAACAAGTGATATTTTTAAAAGGGATTAAAATTAAAAGGCATTATATATATATATATATCCCTTGCCCTTGCAGTTGCTACTCTGAATCACTGAGTCCTTTGCCATTTGGGATGGGAGGAGATCCTCAGCTCCCCCCCCCCGAAACCTCATTGCACAGCCCCCCCCCAATAAGCATGCTCCCCACCAGTAGGTGCTTCCACTCCACTCTCTGCTTCCAAGATTTGTTTTTTTTGGGGGGGATTCTGCACCGTCTGGTCAATTCCTGGCCATTCCCCCCCCCAGCTGATCCCTTGCTGCGCTCTGTTTTGCAGAGCATTAAGTATTTTATTAAGTTTCCACAATAAAAGACAAAGAAAATACAAAATCACAAAAAATACAATACAAAAATACAAACATTAAACACATCAAAAGAAAAAGAAAAAAGAGATAAAAACACATATAATAACAAAAAACAAAAATTCCCTCTTTCTTAATTTCTCATCTTCAATTAGCTTATTTTCCGGACTTCCTCACATCTCCCGTTCTTATATCCCTTTTTTAAAAAATTAATTCAGCAAATTCATAGCGTATTAATTTATCTGTTGTTAGTCCAATCTTACATTTTACTTTGTTGCTAGAGCCCCTGCAATTCATTTCAATGTCCTTAACATTCATAAATTTTACAATATTTCTGCAAATAAGTTTTAAATTTCTTCCAGTCTTCCTCCACTGTCTCCTCTCCCTGGTCTCGGATTCTGCCAGCCATTTCCGCCATCTCCATGTAGGCCATTGGTCCACTATGCCCAGGAGGAAGGCTTCTGGTTTCTTCGGGAAAGTATATTTGAATACCTTTTTCAGTTCATTATATATCATTTCCCAGAAGACCTTGATCCTTGGGCACGTCCACCAAAGGTGAAAGAATGTACCTTCAATCTCTTTACATTTCCAACATTTGTTATCGGGCAAATGATATATTTTTGCAAGCTTGACTGGGGTCATGTACCACCTATACATCATTTTCATAATATTCTCTCTTAGGGCATTACATGCCGTGAATTTAATCCCGGTGGTCCACAACTTCTCCCAGTCAGCAAACATAATATTATATCCTATATCTTGTGCCCATTTTATCATTGCAGATTTTACTGTTTCTTCCTCAGTATTCCATTTCAACAGCAGATTATACATTCTCGAAAGTACCTTTACATTGGGTTCTAACAGTTCTGTTTCCAACTTTGATTTTTCCACCTGGAAACCAATTTTTTTATCCAAGTTATAAACTTCTCTTATTTGAAAGTAATGTAGCCAGTCCCGCACCTTCTCCTTAAGCTTGTCATAACTCTGCAATTTCAGTTTGTCACCCTCCTGTTCTAGAATTTCCCAGTATTTTGGCCATTTGTCTTCCATGTTAAGTTTTTTCAAGGCTTTAGCCTCCATAGGTGATAGCCACCTTGGAGTTTTATTCTCCAAAAAGTCTTTATACCTTATCCAGACATTAAACAGTGCTATTCTGACAATATGGTTTGTTTTGCAGAGCATTAAGGAAGCATCCTGCTAGCCAAAGGAGACATGTACTTAGTTGTCTATGTGCAGTTTACATTTGTACTGTTCTTAATAGTACAAAGCAACCTTTCTGGAGGATGTGGATGTGGTTAACCCTTTCTCTCCCTGCCAAGGTCCCAGTTCAAATCTTTGAAACTGCTGTGAGTATTTCAAGATCCCCTTGTCCCCCTGGCAGAGAGAAAGACTTCAGCTCCCCCCTCCAGCCACCCCAGGAGCCCTCAGGCTTCCCCTGGGCTGCTTCCAAGGCAATAAACAACGACCAATTCATGCCATGCCTACTTTGGACCTGAGAATTCAAAAGCAAACCTCCCAAGAAGAATCCACAGCTATTTCTCCCCCTCAAGAACTTCTTTGGCCCAGAAATGGAAGAAGCTGCAGTACTTAAATCTCCCCTGGTGGTCCAAGCACACTTGGGGTCTGGCTACTGCAGAGAAAATAACTTCCTGCTTGGTAGGGGGTTGGACTCGATGGCCCTTGTGGTCTCTTCCAACTCTATGATTCTATGATTCTAAGATCCAGGGATCTCCTACCTAGTATTCCTGGAAAGCGGGTCTGCATAAAAGGCGGATCTACATGGATCCTCATGGATCCTCCACTTAAAAAAAAATAATTCCAACAAATGCAGTGTCAAATCACACCTAGAAGGCACGCCTACAAACTGGACTATAAAAAACGTAGATCCAACACTTTGCCGCGCTGCAGCACCATAAAAACATGGATCCGAGGCACGGATCCTCATGAATTCATATGATTTTTATATTGAAACAAAATAAAAACACCATGCTACTGTAGACCACATCTTAGTCTGTAGGAGGAACCAAATAAATCACGCATCCACTGTTTCGTGGTGCCGCAATGGCGCAAAAACATGGTTAAAAAACACGGATCCTCATGAATCCTCATGATTTTTGCACTAGATCAGCCCAAACTCACTTTCAAATTACACATCATGTCCAGGGGCACAACATCCACCACAGAAATCAGGGATCCATGGCTTCCTGGCCATACCATGGCCCAAAAACGCTGTTTTTCAGGGAACAGATCCTCATGGATCCTCACACTTTTTGCATTGGACCAAACCAAACTCACCGTCAAATCACACATCATAGCCAGGGGCACAGCCTACACCACAAAAAACTCAGATCCACGCCTGCCTGGCCACGCCCTAGCCCAAAAACGTGGTTCCGAAGCACGGATCCTCATGAATCCTCATGATTTTTGCACTAGATCAACCCTAAGTCACCATAAGATCAAACATCATGGCCATGGGCACAGCATCCACCACAAAAATCACGGATCTGTGGTTCGGAACCACGTTTTTGGGCCACAGTATGGCCAGGAAGCCGTGCATCCGTGATTTTTGTGGTGGATGCTGTGCCCCTGGCCATGAAGTTTGATCTGATGATGACTTTGGGCTGATCTTGTGCAAAAATCATGAAGATCCATGGGAATCCATGCTTCAAAACCACGTTTTTGGGCCATGGAGTGGCCAGGAAGCCGTGGATCTGAGTTTTTTGTGGTGTAAGCTATGCCCCTGGACATGATGTGTGATTTGACAGTGAGTTTGGATTGGCCCAATGCAAAAAGCCTGAGGATCCATGAGGATCCGTGCTTCAAAACCACATTTTTGGGCCATGGAGTGACCAGGAAGCTGTGGATCCGAGTTTTCTGTGGTGCAGACTGTGCCCCTGGGAATGATGTGTGATTTGATGGTGAGTTTGGGCTGATCTAGTGCAAAAAGCGTGAGGATCCATGAGGATCCATGCTTCAAAACCACGTTTTTGGGCCTTGGAGTGGCCAGGAAGCCGTGGATCCGAGTTTTTTGTGGTGCAGGCTGTGCCCCTGGGAATGATGTGTGATTTGACGGTGAGTTTGGGGTGGCCCAATGCAAAAAGCGTGAGGATCCATGAGGATCCGTGCTTCAAAACCACGTTTTTGGGCCACGGTATGGTCAGGAAGTCGTGGATCTGTGATTTTTGTGGTGGATGCTGTGCCCATGGCCATGATGTTTGATCTGATGGTGACTTTGGGCTGATCTAGTGCAAAAATCATGAGGATTCATGAGGATCCGTGCTTCGGAACCACGTTTTTGGGCCAGGGCGTGGCCAGGCAGGTGTGGATCCGAGTTTTTTGTGGTGCAGGCTCTGCCCCTGGACATGATGTGTGATTTGACAGTGAGTTTGGATTGGCCCAATGCAAAAAGCCTGAGGATCCATGAGGATCCGTGCTTCAAAACCACATTTTTGGGCCATGGAGTGACCAGGAAGCTGTGGATCCGAGTTTTCTGTGGTGCAGACTGTGCCCCTGGGAATGATGTGTGATTTGATGGTGAGTTTGGGCTGATCTAGTGCAAAAAGCGTGAGGATCCATGAGGATCCATGCTTCAAAACCACGTTTTTGGGCCTTGGAGTGGCCAGGAAGCCGTGGATCCGAGTTTTTTGTGGTGCAGGCTGTGCCCCTGGGAATGATGTGTGATTTGACGGTGAGTTTGGGGTGGCCCAATGCAAAAAGCGTGAGGATCCATGAGGATCCGTGCTTCAAAACCACGTTTTTGGGCCACGGTATGGTCAGGAAGTCGTGGATCTGTGATTTTTGTGGTGGATGCTGTGCCCATGGCCATGATGTTTGATCTGATGGTGACTTTGGGCTGATCTAGTGCAAAAATCATGAGGATTCATGAGGATCCGTGCTTCGGAACCACGTTTTTGGGCCAGGGCGTGGCCAGGCAGGTGTGGATCCGAGTTTTTTGTGGTGCAGGCTCTGCCCCTGGACATGATGTGTGATGTCAGGGGTTCAGGAGCAGAGGCGAGGGCAAGGGAGGAAACAGAGCGAGGGGGAGGAGGCCGAAGAAAAGATGAGTGATGACGACGACCCGAGATCTCCGAGTCTTTCCAGTGAATCAGAAGATTCACAGAAAGGAGCGCCAGTGGCCAGAGCAAGGGGGGAGCCTAGGGGGACACCCCAGGAAGAAGGGTCCAGAGGGGGCTCAGAGGGCAGCAGTTGGAAATCGGGGCCAGCGTCACCAACAGAGCGCAGTGGAGAGGAAGGGCGCCAGGTATCGAGCTCTGGCAGCTCGCAGCAGGGGGGAGGGCATGAGTCAGGAGTGGCCACACCTCCATCGGGGAGCGAAGAAACGGTCAAGCGGAAAGTGGAAGGTTGGGCACGCGTGCCAAGTTCAAATGCACAGGAAGGTGGCGCAGTAAGCAGCCCGGAAAGGGAGCCAGGTCCTAAAGCCCGACGCAAGGAGACAGAAGGGTCCGGGGGGTCAGCGTCAGAAGAGTCCAGGAAGAAAGAGACCACGGGGGGCAGAGGGACCCAGAGAAGAACGGTCAGGCGGAAAAGGTGGAGTAAGGCTAGGGTATTAAGCTGGTGTACAGGGGGCGGAGACTCAGACGGAGCTTCGCCGGTCTAACTCATAAGACGTAGAGCTGCACGCGGCAGCTTGAGAATGGAAACTGTAACTCAATAAAGACTTTTATAAAGTGAACGCTGGCTAGCGTGATCCTCTGTGAGCTAGGATCGGGAAGCAGCTCTGACAGTAAGCTCCGTCTCACGTTGTGGGCATCTACAGCCTCGCGGAGAGGAGAGAAGGCGGGTGCCTACTAGCGAGCTCACGAACGGCAGACAATATGACGGCCGAACAGCAGATAGCGGATCTCAGAGAAGCAGTGACACGACTGAATGCCGAGATACTTGCATCCAGGAAGAGAGAGGAGGACGCAGCTGCCGCCTACAGGGATCTCCAGGTCAGGTTGGAAATGCTTACGAAGCAAGGGCAACTGACACCCAGACCGGAGGGGATTGGGTTGGGGAGACGAACAGGTGGTGTAGTCTCTCACTTCGATGGGAATTTACAACAGTACCCCAACTTTAGAGCAGATGTAATGTGTGCACTGCAACTGCTGGACAAAGACGTTAGAGATGAGCAAGAGAAGGTGGGATTTATCATGTCCCATTTGCATGGAGATGCTAAAGCATGACTGCACAATTTGTGGAGAGATAAGGATCCGGCGCTCCAAAATGCGGATGCCTTTATTAAAGCGATGGATGGGTGCTTTTTATCAAGCATAGACGTGGATCTTGCCCGGAAGGAGGTGCATGGACTGAAGCAAGGGAGGGCCAGTGTAAGGCAGTATCATGCCCGCTTTTTTGCATTGGTCAGTGCCCTGGAATGGGACAGAGATTCGGCTCCAGTCAGAGGGCCAAACCAGTACACAGACCGCCAGCGGGACTGCTGGAACCGCTGCAAACCCCGTTCGAACCATGGGAGAGAGTGGCCCTGGACTTTGTCACGGATCTGCCCTGCTCGAGGGGCAAGACGGCAGTGCTAGTGGTGGTGGACTTGTTCTCCAAGATGGCACATTTCATTCCGTGTGCGAAGGTGGCCACGGCGGAACAAACCGCCAAACTGTTCATAGATCACGTGTTCAAGGTTCACGGTCTGCCGCGGTCTATACTGTCCGACCGGGGGCGGCAGTTCATCTCGAACTTCTGGCAGAAGCTGATGGGCTTCCTGAACGTCAAGATCAACCTGGCTTCGGCTAGACACCCGCAGACCAACGGACAAGCGGAGCGGGTCAATGCCATCATGCAGCAGTACCTGAGATGTTATGCGAATCAACAGCCCGCGACGTGGGTGGATTACCTGCCTCTCGCCGAGTTCGCCTACAACAACACGAAGCACGTGTCCATGGGGGTGACGCCGTTCTTCGCCAACAACGGAAGGCACCCCAGAACCTTCCCGGGACTGGAAAGAATGGGGGAGGGGGAGCCGCAGACAGCAGACGCGTTCGCGTCGGAGTTGCAGGAGGTCTACGATCGGCTTCGGCGGCACCTGGAGCTGGCTAAGCACGCATACAAGGTACAAGCGGACAAACACAGGAGGGTTGGCGAAGAGATCCATGTGGGAGACTGGGTCTGGTTGGCAGCCCACGCAGTGCCGGCCAGGTCGTTAGCGAAGAAGAAACTAGGGCATAAACAACTGGGACCCTACCGTCTGGAAAAAATACAAAGACTTATTGGAAAGTAAAACCCCGAGGTGGATTTCACCAATAGAGGCCAAAGCTCGGAAAACATCCAATATGGAGGCATATTGGCCGAAATATTGGGAAATAATAGAAAACATTGGAGGTAATTGGAGGCTGCAGAGCTTTGAAAAATTAAAGGATAAGGTGCAAAATTGGCTACATTATGCCCAAATTAATGAGGTTTTTAAGCTAGATAAAAAAATAGGATTCCAGGTGGAAAAATCGAAACTTGAGACAGAGTTGTTAGAACCAAAGACCAAGGTAATATCGAGAATGTACAACTTGCTGCTTAAATGGAACACTCAGGATGAGACAGTTAAATCAGCCATGATAAAATGGGTTCAAGACATTGGTTACAATATTATGTCTGAGGACTGGGAAAGGTTATGGACCACCGGTATGAAGTTTACGGCATGTAATGCCTTGAAAGAAAACATTATGAAAATGGTATACAGGTGGTACATGACCCCAGTCAAGCTCGCTAAGATATACCATTTGTCTGATAATAAATGTTGGAAATGCAAGGAGGCTGAAGGGACATTCTTTCACCTCTGGTGGACTTGTCCAAGATTGAAGGCCTTTTGGGAAATGATCCATAACGAGTTAAAAAAGGTGTTTAAGTACACCTTTCCCAAGAAACCAGAGGCCTTCCTTCTGGGCATTGTCGGCCAGAAGGTGTTAAAAAAGGATAGAACTTTTTTTATGTATGCTACAACTGCAGCAAGAATTCTTATCGCCAAGCATTGGAAGACCCAAGATTTGCCCACACTGGAGGAGTGGCAGACGCAATTGATGAACTACATGGAACTGGCCGAGATGACTGCAAGAATCCGAGACCTGGGAGAAGAGGCAATGGAGGAGGACTGGAAAAAATTTAAAGACTATTTGCAAAAGTATTATAAGCTGTATGAAACATAAGACGTCGTATGATTTGGAACGTTAGCCCCAGCAATGAAATTTAATTATATATGAAATTGCTAACATTTGTGAAAGAATCAAAGTTTAAATGGGTAAAAATGATATCATGTTATATTTTTAGAGTAAATGGAGAATAAGAGATTTAAACTTAAATTGCAACTGAAAATATAAAGAAACACACGAAATAAGGGTATAATTTGCTGATGACTTTATTATCAAGAATGCATTATGCGGGAGATGTGGGGAAGTCCAATGGAAATTTGAAATAAGCTGTTGAAATGGATGTGATTTTCTGTTCTTTTTTCTTTTTTTCTTCTATTCTGCTTTTCTTTCTGTTCTTTCTGTAATTTGGAAAAATGTAATAAAATTATTATAAAAAAAAAACAACTGGGACCCTACCAAGTCGAAGAGCAGGTCAACCCGGTAGCCTTCAGGCTGACGCTTCCGGAGGGCTCCAGGATGCATCCGGTGTTCCACAGATCGGTGCTCACTCCCTACAAGACACCTCACAGATTTCAGGAACCAGGAACGGCGCCGAGTCCGTTCCGAGAGGGAACCGAGCAAAGGGGAGTGCCACAGGAGGAGCCCATCAACGAAGTCACAGAGATTTTGGACTCGAGATGGGGAGAAGAGGGAGTAGAATACCTTCTCGCCAGGGAGGGCACCCCGGCCAGTGCCAACAGCTGGGTGCTGGGCTACGCTTTGGAGGAACCTCTGCTCAAGGACGAGTTTCATGCCCTCTTCCCACACAGGCCCATGCCAGCAGACTTTTTCAACGATTGGCTTTTCACACCGACGCTTTCAGCCAGCACGTTCCAGGGGTTCGACTCGGACGAGGAACCAACGATGGACACACGTTCCCCGGAGGGGTCACCCGCGGGATCTGCCTCAGAACCCTCGTATTGGTGGGACGATAGACCAGAGGAACAGTGGCGCAGGAAGTGGCTGGAGGTTCCAGGTCGAGCGACGGACCCGGGAACGACTGAGGCGGAGACGGACGTGGACATGTACGGGGAGGATTTTGGGTTCGAGCACGGAGGCACAGAGATGGAAGCGGAGGTGACCGTTGTCGACGAGCGCAGGGAGGAAGAACCGGAAGTCTTCAGTTGGAGGCCCGCCACGGGAAGCGAACTGTATCCGGCATTCGTCCCCATGACACTGCAGCACCCAGCTCCCGCACCGGAAGGAGGGGAGGGGGGAAGGGGGGGCTTCGAGGGGGGGATGGATGTCAGGGGTTCAGGAGCAGAGGCGAGGGCAAGGGAGGAAACAGAGAGCGAGGGGGAGGAGGCCGAAGAAAAGATGAGTGATGACGATGACCCGAGATCTCCGAGTCTTTCCAGTGAATCAGAAGATTCACAGAAAGGAGCGCCAGTGGCCAGAGCAAGGGGGGAGCCTAGGGAGACACCCCAGGAAGAAGGGTCCAGAGGGGGCTCAGAGGGCAGCAGTTGGAAATCGGGGCCAGCGTCACCAACAGAGCGCAGTGGAGAGGAAGGGCGCCAGGTATCGAGCTCTGGCAGCTCGCAGCAGGGGGGAGGGCATGAGTCAGGAGTGGCCACACCTCCATCGGGGAGCGAAGAAACGGTCAAGCGGAAAGTGGAAGGTTGGGCGCGCGCGCCAAGTTCAAATACACAGGAAGGTGGCGCAGTAAGCAGCCCGGAAAGGGAGCCAGGTCCTAAAGCCCGACGCAAGGAGACAGAAGGGTCCGGGGGGTCAGAGTCAGAAGAGTCCAGGAAGGAAGAGACCACGGGGGGCAGAGGGACCCAGAGAAGAACGGTCAGGCGGAAAAGGTGGAGTAAGGCTAGGGTATTAAGCTGGTGTACAGGGGGCGGAGACTCAGACGGAGCTTCGCCGGTCTAACTCATAAGACGTAGAGCTGCACGCGGCAGCTTGAGAATGGAAACTGTAACTCAATAAAGACTTTTATAAAGTGAACGCTGGCTAGCGTGATCCTCTGTGAGCTAGGATCGGGAAGCAGCTCTGACATGTGATTTGACAGTGAGTTTGGTTTGGCCTGATGCAGAAAGCGTGTGGATCCATGAAGATCCGTTCTTGAAAACCACGTTTTTGGGCCATGGAGTGGCCAGGAAGCCGTGGATCCGTGATTTTTGTGGTGGATGCTGTGCCCATGGCCATGATCTTTGATCTGATGGTGACTTTGGGCTGATCTAGTGGAAAAATCATGAGGATCCATGAGGATCCGTGTTTTTTAACTATGTTTTTGCGCCCCTGCGCCCCCCCGAAACAGTGGATGCGTGATTTTTTTGATGCTTTCTACAGAGTAAGACATGGTCTACAATATCATGGTGGTTTTATTTAATTTGAATGAAAAAATCATATGAATTCACGAGGATCCGTGTAGATCCGCCTTTTACCCTTTTCCGTAGCTTCGAGAACACTGTCCCACCATCTCGTCCTCTGTCGTCCCCTTCTCCTTGTGCCCTCCATCTTTCCCAACATCAGGGTCTTTTCCAGGGAGTCTTCTCTTCTCATGAGGTGGCCAAAGTCTTGGAGCCTCAGCTACAGGATCTGTCCTTCCAGTGAGCACTCAGGGCTGATTTCCTTCAGAATGGAGAGGTTTGATCTTCTTGCAGTCCATGGGACTCTCAAGAGTCTCCTCCAGCACCAGAATTCAAAAGCATCAATTCTTCGGCGATCAGCCTTCTTGATGGTCCAGCTCTCGCTTCCATACATCACGACTGGGAAAACCAGAGCTTTTACTGTACGGACCTTTGTTGACTTTTTAAGATGCTGTATTTCTTCCCCCTAAGAAAATTCGCTGTGCCGCAAGAAGCAACTTTCTGTTCTGAAAGTGCGGCCCAGAGGGGGAAAGTTGGCGACCCTGGAGGCGGGTCCCTGCCCCGAGGGCCTGGCAAGCGGGGCCTGCCGCGCTTCTGGGCTGGCCCGGGGGCTCCTGGCTCGGCCCGGCCGGCTCGGGGGCTCCTCCCACCCCGCTCCCGCCGCCCGCGCCAACCAGCGGAGAAGGCGGCGCCGGGCCTGGCGGCGGAGGCTTCCGGAGGCCGAGAGGGAGGCGGGCCGGCTTCGATGGACTCGGCGGGGACGCAGGAGAGCCCGGCCTGGGGCGGCTGCCGGCCGGGAGGGCGCCTGGACATGAGCCACGGCTTCGTGCGGCACATCCGCCGCAACCAGATCGCCAGGTACCGGCGCGGGAGCTCCTGGGCCGAGTGGGGAGCGCGGAGCCCCGGACCCGCGTGTCCCAGCCGAGGCCCGCCCCACTGCCAGGAGGGCTTTGCTGCTGCTCCCGCCGGCCGGCCGGCCGTCCTCCCTTCTTTGGGGGCGAAGGAACGGCGGCGGCGGCAGCAGGAAAGCGATGGCTAGGAGACCTCGCTTGGGAGGCCCGTCTTGTTTGAATGCTCACCCCAACCCCGCAAAGCAGGCCATTGTGGCCGGGAGGAGTTGTTTGGGTGAGTTCATGGCAAGATGAGGACCACACCTTTCTTCGGTTGTGCTGCATCTCCCTTCTTTTTATTGTTAACTATTGCAGTGTGCGAGAAATAACACCAACTTGAACAATTCCATTTTTGGTGATCATTGCGTTTTCCAGGTGGTATTTCAGTACCTTATGCCGGCCCTGTTAGGCAGGTCAGTATTTTCTCAAAATCAAAGTGAGATATTATGCTGATTTCTCTAGGTACGTATGGAATATAAGTCATTGGTCTTCTTTTGCAGTTTTTGCTGTTGCTAAAACAATGGAACTGTCTGCATACAAAAAGCACGACTGAAATCCAGTCCAGTACTATCACCGCAATCCTGCTTAGAAATCTTACTTAGAAATCCGAGGGAATAAGGCAGCAAGCCGGCTCCCACTTACCTGGGAGTAAACCCCATTGAATTGCGTAGTACTTGCTTCTGAGTAGACATGGTTAGGATTGTGTTGCAAGTCCTGTGGAATGCAGTGGGCTTTACTACTAACTACACATGCAGAGAATTACACAGCTATTAAATAGTAAAAACAAAAATGTAGGTTTCATTTCTGAAAACATTTATCTGAGACTCTGAGTAAGTTTATTGAAATCACTTGGACTGGTCTCTGAACATGTGTCCTATAGGGTTCTTTTGGGTGTTCATAGCCAGTGGAGGGAAAGATGGTGCTCATCTTGCAAAACCTTAATCGATTATTGTAATAATAAAATGTATCAACTGACAAGTTAATTCCTTTTATAACTGTTTGCAGGATTGCGCTCAAAGGGAACAAAGTTTTGGCCAAACTTGGGTTGGGTATAAATGAAGCTGACATTTTTAGCAATAAAAATATTAAATGAAATTGTTTTAAAGGATTTATTGGTGAGGAGACGGGACTGTTTGACAGGTCTGGAGTACCACATGAGATTTCTTCCCAGCAATTGTGCATTTTTTCAACCCTCTAAAGTGTCCTATGAAAAGACTGTGTTGTTTTCCCACTTCCTCTCCAGGGATGACTATGATAAGGAGATGAAGGAAGCTAAGGAAAAGGTAAAGAAGAGGCATACACCAGCCCCAGCCAGGCCCAAGAAACCAGATCAGCAGGTCTATCACCCCTGCCGGAGAAGTGAGTTAAATCAACTGTCCATCTTCTCATGTTTCTGTTGTTGTAACAATTACTCTGGCAAAGGGAGATTCAGGACTCCATATTCCGTGCTTCAAAGAACAGGGCCCTTTGAAGGTTCTGCTGAAGCTTTTATTGGCACAAATAGGATGGGCCCAAGATGTGAATACCTTTTCCTGGGACCACATTTTATATGTGGATACCAAACAGCTGCCTCCCTTGCTATTTCCTCTTTGCATTTCAGGTAGAGCTGAAACCATATCTGGCCTGGAGTATGAGGGATCCAGTGAAAGCAGCTCCAGTACAGAACCAGACCAGCTCTCTTCTGGACCAGCTCTCTTCTGCCTGGAATATGAGGCTGACAGTGGAAAGATCACTTCCATTGTTGTACACCAGGTATGTGACTGGGTGACATGCTGGGGCAAACCTAGGTTTCCTTTTGCATTGCCATCATGTCTGCTGCCTGGCCTCTTCCTCCAGATCCATAGTCCTTTGTTTTTTATCTTAATAATTTCATTGCATGTTTACTGCTAAAACACAAAATAAAATGAAAGAAAGAGTAAACTAAAGGATTGCCCTATCTCGAAAAAAAATAAAATTACTGTTTAAAGGATGGGTCTCAGTAATGGAGGAAATGGGAAGTTACTAATTTAAAGGTTGATTCCAGTAACACTGAGAGAAGTAGGACCCATTTTAAATGGTACTGCATGGAAAGACTTTTGCTAATTGAAAGCTACAGTCTTAAGCACACTTTCAAGGACCAAAAGGGACTTGCTTCTGAGCCTAAATATATACATCTTAAGATCTTGGTTTTGAGATTGTGGGATTTTTGTGTGGAATATAGTTATATATTAACTGCTGTGTAGAACCATCATTTTATTCTTCTTTTCTTAAATGAAAATAAAAAATATAACTTAAGTAACACAAGTTCAGTAAATATGTTAATTCCATTTACGGAAATAAACTACAGTTACAAGTTACTAAAAATAGATTGTCATGCAGAAGCTTAGCACTAGGTTAGGCCAAAATAGTGCTCTTCAAACAGAAGTTTGCAAATCACCCAGGAAATGCATCCATTCCACTCAAGAGTACAGGCATCCCTCCTTTTACATGGGGCTACATTCCGGGTAGGGACGCGGGTGGCGCTGTGGGCTAAAGCCTCAGCGCCTAGGGCTTGCCGATCGAAAGGTCGGCGGTTCGAATCCCCGCGGCGGGGTGCGCTCCCGCTGCTCGGTCCCAGCGCCTGCCCACCTAGCAGTTCGAAAGCACCCTCGGGGGCAAGTAGATAAATAGGTACCGCTTACCAGCGGGAAGGTAGACGGCGTTCCGTGTGCGGCTCTGGCTCGCCAGAGCAGCGTTGTCACGCTGGCCACGTGACCCGGAAGTGTCTTCGGACAGCGCTGGCCCCCGGCCAATAGATGTGAGATGGGCGCACAAACCCCAGAGTCTGTCAAGACTGGCCCGTTCGGGCAGGGGTACCTTTACCTTTACCTTTACATTCCGGGTCCCCGTGCATGTAGGTGAAATCACACAACATAGGGAGAACCCTCTATAAAGACTTTAAATGCCTGTTTTCCCCTGCTCTCCACCCCCCCTCTCCCTCCCTCTCCCGTTCTCCCTAATCCAGACAAAAATATCGAGAGTTGAAGCTCTGGAGCTTGCTGAAGGATGTGTGGGGAAACTGCAGCAGCAGCTGCACTACCCCACACATCAGCTGTTAGGCAGGGAAGCCGCGCAGCCTAAATAAAGCCCCTCTGCACCCCAGGCCTGTTTGGGGCTTCTTCCACCACAGTGTCTTCTTCAGGTCTGAGGAGGGTTTCCTCATGAGTCATGAGGACTCTCCAGCTCTCTTCTGTCATTTTCTGGTATGATTCTATTTCTTTCCCAGCACTGTGTGTCTGTGCGGTTGCGCACAAGTTGTGTAAATGGAGGCATGCCTGTAGTTCTTATGTATTAATAACCTTCCACATATATCCAAAGGTGATTTATGAAATATAATAAAAACAGGTAAAAATAGTTCCAAAGCAGTTAAAAACAACAACGGAAGAGAAGTTTCAGAACCATAGAAAGTGGATGTATATGGCAGAAACCTATTTAGCCGCCTAGGAAAGCTTACAAAATCAACAGTACTTAGGAAGCTGGCTGGCTTACATAAAACCAGGACACCCCAAAATTGTTGGGCTTCTTTTTGTGAAACCACCAAAATTACTGACCTTTTTTTAAGGAAAACCCTAAAATGCCAAAAAACGTAATTTTTCTTGCTTAAGATCCAGGACAAAGTGCCACCTTTCAGAAACGCCCCCCAGACATCAATTCCGCCTTTGAAATCCTGGTAATGTCCAGCAAAATCCGGACATACGGCAGCCGTAGCTTACAGGCTTTTCAGCCATGGGGTGGAGTGCAAAGGGTTTTGCTTTCGGAAATCTCCCTAGTGGTTTCCCATTCCCTGCGCATGTCCCACTGGCCCCTTGTAGATGTTTTGAACCTTGTAGATGTTTTGAACCTGCCATTTTAATGGGGCCTTTCCTTCTTTCCCATAGGACAATGACCCTGATGAGGTAGCCGAGAAGGTCAGTGCTCAGAACCAGCTGGAACCAGCTATGCGCGAGGCCCTGAGGCAGCGGGTGCAGGAGGAGCTGGAGAAGCGGCGGGCGAAGCGCTGAAGGACTGGTCTGGATGCTTGTGCTGTTTGCTAATGCTTACCTGGGAAACCCTTTCTGGGAAGGGGCCAGTGGGACATGTCCCATAGCTGTTGGTTTGAAGCCTTTAAGAGGGGCAGGGAATTAGCTGAACCCTGGCACAAGGTGGGACTGGCCATTGTAGCTTCCTCCTCCTGAGACACAGCTGAGACACTGCGCCCTGGATGTGTGATTTGGAGGAGCAGTAGGAGAATCTCTTTTGCGAACAGCTTGCGTTCCCTTGGAGACCTACACAGCAAGAAGCAGACCAGTTGAAACTTGGTCAGACGTCTCCTTTATAGCCCTGGGCAATTGGCTCATGACCAAACCTTCTGTCAAACCTTCTATCTCCCCACTCTTGGGATTAGCCAAACTGCTGGCTGTTGTATCTCTAGGTATTAGGTGAATACAGACCAAGGGGGCATTTCATATTGTTGCTCAGCGATCTTTCTGTGGGTGAAAAGTGCTTGGACCCATGTCGTAGCATTTGGGTGAGCACTTACTAGTTCCCTGCAGTTTGTCTGGGCAGGAGACATAAGCAACTTTACAACTGGAATGCCTTGGGGTGATTGTGATTTGACCCAGCATCTCTCGGGTGGGACTGGCAGGTCAGTCTTCCAAGAGCAAGGGGGCTGTTGGAGTCAACAAGCCTTGTTCAGACTTAGACATGTCCTTTCTACAGCATATTTTTTCTGCCTGTAGACTCTTTCCCCTCAAAATAGGGCTGCATAGGTTGATTTTTAGCTTTATTTATGTTGTTAGGATATGGGCAATTGACTGGGTTTCCTTCAACATTTGGCGGGATTTTCTTGGGGCTAGGGATGCTGTTGTGCAGTGCTCTTTTCATCAACAAATCTGAAAAACACGCCACATGATTGTTAATAAACGCATGCAACTTGCTGTTTCGCATTAGTCCTTTGCTGTAGCTATGAACAGAATCCTGGAATTTGTTCTAAGGGCTTTGGATCCTCCCATGACCCTTCCTCTGGAAGGAAAATATATTTCTGTCTGCCTATGTTTCCTGATGCAATTTTTTGTCTCCTTTTATATCTCAAATATAAGTTTACAGCATCCTGCATAAATCTGCTTTGAGATTTAGCTGCCTATAGAAACACAGGAAGCTTATTTCTGCCAGTGCAGGCTACTTGTTATTCTAGCCTAGTAGCTAGTTCTAAAAGGAGAAGGGATTTTATAAAATTGAGGCGGAGGCACACAAACACACAGCAGAGAGGGGGGTAATAATGGAATTTCACTCTCATGAATACTCAGTGGATTTTCCATAGTCAGCATTTGGTGTTTGCAATCTATTATTATTGGAAACTGGACTTGGAGGCCTGAATTGGTGCAGTGCCAGTCCACAAGGGTTCAGGCAGTGACCAGCAGGGTAGGTGAGAAGCAAACACCTCAGAAACAAGTTCAGATATTTGTTGACTGTCTCTTTGCTCTTTGAATCTCGGAGCTTACGTCTGTAATATTTGTATCATCTATTCTTGTACTATCTCCTTAGTTATTCTGGGCTGTGTTTCCTCTGCTGAATCATTTGCTCCAAATTCTTCAGGTCGGGCATCGTTTTCTTTATCGGAGAAGACTGAGGCAAAGAAGGCATTGAGGAGTTCAGCCCTTTCTGTGTCCCCTGTTTGCATTTCACCATCTTCTCCTCTGAGTGACCCCACTGTTTCTTTGTTCTTCTTTTTGCAACGGACATACCCATAAAAGCCTTTTTTGTTGCTTTTAACCTCTCTAGCCAGCCTGAGTTCATTCTGTGCTATAGCTTTTCTGACTTTGTGTCTACACGTGCTGGCTATTTGTTTGAATTCCTCTTTGGTGGTTTCCCCCCCTTTTCCATTTTTTGTACACATCCTTTTTTAATCTTAACTCAGTTAAAAGTTCTTTAGATAGCCACCCTGGCTTCTTTAGGCACCTTCCATGTTTCCGTCTCATTGGTATTGCCTGACGTTGTGCTTTTACTATCTCCCTCTTAACAAACTCCCAGCCATCATGAACTCCCTTTCCTTTTAGTATTACTGTCCATGGGATCTCATCCAGCACTTCCCTAAGTTTGATGAAGTCGGCTTTCTTAAAGTCAAGATGTTCACTAAGCGTTTGGACACCTTTAGATATTGGCAAACTTTCCATGGTGGTTTCTGACTAGGCAGAAACCAGATCCCTTTCGGGTTCCCCTTGGCAAATCCTGTATCATACAAGGCCAACCCCTAGCAATGCAGAACAGAACAGGGGCAGCCACCCAGAAGTCCCTGCTCCATGTTACACTGGCCTCGTATGATGCAGGCCTTGCCAAGGGGAACCCAAAAGGGATCTGGTTTCTGCATAGTCAGAAACCACCATGGAAAATTTGTTGACAATAAAGAGGTGTCTGAATGCCTAGTGAACATACAACACCCCCCGCAAAAAAACCCCCACTTTAATATGAATGAGGAACTACTGGCAACCAAGTCCAATTTCCAATAATAATGGATTCCAAACACCAAATGTTGAAAGTGGAAAATCCACTGAGTATTAATGAGTGTAATTAAAATTATAATAAAACATCAGACGTTTAAAACTTCCCTAAACAGGGCTGCTTTCAGTACCTTCTAAAAGTCAGATAGTTGCTTGTTTCCACAGGGCGGGTGCCACTACCAAGAAGGCCCTCAGCCTTGTTCCCTATAACTTCGTTTCTTGCAGTGAGGGAACCACCAGAAGGCCCTCGGAGCTGGACCTCAGTGTCCGGGCTCAATGATGGGGGTGGAGATGCTCCTTGACGCATACTGGGCGGAGGCCGTTTAGGGCTTTCAAGGTCAGCACCAACACATATATTTTTTTAAATGATTTTTTTATTCGTTTCCAATTTTATACATCTTATCTCTCAAACATATATCCAATAACAAGGTTCTCTGAACCTTCCGACTTCCCTCCCTCCCATGGGTTCTTAAATTTTAAAAATTAATTTTTTGCATCTTACACTTTTCCCAACTATTATGTACTCCTAATTTATCACAATCAATTTCACATTACAAATGTCATTATAATGCTGCCAATGATTTTAACTGTTTAAATTGTGTTTTCTTAAAAAACTACAAATTTACCGTATTTTTCGCCCTATAGGACGCACTTTCCCCCCTCCAAAAATGAAGGGGAAATGTGTGTGCGTCCTATGGGGCGAATGCAGGCTTTCGCTGAAGCCTGGAGAGCGAGGGGGGTCGGTGCGCACCGACCCCTCTCGCTCTCCAGGCTTCAGGAACACATCCGCAAGCCTTGCAAGCCCGGCGGGAGGTCCCGCTAGCTCGCAAAGCTTGCGGGCAGCAGCCTGCACAACCTCGGGGGATAGTGGGGAGGCGGAGCACCGCCACCACACTATTCCCCGACCTGATCTGGAGGCTGGCGGGAGGGGGGGGAGGGAGAAGCAAGGGACAGTGGGGCAAGCTGCTGCCCCACGGAGGCTAGAGAGGGTGTCCCTGAAGGCAGAAGAGGGAGACGGAGCGCTCCCTCTCCCTCTTCTAGCTTGGGGATGGCTGCGCAAACCTGGGGGGGAAATAAATTTTTTCCCCTTGATTTCCCCCCCAAAAAGCTAGGTGCGTCCTATGGGCTGGTGCGTCCTATAGGGCGAAAAATACGGTACTCCACACTCTACAAGTACAAAGGAACAAAGGAAGTGGATCAGACAGAAAATGGGTTTGGCCTCCCTCAAACTCGCTGGTACTTAGAAAGGAAAAGACAAGAGCAGAGAGTGGAGTGGAGTGATGTGAGGTAGAAGCTGGAAGTGGAAGGGGCAGGCTGGGAAGCCAGAGAGACAGAGCGATGCTTGATTTCTGTTTGAAGATTGCAACTATGGGAGAAGCAAGGTCTCTTGGAGTGCTAATGCTGTGAACTCCCCCGTTGTAGGCTTAGGTGGTATATATTTGTAAATAAACCATAAATCCTAAAGACACCTCAGCCTTTGCTGGGCCCAGTGGTTTTTTTCTATATATATATTTTTGTACTCTCATTTACCTACTCATATTGAAATACTGCCCCGCAATGAGGCCATTCTTAGCTTCACAAAATGTTTGGGGGTATGCATATCCCTGCGTCCCCTGTGCCTCATTCTGAAGGAAACATGAAGCCTGGACAAGTGCCTGGATGCTCCTGCACAGTTTATTTAGGAATCCCTGCTCTCCATGCATGCAAGCTTTTACACATCCTCATCCAAATGCCACCTCGTATCCACCACACCCCATATCCACATCTACCATTTCCACAGCTCTTTGTTTTTTAACTTGCTAGATTTTCCACAGAAACTAAAAGGGAAAATAATATAGGATGGCATTCTGAAGAGGGCATTGTGTGGCTGCTGTTCAAAAATTGCATGCATAACCAGCCTTGAATCCATGGTAGACTGCTGTCCTTAGAAACCTTTGCAGGGACACATTGTGCAGTTCTTATTTTGAAGAGAATAAAAAATGCTCTGGTGGTTCCCATTCATTTGAATGAGGCATGTGCAGGACAGCTTTCCAACTCAGTGGTAGGAAGACTGTGGTCCCCCAGGTGTTGCTGGACTACAACTCCCATCAGCCCTTGGCCATGCTGGTTGGGGCTGATGGGAGCCCAACAGTATATGGATGGTCAGAAGCGACCCACCCCTGTTCAAACAGCTTGCTGTGCCCCATGTTACGGTAATTAATTTCTTTGGATTTTCTGCCACAGGCACGAGTGTTGGGTACGGCCCCTGCACACAGTGTGACAGTGCTGCCATAGTTAGGGATCGACACACTTCTTTTGTTTTCAGACCAAGACAGATTAGTGACCCCTCCTTCCATCTCATGTTCCATTGGAAAAAACAGCTAGGGAAGTTGCAAATGCAGCCTTGTGGCCATCAGATGCTTGTGGTTAGTTTATGGGTTTTCTAAAGGTAGACCTAGAGAAGCAGTGAAACACAGTGGCTTCATTGGAGGCCTGGCAGGCATTTAAGAACACAGTTTGCTGGAACCTTTATTTCAAGTTTAATATAGCAAATTCTTTTGGAACTGGAGCATATAAAGATACCCACATGGCACCATCCCAGCAGGATCAGAGATGCTCCTACACATCTAAGCCAGCTTTGTTTCATTGCTGGCCACCGCCCTCTGCCTTTCCAACCCTGTTAGGGTATGTGGGTCTATGAAGAGCCACAAAAGGCTGGTCTTTCTAACAGAGCTGACTTTTGCTACTGTTGGTACCCTGTCAACAGAGCCTTCACTGGTTGTACAACCTCTGCAAACTCCTTCATTGCCTTGGCATGAAGGTTTGGGTCCTCTGCCAAGTGCCTGAAAAGATTTACGGGTCTTGCTCTCCGGAGGACCCTGGGCAAAGGGATCCGGATAGGAAAGGAGATGTTACCAATAAGGAAATGCTGAAGATATATCTCCTGCAGGGCGGTGTGCATATACAAGAGGATGTCCTGAAGTCTTCTTGCAGTGCTCTCAGGGCCCCAGTCCAACGGGGGCTGAAAGAGCAAGAGATGCATCAGGCAAGTCTTGTAGTGATAGTTGGTGAGCACCATGTTCTTCCCCTCTGATGGGCTGGACTCTTTGAAATAGATTATGATCTGGAGACATTTCAGGTGGCAGCTCTCCTCTGGGACTCGCTGGCTCACCCACTTAAAAAAGAGCAGCTCCTGGACAGCAAAGGACTTCTGCCAGACAGTGCCAGTCAAACGATCCATCTCAGCAGGTTGGGTGGCCAGGAAGACCAAGGAGTCTCCTTGCTGCACCCCGAGTATGATGTCAACAGAGATCGCCTTGCCTGGCTGCAATGCCAATATCAGTTGACATGTTGAATTAGAAGGCTGAGGCAGAAGGTCAATGTTGTACCTGGGCTGGATACTGGGCCAGGCCTTGCCCACCAGGTCTTGGAACCAGTGGATTGTTTTCTCCACATCCAAGTGGAAGCTGGTGCACAAAACGTGGATAAGGAAGATTCCTTGCTTGTCACTGCTCAGTTTTTTCTCTGGATGGTGAAGGAAACACACCACATCCCCCAGGAACCTCTCTCTCTTGCACACACATTCTGTCTCCACCAAGATGCGTCCATGTGTGCTTGGGGCACCCTCAGATTTAATAGTTTCAATGTGGAAAGAGTACCCCCTGGGTGGCTGTACGGGCACGAGAAAGCGGAAAGCTTTGGAAGGCTTCTGTGTGTGCCATCCTTCAAAGGCACTGTCCACCCCGATGCAATTCTCCAGCACAAGGAGGGTGTCCTGGTAGGGAAGGGCTCCGCGACAAGCCTCCAGCAAGTCATTCACAAAGGTCTCCACAAAATCACACATGCTGGTTAGACCACAGAATTCCAGGTCAGCGTGCTGCTCATAGAAGGTCTCCAGCCTTTTTTGCTTGGATTCGTCGTCTTCGGATTCTGTGTCAGTGTCGTCATAGTCTTCTTCACTGGTGGTGGTGCTGGAGCTGTCTGTGCTGCAGTTATAACTGGGTTTCTTCTCTATGGTGTGTCTGCAGCACCAAAACAGGATGAGAATGACCAGCCCTACGTAGTGCCACCTATCCCAGGTTCCATCCTCGGCTGCCGGATCGGTTGTCACCCAATCCTCCCGGCTCTGCCTTGGGTCCCAGCTCCAGCCCTTTTGGTCAAATTCTGTCTGCAGGTGTCCCATTTCTGTTTCCATCAGCTTCTCATGCTCCTGGAGCCGGTCCAGTGTGGCTGAGTCTGTGTGGTCACTGACCATCAGGGGGCGGTGAAATAGAGCTAGCACACCCAGGAAGATTAGGCGGCCCAAGGCCATCTCTAAAGCAGATGTCCCTGGAGAAAAACATGAGAGAGAAAAGCATCCAAACTGTTGACAAGGAAGATTTCTCAGCAAGGCTGCATGAATTCTTTTTTTTTTATATAAATTTTTTATTGGTTTTACAAATTTTTTAAGACAATACAAACATGTAAAAAAAACATACAAACACGTATAGTTTCATAACCTTTTTTCATAAACCGTGTTTCTCCGACTTCCCCATACCTCCCCTTTCTGCATCCCAATGTCCAAAAGTTTTTAGCAACTCTAAGTACATCTGTCAGTCCTCTGTCCTCTTACTCTTTTCTTCAATCTAATCTTATTTCGCTGTAACCCTTTCTTACTCAAACCTTGTCATTCTAACATTCAGCAAGTTTATAGTAGTCCTTAAGGTAAATTTTAAATTTCTTCCATTCTTCTTCCGCCGTCTCCTTTCCCCGATCGCGGATTCTGCCAGTCATCTCAGCTAGTGTCATATAGTCCATCACTTTCATCTGCCATTCTTCCAGGGTGGGTAGATCTTGTGTCTTCCAATACTTTGCGATGAGTATTCTTGCTGCTGTTGTAGCATACAAAAAGAAAGTTCTGTCCTTCTTTGACACCAATTGGCCGACAATGCCCAAGAGAAAGGCCTCTGGTTTTTTAAGAAAGGTACATTTAAGTACCTTTTTCATTTCATTATATATCATTTCCCAGAAAGCCTTAATCTTCGGGCATGTCCACCAAAGGTGATAGAAAGTACCTTCAGTTTCTTTACATTTCCAACACTTGTTATCAGGCAAATGATAATTTTTTGCTAGCTTGACTGGGGTCATGTACCACCTGTAAACCATTTTCATAATATTTTCCTTTAAGGCATTACATGCCGTAAATTTAATACCGGTGTTCCACAACCATTCCCAGTCAGCAGACATGATATTATGACCAATATCCTGTGCCCACTTAATCATAGCCGATTTAACTGTTTCATCTTGTGTATTCCATTTCAGCAGCAAATTATACATTCTTGACAAGTTCTTAGTATTGGGTTCTAACAGTTCAGTTTCTAATTTTGATTTTTCCACCTGGAAGCCAATTTTCCTGTCCTAAGGCTGCATGAATTCTGCCCTGGAGAAAAGACTGAATCCTGCAATCAGTATAAATCATATCAATTAAATTGTAAACATAGCTTATTGGCTAAGTGATTACCATTTTGTACATTTCCCCCTCCTGGTATTGGTAACTGTGGGGAGTGGGAAGGAACTGGGGTTGGTGGGGTAGAGCTTGGATAGGAAACATCTGGGATGTTTCTGCTCTTCCCACCCTTCAGGTACTTATTACCTGAGACCTGCTTGCACAGAGGTGTTAGCCAAAGGGGCTCAGCCAGCAGACCACCACTGAGCCAAGCAGTCCCCCCCCCCAAACAATACCAGAACACATGTCAATCAGCTCAGAATGTGGCAATAGGTAGCTTTCCCATTGTCCTTTTTGCCCATGGCAACCAGTGCTTTTTTTCTAAAAAAAAATAAAAATGTTTAGGGGTTGTCAGGGAACTGACATCAGAGGCACGGGAGAAGGAGAGGGTCTCTGATTCTGCAGGAGAAGGTCCCAGCGCTAGGGGGAGACTCAGCTGGGAAGAAGGGGAAGGGAATAAGTGTAACACCAGGGATCCAGGAGAGCAACGGGACAGGGAGGTGCAGGGGCTCCAGGACTCTTTGTTGGATGTTAGTGAGGAGAGCCCAGGCACCCCGCTGCCCACGCCCACCCTGCGCAGGAGACTCCCGCGCAGTGAGAGGCGGAGACGATTGGGCGTCAAACAACTCTTATGTTGGCAGCGCTTTAAGAAACGCCCACAGACAGATTCTACGAGTGACTAAGGGCAGCCACGCTGAGATGGGCTGTGCAGTCCGGAGGGTTTAACCAGGCAAACTAATGCTCAAACGGAGCAGGATTACGCACGAGTAACTCCCAACCACTACAGGGGTACTCTCATTTTCCCACTCATATTGAAAAACTGCCGCTCAATGAGGCCAAACTTAGATTCACAAAATGTTTAGGGATATGCGTGCCCTGGCATCCCCCCAGAAAAAAAGCACTGGTGATAGCCATGGTGAAAGTCAGCCAAAGAGCAAGTGAAGGACACAAGAAGAGCCTGGTTCAGTCCAGCACCCCGTTCTCCTAGTGGCCAGTCTGTGAGAAACCTTCACCACAGGACCTGAGCGCAAGAGCACAGTCCCTTCCTGTTTCCAGCAACTGGCACTCAGAAGCATTTCTGCTTCCAGCCATGGAGGCAGAGCAGAGGCATCCTGGCTAGTGGCCCCTGTGACCTTCTCCTCCATGAATTGGTCCAGTCCTCTTTTAAAGCCATCCAACTCAGTGGTGCATCCACTGTAACTGCTGTCTCAGAAGGGGCTAGCCATTCCTATCCCTGCTCAGATTTGTCCTTTTCAGTTTATTCTTCTTCCGCCATTATTGTTCTGTGAGGGTCAAGACTCAAGGGCGTTGGTGGCTGGGCCTGAAGGCCCCCCCCCCAGGGTGAGGGTCTCTTGGTGGGGAAGGGTTTAATCTCCCTTGATAACAGATGGGGGAAAGGTGTTTGTGTTATCCCAAGTGAGAGATGTTGGTTTTTTGTCTTTGCAACTGCTGGATTTGGACATGATGATGGGTTGTGGAATGTTTTGAGTGTTTTGCCAAAGTGAGAATTGAGTGGATGGTACTATGTGATGGAAGCAAGGGGAGTGTAATTGTCGGAGGAGTGAGGTTGGCACTTAATTCCTGATTTGTAATATTACATGTGGGGGCGCTTTTTTGTAATAATCATGTGGTCCCCATATATATATATATATATATATATATATATATATATATATATATATGCCTGCTGCATTCTGATATATTTTAATTTTGCAAATAATTCACTTTTGTTTTTTTAGTTTTTAGAGATATGCTGCTTAATTGTGTTACTACAAATGTAGGATTTTATCATTAACAGCTGTGTTGAATGTGGGATTTGTCTTTTTTATATAATGTATCTTGATTCTTGTTGAAGCAAGCTGCTTGTAGTCAACCGTCCAGGGGCTGCATGCCAGTTGGTAGGTTGGGCAGGAGAGACCGAAAGTGGAAGGAGCAATGGTTGTGGCTCCTATCCCTTTTGCACAGCAGACTGCCTTGCAGCTTCACAAACACCAGAGGTTTCTACACATCCGCCCACCCTTGTAGCTTGCCTCCAGCTGCCTGTCCCATAGGCCAATCCCACCCCTCTCCATCACTTCCATTCCTACCTCTGGAGGCGCAGAGCTCTTAAAGGGGCAGAGCATCTTAAGCCAGGGCTGCTCCGTGCCTCTCCTCCTCTCTGCAGGCACAGCACAACATACTCAAGTCACTCTTGTTCTTTAAAGCCTGGGCCTTCCCCAGCTCTCCCGCTGCCTTTGTGCAGCCCTCTTGGCTGCTGCCTGCTGCACTGGTAGCTCACCCCCATTATTACTTGGCTGACTGTGAAGTCACATCTGCCCCAGCAGTCACAGCTGCCCTTAAAAGGAGAGGGAGGCAGGTCCAGCTTCCCTTGCACTGCCCTGTATGGGTCCCTTGGCCACCAGGACTGCTCCTGCTCACCTCTGGCAAGAAGACAAAGCACCAGGGAGAGTTTAGGCCAGCCTGGTGGCCTTCACCTGTTTTGGACTACAACTCCTATCTGCCCCAGCTGGTATGGCCATCTCTGTGCCATCTCCATAGCTGTCAACGTTCCCCCCCCCTTTTTTTAAGGGAAATTCCCTTATTCCGAATAGGATTCCTTGCAAGAAAAAAGGAAAAGTTGACAGCTATGGCCATCTCTGCCTCTGGTGGATAGGCCCAAAGGCATGTACCAAGCTGCAGCAGAGGGACCACAGCTGAAGGGTTGAGAGCTCAGCAGCAGAGCCCAGGCAAGGGTTCCAGGGTCAGTCTCTGGCATCTCCTGCTTAAAAAAGGCCCTCAGCAGAAGGCCCTGGACTGCTGCTGCCAGTTAGAACAGGGCTGCCATAGGTCTGGATCTTCCCGGACGTTACTGGGATTTCAAGGGCGGAATTGACTTCTGGGGGGGGGGGATTTCCGAAAGGCAGTGCTTTCTCCTGGATCTTAGGCAAGTCAATTGAAACAACATTGGGCTCAACAATTTTGGTGGTTTCCTTAAAAGAAGCTCAATAATTTTGGGGTGTCCTGGTTTTTACTTTATGAAATATGGCAACCCTAAGTTAGAATAATAGACAATACTGAGCTAGATGTGAAGCTGCCTTATTCCAGACCAGGCTACATTCTAGCTCAGTCATAGAGTTATGCTTCTCACCTTCAGTGGGAAAGACCTGTCTCCTCTGCCTAAGACCCCAGAGAGCTATTGACAGTCAAGAGGAGACCACCCTTGCTGGCTGGGCTGATGTGAGTGAGGGATGCAATGAGGCAGCAACTTCCATTCTGACCTGTGTTTGGTGTGGTTCCTGTAGTGCTGCAGTTTGGTTTCTGCTAAATAGTATGTCATTTCAGTATGAAGGAAACAGCAAAAGAATGTTTTTTAAAATCCATTAATTATGCCTCATTTGCAAACTTGAAAAACAAGAACAATGATGCGAACAAATACAAAGAGGATTTGCTTACTTGTTTGTGTCCCTGACCAGAGATGCTCTGACCAGAGATACTCTGGTTTCACCTCAGATCGTATAAATCTTTCACCTGACCAGAGATGAGTATGTGAACTGCAGCAATTTCTGTTTGGTTTTTTGTTTTTGCCAGAATTTTCCAACATCCCTCGTTGTAAGCCAAAACACTTGGAGGGCAATAAGTTGGCGAAGACCAGAGTAGACAATATGGACCTATTATCACCTGGCATATGACTTTTCAGTACTTCTCAGGGGGAAGCTGGAGTGAAACACCCTCACTCCCACCCCCCCAGAATAGGAACAGGAGCAGGAGAAATTGCACTTTCAGGTGAGGATTGTCTTTTATTTAAAGATTGGTCACCCACCAGCTTAACCATAGCTTTTCTGGAGAAACGAAGGACAAATTCCAGGCAACATGGTTCAGTTTCATTACATACGTAGCATGAAAGGAACATAAGTGGCAATGTTCATCTACCCATGGACTTCTATGGAAAGACTCTAGTGAATATAATTGAAAAGAAAGGAAAACTGTTAATAGTGAAATACAGCACAGAAAAGAATGGATCACTTAATAATGTAACATGAGTGAGGCTAACTAACTGGACTTCCTCACATCTCCCTAACCCTGCATTCTTTGTAATAAAAAATACCAGCAAATTATTACCTTGTTTCATACCTTATTTTGTACTTTTCAAATGTTATATTTCTAAATTTAAAGTAGTTTTTGTCAGCTTATTTGTACCTTTAATTAAACATAATATTACTTTAAATTCCAACCTTTTCTTACTTATAACTTAGTTTTCTGTATCTCGAAGTCAAATTACTGGAGCCATATTTTTCTGAATCGTGCAATTTCTTAACATTCATACAACTTATATTGTTTTTGTAAATAGTCTTTAAATTTTTTTGCAGTCCTCTTCCATTGTTTCTTCTCCCAAATCTTGGATTCTGCCAGTCATTTCAGCCAGTTCCATATAGTCCATCAATTGCGTCTGCCACTCTTCCAGTGTGGGCAAATCTTGTGTCTTCCAATGTTTTGCAATAAGTATTCTTGCTGCTGTAGTCGCATACATAAAAAAGATTCTGTCCTTTTTTAACACCTTCTGGCCGACAATGCCCAAGAGGAAGGCTTCTGGTTTCTTAACGAAGGTATATTTAAATACCTTTTTTAACTCATTGTAGATCATTTCCCAGAATGCCTTCACTTTTGGACAAGTCCACCAGAGGTGAAAAAATGTCCCTTCAGCCTCCTTACACTTCCAGCATTTTTTATCAGACAGGTGATATATTTTTGCAAGCTTGACTGGGGTAATGTACCACCTATATATCATTTTCATAATATTTTCCTTCAGAGTTGAATCCGGTTTTTAGCTTATCATTGATTTTAATTAATGGAAAGGGTGTTATTGGTTTGTTTTGCTTTTGTTCCTGTTTCTACCAAGCGTTTTGCGTTTGCCCCTTGTGTTTTTGTGCAGGGATCTTCAGACGATGGGCAGTATACAAAAAAACCAACAACTTTTCCTCGGGTTAAGAACTTAATTTGTTCTGGAAGTCCGTTCTTAACCTGAAACTGTTCATAACTTGAGGTACCACTTTAGCTAATGGGGCCTCCCGCTGCTGCCGTGCCACCGCTGCACAATTTCTGTTCCCATCCTGAAGCAAAGTTCTTAACCCGAGGTACTATTTCTGGGTTAGCGGAGTCTGTAACCTGAAGTGTCTGTAACCCGAGGTACCACTGTAGCTGTTTTTAACTTTTTGTTAATCATTTTATCCATAACCACTCTGAGGGTTTTTCTGACAACAGTATATGAAACTCACACAAAATAAATACGTTCTTATCTGATCAACAATTGCATCCACACACCCATTTCCTCTGCTTAAATTGTGTTCTGTCTTTAATTTGGGAAGTGGGGCAATGAAATGGGAGCTGTTCAGCAGGAGAAAGATTCATATTTATGGCGAGTGGGGATTCGAACCCCTGTCTCCCAGCTGCTAGTCCAGCACTCTTGACCGCTATGGCTCTCAGTCGGGCTGGCTTCCAGACTTGAGAAGGCCCAAGGATAACCCTGCCCAACACCAAGAACCCTGCACCTTGGACTTACTCTTCCCATCTGGAGACAGGGGCCGAACGTTTGGTTGAAGAGTCCTGCAGGGTTACACCACAGACCAAAGATCAATAGTCTTTTTATAGACCCCCATTATTACATCAGCTGCCTGACTATTCTCAACACTTTTATAAGAAGAAGCTCAATTATTTTGTATACCAAATAGATTCTTAATGGCTTTGGAGGTACTTGATAAAGCTTTATAATTCCATGAGCAATTAGCCTATGCTCCTCCCTACAATTTCTTAGACAATCATGAAGTCAACAAGTCTTATTCCAAGCCATGTTTCAGTGGCTAGAACAGGATCAATCACAACACAGAACCAAAGACCAGAGAGGAAGACAAGCATAGTTTTTGCTGCCTTGTTCCTAAACTCAGAGCAAGTTTCCAAACTTCTGTCATTCAGGGCTGGAACATCCTATCGTATGTAATTTACTACCTATCAATGTGGGCTGGCTGCTTTGGCATAACCCCAGCTTCTCTCTGGATTTGAAGGGCCCAGCCAGGACCCAAGGAGTGGGTGGCAGGCAACAATTAGCACGATACAAAGAGAGTGCAAGCTGATCAACCACTGCACCAGCACTTAGCCAAATAAAGAGGTTGAAATCCAAGGCACAGCGTCAGTAGTAAATGCAGGTCAGTAGTCACTGCTAAAGACCCGTTGGGGGGAGGAGGTGCAGCAACAGTTATGTGCACCCGGAATATGACCACATGGAGTTAATTGTAACCTGCTCATCTAGCACTTTTAAGCGGGAGATGCAAGTTGTGTGCCCCCCCCCTAGAGATGTTAGAATCACAGACCTGCAGAATTGAAAGGGAGAGGCTAGGGAGACACACCAGATCATACATGGGACCCCTCAAGGGTCTCCCCGCCCCCCCCCCCAACCAGCCCCGTCTTCATCCCGAGGACGCGAGGAGGGAGCGGCTCTGGCTCTGCTTCGCGGGTCCCGGGCTCGGGGAAGCAACGGCCAATTGCCAATGGCCCCCCGCCCTGCCACGCCCGACTCTCGCCTCCCATTGGCTGAGAGGACCCGGGCTTCGCCCAGATACCGAGTCGGAAGAGCCGGCCAATGGGGAGGCCTCGGAGCGGGCGCGTGGGGGAGAGAGGAAAGAGGGGTTGGAGCCGGCTCGCCCACTGCCTTCTGGGAGTCGTAGTGCCTGCCCTCTATTCTTCCCCCCAGAGAACGGGAATGAATGACAGGGAGGACTGCGTTTCCCAAAAGCCAACGCGGCGCGGCTTCTGAGCTACGGGTCGCGAGAAGCAGCAAAAGTGCTGTTTTCCCTCCCAGGTGTGCAGGTGGTCAGAGGCTGATGCGGGAGGGAGGAGGAAGGAGAGGGAGGAGAAGGCCCTGCGCAGCCTCCGCAGCTCCAGCCACACCAAGCCCTCCCTGGAGAAGCTCCCCTGGCATCCCTGGTTGGCATGGAAACTGCCCAGAGCCTTTCTTCCCTCCCTTGTTCATTCCAGGGCGCTTCCTCCCAACAGCCCTGGGAGGGAGGCCAGGCGGAGAGGCAGCGACTGCCAGCCCCCACCCCCACCCCCCGAGCTCTTCCTTTTTTATTCGCACGACAGCCCTGGGAGGTCAGCCAGAAGGAGAAGCACGGGAAAGGCGACTTATTGGATTGCATTTATATCCCGCCTTTTTCTCCGAGGAGCCCAAGGTGGCACAGATGGTTCTCTCCCTCCTCGTTTAACCCCCACAACACCGAGGTAGGTTACTCTGGCAGGCACTGATTGACACACACACCCGACGTCACCCTTAATGGCCGAGGGGGGATTTGAACCCTGGTCTCCCAGGTCACAGTCCAACACTCTAGCCACTGCACCACACTGCCTCTCCTTCGACTTTGCTATGGCAGAAAATCCTGCCTGGAGGATTTGGACCTGACCTTCGGCACACTTGCCCCCCCCCCAAAAAAAAAATTAATTACCTTTGTTTGGAGGGAAAATATCTGCTACTTTCCCCTTTTCTTCTTCTTTTTTAAAGGCACGCCTTCTCCAAAGTGTACATGTGATCTTCTCTTTTGCCCCAGGGATATTTCTAATCTAACATCCAGGCTTTTAAGGCAGAATTTCCTATTTGATCTAGGATCAAGGGGTCAGCAAACCTTTTCAGCAGGGGGCCGGTCCACTGTCCCTCAGACCTTGTGAGGGGCCAGACTATATTTTTTAGGGGGAGAGGGGATGAACAAATTCCTATGCCCCACAAATAACCCAGAGATGCATTTTAAATAAAAGGATACATTCTACTCATGTAAAAACATGCTGGACTGTCCGTGGGTCGGATTTAGAAGGCGATTGGGCCGGATCCTGCCCCTGGGCCTTAGTTCACCTACCCATGATCTAGGACAGTGTTTCCCAACCACTGTTCCGTGGCACACTAGTGTGCCGCGAGATGTTGCCTGGTGTGCCGCGGGAAAAATTAAAAAATTCGAAAGATTTTTTTTTTAAAAAAGTCAAATTTTCGATTGGGGCGCCGTCACTAGATGACCCCTGGGGTTCCCTCCCTCCCTCCCGCTCTGCGCCTCCCTCCTCCTCCTCCGGGGAGGCCCTTCCTGGCTCTCGGCCAAGGCTTGGCGGCTGCCACTCACTCACTCGCTCGCCCACCCGTCCCTCCATCCCTGCACCTGGCCTCTCCCCCTCCGTCCCCGGCGCGGGGGCTGCCGGGATCCGTAGTCCCCTCGCCCTTGGGCTCCGCGCCCGTGCGGGGTGCGCAAACTACGTTTCCCAGCATGGCCTGGCGGGCCAGGCGTTTTGTTTGAAGTGCTCTTCTCCCGGCCATGGAATGAGCGCGGCGGCGGCGGCCGGGCGGGCAGGGGCTCTTCCGCGCAGACCCCGCGGAGGCTGCCCCACAGGTAGGGCTGCGTCGGGGGGGGTTTATTTTTGCAATGCTGCATCCGCGCCGGAGGGGACACATCGGACCGCGGGGAGACCCCTTGGCGGGCGTGCAAGGCAATGCATGCGTGCAGGCGTTGCATGGAGTGCAGTGCAATGCAATGGCAACGCGGCGCCCTGCATGCATGCATGCAACTTCCACCGGCGCTCCGGACTTGGCAGGTGAGGGGGGTCCCCAGTGGGCGGCAGAGAGAGCCGGGAGGGCGAAGGGGAGCCGGGGGGGAGCAGCGCTGCTCCCCGAGCCGAGCCCGGGGGGAAACTTCGGCGTTGTTGCGCCGGGTGTTGGAAGCGGAGGTTGGCGGGGGCCCCTCACCTGCAAAACCTGGTCGCCTCTCATATATTTCGTGCATTGCATTCATCGCCCGCTTTCTCCTCCAAGGAGCTCCCGGGGGCGCATGTGGTTCTCCCCGTGTTATCCTCGCAACAACAGCCCTGCGAGGTGGGTCAGGCGAGTGGCCCAAGGGAGCACCCAGGGATTGTCCTGGCCAGGTGGGGTGATTTGAACCCTGCTCTCTGCCCGGTCTTCGTCCTCATTTAGCCCCCACATGTGCATGACTGTGCATGACTGAGGTTTTCCCCCCTCGTCTTGGCTATGGTGTGAGTCTGTGCTGTTAATTAATGGGGTTCTGCCTTCGGAGAAGATGAGCCAGCCCTCAAGGAGGTGATTATGTAATTTGCTAGCAATTCATGTCCCTCCCGGCGTGACGCTGCGCGCTGACGTCACGGGGCTGTAATGGTGGTGTGCCTCGAGAGTTTTTCATGAAACAAGTGTGCCTTTGCCCAAAAAAGGTTGGGAAACACTGATCTAGGATTTGGTTCAAGCCCCAACAGAACCTGCTGCTCACTCATCCCTTGAAACCTTTGTGCAACTGATGCAATATGCAATCTCCCTCCATTCCCCATCCTGCCTGTTTCCCCTATGATCTCAGGAGAACTGAATTTATTCTGTTTATAATTTGCCAGCTTGTTAAATGCCTCCCATGGCAGCGGTGTGGAGGAGGAAGGCCCCGCTGGAAGATTGGTCCTTTGCATAAAGGAGATCCGTAGTTTTGTATTAAGGCTGGAACTAAATTATTTTAGGCGTGAAGCCCAGGAGACAGCACCGCAGACTGTTCTGCCGGAGCCGAGGGGGATGAACTAAATGACCTAACAGGATTCCCCCATCTTTTACCCTTGACACTTCAAAGGGCTCCCTAAAGGCGGGACCCCCTATCTGTCCTCTTTTCCATGCAAAAACCTAAGATCTGCCTGCTTGACAGCTTCCAAACATTGTGTGCTGTGCGGCACCTTTCTTCCTCTAATTCCATCTTCCTGCAGCTGGTGACCTGTAGGAGTTTTGCAGCTGATGGAAGCTGTAATAATAATAATTTTTTATTTATACCCCGCCCTCCCCAGCCAAGGCCAGGCTCAATAATAAAAACAAGTTGAATGATTACAACTTAAAAACAAAATTAAAATGCAACATTAAAATATTGAAACATTAAAATATTAAAATGTAGCCTCATCGCAGGAGGAGAAGGAAAAGAAAAAAGAAAGAGAGGGAGGGAATCAAATTGTCTCCAAGCCAAAGGCCAGGCGGAACAACTCTGTCTTACAGGCCCTGCGGAAAGAAATCAGATCCTGCAGGGCCCTGGTCTCATGAGGCAGAGCGTTCCACCAGGCCGGAGCCAGTGTTGAAAAGGCCCTGGCTCTGGTTGAAGCTAATCTAACTTCCTTAGGGCCCGGGACCACTAGGGTGTTGCTATTTATGGGCCTTGAGGCTCTCCGTGGGGCATACCGGGAGAGACGGTCCTGTAGGTACGAGGGTCCTAGGCCGTGAAGGGCTTTAAGGGTCAAAAGCAGCACCTTAAATCTGACCCTGTACTCCACCGGGAGCCAGTGCAGCTGGAAAAGCACTGGGTGAATATGCTCCCATGGCAGAGACCCCATGAGGAGCCTCGCTGCAGCATTCTGCACCCGCTGGAGTTTCTGGGACAGCTTCAAGGGCAGCCCCGAATTACAGTAGTCAAGTAGAGCGAATTACAGTAGTCAAGCCTGGAGGTGACCGTCGCATGGATCACTGTGGCCAGGTCGGGGCGGGAAAGGTAAGGGACCAACTGCTTGATGCGGCGAAGGTGGAAAAATGTAATGCAGTGGTGTCATAGACTGGCTGGATGCAGAGAAGCTGGGGAACCCCCAGGGAAGAAGGGTCTTAGAATCATAGAATCAAAGAAAAGCCCCAAACGACTAGGACCCCAGTTATCTCAGGGACAGCCGGATTCCTTATGAGTCACCTCAATCACTGAGAACCTCTGGTGGTTCCCAGCACCTCTGAGTTTTAACTAGTCTTCACTAGGGATGTACCCTATAGTGTGACAGGCCAGGCCCTGTGGAACTCCCTGCTACTAGAGGTTTGTCAAGGACCAGACCTCCTTTCCTTCAGAAATCTTTTGAAAACTTTGTTTAAACAGACAACATGATTTTAACCAATTAGTATTGATAGATATTCCTTGATGTTTTGTGGATCTTTTCTTGATTCTCCCGTCTTTATTTTCCCACTTGCTATATTTCTACAAAGGGCAGATTATAAAATTTGTAAGTAAATCAATCAATCAATCAACATGTGGCCTTCCAGCCCCCTGCAGCGCGAGAATCTTTTTGCCCAACAACCCTGGGAGGCTCATGCTACGGACTGAGCTATCTGTTTGCTTGCAAGCAAGCTGTATTGCTTCTATCTTGCGTGTGAGGATCTTGGTGGTCTCCCCCCCTGGTTAGCTTCCTTTGCTCACTGGGTGTAAGCAGCACTGGATTTCCCAGCTGGCAGATGAAGAATGTGCTTAGGGCACCAGCAAAGCAGGGTCGCCCAAAAATGAGCTTTTGTTTGTTTATTAAGTATCAAATGTCTAATTCTTAACAAACACTGAAGCAGTCTATTACAGGGAAACTCAGAGCTTTATTCTACTTCCTTAAGATTTCACACTCTTGCCTCATTTTTCTCTTCTATTTATAGTACTTATCCCCACCTAAACCCAGGGATGACCTAGCAGTGTAGATTCAAATAAGGCAAAAAAAAAAAAAAATCCTGTCATATGTGGCAATAAATCTATGGGGGTTTGTAAAATTTCATGCTTCTGTTTTGCATGACATATGGGGGCACTATGGTATTTTCAGCGCTTAGGGGTCTTAATGCAGTCCCAGGCCAGATTTTAATGTGTCTGTGGGGGTCCATAACAGTTGTCATGCCGGGCAGCCCTGAAGGGACCTTCTGTGTAGTTCTCAAATTCTGCAACAACTTAAGAAGAATTGAAAACAAAGTCTGGAGATGCTCCCCAAACAGTAAGGCATTGTGGCTCTGATCTATGTGCATAATGTGATAGGAATTTTGAGGTCTTAGATATATGGTAATGCTCATAAGTGTACCAACCAAGCATGTACATAGATCAGCACAGGAAGACCAACCTGGAACCATTTTGATTCATTTTGAGCAAATGATTTCTCTGCAAGGTCAAAGTGGGAAACCTCCCCATTGTTTCTTTCCTCACAAATCCTGTCTTAAGGGTATATCTGTGTTTGAATAGGGTGTGAGCCTGTTACCTGGCCCAGGAACTAAGTATTTATCATTACAAAAGAGTGGCCAGGCTCCCCAGGCAATCCAGTCAAGTAACCTGCCAGACAGGAGATAAACAATGACAGAAATAAAAAAATTCTGTTTTAGACCACCACCACCTTTTCTGTGATGTAGGTATGATGTATCTGAGGGGTGGTCTTAGGTTACACCCCTTCTGTGATGTATGTATGATGTTTCTGGGGGTGGTCTTGATCTAGGTAAAGGTAAAGGGACCCCTGACCATTAGGTCCAGTTGTGACCGACTCTGGGGTTGTGGCGCTCATCTTGCCTTATTGGCTGAGGGAGCTGGCATACAGCTTCTGGGTCATGTGGCCAGCATGACTAAGCCACTTCTGGCGAACCAGAGCAGCGCCGTTTACCTTCCCATTGGAGCGGTACCTATTTATCTACTTGCACTTTGACGTGCTTTCGAACTGCTAGGTGGGCAGGAGCAGGGACCGAGCAATGGGAGCTCGCCCCATCGCGGGGATTCGAACCACCGACCTTCTGATCAGCAAGTCCTAGGCTCTGTGGTTTAACCTACAGCGCCACCCGTGTCTTGATCTACAGGGTGGCAATTTCAAAAGTCTTTATAAGGCCTTGTGTGCCACTGTTCTGGGTTCCGCCTTCTTTCCTGTGAGTGAGGGGAGCACCCTGTTGCAACAGATCAATAAAGATCAAGCTTACTAGCTGCTTTGCTTCTCAATATTCTCTGGTTGGCCTCTGTTATTTTCTCCTACCAATAGGGAACCTATGTAAGGACTCTATATGGGCTCTTGGATACCCCATTAGGGAAAAAGTGCAATTTTTGTTTACAACCATAACATGTGCTGGTTCATAGTAAAAAACAGATTTCCAAAAATGCTTTCAGTGTTCAGGTGAAAGTTTATTTGCATTTGCTGTTTTTTGCTTTTTTGTGTATTTTTTAAGAGCAATCAAAGGAGACAAAAGCTGTTTAAGGAGTTTCAGATGCAGATATTTCGCAGTCATATCTTGCTTGGCAACCCAGTGACAGCCCAGGCCTCTCGCCTGACTCAGCTCAGTCGCTTTCATACCGCATTATCCATTAGGTCAAGAAGAAGCGCATCTACCATCATCTGTATGGAGGAACATGCAGCAGTAGCAGAAGGCGGCACCGTTGGGAAGGGGTCAGCTGCTGACTCGTCAAACTCTCTTGAAGACAGCAAGTATTCAAAGGTTTAAAAACCAAAGTACAATACAAAAAGGAAGATATAAAATTGCAAAGGAAAAACAAACCCAATTGCCAGTCTGAGCTGCCCCATGGTTGTGGCAAGTACAGAAAAGAAAGAAAGAAAGGTAGAGGCTTTTGTGTCATAACGCATAAAGAGAAGAGTCTTAAGTTACCAGAGAAAGATTATTTACATCAGAACCTCAAAGGCAGACTTCACAATATCAGTCAAAGGCCAAACACGGGGGCTTTATTTACAGAGGGCAACATTAAATAGCACTTTGAAGCAACGATTGTCAGACACAGACACTGAAGTTTTTGCAGCCCGACTGATAACACAGAGCGTTATTGTGACCTCTGCTTCTGGCTAATCTGGGCCAGGCCTGGCCCCAATCCCTTTTTGGTGGGGAGAGAGGCAGCTTGGAGATCTGCAGTGTGTGGAGGGGAGTCGGGGATTGCACTGGGGCTGGGCTTGATGGACCCCTGCCCTGCCAATCGACAAGGACATGGGCCAGCCATGATCAGGGCTGCTGTTAATGTCAGTGTGTGGCAGTGGGCAAAATCCCAAGGAGTTACTGTGGAGTCCCAGGGCGGGAATTGTGGCTTTACCGATTGGGAGGCACCTATTGCTGCCTTTGCTCCTTTCCCTTGCTCTTCCACGAAACCGGTGCTATATCCACACACTCAGTCTCGCTACGTGTAACTCTCCCGAGATGGCCGCGGGACCAAATTCTGCTATGTACCGTATATTTTGCGGTCACACTTTCCAGCTGTGAAATGTGGTATTGGCCCCAGAACCGAAGCATCCTAGGAATCCTGGGTGTGGTGGGCAGATGAGAGTAGCTTACATACACCATCCCTAAACTGGATGCACTGGCTGCTGACGGGGGACAAATCAGGGCTAGCTTCTGACCTTAGTAACCTGTGAGCAGCTCACCTCAAAGACTCCCTCCTCCCCGCGCAAGTCTTGCAGCTCAGCAGAGTTGGCCTCACCTTCTTGACTCTTCCACCTCTGCACCAAGTTCAGGAGTTGTTGATTGCTGGTTGAAATCTAGAGGGGAATGAAGGCCTGGGAGGTGCAGCCCCTCTCTGGGAAGAGGCTACAAGTTGACCCCCACGTAGAATCATAAAGGTTGGAGGGGCCCGTAAGGGTCCTTTAGTCCAGCCCCTGCAATCAGTAACCATGGCTAGGCTGAAAGAAGACAATTAATAGGCTCTCCTAGTAACTTTGGTGGGGTGGAAGAAGGAGCCAAAATGCCGTTCTTTCAAAAGCTGCCTAGCTGCACCCCTCATAATATATCCATTGTCTCCCAATCTTCCATTGTAAACCGGGGGCAGGGGCGGGAAAAGATACGACCCATCACAAAACTGCTACTTTTACACCCTAGGAAAACCACTTTTCCTCCTCAGGGAGTGAATGCCCACAGATCAGCTGCATAAGGATGGTGATGATGACAGGCTTGCTTCATAATAATTCAGCATTTGCTTATGCTTTGCTGCTTACATGGAATAAGTGCTCTTGTGATCAGATGCACAGTTATAAATGAATAATTACTACGTGAATATTGTGTAATTGCAGAGTGAGAGTGGGAGTCTGTTCTCCGCTAACATCTCTTCTAAATACTATTTTAAAAAATAAGAATTGGGACTTGATAATCTTTGATTACTCAGAGCTTGCTATGCTCAAATAAATGGGGGCACATTTCATCAGGAATGTACCCAAGACAAACCCCGAATGCATCCCCTTCACAAGAATAAAGGTAATGCTGTAGGATGGATGGGCTGGGCCTGCTTCCAAATGTGCTGGCAAACTGGGCTTTCAGGTGGTTCTTGCTTTCCAGATACAATAGCCTCCAGTTCACAAAATCACAAATTTGTAGAGTTGGAAGGGATCACGAAGGTCCTCTAGTCCAACCCCCTGCAGTGCAGGGATCTTTTGCCCAGTGTGGGGCTCGAACTCACGCCCCTGAGGTTAAGAGTCTCATGCTCTACCAGCTGAACTATCCCAGTTGGCTGTGAGGGGCTCTCACTCCACCTTCTCCAACTGGGTGCCCTCCAGATATTTTAGACCACAACTCCCATCAGCTCCAGCCAGCACACTTGTTCTGACTGGGAACTGTAGTCCAAAACATTTGGAGCATTCCCAGCTGGGGAAAGTGAATAACTCGTGAGACCTGGCCAGAGTAATGAGCCACCCTTTCTGGCCTCACTCTGTGTCCTCTGCAAGGCTTCAGCATTTATTTTCTAGCCTTCCTGTGGTCTCCTTGAAGCCCTGCCTCTGCTCAGCCCCTCTGTTTAACCAGCCTACCTCCATGCACTCAACACCCTTTTCTCCCTATAGCCCCTTTAAAGACTTGGGGAAGAGGGGAACAAAAGAGAAAGTTCCTCGGGCAGCAACCGCAGAATGCCATGACCTCCCCACTTAGCAGTGGTTCCCCATGTGCTTGGCAAGCCTTGCTTTTCTTTCCTCTGCCCATGCCTCTGTAAACTGAAGGGAGTGTGTCACGCAAGGAAAGCTGTTGGCGCAGCAAAAGCAGCCGTCCTTAGAGAGCAACAGGATTCTTTACAGAGTTGTTTTGGCCTTTGGAATCAAAAGAGCAGTTTCCTTCCAGGGTAGCTGGCATGACTCCCAACTGAATCTCTCTGAGAAAATATGAGCCCCCAAGCATCTTTCCATAGCATTCATGAGCCCCTGAGCCCCTCTCAGCAACGATACGCTGCCCACATCTCCACTGACAACATTCTGCAAACACAGTGTTGCCACCACCCCTTCCTCACACATCATGTGGAAACTTGTAAAGTGTAGAGCTTATATGGTGGTCTGCTTCTGCTCCTAAATATTATTTTCCTGACCAGATCTGCTCTGTTTCACAGCAACTGCCTTTCCTGGAGAGAATTTGGACCTTAGTTTGCACTGTGTGGCCTCAGTCCGCCAGATTCTGACTACACACCTAGAATCAGGGCTCCCCCTCCCAGCTGGAACTCACCAGAACTCAGCTCTGGCACCTCTCAGACGGGCACCATTGCTTCCAGCACCTCCTTTTCTAGAAAAATTGCACTGCCTGGAATCATAGAATTGTAGAATTGGAAGGGACCCAATAGGTCATCTGTTCCAACCCCCTGGGTGAAATCGAGCAGCCGTTCTTCAGACTCACTGCCTGAGCTGGCGACTTGGTCTTTGGAGGTGCCATTTCAGTGCTGGGAGAAGGAAGATTCTCAGTGAGGTTTAAAGGTCTGGGATACAAATATAGCAATGAATAAATTCAAGATTACATTGAGTGATATATATGAGAGCATTGGTTGTGGCTTACATAGGAAGCTGCCCTATACAGATTCCATATAGCTCAATATTGTCTACACTGATTGGCAGCAGCTCTCTAGGGTTTCAGGCAGAACTTTCTCCCAGTCCTGAAGATGCCAGGGATTGAACCTGGGATCTTCTGCTTGCAAGGCCGATGTTTGGCCACTAAGCTGTGGCTCCTCCCCACACTTTGCATCTGTTTGCATTGAATGGCTATAGCAAACTTATCAGCTCAGGCTAATCAGGTAATTCCGCCACCTTCAGTTGTCATGATTTTGACATGCACACCTGGCAAATGAAATCGAGGCTGCAGCAGGCAGGACCAGTGAGTTGCCCAGAAATTGGAGGGCTTCCCAGGAAGAAGGAGACATGGCCCCAACCCTTCCCAAAGGGATCTCCTGCATAAATTGCCCATTCAACCTACCATTTAAGCAACGTTTGTGTATAATGAACATTGTTTGATGTTATTAGCTGGTCTGTGGAAGCACCAGAACCAGAGAAGCCTTTTGTTGTAGTAGTTTCATAACAGTAGGACATCTCCAGTCACTTATTCTTTATAAAAATGACTGAGTTCTAAAATATTCATTCCCTTTCATCTGTTGAGGAAAAGGGGAGGATTTGGTCCTTATTACAAGAGAAATGAGTTTCTCTATGCAAAGCACCAGTATAATTTTTGAGGTACAAGAAGAGTGAAATCTCTCCATCAGTGAGTTTAAAAGAAGAAATGCATAGCTGTCAACTTTCAGATTTGAAAACAAGGGATCAGCAGCCTCACCTGTCCCAGGAACAGTCTACAGGATATCTAATAATCCGGGATAGCAGCGGGAAGCGGCGCTGGAATAAGGGAATTTCCCGCAAAAAAAGGGAAGGTTGACAGCTATGGAAATGGGGTTGGTTATTTTACTCTCAAAATGTACTTGTATGCACCAGTGGAGCCCCTGTGTGGACACACACTCCCCACTTTCTAACAAATGGAATAAAAGAAGCAACTTCTCTGGCTCAGATAGGAGATGGTTCCTTTATGAAGGTGTTGCTTTCTGGGTATTGTGACACAGAGACCTGATCTACTCCATGTGAGCAGCTCTCACCCATTTCAGTGTGTCTTGTGCAGGAGAACATGCACGTAGATTGTGTCCAAATAGATTTGCATTACCCTTGTGATTCTTTGCATAGGCATGTTCACATGAGAGCAAAAGGCCATTGCTTAAGTCTCCCTAACTGGCCAGTGGCAGAGGTAATGCATAGGGGACTCTTGTCAATTTCAGTTTCTCTCTGTTATTCCAATCTTAAATCCAGTTCTTCACATTTCCACATCAGTTTGCAATGTATTTTTTAACTCCTGCTGGAAATTCATTAGCATTTTAGTGTGAATTTCCTCTAACACGCACATTTCTGTATGCCATTTTGCCTAATAACAAATTTTAGCAAAGCATATTTTCTTCAAACACAACACATATTTGTATGTTATTTTTACTAGTCTATGCATAGGTACAGTATGCACAACTTTACCTCTGTAGATGCATTACTGTACACACCACTTTCTCAGAAAACTGCAACGCAAAATTTGGAGGATAGTTGCTCTTCAATTTGTATATTGTTTTGGGAAGTGTGAATTGGTAGTGTTGCCTTTCAATGCAAACTGAATCATATTTCTTCCCCCATCTCTAGTGCTAGAACACACAAATTTGTTCTGGAGCGGGAAATAGCAGGGGTTGAAGTGTTAAAGTCTCCTGCAACACCCCCAAGAATCCTGATCTGGATTGTTCCCCCCACCCACAGCACCCCAGCAACACCCACAGAAAAAACCCCACCATAGGCGCCGACTCCATGGGGCCTGAGGGGGCCCGAGCCCCCTCAAAAATTCGTTTGGGGGGGCTCTGCCCCCCATAATCTCTGGCACCCCTCCAGCAGAGCGCCACCGCTGCCCCTCCCCCAGCCCAAAATGCACAGGGTCGGGCTGCATGCCTCCTGCCCTCCCTCCCGAGCAAAAGCTCCACCCAATTTCCTCCGGAGCTGATTAATAGGCGCAGCACGCTCTCCCCTATTCGCTCACGAGGAGGCGGCGCCACTTTATCTGCATATTCATGAGCTTATTTATTATTCATGAGCTTTCGCGGGCTCCCCCAATATTTTTTATAAGTCGGCGCCCCTGAACCCCACCATTCACACTTTTGCTAATTGTGCCATGGTGTCGTGCTTAGTTTGGCCCCAGTGCTAGTGAAGGATCACACTTGTGTGTAACCTAATCCTAACTGTTCTTTTCTTAACTTTAGAAAAACCTACTTCTGGTGGGGCAATAAGAGAAGTGGCTTCACATATCCACCTAACGTTTTCACCTTTCTTAAATCACCCCCCAAATGTTTCTTTCTTCTTGCTGAGTCTCAAATGCAGAGCAAAGAACATGTTCAACTACCAGAGTGGAGGCTCGGATTGGAACAGGGAACTAACTGACTGGCAGGGAAAATGTTAAGCACTGCTCAGCCCCCCCCCCCCCAATTTATTCAGTCCTGATCACTCCACCAGAAGCAGCAGCTTTATTTTCAGATGAGGTGAAACTGCCATGATGTGCCTGTAATGCTTAGCATGGCTTGAAGAATTTAAGGGCAGGAGGATCCAGACGTCTTGGACCACAACTCCCATCAGCCCCAACCAGCATGGCCAATGGGCAGGAATGATGGAAACTGTAGCCAGACCACACCTGGCTGTCCCCAACCCTGCCTGGGAGGAATAAAGATTGCAGCAGACCTCTTTGGTGGGTCCCCAGCCCCCCCCCCGGATCCAGCCAAACAAAGGAAAACACTAACAGCTCTAATTAACTTCCGTTGAAAATCTGTATCTGTGTCCCAGCTAAGCATCGCGAGTGATGCTCAGATCACTTCTAAATGTGAATGCAGTAGAGAGAGCAGAGGCAGGCCACTTCTGTGCAGAACCTGTGCCCCGATCCAAGTGGCTCTCAAAAGCAATTTACAGCTGCAGCAAATTTTACAATCACTTGTGAAAACACCTCAAGCGTGATAAAATCCCTTAATAGTGCAGTAAGTGAGAAAGTAGTATTTTTGTAAGCTTTCCATCGTATTATCCGTTGTGATTACACAAGTGACATTACCGGCAGTGTTTGTGGCTGTCTTGATAGTCCAGACAACCAAACTAGCACTTACGTGGCTGAAATGGAGTTATCGTAATACATATTTTCCTTAATGTAGTGCAGGTGGAACTTGGGAGAATCTGATTTATTTCCCACTAGGGCATCGGCACTTTACCAGCAGCTGGAACAGATCTGATGGAGCTGCTGGGTGGCCACAGCTGACCATCTAAGGACAAGAAGCTCCCTTAGATCAAGCCAGGTCCCTGATCCACCTCACCAAGCTTCAGCCACTCCAACTGGCAACAGATCTCAGAGGCGTCATCAGGTGAGAGACCTCCTTTGGTCCTGTGACCTGGTGTCCTTTTCCCACCCGAGACACCTCAAATTGATCCCTGGATCATGTGCATGCAAAGCACATGCTCTACCCCCGAGGAGACGTGTGCGTGCGTGGGGATATTGCAGCCCATAAATCTAAGCGGGTTTCAATCCAGAACCAGTAGACAATCCTCAAAACAAGGGAAATCATTCCACCATTTGTTAGCCTGGATTGTGAACCGGGGACCAGCCCCCTGCTCATTTTGAAGCCTGGAGCAGAAAATCCACAGGGTACCCCCAGTACATTGAGAAGTTCTCCTGCACAAGCCCCATCAAAAAGAATATGAGATGTGCAAGAGACTCACCATCCTCTTGTACACCTCACAGCGACTTCCAATGAGGAAAAGCTTCTTATTGGATTGTGCCCCAGGGGTCAGCTCTGTTCTCTTCCCCTTTGCCAGCCTAATGGCACCTGCCCAACCTTGTTCCACCTGCAGGGCAATCCGCTGGCACAGGGGGAGCCAGTCCTTATATTAAAACACCCACCTTCCCCAAAGGCATTTAGTGTCACTCGTTCGTACGGAAAGGAGGTCCCTGGTGCTCAGCTGGCTCCTGGGTCAGATCCTTGCCCAAGAAATCCCACACCCTTCTCCAAGGGCTTCTCGGCAGCTGAAACAGCTTGTCTGCTTTAAAGTCCAGAGCAATTTCCATCAGAGATTAATAGCGGCAATTGGATCAAGCATCCAAAAAGCCAGTCCAACCTCCCGTTCCGCAGGTTCCCTGCTTCAGCAAGGGATCAGCACTCTCCCCAGTGCACACCAGTATTTCTGAAAGTGGCCCGCTGTGCACTAGAAAGCAGTCCATGGGAAACTTCCATGCATGGGCCTGACGTGGCTTGGGACGTTTGCGCTGTGAAGTGACTGGCATTCAGTGGCAAGCACCCTCTCCGTCCCAAAGGGAGCATTTAAAAGGACAGACTATCTTGGTTATATCCCTGGATTTGTGGCTGGGAGGAGGGTTGCCTCCCAAATCCTCAGAAAGCATTTCCTCACCTTCCCAAGCAAATCCCATGGGGGGGAAAACATTCCAGGGTCCTCAGCCTCTCTTTTTCGCCGTCGAACGAGATGCCACTGTAAGGAGGAGTTTTCCCTGTGGTGGCAAGAGCAGAGGGAGTAGCGGAAGGCAAGAGGAAGAAGAAAAGGAGGAGAAAGGAGGAGGAAGAAGAGGAGGAGGAAGAAGAGCAGGGAGAAGCATTCAGGAGAGGACCTCAAGACTCTGTCTTCTCTTTCTTTTTGCTTTTTTTCAGAAAGGACGGGGCCCGGAATTTCTTTTTCTTCTTTGAAGGAGACTTGGATGGGGAGCCCTCGGGTGACACAGGTCCACTGGTGACCGTCTCTGTTTTGTCCTTAGGGGCGTCGGTGTCTGCGTTGGTGGTCATCTGGCTCATTCCTTTGCTGAGCAGGTCCTCTATGTTCTGATCATCGTCCTTGCCGTTCACCACCACCGTGCCTGGGTCGTCCGCCTTCTGGTCAGCTTCGGCAGGCGCCTGGCCACCGTCCGCCTTCTTCCCACCTTTCCAAGAGAAACAAGAAATGAGAGCTGAAGATTCAATCGATGTTGTCTTTGGATTGCACCAGGAGTGATGCAAAACAAGTAGTTCAAGTGCAAGAAATAGATGGGAGAGACCTGCTCAGCCAGGAGGCTCACTGGGTGACCGTGGGGCCAGTCCCTGTCTCTCATCCTGATCTACCTCAAGGGGTTGTTCTGCAGAAAGGGGCACCGGGGTGTGTGTGAAACAATAATAAAGGGCTAGAACAGATGGGTGACAATACGATTGGGAGTGAGGGGATGGAGAGAATAAATAAGGTGCGTTCAAGAAAACAAACACCAGTAACTAATATTGCTTCCTCACCAAAATGCAATTATTATTATTATTATTATTATTATTATTATTATTATTATTATTATATTACTACTGTATTAAAATATATAACTTTTTTATTGTTAAGAACGGCTAACAATAAAACTGTAACATTAGCAAAGGTTAGCACTACAATGCATAATGATTGTCGTTCCTTTGGAGAGCCAGCAGTGGTGCAGTGGTTAGTGTTGGAATCTGACTTGGGAGAACCGGGTTCGAATCCCGGCTTAGCCATGAAGCTGGGCCAATCACTACCCCCTCAGCCTAACCTGCCCCACAGGGTAGTTGTGAGTATGAAACGGGGAGAGGGAGAACCACCCACACCACCTTGAGCTGCTTGGAAGAAAAGGTGGGCTGTAAATGTAATGAGCACATAAATAACTACTGAAATACTTTGTACGGCAAGAACCATCATGTCCTTATCCAAATGGTGCCTGCTCCAAAGGCCTGCCTGAGCAGAGCCCTTGAGCGGATGCCTGAATGAACGTTGGGATGGGGAGGGACAAGCTGGTCTCAAGAGGAAGAGAGTTCCACACTTGGAGCCTCTCCTGCAGACTGCAAAAGCCTGGGGCTGGCCGGGGCTGCAGAGAGAAGAGGCGCTTCTTCAAGCAGCTGGGTCCAAGTGCCGCCATCTTGAACTGGTCCTGCTGCAGACACTGCAATGCTTTCATGATCAGTGTCATCAGACCCTACTGGACGCGCAGCAGGATTCTGCCCCACTTTTCGAGGGAGCGCACAGCAGTAATCCAAGCAGCCGGTTAGCAAAGCATGAACTACCGTGGGTAGGCTAGTCTCCACAGGGCGGTAGGAGGGCCTGCTAGGGCTGGGCATAGGGACTCCTAGCCGCGGAGGCCACGAGAGTCTCTGTCGACAGTTTGGAATCTAGGAACAGAGGAAGACAGGAACGTGCCTTACACTGAGTCAAACTGCTGGCCCATCAAGCTCACTGTTGCCTGCACTGACTGGCAGCAGCTGTCCAGGATTTCAAGCAGGAGTCTCTCCCAGCCCTATCAGGAGCTGCCATTGAGGACTGGACCTGGGATCTTCTGCTTGCCCACTGAGCTGCGGTCCAAGCTGCACATCTGTTCCTTTCAGGGGAAGGCTGCCTGGTTCGGAACAGGCCATCTAGGGATTTCTCAGATCCAGGAACCCTTACCCCCCCCCCCCAGCTCCCACCTTACCAAGATCCTTCCTCAGCTTATTGGCCTTCGTGCAGCCCAATACAGCCTCTTCAGATTAAGCCCTCTAGTTCTTTCCTACAGATGTTTAATAGCATATTGGTGTTAAACAGAGCTTTAAAGTGTTCCAAGTCCAATCTATAGGCGCACATTATCTATAACCCTTACAACAACCCCACAGGTAGGGGTTAGGTATATTGCAGATGGCATGGGGTTCAGGCTTAGGGATGGTGGCAAGCACTAAAGGAACCTAGAAAGTTCCCAGCGCATGTGAGATTTGAATATAATACTACTAATACTAATACTAATATTTCTACCCCGCCCATCTGGCTGGGTTTCCCCAGCCACTCTGGGCAGCTTCCAGCAAAAGATTAACAATACATCAGTCATTACAAACTTCCCTAAACAGGGCTGCCATATAGTTGTTTATTTCTTTGACATCTGATGGGAGGGCGTCCCACAGGGCGGGCGCCACTACCTGGTTCCCTGTAACTTCGCTTCTCACAGTGAGGGAACTGCCAGAAGGCCCTCGGAGCTGAACCTCAGTGTCCGGGCAGAACGATGGGGGTGGAGAAGAAGGGGCTTCCTGGTCTGTTCCTGGATCTCTTATGCTACACCAGTTCTTGTACATATTCTGTACTACATGTTACACTAAATATTTTTGCAATATGCCACAAAACACAATGTATTTTTGCTAATCAGCAGGCTGCATATGATGTAGGGGAGCCACCCCAACCATAGAGAGGTTTCTAGACTGCTCCAGGGTGGGCCTTCTCCATCAACCCATTAGGAAAAGTCTTAACAATGATGAGAGCTGCAACAAAGTCCAACATTCAGTTCTGTTCAGTACAAATTTATTACATCTCCCCAGTACAAATGTAGGCTGCAGTCCTCTATTAAAGTCTCCTTCCCTTCCCTTCCCTGAGTGGAATCAGAAACGGAGACGGGGGGCAATTCAGAGAGGCTGCTCAAGAGGCAATTCAAAGGCTGTTCATCATGAATCCTGCCGTCACATTCATCAGGATGCAATAAAAGAGGCCAAACTACAACGATGGTTGCCACAGGTCCCCTATTCCTGCTATATTATTATTATTATTTACCCATCGCTAACTCTAAGGTCCCAGGGTGGGTTACAACATTGAAACCTTAATATTAAAAACTGTTCCAAACAACTTACAATCACAAAGCAATGGTGGGTCCTAAAAACTTACCGTATTTTTCGTTCTATAGGACGCACATTTCCCCCTCCAAAAATTAAGGGGAAATGTGTGTGTGTGTCCTATAGAGCGAATGCAGGCTGCGCCGCTAAGCCCAAAGCCAGAACAGGAAGATGGAGCACTGCGGAGCGCTCCGTCTCGCTGCTCTAGCTTGGGGACGGTGCCTTCACCCCGCTGTCCTGCAGAAGCTAGCAAGGCTGTTCCCAAGCCAGAACAGTGGGAGGGAGGGCTCCGTCTCGCTGCACTAGCTTGGGGACGGCTGTGCGCAAACCTCTGCAGGGCAGCGGGGCGCTGCGCTCCAAAGGCTTCAGGGATCTTTGAGGCTGGCGGTGGGGGAAAGCAGCGCTTCCCCCCACCGCCAGCCCCACAAGCTCTGGTGAATGTACCTTGAACACACCTTGTTTTAGAGGGGGAGAACAAGAAATTTCCCCCCCCCCTGTTCTCCCCCTCCTATGGTCCGGTGCGTCCAATGGAGCGAAAAATACGGTACACCTCAAGTGTCAGGAGCCAGAATATAGAGGTGCATCTTCAACATTCTCGGGCAACTGTTAAATGATGGTGTCAGACACACCTCTGGGGGCCACCACAAAGAAAGCCCTCTCCTCCTGGGCCACCAAGCCTCCGAGGGCAGACAAGCTACCAGGAGGCCCCCCCTCTGCCTATCATAGCACCCAAGGGGGACTGTAGGGGAGGTAGTCATCTTTCAGTCATTTGGGGTCTGAGACATTTAGGGCTTTAAACACTAAATGTAAGCAGCTTAAATGGGGCCCAGGAACGAACTGGCAACCAGAGCAGCTGTTTTGAAATGGGTTAAAAGAAATCCAAAGGGAACCCCAGCCAGCAGTTTGGCTGCCCCTCGCTACACAGAGATTCTGGCGGAGGCTTTTCCTAACCATGCTTAGACAAGACCCTGTTTAACTGGAGCTTTTGGGGACGGATCCTGAAACTCTGCTTGCAAAGCGGGTGGCCTGCCACTGCCCTGTGGGCCCTCTTGGCACCATGCAACTGAGTCCATGTTTTACACACGTTTGCAGCTCCAAAAATGAAAGGGTTGCTCAGCCCTGAGATGCTGAAATGGAGGCTGGATTGAGAACCCCGTCCTTCCCCACTCCCCCGGGAGCAGCTGAAAATTGAGAAAACAGCCTCTCTATACTTACTAAAGTGACAAGTATTCAGAATCAGAGGGAACTCCTTTGATGAGAGCAACACATGGAAAGAGAAAGGAGACAGTGTGGAGACAAGCACACCAAACACAACGAGGCACAAATGAGACAATGCAGGGGAGGGGAGAAGCAGCAACACTACACCCCCCCCCCCATAGCCACAAGAAACCATGCCCCTCTCGGATCAGGGCCACACTTCCACTACACCCTTGAATAGGGCGGGGCATCACATCCTGGGGAGGGTAAGATTTCACAGCATCACAGAATTGTAGAGTGGAAGGTTCCCCAGGGGTCATCTAGTCCAACCCCCTGCAGTGCAGGAATTACAGCGAAAGAGTCCCTGGCAGGTGGCCACCCAAGGAAGGGGGGTCCACCAGAGCAGGGCCAGGAGGGAAGGCAGGCCTTAATTCTCCCCCTGCCAGTAGCTGCTAGAATTAGCTAGCTGCTGCACATCTTGTTATCTTACAGGCACCAGGGGGTGGACCTTTTCCGCTGTGCCGCCCAGCCTTCAGGAGTTGCACCCCACCCCTCGATAAGACACCATCTGGGAATCTTTTAAGACTCTCTTGTTCACCCAAGCATTTGCCAGAAATTAGTGCAGAGGAAACAGATGTATCAGGCCTAGTTAGCAGGGACCCCCGGCTGAAATTCCATTATAAAGAAACAAAAAAGAAGCAAGTCTCATATATCCTAGACTCAGGTATGAAGCAAAAGGTATAGGTACTCTTCTAAGTGGTTTTTGTGGGATGAGCTAGCCTGGCTGCTCCTGCCTTTCAGCGTTTTTAGCCACCCCCATTTCTCCAATCCTATTAAAAGCATCTAATCCAGTGGCCACCAGCTCATCTTGTTGCTGTGAGTTCCAAAGCCTAACCTTTCATGGTGTGACGAAGCAGGTGCTTGATTCTCAGAGCGCTGCAGAGGTTTCCCTTACCTTCTGAAGTCTTGGGCGGGCTTTTTAACGGAGGCTTGGCTGGGCTCTGGACTGTGGGGTCTGCAGTCGACTCCAAAGGGGCCGTCACCTCTTCCTCCAGGCTTGTGTCTTTCTCACCTGGGAGGAGATGGGAATACAATGGAAGAAAGCATGTCTCAGGATGCCTGGATGTCCACAAGGAGGGAGCAAATCCCCCCACCTCACTGTTTCTAAACTGTTTTGGACACAGAGCTGAAGGAGACTGCCAGGTGTCCTCCTTGCTCCTTTGCAAGGAGAAGGAGGTCTTTCAATCCCCAGGACAGGGAGTTCACAGGGAGGCGTCACAACTTGCTGGGGGCTGTGGTCATCAGCACAGGGGTCCAAAATTCTGTGCAGCCAAGGCAACATTTCAGGTGGCTCACCTACTACCGAGCTGGGTTTGAGGTCCTTGTATTAACTTACAAAGCCCTGAACATCTTAGGTCCAGGGTATCACAGGGATCACCCGAGGATCCCAGTTCAGTCACTGCAGGAGCACTGATAGTTCCTGGCGTTGGTAAGACTCCTTTGACAACAGCAAGTAACTGAGCCTTTGGTGCCATCAGTCCAGTCCTGTGGAACTTCCTGCCACTAGGGGATGAGTTTATGGAACCAAGGGAGCGGTGGCCCTGAAAAGAGTTGGAAGCCACTGCCCTAGGAATGAACTATTTTTCACTCTGTGATGACTATATCATAGGATAGGTATTATAATACATAATTCTCTCTCTCCAGGGTCAGAGCAAGGCAGTGGACTTTGGACTGAGCAGGAGAGTCCTGTTATAGGATGGGGAGGGGTTGGTTTGGATGTCATCTCCAAGTCTGTGCTGCTATGTCTGTGAGATGGGATTCTGTAGGAAAATAAATGATTCACGTGGTAAAAAATAAATGTGGAAAACATAAAATTCTCCCCCACCCCTGTGGCTCTAGCACACCACCTACAAATTCCTTGGAACCATCCATATCCCCTCCTTCCCAACTAATGCTTCTTTTTTGTCTCTCTCAGCTGATGACACAGCATTCATCTCCCCAGAGTGTTTAGGTGGCCCCTATTTTATCAAGTGTCGTTAGTTGCTAATACCAAAGCAAGCGCTATGGTCTTTCAGCCTACTCAAGTTTCTAGTTCTCAGCCGCAACCAGCCCCTGTTCTCCTGAACCATGATATTTACCATCGAGACCCAGTTTCTTTCTTTCCACTTCCTTCTTGTACTCCTCCAGCTCCTGGTCTGTCAGCTGACTGAAAGGGTTTGGTGGCTCTGGCTCCGGAGGAACCTCGTTGTGGGATACATCCTTCATTTCTCCATCTGCCAAGTGACTCTCTGTAGACTGCATTGAGAGGCAAGAATGAGGTAAATATGGGGGGGGGGGAGCCTGCGGGCAGAACCATGGAGGCTGGAAAGCAGAAAGGTGCTCTGGGCCCACGGATCAATCCTATCATGCTTCGATCCCACCCTTTCTCAGTGGCTGCTCCCAACCTTTGGAACTAGTGAAGCTAGACTGGCTCCCTCCTCGTGGTCCTTCTGCCGGCAGGTGAATACCAGTTTATACCGAGAGGGAAGGGCTTTTAATAGCACCGTCCTGTTTTTATTATTTGTATTTTAATAGATTTGTCTTTTTACATTGTTTAAATTCTATTGGAGTTCAATTATTTTTTAACAATGTTTTCAGCATTTTTATTTTATTTTACCTGTGCTTTAATTTGTGCAAGCTATCTTGAGTCCTGGCCCATGAAAAAGGTGGGACATTGATGATGGTCTAACCCTCCACTGCAAAACATTTCGGCTAAATGGCAGGACGCCTCTTTAAAGGTCATTATAAGATGGCACTGGATGCCTCTATGCCTTTCCAGACTTCACTGTACTCCCTTGCCCTTATGCTTAAAGGCACATCCTTCCATGTGTGGTGGGAGCGTCCGTTGCTTAAAGATTTCTGGACCCGATATCTTTCAATGTCATCCATCATTATAGCATTTATGGAACGTTTAACTCACTCTTGGAGGGTGATAAAAGGATCAGCCAGGAAAGTTGCATTTGACTCTGTATGGTCTCAATTTATATTGTTTATTAACAACAGTACAGTAATCTCCCTTCCCCCTCAGTCATAGCAGCCGCTATGGAGAAATTATCTTAATGCTCTAGACTGAAGTACATCCTGTGGATGTGAGCTTAACCTGGAATGTAAAAGATTTTCCAAATCTGTTTTGATGCCATATGGATAATAGAAGACTTAACATTTGTACATGTATTTGTCCTGGGAGACAACACTTTATGGTTTGTAATTGGTTTTTTAAAAAAATTTCAATATCGTTTGCAAATAATAGTAATAGTAAAAGTAATAGTAATAGTGAGGGGCCTTTTGTGGGACATTATTACAGTCAAACTCATATTTTGTCAGATAAGCACATGAAGAGGCTGAGGTTCACAGAGCTTTCCTGTTAAATTTGCTAGAGAGAACTCTGTGACATCTCTTCCTTTGTTTGCCTTGGCAGGAAGCTGTAACACTACATCCTTCCTTCCTGCCTGAGCATCTCTCTCTTTCCCTCATGCCTCCAAGCTGACTACTCAGACAACATTTTGAACTTAGATTTTGTACTTTTGTAACTTAGTAGTTATGAACCTGCCTTCATTTTGCTACTGTAAACTGCTGCTTCAAGACCCAGGTTAGGTAAGCAAATACTACTTTCACTTCTTCTCAAAACAACGTGTGTGATGGTCATTTTTAAGGGAGAGAAAAGCAGTAATACCAGGGAAAATCCCATCTGCCTTAAAGCATCCTGGATTCTTGTCTGTAGAAAGTTAAATCAACCTTGTCTTAGCTTCCAAGTTAAATGCTGCAAAGGATGGTACTCTGCTGATCTCATAAACGTGAGCAAGGATCCTCTCCTACTGCCTAAATCCATTCCTACACTTTTCAGTGCTAAATTCTTGAGGGTGAAATTTTATTCCCAGTGAGATCAAGAAAGCCCCAACCCTCTATTATTTGAAATGAGCTTAAGCGGTCTAAGCGCTGGGATTCAGCCAAGGAGCCCATGAAGGACTTCTGCTAGTGCAACTGGACTTCCTCCTGCTATCCTCCTCCATGCACAGACAATTGGCTCTTTGGGGGTCCAGAGACACCCCAGAACTTCAGGGAGGTGGTGGTGGTGAAGAGGACAGATAGTTGCATCAGGCAAGCAGGAATACTTGCACAAACAGAGCGATCTGCTTAGCGCTACTTTGAATCCCCGCCCCCTAGATGTCTATAGAATAAATAAGTAAAATATGCTTGTCCTCATAACAGCCTGGTGAGATCAATGTGGTAGAGAAATGGTGTCTGATTTGGAGTCTCCATCCCAGTGACGCTTATGGCACTGGAGCCAGCCCCCTCCAGTCGACAGCCATTGGGGGGTGGCGGCTAGATGATCCTCCCAACTTTACAATTCAGTGATGCTATGATTCTATTCCAGGACATTCCCTGCGGGTTTTTGCACCGGGAGGCTCCCTGAATGACAAGTACCGGACTCCTGCTTTTCTCTGCTATCACGCTGGCGAGCAACTGGGACTGGGGTCCGGCTGATTTCACGTCCTGGCGGTTTTGTTCTCTAATCTGCAAGTGGAAATGAAGGAAAAGAGGAGAAAGTTTGTGGTCTGTGGGATTGAAGCAATGTCCCTGAAGAAGAGAAAGCAACACGCAAAGTTTCTTGGTGCCATCAGGGGCTGTGGATCCAGGACCAGGCTCCCTGTTACCAGCACTGATGGGATACCTGGCTGGAGTTCTGACCTAGTCCAGCGCATTGCAGGGGGTAGGACTAGGTGACTTCCAACCCTACAATTCTGGGACTCTACACCAGCTCTCCCCATTGTATTTCTGCTAGGGAGGGAGGCTGTGGGGATTCTTCCCCAATACCCAATTCCCAGGATTATTTTGGGGATGCCATAGCAACGGAGGCGGTACCAACAGAGATGGAAAGTCTCCAAAGAGCAAATGGGAAGGAGGCGGCTGTACCTTATTCCTCATTTCCAGAACTTCTTGTGGGTCTGTGTAGAGAGGCACAAATTGGTTTGGGTTTTCAATTCGGATCGGTGTTCCACTGCTGGTTTTCTCCACCTCGTCTGCTTTCATCCACTGGGCAGCATGAAAAGTCAAGGGCAAATTGTAAGGGCAAAGGGAGGTCTCTTAAGGGTGGAGAAAGGGCACAGAGGGATTCCTTAGCTGGGATTCTGGCACTGCAAGGGGTTGGACTGGATGATCTTTGGGGTCCCTTCCAACTCTGCAAATGATCTGCAAAGCTGAGAGGCAGGATGGGATTTGGGGCTTCTGAATTCAAACTGATGAGTCAGCTTTTGCATCCACACTGAGAAAGAGCCCAGATATGTAAGGCTACAGACATTCAGGTTCCTAATTCAGCAAGAAGAGCTTTTCAGATGAATGTGACCCCCATCTTCTCTCGCTTACCTCACTGTGTGGGCCCTGCTGTCATGTGACTAGTCCTCATGAACTGTATAATCTGCCACTACTGAAGGTCACAACTCTTATTACCTATTTCCTGATTGTCACTGAAAACAGAAACGTATGTCCTCTGATTTTCTGAATAGTCCAAGGCAGAAATTTTCTTGAAATGAGTTAAATGGCCTGACTGAATTAAAACAGCTTTTCAAATCTTTAAATTCTCCCCCACGGTGAATATGTTTCATCCTCCTATACCAGCCAGTGGCTGCTTCTGGGGGTGGGGGAACGGACGGACCTGGAGGAGTAGCCTCAGCGCAAGAGGACAGAGGTCTGTCACACAAATAATGGGACTCAGAAAAGGGCAACCAAAATTATCAAGGGGGTTGATTGACTCCCCTGTGAAGAAAAGTTGCCGTATTTTAGTGTAGGGAAAAGGTGAGTATGACAGAAGTTTATAGAATAGTGCATGGATAGAAAGCAAGTTTTTATCCTTCTGTCATAACATTACTGAAGCTGAATTCAGAACAGAGAAAAGAAAGTCCTTTTTCACCCAGCACAGTGTAGGCGCTGTAACTCTCCAAAGGTGCACTCCTCCATGGTCTCCTGAGACAGATGTCAACCAACCAACCAACTGTCCCCTAAATTTCTGCTGTAGCCAATTGGATGGGGGAAGAGGGCCCTGCCTTTCTTTCAGCTTATGTGGAGCATTTCGCAGGGACAAGAGGCAGTGAATGGTGTTCTCCTTACGGTGGTTTTGGTTCTGCTGGCGCTGCCTTGGCTTTCCTCGGCCACATTCACCCGCAGATAAGTGTTAGGTGTGTTCAGCCAGCGGGTCTTCTCCTTCTGCTGCTTCTGGGCATGCTGCCGGAGAGTTGAGATGGGGGCTACGTCCTCCTCAAACACAAAGGCTGTGACCGTGGCTGGGATCTCCACCTCACTCTTGTGCTTGGTCTTCTCCTGGACAAACGGATAGCGGTAGGCGTAGCCGGTCCGGTAGCCCTAGGAAGGACAAAGAGGCTTCCCTGAAGGCTCCCCTGCATGCTGACACAGAGGCAAAAGCTGAAGCTGTGAGGCCACTTGCCTTCTGCACAGAAACTACCTGCTGATGTAGAGCAGGATTTTCAGTCCCCCAAGCCCACCCCAGTTTCTGGTGCTGGTGGCTGTTGGCATGCATGAAAAACATTTGTATTTTTACTATCTTAGAGATTACCACATTTCCTATCAGTAACATCTACCAAGAGTCAATTGATAGCAGTTCTGATTTATGGGTTAATTAATGGGATCTGGCAGCTTGCAAATGCTCAGCTTGAAGTTATAAAATGGTAACCATCCATTGTTAGACAATTTCGGCACCCAGGAACTCATTGAATTAAGTTGGGGAAAGCTTTGCTAAAGCCAGGGTGGGGAACCTCAGTGGCCCTCAAGTCACTCTATGTGGCCCTTGGGTTTCTCCCCACCACACCCCCTGCTGCGCCTTCCTTGCTTTGCCCTTTCCTGGAGTGCTTTTGCCCTGGAGTGTGGGGGTGTCAAAGCCAGCCTGCTTACGGACTCATTGCTAAAACCGTGTTTATGGAAGACCATCTTACTCGGCTCCGAGTGATCGCCAAAGAAGAAGACTGTTCCAAGGTAACATCTGCATCAATTGCTCCGCCCATTTTTGCCTCTGGCCCCACCCACCGCTGGCATGTGGGTCCCAGAGGGTTCCCCAGAAGGAAACGCATCCCTCAGGTGGGAAGAGGCTCCCCTGCACTAGACAGAGAAAGTGAGGATGGGACACATGTCCAGGAAAATGGGCGCTGTGGCATCTGCGCTTGCAAACGCACCAGGTTGTCGAGCATCCTCATCAGAGCCTCAAACTCGTGCTCTCCCAGCCGGCTCTTCTGCATGGGTCCAAAGGTGCTGCCAGCCCATCGGACAGAGCCAACGTCATGGGGCCGGTGCTTCTCTCGCTCCAGGAGTATCAGATTCTCTGCTCCGCCGGCACTGGACAAGGCTGAGACCTGGAAAGATGCAAACCACAAGAGAGGCCATTTATCCACATGTGGTGTCCAGGCAAAATAGCTGAGCGCCAAGAGAATATCTGGAGAATAATTCAGAGATCATAAAGTGCCAGGGAGAACCAGTTGGGAGCCAATTTGTTGCAGCCCCAGCAGGAGCCCGAGGGTGCGGGGAGGGGGGCAAGACAGTAGCATCCTTTGGTCATCAAGGAAGTGTGGAAGGAGCCCATGCATTGCCACCCTTCCACCTGCAGATGGCGCTCATGCGCTGGGCCTTGGCACATGGCTGACCTAGTTTTTTCCAGCTGAAGAAGTAGGCTGATGCTCAGAGGGGCAGACAATGGCACTGAGCATCTAAGGCAGGAATTGCAGGAAGTCCAACCTGCCTCCCCCCACCCCCACCCTGCCGGGGGTTGCGGAGCTTATTAGTTCCTGACAAGGCTGGGCAGAGCCAGAAAGACAGAGAAGGGGGCCGGGGAAGACTGTTGCCTTTTGGGGATAACATTTTTAAAGCCCCAGAAGAGGAAACAGCTGATGAAGCCCACCTGTGTAAATAATAATACAATTGATTCATTTATGGATTATGAAGCTTGACGTTCTATTCTTTAACTTTCTGCCTATGCAAAAAAGTAAACATTACCAAATAAATCAGGTGCGATACTCTCCCTGATGCTTTTCAACATCTTTATGCGCCCCCTCGCCCAGCTTGTCTGGAGTTTTGGGCTGGGCTGCCATCAGTATGCTGATGACACCCAACTCTATCTGTTGATGGACCGCCTTCCTGACACGGCCCCAGACACACTGATCAGATGTTTGGAAGCTGTGGCTGGATGGTTTCATGGGAGCCGGTTGAAGTTAAATCCTTCAAAGACAGAGGTCCTTTGGCTGTGAAGGGACGATATGGGATTGGGGGTGCAACTCCCATCTCTTGCGGGGGCGCAATTAGTGCCATTGCCTTCCATTAAGAGTTTGGGTGTAATCTTTGACACCACCCTTTCCATGGAGGCGCAGATTGCAGCTATAACAAAGGCGGCATTTTTTCATCTCCGCCAAGCTAAGCAGTTGGCCCCTTATCTCTCTCACCCTGACCCAGCCACTGTGATCCACACGACGGTCACCTCCAGACTGGATTATTGTAACTCGCTGTACATGGGGCTGCCCTTGAGACTGACCCAGAAACTCCAGTGGGTGCAGAATGCCGTGGCGAGACTCCTTATGGGGTCTTCGCTGCGGGATCACATTCATCCAGTGCTTTACCAGCTGCACTGGCTCCCGGTGGAGTACAGGGTGAGGTTTAAGGTGCTGGTTTTAACCTTTAAAGCCCTATACGGCCTAGGACCCTCGTACCTATGGGACCGCCTATCCTGGTATGTCCCACAGAGGACCTTACGGTCTTCAAACAAAAACACCCTGGAGGTCCCGGGCCACAGAGAGGTTAGGCTGGCCTCAACCAGAGCCAGGGCTTTTTCGGCTGTGGCCCCGATCTGGTGGAACGCTCTGTCACAAGAGACTAGAGCCCTGCGGGACTTGACATCTTTCCGCAGGCCTGCAAGACAGAGCTGTTCCACAAGGCCTTTGGCCAAGGCATAGCCTGACCCCCTCCTTTGGTAATTCTTCACAGAACTCTAGCCCAATGGTTGCCATCAATTTGATTTGAACTGATTTTATAATGAATTGATTTTAGAATGCTGTATTATTTTACTGCTCTGAGCCCGGCTTCGGCTGGGTAGGGCGGGATATAAATAAAATTTTATTATTATTATTAAATTATGCAAAGCAAGAAAATGGGTGCAACTTTTTAAATTTTTTGCAGATCTTAGCAGGAACCCCCTTGGAGGAAGGGAGGGGGAGTTTCCCCTTTCTTCTGAGATTCATCAGCATAGAGCGGGGTAGGGATTTTCTTTAGGATCATGACTGGAACATGGAGGGTTAAACTTCACCCCATTCCCTGCAGCGGAAATAGTGCCCCTCTTGGCTTAATTGCTAATTTATTTATTTGTTACATTTATACCCCACCTTTCCCTGAAGGAGCTCAGAGCGGCATACATAGTTCCCCCCCTCCTCATTTTATCATCGCAACAACCCTATGAGGCAGCTTAGGTGACAGGGCCCTGTAATGTTGGGGCTGGTGGGATTTGTAGTCCAAAATGCCTGGAGGGCCCCAGGCTGGGGAAGGACAACGTTCAACCAGCACTTTCCCTCTTCAAAGGCTCTTACCATCCCCAAGCTGCAAATGCGAAGCTGAGCTTGAGAAAAGCAGGCTTTCCTAAAGTGTCCCAGAGAGTTCAGAACAGAAGCATGATTTTCACTGGGGACTTCACAGCTGCCAGGAGCCACCATACTCTGCCAAATTTCACTCTGCAGCATGTTAGGAGGAACACAATGTTCCTTCCATAGCACAACTTCTGTAGGAGAAAAACATCATTTCCCTGTGCCTAAAAATTTAATTATTGCAGCTGAAGCTACTAAGATGCTACTTGGTTGGAGCCAACTAAGAACTACTCAGAGTAGGTGCACAGGAATGAAGGAAACTACATCAGTTATGTCCACTAATTCCATGGGGTCTACTTGGAATGTGGCTAACATTGGAAATAAACCATTGCTAATTTAACAGGGGTATGCGTGTGTGTGTGTCATATGTGTGACGTGTGTGAAGGCACAACCAGATGCCTTCATCTGCTCCAACTGCAGCAAAACAGGTATTTCCCATAACAGTCTCTCGAGTCAGAGCAGGTGCTGCAACCTTCCAACAGTTGGACCTCACCCCCCAAGGCGTCCTCTTCCATTGTTTCCAAGACAGGTGGGAGTCAACCAACATGCGTTAACATATACACTATCAATAGTAACTGATACAAACTATCAATATCAATGGATATTGCTTACTTTAGAATGGTTTTAAAATACTGTCACATGAGTATTCTCGGAATGAATTATCTGGATTGGTTGCCTCCTTGTGAACTTAAATGAACTGGCATTAGACTGACTAGAGTGAGGATGCCCTGATGTGCATTTTTGCTCCTGTGTTGTTACTGTGGCTGCTTTGGACATGCTTACATGGGGAAAGGACATACCGTAGATTCCGGCGTATAAGACAACTTCTTAACCCCGGAAAAGAGGTTAAAAAGTCGTCTTATACGCCGGGTATGGGCGGCGCAGAGCGGAGCCTGCCCACTGCTGCTTCGGAAGCAGCAGCAGGGGTGGCAAGCTCTGCTCCGTGTGGCTTTTTCCTGGTGCGGAGCTGCCCAGTGTATTAGGCGACTGGGCTTATAAGACGAACCCCCAAATTGAAGCTGCCAATTTGGGGGGGTCGTCTAATACGCCCAGTCGCCTAATACGTCAGAATCTACGGCACACAAATTGAAATATGAATGGTGTCTCTAATTCTGTCAGGGGTCCCTTTACCTTTACCTTTTATGCTGCCAAGCAGTTGGAGTAGATGACCCTTTGAGTCCCTTCCAACTCTATAATTATATGATTAGATAAAACGTGCCTGGTGACGAAAAGAAGGGTGTGGGTGGGTGGGTGGGTGTGCTCTGCTGCTCACCTGCACTTCACAGGCAGCCTGCAAATGGAAGATCTTGTAGAAGGCTTCTTCCACCGTGTCTCCCAAGGCCACCACACCATGATTCCGCAACACTAGAACCTGCCAAGAGAAGGAAGGAGAAAGGGTCAGTGAAAATGGGGAAAGCCATAGGTGCTCCTCAATTCTGTATAATTTTTCACACTGCCTCTTGCCCGAGGATTTCAAAAAGTCTGGCTAAGCCCTACTTCAGAGGTCTAGATCCCAAATGCCAGCTCCTCCACAGTTCCACATGTCCCGCCGTCCCCCCACCAGGGAAACTGGCACTTTACCATTGAATCAGAGCAAACATCAGTCAGGTTTTCTGTGAATTGACGCTTCCTCTGGTTCCGTGTTAGAGAGCAGGTTTTCCTGGGGAAAGTCGTGAGGCAAACAGACAGAAAACCACTTGGACCCCTGCCTGGAATGCACGGGGCAAGCAGAAACCCTCTTGCACCTGGGCTTTCTGGGCACAAAACAAGCAGTGTGGACAATCCCTAAGGGCTGTTTGACGCGCCACGGTGCCAGAGGACGCTGAAGCCTGAATGCTACCTCTCAACCCTCACCTTGCAGGTGGGTCCTAGACACTTCTGCAGCTCGATTCTGTCCGCTTCTTCCTCCATCTCCCCGTTGAAGTCAAAGTACACCATGTTCCCTGCCAGCAGTGCATCGTGGGAAATGGGCAAGAGTCCGTGCTTCATGGCAGACACCTGGGAAGGAGGAGAGAGCAGAGACAGAGAGGCAAAGATGAGCAGGTAGAGCCATCCCTTGTCTTTCCATCGACACATCTCCACTGTGCCTTGGATGGGCAACAGAGGTGGGCCTGACCTTTGCACCGTAGGTCACATCCCAGGCATGCCAGAGTCAGAGATTTCTCCATCCCCCCTTCCAGGGAAGCGAGAGGCATCCTAGTACAAGGGCACCTTCCAGCCAGGCAAAAGCACTCGGTGGCAAGAAGGGCCTTTTACCAACTGCAGTTGCTTCAACAGCTGTGGCCATTCCTGGACTGGGAAAGCCTGGGCACAGTAGTTCATTGGTTACTTCAAGGCTGGATTACTGCAATGCACTCTATGTGGGGCAATGCACTCTATGTGAGATGGCCTTACCCCGCCTGTGCCCGCTCGACTGCTTTGAATGGAACTGGCACTGTTACAGGGGCCACATAATACCCTTTCCACATCTCTAAGGACGCCATTTTTTAGTGTGGCAGCACCAACACTTTGGAACTCCCTCCCTATTGACATCAGCCTTCACTGTACTCTTTCGGGCGCCTGCTAAAACATTTTTTTGTTTAGACAACCCATCCAGATGCTTAGGAAGTTGTTGCGAGCCTTGTTGGTGGTTGCATAGGAGTCACGAGTTTCTGCTCTCCTCTCACCCATCCACAAGCCTGGAATCTAGCCATTTTCTGTCCCTTCCCTTAACACAGGGGTACCCAAACTTTTTTCAAAGAGGGCCAGATTTGATGAAGTGAACATGCATGAGGGCCGACCAGGTTGTTTAGCTTTTTTACGATTTTACCCCAAAACTGTTGAGCTTTTTTGGGGGGGATTTTACCCCAGGAAATAAACTGACCTGTGGGCTGAATTAGGCCCCAGATTTGAATTAGGCCGAATTTGGGCAAGCCTGCCTTAACACCTTCCAACGCCTTTCACCAACATCCCCTCTGGGCATTATGAGCCACAACCTGGGGATCTTGCAATGGAGTCAGGCTACTTTCTCAGAGGGAGAAACACTCGGGCTTTATTTGGGGACCTCCTGGCCAGAGGACACAGTCCCCTGCAGTTTTCCCAATGACTGCAAAACAGTGCAAGAGTCCTATATCCATCCAGCTCCTTCAGGGAGGTGGAATCTACCAGCCAATCTACTTAAGGCTTCTTCAGCTGGCTATAGCTCTTTGCAGAGACTACAGCCCCCCATAGCTGATTCAGAAGCTGTCCAAGGCCCTGATCTTGACTGAGCCTAGACTTTGACTGGACCCTGCCTGATTCCTGGCCATAGAACCAGGTGCAGGGATTCTGTTCCTCTTCCCTGTCTCATTTGCTGCTTTGTGGTTTCCTCTAAACATCTCATTTCTCTTCTCCTGTCACCTCTGTACTGCTGGCGAGTATTCTCCCTAAAACTCAGAGCCAGTGCATAGTTAAACTATGGAACTCCCTCCCACAGGAGGCAGTGATGACTTGGAGGGCTTTAAAAGAGGATGGGGCAAGTTCATGGAGGACTATTGGTGGCTACGAGCCATGGTGGCTGGGCTCTGCCTCCACAGTTGGAGGCAGTCGCTGGAAACGACAGGAGGGGAGAGCGCTCTTGCGTTTGAGTCCTGCTTGCTGGTTTCCCAGTGGTGTCTGGTTGCCCCTGCGAGGACAAGATGCTGGCCTAGATGGGCCTTTGGTCTGATCCAGCAGGCGCTTCTGCTGTTCTTATTTGAATAAACTCAAAAGATGCCCTGGTTTACACAATGCCTTCCAGACAGCACTGTTGGGTTCCGTGTTGGACATCCTGGATACTGTGAAACTGGGGTCCCCCTGACTATCCCTAAGACCTTCTCCCATTCAGAGTCTGCCAGACTCCCTGCAGTGCACAAGGAGGGATGGAGAGGCCAAGCTGTTCCAAGCTTAATGCTCTTCTATAAATCAGCCTCGGAGCCAGCCCAAATGTCTGGGCAGGAGGCTCTGTCTGCTGTTTCTCGTTGCTCTGTCAGCAAGACGAATGGACAGCGTTCCTTACTGCAGCAGTGGCTGGCGTGTGCAGATGGATGATGCATCTCACGTCTGGTCTGGCTGCATAGATGGCAGAGTGCAGGCTGAACCTACGGGTATCCACTGGGAAGCTGGTGCTGCCTGCCTCCACCACCTCTCCCAGGATGTTCACTTTAACCTGCAGTGCAAAAGGAAAGGTGGAAGCACAGATGGGTGAGACGTTAGGGTGCTGAATTGTACCCTAAAGGTGCTGCCTGGATGGCAGCTTCCTTTTGGGGATAGAGGGGGTAGGGGACGCAGTCTTTCCCAATCCAGGTGGCAAGCTAGGTTGACATGTGCCATGATAAATACATTTTTGACAATATTCAAACCCTAACCCTCCCCCAAGGACAGACAATTCTTAACCTTACCCATTCTAAGAAGAAATATTTTCAGTCACAAGAGTGACAGGTACTTCCCATTTTAATTCAGACCCAGAGTGTGCCCCTTTATCAGAATTCTGCACTTTCTCAATTCACACCCGGCCCCAGCAATCCTTTGCACATCAGACAGCAAAATATGAAACAGAGACCTCACCCATCCAAGCCTCTCTGCAGTTGGTGATTCCTTGGGTTTATAAGGCTTACATTGCCTCCTCCAATTCCTATCAGCTGACCAAGTCATTTGCCCTCCATGATGCCAAGGGAACTGGGGGCGAAGACTCCGCCCCATGCCTCCCATGATGTGTTGTCTGACCCTCAAGGGAGATGTTGTGCTTATTTATTAATAATGCCTTAAGCGTGAAGATGCTCAAACCCTCAAGTTAGCTACTTTTGGCAATGGAGAGAGGAAGAGGGGTCTTGTGTGCTCACCAGGCTAGAAGCTGTAACTTCAGGACAGGAAAGGCCCACAGGGCAAATCAGGAAGTGGTCCTGTTCTTTGCTGACTCTCAGCTGTGAAAGGAAGACCAGAAGAGAATGGTGAGCTCGTCTTCATTTCCTTGGGCTCCTGTGGCCTCCTTCTTCCCTAGGGAAATTAAGGTCAGAAGGCTCTTCCATTCACCTTTAAGACACCATTTATTTCTGCCATTTCTGACTATAAGATCCCAGGATGGCTTATGACAATATAAAAACAGATAAAACAATTGCAGGTATAAAAACAAGTAAAACTGTTCCAGTCAGCTCAGAACAGTGTAAATTATGCCAAAGAGGTGGGTCCCACAAAACAAAAAACAAAACAAAGCAAAACACACCCTAACTGCAAAGGGTGTCAGTATCTGGTGAAACCTAGACCATGAAGATGGTAGAACATCTCTGTGGGGAGGGAGGTCCACAGTTTAGTGGCTACTGCAGAGGAAGTCCTCTCCTGAGCTGCCATTTCCTGGGCGGAACATCCAAGAGGGTCAGCAGAGATGGGGACCATCTTTCAGATATTTGGGGCCTAAGCCACTCAGGGCTTTAAATACTGTTACACGTCACCACAATCTCTGAGTGTTGAAAGACTGACTCCAGGGGTTCCAGGTGCTTACGTTCCTTGGAAGGAAGGTCAGCAGAGACTGTGGTGTCTTTAGGATATATGATTTCATTTACAAACATCTACAACCTGAGCATAAGATGGAGGGGCTCACAGCACTTACACCCCAACAGATCTTGCTTCTCTATTAGTCACGGCTTTGGATCCAGCACAGAGCAAGCTGGTCCCTGTGTCTCCAGCTTCCAGCCTGCTTCCAGCTCAGCCCTTTCACACACACTCTGGCTATTGTTTTCTTACCTAGAAGCTGGGTGAGGGGCATGGAGGAAAGAGGCAGCTTAGCCTGGAGGGTCACCTCACTTAGCTGTAGCTTTTACACCCTAGCTCTTTCTTTTGGGACAGTTAAGGTCACTGTCTTAAAAAGAAACTTGTCTGACCAGTTCAGCAACCACCTGTTAGATTTTAACCCTCGCTGGGTACAGGAGCCCAAGAATTAGAAGGGACTCAGGGCATCATCCAAACTGACCCCACCAAACACACAACAATATCATTGCAAGGACCTTCTTGGGCCTGGAAACAAACTGGCGCACCGTTGCCTTGAGCCAAAGGGGATAAAGTGGGTATTGACCAAGAAAAAGGAGATTTCAAGGCGTCTTGTTTCCTGGCCCTGAGCAAAGTGGGTGGTGGGTGGCAGGGAAGGGATCCCTCACCGTGACGCAGGTGCTGCTGAGCTGCGCCCAGCCATAGAGGTCCAGCAGCCGGTAGACGCTGCTGACTTTGCAGCGCATGAGCCTCTCCCCTTTGGCGAAGGACGTCGAGTCAATGCCCTGGAGGTCATTGATGGGGGTCACCGTGGAGAGGTCTGTGGGAGAGAAAGTGCACAGGAGGGGTCAGCTGGTTAAACAAACACAGTCAAGGCATCGCTGGAGCTGGGTGAGACGGTCCATTTCCATGTTCCACCCATGGCTCTGGAAAAGCACATTGCCTCTCACTTTCCTCCATTCCTTGTGGATGATTTAATTTTCTATTTGAAACAGAGGCGGGGAACCTATTTGACACCACAGGACACATTCTTATCCAGATAGGCCTGGCAGACCAAATTTGACAGGTGGGTGGGAAATTGCTTGATGTCACAATGACGCCAGATTCAAGGTGCCTTGAAGTTCTGAAATCAGGACTTCAAAGCACCATGTAAGGTACTGCTGTAATGAAGACCCCCTCCTGGCTTTAGCAAACGATTATGAATCCAGAAGAACATATGAAGAGCCTGCTGGGTCAGGCCAATGACCCATCTAGTCCAGCATCCTGTTCTCCCATTGCTGCCTCTGACCATGAAAGCAGAGCAGAGCCATTGTGGCTCAGAGCGATATGGCTTCGCCCTGGCGTCTTTTAAAGCCATGCAAGTAGGTGGCCATCACTGCCTCCTGTGGGAGTGAGTTCCATAGTTTAACTCTGTGCGGTGTGAAGGAGGACTTTCCTTTATCTGTCTTGAAGGGGCTGGCATCAGATGGCCTGCTAAAATGGAGGGGGAAGACTTCAATTTAGCCGTGGACTTGATGCAAGTACTTTCTGAATCAGGAAAGCGTTTGCATGGAATCTGGTCAAACTGAGCAGGGCTCAACCCCACCCCACTGGTCAGCTGGTGGGCAGGGAGTTACAGGTGAAACTCGGAAAATTAGAATATCGTGGAAAAGTTCATTATTTCAGTAATTCAACTTAAAAGGTGAAACTAATATATGAGATAGACACATGACATGCAAAGCGAGATATGTCAAGCCTTTATTTGTTATAATTGTGATGATCATGGCGTACAGCTGATGAAAACCCCAAATTAACAATCTCAGAAAATTACTGCCTCAGTGCGGCGTGGCATGGATTTTGCATCTCATTTGGAAACCAAGGACCCAGAGTCTGGAGGAAGAATGGGGAGGCACACAATGTTAGATGCTTGAAGTCCAGTGTGAAGTTTCCACAGTCTGTGTTGATTTGGGGAGCCATGTCATCAGCTGGTATTGGTCCACTGTGCTTCATTAAGTCCAGGGTCAACGCAGCCATATACCAGGAGATTTTGGAGCACTTCATGCTTCCTTCTGCAGATGAGCTTTATGGGGATGCTGACTTCATTTTCCAGCAGGACTTGGCACCTGCCCACACTGCCCAAAGTACCAAAACCTGGTTCAATGCCCATGGGATTGCTGTGCTTGAATGGCCAGCAAACTCGCCTGATCTGAACCCCATAGAGAATCTATGGGGCATTGCCAAGTGCAAGATGAGAGACATGAGACCGAGCAATGCAGAAGAGCTGAAGGCTGCTATTGAAGCTTCCTGGTCTTCCATAACACCTCAGCAGTGCCACAGGCTGATAGCATCCATGCCACACCGCATTGAGGCAGTAATTGATGCAAAAGGGGCCCAAACCAAGTACTGAGTACATATGCATGCTTCTACTTCTCAGAGGTCCAATATTGCTCTATTTGCAGTACTTGTTTTGCTGATTTCATTTCATATTCTAATTTTGTGAGATTGTTAATTTGGGGTTTTCATCAGCTGTGCGCCATAATCATCACAATTGTAGCAAATAAAGGCTTGACATATCTCGCTTTGCATGTCATGAGTCTATCTCGTATATTAGTTTCACCTTTTAAGTTGAATTACTGAAATAAATGAACTTTCCCACGATATTCTAATTTTCCGAGTTTCACCTGTAAATCCTGCTGCTTTGGTTACAGGCACCTGTTCCTGGCTGGAAACAGACATGGGCAGCCAATGCAGGATTTAATCCTGACCTTCTGGCCCATCAGCTGACCTTACAACCATTTGGCTAGGTCAAACCATCACTTCCTCCTACCATTTCAGGAGAAAGACCCTCCCTCACTGGCCGTCAAGTATCTCAAGGGAGAGGATGGAGAGAGAGGAAGGCGGTCAGGAATTGTGGCTGGGGTGGGGGTAGCTGCAGAACGAAGAGCTGGATCCCTTTTGGGGCTGGCGGCTCATGTGTCAGGTGGGTGGGGGTTCTGCAGAAGTGAATGCTGAGAGCAATGCGCGGGTCTGCCAAATTCAAAACAAGGTTGAAAAGTGGGGGGGGGGGGAAGGCGTCCCACGAGGCGGCCAGGCCAGGGTGCAGTGTGGGGCAAAAGGCTGAGCACAGTGAGGCCTTGCTGGAGTCACTGGGGCCGCATTCACACCATACATTTAAACCACTGTGACACCACTTTAAACAGTCACAGCTTCCCCCAAAAACCTTCTGGGAGCTGTAGTTTGTTAAGGGTGCTGAGCATTGTTAGGAGACCCCTTCCCTATTCCCCTCCCAGAGCTACCGTTCTCCATGGAGAGGGGCTGATTATTAGACTGCTCTAGGCCTTGTAGTTCTGGGAGGGGAATAGGGGTCTCTTCACAACGCTCAGCCCCATATATATTCTTTGGGGGAAGCCGTACGTGTTTAAAAAGTGGTATGACATTCCTTCAGATGTAATGGTGTGAATGACACCTGTGTGGTGGCCAGGAGGCTTGTGTTGATGTGAGGCACAGGCAGATTTGTAGGCAAGAGGAGGGAGGGGGGAGGAAAGGGGCTCAGGAGACGGAGAAGGCGCTTTGGCACCAGACCCATTCATACAAGGGATGCCAACTTACTCAAGGGCGAAGGTGGGAAGACGGAAGGGGCAGTGCTGGCCATGAAGTCTGCAATCTGCCGGAGGGCCCAGATATTGGAGTTGTTTCCTTTCTTCATTTGCTCCTGGATGAGGCTCTCCAGCTCCTCCCTGAAAGACTGGGGTGGGGGAAACCCACAGAGACCCTGAATGATCCAGGCTGCAGCAGCTCTGAGTCCTCCTCCTCCTCTGTACCCTTCAAACTCTGACATTCGTTTGCTCAAGAATGACCACTTTATTCATTTGGATATTCAGGAACCAGAGAGAGACCCTTTCATCTGCCCAGGAAGACTCTCTGGCTGGTCCGAGAGTGGTCTGCCTTACAATAAAGGGAGACTTCATTGTAAAACCACTGCAGGGCAGACCCATCCATGAGAAGTGGTGCCACTGTTTTTTGGGCAAGATCTTGTGAGATCTCACCCACGTCCCGCAAGATCTCGCCAGAACCAACCTCTGCTCAGCTAGGTAAGGGATGCTTTGGCGGCAGGGCAGCGTAGCATTTCCTGTTTCACCTCAAATGGTGCAATGGGATGAATCATCCCTGAACCACTGAAGGACTCTGGATTCAATCACAGTAATGGCTTTCTATCCCACTGCAGCTGTTAATTAACTTCACAGCGCTGGGATCATTGTTAATCTTTAAGGTACCCACATAATTTGGGGGAATGAGAAGTGGAATTGTAACATTTATTGGTTTCCATAGCCGTGTGTGTGGTAAAGTGGGGGGGCTTTCCTATTGCCAGGAGTCAGAAACCCTTATTGATCAACTGCAAATCACTCAGGAGATCAGCTAGTAGACCCAAATATGCACAGGTCCTGAATCAAGCACAGGAGGAAAGTTTGAACAAAAGAATTACTTTGATAAAATGCATATTTTGTTATGTGCAAATGGCTTTAGATCCTATTAGGTCCATAAATTACCATATAGCATATATTCAACACAAAAAATAGTGACAATTTGTTGTTGACAAGGACAGTTGGACATATAAAGGGCCCCAATACCTTCAGTAGCTTAGGGCCTCATCAAACCTAAATCTGGCCCTGCCTGTAGCCCAGAGCAGGTCATGTGGCCCTGCCTCAAGGTCAGACATGCTCACTGGCTCAGGCTGAGCCCTGCTGTTCCTGAGGGGAATGGCTCTTGCCTTGCTGCACAATGTCCCCCCACCCTGTCAAATCTGGCTTGCACCATTGAGGTGGGTGATACTCACAGGGCTTTGCAGAATCATGGTGACCCTTTTCTTCTGCTCCATCAGGTTGAAGTCTTGGCGCAGGTCGGCAGCCATGTTCCTGATGCGCAGGTACTCAGGGTCATCTTCTGCGAACCGGTCGAAGTAATGCTGGCTTTGGGTGGGGAGGGAGGAGACCTCCTCGGGGATGGTCTCGCTGCTCATTTTGGATGTTCTAGTCTACTTTGGGGGCCTGCACAAACAAAGATGGAAAGGCCATTTGCACCCTCTCTCTCTAGAATCCTAGAACCATAGAAGTGCAGAGCTGGAAGGGACTCCCAAGGGTCATCTAGTCCAAATGTCTGCAATGCAGGAATCACAGTTGAACAATCCCTGACAGATGGCCATCCAACCTCTGTTTAAAAACCTCCAGCAAAGGAGCGTCCATCACCCTCCAACTGCCAAACAGCTCTTGCCCTCAGAAAGTTCTTCCTTGTGTTTAGTTGGAATCTCCTTCCGTGTCATTTGAATCCTACCCTATGGAGCAGCAAAAAACTGGCTTGTTCTATCTACCATGTGGCACAGCCCTTCAGATATTTGAAGGTGGCTATTATGCCATCCACACTTCCCTTTGTCCCACAATTTCTTCCATTGCTCCGTGACTCCAAGGCACAAGTCCAAGAGGTTTTCCCTTTGTCCCGCCTCTTTCCCCGAGAAAACCCACTGTTTACCGCTGAATCAGAACAGAAGTCAACCCACAGGAAACCTGATTGATGAGCCCAGGCTAACCATGCCCAGCTCCCTCCCAAGGCTTTGTTTCCAGACCCTTCATCATCTTGGTCTCCCTCCTCCGCACACCTTCCAGCTCTAATATCAACACAGCAATGTTAAGAAATTGCCCAAGCCTCCTTTCCCAGAATCCAGCACTTTAATGTCAGAACGCACCTCTTGACAATGCTTGAGGGGGTTTATATACTTCTAGGATCACAGGCGGAAGTGGGCAGGGTGTGTGTGTGGGGGGAGCTGCAGGCTGAGTCACAAACAACTGCAGCTTTATCGGGATATCAGGCTGACAGAAAGCCCCGGTGTAAATTACACATTGCAGCAAATCTTCTCTGTTCATTATTGCTAAAAATGTTTAATTACAACCAAGGAGCCCAGATGGCATGTGGCTTGAAGGCAAAAGCACGTGAGTCTCTTACTTCCAGCAAGAAGAGTAGGCAGCAAACCTAGAGAGACCTGAAAGTGTTACTCATCTGGTTGCCTGTGGTGAGGAAGAATCTTCTCCAGGGGACCAAGCCTAACAAAAAGCCACAAATTACTTACTTAAAGTATATGTGATCAGGGAGGAAGAGAACATTATTTGCACGGTTGTAATGCTCTTATTGCAGGTGGCACTGTGGGTTAAACCACAGAGCCTAGGACTTGCTGATCAGAAGGTCGGCAGTTCGAATCCCCGCGACGGGGTGAGCTCCCGTTGCTCGGTCCCAGCTCCTGCCAACCTAGCAGTTTGAAAGCACGTCAAGGTGCAAGTAGATAAACAGGTACCGCTCCGGTGGGAAGGTAAATGGCGTTTCCGTGCGCTGCTCTGGTTCGCCAGAAGTGCCTTAGTCATGCTGGCTACATGACCTGGAAGCTGTCTGCAGACAAACGCCGGCTCCCTCGGCCAATAAAGCGAGATGAGCGCTGCAACCCCAGAGTCGGCCACGACTGGACCTAATGGTCAGGGGTCCCTTTACCTTTAATGCTCTTATTGCACTACTTACAAGCGGCTGGACCAGCCTAAGTGTTTGGTGCCACATATGATTCTCCCTCCCAGCAGAGCATCCAGCACAATAATCCCCCCCCCCCATGTCCGTGAAGGCTGCTAGGAGGATATGCTGTTCCCTTGTGTGTACTAGGTCAGACTTGCTCCCTCCCCTTCCGCCATCCCTCATGGCATCCATAATCTGCCAGCTGAGAGGGTCTGCTTCCCTTGGTCTCGTGGTATGGCCAGCCCCTGACAAACAGGGCTGCAAACAGGAAAGGTGTGTTTTACTTATTTATTTCAGAAAATTTATACACTGCTTGACTGTAAAAAAAACAAACAAAAACATTGTTATTAAGAAGACTTAACTGTGTTTATGCACTGAAAATCAATGAACAAAATATGAAGAATTAACAGCAAAAATGCAAGACATTCAAAATGCTGACATAACAGCAGACTAAAAACAGATCGAAACCTGTATGAACTTTCCAAATGTCTGGGCCAAGAAGGTTTTAGCAAGTGCTGAGAAGAGTTCAGTGAAGGATCCTGACTGCTGTCAAGAGGCAGGGAGTTCCAGAGTGTAGCTGCTACTGCTGCTGCACTAAAAGACTGGTTCCATACAAATGCAGAAGGGGTCTTATGTGACACCTGTAACAGATCCAGTCCCGCCAATCGAAGCTGTCAGGTGGGCGTATATGGGCGAGGCAATCTCACAGGTAAACTGGTCCCAAGCTATTATACTAATATATACTCTCTCTCTCTCTCCACACTAATAGTAACACTACGAACTTTGCCCAGAAGCAAACTGGCAGCCAGTGCAAGACCCTGTGCTGACAAGGCCTTATGTAGCACATCCCCTGCCAGACAGGACTATGGAGCAGAATTTCATTCCTTGGGCCTCTGAGTTTGCATGTGTGTGTGTCTGGGGCACATCTCTCACTCTCACTCGTCTAAATATTTGAACACATGCTGCCTGTTAGCATTGATGTATGGACCAAAAACCCAACACACACTGTGTTCACACAACAATCCTTTCTAGAATCAATGCAGGCAGAGTGCTTGTTTTCCCCACGTAGTTTGTTCACAATCCAGATATATTGCACATTATTCTTGCCCCTGAAGACTGCTTCCTGAGAAACTGGTTTCATTTTTAATATAAGAACTCAGCTCGATTCTGCATTAACCTGCAGCACATCCATTTGAAAACAGAGGAAGACAGGTGTAGGTGTTTTGGGCAATGGGTGGGGGGTGTCTCTACCTCCACCCAATGATGTTGTGGGTGAGCATAAACCAAGATCACAACCCCCACTTCCTTCTCTATTCACCTGGGGCAAATGGAAAAAGCAAGGATAGCCTCATCAAAGGGAGGATTTTTTATTGCCTATCAACTCACCAAACCGAGCATTGTGGATGGCAGGATCTAGACTCAACCTGGATGGAGAACAGCACGCTGAGGATGAGCATGAACAATGCTGGACTGAGTAAAAAAATTACATTTTTGTGTGACAAACAAGTCACTGTGTACACAGCCGCAGTGTTGGGGAGTGTAATGCATTTGTGGGTAATCACAGAATTGTCGAGTTGGGAGGGATCCCAAGGGTCATATAGCCCAACCTCCTGCAGTCACAAATGTCGAGATTTGAAAAACACACATGGAAGAGGCTATTGAGAATTTAAAAGTAAGAGGCACGTATAATGAAAAGTTATGACTCTGCCGTGTGCTTTTCCGCCCTGCTTTGAACCCCCCAGCCTGGGTGCTCATGTCCCTCCCCAGACTGGCACATTAGATGGGGGGATCCTGAATTCAGACAACACTTTTGCTTTCTATTTCTCTCCAGGGTCAGCTTGTGTTTGGATGGAGACTTCTCTCGAACTTTGCAGAACAACCACTTCCTTTTCGCCTCTTACTCTTCCAAGGCAGTGCCATGTTACTGTTGCCTGGTAACCCAGATGCACCAGTACTTAAAAATAAAGATCTGAGTAGGATTAAGAGAGGAGGGAAGCTGGAAAGGTCTTCCTGCCTTTCAGCCAGGTCCCAGTTGTGACGGGAAGGGGCACTATGGAAAAGGGGTTATTTACATGATATATGATATCAGAGAAGTAAAAAAAAATGCCTTGGGCAGGTCTGCTCACATGGTTTAGCCATCATCTAACTTTCATGCAAGGTTATTGCATGCTTGCAAAATAAACAAATAAATAAATAAAATCCCCCAGCATTAGAGCAAGCAGAACTGCTAGAAATTTTCCCACAATAGGGGCCGGCAGGAGGAATTGTGTCTGCAAAACCCCTCTTTTGTGTCGCCCTTGACACAGAGCTGCGCTTGCACATTCTTGTCGACCCAGATTGCTTTTAGCTGGCTGCCTGCCAGCCTCTCTGTCCTGCAAACAGCTCTTAGTCCGCACCGCAGGATGGTCACTAGTTCAAAGCTTGTCCTCACATGACTGCCTTATGAACTCAGACTGGACCCCATCTCCCTCCAGCAAGGTTTGGAGACTGGCGGTGTCAAAGGCCACCTCTGACTGTACTGTTCCAATGCATGAGGAGAAGGAAGGCCTGTGTCCCCTGTGGGACTTGCCCTCTCCTGACACCTTTGCAGCCTTAAAGGGCTTAACAGTATATAATAATCTGAAAGGCTTGCAAATGGCTACAAGGTTACAGCTACACCCTGGTGCTTAGACCATGAGTAGGATACTAGCTTCCAAAGCTGCAAAGCTAAGCGGAGGCTAAATCTCATCACCACTGGGCTCCATTCTCTGCCCAATGACTAGCAGGGCCACAATGCAAGGAAAAATATGTAAATTGGCTTGATTTATGCTGATGGCAAGCTTCAGGAACATGTAGCCCTGACTGTAACTCGCTCAGCCTCCAGCTGCTTCTGGATGAGTGTGCAGTTGCTATACTGTATCCTGTTAAGTCATGTTTAACCGTGTGTTGTGCTTCATCATGATCAGCCTGTGCTCCATGACTGGCCATATGCAGAGGGCAAGGATGAGGGTGCCATCAAAGGCAGCAGCAGGAGACTGGCACTATACAAAATGGAAAATGACAGCAAGGGTGAGGATTGCCTTGCGCCACGTTGCCAGGATGAGGCAGACATGAGGGACCCAGATGAGGGCAACAGCAGGGCACTGGTGCAAGACTTACTTCACCAGAGGAGCCTGTTCAAAGCAAGGAGGGAGCCCAAACACCCCTCTCCCTACCTCCACTGTCTCCTGAGTCTGCAGGTGGGCAAGGAGGGAATTAACAACATTGTTAGGAGAAGGAATGAGCCACTGTGCACCTGGCCAGCAGCCTGGAAGCACAGGTGGAGAATGCCTAAGGAAATGCTCACAGCTGTGGCTGGCCAGGCTAAGATGGGGTTGGAAGCTCAGGGCAGGTGATCCCTGCACCTATAGCTGACTCAGATGGAAACCGCCTTAATAGTACTGCCCTATTTAAGGGGGAAAGAGTCAAGCCCCAAGGGTTGCCACAACTCTCCAGGGTAGACGTGGGGAGGAGACCACGGGGGTGATGCAGGATGTCACAGCACAAAGGGGGACGAAGCGACCCAGGCTGGGTGAAGGGGCAGCAGAGGCAAGGGGAGCTGAGGGACTGTCACATGCGGAGAGGAAGCAAGGACAAAGAGGAGAGCGGCCAGATCCAGGACTGATGCCAGGGTGGGGGTGGAACTTTCTTGGACTTGACATGAGGCCACCTCCCTCTCAACGCTGCACCAAGCACCAACTGCGACAAGTTTCCACACAATGCAGCCTTAATCCTGGAATCCTCCATGTTTCCCCAGCATTGCTTCCACCTTCCCCATTTTGGGGGAGAGAGGTGGAATTGCAGCCCCAAAGGTAGGGTTGAGGCATGGTGGGAGGCGCTGACATGTTGAGTTTGAGAGAGGTAAGAAGCAGGCGGCCATGGGGAAGAGGGGAAATGGGCAGTTCTTGGCAGTGGCAGCTCAGCAGGTGCCCCACCTTACTAACCTGTGATGCCAGCTCTGGATTCAGCATCTGGCCTCCAGGACTCTGGAAGGAACAGCACCCCACCAGGCCTGGAGCTAAGCACCCAGTCTGGCCCTAACACCCCCCTGCTTTGGCCCAACACCCCTTCATCCTCCCTCCGCTGTCTCTTGGGGGCTCTGTCTGGGAAGGAGAAATTCATTGCTACCCAGGCTGCTGCTCTCCCCAGCTTTTAAATATCTGTCACCCCAGGCAGCTTGAACATGGCTACGCTGCCCAGTTCTGCCCATGGCAACCATGTGCCCCCACTCCCAGACACAAAGGGTCCATTGTCAAGGATCCCAGATGAGGAGGAGTCTCTCTCCGCGCGTCGCTTGAAAACCCAGGAGGAATCCGCAGATGGCAGATGTGGATGGAAGACAATCAGGCTGATCATGAAAAGGCTTCCACAGCCCAGAAGGGTGTGTGACAGCAGCACATTCAGGCAAGGAGGGCTGGGAGCAGCCTGGGGCCACAGGGCACGTTGGCGTATGAGCCAGCTCTGGCATATGGTGCTTTGGCAATCTCATTGTGCCAGGCAGCGGGCAGCAGCCAGATTGTCTTACACAGTGCAGCAGAGTTGCCCACTGGGGGACGAGCTGGAGTTTTTACAGGAGAAGAGTTCCCTGGGAGTGGGGGGTGGAAGGCAAACAGCGAGGAAACAACGAGAGCCCGGAAGACTCTCTGAGCTTCTCCTTCCCTCGACTGGAGTCGGAAATTCTGTCTGCAAAGCAGAGACCCTAGGGAAGGTGGGAGTGGGCGGCCCTCTGGGTTAGCTGGGGGCTCTGCAATCTGGGATTCTCATCCTGGGATTCTCTTAGCAAATGATAGGGCTCAGTTATCTGCATGCTTTCATTTTCTGCCCTATTGGATTGCCCCACCAACAACTCCACAGATGCCGTTCCATAACAGGATGGCATCTACACATGCAAAGAAACATACACACACTTCATAAGGAGTTTAATTCTAGAATCCTCTCCAGCAGCCTGTTTTGTTATAGCTGCAGTTGTAATGCAAGAAAATGTGAAAGCTTGTCAAAAGGAAGGAAATCAAAAATGGGGGAGGGAGTTGCAAAATAAAATTCAGGGAGCTCAGAGTTTCTTGGGGGATTAAAAAAAATCCTCCTTTTTGCTACTCATGCTGAGAACAACTTGCTATTTGCAAAATTGCACCTACATCCATTTCTCATTAATGACAATGGGTAAGAAATGCAACTCTTGAGACTCAGGAAAAGGAGATCATGGCAGCATGAGGAAGCTCTAAACTTCCTAAACATACAATGTTCCAAGCATCTTTTTTGGTTTAATAAAACAAACCATTTCCTCTTTTCAGTATCTATTTTTAAGGCAATTTTTATGGCACCCCTCTTCTCTCCCCTTCCCTTGTGAATTTAGCAATCTCTTTTGGCCCTCTGCCCCCCCCTCTGCTGCTTGACCTCTCTGGAGGGACAGGATTCTTGGCACCAAACATTGGTAGCTTTTTTGAAGTTGATGTGACCAGTTGAGCCGGGCCTCAAAGTGGATTAATGGAATTGCCAAACAGGAGAGACGAACCAATAAAGGCAATTAAATTAAGCATCAATCATGCATCTCTTTCCATGCACAACCATTGCTGCATGCTCAGCCAGAGCGGGCCTCTACACAGGGTGCACTTCTTTGGTGTGTCAATGCAATCTGCTTGTCCCTGAAAACCTCATGCTATTACAGGGTCAGGGAAAGCAACCTCCTTCCTCCTCTGAGATAAGCTACAACTTGGTTCAAAATTTTGTTGCATGCACACCAATCTCTGAGCAGCAAGAGGTTCTAGGAGCTCCTGCACTTACCCAGGGTTTGGTTTCCTTAGCATGAAGGTCAGTGGAGACTGTGGTGTCTTTAGGATATGTGGTTTTATTTACACAGACATACGACTTGAGTATAGGATGGAGGGGCTCACAGCATTAGCGCACTCATAGATCTTGTTTCCTCATTCTGTTCCCAGGGAAGCCCCAGAGTCAGCACAGGTCCAGCACAGAGCAAGAGAAGCCTCTGTGTATCCAGATTCCAGCATCAGCCAATACTCTCACAAAGCCCAGCTTCGTCTATTGTTCTCCATCTGAGAATGAGGTGGCATCCATCCAGGTGAGGTGAGAAAAGGCCCACCCATTTTTCTCTTTGCCCATACAAATGGCAGAATTGGCACCCGTCTGTCTCAAGAGACAATGGAGTGTGCCTCTGAGGGTGAAATCAAACCACTGTGTCAGCAGCACTGAAGTGATCTCCCCAGGGCACAAGCCTGGCCAGTGTGTATGGAGGTCCTGGGCTGCTCAGATGACAAGACTTCCCTCTTGGCCTCACTGACGGGGTCCAAAGGAAAGCAGAGCAAGACGTTTGGCACCAGCTTGGCTGCAGGAGTTGCCAGATGGAGGCGTACAAGGTGCCTTCCAACTGCCTTAGGGACTCCACTCCAGCTTTGGGCAGGGTTTACTCCTTAGCCTTTTCATCTCCTGAAGATGTCCTGCAAGGCAGTGGAAGTTTGGTATCAGAGTTTCCCTTCTCCTAGATGGATTACCTTCCGAGGTGGATGAGCCCCATTTACCCCTCACTTCCCTCTACTGTGGAAAGTGCCTTCTTGACTGTTGGACCCACTCTTGGTCTCGTCAACTCAATCAGCTGGAGTCTGTCTCCACATGCAGGGGAAGTCCCTAACTCACTGTGGGTTTGAGACCCATCGACTCCCCTCACCTGGTTTAGCTGGCCTGTCAAAGCTGTTCCTGGGATATGGCTGCTGTTGCTTGCTGACAGCTTCCAGGAGGCACTTGTGAGAACTTAGTGCATGCTGGGGACTAAAGATGGAGCATGATGTGTCCTCCACAGAGCTACCACCCCTCTCCCACCACCCACCCCCGGCAGTACTTCTGGCCAGCCAAAGCCAACATCTTGACAAAGGAACTGCTAGGCTGGTCCTCCAGGAGTTATTGTACTCCAGCTCCCATCACCGCTTTCCTTTTTTTTTTTATAAAATTTTTATTGGTTTTACAAAAGTTTTTATAACAAACAAACATAAAAGAAAAACAGACAAACAAACAAATATAATTTCAAGATGTCCTTTCATAAACTTCTTTCCTCGGACTTCCCCATACCTCCCCTTTCTGCATCCTCATGTCCAAATTTTATAGCAACTTATAAATGTTTTTTCCCATCCTAATTCATCATAGTCCTTTCTTGATCTAATCTTATATTACTGCAACCCTTTCTCTCTGTAAAATCTCGACAATCTAAACTTCATCAAGTTTATAATAGTTCTTAAGATAAATCTTAAATTTCTTCCAGTCTTCTTCCGCAGTCTCCTTTCCCTGGTCACGAATTCTGCTCGTCATTTCCGCCAATGTCATATAGTCGATCACTTTCATCTGCCATTCTTCCAAGGTGGGTAAGTCTTGTGTCTTCCAATACTTTGCGATCAGTATTCTTGCTGCTGTTGTTGCATACATGAAAAAAGTTCTATCCTTTTTTGGCACCGATTGGCCGACAATGCCCAAGAGAAAGGCCTCTGGTTTCTTAAGGAAGGTATATTTAAATACCTTTTTCATTTCATTATATATCATCTCCCAGAAAACCTTAATCTTCGGGCATGTCCACCAAAGGTGATAAAAAGTACCTTCAGTTTCCTTACATTTCCAACATTTGTTATCAGGCAAATGGTAAATTTTTGCTAGCTTAACTGGGGTCATACTCTGGTTTCTCTTCAGATCGCATAAATCTTTCGCCTTTTTCCCATCACCGCTTTCCATTGGTCATGCTACCTGGGGCTGATGGGAGTTGGAGTTCAACAGCAGCTGGAGGGATACAGGTCCTGGATTGGCCAAAGGAAAACACAGAGCATCAACTGCACCTTAGTTTGGCAGGGTGAGAAAAGCTGTCCTTGTAAAGTGGCCAGGACAGCAACCCTTTCCAGTGTCCTTTGTGGGTGAGGGCAAATGCCAGTGCTGTGGGGGGGGGGGGGAGAGAGGCAAACAGTGGGAGCAGCAACAGATGAGACTCTTAGCTTGGAATGTTGCAGAAATGCACAGAAGGAGGGAAGTTGTTGAAGAACAAAGGGTTCAGCATTTCAGCCGATTTCACCAGGGGATTTGTAAAATGATCTGCCAGACACCCCCTCTGAAAGACACAAGGCGAGGAGGCAAAGAGACTAGATAGATGCTACCCAGATCAATAGACAAGAGCAATCAAAAAGCCACACATAGCAGCCTGCAGGTGCTGTTGCAAAGCTGGTCCTGCTACACTCTAAGGAAAACAACATGAAGCAAGGCTGCCCCATCCTCAGGGGTGGACATTTGAGCTTCAGATGCAAAAAAACCCTGCAGAAAACTTAATTTTGGTTAGCAATCAGGAATCAGCCGGGAATATTTCTTGCGTGGCACCCTCATCCCCACACCAATGGTAGGCAAACAGGTCTTCTCATTCCAGCTCCCCATGGATTGTGCCCTATGGGTCGGATCTGTCTCCCACACTGTCTGCCCTTTGTTGGTCTCCAAAATCCATCTCTTGACATGGCGGACCCACCTTGCCACCTCCCAGCTTGTTTATAAAGATTACCTGCCAGTGGAACAAACTGCTTGCTCCACACACCCAGCTCTATTTCCTTCACACCTTAAAAGACACGCCTGCCAAAAGGTTTCTTGAAAGTGCAAACACTGCGCTCGGCACACAGAGAAAGAGATGCTGTTAGTGCAAAGCAGGCCTGGCCCCGAGTTCCTTAAAAATTAACTTCTTTTAGGCGTAACAGAATTGAGGAGGATTTAATATACAGTGGTACCTTGGTTTATGAACTTAATCTGTTCTGGAAGTCCGTTCTTAAACCAAAACAGTTCTTAAACCGAGGCGTGCTTTCTGTACTGAGACCTCCTGCCCCTGGTGCCCTTCCACCGTTTAGATTCCGTTCTTAGACCAAGGTAAAATTCTCAAACCAAGACACTATTTCCGGTTTTGCGGAGTTCTTAAACCGAATTGTTCGTAAACAGGACTGTTCTTAAACCAAGGTACCACTGTACACATTTTGGAGTTGGGGGAAAAATACCTTTCCGGACAGAAACACTGATCATTATACAAAAATAAGTACAGGTGATGATATCCCAAGAATCGCTTAAAAAAACCCTCTCCTTTGGTTACTTCACTCCGAGGCCATCAGTACTGATTTTCAGCTGCTTACTACACTGCTAACAACAGCAAAACACTGTATTACATAAAAGTAGAAAAATAAAGATTCCCCACTCCCCCACCATAACTGATTGGCAAGGAATAACTGGCAAACTATCTTCATGATAAAATCTAAATATTTTTTCATTTTCATTTATTCACAACACTATATATATATATATATATATATATATATATATATATGCTTTTGTAGATTTTCACGGGTACAGGAAGCCGAAAGCACCAGCCTGAAGATGACGAGTGAGACCTCGTCGAAACGTCGCCCAGACACCCCAACTCTTACACGGGAATACACCCGAAGACACCAAAACCTGCATATATATATATATATATATATATAGTCCCTTCCCCCATCAAATGTCACTCCCCCCCCTTTCTATTTTGTAGAAACAAGGGTGTCTAATAGTTTTGGCAATGAATCGTGATAGCGTTAATAAAAGAGAGAGAGAGAGATGGGGGGGATCTTTATTTTTCCACTTTTATGTAAGTGTTTTGCTGTTGTTAGCCTCTTTTAAGCCTTATTTTCCCATCTCCTTTAGTTCTCTCTGCCACATCAGCTGTTGCCTGACTCTTGCCAGAGATTTGACACCCTCAAATCACATCCTCAGACTCCTCCCTTGCGGTGCCATAATGAGCAGAGGGATTATTTTTCAGGTGGCAGAATATTAAAAGGTCTCTGAAGACATTTGGGCCATTAACAATTCAAAGCGGGCAAAAAAAAAGACCAAGGCATTTTGTATTTCTTTCTGTTATGGCTTTCCAAGGTGCTCCTGACGTTCCCACGTTGAACTGTTTTAGGGTGTGTTGAGATTATTCATTGACAAGAGTCACTCTGGGCTATAATCAGGAGCAGGCTTTTCTTTCTTCTTGCAGGTCTGACTCCTTAGCAGTCAGAAATGGTTTGGGGAGCAGAGATCTGGCTTAAATGGATCCTTACTGCTCAGTCTCATAGCTTCCACAAATGGGAAACTGACAAGGCCATAAAATAGGGTTACCAGACGTCCCCGGTTCCCGGGGACAGTCCCCGGATTTGCAAATCTGTCCCCGGACAAATTCCATCCCCGGAATGTCTCCAGATTTGAAAATCTGTCCCCGGGAAACATGGCAGCGGCAGCCTCAGCAGCCCGGAGCCAGCCTGGTAGCGCAGTTGGCTCTGGCTGGCTTCAGGAGCTGCTCACTGCCATGGCACCTGCAATTTTCCTCGCCGTTAGTCCCCATATGATGTGTCTTGTGCGCAACACATCATATCAGGACTTCTGGTGAGGAAAAATGGTGGGCGCCACAGCATCTCCTGCCCCCTTCCCCCTTTGTTTTGACTGATGGGGGAGGCTCAGGAGTTGTGGGTTGGTGGCAGTTGCCCAGTTTTTTAAAAACTCTGCGCATTTATGTTTCACAGGGTGCGAAAGAAGAGCTTTGCACCTTGCCTGGCAGAGAAACCGTGAGCCTGGTGTCCCTCCTGGGCAACAGCTGCCCACCTGGGACTCCCGAGCCTCCCCCAATCTCTCAAAACTAAGGGGGAAGGGGGCAGGAGATCGGGGAAGGCCCGGGAGTCACAGGTCAGTGCATTTATGTTTCACAGGGTGCGAAAGAAGGGCTTTGCACATTTATACAACATGCATGTGTGCTTGGGCCCAGGGTCTTTGGCCATACCATCCCCATTACTGACTCCCAGTTGCTACTCAGCTTCAAACAAAACAAAACAAAACAAAACAAAACAAAACAAAACAAAACAAAACAAAACAAAAAACACTGGTAACCATACCATAAAACAGTTTTTTTGTGAAAGTGAAAAGGAGTAATAAACCTAGCAATAAAGAGCACTTTGAAATGGGCCTGGAAATGCCCTGACAACCAGTGCAACTGATTCCATATCAGCTCCATCTAACTGGAGATCCCGTGGACAAAATCTGGGATCTTCTGAATTCAAAGCATGAAGCTGCAACTCTGCTGGGCTCCCTTGCCAGTTCATGCCTGCCCTTTTCATTTCGCTCTTTGTGAAATTTTGCCTTTGCATTTACAGAACAACCAGGGATTCCCACCCCCCACTCTTCTGATTATTTCAATTTGATTCAATTTAATCTAATAGTTATTGTCCCTCTTTGGTCTGTTATGGATAAGCTTAGCGTTCTTAAGTGGCACTTCAAACAGCAAAACAAAGCCATTGTGCAGGTCACATGATGAGAGCAATCAGGGCAGAGAAAACGAAGAGGTTCAGGATCACAAAAGAAATGCAAAGATGACAATCCCAGTCTGTTCTGGCTGGATTGCGATGGTCTCCTTCAAAACCTCCCAGTCTAGCAAGGTGACAAAGTGGAAGGGAACGAAAATAGCTAATTTACAACATGACGACAGAGCGCATCTAAAATATCCAGATATGCTACGACAACAAGTCTGGAGGGATGAAAGCTCCATTTCTTGCAGAGGCCATGAAACAAGGAAACAGGGTCACTGGCAGATCAACTGTGGGATATGATCAGCACCTCCCATCTGTCCCAGGGTAAACTGACAGCCCAGCTGGGCAAAGGGCAGGCTGAGATGCTCTCTGACACACAACGTGGCAGGGCTTCCTCCGAATGCATCGGTGTGCCTTGAAGACAAACAGGAGAGATGGAAGCAAGGGAATGCCTCCCCAAGTTCATTGCCCATTCCATGCCCCCAGCATCCTTCCCACACAATTGTTGTTGTTTAGTCGTTTAGTTGTGTCCGACTCTTCGTGACCCCATGGACCAGAGCACGCCAGGCACTTCTGTCTTCCACTGCCTCCCACAGTTTGGTCAGACTCATGTTTGTAGCTTCGAAGACACTATCCAACCATCTCGTCCTCTGTCGTCCCCTTCTCCTTGTGCCCTCCATCTTTCCCAACATCAGGGTCTTTTCCAGGGAGTCTTCTCTTCTCATGAGGTGGCCAAAGTATTGGAGCCTCAGCTTCACAATCTGTCCTTCCAGTGAGCACTCAGGGCTGATTTCCTGAAGAATGGAGAGGTTTGATCTTCTTGCAGTCCATGGGACTCTCCAGAGTCTCCTCCAGCACCAGAATTCCAAAGCATCAATTCTTCAGCGATCAGCCTTCTTTATGGTCCAGCTCTCACTTCCATACATCACTGCTGGGAATAGCTTCTTTGAGTTCTTCAAGCCCCTTTGCCACGGCAAGGCAGTGATCCATGAAGGGGTCCCACACAATAGTGGTACCCAAAGTGGGTGGTACTAGGTACTAGGAGGGTGCTAAGAGGAAAGGTGGGGGCGGGGGCCACTGGAGATGTAAATGACTATCAGACTTTGAAAAGCTGTTCTCACTGGACCACGTTCATCAATTTTGTTGAGTTAATTAAACTAAATAGTTTTAATTGAATTTTGAATAAATGTGCAATGAATGGTTGCTATTTTATTGTGTTGCTGCCTTCCTTAGTGGGCTGTGCAAAGTGCTATTTGGAATAATGCTTTGGATAGGCTTAGCAGGGGATGAGTCTGTAGAACCACGGAGGCAGCGGCCTGAGAAATTTCGGGAAACACTGATCTATAGTGACAATTTTCTCAGGGCAAACTGACACATCCATTGAGGGGGGAGCAGTAGATTTGTTCCCCCAGCTCTGCCTTTTCCTAAAGAGCCTGTGCCTCAGTTTCCTCAGGGAGTGGCAGGCAGACATCAACACTATACGCTGTGTGCCTGGGTGTTCCCTGGTGTGCGTGTGATGTGCCAGTGTGGGTATTGGGGGCTGGCCTGAGGTGTCAGATCCAGGCAATGCGCCAGTCACCCCCAAGCAAAGGGGGAGCCCTCAGCAACCCCTTCTCTACAGCTCTGGCTTGAAGATGTGGTTCTCACACACAATGACTCCCTTGCAGCTTCTCCTGTTTCACAGCCATGAAGGAGCTTGTGTGGCTACAGAACTGGCTACTGTTCCCTTCAAGGAATGCTTATATCTCTTCCAAGGGAATGGAACCACTGGAAGAGAAGAGCCTGCCAACTTTCTTAAAAGCCTTCAATTGACTCTGGTTACACATGTAAAGCTAGCCCTGCCCCCTGCCCAAGAATCCTGGGAACTGTAGCTTACCCCTCACTGAACTGCAATTCCCAGCACCCTTAACAAACTACAGTTCCCAGAGCAAGGGTGCTTTACCTGTATGGTGCTTAAGCTGCCAGTGCCTCCCACCCATTAGTGTGGTTTTGTGGCTTAGAGTGTTGGACTAGGACTTGGAAGACCAGGGTTCAAATCTCCGCTTGGCCCTGAGGCTCACTGGGTCACCTCGGGGCAGTCGCTGCCTCTCAGCTGAGCCCACCTTGCAGGGCTGTTGTGAGGATTATAACGGAGGAAGGAGAGAACCAGGTATGCCACCTTGAGCATCTTGGAGAAAAACGGTGAGATATAAATGCAAAAAATAAAAAATAAAATCAGCCAGCAGGGCCAACTGAGAAGTGCCTGAGGTCCTGATCTGCCTTGCCCTGGCAATCCTTATCACCTCTCCAGTCCCGGCAAAACAGGATACAACTGCCTTGCAGTGCTGTGACATTATCTCCCTGGCATTTTTTATTTTTATTTTTGCTTTTTGACATGTTGTCTCTGCCACTGCTTGCTATTATTTTGCATGTTACTGTTTTATAATGTTAGCCACTGTGACAGTTATAAATACAAATACACACAGAGAGACTTCCTGGTGAATTGTGCCCCAAGCAACTAGATTTGGCTCCCATTCTGCTTGTTACTGATACCCCAAATCACCTACCTGCCTCACCCTGCCTCATGGTACAGCAACTGCGGCCTCAGGATTGTGGCACTCAGCGCTGTTCGCTGTGCTGCTCACCGGGCTTTTGTCTGCACAGGTGAGAAATAACATCTCTGCCTTTGACTGGGGCTGTTAGTCTCATCTGCATCCTCGATCTTCCTTGCCAATTCTGTCTTCCTGGGAGCCTTTCCATCATCGCCCTTCCTGCCTGCCAATGGGAGTCATGAGATGGAAACACAGCATCTGTGCTGCAACCTTAAGCTCCTCATCAGCTAAGGCATCTCCAGTCTTAAGCAAAACAAGCACAGTTGCGACCACAAGGGAGACAGCACCTCTTCCGGCAAGCTTCTCTGGCGCAGCACCAGAGCAGCCCTCTTCCCGGAACGAGAGCTGGGAAGCAAAGAGAAGGTCAGGAGACGGCATGGTTTTTATGGGGGACGAGACGCAGGTGGTGACTAGGCGGCAGATTGCAATAAAGACAGGGCGCAACACCTGCATACTGATCAATAGCAAGAGCTATTTCAGAGAGAAGAAGAAAATCTGATGCTATTAGTTCCCCCTGGTGCAGAGTGAATTCTATATTTGGAAGGCAGGAACGGCGTGTTTACTGTGTGCAGCGCACCAGACAGTTATTAAAAATTCATCCAGAAGTCTCAACCAATCTGTCTTTCCTTAGTGAACAGAAAGAAATGGAGGGGAAGGAAACGGTGGCATAAAAAGATAAGTTGCAAAAGGATTATTTCTGCCTCTTCATGTGTCAATCTTCATCATGCAGTGCACAGTTAAACTATGGAGCCCCCACAGGAGGCAGTGATGTCCACCAACCTGGATGACTTTAAAAGAGGATTAGACAAGTTCATGGAAGAGAAGAAGACTATTGATGGCTACTAGCCAGGATGACTCTGCTCTGCACCCAGCTGGAAGCAGCAATGCTTCTGAATACCAGTTGTTGGAAACCACAAGGATTGTGCTCAAATCCTGCTTGCGTTTCCCCCTGAGGCATCTGGGTAGCCCCTGTGAGAACAGGCTGCTGGACTAGATGGGACATTGGCCTGATCCAGTAGGCTCTTATGTTAATGCCATCAGCCATCAACAGTGCCAGAGGTTCAGGACTTGCCTACATCAGGTTGTTGTTGTTTAGTCGTTTAGTCGTGTCCGACTCTTCGTGACCCCATGGACCAGAGCACGCCAGGCACTCCTGTCTTCCACTGCCTCCCGCAGTTTGGTGCTGGTAGCTTCGAGAACACTGTCCAACCATCTTGTCCTCCTGTCGTCCCCTTCTCCTCGCCCTCAATCTTTCCCAACATCAGGGTCTTTCCAGGGAGTCTTCTCTTCTCATGAGGTGGCCAAAGTCTTGGAGCCTCAGCTTCAGGATCTGTCCTTCCAGTGAGCACTCAGGGCTGATTTCCTGAAGAATGGATACGTTTGATCTTCTTGAAGTCCACAGGACTCTCAAGAGTCTCTTCCAGCACCATAATTCAAAAGCATCAATTCTTCGGCGATCAGCCTTCTTTATGGTCCAGCTCTCACTTCCATACATCACTACTGGGAAAACCATAGCTTTAACTACACGGACCTTTGTTGACAAGGTGATTTCTCTGCTTTTTAAGATATTGTCTAGGTTTGCCATCGCCTTTCTCCCAAGGAGCAGGCGTCTTTTAATTTTAATAATTTTAATTTTGTGACTGCTGTCACCATCTGCAGTGATCATGGAGCCCAAGAAAGTAAAATCTCTCACTGCCTCCATTTCTTCCCCTTCTATTTGCCAGGAGGTGATGGGACCAGTGGCCATGATCTTCGTTTTTTTTTATGTTGAGCTTCAAGCCATATTTTGCGCTCTCCTCTTTCACCCTCATTAAAAGGTTCTTTAATTCCTCCTCACTTTCTGCCATCAAGGTTGTGCCATCTGCATATCTGAGGTTGTTGATATTTCTTCCGGCAATCTTAATTCCAGTTTGGGATTCATCCAGCCCAGCCTTTCGCATGATGAACTCTGCATGTAAGTTAAATAAGCAGGGAGACAATATACAGCCTTGCCATACTCCTTTCCCAATTTTGAACCAATCAGTTGTTCCATATCCAGTTCTAACTGTAGCTTCTTGTCCCACGTAGAGATTTCTCAGGAGACAGATGAGGTGATCAGGCACTCCCATTTCTTTAAGAACTTGCCATAGTTTGCTGTGGTCGACACAGTCAAAGGCTTTTGCATAGTCAATGAAGCAGAAGTAGATGTCTTTCTGGAACTCTCTAGCTTTCTCCATAATCCAGCGCATGTTTGCAATTTGGGCTCTGGTTCCTCTGCCCCTTCAAAATCCAGCTTGCACTTCTGGGAGTTCTCTGTCCACATACTGCTTAAGCCTTCCTTGTAGAATTTTAAGCATAACCTTGCTAGCGTGTGAAATGAGTGCAATTGTGCGGTAGCTGGAGCATTCTTTGGCACTGCCCTTCTTTGGGATTGGGATGTAGACTGATCTTCTCCAATCCTCTGGCCACTGCTGAGTTTTCCAAACTTGCTGGCATATTGAGTGTAGCACCTTAACAGCATCATCGTTTAAAATTTTAAATAGTTCAGCTGGAATACCATCACTTCCACTGGCCTTGTTATTAGCAGTGCTTTCTAAGGCCCATTTGACTTCACTCTCCAGGATGTCTGGCTCAAGGTCAGCAACCACACTACCTGGGGTGTACGAGCCATCCATTTCTGTCTGGTATAGTTCCTCTGTGTATTTTTGCCACCTTTTCTTGATGTCTTCTGCTTCTGTTAGGTCCTTTCCACTTTTGTCTTTTATTATGGTAATCTTTGTACGAAATGTTCCTTTCATATCTCCAATTTTCTTGAACAGATCTCTGTTTTCCCCCATTCTATTGTTTTCCTCTATTTCTTTGCATTGCTTGTTTAAGAAGGCCTTCTTGTCTCTCCTTGCTATTCTTTGGAAATCTGCATTCAATTTCCTGTATCTTTCACTATGTCCCTCACATTTTGCTTGCCTTCTCTCCCCCGCTATTTGTAAGGCCTCGTTGGACAGCCACTTTGCTTTCTTGCATTTCCTTTTTGTTGGGATGGTTTTAGTTGCTGCCTCCAGTATAATGTTACGAGCCTCCATCCATAGTTCTTCAGGCACTCTGTCCACCAAATCTAAATCCTTAAACCTGTTTCTCACTTCCACTGTGTATTCATAAGGGATTTGATTTAGATTGTATCTTACTGGCCCAGTGGTTTTTCCTACTTTCTTCAGTTTAAGCTTGAATTTTGCCATAAGAAGCTGATACTCTGAGCCACAGTCAGCTCCAGGTCTTGTTTTTGCTGACTGTATAGAGCTTCTCCATCTTTGGCTGCAGAGAATATAATCAATCTGATTTCAATGCTGCCCATCTGGTGATGTCCATGTGTAGAGTCGTCTCTTGTGTTGTTGGAAAAGAGTGTTTGTGATGACCAGCTTGTTCTCTTGACAGAACTCTATTAGCCTTTGCCCTGCTTCGTTTTGAACTCCAAGGCCAAACTTGCCAGTTGTTCCTTTTACCTCTTGACTCCCTACTTTAGCATTCCAATCCCCTATAATGAGAAGAACATCCTTCTTTGGTGTCATTTCTATAAGGTGTTGTAAGTCTTCATAGAATTGGTCAATTTCAGTTTCTTCAGCACCAGCGGTTGGTGCATAAACTTGGATTACTGTGATGTTAAAAGGTCTGCTTTGGATTCGTATCAAGATCATTCTGTCATTTTTGAGATTGTATCCCAGTACAGCTTTCGCCACTCTTTTGTTGACTATGAGGGCCACTCCATTTCTTTTACGGGATTATTGCCCATAGTAGTAGATATGATGGTCATCTGAACTGAATTTTCCCATTCCCGTCCATTTTAGTTCACTGGTGCCCAGGATGTCAATATTCTTGTCATCTCATTTTTTACCACATCCAACTTACCAAGGTTCATGGTTCTTACATTCCAGGTTCCTAGGTAATATTTTCCTTTACAGCATTGGACTTTCCTTTCGCTTCCAGGCATATCCGCAACTGAGCGTCCTTTTGGCTTTGGCCCAGCCGCTTCATCAGCTCTGAATCTACTTGTACTTGTCCTCTGCTCTTCCTCAGTAGCATGTTGGATGCCTTCCGACCTGAGGGGCTCATCTTCCAGCGTCATAACTTTTATATGCCTGTTGTCTTTGTCCATGGAGTTTTCTTGGCAGGGATACTGGAGTGGCTTGCCGGTTCCTGCTCCAGGTGGATCACGTTTGGTCAAAACTCTCCACTATGACCTGTCCATCTTGGGTGGCCCTGCACGGCATAGCTCATAGCTTCTCTGAGTTATTCAAGCCCCTTCGCCACGGCAAGGCAGTGATCCATGAAGGGGCCTACATCAGGTGTTTACTGCAAATGAATGTCAACAGGCATCTGATGGATTTCCCAGCTTTCTGTCCTCCAGATGTTTTGGGCTGTAATTTCCACCATCCCTCACCATTGGCCATGCTGGCTGGGGCTGATGGAAGTTGTGCTCCAAAGAATCCAGCGGGCACAAGACTGGGGAAGGCTGATTTAATGAGTAGCCAATGCCAACAGTTGCACTGGAAAACTTTGCCATTTGGCACAGGGGGTTACCAGAAGCCACATTTGTGCCTCTGAGTCAGGACTGGCTTGGAAGAGGTGCAAACCTAGAGCTGAACTATTCTTCCAGGCTTTTGGGACAGGGCTTGGTGCTTTTGTGCTTAAGATGGTATTACGGAGTGCCCCTTCTTCCCCCCTTCTAGTAAAACATGTTTTCTACTGTTTCAAACTCCTGCAAAAGCAGACTGGCCAGAGACAACAGCAAGATGAAAACAAAGGCTGCACGCACCATAGGAAACTATGCTTCTTTCCCATCACCTTCCACTCTCTGGGAGGGGGAAGAACCGTATCCAGATAAAAAATTAGGAAGACTGGCTCCATTTTCCTATTCTCTGTTTACATAGCTGGTGTGAGGATGCTTTTGTATTTTTGTGTGCACTTTTGCATACTGACAATGAAAGATGAATGAATTTGAAAGTAACATGAACATCCCGCTTGGCCCCTGATTAGGCAGGTACTTTGGACAGTTCCTAAACCCTCCACTCCAATTTCCACTACTTTCTGTCCTCAGATGTGAAATAGTCAGGGGAAATTCAGTAAATATTCAACATCTAAATTTGCAGAGGAGAATTGGGGGGAGTGATTCTTATTCCAGCTCTAAAATTTCACCAGGAAGCACATCCAACCTCTTGAGCAGCCCATCTCTGCAGAGAGGCCACTTTCAGCTTTCTGCCTGTACATGTTGTTAAAAAACAGCCCCCAGGAACTTGCCTCCTCCTCCTCCTCTCTCATATTCTGAAGCGAAGGCCATCACTGCACCAACCCTATCAACAAAAGGGTAATGCGTGGGAGGAACAATTCAATTGGGAGAGCCGCTCGTCATACCGGGAGGTCTTGAAACACAAAGCAAGGTCTGTGGGCTTCATGCCTTCAGAGGCAACATTACTGTTTGACACATCAGCCCGGCTTTTCCTCCTCACGTTGATCTTGGCATTTAAACAGCCACTTGGACCTGCAGGAGACGGCAGGCAGAGGGCTGGCTGCCCATGGCTGCAACAGCCAATCTCCAGAGATACTGCAGAGCAAGAATGGCACTTCATTTTTTACAGCCTTTATTTATTTAGATACAAAAGGTACATTTTCTTCCTGGAGACAGAATCCCACACATGTTAAGCCGCATCCAAGTTTCACACTATACCTTATTACTTTTACAAAAGACCAGCGCTGGTGTGTTGTAGTTCAAAACATCTGGACCACACCAGCCTGGTGAAGGCTGCTCTATGCCACTGGGCGGAACTGTCTCTGAACACATAGGCAGTTCTGTAAGTTTGATAAATTAGGCAAGCACCAAAGGATGGTGGTGATAATAATATTTATTTCTTATACCCTGCCCACCTGAGTGGGTTACTCCAGATAGACTGGGCAGCTTCCAACAAAGTACCGGGGGTGGGGGGGTGGATCAAACCGTAAAAGCTTCCTGAAACAGGGCTGCCTCCAGATGTCTACAAAAAGTCATTTAGTCATTTAACTCTTTGACATCTGACAGGAGGGCATTCCACAGGGTGGGTGCAACTACCGAGAAGGCCCTCTGCCTGGTCCCCTGTAATTTCACTTCTTGCAATGAGGGAACTGCCAGAAGGCCCTCAGAGTTGGATCTTGGTGTCTAGGGCTTTAAAGGCCAGCACCAACACTTTGAATTGTGCTCAGAAATGTACTGGGAGCCAATGTAGCTTAGGACCGGTGTTACGTGGTCCTAGCAGTTGCTCCCAGTCACCAGTCTAGCAGTTGCATGCTGGATTAATTGTAGTTCCCGAGTCACCTTCAAAAGTAGCCCATGTAGAGCGCACTGCAGTAGTTTAATCAAGAGGTAACTGGAACATATACAACTCTGGTGAGACAGTGTGCAGGCAGGTAGGGTCTCAGACATTGCACCAGATGGAGCTGGTGAACAGCTGCCCTGGACAGAGTTGATCTGAGCCTCCATGAAGCCCAAAATGACCCCCAGGCTGTGCAACTGGTCCTTTAGGGGCACAGTTACTCCAATGAGGGCCAGGGGGTGCAAACCCACAGGCAGTTTGTAGGGTTGTAGGGGCCCCTGAGGAAGTAGGGTGCAGTCAGAGAGGAACCTCAAGGCATTTCACAACGTTACAGAGGATTTTGGGTTGTGATTTTTGGCTCATGAAGGCCAGCCGCTTTGAGGGAGGAAACTAGATGGAGCCATCCATCCATCATGATGGTTTGTGGTGACATCCTTGGCTGGTGTGTCCTGAAATATCATAATATGTGAATGGGAGGGCCAGGGTCTGTGTGGTGGAAGTAGGATCCTCCAAAGCACACAATATGGGTCTTTCCCCTTCCCTAAACACCTCTGCTGCGTGCATGACAACACCAGTCCTGCGGACGGGATACTTGGGTTATTTTCCATGTATTTCCTCTCAAGCAATAATTTTATAACAATGACAAACAAAGAGATTGTTCATGACAAGTAAGACACTAGGAGGAACTGCTCAACAAGTATAATATCTTGTCTGTTTTATTATTGGCTAGCTTCACTCTCATTTGTTAAGGTTAAAAACCAGCAGGGCAGACCCCGCTGATGATGATTTCAGCTGACCAAGATCCATTTATCTTGGTCAGCAAGACTTTAATGAAGGAGGGAAAGAGATACAGAAAGAGATCAGGGCAACAGCTGCAGCTCTCCTCCCTTTCATGCAAATCAGGAGAGACCCCCCCCCCCGCAAAGCCCCCTGGCCGAGCGCCAGAGAAGCTGTCAGATGGGGCATGTTTTAATCAGGCAGACTAGGAGCACCCTACACAAGGCCATTTCTTACAGGTCCTTTTCTCGTATCTCATCGCACCACAAAATGCAGGGTGACAGAATTTGTACATATGTTTAATGAAAGCCTGAAGGTGTAACTCAATACAGTACAAGGAGCAACTTTTTGGGGCTGTATGTAGCTGAGCACTTGGGTTGCTGAAGATCTGTCTTCCAAAGCACTCCAGATTCAAGTCTCTATATGTTTATTCCTCCTTTTGTCCTGGGGGCTATTCACAAATCCAATCAGTTCCACCCCCCACCCCCATTATGCAAAATTTAATACACAGCAGACTAAAAGCTTTCTGAAAGAGAGAGATGAGGAGGGACGCAGAGTTGGATAAATGCCTCGAGAGAATGGATCTTTCTTTTTTGCTGAGCCTGACAACTGGAACCAGTAAACCAGGGGCGATACTAGGCTTTATTTCACCCAGGCCCAGTCCCCCCGCCCCCAATCTCTGTACACACACACTGGCTGGGAGCCTCAGTGGCTCTGCTCTGGAGACTTCACCTGGGCCAAAAAAACACAAAAAACCTGGCTACCACGCCCCGCCCAACAACGACACTGCAGTAAACCCAATCTGGAGAGCTAAGAATGAGGGGTGTTTGTTGAATCCAGATTTGAAATATTTTTCAATCTACATTAATTTATGCTTGGAGCCTCCCGGCTAGGATGCCTGGCTGCACAAGGAATGCAATGATTTGGAATCCAGTTCCTGCAATGGAAAGGGGACTTATCACTTTGGGTGAGATTCCAAACCTCACACAGCGGGCAAGTTGAGTACTGGGAAGAGGTGCTGGGACACAAGAAGGCTAAGGGTCAGGGAGCCCAGATGCAAAGCGATGGAAGGCTTTGAGAAGAAAAGCAGAGGAGATAAGGAACCAGAGCAAGAAAGGGCTGCTCAGAGGGCTTTCCAAAGTAGGACTGTCATATTCCAGTTTCCCAGTGATTTGTGTCCTATGGAAATCTAAGGCTGCAATGCTATGCACATTTTCCTGAAAGTAAGGCTGCTTACATACCAGGGATGCTTCCAAATGGGGATGTAATACTGGAAATGGGTCATTGGCGTATCACAAGCAGGTGGCTGGTAACACCTTCTTTAAAAACTTACAGGATTTTCTCAGGAATGGTCAAAACTAGATTAAACCTGGGGGGGGAGGGGGAGGCAGATATGAGCTGGCATTTTGATGCTGATGATATCATGTGCACGGTGCAAAAAACAACAACCCCTGTTGGGGGCACCAATTCCACATTAGACACCTGCCTGAGAGGGTTTAATGCGTCACTCAAGCTGCGTCCACACATGGGCAAAAATGTGCACATGGCTTGCTGTTTCCATGTAGGCATTCGTGGACCTTTGTCCACACGTGAGTGCTTTCAATTTTATGGCTCCCAAATCTACCTCAGTATTTCCCATCCATAATTCTATGAGCAGCTCCCTCTCTGGCCACCCACTGACCCGGAAGAAATCCACGGACTCATCTCTAATCTCAAAGTTGGAAAAGCCCCCGGTCCTGACCTAGTCCCGGCGGAAGCTATAAAACTTCACGCAGACTTGTGGGCGAAAATCCTGGCCGTTACCTTTGATGCCGTAAACAACAGTGGGAAGGTTCCAAGAGTATGGAAGGATGCGATTATTATTCCAATTTATAAAAAGGGCTCGACAGATGATCCGGGAAATTACAGGAATATCAGTCTATTGTCAATAATTGGGAAAATATATGCACGGTTCTTGTTAACTAAGCTTACTAAGTGGGCCGAAGAGAACAACCTGATTGGGCCTGAACAGGCTGGTTTTAGATCGAATCAGTCAGCGGTCGATCATGTCTTAGTTTTATACCACCTTGCCCGGAAATATTCCGCCCCAAATAGAGGCCAACTTTGTGCGGCCTTTATTGATTTTGTGGCACCTGAATATAGACTGCATTTTTAATCAAGGCATATATTGGCTTATATCTTGATCAGGTTCCTAAATTAAATGGGCTTAGATTTTCAAAAGTTTCATGCCAGGCAGATCAGCTGCTTAGAGGATCTTGGCAATGTTTTCCTCCTAGACAAAGGGGCCCCTTGATTTATAGCAGAAAACAATTCTCAAAGTCGTAAAAAGGGAATTACAGGTTAAGAACAAGGTTACATAGACCAAACATAATTAGGAATGGGTAAATAGTAAAATAAAACCGTTAAACTTGAGCCACAGGACAAAAGGCCAAGAGCACATGGAAAACAAAGCAACTGGCTGGAGAAGGGGGGGAGTGTAAACAGGGGAAGAGGCTTTTTTCCTATTTTATTTTGAGGCTGTAAACTGTTTCTTCCTTTTTACTTTGAGGAAGTTTATCCTTCTAAAAAGCTATCTATGATAATGTATGAAATATGCTGGCTTAAATGTAATTATTAAGAAATGCTAGATTCTTATTTCATATAGTTGTAAGAGTTGTAATTAAGTCAGCCATCAGCCTAGCCCCCCTGTCGGACAGGAGACGCCAATCGAGCGCTCATGACAGATGGCTGTCGGGCCTTTGTTTAAAGACCTCCAAAAGGAGATATTTCATTGATGATGCATGAGAATATGAACCCAAGGTCTCTGACATCTGTTCAAGATAAAATTTTAAAATTATTAACCATCTGTTTTGGAGGGCAAGGAAGGCAAGAGGTGAGCTGGTAATTAAGATTCCTTGTTGAGACACATGTAAGATATATTACTACTTATTTGTCATTTATAGATGTAACAATATATAGCTCTTTGTGTTCCATATAAGGACAGGAGGATATGGGTGTATCTTTTAGAATTGGTTATAGCAATCAGCCAATAGGAAATCCAACCAGGCTGATTGAACAGAGGCAGCCACAGGAGGAGCAAAGGGGGCTGGATTAAGGGAATATAAGTGCTGGCCATAAAGGCAGGAGGGCAGGCCAGAGCTTGGTAACCATATACCACTGTGCCTCTCATTTATTTGTCTGACAAATAAATTATTATTTTAATTTCTCTGTTGCTGCGTTGAATATTTCATTCCAGCTAAGCGTTAACCACAAGCAGGGTGCTACAATTTAAAGGCCGCTTTTGACAGCATCCCCAGAGGACTACTTTGGGGAAAACTAGCACGATGGGGAATAGACAAAAGACTTTTGTGGCTAATAACTAAACTGCATGATGGATCGGCCGCTGGGGTGAGAATCACTCCGGCAGGCGACCTCTCAAATCCAGTAACCATCAATAGAGGTGTTCGTCAAGGATGTATCCTTGCTCCAACCCTTTTTAATCTATTTATAAGCGATATGAGGGCGCCTCTGATAGATTCTCAAGAAACGATCCACGCCCCCCGTCTTGCCCAATATCGTTGCCCCTTCTACTCTACGCAGACGACGCAGTGATCCTATCTTTTTCAAGAGTTGGCCTTAGGAAGGCCTTAAAAATTTTTGATGCTTACTGCAAATCAAATTTTCTTACAATTAATCATGCAAAGTCCAAAGTCCTAATTTTCACCAAGAGTCGAAAAACCTATAATTGGAGAATAGACGGGAAAGCCATAGACCAAGTTTTTAAATTTCAATACTTGGGAGTCCTTCTCCAACACAACATGGGCTGGAAGGTCCATCTCGCATATGTATTAAATAGAGCTAAAGCCCTTTCCTTTGCGCTACTGCGTTTTTTCTTTTCAGATGGGGCTTTCCATATTCCATCAGTGTTAAAAGTTTTCAAGGCAAAGGTGATTGCAACAATAGCATATGCAATCCCAATATGGGGGTCCTTTGTTAATCTAACCCAATTGGAGGTAATCCAAAACCAACTGCTAAGAAGGTTGCTAAAATTACCCAGGTGTGTAGGCAATACTGCTATACGACTCGAACTAAATGTGACATCTCTAGAATCCACACTATGGAAATGCATCCTCTGTTACTGGTTGGCATTATGGCATAAACTCCCAAATCTCCACTTGATACAGTGTCTCTGGAGAGATGACTTCCCTAGCCCTTGGGCAAAAATAATACATGGGAAACTTGTGTCCTTAGGACTATCTCCATCCATACAAACAGGGGCAAATTTGTGCTGTGAGTACTTTCCCACTCGCCAGACATTTCATTGTGGGCATGAAAATGGATGTTTGCGTAGTAGTGCCACCTCACTTAAAAAAAAAAAATTAAATTGAAATGTTTGTTAACAAGAAAAGAGGCAAAAAACACACACACACCTTCTCAAATCTGAACAACAATCTCTGACTTACACAATACATCCATGTAAAAAACCAAGTTAGATAAATATTTGAAAAGTGTCAGGATTCATGGGATGCAATGTATATAAATCCCTAACATAATTTCCAAATTCTGTTCTTATCCTTTGTAGTTCATTGAGCAAAATCACCCTCTTTTTCTGTATTCCTTTTATTACATTGGATAATAATTTAGACCTATTTTCAAATTAATAATAATGTTGATTTATAATAATAATAATAATAATAATAATAATAATAATAATATAATTTATTATTTATACCCCGCCCATCTGGCTGGGTTTCCCCAGCCACTCTGGGCGGCTTCCAAAAGAATATTAAAATACTATGATACATCAAACATTAAAAGCTTCCCTAAACAGGGCTGCCTTCAGATGTCTTCTAAAAGTCTGGTAGTTGTTGTTCTCTATGACATCTGGTGGGAGGGTGTTCCACAGGGCGGGTGCCACTACCGAGAAGGCCCTCTGCCTGGTTCCCTGTAACTTGGCTTCTCGCAGTGAGGGAACCGCCAGAAGGCCCTCGGTGCTGGACCTCAGTGTCCGGGTAGAACGATGGAGGTGGAGACGCTCCTTCAGGTATACTGGACCGAGGCCGTTTAGGGCTTTAAAAGCCAGCACCAACACTTTGAATTGTGCTCGGAACCGTACTGGGAGCCAATGTAGATCTTTCAAGACCGGTGTTATATGGTCTCGGCGGCCGTTCCCAGTCACCAGTCTGGCTGCTGCATTCTGGATTAGTTGTAGTTTCCGGGTCACCTTCAAAGGTAGCCCCACGTAGAGCGCATTGCAGTAGTCCAAGCGGGAGATAACCAGAGCATGCACCACTCTGGCGAGACAGTTCGCAGGCAGATAGGGTCTCAGCCTACGTACCAGATGGAGCTGGTACACAGCTGCCCTGGACACGGATTTAGCCTGTGCCTCCATGGACAGCTGTGAGTCCAAAATGACTCCCAGGCTGTGCACCTGGTCCTTCAGGGGCACGGTTACCCCATTCAGGACCAGGGAATCCCCCACACCTGCCCGCCTCCTGTCCCCCAGAAACAGTACTTCTGTCTTGTCAGGATTCAATCTCAATCTGTTTGCCGCCATCCATCCTCCAACCGCCTCCAGACACTCACACAGGACTGTCACCGCCTTCACTGGTTCTGATTTGAAAGAAAGGTAGAGCTGGGTATCATCTGCATACTGATGAACACCCAGCCCAAACCCCCTGATGATCTCTCCCAGCGGCTGCCTGTAGATGTTGAAAAGCATGGGGGAGAGGACAGAACCCTGAGGCACCCCACAAGTGAGAGCCCAGGGGTCTGAACACTCATCCCCCACCACCACTTTCTGAACACGGCCCAGGAGGAAGGAGCGGAACCACTGTATGACAGTGCCCCCATCTCCCAGCCCCTCAAGACGGTCCAGAAGGATGTTATGGTTGATGGTATCAAACGCCGCTGAGAGATCCAGCAGAACTAGGAAACAGCTCTCACCTTTGTCCCTAGCCCGCCGGAGATCATCAACCAGTGTGACCAAGGCAGTTTCAGTCCCGTGATGAGGCCTGAATCCCGATTGGAAGGGATCCAAATGGTCCGCTTCTTCCAGGCGTGCCTGGAGTTGTTCAGCGCTCAATCACCTTGCCCAAGAATGGAAGATTTGAGACTGGGCGATAGTTGGCCATCGTGGCCGCATCTAAAGATGGTTTTTTAAGAAGTGGTTTAATAACCGCCTCTTTCAGCAGGTCTGGGAAGGCTCCCTCACGGAGGGAAGCATTCACCACCCCATGAAGCCCATCGCCCTTCCCGGCTAGCTTTTATAAGCCAGGATGGGCAAGGATCAAGGTTTCACTCGTCCAAGCAGCCTGTCCACATCCTAGGAGGTAACAGATTGGAATTGATCCCACGCAATTTGACTAGACAGGACTCTAGCACTCTCCCGCCCCGGCCCTGCTCCCACGGTGGCATCTACCTCTTCCTGAATCTGAGCGACTTTATCTGCAAAAAATAATACAATCATGGTATTATTAATGTCTATTTAATTATTTTCAGCCACAATTTCAAGGCCAGGAAACGTGGCACACAGCCAATCCACAACAAATTCTTTAATTGATGTAGAATATTTGTCTGCTCCTTCTGCAAAACCAAAAAAACCACAGGTTTTGGCTGCAATTTTTGAGTTCCTCCAGTTTTGATTTAATTCTTTTATTTTTCACTTCTCAAGAGCTGAATTTCTTCTGTGTTTGGCCAGGCTGACATCCAGAGCTTTGAAAGTGGAAGTTGCCAAAGCCTCAAGGCAGGAGTCAAACTCTGCATTTTATTTCCACCAAAGGTCTCAAGGTTTCTTCCCACTGTGCAGTCAGTTCCTTTTCAAATGTTTGAAATTGGTTGACTAGTCCCCTACTAGTCCCCCTTTGAGGCTGTTCTTGCCATCTTGCACCCCACTGAATGAGGTTTTCTGTGGGCTGGGGGCCATATTGCCAGATCATGGTCTGTCAGATGATACGAGGCCTTCTTGCTCAGTTGGGATAAAATATGACATCAACACACTTCCTTTGCTTTTCAAAGAGCTGTGTAACATTTCTTAAATAAGGTGCATGGAAACATAAACACCAATTCTATAGCTGAAACACATAAGGAAGGTTGATTCTGTCCAAGAGTTCATGGAGCAAAAGATTTCGTGTCCGTGTTAGCCATGCTCCCTGGGCCCACTCACTTTTCAAAAACACCAACAACAAAAAAATGTGTTTTCCAAGCCAGGAACCTGAGCTCCCTTGTGCCCATGGGCACAAGGTGCTTGTTTACCTGTCTGGGCAAAGCTTCGCTATGGGGCAGGGATTGGAGAGGGTCAGGGAGGATGGTCAAGAGGCGGGGTGGCTAATGGACACAAGACAAAGCAGGCTGGGAATATGCAGCCTTTACCATGCTAGTTTTGAAGTACAGTTCCCATCAGCCTCACCAGCACCAGGTTGGGGGAGCTAGCCTAAATGGATAGCGGAGACAAAGTTGAAGAAGAGCAGAAAGTAGGCTAGAGCAATATTATTATATATATCATTACATACAGGCTGCTTGCTTTCCTTAGAAATGACGATCTCTGCCCATCCTTCCAGAAACTGACCTTTGTCTAGTGCAAGCCTCAGTACCTCAGCTGACTTTAATTATATGGTAATATCTTGCACCCACTGAGAATAGAGCCCTGCACTTTTAATTGGTCTCAATGGGAAATTTGGCTTAAGAGCTGATGAAAAGTCAAAGCCTTTGATTTATGTACTTTTTAAAAGATTGAGATTGACTGTTCAGGACAGCAAATGAAACTGGGGTCTCGTTAATTCAGATCAGGGATTATGCCCTTTGTAGCAGTTCTGCAGCAGTTCGGCCCCTGTGAGCTGACCCAGAGGGATGATTCTGAATATCCCCCCCTCCAAATTTTGCCCCAGACCTCGGGGCTCCAATTTGCCTCGACTTGGTCGCAATGCAGCGCCTAGGCATTTTCTTTGTAGCTTTCTTCCTGATGGGACTGCCAGAATATTAAACATGGCTTTACATAGTTACGATCAAGAACAGCAAAAAGACATATAAATTGAATTCTTGTGTGATTAGTGCACAACTGCATGCACCCACGGAAAACTGCTGCTGGTGGACAGACCTCAGCTGGAAAGAAAAACGGAAGAGATCCAGTGTTGGCTGGAGGAAACTGTGAGCATACCAGTTCAAATAGTATTCCCCGCATTATTGCTTCGTGGCTCTACGATACGCCTGACACTCACCCCAATGGGGCCCCATCTGCTCCTCTGCTTTGGCATTGCATTTACAGTGCATCAGCATAGGTACATTATCTTACTGGCATCCTTGCCACAACCTTAAATGTTTAAAGTGGAACAGTAGCACTAAAGGGAGGGGTGGGAGGGAAGCAGACCCCACAGAAGGGAAGGGAGTTTGTCTGATGGCCTGTGCAGATCCTCAGGCTTACACTTAGGATTTCAGTGCCCTTTGCAGGTTGTAGGAGGAGGCCTAATTCTCTGGGGAGGACCCACACAACCAGTCCTGGCCCTGTGGCTGCACAATTAACCCACTGGCCCTTGAGAGATGCCTACAATCAGGGGGATGCAGGCAAGAGCTTATTTCTCAGGCTTGCCATGACTTAACCTACTCTTCAACTCTCCTAGCGGACTCTCACTCTCTCTTCGCCAGCTGCCCATCTCTGTGGACTTGCCTTCTGCACCGCAGCACTCTCAGGCCTGCTAGACTCTTAGGGGTTACTATGGCAACCAATTTCTCAGTTCCAGGGGGTACCACTTTACTGGATGCTGACCTGGTTCCTCTGAGGACGAGTAGCAAAAGCCCCACACTCACATCGTTGCCTCGATAAAAATGGCAAAGCAAAGTGAAAATAGCTGATAAGAGACCAGATTCATCAATGGAGATGGGGGAGGAAGAATGTGGTAGCTGAAGACCTGGTCTATGGGAAGCAGGTCCCATCTTTAGTCTTGGTCATCTGCTGTTAAATGAGCACAGTTAGCAGCAGTAGGAATGAGCCACGCCTGAGGTCCCTGCAGATTTGCAGCAAAGTCAGCACTGGGCTAGGAGTTTAACCCAGTGGTTTGACCCAGTACCACAGAGAGAGAGAGAAAGAGAGAGAAACTGGATAGGAAAATTACATTTTGATAACCCAGTATTCCCTCAGCCCCCAGGGCACCTGCAACATGATAAAACTGAACATTCAGAACTGGATAAATATGGGAACTTGGCCTTTAACTAAGGGCTGGCTGTTGTCAGGCTGGTCAGCCCCCCCCCATATGTATAAAACTGAATAAAACATTTTTTTAAAATAAAAAGACCTGGCAGAATGGATAAACTAAGCGAGGTGATTTGAAGGTGAGAAAGTGGGATGTGGGTCAGAGATGTGACCAACCCTTTTCCTGTCACTACTACCCTCAGTGGCGCCCAAAGTTTCATTGGTGCTGCCTCCATTTATGGGGATTTAATTGTCCCCATTTAACCAACGCATCTCCCTGGGCAGAGGGGTCTGCCTTATGTCTTCTTCCCCTGAAGAAGACAGCCCACACCACTGTCTGTCTGGAAGCTAGTGAAAATATTGTGATAGGATTGGGGGTTGGTTTGGATGATGCCCATGGGCCCCAAACAGGCCAGTGCTTTAGTATCTGTTGTGATTGGTTTCCCTCGACTACAAACTATGGCTAGCTGGGCCTGTAAGCACCCACATTTGCACCCACAGAGAGCTGGCAAAGGACAGGTGGGTTGCCATAGAGACAAGTGGGTGGGCCCCTGGCTGAATTGCCCTAGAGTTGGAAAGAAGAATAGCAATGTAGAAGAAGAACAGCCTTTCGCCAGAGTCTGGGATTGTAAGCTGGGAAGAGACGGTTTATGAGGAACAGTTAAGCTTATGAGGAACGGTTAAGGTTATGAGGAACGGTTAAGGGAGCTGGGCATGTTTAGCCTGGAGAAGAGGAGGTTAAGGGGTGATATGATAGCCATGTTCAAATATATAAAAGGATGTCATATAGAGCAGTGTTTCCCAACCGGTGTTCCGCGGCACACTAGTGTGCCGCCAGACGTTGCCTGGTGTGCCGTGGGAGGGAGGCGGGCGAGTCGGGCGGCAAGAGGTGGGGCGGTGGCGGCGAGGAGAGGCCGCCCAGCGCGGGGCTCTCGCCGTCTGCCTGCCTGGCTGCCTGCGTGGCGCTGACGTCACGGGGCTGTAACGTGCCCCACATAGGCACGCTTAGACCCAGGCTAGGAAGCGCCTTTGCCCTTGCCTTTTGCTCTCCTTACTTCCAGAAAGCTGGGCTGGTCGCCCGCTCCTCTCGGCGGCGGGAAGTGGTGCCGCTGGGAGCTCCGGGAGGCGGCGGAGGGGGCGCCGTGGGCCGGGAAGCCCTTCTCCGTCGGGGCCGGCAGGCGGCTGCTGCTGCTGCTGCGGGTGCTGTACAGCCTGGTGCTGGCAATGCCTTCGGAGCCGCCTCCGCCTCCGCTGCTGCGCGGGAACTCCTTGAGCGAGCGGCTCAGCTGCTTGCCTTTGCTGCGGAAAACCTCGCGCTTGTAGGTGCCGCTGGTTTGCGGCGTCGGCGCCGCGCTCTTGGGCAGCGGCTGCAGCTTGCGCTCCGTCCTGCCGGGCTCGTTGGTGAAGTGGACGGGCCTCAGGAAGCAGATGTCGATGCTGGACTCGGACGAGGCCGGCGAGCACGCTTCGAAGGCGGGCAGGTTCCGCAGCGGCTCCACCTCCTCGTAAGGGTCGCCCCGGTACTCGAAGCCCTCGTAGTCCGGCGCGAAGCCGGAGCTGTCCTGCAGGAGGTCCGCCGCTGAGGCCCGCCGACGGGGCCGCTCGCGGTTGCCATCGGGGCCCGTCGAAGGAGGCGCGCTGCTGCCGCCGTACTCCAGGTCCGGGAGGGCGTGCAGGGAGGCGGCCAGAGCTTTCAGGTCGTGCTCGCTGAGCTGAGAGGGCGCCAGGCCGTGCTCGGGCCGCCGCTCGTCCGTTTCCCACTCGCAAGGGGAAGCACCTTGCAGGCCGTCGAGGCCTTGCTGGGGGCTCGCTTTCATGTGGGACCTCGAGTGCCTTGGAAGGGAGACCAATCAGTGTCGGATTTAGGTATAAGCTAAACAAGCTATAGCAACCATTACCTTCTATGCTGTTACTATTTTTTTATTTATTTTTACATAGGTAAAAAGTGACCTTTCCCCATCTGGCATGGTGGTGTGCCTCGAGATTTTTTTCATGAAACAAGTGTGCCTTTGCCCAAAAAAGGTTGGGAAACACTGATATAGAGGAGGGAGAAAGGCTGTTTTCTGCTGCTCCAGAGAAGCGGACACGGAGCAATGGCTCCAAACTACAAGAAAGAAGATTCCACCTAAACATTAGGAAGAACTTCCTGACAGTAAGAGCTGTTTGACAGTGGAATTTGCTGCCAAGGAGTGTGGTGGAGCCTCCTTCTTTGGAGGTCTTTAAGCAGAGGCTTGACAACCATATGTCAGGAGTGCTCTGATGGTGTTTCCTGCTTGGCAGGGGGTTGGACTCGATGGCCCTTGTGGTCTCTTCCAACTCTATGATTCTATGAGACACAGAGGCTTTTCTTGCTCTGTGCTGCATCCAAAGCCATGATTTTGGGGTCCTCCTAGGAACCTGTAATGGGCAAGCAAGATCTGCTGGAATGTTAATGCTGTGAGCCCTTACCAGACATATGGCAACCCTAGCTGAGCACAAGGCTCCCTTTTAAAGTGGTGCTTAAGGGTGCTGTGGCTCAGAGAAGGCGCTCCCTGCTATGAATAAGTGATAGCTCCTGTGTCTGAGGGAGGTTGATCGGGGGGGGGGGAGGGGAGGGGGTGGTCATGCAAAGATGCTGGGGAAAAGCCTTAGGAGCGCATCCGAAGAAGTAGTAGCCAGGCTCTGCAAATAGAATAATAAAACTGTAGAGTTAAGGAATTCATGGTAGAAGCCATCCAGACTCCGAGGCAAATTTAGGGGAGTGTGACCAGTTTGGTCGCACTGGGTGCAGAACCTCAGGGGCACTGCAACTATAATGTAGAAAGGAAGGGGAGAGGAAGGGAGGGGGTGCCAAATTTTGCCATGGCACCACTGAAATTTGAGACCTCAAGGCCCACCACTGCAAAAAAGGTAAAGGTAAAGGGACCCCTGACACTTAGGTCCAGCCGTGGACGACTCTGGGGTTGTGGCACTCATCTCACTTTATTGGCCGAGGGAGCTGGCGTACAGCTTCCGGGTCATGTGGCCAGCATGACTAAGCCGCTTCTGGCGAACCAGAGTAGTGCACAGAAACGCTGTTTATCTTCCTGCCGGAGCGGTACCTATTTATCTACTTGCACTTTGTGCTTTTGAACTGCTAGGTTGGCAGGAGAAGGGACTGCAAACTCTTGTTTAAAAACCTTCAATGAAGGACAGTCCACTACCTTCTGAGACAGTCTGTTCCATTGTCAAATGGCTCTTGCTGCCAGAAAGTTCTTTTCCACCTCTCAGTCTTCTCTTCTCTAGGCTAAACATCCCTCAACTGTTCCTAAGGCTTGGTTCTCAGACCTTTGATCCTCTTGGTCGCCTTGCTCTGCACACCTTCCAGCTTGTCAGTCTCCTTTTCTGCTGGGTGGGAGGCTTTTGTCCTGAGCTGAGCAATATGCCAGCCATGACTGATGGAACCGTCCATTGGGAAAATGCCAAGGCATTGAAATGCCAGAGCTACATTTAAAAGCACGAGAACATCTCAGGAGAAGGTTAAACGGTTGGCTGTGCTGCTTCGTCAATGTGGCATTTGCATCTACGGCATCTTAGCTGAGTCATGCAAGCTGCGTGCTTGATCCCCAGCTAGCCACTGCTGACTCAGACTGGGTGCCAGCACAGCATGGAGGGGGAAACAGGTGGAAGCTGCTTAATAATATTATACATTCATATTCTACTCTTCCTCCAAGGATGGGGTGGGTGGGCACACACATGCATGGTCCTACCACTTCCCATTTTATCCTCACAACAACCCTGTAAGGTATGTTAGGATGAGTGATAGTGATTGGTGCATCCACCCCAATGAACAGAATTTGAACCTCAGATTCCCCACTCTTTGCCCAACAGGCTAAGCACTACACCACTCTTGGCATTTAGTCTCCTCAGACCACTTCACGTGAATAATTTCAACAGTCCTAGTGCCATTCCTGTAAGGAAGGTCAAATAGCTCATCCTTCCCTCAGAGCAGATGGCACTCTGAAGCCATTAGATATCTCCTTGCATATAGTCAAGCCAGAGAGAGTTGATTGGCGAGGAGACATTTGAACCAGGGGTGTCTTGGAGAACAGTTTTTGCTCTTTGGACCAGCACAGGATGCTTAGCAATTGCTGTATGCTGTGACTTTAGACCTGAAGGAAACAAACAAGCACACCTGTCTGGTTTGCACCCATCCCTTTATCAGGAGTCTGAAGCTGAATAAAGTCCCCCTGGATGACGTAACCGTGTTCTGGATCCTTCACACACAGCCAACACACTATTTATGTGTACAAAGTTTATAAGTTATTATACCACAAAGACAAATGCAGATTTTTCCAGGTTCTTCATTGCTGAGCTGGTGAAGTCTTAGCCACTCGTTCAAGCACTGAAAGATGCACCCTATGCTTTCTTACTTCAGAGTAAGTCCCACTGTAAGATTCACTTCCAAGTAAACATGTCTTGGGTCAAGCTGCTACACTAAATACCCGCTTTTGAAAGCTGAATCAAAGCAAAAGGCAATATGCGGAACACCAAAATAGCTGTTTGCTCCGATTGAGCTTTAAAGAGCAAGTTTTTGGGGAGACAGCTCTGGATTAAAAAAAAAGGGTGCTCAGACATGAAGCTTTAAAGCGCAGAGCTGTGCTGCAAAGAGCGGGGCGAAAGGTTAAGCATGAATATGCCTATAATTCTGAGCAAATGAACTGGGCTGGGTTCTATTAAGCACACTGTGATGGATGGGGCCAAATGGAATTATCCCATTGATCTGAAAGATGCAGCTTTTAATGTAATCAGAGAGGCGAAATGCCGTTAAAAGAAGAGGCAGCAGGACACTATACTTCCTCCCAAACCTTTGAATATCTTGGGGGGGGGGGAGAGACTTTCCAGATGCTGAAGGCGAAGGGAGTTCCCTATAATAAGCCTTCCAGATGCTTTGGATTAAAATTCCCATCAGTCCCAGGATTCATACTACTGTGTTGGCTCTGGCTGGGAGTTGTAGTCATAGAATCATAGAATCGTAGATCTGGAAGGGACCCTAAGGGTCATCGAGTTCAACCCCTGTGATGCAGGAATCATGGCTAATTAAATAAACTTCACAGTTCATAACTTCAGATTTAATTAACTTCACACTTAAAAGGCAAAACTACCCTTTCCACACTTCCCAGAGCAGTACGCAAACCAAAACACAGCCTTCCTCTGAATCTTGTGTTGCAGTTCTCCAACCAAATAATGTGTATAAAAGTCCACATGCTAGGGCAGACGTGTCCAAAGTCCGTTTTGGGGGCCTAATCTGGCCACCCGACTGGTTTTATGGTTTTATCTGGCCCCCGTGGCAGTTTATGTATTGGTGTCAAATCCTAAAAGCTCAACTCCTAGAAAAAGTTCAACAACATTGGAGTAAAATCGTAAAAAAGGTCGGCCCTCACGCATGTTCACTTCATCAAATCTGGCCCTCTTTGAAAAAAGTTTGGGCACCCCTGTACTAGAGGGAAAGTGCCCATAAATGCATACATTGGTGGAAATAATATACAAAAATGCATCTGGAGTGTACAAGGTGAAGAAGACTGCCTTGTTATCTCGAGGGCAGTCAGATAAGCAGCCTGACCTGACAAGTTGGCAATAAGGGAAAGGTGCATTTAAGAATTTATAATAAAGAGCCAATGCGCTATACTGGTCAGAGCGTTGGACTTGGGAGACCAAGATTCAAATTCTCAGGGAGCCATGATGCAGCGCAGGACCTTTTGGCCTAACCTACATCTCACAGGGTTGTTGTGAGGATTAAATGAGAGGAGGGAGAACCATGTACCATATATACCGCCTTAAGCTCCTTGGAGAAAAAGGTGGGATATAAATGCAACCAACCAACCAACCAACCAACCAACCAATCAAAGCACTGCCCAGTAGTACCCTTCCTGCAACAGCCAGTCAGCTGGAGGGGAGGGTCCCATTTCTGGCATCCAAGCATCTTGGCCTCACCTGGCCTCTGGCCCTTGGATGCAACAGTTTTCTGATGGAGCTGTGAATCATCTCTCAAATGTCAGTTACATAAAAGAGGAAGAAAAATCGATATGTATTTTGTGACCTAATCAAACAGATGGGAGAGAGAGGAAGCCAGCAGGGATCGATAGGGAAGTGGGGGAGTCATGGCCTGGTCACTGTAAAACCCTCCCTGCTGTGATTTTCCACACAAAAATATTGCCCCATCAAAGAATTGCCAGGAGCTGGCCTGAAACAGAATGAATTATCTCCATCCCCAGGTCTAACGTGGCATAAACCAGCCAAAAGAGCCATATTAATCCACTTAACTGCTAATGTTGATTCATTGGGAGGGAACAAGGCTTCTCATCTGCAAAACAGGAGGCCTCTTTTCTCTTGTACTCTCCTGATTGATAAAAAAATTAAAAATTAAATGAGGAATATGGAGGCTCTCTTTGAGGGGGGAATTCTATTTGGTGCCAGAAAGGAAAGAGATGGTCCTTTTTTCCAGGAAAGGATTTGCTGTTTTAGGGTGAAGACAGACATGAGATTTTAAGGGCCCGGAGACGAGGCTGTTTCGGGAGAACATGGCTTGCGAGATATACAGTATTGATAGTTGACCCGTCATTTCAAACTGCCCCTGAGTGCAGGCAGCCAAGTCACCTTGCAGAGAACCATTGTGCTCTCTGCTCATGTGTGTGTGTGTGTTTGTGTTGGAGTGGGGGTGGGGACAGAGTTAATGCCCAATTCACAGACACTTACTTGAACCCATTTTTAAAAAATCATGTGATCTTTGCTTTTATCTACACAAAATTTCAGAAGTTCCAAATGCATGTGATTCAGTTAAGAACAACAAAGAGTCTTGCAGCAGCACCTTAAAAAGCAGCTAATTTATTATGGAATATAAGTCCGCCTCACCCAGCCTGGTGCCCTCAGGCAGTTTAGACAGCAACTCCCACCAGCCTCCGCCTGCAAGGCTGTTTGAAGCTGGGGCTAATGGGAGATGTAGTCCGAAACATTCCAGTCATATAGCCAGATGTGCCTTCTTCCAGGTTGCCCCCTTCTTTTTACACACACACACACACACACACACACACACACACACACACACACACAGACACACACCCACAGCCAGCTAGCATTGCATGGTAGCTGAGCATGCCCAGTCTTTGTTGGGCTGGTTTCGGGTATGTTCCCTTCCACTTCTCTGAGTAGACAGTCCCATTTTGCTGGCATAAGAGAACAGGTTCCCTATCAGACAATTTTGGATATCCAGCTCTTCGGTGAAGCGGCTGACACCATTAAGAACCACAGCAGGAATGATAAATTCCAAATGACAGTGATTTGAGACAACAAACCTAGCCAACTCATCTCAAAACACTATCCCTTAAGCCAAACTCTGATAGACAATCCACAGTCAGTCGTACGAAAAGCCACCAAGAGCTTCAGGAGCACTGAGAGAGCAGCATCTCCATGGCCCATTTCCCATCACAAGTCACCCACCAGGATGCCTTTTCCATCCCAAAGCCTTACCTGAAATCAGGCTAAGACAGATCTAAACCATCAGCATCACCCAAGACCGTCTGGCATTGGAAGGCCACAGCCCACAACAGTGCCTTGTCCAAAATTGGAAAATTAGCACAAGGGTACTGATAGACCAAGTTTGACTTGTTAAAGGTGCGACTTTCCTAGTGGCCTCTTCAGGCTGTCAGGAACAACTCCTTCCCTCAAAGAGGGATTAACTGCCTCAGAGGTCCACTCACTCAGTCCCAATCTTGCTTTTTTAACTGGCCAGGATAGGCAAGGATCAAGCAAAGAGGCCACCAGCCTCACCCCACAGATCCACATGCCTCCAGTGTCAGGCAAGACAACCTGAGCAGGATCCATCAGGCAATGCTTTCTGGTTCCTTCAATCTCTGAGGGCTCATCCACACTTCCGCCTCTACCGTGCCTGGAAAGCACTGGTCTGAGCCCTTTTCCCTTTGTCCTGCTCCTTTCCAAGGGAAAACCACTCTTTAGTAATAAATCGGAGCAAAAGCTTATCCGGAGGAAGCCCAAATTGCTGTTTGCTCTGAGCTCTGAGCAGGTTTCCCCAAGGGAAAGCAGTGAGATGACAGGACTCTGTCATAGCCAGTGTGTCAAGGTCAGCATGGATGGCAGGGTCAGCCTGGCAGAGCTCAGCTCCAAGAGGCTGAGCAAAGCCGGCCCAACACAAACCTCTGTGCACCTTGCAACTCTGAGCGAAAGCTCTCTTGCAACTCTGCTGCTGATTTTGTGCAGCAGAAGCCAACGCGAGAGGAATAATTGACACTTCTGCCTGGGGCTGGGAGGCATTCTGGGATTTGGTGCTAGGAGTGCTTTCACAATGAAACATCATGCGGGAGTAGAGAGAGAAAGGCTTCTTGGTGGATTTGGCTTGGAGCAAATTCCCGAATAGAGTTTTCGCATCCACGACAGCTACCAGATTAACTGAAACAAAGACTGATGTCCTCTCCATCATGTACGGAAGGCGGCCCACATTTCCTCCCTACACACTCTGCTATTAGTGGAGCTCCCTGTCTTGTCTTAGAGCATATCGGATGCCTGGCAGCCACGGATGGGTGAATCTGTCCATTTCAGTTCTTTCTCCGTTTCTCATTTCCCCCAGCCCTAAGTTCCACTTGCCCTCTTTCAGCGTCTATTTGCACATTTTTCTTTGCAAAAAGTCAGGATGAAAACCCGCTTGCGTTTCTAGGAGCATTTTTGCATGCAATCACATTTTCCTGCAAACCCTTTATCGTAATGCAGTGTAGCTTTGTAAGATACGTTCACTAATAATAATAGCATTTTGCACTGAAGAATCGCATCACACAAAGAAAGAAAAATGCAGATTTTTAAGGATTAACAGTGTTCCAGATTGCTTATTGGTTCAGAAAGGGTGACTTAGGAATTAAAATGCAAACTGAACTGATTTATTCTTACTGCTGCCTATAGTATTATTTATTTAGAGCATTTGTACCCTGCTCTTCAGTCAATTCCAGAGTGGCTTAAATGGGAGCAATCAAAACAAGACGGTCCCTGCCCACAGGCTTGCAATCTAAAAGAAACAGGCACACAAAGGAATAGGGACAGGGAAGGAAGAGGAGGAAACCAAACTCAGGCGCCAATCTTGAAACAGTTCTTAAAATGACCGGCTGGCACAATTCAGGGGTGGGAGGTGCCTGGTGGAGCTGGTCTTTCGGTGAAGCTGAGCGAATGAGTCTTCCGTTTCCCATCTCTCCCACTGAGAAAGTCTGGTGGAATGGCTGTTCCAGTAGGGCATGCCATGCTAGAGGGTGAAACAATTTTTGCAAATTTCTTTAGTGAGGGGTCTTAAAAATATGTTTTTAGGTGTGAGGTATTCAAATCTGCTATTATTTTGGTGAGTGGAAAACATTTAGCTTGTTAAGTCTATGTTTGATAAAATACAAAAAACCGATTTTTGAAAACCGAAGACTTATAAATGTACCTGCTAAATAAATGAATAATAAAGTATATATGATATATGATATAGCTGCACACACTTTTAATGATTTCTGTGCGATTTTACACACATTCTACTTACCAAGCAAAACCAAATTATATAATTATTTAACCAAAATATCTTTTGAATTCCCAAGTCATGTTACAATTTCTTAGCACCCCTCATTTTTGGAAGTTGACAGCTGAACAATTTAAGAGGCCCTACTGCTCCAGTATCTCTTTTTGGGGTGCACCACAGAGATAAAATAAAGCCAGTCTCTTTCCTACCCACTCTCCAGGTTACCTACCAACCAGCCACCCCCCCACCCCTCACCCTTTCGTGCATTTTGACCCTAATGCCAGCACCATTTTTGACTCAAGTAAAAAGAAACCTCAACTTTTGATGCATTTGCCTGCAGTTTAATAAATCAAGCTGATCTCAGAATCTAAATCGATACTACAGCAGCCGTGGGCAGACTTCCACCGATCGCGGCAACCCCTTGCCTCTCCAGTAACATCTAGCAAGGCACAAAACAATACATGGCTCCATAATGCAGATGGTGAATCAGGGTGGGGGGGTGAAGAAGCTTGCCGTGGGTCCTGTTGCATGGAGTATCTGGTGGTGCCAGCTTGCAGGCAGAGGAAACAGCCACCCTGAACATTCTCACCTTGGAAATGGTGAGAAGGGACACTGTTACCCAGCTTCCCCCAACCAAGCTGGTGCCCTCTGGGTGTTTTGGGCTCCCAGCTGCCTCAGCCAGCATGACCATACAGTGCTGGGGCAGATGGGAGAGAGCACCCTCTTGGGAAAGGATGCTGGAGTCTGAGAGCACCAGAGGAACTCAGTGGCCTTAGCGGCAAATAGCTGCCATCCAGGGATGGTGAGGTTTTTTTTGGCAAATATTGAACTGGGAAATTTTCTGCCACCCTAAATCAATGGAGAAAATTAATTAATTAATTAATTAATTACATTTCTATACTGCCCTTCATCAAAGGTAAAAGAATCCCAGACAGTTAAGTCTCCTCCCCCAGCGTCTCCTCCCCCATCGTTCTGCCCGGACGCTGAGGTCCAGCGCCGAGGGCCTTCTGGCGGTTCCCTCACTGCGAGAGGCCAAGTTACAGGGAACCAGGCAGAGGGCCTTCTCGGTAGTGGCGCCCGCCCTGTGGAACGCCCTCCCATCAGATGTCAAAGCGATAAACAACTACCTGACATTCAGAAGACATCTGAAAGCAGCCCTGTTCAGGGAAGTTTTTAATATGTGACATTTTAGTGTATTTTTCATCTTTGTTGGAAGCTGCCCAAAGTGGCTGGGGAAACCCAGCCAGATGGGCGGGGTACAAATAATTTATTATTATTATTATTATTATTAGTCCAGTCGTGAACGACTCTGGGGTTGCGGCGCTCATCTCGCTTTACTGGCCAAGAGAGCCGGTGTTTGTCTGCTTCCACAGACAGTTTTTCCAGGTCATGTGGCCAGCATGACTAAGCTGCTTCTGGCAAAACCAGAGCAGTGCACGGAAACTCTGTTTACCTTCCCGCCGGAGCGGTACCTATTTATCTACTTGCACTTTGATGTGCTTTCAAACTGCTAGGTTGGCAGGAGCAGGGACCGAGCAACGGGAGCTCACCCCGTCGCGGGGATTCGAACTGCCGACCTTCTAATCGGCAAGTCCAAGCGGCGCAGTGGCTTCATCTAAGGATCACATAAAAGCATCTAACTTCATCTAAGGATCACATAAAAGCACAATAATGCAGAACAAGCATATGTTATATAGATTAGATTAGAATGTTGCCTTATATTTATTTTAAAAAACATATTCAATGCACAAAATTTAAATATTTGGACATCCGTTTGTCTTGAGAAAACCCTTTTTGTAGGGTTTACTCCTTAGCCTTTTCTTCTTCCAAAGATGTCCTGCAAGGAGGTGCACATTCGGGATCAGAGTCTTCCTTCTCCTAGACTGGCTGCCTTCTCAGGTGGACAAGCCCCATCTGCCCCTCACTTCCCTCTACAGAACATGCAGAAACTGCCCTCCTCACCATTGGACCCACTCTTGGTCTTGTCTGCTCAATCTGCCAGAGCTTGACTTTGCATGCAGGGGAAGCCCTTAACTCAGCGGGGATTTGAGACCCATCAGCTACCTGGTTTAGCTAGCCAATCGAAGCTGTTCCCGGGATGTGGCCACTATTGCATGCTGACAGCTTCCAGGAGGTCCAGGTGGGATATAAATATTATAAATCTATAAAAGGCTCCCCCCACTAAAGGTAGTTACTAAACCATAGTTTAGTTTTCTGTGGACAAGCTGCAGTGAGACTCAGACTTGAGGCCTGGTCTGGTCAGCCTTCTGTTTTAGATTAACCACAGTTTGCCGTTTTGTCTGAACCTGACAGATTTCAGGTTAACCTGAGATATGCCTTGTTAAAACAAGCTGTTTTTCAACCATAATCTAAGAAGCTGGCTTGTTTTGACAAACCAAAGTTACGATAAACCACTGTTTAGGGTTCCTATTGATGCTTAACCTAAAACAGAAGCCCAAGTAAGAGGAAAGGGAAGTGGGACTGTGCAAACCTGAGACTTACTATGGCCTGTCCTTGTCACAGTAAACAATGGTTGCATGATAAGAGCAAACAGGGCCACCAGCAATGCACTCCTATGCAGGCTGATTTATAATAATGTCCAATTGAGCTAAATGAGGCTGGCTCCCTACTATGTAGTGACTAGGCCTATAGCCTAAGGAGTAATGCAAAGGTATTGAAAACTGTTCACATCCTAATTTTAGCATGCCTTGAAAGCTGAATACATAAATAGATGTGCTCCCTGGGAATAGTCACCCAGAAAAGAATGCTAATTTCAAATTTAATTTTACATGGAGCTAGTATTCAGGTGGCTCTAGACCGAAGAAGGGAAGGAAGGAACAAGGAATTAAAAATAGCTTTTCATGGCTGCCATCGCTAACCCTGAACCTCCGAGGAGGAGGAAGAGGAAGAGGTGGCTCGATGGCACCTTTCCAAATCATTGCATTGATTTGGGGTCATCCCCCCCCCCGGGGATTCCCCCTGGAATGCCTCCCCCTTCAATCTCAATCCATTCTGAGTAGAGCCTCGGAGGTTTCATCCACCTCTAGTTTGTTCTCTTACTGTTATTTGACCATAACGCTTGTGCAACTGCATCTGACAGAAATAGAAACCTCGCCTCAAAAGCAGCAGCAAGAGGGAATATCCAAGAATTCTGGAAACGGTCTGCTGCATCCTTGGATGAGGCAGAATTTAACACCAAACATAACCATGGAAACAGAGATGTAGCTTTTTCTAAGCCACGTAGAGCGTTGGAACATAAAGCCTACAAGAGCAAGGAGATGTGCCTGCAATTAGGATGAGCTTCCAAAGACGCAATTTATTCAGGGAGAAGTGACAAGGGGAAGGAGATAAAAGGAGGAAATGGTCTAAGCAACCACCTGGGCATACCAGATGCAAAATGGAACTAACCTGCCCCGACCCCGATGTCTTGGACCGCAACTCCCATCAGCTCCAGCCGGCACTGTCATGCTTCCATCAGCCCCAGCACTGCACAGGATGATGGGAATTGTGGTCCAGAAATATCTGAAGGGCACCAGGTTGGGGTAGGCTGCTCTTGCCCATTTCAAGAGAAATATTAAACCAGGTAGAAGAAGACCAAGTCAGTGGTACAACACCAAAATTTGGCACCATCCCACCTCTTGCCTTCCATTCCACATCATAGTTGCAGCACCCCTGAGGATCCGCACTCAGTGTGACCGAACTGGTCGCGCTTCCCTAAATCCACCTCTGACTAAGAGTGTAGGGATGAATAATAGTAGTAGTAATAATAATAATAATAATAATAATAATAATAATAATTATTTTTATTTTTACCCCACCCTCCCCAGCCAGAGCTGGGCTCAGGGTGGCTAACACTAATAAAATTACAATAAAGCATAATGGGGGAAACAAACAAACAAAGATCAATTTACTAAAATACAGGTTAAAATACAATTTAAAATGCAGCCTCATTTTAATAGTAGCCCATAAATCAAAACCATAAGGGGAGGGAAAAATAAGGGTCGGACTGAGTCCAAACCAAAGGCCAGGCAGAACAGCTCTGTCTTGCAGGCCTTGCAGAAAGATGTCAAGTCCCACAGGGCCCTAGTCTCTTGTGACAGAGCGTTCCACCAAGTCGGGGCCACTGCTGAAAAGGCCCTGGCCCTAGTTGAAACCAATCTAACCATCTTGCGGTTTGGGACCTCCAAAGTGGTGTTATTTGTGGACCTTAAGGTCCTCCGCGGGGCATACCAGGAGAGGTGGTCCTGTAGGTACGTGGGTCCTAGGCCGCATAGGGCTTTAAAGGTCAAAACCAGCACCTTAAACCTGACCCTGTACTCCACCGGGAGTCAGTGCAGCTGGTAAAGCACTGGGTGAATGTGATCCTGCGACAAGGACCCCGTAGGGAGCCTCGCAGTGGCATTCTGCACCCGCTGGAGTTTCTGGGTCATCTTCAAGGGCAGCCCCAAGTAGAGCGAGTTACAATAATCAAGCCTGGAGGTGACCGTCGCATGGATCACTGTGGCCTGATCAGGGTGAGAAAGGTAAGGGACCAACTGCTTGATACGGTGGAGATGGAAAAATGCCACCTTTGCTGTGGCTGCAACCTGCGCCTCCATGGAGAGGGAAGTGTCGAAGGTTACACCCAAGCTCTTGACAGAAGGCGCTGGCACTAATTGAGCCCCCGCAAGATATGGGAGTTGGCCCCCCAACCCCATGTCATCCTGACCTAGCCAAAGGACCTCTGTCTTTGAAGGATTTAACTTCAACCGGCTCCCACGCAGCCATTCAGCCACAGCTTCCAAGCATCTGGTCAGTGTGTCCGGGGCCGAGAAGTTGCAATGTCAACAGTTTTCCCAGGAAGATTGCTTGCACAAGTCCATGGCCCGTTTACTGTGGTAGCACTTGCACTCTGGAATTCCCTGCCTACTGACATCAGAGAGGCGTCCTCCTGGTACTCCATTCAGTGCCTGCTAAAAACAGCTTTTAAAGACAAGTCTATCCAGACATGTAAGTGTTGCTGTATGTTTTTAGTTTATTTCTGATCTTATCTTTTGAATGTTTCAAAGGGTGATTTGTATTGATAATTTTATTGTTTTATTCTCTTTGTATACCGCTTTGAGGGTTTTCTTTTAACAATCAAGCAGCGTATAAATGCTATGAAATAGATAAGGAAATAAATAATAAATAAACTGAAAAGTTGGTGATAACAGACCTTTCATGGATGAAAACAAGGGCAAGCTTCCCTTCTGTCACCTCAGCGATCTAACTGAGTGGTTCCTGCCTCCCTAACCACTGTTTGGTCCTTCCTTCCTTCCTTCCTTCCTTCCTTCCTTCCTTCCTTCCTTCCTTCCTTCCTTCCTTCCATGCATCTTTCCTCCCAAAGGATCCCCAGGCAGCAAGGAGCACAACAAGGTGTTGTATTCAACACAGTGCTGAGGGAAAGGGCTGTAGCATCTTCCGCACATGCAGAACATCCCAGCTTCAGTCCCTGCTGGCATCTCCACGTAGGGGCTGGAAGAGATTCCTTGCTCGAAACCCTGGACAGCCGCTGCCGGTCAGTGTAGACAATATGAACCAATGGTCTGACTCATCTAAGGCAGCTTCCTATGTTCCATCAGTTCGAGGGTATTTCCTTGCCTGATGCAATGTTCTACCCCCTCTTCCCCACACCTGGCACTTGAGGTCAAACCCGGAGACCCGGCTACCCAATGTCTCTCGCTGGGATGCTGCCCGCACCCTTTAGTGCCTAACAGAGACAGACAGGCGCAGGGATAGTGCATGCAACGGCATTGGCTCCCATTCCATTGTGGGTTACCTTTGACTCACAGTTGCCTGCGCTGTCAGAATTTGCAGCTAAACGTGACATGATGCTTAATGGTTCAAGGGCAGGGTCTCTTTTTACAACTATAAGCAGCAGCTGTAGGTGCCTCACTCCCACCCCAAACCCACTACAGTGGTACCTTGGGTTATAAACACCTTGGGTTACAAACACTTCGGGATACAGACTCTGTTAACCTGGAAGTAGTACCTCAGGTTAAGAACTTTACCTCAGGATGAGAACAGAAATTGCACAGTGGTGGTGCGGCAGCAGCGGGAGGCCCCATTAGCTAAAGTGGCACCTCAGGTTAAGAACGGTTTCAGGTTAAGAACAGACCTCCGGAACAAATTAAGTTCACAACCAGAGGTACCACTGTATGTTTGGGTTGGGTCTGCAGCGTGCAGGGAGAGGCAGTAAACACTTTCCTCTGATCCCACACCCGCAATGAGCACTTCCTCCTGTATGCTGCTCTTAGTCGAGGGAGAGTGAGCCCATTGACACCAGCAGAGGCTTCCCTCCTGCCGCAAACAGAGTTGGAGAAGGGGGATGGTAGTAGGCAGGAAAAGGGTTAACTCCCTTCACCCTGTGAAGGAAATCAGGCCCACCCACAGTAATTTAGCCTGATAAAACATTGACATGCTTGAAGAGGTATTTAGCAGACTTTGGTCAAAGCCACAGCCTAGATTTAAAGCATACCCAACATAGATTTAATGCACATGACTTCCCCAAATAACACTGGGAACTGTAGTTCCCCCTCATAAACATACAATTCCCAGCATTCTTAACAAACTACAGTTCCCAGGATACTTTGTGGCAAGTCATATCTGGTTTTCAGTGATGTCTGAAATAAGGATGGAGCTATGGTGGCTTCATGGTTTCCCCTGCATATTTGCATAGCATAAACCAGGGGTTGGTAACCTAAGGCGCATGGGCCACAATTGGCCCATGGGGGTCGTTTAACTGGCCCACGAGCCGCCCTCAAACTGAGTCGCTTGCTTGGCGAGTCCCCGCATGCTGCACTAAACCGGCACAGCGCGGTGCGCGGACTCGTTTCTGCGGCACCGGAAATTGTGTCTGCACAGATGCAGACACTGAAAATCGGATGATATAGAGACATATCACCCAGTCCTAGAAGTCCTGTGCTTTAAATGCATGTTGTGAATCTGCCCTAAGAGAAATGGCTTCCCCTATAATGTAACCTGGGAAGCATAGTTTGCTAAGTGTCGCCTAACCACTCTTAGCTCCCAGGATTCTTTGGGCAGGAAGCCAGGATGAGTGCTTTACATTATTGATGTCTCATCATGCCCACCAGATGTTTTTAACTGCGACTCCCATTAGCCCCAGTACTTAGCTTGTAAGCTCTTTGGGGCAGAGGCCTTCCCTTTCCTACCATTTTGCTTTTGTTACTCTGTGAAATACCAAGAGAAGGTTCAATGCTCAAATTACAGGGAAGATGCGAAAGAATAGGGTATCGTTCTTGCAATCCGTGGGCCCCAATCTGTGACTCATTCCTACTGGAGTGAAACCATGCTGCTCCCACAACCTTCTGAAAACCGTGGCTAAGGAGGACAGCCGGACCCCACTCTGCTCCCCTGTAATTCAAACATGGCCCACCAGCAGATCATCGCCTGAGGCAACAAATCAGACACTCCTCCTCATCCAGGCCCAAAGCCACAGAGGTTGAAAGAGGTTGGAAAGATTCTCGTGAAAACAGGGAGGGGGTGAAAGGATGCCCCCACCTCAAAGCATTCTGAAAGAGGAACTACGGGGTCTCATCACAGAATTCTGTAGTTTGAGCACTGACAAGAGCCAGTGAAGAATGGTGGTTCGAGTGTCAGACTAAGACTTGGGAAGCCAGGGTTCAAATTCCTACTCACCGGGTGACCTTGGGGGCCAGTCACTGCCTCACAGGGTTGTTGTGAGGACTAAATGAGGAGGGGCAGAACAACATATGCCACCTTGAGCACTTTGGATGAAAAAGTTGGGATATAAATGCAATAAATGCATAAATAAATAAAAAATACAGATGACCCTGGTTGATAGGCAGCAGCACCTAGAGCAACCACAGACCTGGTAGTTGGAAAGGGAAGTAGGATTGTTTTCAAAGTGAAGCTCAGGGCTGCAACACACTCTCTCCTCCTTAGACCTACTGAGCATGTTCCGATTATTTCGCAGGGGCTGTGACTCATGAGACCTCCTGGAAGAGGAGACTGGGTGAGCCATGGCTGCAGCAGCCCTCACGATGAGGAGCTTGCTTTGACAGTGAGAAAACAAAAGAAAGAGATGAATATTCAGCAGGGATGAGGCCAAGCCCAGGTTAAGTGTGGCTCAGGAGTCCTCCCTCGCGTCCTCCTTCCTAACTGCACACAAGGTGGAGGAAGAGAACCTCACAGACACAAAGAGAACCCTGGATCCGGCCCAGAGAATCAGCCGCCACAGGGACACATCCCAGCATTTTCCAGTCACTTCAAAGTGCAGAGCTAAGACCCATCTCTGTCGCCAAGTATCTATGTGTGAACCCGCTGCCTAGGAAACCAGAGGAATCCCCAGAGATCAAACACCAGAGAATCTCCATGGCATGTAAAGCCAGATCAGAAGGTTTTCATTTTTAGGGATCAATGTATCCAGAATACACCTGTGTACACACACACACACGCACTTTAAGATGACCAGCAGCCAATTCTGTCCAATGGGCTGCTGCTGCGTTGTAGCATACAGGGCTTTTGGCCACGGTCGGTTTAAAATTGTTGCAAAAACAGGCCAATCTGGTTTATGCAAACCGTGCAAGAGAGTAACCTCCACCCCCATCCCCACCTATATTCCGCTTCCAGCTCAAGAAACACCGCCTGGGCTCTTCGGAATTCACTCGCGTGCTGGCGAAGGGAGCAAGCAGCCCACGAAAAACAGCAGCAGCAGCAACCCCAGCCCATTGGGGTTTTCCTTTTTGCTGCAAGATGGGGTGGGGGGCACCTTTCGACCCACAAATTCACCAGTGCAAAACATTCATATCAAATTGGTTTTACCTATACAGTATCTTTAAAAAAACAACAACAGAAGCAGAGACAATAAAGTGGAAAGCCGACTTGTCGAAGGTGCGGATGAAATGCGAAAGGTTTGCCTCCTCCTTACCCGTTTAGCGCATCTTCCTTGCAGGGGCGGTTATTCGCTTTCCTCCCCGGCAGTGCGGTCCCTTCTCCTTCTCCTCCTCCTCCTCCTCCTCCCAGTCAAAGGAGCCCACCGGAGGAGCCCATCCTGCGATCTCCGGATCTGTCCCTCGCCGCGCCTCGCGCCTCGCGCCTCCTCCTCCTCCCGGTCTCCTTGGGCGCCTTGGCTGCTCTGCGCGCCGCGGAGAAAGAGATCCGCCCAGGGAGGTGGGGAAGATGCCGGGCAGGGGGAGGGGGAGGCGGCGGCAGCAGCAGCAGCATCCAAAAGGGAACCGAGACCCAGGAACCGGGCTGCGGAGGCAACCTGCCCGCCTCGCCCCGTCCGCTTCGGATGATGACAAAAGGGCGGCTCCCCTCCGCGCCCCGAGCGCCCCCCTCCGGACGGCTGCGCGCACAGCCAGAGGCGCCGCGTCCCTCGGCCCCCGAGCCGCCGCGCTGCCTCGTCTTCTGCTGCAGGGAGGAGCGGTGACGCAATGGGCCGTTGGCACCAGGAGGCCCCCTAGCCGGGTGGGCCGGAAGGATGCGCCCCTCTCCTTTAAGGGGCTGGAAGGAGAAGCAGCAGCCGGCGATGGAGCTGGCCTCCCTTAGGAGGGGCTTTATATGGCTGCGCGGCAGTTGTTCTTAATGGCGTTACTTAGGAGTAGGAGTAGGCTGCTGCTCAGGAGTCGACAGGGGAAGGGCACCTGCTTGGCACCCCACGTAGGGCGGGGAGAGAAACGCCCGCCCAAGATCCCGGAGAGCCGCCGCTGCCAGTCTGTGTAGGCAGCACGAGGTCGAGGGACCCAACGGTCTCAGTCAGTGCGCTGCGGCGGCGATCAGCAGACCTCGTTGCGCATGTGGGAAGATGCTGCCTTTGAAATGTAGCGCGCATCTGGCGCTGGCGCGGGAGGAGCAGGGCGCCCCTCTGTGGCCCGCGAGACGGGAGCCTCGGACGCGGGGCTGCGGGAGAGGGAAGAGGCAAGGACCACCTCTGCCGATCAGGGGTCACGTTTTTGTGAAACGATCTCGCCCAGCCCGATGAGATCCTTGATGGAAGTAAGTAACTGGATTGTTCGGGGAGGTTATACGACACTGACTATTGAGCATTCATTCGGGGTTTTTCTGCTGTGGGGATGGATGCCGCTTTTCCACAATGAGCTGCGCCCAGAGCGGCTTACAGCAAACATGCAAAACATCACAACGCAGAGCACTAGAAATGCAAATAAACAAAATGCAGAGCAAGTCAGTGATTTCAGAAATCACAAAAATCAACAATTTGGCAATCACGGAATAAATTCAACGTTACAAACACACCCACACCCACAAAACCCCCCAATCATCCAGGCTTAAGTACATAACCACAGAGCAAAACAAGAGTTAACCAACGATGAAGTTTCTGGTCTTGCCGCTCTCCAAGGAGCCTGGCTTAAATGCGGTTCAGCTGGCTCCCATATCCTTTCTCCAGAGGAGGCTGACACAGCAGCAAAAGGCAAATGTCGGAGAAGGCAATGATGGTGAGTCTCTTCTCCAGCCTCCTAGAAGTACCAACTGCCGGTTATTGCACTTATTGGACAGGTAATATGCAGAAAGGCGTTTCTCTCATAGCTTTTGACCTGTAAACAGTTTGGGGGCAGGGGGAAGAAGCAGAAAAAATGGCAAAAAAACTCTGCGCTAATTGGGCAACCTGAATTTGCTGGTATGTGATGGAATCCCACATGCAAATTGTGACAGTCTGTTGTCCCACTCTGTGTTGTGTTCCTTGTTGCTGTATGGGTGTGAGGCTGTGCACTCCAGGGGGCTAATGCACAACTGTGTCACATAGTTCTGATTTCTCTGCTTCTGAGGACTTTCCATTGAAATCCGCCTTGATGTTCCCACACTAGTGTGTGGCGCTTGATGGGATGCCTTCATGCTATGTGTTGTTGTCTGTCCCCCCCCCCGCCCCCATCCTCAGTTAGTACTTCTTTGCACTCTGAAAGTTATAGGAACAAGACGTCCATTATGGACAGGTATGCAAGGATTAGTTTACCTGTGCATGCACACCTGGTTTTCCCCCCTTTCTCATAAATGGTTTTGTTCACAGAGTATTTCAATAACAAACTTTTACCAAAGCCAAAACTTCATGCATGTTTCATGGTAGGGAAAACAGACAATTTTAAAATTCATTTTTGAAATCATGTTTTTCAATTTACTGATATTGCACAGAGCAGCATTTAAAATGATGTTCATATGACGCACCAGCCCTGCCAAGTTCAGAACCAACAGCTCACCCTAGAGCAGTGTTTCCCAACCTTTTTTGGGCAAAGGCACACTTGTTTCATGAAAAAAATCTCGAGGCACACCACCATGCCAGATGGGGAAAGGTCACTTTTTACTTATGTAAAAAAATAAATAAAAAAATAGTAGCAGCATAGAAGGTAATGGTTAGGCTAGCATCCCTCTTCCAAATATGCTAGGTTTTTATTTGCAGGGACTGTTCTACATGGGAAGGGGAAAGGAAAGTTAATAGAAGGAAAGGCGGGTGGGAGAGAAAGAGAAAGAAAGAGGGAAGGAAGGGGGGAAGAGAAGTGGAAAGGAGGGAGACCGAGGCGGGGGAGAAGCGTCTGGAGAGTTGCTCCGAAGTTTGGGGGGCCGCGGAGGTGGGCGCGCGTCCCAGGAGGCGGAAGGCGGACCGCGGCTCCTAGGATGTGGAAAGGGGACGGCGGTGCAGGGGGAGGAGACCCGCACAGCTAGGGCAGCGCGCAGGGGGAGGGGAGCGGGCTGGAGGCGGGCGAGGGGGGCCGCGATCCCGCGCGACGCGAACATGGCCTCCTTCCCCACGGGCCCCGCCGAGCAGAGGCAGCAGGAGGAGGACAAAGGCGCTGCCGAGGAGGCGCGCCAACTTCTGCCAACTTCGGCGCCCGCCCCGTCGCCACAGGCTCCTCCCGGCCGAGAGCCAGAGGACGGCGGCGGAGCAGGAGGAGGGGGATCGGGTTTGACGACGGCTGCTGCGTCCTCTCCAAGCGCGGGGCTGGCCTCCGCCGCGCCCGATCCTCTGCGCTCGCCGCGCTTATCGGCGGAGCAGGTCTCGTGTGTGTGCGAGGCGCTGCTGCAGGCGTGCGACCCCGGCCGGCTGGGCCGCTTCCTGGGCTCGCTGCCGCCCGACGCCGAGGTGCCGTGCCTGGAGGCGCAGGCGGGCGAGAGCCTGGCCAAGGCGCGCGCGCTGCTGGCCTTCCAGCGCAGCGACTTCGCCGAGCTCTACCGCTGGTGCAGAGCCGGCGATGGGATGTGGGAGGGAGCTCGCTCGCCCGTTACAGCCCCGTGACGTCAGCGCCACGCAGGCAGCCGGCAAGAGCCCCGCGCTGGGCGGCCTCTCCTCGCTGCCGCCGCCCCGCCTCTCGCCGCCCGACTCGCCCGCCTCCCTCCCACGGCACACCACGCAACGTCTCACGGCACACTAGTGTGCCGCGGAACACCGGTTGGGAAACACTGCCCTAGAGAGCCTTCTCCAGGGCAAGGCAGGGGAGTCTCTGATCTCCAGACCTTCCCCCTGCCCCCCAACACAGAAAGCCACAGTGTGGCCCAGAGAATAACAAACAGTACTTTTTTATTTTATTTCTAAAGGTCAAATTTATTAGGAGATTAAGAGATGTATTATACATGGACTATAAATGCAGCACAGCTGACTTTATTCACAGTCAGACGCAGAGACAGCCAATGTCAACCTATTTTGTGGACACCCTTGTTCTTTTGTTCCAAGAAAAGTTTGCACCATAAAACTTGGATTTAGGTTTTGGAATCCTCTGCTCTTGAACATCATAGCTCCAGCCATTTCCTCCCCCCCCCCCAGCAAAGGCTATAGCAGCTTCTTTCGTAAAAGGGTCATCAACACATTGGACAGAGGATCCGCGGAAGATGCCCAGCCCATCAGTGGGTTTTCCCAGCACTCCCTTGTGCCAAATTCTATCTTCATTTTTTTGTATTGTTAACACCAGCTTGCATGGCATCACGGGCTGGAACAAAAATGTGAATTTTTCTGGTTATGATATGCTCCTCTGGTATACCTGTTGAAATATACTCAGAGTCGCAAAGTGATTTCATGCTCTTTATTCAGCTCATAGTGGTGAGGAGGAATGAATGAATGTCCCCTCAAAGTATCTGCTTTATATACATTATTTACACAATGGGCTGCACATGATTGGCTAATTCCGGAATTCTACCGTAAGCCAATCAGGTTGTGGATTCACTTCTATCTGGAGCATGATTGGGTGGTTCCTGCCAACCAATCATAGTGCTGCATTGTTCTAGGACCAATCAGACTGCTGCATTCTGAATCCTGTTGTTCTAGGACCAATCAGACTGCTGCCTTTTGGATCCTATTGTTCTAGGACCAATAAGACTGCTGCAGTTTGGATCCTATTCAACTCAGCACATAACACCCCTCCCCTCCCCTCCCCTCTAAGTTCCAGTCCTGCCCCGGAGGTCGCATTCATAGTCCTCAAGGTACGCCGGCGGCCTACGTGTGCGTTGCGGCCTGGGGTGTTCCCTGGTCCGGGGTTCAGGTTCTGGCTCGTGTTCCAAGGATGCTGGCTGTGATGGGGCAGTTTGGTCTGGTGCAACCGGCTCGCTCAGTCGTGGTTCTGGTTCTGGTGTCCTTTCGGCCTCACGGGTCCTCTCTGTATTTACTGATTCTGCCTCTCCTGCTGGCCCCTGCTGCTCTATGGGCCTCACTGCCCCACTGTTCCCTTGGGACTCCTCTGACCTGTCCTCCTCCTAGGTTTCTCCTGGGAATCGTTGCCGTATTTGGTCGCAGTGGCAGCGCCAGCAATGCCCCCCATCCGTTAGCACCTCGTACGACACGGGGCCAGTGACCCTGGTGACTGTGGTGGGTACCCATGCAGGGCCTGCCCCAAAATTCTTTGCGTACACTGGGTCCTGGGCCTCGAAGGTCCAGGGGTTCCTGCCTTCCCCCACCACTACCTCATCCTGAGCTCTATCGGGGTGAAGGCGGTCCAATCTGATTGCAAGGCGCCGACCCATTAGTAGTTCAGCGGGGCTCCGGCCAGTCGTTGAGCTGGGGGTGCTGTGCTGTGCTAGAAGGAATGTGGCAAGGCGGTACTCCCAATCCCCTTGCGTCATGTGGCGAAGGGTGTCCTTGGTGGTCCGCACCATGCGTTCTGCTTGGCCATTGGTGGCAGGGTGGAATGGCGCCGAACGGATGTGGCGGACGGCGTTCTGCGCTGCGAAGGTTTGGAATTCTCCTGACGTAAATGCAGTCCTGTTGTCTGAGACAAGAGTGTCAGGGAGCCCGTGGGTTGCAAACAGCCTGCGTAGTACCCGGATGGCTGCGGACGTAGAAGTGGACGGTACCAGTGCGACTTCCAGCCATTTGGTGTAGGAGTCCGCCACTATGAAGAATGTTTTCCCCTGAAAGAGGCCAGCGAAGCCCACATGCAGGCGTGACCATAGTGCTCGGGCGGACTCCCAGGACTGGACTGGGGCCCTTGGGGGATCTGGGCGGGATTCTTGGCAGGCCTGGCAGTGTTTGACCCAGGCCTCTATCTCTCCGTCGATCCCCGGCCACCACACATAACTCCTGGCAAGGGCCTTCATTCTTACTACCCCTGGGTGTGTCTCGTGTAGGGCTGTGAGGACCCTTTTGCGGAGGGGCTGGGGAACAACGACTCTGCTTCCCCATAACAGGCACCCCTTGTGGGCCAACAGTTCATGTTTGCGGGTTGTGTAGCCGGCGAATTCTGGTCCGGGGCTGCTGCTGGGCCATCCCCTCCACACCCAGTCCAGGACCCGGGAGATGACCCTATCTTTCTTGGAATGGTGGGCAACTTCTTGTGCCTGAATGGGGCGGTCGGGAAGCAGCTCCAGGCTCATAACCTCTTGTGCAGGTGCTGGGTCGGGGCCAGTTTCCGGTAGTGGTAGCTTGCTGAGGGCGTCCGCATGGCCCATCGCCTTCCCAGGGCGGTGAATCAGTGCATACTGGTAGCTGGCAAGGAAAATTGACCACCTGAGGGCGCGAGAAGACAGCACTTGGGGGGTCTGCTTTTCGGGGGCAAACAAGCCAAACAACGGCTTGTGGTCAGTCACCACTGTGAAGGGCCACCCGTACAAGAAATCATGGAATTTTTTTACTCCCTTCACGATTGCCAGGCCCTCCTTGTCGATTTGCGAGTAGTTCCGCTCAGTTGCGTTGAGTGTCTGGGAAAAGTATGCCACCGGTACCTCTCTTCCATCCGGGAGTTTGTGTCCCAGGACAGCGCTGATGCCATAGGGCGAGGCGTCGCATGCTAGCACCACCGGCAGCTTCTCATCAAAGTGTGCCAAGACCGAGTTTGAGACAAGCAAGTCCTTGACTGCCTGGAATGCGGCCTCCTGGCGCTGGCCCCACACCCAAGGGCCCCGCTTGTCCAGGAGTCTGTGTAGGGGCTCCGCTACCGCTGCCTTGTGGGGAAGGAAGGAATGGTAAAAGTTCAATAGTCCCAAGAAGGCCCGGAGTTCAGTCTTGTTCTTGGGCTCTGGTGCATCACAAATGGCCCGTACCTTGTCCCCAGTCGGGTGGACCCCTTCTGCGTCCACCATAAATCCCAGAAAGTCCACCTGAGGCACTCCTAGTAGACATTTTCCCCGCTTCACCTTGAGACCTGCCGTCTGGAAACGGTGCAGAACGGTGCGGAGGCATTCCTCAAACTCCTCTGGTGTGGGCCCGGCAGTCAACACATCATTAAAGAAGGGGGTGACGCCAGGAATCCCTTTAAGGAGTGATTCCATTAGATTCTGGAATATGCCTGGTGCCACACTGACACCGAATTGCAGCCGCTTTACCCTGAACGCTCCTCTGTGCATCACAATCGTCTGTGCCTCTGCTGTGGCCTCATCTACTGGCAGCTGTTGATATGCTTGGGCCAAGTCCAGCTTGCCAAAAATTTTCACCCAGCCAGGGTGGCAAGGACATGGCTGACCACTGGCATTGGGTATGCATGGGCCGTGAGGGCCTTGTTTATGGTACATTTGTAGTCTGCGCAGATGTGGACTGAACCATTAGGCTTGACGGGTGTGACGATTGGGGTTTCCCAGGGGGCATTAGGCACCGGCTCCAGCACTCCTTGCTCCACGAGCCGGTCCAATTCCTCGTCTATACGGGGTTTCAGGGCGAACGGGACCCGGTGGGCCTTGAGCCTGACCGGTCGTACTGCGGAGTCAAGCTGTAGAGCAATGGGGGGGCTGTATACTGTCCCAATTTCCCATCAAAAACCCCTGGAAATTCCTTGCATATGGCATCCATGTCCACTTGTAAGGTAGTGTGGTTCACCCCGGTGATGGCTAGCCCCAGTGGTCCAAACCATGCCAATCCCAGTAAGCTAATGTAGGGGCCCTTGACCACAAGCAAGTCCAGTTGCCGCGTCCGCCCTCGGTATTGCACCCTGAAGGTCCCCACCTCCATTGTGGGGACCTTACGTTTCTGGAAGTCCCCGAGGGTGAATGGGGCCGGCCTGAGTTTGGGACCCCCAGTAGGACACAGTTTCCTTAAGGTCCTTGCCGAGATTATGGATAGAGTTGAACCCGTGTCAAGCTCCATGTGGCATGGGGCCCCCTCTATCTGTACCTCTATATAAATTTTCTCTACGTTGGGGTGGGGCAACTGGTATACCTGGAAGTCCGTGAGCTCCGTCGAGTTGCCTTGGTGCGTTGGGCCCCGGGACCTGGGGCTCTTGGATTGGTCATCTGATGCCTGGCGTCGGGTGGGCCGAGCCTGATACACCCGGGCGATGTGTCCCGATTTTCTGCACTGCCTGCACTCTGCGTTGCGGAAACGGCAGGTCCTCCTCTCGTGACTCTCCCCGCAGCTTGCGCAGTTTCCTCCTTCTCGTCAAGGCAGCTGTGGTCTGTGCGCTGCTTGAGTGCGCTGCTGTACTCGGTGCACCTCCTCCCTGTCGGATCCTGAGTCGTCGGTGAGGTCTTCGTGGTGGACCCTCGGCTGGGGTGGCAGGCTCGGCCGTGCCTCTTGCATTGACCTCTTGGCAGCTTCCGTTGCCAGGGCCTCCTCCAGAGCTACCTGGAACGTTAGGTCCTTCTTGGCGTAGAGACGTCGTTCCAGCTTCTCATCCTTCAGGCCACCGACGAGGCGGTCACGAAGCATGTTCTCCAGCTCTGAGAAGTTGCAGAACCGGGCGGCTTGGCGGAGAGAGGTCACAAACCCAGTTATGGTTTCCCCAGGGGCTTGCCACTTTGCGTAGAAGGCATTTTGACGAGCCACCACTGAGGGCTGTGGCGAAAAGTGCCCCTTCAGCTGTTCCATTATTGTTTTGTATGGAACAGTAGCGACGTCTTCAGGCGCAAGGAGAGCCCGGGCGATTTCAAACGTCTCCTCTCTGCAGACGCTGAAGAATATCGCCCTCTTCTTGGCGTCTTCTTCATCGGTGACCCCTTTGGCTTCTAGGAGGAAGGTGAAACGGGAGGCGTACGCTTCCCAGTCTCCGGATGCTGGGTTGAACGGCGAGAAGCTGCTGTCGGCTGCCATTCTGAGTTCCTTGTGTCCCGGAGCTGAAGCCTGGATACACAGTGCGAGGCAGCGGTGCGGCAGGTGGCGGTGCTGCGGTGCTGTGTGTGGCAGTCAGCTCAGCGGGATCCCACCTTCGTCGCCAGTGAAATATACTCAGAGTCGCAAAGTGATTTCATGCTCTTTATTCAGCTCATAGTGGTGAGGAGGAATGAATGAATGTCCCCTCAAAGTATCTGCTTTATATACATTATTTACACAATGGGCTGCACATGATTGGCTAATTCTGGAATTCTACTGTAAGCCAATCAGGTTGTGGATTCACTTCTATCTGGAGCATGATTGGGTGGTTCCTGCCAACCAATCATAGTGCTGCATTGTTCTAGGACCAATCAGACTGCTGCATTCTGAATCCTATTGTTCTAGGACCAATCAGACTGCTGCCTTTTGGATCCTATTGTTCTAGGACCAATAAGACTGCTGCAGTTTGGATCCTATTCAACTCAGTACATAACACCTGTTAAAGGTGAAAAGTCTAATTTTTCATCAACTGTGATGAGTTGCATGTCTTGAGCTTGGTCCTGTGCCAGCCGCCATGTGGAAGTGTTCAGTGACTGGGTCTGAAGCCGCTGGTGGAAGCAACGGCTGCTGCTTCTCTCCCTGCCCCATGCGCCAAGTGCCTCGGCAGCCGCTGACATTGAGAGCTCCTGCAGAAGCAGCACCGCTGCCATGTTGGTGCAAACAGCTGCTGCGGAGATGGGCATAAGCAGTATGTTTCACACACACTCATAAGGGGTTGGACGAATGGCCCCTTGGGTCTCTTCCAACTCTACAATTCCATGATTCTAAGCATACGCAGCCCAGGGACACAAAACATGGAGACTGTTTTTCTTTCCCCACTTTTCCTGCAAAGGCCATTTTTCTTTTTGACCACTGCAGTTTTGCTGAAGAGCAGTTCTGTACAAAACAGCTGTTTTAAGAGTAAAAATAAATTACAGCTAATGTGCCTTTCTCTGCACATGCCAGGAATAAGCATGGTGCATCCTTTCTTTGGGGGCTGATGGAAACAAAATGGTTTGGTTGTGCTCAGGTGATGCGAAAATGGAAGAGGGCATGGAGCTAGACGGCGCATAGCAAAACTTCCCAACACGCATAAAGGCCCCCCCCCAAAAAAAACCCTGGCCACCCAACCCACTTGCCCATGGAACACGATTTTCCCTTATCACATTATCTGCAGAACGGGAAAAGGTAAACTAAATGGGGAAGAAAGTATGGGCTGCCATTTAGATGAGGATGATACAAGCACCCCCCTCCCCCGGCTGGGGTTCATTGGATCCACTTTAAATTGCCATATGTACATACCTTAGAATCATAGAATTGTAGACCCAAGTGGAAGGGGCCCAAAGGGTCATCTAGTTGAACCTCCTGCAACACAGGAATCTCAGCTGAAGACAACAGTCATCCAACATCTGCTTAAAAACTTCCAGTGAGGTTCAGAAACCTCCACTGCCTTCTGAGGTAGTGTGTTCCGCTGTCAAATAGTTCACCAGGCTGGTCCTAATAAGGACCAGGTCCATGGAACAAAAAACAAACAAAACTCCCTGCTTTGGCTTCTCTGTTGCACTGAACCTTCCCGAGAACACCCTCCCATATTTAGGGGAAGCTTTCAGTTACCCTGTGAAGGCCTAGAAACGATGCCTTATGAGGAACGGCTAAGGGAGCTGGGCATGTTTAGCCTGGAGAAGAGGAGGTTAAGGGGTGATATGATAGCCATGTTCAAATATATAAAAGGATGTCACATAGAGGAGGGAGAAAGGTTGTTTTCTGCTGCTCCAGAGAAGCGGACACGGAGCAATGGATCCAAACTACAAGAAAGAAGATTCCACCTAAACATTAGGAAGAACTTCCTGGCAGTAAGAGCTGTTTGACAGTGGAATTTGCTGCCAAGGAGTGTGGTGGAGTCTCCTACTTTGGAGGTCTTTAAGCAGAGGCTTGACAACCATATGTCAGGAGTGCTCTGATGGTGTTTCCTGCTTGGCAGGGGGTTGGACTCGATGGCCCTTGTGGTCTCTTCCAATTCTATGATTCTAAGCTCTTTGCTCCCCACAACGAATTTTGGTCCAAAGACTAGACTGCAAAGATGCAAAGCATGAGTCATAACTGTGGCAGATTTAATTTAATTTTAAACAGAACAAATGAAAACTCATCAAACAAGAACCCCCAGTTTGGGTTCCTTTCTGTAAGTGCTGTGTCTTGAAGAGCTGTTCCTCCCTCTGCACCAAAGGAGGCTCTGAAAGACAAATTGTCCGCAGGTGTGGAAGTGCATCTGCGTCTTTGCTGATTGATTCCAGTCCTATGCTCTTGATTTTCCATCCTGCATCTTGAAGGCAGCATGCAGAATAGGATAAGGATTAAACTGGAATGAAATGAAAACAGGAGGTAAAGGATAGCAATAAAATAGCATCATAAAATGTATAATCTTAAACCAGTTGTTTCCAAATTGGGCACTACTGCCTCGGGGGGGGGGCATAGTATTACCCGGGTAAGTGCATGAGCTACTATTTATCTTATTTGTTTTATTTCATGAAACTTATACACCACTTGCTTGTAAAAACAAACAAACAAACAAACAAACAAACAAACAAACAAACAAACCTCAAAGCAGTTTATAAAAAGGAAAAAATGATAAAACCAAAAATTTACAATACTTTAAAGCATACAAAAATTTAAAATACGAAAACAGATTAAAATTCACATTGGCATTTATAAGCATCTGGGTAGCATCTTGCCTAAACAAGAATGTTTTTAGCACGTGCTGAACACAATAACAGTAACAATTAATTGCACATTTATTCAAAATCCAATTAAAACCGTTTAGCTTAGCCAGTTCCACAAAATTTGTGCATTTGATCCAGCAATACTAGCCTTTCAAAGTTATTTACATCTCCAGCGCCCCCTGCTGCCCCCTTGCCTCTTAGTGCCCCCCCGAATCCCACAGCCCCACAGAGGGCGGCATCGCGAACTTCGGGAACCACTGAAAAGGTAAAAGGTAAAATCGAGCCCTGGAGAAAACCTAACCTGCTATCCGGTTGTGTGCAGTTCCAAAATCCCCACATAGGTAGGAATCAGTGTTTCCTCCCAGGCCCACATGGGGCTCTGCACCACTGGGTTTGCCCACACCACTTCCATCCCATTTTCCATCTTGATGCAGTTGTTGGGTCTCTGGGGCCTGGGACTGGCTGGCGAGCACTTTTCTAGCGGTGCTGGCACTGAAGAGGGCCCAGAAGGACTATGAGCTGCTGGATCTTTCAGCTTGTGGAAGCAGAAAGGAAAACAGATCAGTAGTGAGACAGCTTGGATGACCACATACATACGAAAAATTGCAAAGAAAGGGGTGCTTGGGAAAGAGCCGGCATGATTTCATGGGCAGAGCATTAACTGGCTTTTTGTAGGGATTAAGTGAGGAGGGGGAGAACCATCTCTGTCACTTTGAACTCAGGTGGGATATTAAAGTATTAAATAGATGAATAATAAACACAGTGAATGTAATGTATTCGCTGTACAATTCCAGGTATGGCTAAAGTTTGCTATTGCCTCATAAGTGCTTTAGTGCAAATTCAATTATTTATTTCAAGGAAAAATTAATGATGGGGGGGGAGATACCTTCCCTACCCACTTATTTAGGCAAAAGGTAGTGTGATGTATACCCTCCACCAGCCCAAATCAATCACCCCACATTGGGGAAAGTCAGTTGCAATTCTGCTTGTAGCTTTCCAGGGAAGGACAGTGTTGCAGTGACCTGCTTGGAAGCAGCTGCAGTTCAAGTGTCACAGGTGTCCCAGTGAGCAGGGTCCAAGCTCCACAGGTGCAATCCAGGGGATGCCCTGGAACCCGCACAGCACAGGGTTTTGCAACAAACTCAGGAGGTTCTTCAGCAGACTGCACCGTGTGGCAGGGTTCTTTGTTGCTTTACCTGGCCCAAGGAAACCTACCCACCCCACACAGATACATTAAAACCAAGGGGGGAAAGAAACGTTTTTAAAACACCTCACCCATTTCTAAAAGGCCACAGATAGTTAAAGGCCAAAGGCCTGGGTTACAGAGAAAAGTTTTCGCTTGGCACCTAAAGATATAAAATGATGGCGCCAGGGGAGTCTCCCTGGGGAGAGCGTTCCACAAATGGGGAGTCACCGCAGAAAAGGCTTGTTCTCGTGTTGCCACCCTCCAGACCCTCAAAGAAGGGCCTCAAATGAGGATCACAGGAAGTTCGGCAGGGGTGGGGGGGTTGCAAAGTTAGTTTTGCTCCTACCTCACACCCTCCAGTTTCTTCCAAAACTGAGCGCAACAGGCGAATGTATTCAGCAGTGGCTTTAAGCATGTCAACTTTGCTGGGCTTCCGGTCCTTCGGAATCAGTGGCACGATAGCTTTGAGCTTGGAAAAGCAACTGTTCAAGTTCTTTATCTGTGTGTGGGGTTGTTGTTTTTTTAAAGCAAGCAATTAAAGCCGAGAGATTAGTGTCTCCTGAGCCCTTCAAGCCGGAGAAACTTTTCCTTCCTTTGCACTCATCCTCCTCCCTCCCATCACCTGTCCTTCCAGATGTGCATTTTCACTAACCTGTTCATGAAACCAAATTATGACTCATTTTCTTCACTTTGGCTGCCTGCTAATTGGAGATGATATTGGGGTGGCTAACCTGTGGCTCTCCAGATGCTGGACTGACTTCCATCAGCACCAACCCAACTTGGCCAACCGTCAGGGGTGATGAGAGATGGAGCCTCAGAAGCATCTGGAGGCCCACAATAGACACCCCTGTTTACTTTCAAGATTTGGCCTGAGGGCAGAGGGACAGAGATTCAAACTCCAGTTTTCCCATATGCTTAATAATCCTGTTGCTGTTGTTGTAATGGCTGCAGCTTTGGGGATGTCAAACAACACTTAAGACAGCAGAGTTTTTAAGGGAGAGGAAAGTGGTTTGGGAGAGGTTTCACTTCACATTACTGTACTATGGTTATTATTAGGAATAACTTTCTGATGGTAAGAGCTGTTCGAGAGTGGAAGGTGGTGCCTCCATTTGATGTTTTTAAATAGAGGTCGGATGGCCACCTGTCTAGGATTATTTAGCTGTGATTCCTGCATTGCAGGGGGTTGGAATAGATGACCCTTGGAATCCCCTCCAACTCTACAGTTCTATTATTCTAATTACCTGCTATTCACTCTAAGGCCCCAGAACAGTTACAACAATTAAAACACAGTTTAAAACAACTTTTTGCACGCATGCACGCGCACCTCCCCCCCCATTTTTGTCTTTAATTAAATAGATTTTGCCTTTGTTTTTGTCTTTAATTTTTGACACAACACAAATACCTGCCAGAGACAGAAGTGGAATGAGTATGACATTATGAGCCTCTTCCAGCCTCCCTTCAACTAACTATTGCCATTTGCCTTCTGCCAAAGTCTGATGCAACCAGGTTGCCGAACTAACCTCCTCAAAGTTTACCCAAGCTATCTAGAGTAAACAGTTAGCAATGGCTGATTTCCTGATAAGAATGCTCTCTAACAGCATAAAAGCTTTTTTATTGCTGTGTCCTGACAGCTTTCCTGGAGGAATTGGCAGGAGGAAACAGTACTTCCCCCAGAAGACAAAATATTCCAGGAAGCGTTGGCTAGTGGCAACTGAGGAATGGCCATCTGGGTAGAAAAAAAGAACATCTCTTTCTCTACCAAGCCCCAAGGAATCAACTTGTAAAATGCAATGACCACTCCATACAGCTTGCAAGGCTTCAATGACCATCTATCTGGGGTACGGCAAATGTTGGCATTTACCGGTAGTTCTTAATCTTTGGGGAGGCTAGTGGGGAAAGTCAGAAAATTTGGGCACTTCCCCCATTTCCTGGCACATTTTGAGCCCAATGGCATCCTCATTTCCACAATTTAACACCGAAGAATGGCTTTTACCATGTACTCAGAGTAAATATTGAAAATCTGTCCCCAGGATCCAGTAATTCCTGAAATTCACCTGCACATCTCCAAAAGCCCATCAGTAAATGACCTGTTTTCGCACTCATTTACTTGTCAACGTTGGCATTTGCTTATACCAGCACATTCACATCCAACTCTGACTCAGCCTTTGACCACCTCGGAGGATAAAGTGTGTTTCACATTGTTACCCCACCAATTGCTTGAACAAAACTAAAGAAAAGACCAGAGAGCAGGAAGTATTTTGCAATCATTAGCAGATTTCCTTATGCTCGTCATGACCCGGATTTACTTAGCATAATGTTCTGGAACAGCCTTTTCCCAACTGGCTGCTTTCCTGGTGTCTGGGAATACAACTCCCATGAGCCCCAGCCAGAACTGACATGTTTCCATCAGCCGCAGCTTCGTATGACCAGGCTGGCTGGTGCTGATAGAAGCTGTAGTCCAAGACGACTGGAAGGCCAGAATGGGGAAGGCTGTCAGCTGGCAGGTGTTTCCCTTCAGAGTCAACCCCCACCCACTTCCCCAGGCTCCTCCTTCCACCAGTTCATCCAGCCCCTGTAAAACTGGCAGATGTTTTCATTTATGAGAGCCATCTTCAAATATCTGAGGGGCAAGCTTGTTTCCTCCTCCAGAGAGTAGGACTGAACCAATGAATTCAAATGGCAAGGAAGGAGATTCCGGAAAAACGTTGGGAAGAACTTTCTGAGAGGAAGAGGCTCTTTGACAGTGGAATGGACCTCCTTGGAAGGTCGGTGGACTCTCCTTCATTGGTGGTTTTTAAGCAGAGGTTGGATGGCCACCTGTCATGGATGCTTTAGGTGAGATTCCTGCAGGTGGTGCAATGGGTTAACCAGAAGGTTGGTGGTTTGAGCCCACCTGGGGACAGCTTTGGGCAGGATTCTTGCATTGCAGGAGCCTGGACTAGATGGCACAACTCTACTATCCTATTATTCTGTAACTAGGAGGTCAGAAACTCTTGTGGCTTCATACAGTGGACATCTCCTTGGAATTAAATTCTATTGTGTGTTCAACAGGGCTCACTCTCAAACCTCAGTCTCTGTGTCTGCTTACCCTCTCTCTCTCTTTAGCGTTCGCTGCTTGCCTCCTTCCCAGGACCTGATCCTGGTTCACTGTGGGAAGGTAGACACCAGAGGACTTCTTCTTCATTCGGGTGATGGGGGCCTTGACAGGCATGGGTCCAAAGTGTTCATTCATCATCTCACCCAGGATCACAGCGGAAGGTGCCGGGGCAAGCTGAGGCAGCTGCTGGGTTTCTTGCTTCGCCATCCTCACTCCCTGGATATGACAAAGCAGAGCTGATGAGCATCAGGAGCAGCCTGGTCATGGCAAGAGAGTCACCAGCTGCAGGTAAAACCCACCTTGCCACATTTCAGGGAGGGGGGACCAGCTAGAGATGGAGGAGAAAGTTGCAGCACTTAATGTTTAAATCCACACTTTAAAAAAGAGGACCAAAACACAGCTAACTTTTGGAATTTGCACTTTTCCACATTTTGCAATGCAGTTCTCCAGCAAAAAAACATTTATGAAAACACACAAATTAGGGGAAAGTCTGCATACAAATATATTTGTCAGAACAAACCAAATGTGAATGTATTAGGAGGAATTGTTTTTTTTAAAAAAAAAATGTGCATTAGTTTGTATGCAAAGCTGCATCCAAACATGTGCTGTTTAGGACAAATTTGCACTGAAATGCTGATGAAGTTTCAGGGGGCTATTTTTCTGGGGGGGGGAGGAATAACTCTGAAATTGCAGAAATATGGAGAACCAAATTTAAGAATGGAAAAATTAGACTCTGACAGAACCAAACTTGACCCTTCCATCCCTAGCGACCAGCTATATTGTTTATATATGTTCATTTATTGCATTTACATTCCATGTTTTTCTCCAAGGGGCTCAAGGTGGCTTATACATGTTTCACCCCCTTCTCCTTTAATCCTCACAACAGTGACTGGCCCAAAGTCACCCAGTGAGCTGCACCATGGCTTACCGAGGATTTGAATCTTGGTCCCCCAGGCCCTAGCCCTACACGCTAACCAATACAGCACACTGGCTCTTTATTATAAATTCTTAAATGCAGCTTTCCCTTATTGTCAACTTGTCAGATAAGGCTGCTTTATTCACTCCAACATTTTTAATTTCATCATTGAGGCATCTAGCCAATGTATTTGTTAGCTGCACGAAATGATTGGCCTTATCTCTTCTCTCAGTTAATTAAAATGAACTTAGCTCAACTAAAGCTATTAAAAAAAACACCTTAGCTCTGTTTTTGCTAATGAGTTCAACAAGTGTTTAAATCCAAACCAGTTCAAACCAACAAGTGCAGAGTAATAAAGATAAATCATCCATGTTTACATGTGTAGGTGTCCCACACCCACACCTCTGCTGTGTATTCTTTTTCTGCTCTGAAGAAGACAGACAGAAGAGGAAGAAGAAAGCCTATGAACATTCAGAATGGAGGGGAAAAGGCTGGGCAGCGGCGGCAGAGGTTCTTCTCTCCCCCCCCCCCCATTGTGCTGGCTGTGGTTGGTGAGGGTTGCAGCAGGCACAGGAAAGCAGAGCTTGGCCCATTGCAATTAGGCTCCAGGGATGATGAGTGTTAGGAGAGGTATTCAGCTAGTCCATGGGTAGGCAAACTAAGGCCCAGGGGCCGGATCCGGCCCAATCGCCTTCTAAATCCTGCCTGTGGACGGTCCGGGAATCAGCGTGTTTTTACATGAGTAGAATGTGTCCTTTTATTTAAAATGCATCTCATTGCTGACCCCTGAGTCTGACCAGCCCCAGAGGCTGGTCTGACCAGATGGATCTCCTGGTGTCTTCCAGGATAAGAGTCTGGGGCCTCATCCAGACTTCCTTTTGCGCTGTGCTGTCCAGGCTTTAAAGCCTCATGTCCAAGCAGTCTTGCTGTTGTTGCGGCAGCGCTTTCCACAGGAAAATCTGAATTTCACCGCCTAATTTGAGTTAATGGCAACCCACGGAAAACCTGATTGCTGTTTGCTCTGATTCAGCAGCAAAACACAGGTTTAAGTGGGCAAAGTGCAGGGACAACCCCCCCCCCCGAATGCTCAAACGTGGAGCTTTAAAGGCTGGACCTGCGCCTAGAAAGGTGGCACCAAAGGAAGTCTGGACGAGCTCTGATTTGGCTACAGGGTCCTTTCAGTGGTCCTGCTTCTGCAGTGAATGGCAAGCTCCAGAAGGTGTCACTAGCAGACTGCTGCTCAACCCTCCAGTATTTATACAGTGCAGAGGTTTCCAAGTTTTTGGTTACAGATTGGTAGCCGTGTTGGTCTGCCATAGTCAAAATAAGAAAATTCCTTCCAGTAGCACCTTAAAGACCAACTAAGTTAGTTCTTGGTATGAGCTTTCGTGTGCATGCACACTTCTTCAGATACACTGAAACAGAAGTTGCCAGACCCTTCTCACCCCTTGCCTTTTCCTGTAAGACCTATTACAGTTGTTAAGAGTCGTCAACAGGCTCATCTCAGCTATCTGCCAATCTCCCATTCCCACCACCCTTCTGAGTAATACCCCTCCCCACCTTCTCACTATATAGAAGGATCTGGCAACTTCTGTTTCAGTGTATCTGAAGAAGTGTGCATGCACACGAAAGCTCATACCAAGAACTAACTTAGTTGGTCTTTAAGGTGCTACTGGAAGGAATTTTCTTATCAAGTTTTTGGGTCCACGGCTCCCTTAACCAACTACCTTCTTTCTGCAGCTCCCCTGTGGGGCTCAGGAGCCCAGTTATGTCACCCCATGCCTGCCGAGCTGGCAGCATCTCACCCTTTTTCGAACACCTTCCCTTGTGGAGTGTTCCCTCCGCCTCCTCTCCTTGAGAGAGGCAGTCGCTGCTGCCGCCCCTTGGCCTCTTAGCAGCTCCCCACGCCCCACTCCCACCCCCATCCAAAAGAGAGGTGCCTCCTCACACTGCCCCACAGGGGCCTGGGAAGCACCCCCTGGCCAGCCCCAGAGGCAGCATTCGCCTGGGGAGCTTGTAGCCAGGGCTGCTGCAACAAACAGTTTTGCAAGCCTTTGGGAGGCAGAGATGCGGGAGGGAATCAGAGGAGCGAGGGAAGGAAAGAGGGACAGAAACCAGTGTTGCCTGCAGCACCCCTGGCCACCATTCAAGGCACCCCACGGTGCCACAGCACACTGGTTGAAAACTTACTGATATATTGAGCTCAAACAGGGCATTAACTAATCCCTTCCAAACATATAGGGAGGAAACTGCCCATTGAGGTTTCATCGGCAGGGCTGCACTCCCATGTTTGGAATCTGGTGTGTGTGTGTCCATCCTGGAACAATTGATGTCAGGAGTTCTCAAACCTCTGGGGGCCCCGGCCCCGTTGGTTCCATAGACTCACCCCCAGTGCACCATACTCTATAAAAAGCATTATTAAGAACAGTGGTTTTCCTGACCCACTAAGGAAGATACTAGCATAGTAACATTCAAAGGAGTAACAATTAATTGCACATTTATTCAAAATCCAATTAAAAGTGTTTAGTTTAATTAATTCAAGAAAAGTGATGAACTTGACCCAATGATACCACCTTTCCAAAATCTGGTAGTCATTTACACCTCCAGCACCCCCACGCCGCCCCCTTGCCTCTTAGCATCACCCCCCCCGGTAATCCTCCCCAGGGGGCAGCACCATCCACTTTGGGAACCACTGACCTATGTTATTGGCAGCACAGATTGCCCATGTGCAACCAATTCCTTTTACTGCCAGCTGTGACTCCTGGACAGAGGTAGCCTGGCACCAGTCATGCATACTCTGGCTAGACTGCTGTAATGTGGGGTACATGGGGCTGCTCTTTAAGATGGTTCAGAAACTGAACTTTAGGCCAAAGGACACCTGCAAGGGTGTCAAGTTGGGGCCGGGCATTATGAGTCTACGGCACTAACACTATGCCAACTGCATCAGATCCCAGTTCATTTCTGGGCTCTATGCAAAGTGTACATTTTGACCTTTAAAGCTCTGGACCACTTTCCCACATAAGAAGATCTTCAACAGACCTCATTGTGCAGGGTGTCCAAACTTCATGAGGTGTGGTCTTAGAACTATGTTTTGGGGTGTGAGGAATCCAAATCTGCTATAATTTTTGTGATTGGGCAACATTTAGCTTGGTAAGTCTATGTTTGATGAAGAAGCACATCAACTGCTTTCAGAAAACCAAAGAATTATAATTATAATTTTACATTCTGAAAATGTCAGGTAATACTAAATAATAATAATAAATAATAAAATTAATATAGAATATAGCTGCAGGTAATTTGCAATCATTTTTAATCATTTCTATGTAATTTTACTCATTTACTAAGCAAAACTAAATTATATTAATTTAATCAAAATATCTTTTGAGCTCTCAAGTTATGTTCCAACTTTTTAGCACCCCTCATTCTGGGAATTTGAAAGTCAAAAAATTCAACATGCCCTAGCCATGACAAGTGTCAATAGTGCTGCTTGGGCCACACAGAATTGGCACACTGGTGTTACCTGCATGACTTCTACCACAGAATGAGGCTTCTCAGTGGTGGCCCCCCCAGCTTCACCTGATAAAGACTTTCCCACCAGATGCTTGTGGGAAACCAGCAGGCAGGATCTGAATGCAAGACTACCCTCCCCTCCTGTGGTTTCCACTGGTGTTCAGAAGCATTTCTGTCAGCAGCAGGAACTGTGGAGGCACAGCATAGACATCATGGCTGTCAGCCATCAATAGCCCTCCATGACTAATCTTCTTTTAAAGCCATCTAGATTGGTGGCCATCACTGTCTCTTGTGGGTGCCTGTTCCATAGTTTAACCGTGCACTGAGTGAAGGAAGACTTCCTTTTATCTGTCCTGCATCTTCCAACCATCAGCATCACTAGATGTCCATGAGTTCCACCATAAGGAAGGAAGGAAGGAAGGAAGGAAGGAAGGAAGGAAGGAAGGAAAACTACTACTTGGGTGTCCCGTCAGTGCCAAAGACTTTCTCAGTTTCCCAGATTTTTACATCCAGCCTGCTTCTCTCTGCTGGTTTCTTCTTGTACAGATACCTTCCCTACCCCAGAAAAGTCCCAGGTATACGATACAGTTAAAACAGTTAAACAAAATTCCACACTCTAGCCCCCAAAGCAGTAATTCCATACTACACATTACAGGGAGAACACCAAAATACAATTCTTCAGTTTTCGAAAGGTGCAGTTTGAGCAGCCAATGGAAGCTGTAAAGAAAAAGTACCCCCCACCCCTCTGGAAAGGGAGTCCTACTGGGAAGGCACTCTTAAAAACCACACACACCCCTCCAAGAGTTGCAGGAAGGTCTTCTCTATCAATCTTAATCTTTGGCTGGCCTGTGGTGTTGCTCCATTTTAAATATTTTTCATTACAATTGCACATTCTTGCAAGAGCTTAACAAAGGGTACAGAATACATAAACACATAGATGGGGCCAGTCTCTCTCTAAATCCTAACTACCAGGGCTAAACAATATAACACCTCCTTTCTCTGCTGCTGAAAAAGGGGCTGCCCCTGAGTCTCAGCCTGCAGAGTGGGCAGGGTACAAATAATAAAATACTATTATTATTATTATTATTATTATTATTATTATTATTATTATTACATACTTCAAGAGAAGTCGACAAGTACTTTACCACCACTGCTAGGCATTAGGAAACCCTGAAGTGGACCCTGTACTTACAGACTTGAAGAGACCAGCAGGCCCCTTGGCTCCCTCTTTTCCTCAGCCCAGTCCAGTATATCTCAGGTGATTGCCTGCTTGCCCTAATGAAGGCTTCCAAATCACTGAAAACCTGTGTTGGGAATAACCACACCTGAGGCTTTCTCTGTTAAAGGACCAGGAGACTTCTAGCTTTGCCCCCACCGGCTTTGCCCCCTCTTGTTGCTTCTGTTGCTGGGGCGCAATATAGCCTTTGCTGCGACCCACAGATGTGAGCTGAGCTAGAATGCACTGAACTGCCTCAACATCAGCTGCAACTTCTGTCAGCCCCAGATGTTGTAGCCCAACATCTGGGGGGGGCACTAGGTGGGCAAAGTCTGACCTGTCCCTCTGAGGAGGCGATGGCAGCTGGGAGGGTTGGCTGGCTGAATGTCAGCCTGCTGCACCCCCTCTAAGCCCTTTGCCAGGGACAGTGGGAGAGCGCCCCAGCATGCTGTTTCAGTGGCCGGGAAAGCAAGCCGCCTAGAGATCCTCCCTGAGAAAGAGCGGCAGAAGAGGCGCCTCCCCACATCGTGGCCCTAGCCAGGTTTCTGCCTGCTGCTGCTGCTGCTGCAGCTGCATTTTGAGCAGATTACACCTTAGGGGGCAGCAGCGCATTGCCCAATGCTAGGAGTGTGCTTAACTGTTGCAAGGGCTTATATAACTGCCTTTGTTTCAGCCGGAGTAGGACATCTCTGGGCAAACGCGCCTCTCCGATTCTCTCAGCTCATCGCATCTCTCGGGCATGCCGACCTGCGCGCGCCTCTTCCCCCGGGGGGGGGCGGGGGGGTGCGCAGCGGATGCTGACGGGGTCCTTTCTGCGCTGCGCATGGTCCTGCAGGGGGATTTGTGCCCCACCCCGCACAAAAGCCTCGTCGCTTCTAAGCCTATAAGGACGAGAAACCTGCTCTGAGACAATTGGACTGTGGACAGGGCAATAGTGCCTGGCCAGGCCTGCCAGCTGACTCGGAGGAAGCCTGTCCTGCGCCTTTAAGAGAGGGTCAAGCTCCAAAAAACAGCAGGCGAACATTTTCCCAGCAGGGAGAGAAATATTAGCTCAGCTCAGGTGTGCAGTTCACACAGTTACAATCATGGGGAGTGGGAAAGTGGGGCGCCTGCGGCTTCGCCCAAACCCCGCTGGGGCAGCCTGGACAGCCCAGCTTTATCCCCACGTTGGAGGGAGCACTTTTTTATTTACTTCTCTTATCTCCGCAGAGCCTTGAAGCTCACGGGATGGGGCCAGGCCCCGTCTCTCAGCTGAACCTACCTCGCAGGCTCGTTGTGAGGACAAAATGAAATGACCTTGAGCTCCCAGGGGAGACGTGCGATATAAATGGAATAAATACATTTTTAAAAGTTATGAATTGCTTCCCACGAAACATCTCAAAGTGATGAAGGGCAACATGAATTCCAATAGGGACAGATGCCACTTAGGAATGATCATAAGGAACATAGCAGACCTAGTAAGAGAGGTGAAAATCTTTTCCCCTGCCACGAAAAAGGCTCTGCTCATCTCTCTTGCTCAGCCATGCGACACTTGTACCGAAGAGCAGTCACTCAGTGCCTTGTGGAGAGTAAAGACCTGGCTAAGGTTGATGATGACAGGGGAGCATCTCAATGGGCTCTGCTTACTGAGTGTGTGCAGAAAAACTGCACTGGAAAAGAGGAATTTGAGAAGGAAATGCTGGAAAGGTTTTCAGCAAAACCCTTTAGTTTAGATTTTTAAAAAATAAGATGGGAAATGACATATTCTTCATAATTTTGCAAAATATACTCATTAACTGCATGAAAGGTACTGCCTGGTGTTATTTTTTTATTTAACTTCCTGGTCTTCCAATTATGAAAGATTTTGACAGATTTTTCTGAGCAGTTGGGGTCAAAAGAAAGTAATTTAAAACAACTGTTGTTGAGACATTTCATTCTGAATCTGCTAGAGAGAGCCAGGCAGAGGATGGTGACAGGGGGGTGTCCTGCCCCTCCCCCACCCCAATTCCTGGCTTCCTCCCTGGTTTCTTGCCCTGCAGAGGGCTAGACTCGATGACCCTTTGGGGAACTCTCCAACTCTGCAATTCTATGATTAATAGGACCTATAAAAACCATCTCAAGTCTGATACAGATGCAACCTGGGATAGGCAGTGGTACCTCGGGTTACAAACACTTCGGGTTACAAACTCCACTAACCCAGAAATAGTACCTTGGGTTGAGAACTTTGCCCCAGGATGAGAACTGAAATTGTGCAGCAGCAGCGGGAGGCCCCATTAGCTAAAGTGGTACCTCAGGTTAAGAACGGTTTCGGGTTAAGAACGGACCTCCGGAACAGTTTAAGTTTGTAACCTGAGGTACCACTGTGTTTAAAAGGCTTTGAAGACAGCAGGAGGTCTTCCATTGGTGCTTCCTTGCCTAATATTTAACAGGAAAGGACCTCCCCTCTCTTGGCCCACTCCAGTGGGATAGTGGCCAGTTTTGAACAGCAGGTGCTCTTCCCGACAGATAGAACGTGGGTGGTCACATTGTCAGAGGTTATGGTAGAGCAAAGATTGTCCTTGGGTTTCCTCCTTCAAAGAAATTATGTTTGTGTCAAGTGCTGGATACAGCCATAAAATGGTGAGCCTTATCTTCTAGATAAGAATTAAGTAAAGGGCAAAGATTAGGGTCTACTCAGCCTCCTCTGGGCCATTTAAGTGGAAACATTATCCAAGAGCTTTGAGATGGCGGTGGTGGTCAGGCATTCTTTGAATATCAGCTTTCTTTTTTTTGCCCAAAAGGTCACCAAAGTCCGCCCTTCATATCTTTTTAAAGAAAAGAAAGAAATGGGCAAGTGCCGCAGGTCCCAAGGAGTTGTAATGAAGAGGGTGGTCAGATCCTGAGGAGCTCAGGGAGTTGGACCTGGGTGACCCTGGGGAGGGTCCTAGCAGGGGTGGGGGAGATGGAGTTGGGGCACGGAGAAGGCCACTAGTCCGGGGGGTGGGGGAGTGGGACTGGAGTCTGGAGAGGAAGGAGGCATGTTAGCAGAGGAGTGTCCTGCTCTTGTGACACTGGGCACTCCTAGCTGGACTCTTCCTTACTGGAAGCTGATTTATATAGTCTGTCAGACAATTGGACCAACTAGTTCGGTATTGTATACACTGACTGGCAGCCGTTTCTCAGAGTCTTGGGCAGAGGGCATTCTGAGTCCTACGATTGAACCTGGGGCTTTCTGCATGCCAGTGGCATAGCGTGGGTTGCAGCACCCGGGGCGGGACAAGTGTTGTGCCCCCTAGTGGATAGGGCAGCTAGGGGGAGACGTGCACTGGGAGGGGGCTTCCCCCCTTGGGCACTTTCCCGCCTTCCTCTTCCCCTCCAAGGGGGTGGTGCTGCTGCCCTCCCCCTCCACAGGCGCAATCTCCCCCCTGGCCTGAGCCTCAGCCACTGCACCCAGCACTCCCCAGACCCCTCCACTTCCATCCTTGCCACCTCACAGACCAGGTGAGCCCTCGTACATGTGGGTGTCTGAGGAGAAGGAGGCACCACCCCAGCCCCGAAGTGCAAAGGCCCAGCCCAGGTGTGGCTTGCCTCCCCACAGCTTCGGAAGACAGCAGGAGCTCAGCAGGGAGCCTGGTTGCGCCCCTCTCGTAATTTTGCACCTGGGGCCACTGCCCCCCCTACACTACTGCTTCATGCAAAGCTAATGAGCTAAGGTCCTTCTGCTGGCGTCTCTTGAGAAAATGCTGTTGTGGATTTTCTTCAATTACCCACTCCAGTTGCAATGTTTAAGACAGCTTTTTATTTGGTCAGAATAATAGCAGCTGTTGGGGCGTCCACAAGGACTATCAATTGCACAGGCTTATATAGAAGCATTCCCTTGCTTTAGCTTTACCCATGCTCAGAAATTAAGTCACATTCTCAGAGGAAAAGCATACCTAAATTAGAAGAATTCAGTGCCTGCTTTCGCTCAGTTTGGCTCAAGGCTGAGTTTGCCAAACAAACTTCTTGACACTTTCTTAATACAGGCTGAGAAAGTAGATTCTCCTACCGATATCCTTTTGAACTCTCTTTTTTTATATCTGTTCATTTATGGGCTACATATAAATGTATGTATCAGTATGTTCACCTCGACCAGGAACTTTCTATCTTCTACCTAAAATACACAAACCAGGAAATCCAGGACGCCCCATCATTTCAGGTATTGGCACTGTTACAGTGGGTGTCTCCGGTTATATGGACTCTGTTCTGAAACCATATGCCATCAGTGCTCCCAGCTATGTACGTGACACCACAGATTTTCTGAGGAAAATACAATCTTTAAATAATCTTCCCAACAATACTATACTAGCTACTATGGATGTGGAATCTCTGTATACCAACATCCCACACAACGATGGTTTACAAGCTATAAGGAACACCATTTCAGATAAAACCACAGCGGACCTTGCCACCAAACTCTGCCAATTTGTCCTTACCCACAACAACTTCAAATTCGGTGATGACCTGTTCCTTCAGATCAGCGGCACAGCAATGGGCACCCGCATGGCCCCACAGTATGCCAACATCTTCATGGCAGATTTAGAACAACGTTTCCTGGACTCCTACCCACTCAAACCTCTCTTGTACCTGCGATACATTGACGATATTTTTATCATCTGGACACATGGTCAACAGACCCTGGACACCTTTCACCAGAAATTTAATGATTTTCACCCCACAATCAACCTTACAATGAATCAATCTATGCAAGAAATACATTTTTTGGACACTACTATAAAAATACAGGATGGGCGCATAGACACCACCTTATACCGCAAACCAACTGACCGACAAACATATCTACATGCCTCTAGCTACCATCCCAAACATACCAAACAGTCCATTGTATATAGCCAGGCACTACGTTACAGCCGCATCTGTTCCAATTCTACAGACAGAGACTCTCACCTAAGAGATCTACAGCAAACCTTCTCAGAACTAAAATACCCAGCAGATGAAGTTAGACAACAGATCAACAGAGCCAGACTGATACCCAGAGAGAACTTGCTGCAAGACAGACCCAAAAAAGAAAATAACAGAACACCTCTAGTCATCACATACAGCTCCCAAGTTAAAACAGTACAACGCATCATCAGAGATCTACAACCTCTCCTGGACAATGACAGTTCTCTTTCTCAAGCTCTGGGAGGAAGACCTTTCATTGCCTACAGACAGCCACCCAATCTTAAACAACTCCTAACCCACAATAATACTACAACCAGACTTAACACAGACACTGGCACCAGAGCCTGCAATAAACCCAGATGCCAACTTTGCTGCCACATACACCCGGACAACACCATTACTGGCCCCAACAACATCACACATACCATCTCGGGACTATTTAATTGCTCATCGTCTAACATTGTGTATGCCATCAAATGCCAACAGTGTCCTTCAGCTCTCTATATTGGACAAACAGGCCAAACCTTACGCCAAAGAATAAATGGACATAAATCTGACATCAAGAATTACAAAACAGAGAAACCAGTAGGAGCACACTTCAATCTCCCAGGACATTCTATACAAGATCTCAAAGTAGCTGTTTTACTACAAAGGAATTTCAGAAACAGACTGGAAAGAGAAGCTGCTGAATTACAACTCATTACCAAACTTAAAACCATGGAAAAACCTGGGCTTAACAAAGACATTGGATTCTTATCTCACTATACATGACTAAACCATTTCTCACCTCCTCACCCCTTGCCTTTTCCTGTAAGACCTATTACAGTCGTTAAGAGTCGTCAACAGGCTCATCAGGCTCATCTCAGCTATCTGCCAATCTCCGATTCCCACCACCCTTCTGAGTAATACCCCTCCCCACCTTCTCTATATATAGAAGGATCTGGCAACTTCTGTTTCAGTGTATCTGAAGAAGTGTGCATGCACACGAAAGCTTATACCAAGAACTAACTTAGTTGGTCTTTAAGGTGCTACTGGAAGGAATTTTTTTTTATTTTGACTATGTTCACTGTGTTATTCTTTCTAAACCCGAGACCTCCAGGTATAGGGTGGTATATAAATTCAATAAATAATAAATAATAAAAATAATACCTAAGAGGCCACTGTTTTCTGCAGAAGAATTTCTGCTTAAAGTCCCCAAACTATCTCTGCCTTCTCCACAGGAATGCAGAGCAGGGCTTTCAATGTGATGGCCCCTCTTTTGTGGAACAGCATCCCCCGTTGAGATATGCCAGGCACACACTATCAGGACTTTACAGAAACCAAGGAAGATGTTTTTATCCAGTTAAATGAAAATGTCTCTTCTCAGCCTTTGGTGCACATTTTGTATTGTTTTCAAACCCCTCAGTTGTTTCTTGTTCTCTTTAAAGCTATTTCAGCTGTTTGTATGTTATGTCTGTAAATTGCTTTAAGTCATATGGAAATGGCTACACATAAATAAATAAATAATCACCAACTTCTCATCATATCCATCTCATGTTTTCCAGGCTTAATTACTAGTTATTCTACTCCAGGGACCTCTTTCTGGAAGTAGTTTCTTGGTTACCGTTAATTAAGGGAGGGAGAAAATAAGTTCAACATACGGTGGGAAAGTATTATGTATTACGCTGAATGTTTCCTTTGGGAGAGAGATGGCGCCTCCATTTTGCTATTCTTGCCCACAGCCATGGATAAGCCCGTCTCCTACAGATTTGCCAATACGAATCCACTTGCTGTCATGTTGAAACTGCAGGACAGAATGGTTTCTGGTTGCCATTGCAAGAAAATCACATCAAGGTGTGTCTACCGGATCCATCCTTTTGCTTCCAAGGATCAGCCAGGCACTGCTGGAAAGCCCAGGCAAAGGGCATGGGAAAAACTGCTGCCCCTCCTGCTGTTTGCCCTCCAGCAACTGGTACTCAGAGGTAGACTGCTCCTGGCTGTGGTGGTTTCACTTAGCCAGACTTCCTCATCCTGTTGCCCTCTGGGTATTTGACATCTCCCACCAGCCCCAGTCAGTGGGGCTGTGAGATGCTGCGGCTGATGCCATGGGAATTGCACTTCAGAACATCCAGAGGGCAGCTGGTTGGGAAAGGCTGCACTTTGCTGTCATGGCAGATACTCTTGAGCTAGTAATCTTCCGTAGGCATTTGTCCACTCCTTTTCAAGCCCCGCTGACCCCCCACTCACCCCCGCTGTCCATAAGTCACCACCACCAGCACCCCGCATCATTTCCCCAGCAAGTTCATTGGAGGGTTGCCTATAAATGCATTTTGCAGCTGCATCTTGAATCTCAGAATCATAGAGCTGGAAGGTACCCAAAGGGTCATGTAGTCCAGCCCCCTGCAATGCAGGAACCACAGCTAAAGAATCCCCAGTTGCTACTCTCCCCCCCCCCGCCCCCCATGGCTTGCAAAACGTTTTGCAGGGGAGGGTGGCAGCTATATTTTCCTTTGATCCCTGGAGGAAAGTGGAAGGGCTGTTTGCTTGAACAAAGCGGGAGCAGAGCAAGCAGCTCTCTTGGCTCACTGCTGAAGAAATGTAAATAGGCAAAGGAAACAATATCCTATTGGAGGCACCTAGAGGAATGTTGCTGGGAGCTCTTGAAGAAGGCAGGGAGGACTGGAAGACCAGAGGGGACTGAATTAATCACTCTGGAATGTCAAGAGAGAGTAAACACTCTAGAATGTCAAGGGATTTTTCCAGGCTGTTGTTGTTGTTGTTTTGCAAAATTGAGAACTAAAAATTAGCAGCTGCAGTTGAGGCAGAGAAAGAGAAGGGAAATGGCCTATTTAAAACAATGCATACATGATTTCTGAAGCTGCCTTGGATGCAAGCAGTGGCAGAACCAGGACAGGCTAGAAATGCTTCAAGCAAACACAAATAATTGTCTGACTTAGCCATCCCATCCTGCCTCCAAAACCTTGCAAGCAGAAGGTCCTACTGCAATCCCCACTGCAATCCAGGCAGGATTGAGAGAGACTTCTGCCCGAAATCCTGGACAGCTGCTGCCAGTCAGTGTAGACAGTACTGAGCTAGATGGACCCAATGATCTGACTCAGTATAAGGCAGCTTCCTCAAACTTCCTAAAGAGTAAAATGTTTTGTGTGGTGAGGTTCTTATGGTGCTGCAGTCTCGAACCTGGCTTCTGTGTGGAGCTGCAGGATTGTGAAATGATCCACTGACCAAGGAGTAGAATTCTCATCGAATCTGCAGATGTTACAAAACTAGGAGGGTAGAACAGAAACTGCACCAAAACTAACAAAATGTGATTCAACATGAGACAATCAGGACAATCAGGTGATAAAACAAAATACGGTAAACCCAAAGCCCAGGATGGGCTTAGCAGTACATGCAAAAAGGTGCAGCCGGTCATAAGAAAAGGTGCAGCCGGTCATAAGGTTTCTCAAATTTCAGCCGTGTCTTCCTGTGTGACACTAAAATTTCATCTCCAATGTTTTCTGTGGTCTACGTACTCAGCTGCTCATGTTCAAGTGAGGAGCTCATACGTGTGCGATCTGGGCTGGTATAACTGGAACATGTGAGTAGGTGTCCTTGGAAAGGATTGTGTTCAGTGGGTTGTGAGGTGACATGAAGGTACCTTCTGTGAGCTACCGTGGCTCCTTCACACACGCAAGTCTCCCTTGATGCTGCCCTCCTCTTGTGCCCCACAAGGCGTCCTTGGAAAAGCAGAGTATTAAAGACAACAACTGGCTCTTGCACACGGAACATAGGACTTGCACTAAGTCCAGCCATTGAGCCATCTAGCTCAGCATTGTCTGCAGTGATTGGCTGCAGCTTCTCCAGGGTTTCAGGCAGGGTTCTCTCCCAGCCCATGTCAGGGAATGAACCTGGGAGATTCTGCAGGCAAAGCAGATGCTCTGCCACTAAACTGCAGCCCTTCCCCATGGTGTGAACAACAGGCTGACCACAAATATAATCCTCAGGGTCCCTCCCAACTCTACGATTCTATGAGATATGCTCATGAAGTCTGAATTGGCCATGAGACAGATCTGGAATGAGACCTTGAGGTCATGTGGAAAGCTCAATGAAGATGTCAACCCAGTGTGCAGCGGCCATGAAGAATGAGAACAGGATGCTGGACTAGATGGGTCATTGGCCTGATCCAGAAGAGCTCTTCTGATGTTCTTAGGCTGCCTGCGCATTATCAGTGCAACCAGGACAAGGAGAAGACCTGGGCAGGGGTTCCAGCTGGCAACTCCAGGCTGAATGGTCTTCTCCACCAGCCCATCATCTCCCCTTCTCTGGCTTTTTGCTGATGCATGTCATGGACTAGCTGGATGCAGAGGACTGGTGGGAGGCACCAGCAAAGGAACCCCCAAGGGAACCCCCTGGGGAAGAAGGCTCAGAGCCAGGAGACTGGTGGTGGGGTGACGATGAGTGGTCAGAGGGAGAAGCGCTGTCAAAATTTGAAGAGGCAACTGGGTGTAGTGAGCAGGAAGAGGCTGTGGCAGAGAGCAGTCCAGAATCAGAGGCAGGCGGCAGAGATAATGCAGGCTGTCTCCCCCTCCTGTTGTGACCAGCTCTTCTCTTCCCTGTTCTCCCAAAACCAGACGAGGTATGAAGAGGGAGGAGCAAAAACAGACAAGCCGATGGAGCCTCAGATTGCTTGGGAAGGACTCGGGGGTGGGGGGGAGGATGAAACTTAAGAGAACTGTGGGAAGGTGGAGACCTTCAGTCCTCACTGCTTCCTTATTGGGGCAATATCTACTGGGAAGAGTGGCTGTGATCACTAAGCCTGCACTGTTTTGGTTTCTTTGAATAAAGAGTCAACTTCACTGACGCCGCTGACCTACTCCTGACTCCAGTTTCTGACAATCCATCGCAGCACAAACGGCACTTGGGGATCTTCTGCATCAGATGACGATGGGGAAATCTTCACACCACCAGCCCTGGCTCCTGGATCATCTCCTTCCTTTCCCTCTTCTTTCAGAGTGACCAATTAATTTCCTTTCCCTTTCTTTGCTGGATGCATGTTTTTCTTGCCCTTGAGACACGTGTCTAAGCGGAAGGTTCTAATTGGGGCAAAGTCAAACTGCAGCCATGATGTGCCAGCGGGAAAGGGAGCCTTTCTGGCCTTTGCTTTCAGCATGCAGCTCCTCGTGCTGCCTGGAGCACCCTGAGGTCATCAGCTGGGGCACGTGTGCTGGCGTCCCCCGTCAGGCAGTGAGCTGATGCACCCAGCTGGCAGAGCCAGGCTTGCAAGAAACTTGACTGCTTGCATTAGGCTCATTCACACAAGGCTGCCTTTGGTTTTTATTAACCACAGAGTTTCTGTAAGATCTGATTGTCAAAATGGGCATTCTCCTTAAAATGTGAACCAGGTCTGTGTCAGGTGTCTTTTGCTGCTATTCTAAAGGTGGGGAGTGGAAACTGCACAGCATTATCTTCAGTCGGTCAGTCGGTGCATGAATGAGCTAGAATTTGATTCCATCTTTGGGTATCTGGGACAGCGAAGTAGTTAATACACAAAACTCACATCACTCACAGTGAAATTGCTGCTTCATGAGTTGAGCAGATCAAGCCAGGCACTCGCTCTCTCCCTCCCCACCCCCAGAGTGCTTGCAATCGGATTGACTTCCTGGATCATCATTATGTAAGATTGTAGAGTGTAATTTGCTAGATTATTCAATTCATTTTTATCTTGCTCAGTGAGAAAGGGGAGGGGGAATGTTACTTTGACCAGCTAGTCAGAACAGATTGCCCAATAGGGATGTGATAGAGTTAGATGTGAGTCAGGGGCCAGCTGCAAATGGTTTGCAAATTGGTGGCTTCTTCCCATTTAGACCTTGTGTGACCTGTCTCCACTGGAGATAGTGCTGTGAAATTGAAAACTCTGATTGCTGCATTGCAGGGGTTTGGACTGGATGACTCTTTGGGCCCTTCCAACTCTCTAGTTCTATGAGTCCGACTAAACATCAGGAGGAAAATTTATGACAGTAAGAGCTGTTTGACAGTGGAACAGTCTCCTTCGGGAGGTAGCGGACTCTCCTTCCTTGGAGGTTTTTAAGTAGGGGTTGGACAGGCATCTGCCAATCAATCACCTGCAGACGTATGACATCATATTAATGACAGTTGGGTGGCCCCGCCCACCTGTCCAAGGTAGAGCAGGGAGTGATAAAGATCTGACTCATTAGCCACAAAGGCTCCACATGTTGGTCTATGGCTTTTGCATCAACTGGGATCTGATAAGAGAGAATCCATTTGTAACAGCTCTTTCCAGCAGCTAGAAGGTCACACCCTTTGAATTTTCAGGAAGAGCTACCTACAAGTTGTCTGAAGGAGCAGGGAGAGGTTGTAGTTAAAGCTGAGTTGCAACCTTAGTGGGGGAAATGGGGAAGGAAAAAGGGCTGCAATTGTTTCTCAGCCTAAGTGACAGAGAGGCATGGGGGAGGACTGGGTCAGAGGAAGAGTGGCAGAGTGAGACCAAAGGAGAGGGAAGGAGAGAATAGAGGAAAGGGAGCAAGAAAAAGGGTGCCTCACCTATGTTTTGACTCTGGCCTAACCCACAACTGGAACATGACCCCAAACAGGGAATGAACACAAAGGACTGTAACCCTTGACAGAAAAAGGTTGCCCATCCCTGTTATTATGAATGGACACATAATATAATGATATAAGGTGTCATAAGCCTCCAGTTCTCGCTGGGAAGGACCAACCCTGGGAAAAAGGCTCTCTGGGAATATCCAACCATTCTGGAGATTGCAACATGTCACCTATTGTGTGACAGTATTGAGCACAGAGTCCAGCACCCCTAATGTCCTGGTTGGGTTTTCTAAACCACAGAAGTTCCTTCCTCTTATTACTATGAAAGAAAATTTGCAGTGTTGTGAAATCTCGGAAGCCAGGAAGATTTGGAGCCGGAGTCATGAGATCTGAATCTTGCACAGCTCCCATTCATTTCAGTGGCTTCTGCTCATGAGAACTTACTTCTGGAAAGCACGTAGAGTCTTTTCTGTGGGCCTGGAGGAATTATACCCTGATGCAAAGGAACTTCTACACTTTGAAAAAGTCAGCTGTCAAAAGTGTATCAAAACTGTTTGTTTTTTTTTAATTTAAAGAGCCCACACGCAATGCAATATTTTCACTTCCTTATCCACAATCTCCTAAGCTGGCACCTCTGGCCCTAATATTCCCCTACAAAAAAATTCACTGCATACCACAGCTGAAAACTGTAACTCTGTGAGGGGGTGAAGCATGCCAAGCAGCCTTAAATGCTGTTATTAGCCATAGGCCTGAGAGAAGGAGAAGAAGGTGCCAGCCAAAGCTCCAGGCGAGGTGTGGGGATGTTCCAAGCCTACTGCAAAGAAGGGTCTCCTGCAAGTCCCAGAGCTCTAAACATCACTCCAAGGTAGTTCCACTAACGGGACCTTCCTGGTTGACCTCAGAGTGCAGGCAGGACAAGGCAGGATACATGGGTTCAAGGTGAAAGCTTTGAATTGAGCCCAGTGACAAACTGGCAACCATTGCAAGTGTTTAAGGACTGCTGTTCTAGCGCTCATTGGCCTGTCAAAAGTTTTATTTATTTATTTATTTTATTCATTAAGGTAAAGGTAAAGGTACCCCTGCCCGTACGGGCCAGTCGTGACTGACTCTGGGGTTGCACGCCCATCTCGCTTAAGAGGCCGGGGGCCAGCGCTGTCTGGAGACACTTCCGGGTCACGTGGCCAGCATGACGAAGCTGCTCTGGAGAGCCAGCACCAGCGCAGCACACGGAAACGCCGTTTACCTTCCCACTATAAAGCGGTACCTATTTATCTACTTGCACTTAGGGGTGCTTTCGAACTGCTAGGTGGGCAGGAGCTGGGACCGAAAGGCGGGAGCTCACCCTGCCGCGGGGATTCGAACCGCTGACCATACGATCGGCAAGTCCTAGGCACTGAGGTTTTACCCACAGCGCCACCCGCGTCCCTATATTCATTGCAATCATATCCCACCAATTTTCTCCAAGGAGCTCAAGGAGGCACATTTAATTCTCACAACAACCCTGTGGGGTAAGGCTGGGCCGAGAAGCAGCAACTGGCCCTAGGTGGCCGAGTGAGCTTTATCCTGAGTGGGGATTTGAAGTCTCCCAGGCCCTCTTCCGACACTCTAACCACTACACCACACTGGCTCTCATTGACACATTTTGCACCATTCATATCTCTCGACTGTCTTCAAGGACAGCCCTACCGTATGAAGTTGTTTCTTAAAGGTGCCACAAAACTATTTGACAGAACTTTGTGATACATCACAGATAACATTGTCCTATTTCAGAAAGCAGGTCAGTGTTGCAATGCCCAGATTTCCTTGTGAGCTTGACTGATTTGTACAAGACATTCAGTTGCTCAAGTGTCTTGACTGGAGGTGGAGAAAGAGCACAGGGAAGTCCATTGTTACCGCACCCCAGAATTCCCAAATTGCCCAGTCGAAGCTTGAGGTGAGAAGCAGGAATAGGATGTGATTAGATTCAGCAAGAAGCTCCTCTTGGCCTTCCGTCATCATCCAGTGATTGACACCTTTTGGCAAGGCTGGGCAACAGTTCAGAAAACAGGTGCTGCTGCAGCATTGCTAGCAAGCTGAGGGCAAGTTTGCTCTTGCATTACATGATTAGCACACCCCTTCCTGTTATGAAATCATTTCCAAGAAGTATGTGCCACCTTTCTAGAGCGTTTGCGATTTGCATTGAGCAGGTTGAAAAAAAGAGAATGGAAATAATTGCCTTGACATCTTTTATGTAGAGGGTTGCCTAATGGTGGCTGCCCAAATCCCGAGAGCCTAATTTGCATACTATGCACGCTGTCAATTATGCAAATTTTGCTCTGATTGCATTTGGAAAATGCACTTTGGGGGAGTTTAAAAAGTTTTTTTTTTTAAAGCATCACATCTGGCCACAAGTTAGTGGAGCACAAGGCTTCTTTTGCATGCCACCCAACCCTGGGTTGCCACCTGGGAAAGAGGCAATGGAAGTACTTGGATGTTTGCTGCAATTTGAGGCTCATTTTGTGGGGAGGTTTTTAGCTGGGAAGCAAAATCCAGCCAAACAGCCAGGTGAGAGGGTCATTTGTCACTTTCTGGATGATGGTGATGGAGCCTCCCCATTAGTTATTTTATTATTCGTTTAATTTGTTTATGAATCATTTCCCATAAAACCTGGCAAAGTAATTTAACAATAACAATATCAAGAATAAAACAAAATAAAAATAAGCACTTATTTTTCTAAGCCAGTGCAGATAAAAACCAGAATAGAAAACTTCTGTTTTAGAAAGTTTCTTGGAAGAGGCGGTCTTAACATTTTCGAGACAGGCTGCTTTGTGACAGAAAGTGCCTGTGATGTTTGCAAGCCTTCAGGCTTCCTTAGCGGACATTCTTGCTCTTGGTGCTGGACTGGGCTGAGAGTCACTGGCTCCTCTGCTTCCTCCCTTCCCCTTCTTCCCTGGGGTCAACCTTGCCCTGAAATGACCTGCTTTTTCCTGGAATCCAAGGCTAGGGCTTTGCATCTTGGGGTTTGGAGTTGGAATCACCAAGCTGACTTTGGCACTGGCATTTGTTACAAATCTCTTCAACAAACAGATAAAATAGCATCAGCCTTTTGGAACATGTTGCACTTCAGGATCCCTAGGAAGGGATATCGAACCTTAGAGGGCATTAGCAGGTTCGCCTGTGTCCTTATTTTGCAAGTATATATAGAATCATAGAACTATAGTGTTAGTGGGGACCCAAAGGGTCATTTGGGACGAGGGTGGTGCTATGGGTTAATCCACAAAGCCTAGGACTTGCCGATCAGAAGGTCGGCGGTTCGAATCCCCGCAACGGGGTGAGCTCCTGTTGCTCGGTCCCTGCTCCTGCCAACCTAGCAGTTCAAAAGCACCTCAAAGTGCAAGTAGATAAATAGGTACCACTCCGGCAGGAAGGTAAACGGCGTTTCCGTGCGCTGCGCTGGTTCACCAGAAGTGGCTTAGTCATGCTGGCCACATGACCCGGAAGCTGTCTGAAGGCAAACGCCGGCTCCCTCGGCCCATAGAGCGAGATGAGCGCTGCAACCCCAGAGTTGGTCACACCTTTTTAAAGGGTCATTTAGCCCAACCCCCATGACCTCTCAGGTTACACTTCGTCTATCCATGAAGCACAATTTGGAGGATCTTTAATTTGGATTTTGCTGTGTGCCACAGGGGTTCCTTCTTGCAGTTTAGGCAATAATGCCAATACCATCTTACTTATTTGGCGTAATCCGCGACAGCCAATAAATGTTAAGATAAATGAAATAAAATAGGTATTTATTTAGAGTAAATGGTGTTGCTGCTTGAGGCAGCAATTGCAAAGGCGCAGGAAATGAGATGGCGAGTGATTACGACATAACGCAGGGGAAGCCCAAGCCCACATTGCCTGGACCAATAGTTTAGACTTCAACTGTCCCTATTACACACACAGAGAGAATCACAGAATCACAGAATTGTCACGTTAGAAGGGACTTCAAGTGTCATCTAGACCAATCCCTTGCAAAAATTCTCACTTCAGCAGAGGTATTAAAGGCACTGGAGCTAACTCCTCCTTTTTGTCTGATCACATTTATACAGGGGCTGTTAGGGGGTGGCCCCCAAGTCTTTTGTGCTGTGCCCTTTTCCTTTTCTTCCTAAAAAGAACTCTTACTCACCAGGTGCAAAGCACAGTGCTGTTGAAGCCTCATCCACCCACAACCATAATTTGCTCAGAGGTAGATCAACATATGCAAATTTGCACCATAGGCAACCTCTTCAGCCTGATGGCAGCTGGCCTGGTGACACAATTGCTGCCTGTCTCTGACCTCTTGTGAATAACTTAGCAGAGCAGGGAGTGCGCTTCCTCCTGGGACTGAGAGAAGAACCAGCAGGAATGTCAGAGATTCCTTCCAGAGAGGTAACCTTCCCAATGGCAGAGGTCCCTTCCAGGCAACTTTGATTGCCTTCGTTGAGCTTGGCCTTCACTCAGGGGAGAGGCACTCTGCAGGGATGGCCACCTAACCCTCCCAGCCTGGCAGGGGGCAAAGTGAGCTCTGATACAACCTAGGACTGAGCTGAAGGTTGCCTGTGGGCCCCGTGTGCCAGGACCAGCCCAATACATTTTTTGCCTGTGGCAAAGGACAAGAGATTCCCAATCTCCCCATTCAATGTGCAAAAGCCAACCAGGTTGCACCTCACATCAACACCATACAGGGGGCAGCATCCTCTGCTACACCCAAGAGATGCTGGCTAGATCAGGGCTGTCTGTGTGACATATGCTCAAATGCCTCCCCATTGCTGGCCACTCTGCAGCATCTGCCGCCTGGGGCGGCTGCCACAGTCTGCCTAATGGTAGGGCCAGCGCTACCAGGTACATCATGTTTGTGGGGCATAAGCAGCAAACAGAAGCAAGCAAGGGACTCTTGTGACACAGGTGACAAAAACCAAAAATTTCCCAGAGGAAGGTGTGTGTGTGCTTGGCACCTGCACCTCTTTGTCCTGTTCTTCCCAAACATTGCAGAAGCAGGCCTTCTTCTTTGGCTGCTCCCCACCCACCCACTTCCATCTGGATCAGGACCATAAATGAATCAAAAATAAACCTGCTGATCTCATGATGCCTTTATACAACTCTAGGGCTCAACTGCATCTGGAATGCTGTGCACAATTACAGTCACCTCACCCCAAAAAGGATATTGCAGAGTCGGAAAAGGTTCAGGAAAGGGCAGCCAAAATAATCTGGAGGGTGGAGCAACACCCCCGTGAGGAACAGTTGCAGCATTTGGGACTTTTTAGTTTAGAGAGAAGGCAAGCAAGAGGCGACATGATAGAAGTTGGTAAAATAATGGATGGCAGAGAGATAGTGGATAGAGGAAAGGTTTTCTCCATCATAACGTTAGAACTCTTTGGATATCCAAAAAAGCTGAATGGTGGAAGATTTGGGACAGATAAAAGAAATAATTTCTTCATGCAGCACATTGCTAAACTATGGAACTCCCTCCCACAGGAGGCGGGGGGGGGGCCTACCTGGATGGCTATAAAAGAAGATTTTTAAAAAAGGTTTTACTTATACTTTTCAAATTCACACATTTCATTAGTTTTACAATCATTTTAACATTGCAAAGTTTGACTTCCTTCTCCTTCTTTCTGCGGTTCCTTATTAATATCTTCTTCATATCCAAATTCATTAAATTTGCTCATTTAATTATCTACTTTAAATATACACTCTAATGAAACTGCAGGTTATTACCATAATCCTGCGAATGTTTTTATCTGTTTGTAATTTATCTGTAAATATTCAATAAACCATTTCCATTCTTTTATAAAGAGTTTGTTATCTTGATTTCTTATTCTTCCAGTAAGTTTCTGCACATTCCGTAAGTTTTTGTATCCATTCTTCCTTTGCTAGGACTTCTGCTTCTTTCCATTGTGGGATGAGTAGCATTCTTGCTGCTGTAATCACATACCTAAAAAAAAATTCTGTACAATTTAGGTACTTCTGTCCCTATAATCCCCCAAAGAAAAGCTTCTGGTATGTTTTACAACGGTTATTTTAAACATCCTTTTCAATTCATTGTATATCATTTCCCAAAAGAAGATGAGACAAATTCATGGAGGACAGGGCTGTCAATGGCTCCTAGCCAGGATGGCTCTGCTCTGCCTCCACAGCTGGAAGGAGCAGTGCTTCTGAATTCTTCTGAGTACCAGTTGCTGGAAACTGCTGAAGGAAGGGAAGCTGCTCTTGTGCTTGGGTCCTGTTTGCAGACTTCCCACAGGCATATGGATGGCCACTGTGAGAACAGGAGGCTGGACTGAATGGGCCATTGGACAGGCCAAATAATAATAGTAATAATATTGTACCCCACCCACCTGACTGGGTTTCCCCAGCCACTCTGGGTGGCTTCCAACATATATGTTGTTGTTGCTTAGTCGTTTAGTCGTGTCTGACAAAGTATTGTCTGTAAAGTATTGCACTTGGGCAAAAAAAATGAGAGGCACAAATACAAGATGGGGGACACCTGGCTTGAGAGCAGTACATGTGAAAAGGATCTAGGAGTCTTGGTTGACCACAAACTTGACATGAGCCAACAGTGTGACGCGGCAGCTAAAAAAGCCAATGCAATTCTGGGCTGCATCAATAGGAGTATAGCATCTAGATCAAGGGAAGTAATAGTGATACTGTATTCTGCTCCGGTCAGACCTCACCTGGAGTACTGTGTCCAGTTCTGGGCACCACAGTTCAAGAAGGACACTGACAAACTGGAACGTGTCCAGAGGAGGGCAACCAAAATGGTCAAAGGTCTGGAAACGATGCCTTATGAGGAACGGCTAAGGGAGCTGGGCATGTTTAGCCTGGAGAAGAGGAGGTTAAGGGGTGATATGATAGCCATGTTCAAATATATAAAAGGATGTCACATAGAGGAGGGAGAAAGGTTGTTTTCTGCTGCTCCAGAGAAGCGGACACGGAGCAATGGATCCAAACTACAAGAAAGAAGATTCCACCTAAACATTAGGAAGAACTTCCTGACAGTAAGAGCTGTTCGACAGTGGGATTTGCTGCCAAGGAGTGTGGTGGAGTCTCCTACTTTGGAGGTCTTTAAGCAGAGGCTTGACAACCATATGTCAGGAGTGCTCTGATGGTGTTTCCTGCTTGGCAGGGGGTTGGACTCGATGGCCCTTGTGGTCTCTTCCAACTCTATGATTCTATGATTCTATTACTCTTTGTGACCCCATGGACCAGAGCACGCCAGGCACCCCTGTCTTCCACTGCCTCCCTCATATTAGTAGCTTCGAGAACACTGCCCAACCATGTCGTCCTCTGTCGTCCCCTTCTCCTTGTGCCCTCCATCTTTCCCAACATCAGGGTCTTTTCCAGGGAGTCTTCTCTTCTCATGAGGTGGCCAAAGTCTTAGAGCCGCAGCTTCAGGTTCTGTCCTTCCAGTGAGCACTCAGGGCTGATTTCCTTCAGAATGGAGAGGTTTGATCTTCTTGCAGTCCACGGGGCTCTGGGACTCTAACATATATAAAAACCATAATAAAACATTAAACATTAAAAAGCTTCCCTAGACAGGGCTTCCTTCAGATGTCTTCTAAAGGTGATATAGAAGAGCTTGATCCAGCAGGAGCTGCTTATGTTCTTCAAGTAGGTGGTCCTCCATTGTGACGTCTTTTCCAGTTGCTCTGAGACAGCATCATGTGCCTTGTGTAACTCACATTTCTCTGACATGATCTAAATGAAGCCATGCCGGGAGGCAGACTGTGGAGCAGGCAGTGGCCAGGCAGGCACGGGGCTTAGCTGGCTTCCCGCTGCTCTTTCCCTCTCTCATCTGCTTGACGAAACTTGCCTTGCCAGAGGCCACCCTTCCCTGGAATTGCAAGTGTTGTTCAAGGCTGCTTGATCTTGGTGGCCATCTTTTCTTTTTCTTGGAGAGCTGGTTTAAGTTAAGGTTACCAGATTTTTTTCAGTGAATCCGGGGACACTTTTCAACATCAATGGATTTTGTATGGGGACTGGTCTGCAAATCCGGGGACTGTCCCTGGGAAACGGGGACGTCTGGTAACCTTAGTTTAAGTACAACAGAGGAGAAACAGCAGAAGCTTTGGTTCCCAGTCTGCATGCCACTAATCCCCAAGTTGGGGCAGTTCATGCGATTCTGCTTCTTTCCAAGGGTACCCAAAACCACCCTAGTCCCCCCCCCCATTTCAAATGCTCATCTCTCATCTCACCTCAGCTAAGAATGCCTGAGCTTGCCATGAGGAGCCAATGTTGCCTCAATTCCTCCATGTGCAGCCTGGAAAATGGGGAGCATTTTAGGCATGTCCAGTTTGGGCAGATGATGCACAGAGGCCCTTGTGTCCTGGAACTGCTCTAAGCTGCCCCTCCACCTGGCCCACCCATGCTTAAGGGAGCCCCTGTTGCTTCTCTTGGACTTGCACAGGCTTCCTTTCCTCGACTTCTAAACATTTTTCTTCTGAAAGGGAAAATCAAAGCTTATCCTAGCCTCAGGTTATTATTTTATTAGTAATATTTATTGCATTTATTACAGGTTGCCATAATTTTTCCCCATTTGCTGATTAGATTAGGACTTCCACTCACCCGTAAAGTGATTATGATAAACTGGCTGATATACTACCACAAAGTGATTAAATTGCAATAAAAAGTTTAGTAAAGAGGTTGCCAGGTCCAAATGTTCTGTTTAAAATGCCCATAAACTGTCATGTTGTTTTAGAGTTGTGGTCCAGCAGCCCGCAGGTGGTCATTTTGGGACCTGCACTCCTCAGGCACCCAAACTTAAAACTGGCCAAAGATGCCATCTGGGAAGGACATTTCCATGGCATGGAAAAAGTAGATAAAAAGTAGATAAAAACTTTTCTCCCTTTCTCTTAACACTAGAACTCATGGACATCTAATGAAGCCAGATGTTGGAAGATTCAGGACAGGTAAAATAAAGTACAGTCATACCTTGGAAGTCAAACAGCTGAGTTCCCAAACATTTTGGCTCCCGAATGTCACAACCCTGAAAGTGACTGTTCCGGTTTGTGAACTATTTTTGGAAGCCAAACGTCCGATGGGGCTTCCACGGCTTCCGATTGTGTCCTGGAACACAATAAGAAGCAATGCTTTGGTTTTCAGACATTTTGGAAGTCGAACAGACTTCTGGAACAGATTGCATTTGACTTCCAAGGAACGACTGTACTTCTTCATACAGGGAAGTAGCGCTGTCTGCAGGTGCCTGGGGCAGGCGCATGCATGCGCCCCCCCAGGCGGAGCCGGAGCATGTTACCCCAGGCCATGCTGCTGCCACTGGGTGGGGGCAGGGCGTGGAGGGTGCTCTTCAGGCAGGCAGGAGTGGGGGGAGCATGGAGGGTGAAGAGCACCCTCTGCGCTCTTTGGGCGGTTGCATGTCAGGCGCATGCAGGGGGTGCCTGGTTTGTGGCTTCCCAAGGTTCTGCACCCAGGCCTATAAGCCCTCCCCCCTCCCTGGGGCCCTCGCTATGCCGCTGAGTGCATAGTTTAACTTCCCTGCTTGCCTCTTCTGCCCTTTGGTGGGTGACTGTGCCGTTGGGGTAGCAATGAGATCGCACTGGCCTAGCTATTCTGAATGTATTCTGAATGTTCTTATGTGATGCCAATAGAGGTTACTTGACTTGACTTGACTTCCCTGCCCTACTCTAGTCCATAAGAACATAGAAGAACCTGCTGGATTAGCCAATAGCCCATCTAGTCTAGCATCTTGTTCTCACCATGGCCAGCTACATGCATGTAGGAAACACACAAGCAGGATTTGTGCACAAGAGCACTCTCCTCTCCTGCCGTTTCCAGCAACTGATGCTTAGAAGTATTGTGGAGGCAGAACAGAGCCACTGGGGCTAGGAGCCATCAAGAGCCCTGTCTCCTCTGTGAATTTGCCCAACCCTCTTTCAAAGCCATCTTTAAAAGTGGCTGTCACTGCCTCCTGTAGAAGTGAGTTCCATAGGTTAATTCTGCGCTGCGTGAAGAAGTCCTTCCTTTTATCCATCCTGAGTCTTGCAGGATTCTGCATCATTCGATTACCACCAGTTCTAGTGTTATGATACAGGGAGCAACACTTTCCCCTATCCACTTTCTCCAAGCTATGCAGAATTTTATACGCCTCTATTATGTTGCCTCTTAGCCTTTTTTGTCTAAACTAAAAAGTCCCGAACACTGTTTCATATAACCGCCATATCCTTCTCCAGGGGCCTCTCTGGTCCTTGCAGGCCCCTATAGCCACAGAGGTTCAGCGGCTCACTTCAGCTGCTGAGACCCACAGGCTACCCAGCTGGTCTGACGCTTGTGCCCTCTATGGGAGGTCGTTTTGGGACAAAGCCTTATTTTCTGTGTTGCTGTTCCTGCTGCTTGCAGTGGTGGCAGTCTATAGAGCCTCCGTCTGGCTGAATTAACAGTGCATCATCACCGCTGCTTTAAACCTCTTTTCTTTTCGCTGCCCATTCCGTTGCAACACAAGGAGGAAGCCGCCAGGCTTGTGTGTGTGTGTGCCTGGGATCACGTACTTAGCAGAGTGAATGAAAGGCAAATGGACTCAGCTGGGGTGTTGCCAAGAAACCCAGGCAGCATCACTGCTGCTGCTTGCTCTCTCTTTCTTCTGTTGGCATTCCTCCCCCCCCCCTCTGCTTCTGCTGATGGTTAAGCCAGGAGAGAGAGAGAGAGAGAGAGAGAGAGAGAGAGAGAGAGAGACTCTGCATAAGCTGTCATGTGAGATCCAGAGCTGATGATCTGCTTTAGAGGGCACCCAGTTAGGGAACCAGCCACATGCCCACACACGTGGGTCAGGCACACACACCCTTCCCACTCCCCCCTGCCACATGCCCATGAGATGGCAAGAGAATCGGAATGGCAGATCAAGGCTTGGCCAAGGGTGCGTATGCGACACAGCTGTGCATGTGTGTGCATGCATGTTAGGTACGGATGGGAAGAGCATGCAGCCAACAAAGGTCCTTAGCCAGGACACTGTAGTGGTGAGATGGGAGTTTTTTCTTCTTCTTCTTTTTTCTTTTGGATTTGATATCCCGCCTTTCCCTCCCTTTAAGGAGTCTCAAAGCGGCTAACATTCTCCTTTCCCTTCCTCCCCCACAACACACACTCTGTGAGGTGAGTGGGGCTGAGAGACTTCAGAGAAGTGTGACTGGCCCAAGGTCACCCAGCAGCTGCATGTGGAGGAGCGGGGACGCGAACCCGGTTCCCCAGATTACGAGTCCACCGCTCTTAACCACTACACCACACTGGCTCTCTACAACACTGAGTTGTAGTTCAAAACGTCTGGAGAGTCCCAGGCTGGGCAAGGCTGGTCTGACACATCTGCAAAAGAAGAACCATCTATAGAATTACATAAGTGAATATAGGGGCACAGTTAAAAAGCAACAACAACACATTCAGAGCCTTCATTGTTGCCAAAATTCTAGTTATGTCTATTTCAGAGCCCAGTCAGCTGGCTCAGCTATTAAAATGTGCCTTATTCAAGGTTGATTCTGATCCTGAAAGAGCCCAGAGCAGACATACAACATAATTAAAAATGCAAAACAAACAAAAACTCATATAATACACACACATCAGTTTCCAAACTGCTAAAAATACCCCACCCTGCGAGGACTGGACACAGGGGTCAACAGGGAAGGTTTCATGCTACATCTAAGTGCTAGTGACATAGTGATGCACTTCATGGGGGGGGTGTCCCAAAATTGGAGTGCTGCTGCAGAGAAGCCCTGCTGAAGGTCTCTACTACAGCCCCACCCCCCAGATACACCCCCTTGGCACAACCACAGCAAGGAGAAAGGTGGTGAACACTCCTTCGCTGGAGGTTTTTTAACAGAATTTGGATGGCCTCATCTCAGGGATTCTTTAGCTGTGATTCCTGCACTGAAGGGGATTGGACTAGGTGACTCTTGGGGTCCCTTCCAACTTGAAAACACCATGACTCTATGCTTCTTAAGGGCTGGTCAGTAATGGGAGAGACCGTCTTTTAAGTACTTGGGCCCCAAATTCTTTAGGGTTTTATGCACCAGTGCCAGCACCTTAAAGGTCACAGGCCCTGCAGTGCTTTCGGGAGCAGGGACACATGGCCTCACCTTGCTGCCCCCTTCAGCAGCCTGGCAGCCGGCTGTAGCTTCCAGAAAGTCTTCAAGGGCAGCCCCAGATAACGAGCATCTCTATTACTGCCTTACGCTTAGTCAGATCATTAGTCCAGTCCCAGGCAGAGATAGGTTCCTTCCCAGGTCTGCTAGGTGAGACCCTTTTAACTGGAGACACCAGAGATTGAGCCTGAAAACTTCAGGATGCAGGGCAGGTGCTGCAGCAGTGAGCTGTGGACTCAGAACTATCTACTCCTTTTAGTAAGACAGAGATAATAGCATTGGCCTTTCTTATTGCCTGGATGTTGTAAAATGACAGAGGTAAGGTTTGTGAAGCCTTTTGATATGCTTATCAAAGGATGAGCAGTTGGAAGGGGCAGTCAGCAACTTACTCAAGACTGCCTTTTGTTAGTGAGTAGCATATAAACTTTGGAATTAGACAGATGTTTTTAATTGGGTTTCCACCTTCTGCTGGCAGAAGAGGCAAAGCAAAAGTGTTCTCCTTCCTCCTCTCTTAAACTCTGGAAGCAGTTGCAGATCTAGAAGCCAATTCCTAGGCCTTCTCTGTGGAATGAGAACTGCTGTGAACAGAAACGTATACGCACAGAGAATGGGCATCCACAACACCACTGCTGTGTGATTTATTTTGGGCTATTTGCACTGAAGAACATCGAGTTCAGCAGTGATTCCTGCACTGGACTAGATGAGCCTTGTAGTCCCTTCCAGCTATAATTCTATGATCTTGTTACCAACTCTGCTGGTCAGTAATGAGGAGCTGCTACCAAGGAAAAAACTGGCAGGCTTCCTCTGTTCTTTGTCACCAGCACCTGCTACTCAGAGGTAGACTGCTTCCTGCAGGGAAGTTCCATCTAGTAACTGACTAATAGCCACTAGAGCAAATCCAGTTCTTTGGGGGATTTGTTTCACTGAATTACAGGGACAATAAGAACAGGAGAAAAGCCTGGCTCCTGGATCAGGCCAAAGGCTGATCTAATCCAGCATTAGGTTCTCACAGTGGCCAACTAAATGCCTCAGGGAACTCTGCAAGAAGGACCAGTGGATGCCTTTGAGTTGTCGTGATTTTCGGATGGGGTTCAATCCCTTACTGAGCCTAAGACAAGCCTGCTGGCTCCGGCCAATGGTCCATCTAGTGCAGGATTCTGATCTCACAGTGCCTATGGGAAGCCTGCAAGCAGGACAGGAGGACAACAGCACCCTACTCACTGGAGATTACCAGCAACTGGTATTCAGAGGCATGCACCCGCTACTAGCCCGTGTTGCCAGTAGCCATCGATAGCTCTTTCTTCCATGAATTTGTCTAATCCTCTTTTAAAGCCACCCATGTTGGTGCCTCCTGTCTCAGTGAGTTCCATAGTTTAACTCTGTGCTGTGTGAAGAAGTTTCCAACCTTCAGCTTCACTGGGTGTCCACAAGTTCCAGTGTTAGGAGAGAGGGGGAAGAAAACTTTTCTCTGTCCATGTCCTCCATGCCATGCCTGCATGCGTCACCTTGGAAACTTCCATCATGTACTCACCTTTTCCCTAGGCTAAAAAGTCATAAATGCTGCAACCTCTCTTCATACGTGAGCCACTCCATCCCCTTGATCATTTTCCCAGCCCTTTCTCAACCTTTTCCAATATCCTTTCAGAGCTGAGGCGACCAGAGCTTGTACACAGCATTCAAACTGCAGTTGCACCATAGACTTGTATAACAGAATTATTGCATTGCATTCTTTGCATTTATATCCCACCTTTTCTCCAATGAGCTCAAGGTGGAGTACACGATTCTCCTCTTCCTCATTTAATCTCCACAACTACCCTGTGAGGTACTGCATTTTTTGCTCTATAAGACGCACCTTTTCCCTCCTAAAAAGCAAGGGGAAATGTGTGTGCATCTTATGGAGCGAATGTAGGCTGCACAGCTATCCCAGAAGCCAGAACAGCAAGAGGGATCGCTGCGCAGCGATCCCTCTTGCTGTTCTGGCTTCTGGGATTCAGAATATTTTTTCCCTTGTTTTCCTCCTCCAAAAATTAGGTGCGTCTTATTGTCTGGTGCGTCTTATATAGCAAAAAAACGGTAGTTTAGGCTGGGAGGCAGTGACTGGCCCAAGGTCACCCAGTGACCTTCATGGCTGAGTAGAGATTTGAACTGTGGTCTCCCAGGTCCTGGTCTGACACTCTAACCACTACACCACACTGATTATGGTACTGGCAAATTCATGTCACACTGTTATAGTTGGTTTGCTTTCCTTGCCCTGTCTACCACCCTGCTTCCCCAAAAGACTAGAACTTTTGCAAATTTTGCAAATGCCTTGGGAAGTCTGGGGAAAGCCTCGTTTTGACATGTCATCCAAGCTCCCTGCAGACAAATAAAGGGAAATGCTCAGCGTATACTTGGTCTGGAAGCAACTTGACTTTGTTTAACACTGCCCTGAAAAGCTCTTTAGTGCTTCAGTGTGTTTAATTGTAACTATTGAGTCCTTATCTGATAACACAATGAGGAAAACCTTCTGGTTTCAGGGCAACGGAGCTTGTTCCGGCTTGGCTCCTGCTCAGGTCAGCCAAGGGGAAATGTAAATGCCAGTCACACTAATTTGTATATTTGCATAGGCAAGGAGTGGTTCATATGACTACAACAATCGACCTTTTCAGGCACTCTATCCTCTCCTGCAGTTAGGGTTCCCTCAGAAGTTGGTAGATTCTCCTTCATTGTTTTTGGTTTTTTTTTAAAAAAAGAGAGGTTGGATGGCCATCTGTCAGTGATTCTTAAGCTGTGATTGAAAAGAGGGCTGGACTAGATGACCCTTGGAGATCCCTTCCAGCTCTACGATCTATGATCACATGAGGGGAAGGGGGCAGTGGCGTAGTGTAGGGGGTGCAGGGGGGCCCGGCTGCACTGGGTGCAACATCTGGGGGTTAGGGTTAGGGGGCGCAAATCCACGGGTTAGGGGGCGCAAATTACTTGCCTTGCCCCGGGTGCTGACAACCCACACTACGCCACTGGAAGGGGGGCATTCCCCTCGCTTGCTCCAAACCCTTAGGCATGCTCTGATCATCCAGCCCCACCCTTTCCACCCATGGGGGCCCCCGGGTGCTTTCACAACCTGGGGCTGTGTGGTGACTCCGGTGCCATCTAGAACCCAGATTGTGAGGGTTCCCAATTGTGGGGTGACCCTAATTGTCCAGAGTTGGCTCCCTGCTCCAGACCTTCCACACCTGTGGATGGTAGAGGGCTGACATGACAGCAAGGGTCATGAATGAAATTCTATTTTATGGTGGGTGGCCAGTTACTAGAAACTGTGTTGAAAATCTTTGCCAGTAAAGTGGTCTCCCAGATGCTCCATGGAGTAGCGATATGGGGCATGGATCCAAATGCCAACAAAGCCTTAGAAATAGTGCAGAACAAATTCCTCAGGAAAGTGAAGTGGGTGTGACAACAATACGGGGCTAGAGCTGACTATCTGTGTCTAAACTATGTGAAAAGACTTCAATCTCTCTCGGAGGAGAGATTCCCCACTTATGGCCCACACAGAACAGGATCAGACCAAATGTTGGAAGGATGGTGTCCAATGCCTCTTGACCCAATATCAATTACAATATCTCCAGGTGATCATGAAGATGGATAAGAGGCACTTAAGAGATTGTCTCTTCAGGTCCGGTGCAGAAAGGGATTTAACCATGATTGCCTCTAGCAAACGTTCACCATGGTTCCCACTTATCAAAACAGAGCACATCCAAGCTAGTTATTTGACAGAACTCCCACTTGCTGTACTAAGAATCACTTTTACAGAATTACGATTCCAATTGATGCCCTCAGCGGTGGTGGATGGTCGGTATGGCAAAGTACAGGACAAGGAGAGACTTTGTCTGTGTGGGCAACCTTGCGTGGAAGACCTGTACCACTATTTATTGCAGTGCCCGCTATATATAGAACCAAGAGATTGATATATAAAACCCCTGCTCACGAATGGAACACACTCGAAGAGGGTGGAAAGGGGGAAATGGCTGCTGAGTGATACTGATGACTTTGTAACTTATAAAGCAGCACTATATGCGTTGACAGCTAAGAAGATCAGGAGAAAAGAACTAGATAAAATAGCGGTCAATTGCAAAGGTGATTTAAGCTGGCACATTCTACCTGAGAACCCCTTGCTATTCTATTGTATGCAACAAATAATTTTTGGGAGAAGTGATTGTGGTTCATTGTATCTGCAGTGCCTGATGTTTTTATTTTTTATGATTATTGTTGCTTCTCTCTTTGTTCCTTTGTGAATGAAGCCATGTCCTTTGGCTAGTGCAATAAAGTTGTTGTTGATGATGATGATGACAGCAGGGGTGGGACCAGTGAGCATGGCCTGCTCTTCTAATCACTTGCTCTTATCTAACAGGATGACTCATCATGCCTGAAAAGGGGTCTTGTCTCCCAGGCTCACCTGCACAATGCATCACTGCTTTAAACAACCATGGCTTTGCCCAAAGAATTCTGGGCTGTAGTTTGTTAAGGGTGCTGAGAACTGTTAGGAGACTCCTGTTCCCCTCCCAGAACTACTATTCCCAGAGTGGCTTAACAGTCAATCCCTCTTCCCAGGGAACTCCAGGAATCGCAGCTCTGGGAGAACAACTCTCAGCACCCGTAGCAAACTACAGTTCCCAGGATTCTGTGCGAGGAAGCCATGACTGTTTACAGTGGTTTCACACTGTGTACAGGGGCCACAGTCTTAATACCAGATAATTTTCTAGTATTTAAACTAGCAATGTTTAAATGCACCTAAATGGATGAATAAGCAAGCTTCCCTCCCCATCCCCATCCCCAGTCTGATGTCCTCCAGATGTTTTGAATTATGACCTCCATCAGCACAGCTGTGTCATGCCAGCATTGGTGGGAGCCCAGCTGTTCTGGCTGAGACTGATGGGAGTTGTAGTCCAAACCATCCTAAAGTGACATCGCGGAATGGCAGAAACTCTCCAGGGTCTCAGAGACAGACACAGACACAGACACAGACACACACACAGAGAGAGAGAGAGAGAGAGAGAGAGAGAGAGAGAGAGAGACCTTTTCTAACAGAATGAGTTCTTGAGAGAACCTTAAGAAAAACTGGAGGTGTCAGAGATTGAACCTGGCTGGGACGCCCCCCCCCACCTCTGCACACAAAAGGAGGTTCAGTGACTGAGCTGCTGCCCCCATGTTTTCAGCGCAGTTGCAGAAATGTCCCTCATCTGCTTTGTGAAATCAAAACGAATAAATTGCATTGAACCTCCTGCGTTACTCCCTCCTGCCGGCCACGTGCCAGTTTTACCCTGGAGCAGAGCAGGGCTGCGAGCAAAACTCTCAGCGCCCCAAAGATTCTGGCTTTTTACATCCACAGACAAGCCTTTTGACAGCAGAGGGGTGAATTATTTATTTATTTGGCTGCTCATCATCGCTCAGCTCTGGGATTAAACTGCTTCCTGCTACAATCCCGTATTTCTCTGCCTCAAGCCCAGGCAGTGACCTCCCTCCGTGAGTCTCGTAGATGCGCTCTCTCTCTCTCTCCACCCACTCAGTCCGTGTTGAGCAAGTCTTTAAAGAGGGAACTCCAGAGCAGGCACCACATCGTTCTAAGTTGCTTCCCCACAACTGAGAGAGAGGATGGCTGGCAGGGACCTTGATGCCATGGACCAGGAAATCTTCAACCAGGTAAGAGCACTCTCTTTTCACTTCTAAGCACCTCACCTTATCTGTTTTGGTGAGAGGGAGAAGCCAGCCAGGCTTCAGTTTTTACAGCCCACTTCAAAATAAGGTATCTTTAATAGGAATACACCTTAGGCAGGTGTGTAATTTTCAGCTTCCTCGAGCAAACAGGTAGCTCATCCTTCAGATGAACTTGGTGCAACCCTTTTCTCCACAGGTTTAAATACTAACATTCCAGCCTAGTGTTTCCTAGTCACTTGCAGTGTTTATAATCCTGAAAAGTTCAGGATGAACACAGCTTGCCTTGCTCCATGGTGAATTTTCAGCTGGTGTGTTTTTCTCTGTGTGCCTTCTCTGTCTCTGATTCCTCCAAAGCCTGATAGCAAGGAAACACTGTATGGAAAACATAGCGATCAGGGAAAGGAGATGTTCAGCAACAGGAAAGATAAAATCTAGATGGACAATGCAAATATCTTGCATTGTCCGGGATGTGTGTTGACACCCCGTATGTTGAAACTAGTTTCTTGTTATGCATGATTCTGTTGACTTTACAGGGCAACATAAACTGATAAACTAGAGTTGTGCAGATAATTGAGACTGGAAGCAGAGAATGGTTTTTAAATAAAGTAGAGTGTGATTGGACTATATGCAAGGATGGGGAAGCTGTAGACCTCCAGAAACTGGAGGTCCATTGACCATGATGGTCATATCTGATGGGAGTACATGACTGATGGGAGGTCGTGACTGATGGGAGTCCAACAACACCTGCAGGACATCTGGAACTGTATTCCTGGAGTAAATATATTAAGTGGGCATAAGGCCTCTAGGAAGAAGACTTAGAGAAGCATCTTCTGTTAACAGACCCCAGTGTCAAACCTATTATGTTTTCTGGTTGGATTTTGCTTCCAGTGTCACTGAACTGGCTTGGTTCTGGTTGAAGTTTACTGCCCTTAGTTTAATTCTACAGACAGGTGTTTCCCCCAAAATCTTGCTGCTGGTAGTAAGTGATGCAAGGTTCAGAATAGCATTTTCCCCACATATACTGAGGTTTAAAATAAGCATGTAGCTCTGTCTGGGGAAGAGAGCACTCAGAAAACAGACAAGATTTTATTAAATATGACCATGGCACACGTTTGCTGTGAAAGGAATAACATGTTTTCCCTTTTATGGAAAAAAAAATGCCTGCAAAAGAAATGGTTCAGAAGTTTAAGCAGAAAGATGTATTTATAATAATTAGCTTTGATTGCAAGATTGATTGGTTAATTAACTAATATACATGTTAACGGTGGACTTTTAAATTGGAGCTGCCCCCATGAAAGAGGGATCAGGGCTAATTGCATTGTTCTGTTACAAGTCATTCTGCTTCAACTCTTGATTCGAGCCAAGTATTGAAGAGGGTTTGCCAAAGAATGCATTAATTGTCTCTGTGTTAATTAACTAAATCTACATGAAATAGTTTCAGAATCTTCTCTTTACTGAGATACAACAATATTTGTTTTAACTGTGTAATTGAGCATTTAAATAAAAATGAGAAGAGTCAGTTAAGCAAACACATCCGACCTGATGGGCAAACTGAGCTTTCTCTCTGCTCAGTGCAGACTGCTTGGGTTCAGCCAGAGAGTAAATGTCTACAGTTCAACAATTTCCCTCCTATCTGGATGTGTTCAGGTTCAGGCTCAGCCCTGGCACTTACCTGAGCAAAGAAAATGCTGGGTGTTACAGCAAGCCCCCCCCAATTCCCCCCATGAGTCCTGTAACCTGCCCTGCTGCCCTCAGGAATGGGGGTGAATGTTGCTTCATTGCTGCACTTGCAATGCAATTCACCTGCCAAGCTGGTTGGATTCTGTATGGTGGGAGCATCACCTTTTACTTTGCATTCATTGATTTGTTTCATAAAATTTATATACTGCTGAATTGTAGAAAGCCTCAAAGTGGACCAACTGCCTTGGTCCAGCCCTGTGTGTGTGTGTGTGTTTTGATTTCGAAGTACATCCAATGTACACTTAAAGCACATGACTTCTGTTATGGGAAAACTACAGTTCCCAGGATTCTTTGGCAGTTCCATCTGAGAACTGTGGAATGCTAAGCATCCTTAGCATTCCACAGTTCTCAGATGGACGAAGGGCTTTCCTACTAGGGCTGATGTAGTGACAGCCCAGTCAATCACAGGTTGAGTTGCGCAGAGAATGACAGAAATGCCTCTGTAGGTTCAAGGAAGTAGAACGTGTGAGAGAGACGGGAGAGAGTGTGTGGCTTTGAAATTTTGAGCAGGTAATGTTAATGGGGCTCGTGGTTGGTGACATGTTCTGAGGGGGAGATCCCCAGCTGGGGTGCCACCAGCGAAAAGGCCCCGTCTACAGCCTCCATGCTCATTACCTCCATGAGTGGAGCATTCAGAACAGAGCCTCCATAGGCACCTGACAATCAGGCAGATTCCTAAGGGATCAGACCATACCATGGTGAGTCTAGCACTTTGAGCTAGGCTTGGAAACAAACCTGTGCAGGTATTTTAGCATTGGTGAAAATGCTCAATCCTGCTTCTTTAATGTTTCTCTAGGAAGGGGAGCTGCTGGTGCAACATCTGTCATTGATTCAGGGGGGTATGAACCAGGTGGACACTTCTCCGAGGCTGCATTTAAAAATACCCCCAAGCTACAAATCTAGAATTAAAGAATGGGAAGGTGGCCTTGAAGGCTATTTGATCAAACCTGTTGCTCAGTGCAAGGGATCCAGATCTAACAGCATCCCAAGCAGAGCGCTGCCTAAAGACCTCCATTGAGGGAGGGCCCACCACTCACCTCCTGCAGCCCCACCCAGAAGCCTCCATCCTGACATGCCAGCTTTTTCTGAACAGCTTTGAGCATGGTTTGTCATTAGCACGGAACTCGCTTCCTGATGGTGATGTTGTGTGACAATAACAGACGTGTGGAGCTGTGGGTAAAAGCCTCAGCGCCTAGGGCTTGCCGATCGAAAGGTCGGCGGTTCGAATCCCTGCGGCGGGGTGCGCTCCCGTCGTTCGGTCCCAGCGCCTGCCAACCTAGCAGTTCGAAAGCACCCTCGGGTGCAAGTAGATAAATAGGGACCGCTTACAAGCGGGAAGGTAAACGGCGTTTCCGTGTGCGGCTCTGGTTCGCCAGAGCAGCGATGTCACACTGGCCACGTGACCCGGAAGTGTCTTCGGACAGCGCTGGCCCCCGGCCTCTTGAGTGAGATGGGCGCACAACCCTAGAGTCTGGCAAGACTGGCCCGTACGGGCAGGGGTACCTTTACCTTTACATACCTGAAACAACTACCCCAAAATGAAAATGCATTTACTGCGTCAAAGAGAACTATAAACAACTGAGATCTAGTGATTCAGCTAGACCCCACAAAAGTGGGGTGTGCTTTTCCCACCTGCTGGGGGAAGGAAGATAGCGCAGATTGCAGAGCCACCTGCCTTGCACGCAGAACTCCCAGGTTCAGCCCCTGCTAACATCTCCAGGTATTGCTGGGAGAGGTACAGCTAGGAGCCACTGCCAGTCAAAGCAGACAATACTGAGCTTGGTGGGTTCATGATCTGACTCAGTATGTCACCGTTTCCTGCAGTGCACCATTAATATGGCAAGAGAAGGGGAGGAGATAGATATGCTACTTTGACAGCATAGGAAGCCGCCTTATATTGAATCAGACGTTGAATCCAACTAGCTCAGTGTTGTCTGTTCTGACTGGCAGTCGCTCTCCAGCACTTCTTGCAGGAGCTTTTCGCAGCCCTACCTGCAAGCTTTGAGGGTATTGAACCTGGAAACATCTGCAAGCAAGGCATGTGCATCAAGGCAGATGGCCATTCCCTGACCCGTTCTACTAAGTGGGGTATGTGGAATGCACATGTGTGGCAGTTTGGGGTCCAGGTTTTGACAGAGCCTTGGGCAAAACTCCCTCCCTAGCCCCACCCTCAGTGCGCCTACCTCCTCATTGCAGCAGAACCAGGGGACTCTTATCTGCACACCCCCCCCCCAGCAGGAGCCCCACCTGGCATCTAGGCCTGGTGACACAAGACCTGGTGTGCTCTGTTATGTGTGCAATCCAGATTTGCCACCTGACTGTCTTGGGTCCTTTCTCAACGTATTTTCATTTTCAAAGAACTGACACAATTTAGCTTCCCGTCTTGCATAGTGTCGGTTTCAACATGCTGCAACAAACCATTTAGAAAGCACCACATATTGCACTAGTCACTGTTCAGGTAGTCGTGTTGCATCCATAATGCTCTACAGAGGACAGTCCTCTATTTCAAGTGCTTTTCCAGTCCAAGTTTGTTTTGAAGAGGAAGAACCATAACGGTGAAGATCAGTGGGCCTTGAAGTTGCCCATCAGCAGTGAACAGCTGAGGTCACCTGGTCATTATGATGAGATGCATTTCATTTAAAAAAATAGCAATTATTTCTAAATTTGCACCTGTGCCTATAAATTGCTAGCACATGCAAAGTTTATGCATATGTCTCTTTCGCCCGCTTCCTTTTTCATAGAATCATAGACTTGGAAGAGACCACAAGGGCCATCGAGTCCAACCCCCTGCCAAGCAGGAAACACCATCAGAGCACTCCTGACATATGGTTGTCAAGCCTCTGCTTAAAGACCTCCAAAGTAGGAGACTCCACCACACTCCTTGGCAGCAAATTCCACTGTCAAACAGCTCTTACTGTCAGGAAGTTCTTCCTAATGTTTAGGTGGAATCTTCTTTCTTGTAGTTTGGATCCATTGCTCCGTGTCCGCTTCTCTGGAGCAGCAGAAAACAACCTTTCTCCCTCCTCTATGTGACATCCTTTTATATATTTGAACATGGCTATCATATCACCCCTTAACCTCCTCTTCTCCAGGCTAAACATGCCCAGCTCCCTTAGCCGTTCCTCATAAGGCATCGTTTCCAGGCCTTGGACCATTTTGGTTGCCCTCCTCTGGACACGTTCCAGTTTGTCAGTGTTCTTCTTGAATTGTGGCGCCCAGAACTGGACACAGTACTCCAGGTGAGGTCTGACCAGAGCAGAATACAGTAGCACTATTACTTCCCTTGATCTAGATGCTATACTCCTATTGATGCAGCCCAGAATTGCATTGGCCTTTTTAGCTGCTGCGTCACACTGTTGGGTCATGTCAAGTTTGTGGTCAACCAAGACTCCTAGATCCTTTTCACATGTACTGCTCTCAAGCCAGGTGTCACCCATCTTGTATTTGTGCCTCTCATTTTTTTTGCCCAAGTGCAATACTTTACATTTCTCCCTGTTAAAATTCATCTTGTTTGTCTTTGCCCAGTTCTCTAATCTGTCAAGGTCGTTTTGAAGTGTGATCCTGTCCTCTGGGGTGTTAGCCACCGCTCCCAGTTTGGTGTCATCTGCAAATTTGATCAGGATGCCCTTGAGTCCATCATCCAAGTCGTTGATAAAGATGTTGAATAAGACCGGGCCCAAGACAGAACCCTGTGGCACCCCACTAGTCACCCCACTAGTTTTTGGAGCAATGCATCTCCAAAATGTTTCAATAAGGCATAAGTGGTCATTCTGTGGAGCTCTCAGTGTGCAAATGGTACTTAGAAAGTGTGCATTGGGATGTCTGGAGAGACAGGAGGGGCTGCATCTGGGTACGGACAGGAAGCCTGTACGTATATGTAGCTCAGGAGAGGCATCGCATGATCAGAGGGATGAGACAGTTGCAGCAGAGTTCTGGACAGAGGTGATGGGGGCTGACATAAGGCTCTGGAAGTGGACATTGCATTATCTTTATTTGCTGTTTTCTCTTGATCATTTGACATATGGCTTTGTGGGCTGCTATTCTGCCACTATTGCACTATGCTGTGTGGGGAATATGTGGGTTGCAAATATTAAATGAAATCAAACAAAAACAAGGCAACAACAGGGCACAGAACTGTATGCCAAGGGAGCAGACAGGAAGGGACATGTTTTTGCCATGCTGGAATGGGAGACGTAACATGACTCTTGAGGAGGAAGATGATAATTTTGGTTTTGGACCCATTGAGTTTAGATCAGCCTTCCCTAGCCTGGTGCCCTCCAGATGTTTTGGCTTAACAACTGTAATCAGTCCTAGCCATCACAGCAATGGACCTGGGAGACCAGGGTTTGAATTCTGCCACTCAGCCATGAAGGTCACCTTGAGCTAGTCACTGCCTCTCAGTCTAACCTAGCTCTCAGGGTTGTTGTGGGGATTAAATTGAGGGGGGGTACCATGTATGTTAAAAAGCAGAGACATCACCTTGCCAACAAAGGTCCGTACAGTAAAAGCTCTGGTTTCCCCAGTAGTGATGTATGGAAGCGAGAGCTGGACCATAAAGAAGGCTGATCGCCGAAGAATTGATGCTTTTGAACTGTGGTGCTGGAGGAGACTCTTGAGAGGCCCATGGACTGCAAGAAGATCAAACCTCTCCATTCTGAAGGAAATCAGTCCTGAGTGCTCACTGGAAGGACAGATCATGAAGCTGAGACTCCAATACTTTGGCCACCTCATGAGAAGAGAAGACTCCCTGGAAAAGACCCTGATGCTGGGAAAGATGGAGGGCACAAGGAGAAGGGGACGGCAGAGGACGAGATGGTGGGACGGTGTTCTCGAAGCTATCAGCATGAGTTTGGCCAAGCTGCGGGAGGCAGTGGAAGACAGGAGTGCCTGGCGTGCTCTGGTCCAGGGGGTCACGAAGAGGCGGACACGACTAAACGACTAAGCAACAACACCATGTATGCTACCTTGAGCTTCTTGGAGAAAAAGATGGGCTAGAAATGCATAAACAAACAAGTAAGAGGGTTGCTCAGCCTCACAACACTTCAGGCAAAACTCATCATCAGCAACAACAAATGTGTTTACACATTCCAAATCAGAGGGGCATGTGTAGTAAATATGAGCCAAGTACATTTTCCATCCAGGATCCCTTGTAAATCACTGCTATGAATTGCTGGACTGTCACCTTAATCTCCTGGATTCTTCTTGGTAGAAACACAGCCCAAGTCCAGCTCTATGATATCAGTTTGGAAGACCTTTTTATTTATTTAAAGTAACTAGCAAGAAGCAATCCATGTAAGTGATGCTGACAGATGAATATATGTTATTATGAATGACATTCATATCCTTTGCTCTGTGCTTTATATATCCTGCTTGCAATGCAAACTGCCCTCTGGATAAGAAGACAGCTTTTGACAGCTCTGGTTGTGACAAGCACACTTGAGTAACACTTGAGGAAGAGGAAAGTGGAAAATAAGCAATATAGGGGAGAGGAGGGGAGAGGAGAGGAAAGGAGAGGAGAGGCAGCCACTCAAAATCTGCATTTCTCTGGATGTTGTGATGCAGTATTCCAACTTGCAAAGGATCCATTGGAATGAGCACATTAGTGTACTTCCTCCATCTTTTGACATGTTATGATGCAGCCATGGGTAATACAAACCCATCGACTTCTTTCCCACTGCAATGTGTGCACAGCAGAATCTCCAGCAGCAGAATGGTGGTTGTGTGGCATATATGTGTGCAAAACCCACCCACCCCCACTCTCTCTTTGCTCTGAAATCCCTCCCCAGGTTGCTTTTCTGGAACCCCTATTAGTGGTGGGGTAGAATCATGGAGATGGAAGGAGACCCCAAGGATCATCTAGTTCAACCGCCTGCAAGGCAGAAATCACAGCTGAAGAATCCCAGACAGATGGTCGTCCAAATGCTGTTTAAAGACCTCCATTGAAGGATAGCCCACCACTTTCTGAAAGCATCTGTTCCACTGTCAAAGGGCTCTTGCCATCAGAAAGTTCTTCCTAAGGTTTAGTCAGAATGTCCTTTCTTGTCATTTGAATCCATTGGTTCAGGTCCTCTCCGTGGAGCAGCCGAAAACAAGCTGGCTCCATCTTCCATGTAAACAGGTACTCTCTCTCTCTCTGTGTAGGGGAAAGACTTTCAGTGGGACAGTGGGATCTTAAGTACTGCCTCCTCCCTTGCAAATTGTTCCTTCCTGAGGAGGTGCTTTGCAGCCGTGCCTGGGCTAAAGTTATGCTTGGCTGGGTCAACCTGGAGCATATGATTCTGCAAGGCAGGAGCTTAGATGGAAAAAGGGAAGTGGAGGTCACTGGAGGAGTGAAGAGTAGGAGCACCAAGTAGGGTTTGTAGTAGGAGCACCAAGACCCCCGAAGCTTCTTCCTTGCGGTGGCAGACTCTGCATGGAGGGCGGTGGGGAGCTTTGTGCATTACTTCAGTTGCAAAGCACACAAATCACACTTCTCTCCCATTCAGCCATTATATGCTTTGCAACTGCATCTGCCTTCCTGATAAGCTGGAGCAAAAAGCAAGAAAGCAGATGGCCAATACGGACTGCAAAAATAAATACTCTGAGCATATGCAGTTTCACATTGATAAAAACTCACAGCACCAACATGACTACGGGAATAAAAAGGAGTTTTCTGCTGCTGTATTGTTTCCTGCTGCCAAACATTTGGGAATAAGTACTAGAAAAGCTTTAATAAAATGAGCATTTGCAACCATGTTCATGCCTCCTTGGCCATTCCTTGGCTATATGGTTTTTTAAAAAAGAAGGAGGAAGGAGCAATGCTGCAGCAACCAGCATCTGACCTGATGGACCCTAGTATGTGTAGAACATCTCTGGTGCTGATGCTGGGCCTGCTAGTTCATGCCTTCTCCAAGCTCTGCTGCTCTCTTGGACATTGGGGGCCACAGGACCCTGCACTTTGAGGTTCAACCCAAGCTGGAGCACTGGGGTCTGATCAGTGGTCAGTCTCAGAGGACAAATGTTTCCACACCATTTTGATGGGGCAGCTTGGCAGGCATGTGGCAGCTTCTATTCCAGACCAGCATGCTCAGGTTACAAGGGACAGGGAGGTTTCTGACTGGGCCTTGCAGTTCTGCCCATGTGCTCTTTCAGGGAGGCCTCTTGCACAACAAATTCTTGGTCTGGTGCACAAATCCCAGGTGAATTGCATTATAGGGTATAGGGTGTGAAGGAGCAAGACTGAATGGTTTTAAAAGTCACTCCAGTCCTCTTCTCTCAAATACGAAGCCATTGTGGGCAACCGTGAGTCCTTTTCACACAGCTGAGCCCCTGGAAGGGGGCCTCTACCCACCCACTTGCTCCGAAATGCAAGCACAGCTCTTCCGCTCACCCACATTTGCACCCTCTCACCTGGGTGCAAAAGGGCTGTCACATGGAAGATGGAGCAGGGTTGCTTTTGCTGCTACTGAGGGTTGGACCAAAACCACTGGATTCATATTACAAGGAAGGGGAATCCCACTAAACTTTTGGACATCCTCAGAAGCTGAATGTTGGAAGATTCAGGGCAGATAAAACAAGGTTTTTCTTCATATTAAGCTGCGAAACTCCTCGCACAGGAGGCAGTGATGGCCACTAATCTGGATGACTTTAAAAGAGGTGTAGACAGATTCATGAAGGACAAGGCTGTTGGTGGCTACTAGCCATGAAGGCTACATTGTCCACGGCTGGAGGCAGCAATTCTTTTGAATACCAGTCTCTGGAAATCACAGAAGGAGAGAGTTCATCTTGCACCCTGTTTTTGGGGTCTTCCACAGGCATCTGGTTGGCCACTGTGATGTGAGGATGCTGGACTAGATGGGACATTGGCCTGATCCAGCCAGCTCTTATGTTCTTAGTGGGTACTGCAGTCGGGGTGTGTGGGGGGCCACTGCTGTAGCAATACGTCACGTGTGCTTAGTTTCAGGTCATTCTTGCCCTGATGATTCAAGTGGGCTTTCGTTTTTTTACTGGCTTATCCCTTTTTTAAAATAAATAAATAAATAATATTTATTAATTTCCAACAATTTAAACACAACACTACAAAAAAACAAAGAAAAACAATACAACAATACAATACCGTACAAAAAACACTACACAACACTAACACAAACAATTAACAAAACAAAACAAAAACAATTCAAAACACAATCCAGTTTCAATATCTTATCTTTCATTCACATGTTTCCATGACCTCCTCACACCTCCCTTTTTGTCTTCCACTTCTATTAATTGTTTCAGCAATTCCTCTCCATCTTCCTCTATTTTCTATCCTATAATTATCTTAACACATTCTAACCTTATTTTTCCCTTTAATACCCTATTAATCTATCTATACCTAATTCCTTATAACATTTCTACTAAAGCCATATAACTTCATTCCAGCATTTTTCTAACATTCATTAATTTTACAGTATTTTTGTAAGGAGTCTTTAATCTTTTTCCAATCTTCTTCCACCGATTCTTCTCCCTGGTCTCGGATTCTGCCAGTCATTTCCGCCAATTCCATGTAGTCCATCAACTTCATCTGCCATTCTTCCTGTGTGGGTAAATCTTGTGTCTTCCAATACTTCGCGATAAGTATTCTTGCTGCTGTTGTTGCATACATAAAAAAAGTTCTATCTTTCTTTAACACCAATTGGCCGACCATGCCCAGGAGAAAGGCCTCTGGTTTCTTCAAAAAAGTATATTTAAATATCTTTTTCATTTCATTATAAATCATCTCCCAGAAGGTCTTAATCCTTGGGCATGTCCACCAAAGGTGGAAAAATGTACCTTCAGTCTCATTACATTTCCAACATTTATTGTCAGGCAAATGGTATATTTTTGCAAGCTTGACTGGTGTCATGTACCACCTATAAATCATTTTCATTAAGTTTTCTCTTAGGGCATTACATGCCGTGAATTTCATACCCGTGGTCCATAACTGTTCCCAGTCAGCCATCATTATGTTATGCCCAACATCTTGTGCCCATTTAATCATGGCTGATTTCACTGTTTCATCTTGTGTATTCCATTTCAACAGCAAGTTATACATTCTTGACAAATTCTTAATTTTTGGATCCAACAATTCTGTTTCCAATTTTGATTTTTCCACCTGGAAACCAACTTTTTTGTCCAAATTGTAAGCCTCCATTATTTGGTAATAATGGAGCCAATCTCTCACTTTGTTTTTCAATTTTTCAAAGCTCTGCAATTTTATTCTATCACCGTCATGCTCCAAAATTTCCCAATATTTCGGCCTTTACTGGCTTATCCCTTTGCACAAACAGACATGCACTGTTGAAAAAACACATTTTGTCTACTTCTCTGTGGGAAGGGGGAAGTAACTTTCTGACTGATGCAAAGTCCAGCCAAGTGACACTGTCCACAGCCATCCTCCCAGAAAAGGGAGAGACCTCATGACTGACACAAAGGATAGGCAGTCAGCTGTGTGCAAAGCTGGAAAAACCGGCTCCCTCTGAGCCCTGTATGGGCAAGGAAATGTTGGGTGTGTTTTCACGCCAAGATTGCTGGCATCTGGATTCACGTTTATGTAAGTGCCTCTTGTCTGAGCCTTTCTCCCATCTGCAACAAGGGAGATCATAATATTAGCCTACCTTAGAAGGCTGTTGTAAAATAATTATAGAGACAAATGCCTGTGAAAATGCTATAGTGTGATAAATGCTAAAAGGCAGTAGCAGGAGCCAATGATGGAAGTTGCCTTAGATCAAGTCAGACTATTTGTTCATCTGGATTCTTGTTGAGTATTCTCTATGGTTCTCCAGGGACTCAGACAGAGACGCGCCTTCTCCATCACTAGCTGGATGGGCTGGAAATGCCAGAGACTTTTCCTGGGACCTCCTGCATGCAACATATGTGCTCTGCCAGTGAGCTGTGATCTCTAGTTTTGTCCCTAGTTGTCAGTATTCTTCATCATGAACCCCTGCAGCAATACTGATCTGTCATATACACACACACACACACACACACACACACACACACACACACACTGCTGTGTCCTTGCTCACTCTACTCACCAATCCCCCACCATTCTCCCCACATTAACCCTCTAGAACTTCCCCTCCCCACCCCATGCAACTACTAAGTGCCCCTTTCATTTTCCCCACACCATTTCCAAGGTTGTGATGTGACACTGCAAATCCTCCAACGGGAGCTGCATGTGATGAGAGCATCACACTTTTATGTCTATAGGCAGATACCTATATATTGAAATGCTGCTCTCAGATATGAGGGTGGTAGGACCGCTTGTGTTCCTGGAGCCTAGAGCTCTGCCTTCCTGAGCAGCCAAGCAGCAGGAATGCTTTGCTCTGCCCACATCCCACCCCACATGCTCTGCCTCTTCTCTACCCTTTGGAAACTGGCCTGACTAAGATTGTTTCTATTTCAAGAAACTGTAAAATGACCAGGACACATTCTGTTTACTGCCTGAGGAGAAATGGGAAGGCGCCGTTCTCTCACTGCTACTGCAGTCCTGCTTACTGGAGTCACACAGCTTCGGCTTCCAGTGAGATCTCGTCAGAACACAGAAGCCACCACTTCTTGCTTCTCTAGTGGCAGCAGCGATGAGTGGCTCATTGCCATGGGAAAAGTAAGGTGAAGCTGTAGCAGCTGTAGCAGCAGCAGCAGCAGCAGCAGCAGCAGCAGCAGCAGCGGCGAAATCTCACAAGAGTTCAGTCGCCGCTGCTTCTTTCTGCTTCTCTGGCAGTGGTGTGTGTGAGTGTGTTCTGCCACGCTCGCAGGATTCTACCACCTGAGGCACCTTCAGAGGTTTCTCTGAAGGGATTCTGGGAATTGTGGTCAGACTCTTTTAGTAAAAGCATCTCACTTTCCAACCACAGAACCACAAGTCCCACAGATCCTCAGATGGATGCCACAATGAGGCTGCTTTTTATCAAGGGCACGGCAGCCAGAGCTGCCACTGATATCAGCCACGGGCTGCTGCTCTTACCCATGGCCAGAATCTGCAAAGGCAAAGCTGTATTACAACGGCTGTCACTCTGAGGTTGCTTCCCCTCTTCCCAACCCTCCCCTTTCCCTCCTGCATTGTGTCTTTCGAATGTGAGCCTGAGAGGAGGAACTACCTTAGTGCTGGCAAAGCAAAAGTTTAGGCAGCTGGCTTGCTTTGTTAACAGTAACACATCCAGATTTGGGACAGATAAAAGAAAGTATGTCTTCATATTATGCATAGTTACAGATAGGTAGCTGTGTTGGTCTGCCATAGTCAAAATAAAATAAAATAATTCCTTCCAGTAGCACCTTAAAGACCAACTAAGTTAGTTCTTGGTATGAGCTTTCGTGTGCATGCACACTTCTTCAGATACACTGAAACAGAAGGGTCTGGCAACTTCTGTTTCAGTGTATCTGAAGAAGTGTGCATGCACACGAAAGCTCATACCAAGAACTAACTTAGTTGGTCTTTAAGGTGCTACTGGAAGGAATTATATTATGCATAGTTAAGCTGTGGAACTCCCTCCCACCATCCTAGGTGGCATTAAAAGAGGATGAGACAAATTCATGGAGGAGAAGGCTATCGGGGCTACTAGCCAGGACAGGTCTTCTCTGCCTTCATGCTCCTGAATCCCAGTTGCTGGAAACCAGAGGAGGGGCGAGTTGCTCTTGTGCTCGTCTCCTGCTTGTGGGCCTCCCATTTGGGCATCTGGTTGGCCAAGGTGAGAACAGGATGCTGGGCTAGATGGACTGGTAGTGAGAATGCCGTTCATATTTTATCTGTGCAAACCTACCAAGATGCTTGAGGAAAGGGCTTAGCTACCCACTGTTTGCATGAATCTTATTTGAAATGGGTTTTTAAAAAGCCATTTACAAGCAAAGGGCAGATGTTCTCCATTCTATTGAGCCTGAGTCACGCATTCATTTTGCCTGGGGTTTAGCAGGAGTCAGTGAATGACGTAGTGTCATGCTGAAAAGATTAAACAGCACCAGCATCTGTGACAGTAGCAGGCTTGACTTCAAAGGATCTTTCCCTATATAAGGGCTAGATAAGTGTCTGGATCATCTAAGAATGGGGTGCTAACCTGGATGGACCACTGTCTGTTGCTCTTCTGGCAATAAATCTCTGCTTGGATTTGGACCACATTAGATTCTGAGGAACTTCACATAAGAACGTGCCTCTTTCCACATCAAAAAGGGTTCCAGCCTAGAACCTTTTTATTTAAAAAATGTGGCAATAACTCCCATTCCCACTCCCAACTCTTCTAAATAGTTTTCTTTGGGCAGGGGCCTTGTTTTTTCGTGGAGTGGCTTCCAACCGTATCAGCCCACCCCTGTACCTGTGTGGTTCAGATACACCTCTAATGTCCTCTGGGAGAACAAAGTCTCCCTCTCGGTTCTGTGCTAAATGACTTGCCTTAGAGAGTGATTGCGAGGGATTGTAAAATCCAGTCAAGGTGCTGTTGTACAGAAGGCTCCCCAGGAAGTATTAATTCTTCCGTGCCCTTTACAGCATTCAATAAAACTACATTGAGGCTATATTTAGACAGGACAGATGCCCTGGGAGGGGCTTTTAGATTCACAGGGCACAGTACAAGGGAGAGGAAGACAGCCCTTTAAAAGGGGAGAGCTATAAAATTACAAAGTGAAGCTCCATGAAGAAACTAAAGATTTATTTCTCTGAAAGCAATCAGGGTGGAAAACGTTTGTTTTTTAAAGCACAAAACACAATTTAACATTTGTAGAAAGAGGCACTTGAACCTTCCAGTGCACACTTTCCAATTTACAATGGATCAGGTGTTGCAGAACTTCCTGCCCATGTATTTGGATGGCATGCATATTTATGGTATGACAAGGTTAAAGCGCATAAAGCTTTTAAAAATCATATTGTTAGGAAAGCATTATATAAGGTTTGGACTAGATATAAAGACTTGTTGGAAAATAGAACCCCAAAGTGGTTGTCGCCAATGGAGGCAAAAGCTGTGAAAAAGCTTAATATGGAGGCCAAATGGCCAAAATATTGGGAAATTTTGGAACAGGAGGGAGATAAACTGAAATTACAGAGTTTCGAGAAATTGAAGGTTAAAGTACGAGATTGGCTCCATTATTATCAAATAATGGAGGTTTACAAACAGGACAGGAAAATTGGCTTCCAGGTGGAGAAATCAAAATTAGAAACAGAACTGTTAGAACCCAATACTAAGAATTTGTCAAGAATGTACAACTTACTGCTGAAATGGAATACACAAGATGAAACAGTGAAATCAGTGGGCACAAGACATTGGTTATAACATTATGTTTGCTGACTGGGAACAGTTGTGGACCACCGGTATAAAATTTACGGCATGTAATGCCTTAAGAGAGAATATTATGAAAATGATTTACAGGTGGTACATGACCCCAGTCAAGCTTGCAAAAATCTACCATTTGCCTGATAATAATTGTTGGAAATGTAAAGAAACTGAAGGTACTTTTTTTCACCTTTGGTGGACGTGCCCGAAGATTAAGGCCTTCTGGGAAATGATATATAATGAAATGAAAAAGATACTTAAATGTACTTTCCCTAAGAAACCAGAAGCCTTTCTCTTGGGCATTGTCGGCCAATTGGTGTCAAAGAAAGATAGAACATTTTTCATGTACGCTACAACGGCAGCAAGAATACTCATCGCAAAGTATTGGAAGACACAAGACTTACCCACTCTGGAAGAATGGCAGATGAAGGTGATAGAGTATATGGCTTTGGCTGAGATGACTGGCAGAATCCGAGACCAGAGGAAAGAGACGGCAGAAGAAGATTGGAAGAAATTTAAAATTTATCTTAAGAAATTTTGTAAAATTAATGAGTGCTAAAATGTTGTGGTTATAGAAAGTAAGTGGATTACAGCTGTAAAGATTAAGTAGAGGAAAAGAAAAGGAAACAACTAGATAAAATTAAGAGGGAGGATTTGCTGAAATAAATTTTGAAATTGGAATGCAGAGAAAGGGGAGGTATGAGGAGGTCGGTGAAATAAGTTTTAAGAAAAAAGGATTTGAAATTATACATGTTTGTTTTTGTGTTTGTATGTTTGTATTGTGTATTGTGTGTATTTATATAAATTGTGAAAATTCAATAAAAATTTTATAAAAAAAAGAACTTCCTGCCCATGGCCCAAAATTGGTTCACAAGGCCATTTTGTCCAAATCAATGGAAAGTGGCAGCAGTAACGGCCGTGGCCTATAAGGCCTTGCGGCAGTGATAGAGTGTGCTGGCAGTAGCGGCGGTGGATTGTGAGGACTTGCAGAAGTAGTTGCCAGGACATTGTCCTGTTTGCCTCTGCGTAGTTCCTTCCTTATTTCATGATATATATCATATCATGATATATCACAATATTTCGCTGATGATATATCGCGATATTGAAAACCAGTTATCGCCCAGCCCTACTTTAGAGGTTGAGCGTGCGTGTCGTCCTGGAGGCAGAAGAGTCACTGTCACCCTCCTATGTAAAAGAGGTCCTGGATTTCCTAATTTTAAAATGCTGCTTCTTGCCAGCTGCACTTTCCATAGGCACTTGTCTTACTAATAAGCTCTGAGACATTTGCTTTCCAATTAATCAGCACCAGTTATATAAGGTAATTCTATGAAAGTTTATTCTGAAACAAGCTCCATTGAGTTCAATGGGGCTTACTCCCATGCAGCTGTGTACAGAACCACAGCCTTAATCAACTAATTAACTGGTTAAACATTGTGGCCCTAGGATATAGTGAAACCACACTCGAGCTCCACCTTCCATGGTATTTTTAACATCTTAAATTGCTGCTAACTTCTTGTTCCCTAATTAAATGCATCCATCTTTGTAGATTATTTCCATAGATCAAAACCCCATAACTGGCCATCAAAATTGGGTAATCATTTCAAAGTACTGCAGCTGCTGATTTAGCTGGGCTGGTTTCATCCTCTTCACCCCCCCTCAAAAAAAAACACCCTAACACATTTTATTTATTTATTTCATTTCTACCCCAGCTCTTCCTCCAAGGAGCTCAAAGTGATGCATGTGGTTGCCCCCTCCTTGTTTAACACCCCACAACCAGCCCTGAGAGGCAGGCTAGGCTGAGAGGCAGTGACTGGTCCAGGGTGACATCCAGTGAGCTTCACGGCTGAGTGGGGGATTTGAACCCCAGTTTCCCAGGACCTGGCCCAACACTCTAACCACTAGCTCTCTTGCCCAAGAGTGGTAGGATGTTACACAGATGAGCAGAGCAGGTTTACGCTCAGAATTTCAATGTCTTGCGGCTACACCACCTGTACCTATTCAGCTTTGCAGGGAAGGAAGAAAACACAGTGACTGGCCACAGTGGCTGGCACCCAGCTGGACTCACGGGGCAGAAGGCAGGGAGCCGAAACAGTAATTAGAGCCAGTCAGTGCCAAGAGGAGAGGCAGAGCCAACTAGTTTTGTCCCCATCTCCCCCTCCCTGCTGACTTTCCAAGGGCAACCCCAGGAGCAGGAGGAAGCGGACAACCTTGGCCAGTGCCACCCCTAGGCTGGTTGAGGCAAGAAGGCAGGCAGATAGGTGGGGGCTGGATGAGGGCGATGCTGCAATGGACCAGCCACCACGGCCAGCAATGCTTTAGATCAGATTCTTTGTTTTAAAATTAATAGCACATAGTTAGAATTATGGATCTCGCTCCCACAAGAGGTAATGTGGCCACCAACCACAAAGATGACTTTAAAAGAGAATTGGCTCCCTCCTCCAAGAATTTGTCTATCGATGGCTGCTAGCCATGATGGCTGTGACTTCACAGTCGCAGGCAGAAATGCTTCTGAATATCAGTCGCTGGAAACTGCAAGTGTGCTCCTGTGCTCGAATCCTGCTTGTGGGTTCTCCACGGGGCTCTGGGTGGCCTGATCCAGCACGCTCCCTTCATGTTCATAATATTGCATGGTGTTATTGGGGGTTCAGTGTGATAAAGCACTTTGTGAAGCATGTTATTTAAGAAGCAATTTCATAATATTTTAAATGGATATATACACACAAATAAGAAACAACGTAAAAACAGCAGGTGTGTCCCTGGCATTACTTGAATCTATGCCATGGTCTCCCAGTCAGGGACTACACTGTCTACAAACACTGCATGTGGAGGCAGCCAATGACGTTGCCATGATCAACTTCATGAGCCACCAGCTGCAGATCTACTGTAAAGAGCCACTGTTATTGCTGGCATGCTGCTGGTATGATAGAGATTAGAGGGTGGCAAAACTAGGCTGTGCCCACTCTCTGCCCTGTGGGTGCAACTTGCCAGCATAAATCGACATTGGGGGAGTTTAGCACCAGCATGGGGCAGGGTGTCCAGTAGTGTAGATGGAGTTATTTTGGTAGACTGACACACGGCTTCTTAATGCTACTCAGCTAGTACAGTAGATCTTCAGTTTCCTCCTTCATTTCATTGGAGGAGAGACCACAGGCAATGCAGTACAATCACTTCCGGACAACTTGTTTGTTCAGCATTCACCCTGACTTGATTGTACAAAGAATGCAGGGTGGGAGGTTCTACAATGTTGTGAGTCTAAAGAGCATTGATTCTGATTTGTTAGTTTAGAAGCTAAGGTGGCATACATACTTCTCCGCCACAATAACCCTACGGGGGCAGGTTAGGCTGAGAGCCAGCGACTGGCCCAGGCAGTCACACCCAGTGGGCTAAGTGGGGGATTTGAACCCTGGTCTCCCAGGTACTAGTCCAGCATGCTAACCACTACACCGTACTGGTTCTCAATTATACAACTGTGACTATACAGTGAGGTTATATGACGTTAGTTCAAGCAATCATCATTTCAGATATTCAATGCATCTTCCCCTTCACGGTCCTTATTGCAAACTGTCTGGGGTGGTGGGGTGGAGGGTTTTTTTGGATATAGGTTTTGTTGCACAAGGCGGCCAAATATGCTATTGTTGTTGCTATTATTAAAATTTGTATACCACCCTTCATCTGTAGATCTCAGGGTGGTTTGCAACATAAAAATGCAACATAAAAAAATACAAAATACATGATAAAAATAAAAATTACACAACCTGCATTTGACAGCAGGTGAATGAACCCACCCTGGAATGTACTGGTGGTGTGGAAGTCTTCTATGTCTCTGACTGAATTTGCCAGGTATGTGGTTCAATCCCACTTGCAAAATAACTGACAGCCTGATTGACAGCTCTGTTTGAGTGGATTGCTTGCCCATCCTGTAGAAGAGGAGTGGGAAATTTGTGCGGGTCTCCAAATACTATGCTTGATTGCATGCAAGCTCTTCTGGGCTTGAAGGACAGGGCACAAATGTCCTGACCACCAGCCATGCTGTTGGAGTCCACAGGTTCCCCATCTTTGCCAAAGAACGGGACAGCACCATAAAGCTTTCTATTGGGAAGTCTTTTCTCAAAGGGCACCAAAAGCACTTTTAGCTTTCCTTACATAAGCCATTTTTAATGGAGAATCATCACGACCCTCAGGGTGCATACTGGAATTTAAAATGGCTTTCTGTCCCGATAAGAACTCTTTCGCTCCTCCACCCTTTGGGCTCTGCAGGGGAGTACTGTGAGCTTCGCGTCACCTTCAGAGTTCTGCCCGCGCCTGCCGGCAGCCAACTCCGAAGCAGCGCGTCTAGCCCCGGGGCCGCACTCCGCACGCGCTCAGGAACCCGACGCCGCCGCGCGTCTCCGGCAGGCGGCGATCCTTGCGCCAGCCCCTCCCGGCTCAGGCGAGCGTCGTGCGGTTCTGCACGCTCGCCAGCCCCCGGCGGAGTGACGACGCCGGCGAAGGCGGGGCAGCGCAGGGCAGGGCGGCGCGTCGAGTCCTCAGCTCAACCTGGGAGCCGGAGCGCCATGTGCGCGGCGGGTCGGGGCGGGATGCGGTGCCTGGAGGGGCGCAGACTCTCTGCAGAACGTGGGGGCGCAGCTAGTTTCCGATGTTGCACTTGCAGGACAATAAAGAGCCCCAATCCCCAAACTGGCCTCTCTTTAGGGCTCCTTTTGCTCAGCCGCCCCACGCAAGATGCCCAGAGCGAGAAAGCGCCCTCGTGGCCAGGGAGGTGCAAAGGGAAGGGCCCGGTGGCGCATTGGGCCCATTCGGATACCCGAGGCTATGCCCAAGCGGGCGCTTGTGTTGTTTTCAGAGCCTGGGCACGGATCCTGGGACTTGGGTCGGAGTAGAAGCGCCTCGCGTGGGGGGACAAACAGAGCCGCAACCTCCCGGGCGCGTTTTTCCTTGGGGAGCCTCGGCTGTGGGAGGGGCGGGGCGGGCACTGCACTCTGCACTCGCTCAGGAGCCTGCTGCCGCCTGGGTGGGCCGCTGAGCTTTCCGAGCAGCCGCCTTCCTCCTCCTCCTCCTCCTCCTCCTCCTGCTTCGAGCTGAGGCTCTACACACCCTCCGGCCGGGGCCAATGGGAGGCGCCGGGCAGGGCGCGTCACGCGGGAGCCGGCCGGGGAGGATGGCATCGCTGGCGAGCCTCAAGAAGCCACTTTGTTCCCGCGCCGGGTAGCCAGGCAGGGCCGCCTCCGCCTCCTCCTCGCCGCCCTCTCCCGGCTCCGGGGCTCCGGGCCCCCGTCTCGCCGCGCCATGATCGCCTCCCACTTGCTGGCGTACTTCTTCACCGAGCTCAACCACAGCCAAGTGCAGCGGGTGAGGGCGCGCCGGGGCCCCGGCCGGGCTGGGCGAGGGAGCGGGGCGAGCACGTGGGGGCAGCTCGGGGGCCCGCTCCGGAAACGGCGGCGCGATTATGGGGGGGGGGGCGCCGCTCTGCACGCGCTCAGAGGGACGCGCAAGGAACGTTTGCGTGCTTTTTAAGTTGGAGCTTAAAAGCGGGGAATTCCCGTCTGCGCGGGAGACGCGGAGATCTCGTGAAAGGGAACCCAGGGACCTCTCGTCTTAGGTGGGTTGGGCGGCTCTGGGCGCCCCGTTTCCCGGGACAGGGGGAAGAAGGGGCGGCGGCGGTGGCTGCCGCCAAGATCTGCCCACTGCCCGGGGAGAAATAGGATTATATTAGCTGCAGTAGGAGATGCGAGGCGCTCTTTCCGGCTTCCACGTGGAATGCAGATGGGACCCTTTCTCCCCTCCCGTTTGTGGGGGCTGGACTGTGGCCTCCCCCCCCCCCCAATACTGAAGTCTGTTTCGTTCTCCAAACTTTTCATGTATTGCAGAGGAGAGCGCCGCCCCCCTCCACGACTATCTGGAAGAGATAGGGTCCCAATCCTGCTTTTTCCTTCTCGATAGTTGCTCCCTTCAGTGGATCAGGATGGAGGGGGAAAGTCCATGCCGTGATACGATTGGAAGAAAGCCGCCCCTCCCCCCCCCCGACAGCATTTTGGGGCTACTCCTTCCCCGGCCTCTTCCAGCCTTTATGATGCCAGGAGCGGGTAGTGGTGATGGAGGGATCCCGGATGATCTCCCCCCCCCCCAGACAACAAAGGAATCTGTTTTCACTTAGAAATTACGCCCCGCCTCCTTGTGGCATCCGCTTCCGTGGACATCAGCCTCGAGGCAGTGACTTTTTTAAACCTACCTTTTTAGAAGCTTGCTTAGTTCTGAGAACTTTAGGCATTGGGAAAACTCCTTTTTTTAGCCTAGCAACTCTGTGGGAGAGACTAGTGTGTGTGGTTGGAGCCTCAGGAGCAAGATTAATTGTATTTAAATACAGATGACTTGAGTTTGCAGTAGCTTAAAATAATAACATGCCACATGAAGATTTATAGATGTGGGCATGCTTCTGCAGAGCCTATGCTGATGCAAAGCTTTTGTGTGGTATTTCTTGAGTAAACCTGGTTCTGTGAGTAAACCTGCCACTTGGTTCTGTGTTGGCTTTTCGTTTCCAATGCCCAGGCTTAATCTTGGCAAGGGCATGTGCAGAGTGGAGTGCAGCTGCCTGTAATGATGCAATATGCATCCATTTGGGGTTTTTAGGTGCCTTTAAGGTTCCATGTCAGCCGGATCATGACCTCTTGGCTATCAAATCTTGCAAATGCCTTTCTGACTCTGAGCAGCAGATGGCCACAGAAGGCAACCTCTTTCATTATAGCTTGCTAGTGGCTTCAATGTGCCAACACTCTGGGTGCCCACAGCAGCAGCGCTTGGACGTGGGTGACCTGCTGCCAGCAGGACCAGCCCAAACCCTCTGATTGTCAAGGCAGAACATCCAAATGGCCCTTTGACCAGGCAGTGTCAGGGACAGGCCGTAGAGTGACTGCTGTGCATGCAGAAGGTGCCAGGTACAATCTCTGGCATCTCCCAGTCTGAGGCCCTGAATAGTCACTGCCAATCAGTGTCAACAGTGATCTGATTGCTATTTTGCAGGGAGACATTTTCCTCAGCCTCTTCCCCATCAAGTGAGTGGGGGGACTTGTATGCAGGAGGATGTCCCGTGGGGGTTGTGCATCCTAGCTCAGATCGGCCTGCCCCCCCCACGACTCTACTTCACAGTGTCCCAGATGTGCTGCCTGCAGAAGCCACTTTGTCCTGCCTGCTGGCAAGCCTTGCTGGCTTGTGTGCAAACAGAGCTGAAGCAAAGCAGCTGTTGCCTCCCAACAGGAACTGATGCAAGTGGCACACTTCTGCTTTTGGATGGCTTACTATCTAGATCAGGGCAGTCTTAACTTTTCATACCAAGTGAGAGTACTTGGATACGAAACCCACGGCCGCACTCTGCCTTGCTGCGTGGTGGTGGTGGTGGGGAAGCAAGGCCAGAATTTGATGCCTGCATGTTGCCTTCCCAAAGCTGGGAAAACACTAACTAGGCTTTGGGAAGGTGGCCTGAGGGCTAGGAGGGGCATAAGATGTTGCTGAGGACTGCCAAAAAATGCCTCTGCTGCATGGACTACCATGATCTAGATGATCCCTCAGACACACACACACAGCCTGTCAAAGTCACACAGGGAAAGGGCTGCCTCTGCTGTGCTTTTGATCTCCGGAAAACCTTTCCTGCTCCTCTCTGCTCCATTCCCTTCATTCCAGCTGTTGGACTGTTACAGCTTTCCTCCTTCCTGTGACTCCAGAGTTGCAGAGGAAAAAAGAGCTGCTGGCATCTCCCTTTTTTCCTTGTGGCCCAGGGCTGACTTAAGTCACGAAATCTTAGTGAGAATTACAGTAGTACCTATGGTTGCGTACTTAATTTGTTCCGGAGGTCCGTTCTTAACCTGAAACTGTTCTTAACCTGAAGACCACTTTAGCTAATGGGGCCTCCCACTGCTGCCATGCCGCTGCTGCACAATTTCTGTTCTCATCCTGAAGCAAATTTCTTAACCCGAGGTACTATTTCTGGGTTAGCGGAGTCTGTAACCTGAAGCGTATGTAACCCGAGGTACCACTGTATCAGGGTTTCTGAGGAGAAAAAGATCCTTTTTGCAAAGCAAGGGGCAGGGAATGGAGCTGTTCCGAAAAGCTGTTTTGATATTTTCTTCCCTCTCCTCTAGGTTTGGGGTGTGGGAACGGCCTGCTGTGATGGGAGGGGAAGCTCCATCCCTCCACATGTGCAGAAGGTTATTTGACACCAGGCTAAAGGGGTTCCTCTGCTTCCTTTCATTATTTGCTCTAATTCTTTCTCTCCTCCCTTTTCTTGTGCAAGTCTCTAAAATGTTACGCTGGTTTTAATTTCTGTCTCTGGAGGAATGTGACTGCAAATATGCCAACACTGCATAACTCGTGTCTCCTTTTCTGACCTTGGGTTGAGAAATAACAAATGGAGATCTCATGTGATCTCTTTCTATTGCTATGAAAGTCGCTGCAGTTATGACAAAGATCACAGATAGCATCAGAGTTGGCTCCTTCTCATTACAGCGCCCTTTGCCCACCTGCTGACCTCCAGATGTTTCAGACTTCAACTTGTATCAGCACCAGGGGACACATCAACATCATGCAACCATGTTGACTGGTGGGAATTGTAGTCTGACCATGAGGTTGGGGAACCCTCGAACCTTCTGCCTTCTGCCTTGGTTGAGTGCTCATTGACTCCCTCCTCCATCCTCATCTGCCCATCCAAACCTGCAAACAGGCCCTACATGTGGATGAGGTTGATGGGAATTATAGTCCAAGAGCATTTGGAAGTCACCAGTAGGTGAAGGATGTTCTATGCAGATGAAGATGTAACAGAGGGAATGTAGCATAATTGGCATTCTTCTTTTTGATGGTTTACTTAGTTGCAACTTGGGAACAGCCTGTATGCCACAGCCTGGCCATTCCTTTGATCTTGTTAATTGCTGCTCCCTGTGAAATAATAGTTTGTCCCTCCTTGTGGAGGAGAGAAGGGTCTGAACTTTTAACTATTTTCTGTCCAAAGTGGGTCACTTTTGGAAGTGATTCTTCCACTTAAAATGGACCATGCCTGCAGCAACCAGATCTCATTTGGATAGGTGTAGTTTGGGACCCAGAAAATAAAGAGAATAAGAATTGGGGGGAGGGTTGGGGGAAGGCACCCCCTTTCTTTTTGTTCAGGACACACCCTGGCAAACCAAACTGCTTGAACCTCGGTGGTGTTGCCTACCTTCCCTGCAGCACATGGCGTGGAATAAACTTTGGGAAAGTATTGCATGCAATTTGTAGAGCCCTTAGTGCAGTCAGAGACATAGAACCCCCAAAGGGGCATCCTTTTGAGGTAGCCCCTGCATCCTTGTTGGCGCATTAGAAAAGGTTGGAGAGCACTTGATGATGTCAAGTGAGTAACTGTTCTTATGTAATGTGGGACGAAAAATCCCAGATTCTTAAAATTCTAATCCATTGGGTTAGGGATGCGGGTGGCATTGTGATCTAAACCACTGAGCCTCTTGGCCTTACTGATCAGAAGGTCGGCAGTTCGAATCCCCGCGACGGGGTGAGCTCCCGTTGCTCTGTCCCAGCTCCTTCCAGCCTAGCAGTTTGAAAGCACGCCAGTGCAAGTAGATAAATAGGTATTGCTGTGGCAGGAAGGTAAACAGTGTTTCTGTGCACTCTGCTTTCCGTCATGGTGTTCTTTTGCACCAGAAGCGGTTTAGTCATGCTGGCCACATGACCTGGAAAGCTGTCTGTGGACAAACGTCGGCTCCGTCGGCCTGAAAGTGAGATGAGTGCCGCAACCCCATAGTCGCCTTTGACTGGACTTAGCCGTCCAGGGGTCCTTTACCTTACCTTTTACCTTAATCCATTGTGTTATTCAGACTTGACCTAGAAGCATCTTGGAAGTACCAGAAATGGGTGAGGCTATTCTAGAGGGACCTGATTGACCAACTGCAGTTTTATTGTGGTTGGTGGAAACCAGCAATGTGCTGCTTCCAAAGAAAGAGGTGGGCAGGTAAAAATCTCCAGAGGGTTCCAAAGCTGTAAACACAAATCTCAGCTCAGTTGGTGGAACATGAGACTCTTAATCCCCGGGTCATGAGTTCGAGCCCCAGGTTGGGTGAAAATGCCCTTCATTGCAGGGGGTTGGGCTAGATAACCCTTGTGGCCTCTTCCAATTCTACGATTCTATGATTCTGTTTTCCAGCTTTCCCCAGGGCCTTTCCAGTTCAGAATCCCAGTTCCTCATGAACTGCCCTTGGGATGTGCCTGTTGAAACACTGCAGTCATGTTATATAAGTCACTGACTTTTGTTGTTGAGCTATAAACTCGGTTTTTCTGTAATCAAGGGATTCTGTAATGTTTTCCCTCTTTTCTTAATTAATATTTGCCAGCGTTTAGGAAAAGGAACTTCCCCAGCCCTTACTTATGAATGTGACTCATGGAAATTTATGCTCTTGCAGAAGTTGCACTGTAAACTGATGCAATTTGAGGTGGAGGAGATGCAAAGGAAAGACAGTGAGACAGCTCTTTTGGCTTATAATTTCTAGCAATTCAGGGTATCCATTTGTGTTTACATTGCTGGGATATTCCCAAAGAGGGCACCTGCATTGGCATACCTAGATCACTCTCAAAGTTGAGTTTCGTTGCCAAGAAGTTTAGCATCATTGAGCAGAGTCTGCGAAAAGGGCCTGTGAATGAAGTCATCTATCCACAGAATATTCTATAATTGGAATAATTATTCTATAATTATAATTAATTATTCTATAATTATAATTATTCTATAATTAGAAGCACACCTACTGGTGAGTAAACCCCTGAACTTTGTGAGAATTTGAGGGTAAATGTGCATAGGGATGTGCAGTGAAGCAGCAATCGTATGCAGACTTAGCTTTGGAGCAAGCCCAATTGAACTCAGTGATATTTACCTCTGAGTAAACGTGCATAGAGGTGGACTATAATAGATCCTTGCTGTGCCTCAATCTTTGCCTGTTCTCTCTAAAGCTAGTGATTTTGGTTGAGGGAATCAAGCAAGCCAGCAAGTTGAGACAGGATCGGAATCCAAGTCTTTCAAAATCTAAACCCTTCCTGGCAGAACCCAACCAAAACCTACAAAGATGCTGACTAAGATGATGTTTGTGGGTCTATAGCAGGTTGATTAGTTTGTCAGGGTAGTTCTTAAGTTCAAATCTGCTACAGTGGCACCTCGGGTTAAGTACTTAATTCATTCCGGAGGTCCGTTCTTAACCTGAAACTGTTCTTAACCTGAAGCACCACTTTAGCTAATGGGGCCTCCTGCTGCTGCCACGCCGCCGGAGCACGATTTCTGTTCTCATCCTGAAGCAAAGTTCTTAACCTGAAGCACTATTTCTGGGTTAGCGGAGTCTGTAACCTGAAGCGTATGTAACCTGAAGCGTATGTAACCTGAGGTACCACTGTACTTAACTTGATAAGTCTATCTACGTTTGGTAAAGAAGCACATAAACTATTTTTGGAAAACCAAAGAATTTTAATTTTACCTTCTGGAAATATTAGGTAATGCTAAACAACAACAACAACTGCATGTAATTGGCAATCATTTTTAATGATTTCTATGCAATTTTACACACTTTCCACTTACCAAGCAAAACTAGACTATATTAATTGAACCAAAATATCTTTTGAATTCCCAAGTCATGTTACAACTTTTTAGCACCCCTCATTTCTGGAAGCTGAAAAATTCCACATGCCCTATTCATGCAGGGCTGTCTCCTGGGCCGACCTGGAGATGATGGGGACCTGAATGCAGAGCAGATGCTCTGCTGCTAAGCTACAGCCCTTCCCCTTTCATTATTGGCAGTGGCTGCCCTCCCTGCCGAAGGTGTGTCTGAATGCCATGAGGCTGCAGCAGGAGGGCCCAGGCTTCTGCTTGGTAATTGGTTGCTAACTCTCTGTCCCAGCTAAGAGTTCAGACACAGGCTGTGGTGCTAACTGAGTGGAGATGAACCAGGGGAGGGAGGAACCCGACAAGCGGGAAAGTGACTCATGTTCTGCTGTGAAAGGGCTTTGGGTAACTGTTATGCTTCATTCATGAAGCCACAAGCAGGCCCAGTTTCTTCAGCCCTTGCTGCAGTAGGAAGTGATCTAAAGGCCCGTGGCTCCCCCTCCAAGGCTCCCTGTGCTTCTTGGGATTGATCCTAAATCTTAGCTTGCTCACCTATGCTTAACGTGTGGGCCGTGGTGGGGCAACCACCAGGAAAGTACCGTAACTGTCAGAGCTCCTCTTTAGCATTTTAAGGATAGTGCGAAACATTAATATGCCAGGATATATTGGTTGTTTGGGGCCAATTTATCTTTCAGAGGGTGCAGAGGATTATTATTATTATTATTATTATTATTATTATAGGCTCCAGAGAGCTCAAATTAACCTGAAGCCGAAGAGCTGTGTGGCTCTCCAAGCAACAGCAGTTTTCCGATGGGGTTTTAGCTGTGACTACAACTGTGCCAGCCCCACTTTTACCGGCTTACAATGTCGAATGTTGATTGGGCTGCAGTCAGCTTTCAGCCATCAGGGGAACTTGTGTTGGGACACATGGCTCTGGGATCCAGTTGTTCTCAGGGTGTGGGTGTGCAATGTGTTTCTCCACATGGTTTCCCTTATTGCTGCCCACTGACTTCAGCAGGACAGTGGGTTGGTGGCTGCATCCGAAGGACCGGGCGAGTGATGCATGGCTTGTTTTGCCGTCTTTCTCCATACTTATCCCATGAGCATTTCTGCGGCATTTCCAAATGGGTATTCTTACATAAGGGCTTTGGGAGGTTGCTCCGCAAACCTGGGATGCATTTGAGAGGCAGCAGCACAAAGTTAACAAGCACACTATTGTTCATCTTTGCCGTTTAATAGCAGAGCAGAGCCACAAGCACCACATGTGATTCCTGTGTTTTTAATTTGGCAATGTTTCCTTGATTTTGCGCAGAACAGCAGAAGGCCAGATTTACAAGAAGAAGATGACGACACACTTCTTCCCCCTTGAGTTGGCACTGTGGAAATACTCTATAACTCCTAGCATGGGACAGGCTGGTTGCCTGGAAAGATATGTGAAGTGGGAGGAGGCAAGACTTACAGGAAGCAGCCTGTCTTCCAATAGGTGTACAACCCCTTCATACTCAAACCGGCAGAGGATTGTGAAAGCCACGCCCAAAGTTCCTGTTCTGTGTCATTTTTGCTCCTACATGGGTAGAGAAATGTGGTTTGTTCTGCAAGCACGTCTTGCCCTGCCCCTCGGTTGTTTGCGTCATCACTGAGATGGGGTGGCAGCGGCTGTGCTGGCTCACTTGCCTGCGTAACACAAGGAGGCATTTGGAATTTTTGCATTGTATTGCGTAGAGAAAGTTTTTCTCCCTCTCATAACAGTAGCATCTGACTAGCCCCTCCAGCTTTCTTAGGTAGTTAAGCAGAAGAATTCGTTTATTGCATTTATAGCCCTCCTTTTTCTCCAAGGAGTACATGGTTCACCCCCTCCACATTTAATCCCTACAACAACCCAGTGAGGTAGATTAAGAGGCTGTGACTGGCCCAGGGTCAATCAGTGAGCTTCATGACTGAGTGGGGATTTGAACATAGGCGCCGACTCCATGGGGCTTGAGGGGGCCCGAGCCCCCTCAAAAATTCGTTTGGGGGGGGCTCAGCCCCCCCAATAATTTCGAGCGCCCCTCCAGCAGAGCGCCGCCGCCGCGCTGGCTCTGCCTGTCGACGCTTGGCGCGTCCGCGGCTTTTATAGGGCACCGGCGCGGCGGGGGGCGCCGGGCCGAGGGCGGGGGGCGGCCGGCCTGTCTCCTTGGCAACCCCATTGAGCAGCGCCGGCTCCCCCGGGAGGGCCATCCCCCCGCGCCGCCGATCGCCAACACCGCCGACGCTGTGGCTGCCCGAGCCTGAGCCCGAGCCCTACCCGAAGCCCGAGCCCGAGCCCGAGCCCGTCAGTCAGTCAGTCAGGAAGGAAGGAAGGAGAAATGGGGAGGGAGACGAGGGAGGAAAATTGCGCGCAGGGTGAAGAAAGGAGAAGGGCGAACGAGACGAGCTTCCAACCCACAAAAGGGCTGGAAGACTGGGAGGATGAAGGATCGGGAAAGAAAGCGACGCCTTCCCCGCCCGCGACGTCGCCCGCTTGTCATTGGCAGCGCAGCGGGCGCCCAGAGGGGCTGGGCACCGGCGCAGGGCCGCTCCGCAGCCGCGGAGGACAGCTGCGCGGCTAGCAAGGTGCGCCGCGTAGAGCGCGGCCCTTGTGTGGCCCGGTGGCCAGGCAAGCTCGGGCGGGGACCCCCATGCGAATCGAAGACGGGAGAAGAGGGCAGAGCAAAGGGGGTCCCTTCCCCAACCTCCGGCTCTGAGACTTCCCTGCGCCCCAGAAAAGCGAAAGGATTTTCTCTCTCTCTTTTTTTTATAAATATTTTATTAAGTTTTCAAATACAAAGTTAGAAACATACACTGAAGAAAAAAGTAAAAGAACAAGAAAAAGAAAAAAAGAAAAAGAAGAAAAGAAAACCAACCATTCAACACATTTTTTATATAACTAACTGGACTTCCTCGCATCTCCCTTACCCTGCATTCTTTATAATAAAGATATCAGCAAATTATTACCTTGTTTCGTACCTTATTTTGTACTTTTCAAATACTATACCTCTAAATTTAACATACTTTTCATCAGTTACTTATATCTTAAATTAAACATAGTATTACCTTAGATTTTGACCTTTTCTTAAAATATAATTTCCTGTTTCCCAAATCTAATTGCTGAAGCTATAGTTTCCGAATCGTGTAAATTTTTAACATTCATACAACTTATATTGTTTTTGTAAATAGTCCTTAAATTTTTTCCAGTCCTCTTCCGTTGTTTCTTCTCCCAAATCTCGGATTCTGCCAGTCATTTCAGCCAGTTCCATGCAGTCCATCATTTGCGTCTGCCACTCTTCCAGTGTGGGCAAATCTTGTGTCTTCCAATATTTTGCGATAAGTATTCTTGCTGCTGTAGTTGCGTACATAAGGAAAGTTCTATCCTTCTTTAACACTTTCTGGCCGACAATGCCCAAGAGGAAGGCCTCTGGTTTCTTGGGAAAGGTATACTTAAATACCTTTTTAAACTCATTATAGATCATTTCCCAGAAGGCCTTCACTTTTGGACAAGTCCACCAGAGGTGAAAGAATGTCCCTTCAGCCTCCTTACATTTCCAACATTTATTATCAGACAGGTGATATATTTTTGCAAGCTTGACTGGGGTCATGTACCACCTATAAATCATTTTCATAATATTTTCCTTCAAGGCATTACATGCCGTGAATTTCATTCCGGTGGTCCATAACCTTTCCCAGTCCTCAAACATGATGTTATACCCAATATCCTGAGCCCATTTTATCATGGCTGATTTGACTGTCTCATCTTGAGTGATTTTCTCTTCAACCTGCCCTCCATCCTCTTGCGGAAAACTCTTTGCCTGCCCTGCCTGTATCTCATTTTTGCTTTTTAATTCCACACACGCACCCTTCGGACTTCGTGGCAATCGGGCGTGCGGGTGCGTTTCCTAAGAGAGTGAGGACCCCCGCCTCCTCCCCACCTGCTCCCTCGCCAGCCAGCCAGCCAGCCAGCCGCGCGCCCTAGCCGGAGAGCCCCGGCCGTCCCCGGCGCGCAATCGGCTGGATCTCCCTTCAGCAGGCCGTGCTCACAACTCGGCCCAGGGACCCCCCAGCAGCAGATCTCCGGCCCAGCTGAAGAATCCGGCAACAAGCCCCCTCCTCCCCAATCGCTCCCCCAAAATACGCTCCAAAACCCGCCAGATAGGCCGCCGGCCGCCAAGTCTCGTGGCGCCCTGAGCCAGGGTCTCTCCCCAACACCGCCACCTCGAACTGCGTTCTCCCGGCTACCCAAGCGAACCAGCGGCAGGACCCCGGTATGGGCCCCCCCAATATTTTTTATAAGTCGGCGCCCCTGGATTTGAACCCTGATCTCCCAGGTCCTAGTCTGACACTCTAACCACTACTCCACACTGGCTTCCTGGAGTACCTCTGCTATGGGGCAGCTATATGAATTAAGTAAATAAATAAATATCGGGAAAGCAAAATGTAACTCAGAGAAGGATCTGAAATATTTTCCTTGAAGCTTGAATTTGTTTTATTCTGGATTGCTTTGTTGGTGTTTCAGTGTGTTGTAAACCACTTTGAGATTCTTTCTTGAAAACATAAAGCAGTATAGAAACGAAATGAATAATAACAACAATAATAAATCTCACTGGGGGGAAAGGGTGCCTTGAGATTCCTTTGTGGCAACCTAGGTTTAAGGTGCTATTTGGCAACTAGATTATATATCTGAGAACACTGCTTATGTTCTTATGGAGGCCTCAGGTGCTGGTGGGCTGCTCTTCCAGCTCACACCAGTGTGACGCCCTCTCGTTGCTTCCACTTGTGGCCGAGAAGGTTCTCTAAGAGGCAGCAATTGCACAGGCTGCACCTGTTGGTATTCCTTCCCTGGGAGAGGGAGACTTTCCGCTCCCTGGGTGTCAGTTGACCATTCATGTCTCCCTTTTCCTTCTGCACAGGGCAGCTTTTTCTAAGCCTGGCCTTGTGTTTGCTTAACCTGGCAGGCACCGGGGTTTTTCTGCGTTCAATAATTTCCTCCTTGGAAGTTGCCCAGACTAAGCCGCAGCAAGGACAGAGTTTCCCCTTTCATTGACATATATTGTGTCTCTGTGGAGTTGCAGCATATGGAATTTGAGATCCAGATGACCTCACCCTCTAGCTTAGCTTTGAGCTCTTTCAGCGGTGGGGATCTTTTCTGTAAAACTAAACATTGCTACCTCGTGTTATGAGGGAGGAATTCAGAAGCCGAGGCCTGGGCAAGATCTGGCATTCCTTGACCTGCCTTTCCAGTGAGTCCTGCTTCCTGGACTCTTGCTTCGTAGCCCTCCAACTTCCATGCTCTTGCCCTCATCTTCTGCCCTGACTCGTGATCCCCAATGGCTCTCTTTTGTGGAAACCCGGATCTGTGAGGCAGAATGCACGGTGCAATTATTAAGCAAATATTTGCACGGCTGTTTAATGACTAGCCCTGATATGAAATCAGACAAGCAAGCTGGATCAGTTCCTCTGTGAACAACATGCACTGGTGCAGTCATTAATTTCCATGAATCTATACTGAATAGAGCCTAGCTGTATGCAACAAAGGCAATCTGCACCTGCCTTCTGCAACCTGGCGCCCTCCAGATACTTCGAACTACAACTCCCATCCGCCCCAGTGCTATATGGCCCTGCTAACTTGTAGTGGCTTTCTGGGGTTTCAGGCCCTAGGACAGGGGTAGGCAACCTGGTGCCCTCCGGATGCTGTTTGTTACTTCCCATCATCCTTGAGCACTGGCCATGCTAGATGAGGTTGGACCCGGGGCCTTCTACATTGAAGCAGGTGTTCTGCCCCTGAGCTACAGCCCTTCCTCTCATACTTCTGTTCCTTTGCCCACTTCTGTTCCCCACTCAGCCTCTGCCAAGCTGACGGGCCAGACAAGATTTGGCCAGTTGTCCACATTGCCCAATACCTTTTGTAAGAACAGTTTGCTTTTCAATGTTTTGTTGTTAGAACAGGAAAAATTCTCAGTACTCAATAGGCTTGATACTTTTGCTAATTGTGGAGACAAAAGGATCAACACACGTCCCTAATGCTGAGACTTCAGATGGTGCAGATAGGCATGGTTTTATTCTGAGGGCTCACTTTAAAAACACAAGCCTGTCTAGTGCTGTTGCAGTGTGCAACCACTTGCTGTTTCTGGGAAGCCAGAGCCGAGCCCCACAGCAGTTTTTGCCCCTGCTGTGCTTGTCAGCAGCTGGTCTTCAAAGACATGCTGCCTCTTCCAATAGGGGAGGCAGAATGTAGTTGTGTAAAACATTGGCCTCTTTCCTAGAGGCATAGAGATCCCATGATCAGCTTTCCAGCTTTCACTATCTTTTGACGTGGGCAGTAAAATGCATCGTGCCCTTTTCTCCTCAGGCAAGGTGGCCCCTGGCACACCCAGAGGCTCCCAAGCAGATTCCAACCAAGCAGCGGGTTCTTGCAGAGCTGATGGGCAGCTCTAGGTTTCGTCAGTCTCTGAAAGGTTCCGTCTTTATAGCGTAGCACATCAAAGGACAAGCTCATTGGAAACACAGGTCCATGTATAACAGCAGACCTGGTGCAACAAGCTTTCCTTGGATTTGGGGAAAAGGGTCAGACTTACCTTGTGGCTCTCTCACGGCATCTCTGAGGGGTCTGTGGCGGACTGAGATCACTAAAGACTCAAGGATTAGCGCTGTTGAGATGTCTCTTTCAAATGTCAAATTGACTTCGCTTTCCCCTCTCCTCCCCCAGATTGACAAATACCTCTACCACATGCGGCTTTCAGATGAAACCCTGCAGGAGATCTCAAATCGGTTCCGGAAAGACATGGAGAAGGGCCTTGGGGCGGATACCAACCCTACAGCCGCCGTGAAAATGCTGCCGACATTTGTGAGGTCTACCCCAGATGGAACAGGTAAACAGCCACCACCCAGGAAAGGGTTAAATTCCTGAGCTCTGGGACCCGTCTTGATTGACAATGCTCAGCTATGAAAGATCATAGAACCATGGCCTTGGAAAGGGCCCACAGGGTCATCTAGTCCAACCCCCTGCAATGCAATGGGAGGTGACGATTAAACAGGAGTGTGTCTTTGAGCACTTGCCAAGTGTTTTTTCTTCCCTGTAACTGAGACGGTTGGCAGACAGGCTTCTCTGCAACCACTGGCCACTTTCTAAAGAGACAAGCTTGGCCTTCATCCTCTGAAGCCTGCTGTCCACAAAGGGTGGCGTGAGCTTCCAAATAACTCTGTTCCTTTCTGGCCTCCATTGCTGGTCTCTTGGCTCTCGTCCACTTAATAGTTTCAAGTTCAAGAAAGAAAACAGTTTTTAGGGAACTAAAAGTAATTTAGGAGGTTTTTATTTATGTGTTTGTTTTATGCCCCACCTTTCCTCAAGTTCAAGGTGGCAGACATGGTTTCCCCCTCCCCATTTTTTCCTCACAACAGTCCTGCTGGGTAGGTTAGGGTAAGAGAAGGGGACTGGCCCAGGGTCAGCTGGTAAGTAGTGGAATTCCCAAATCGCGGTGTCTCCCAAGTCTTAGCCTAGCACTCTAACCACTACCCCATGTCTTCTGCCTATGTGTTTGTGTATACATGCACACATATATTATACATAGACACACTGGATTTGCTCACTGTTGCCTCTGGTCTGACAGCTTTTGCAAGTTTTTGAAACGATGGGATGGGGAAATGTGCAGAGCCTCTTCACCTAGAGGCGAGAGGGCAGTGAGCCTGCGCAGTCTGAGCAGATGTCCTACTATTCTGTGTCCCCTTCAGCCCTGCAGAAAAGCCCCCAGCCTACCCCCCCCCATGGTCTCTCGTGGACTGCACCTCTGGGATGTTAGGTCTGAATTACTCTCAGGCAACAGGGGAACAGAAAGCCTTTCAGTCAGCACCAAAGCTGGCTTCAGTCAGGGAAGTTGGATTGTTTGATGGTTAGCAGCCAAACTGACCCCCTGAAGTTCAGGAAGTCATGGGCTGGAAGCCTCCAGCTTCTCTGCCAGCTCTTTAGTGGGACGTTTCCTGTAAACATCCTTTCTTGGCTTTCTGCTGTTTCCTCAACCTGGTGTCTTCCCAATGCTTTGGGCTTCCATTCCCATCAGCCCCGGCAGTGTTGCTGTGCTTCCCAAGTCATAGGATTGTAGAGTTGGAAGGGAGCCCCAAGGTCATGTAATTGAACCCCCTGCAATGCAGGAATCACAGCTGGTCACTCCTTGTTTTCATGGCTGGGGTGGGAGAGATTTTTCACTCAATACTTCAAAGGTTTGCACATGCGCTTAGGTCCAGTAAAGAGACCATTAGGGACCTTTGCCCATCTCACAAGGACAGAGAGCAGAAATAAATACTGTTAAAGCAGGTTGAATGTGGCATGAGGCAGGGAGCTATCACTGAACTTGTTAGAATCAAAGAATTGTTGAGTTGGAAGAGACCTCGAGGACAAACCGATTTCTGGCTTATATGTATTCTTTTGTAGTAAGTTAGCTTAATCATTGTTACTGTGGACCAGATATACAGCGGACGCTTGGGTTGCGAACATGATCCGTGCGGGAAGCATGTTTACAACCCGCAGCACCGCATCTGCGCATGCGTGGTTGCGATTCAGCACTTCTGCGCATGTGCAAAGCTTGATTTAGTGCTTCTGTGCATGTGCAAGTGCCGAAACCCGGACGTAACCCATTCCAGTACTTCCGGGTTCGGTGCTGTGTGCAATCCGAAATCACGCAACCCGAAGCGTCTGTAATCCAAGGTATGAACTGTAGTAGGAGATATGTGCCAACCCCCCCCCCCCATTTTTAGCTATTATAATATTAGCAGAAGTCATAAGGTTAGACACTGCTTCATGACCATTTCCCAGAATAACATCTTTTCGATAACCAAGCAGAAACATTTCAGGTGCCAAGGGTATATGGGCTCCTAAGGTGCCGGAGATATTGGCCTGAGCTGATTTCCATAATATTTCTATTTGAGAACAATTCCAAGAGATGTGTATGTAATCTGCATTATTCAGTTCACATCTCCCACCCTAACTTAGATATTAACTTCCGTTTATAAGGCGTTGAATACCATTGATGAAGGGCTGCAAAGTAGTTTTCCTTTAGGTCTGCTGGAGTTAGAATAGATGTGGGGCAGGGGCATTTTGCAAGTGTGAGAAGGTGAGCTGAGCATCCTAAGGAAGGTGGGAGAATTACAAGGCCTGGGGCTGAAGAGCAGGCTGGGATAGTCTTGTCTTGCTGACTTGGCACCAGGATCTTGACTTGGCACTGGGCTCTTGTGTTCTTGGAAAGGGGCTGGCGGCTGGTGGTCAGAAATGTCCCCTGCATTTGACCCCTCCACATGTTTCTGCTGCTACCCTCCACCCTCAAAACAAGGCCCGGGGAGCCTGGGTTTGGGGCCAGCTGGCTTCTAAGAATTGCCTGGATGAGAACCCCGAGGAGCAGCAGCTCCCTGTCTGGCTGGAGGAGCAGGCTGCCCACATGAACTGTTGCAACACTGGAACCTCCTCTTGAGTTGGCAGAGAGACAGGCCCAGAAATGGAGAAGGGTCATCTGGAGGTGGACGAGGGCTGAGGAATGTGCTGCTTCTGCAAGGAGCTCCAGATGGTTATCTAGGCTTGCAAAGCAGGAAGGGAGAATTTCCCCTCGGGAAACCAAGCTGGGAAGTTTTTGTAAATGGGGTGGGGTGTGGGATGGTGGAACAGGCTGATGACCCAGAAAAGGGCTCACTGAGCCAGGTCTGAGCTCCACAACCTGTGTGGATCACCAAAGCTCAGCTTTGAAAGATCATAGAATTGTTGAACTGACGAGTCAGAAGGGACCGAAAGGGTCATCTAGTCCAACCCCCTGCAGCGCAATGGGAGGCAACGATAAAAAGGGAGAGTCTCTTTGAGCATGCACCAAGTGCTTTCTCGACATGTAACTCAGACTTGTCAGCTGAGACGTATCCCTCAGCTGCTTTCTAAAGAGAGGGGCCTCTGAAGCCTCCTGTCCCAAAAAGATGGAAAGGACTTCTTTCAAATAATCTTGTTCCTTTCCAGTCCCCTTCGCTGGTCTCTCGTCCAACTTGATTGCTTCATGTCGGAGACAGAAAATAGTTTCAGGGAGCTGAGTTGGGCCTTGAGTTGGCAGCAGTGGCGTAGTGTGGGGGGTGCAAGGGGGGCCGGCCGCACCGGGCGCAACATCTGGGGGGGGGCGCTCGCCGCCTCCGGAGTCGCCGAAGAGCCTCGGGCGCAGGCTGTAGCAGAGCCCCATGTCTCGCGGAACCGACGAGCTGGCAGCGGCTCTCAGCGCTCGCCGCGGTCCCCGCGCGTCAGGGCTGCGGAGGGCGCGCCAGGCAGCCCCTCCTCACAGCCCCGCCGCCGCCGCTGCTGCTGCTGCAGCTGCTGGGCCATGTTGCATTTTCCTCGCCTCTCTGCCCTCCTCCTCCTCCGGGCAAGCGGCATCGTTTGGGCGCCAGCGGCAACTTGCCTCAGATCACCTGACGCGGCAGGTTAGGGGTTAGGGGGCGCAAATTACTTGCCTTGCTCCGGTTAGGGGGCGCAAATTACTTGCCTTGCCCCGGGTGCTGGCAACCCACGCTACGCCGCTGGTTGGCAGGGGAACAGTCCCACACATGAGGAATGGTTGTTTTAAGACAGACGAGGATCAAGGAATTTGCTATTTCTGCAAGGAGTGTCAGGTGCCTATCTAGGCTTGTAAAGCAGCAAGGGAGAATTTGCCTCAGGAAACCAAACTGGGAAGTTTTTGTAAATAGGGGTTAGGGAAATATGTGTCTCTCTCTCTGCTCTCATTTGAGGGCATTTTCAGCCATATCATAGAATTGTAGAATTAGAAGGGACCCCAGGGGTCATCTAGTCCAACCCCCTGCATTGCAGGAATCTCAACTAAAGGCCATCCAACCTTTGCATAAAAACCTCCCATGAAGGAGATTACACAACCTCCCGAGGAGACTGTTCCACTGTTGAACAGCTCTTACTGTCAGAAAGTTCTTCCTGATACTTTCTTGTAACTTGAATCCATTGATTCGAGTCCTATCCTCTAGAGCAGGCATAGGCAAACTCCGGCCCTCCAGATGTTTTGAGACTACAATCACCCCTGACCACTGGTCCTGTTAGCTAGGGATGATGGGAATTGTAGTTCCAAAACATCTGGAGGGCCAGAGTTTGCCTATGCCTGCTCTAGAGCAGGAGATAAACAAGATGGCTCCATCTTCCACATGACAGCCCTTCAGATATTTGAAGATAACTACAGCATCATTTCTCGGTCTTCTCATCTGCAGGCTACACATTCCCAACTCCCTCAACCATTCCTCACAAGGCTTGGTTTCCAGACCCTGGATCATCTTAGTTGCCCTTCTCTGCACACCTTCCAGCCTGTCAATATCCTCCCTAAAGCTGAACACAATACTCCAGGTGTGGTCTGACCAAGGCAGAATAGAGCGGGACTCTTGTTTCCCTTGACTGGGACACTAGATGTTTGTTGATGTGTATGGATATTTATTTATTTATTACATTTCTATCCCACATTTCCTCCCAGGAGCCCAAGGTGGTGTATATATAGTTCTCCTCCTCCTCATTTTATCCTCACAAGAATCCTGTCAGGCTGAGAGTGAGTGACCAGCCCAATATCACCCAGTGAGCTTCATGTCTGAGTGGGGATTTGAACCCTGGGCTCTCCTACTGCCTCCAGCTGGGGGCATATTTGCTGCCTGGGGTGAAGAATGGGCCAGCGTCCTGCTCTCAAAATCCCCACAAGATCCCCTACAAGCCCACAGGCAAGGCTGTGGTTTAGCTAACTTTATGGTGCTGCTGCAGGAAAAAGCAGGCCCATGATATCTCCCATGGGGAAAGCAGAGCTGATCTCTGCACGAATGCAGCCCTAATTCTGCAGTTTCCAAGAAGATGACAGACATGCAGTGGGGAGGGGGCTTAACCCCTCCCATGCCTGCCAGGCCTCCTTGGCAAAAAGCCCCTTGATGTCATCTGCCGCCCCAACCCAGCGGGATCCACTTTCAGTTTAAGAATCTGGCTGTGTGTGTGAGAGAGAGATAAAATGGCAAACGGGGATGATTTGCTGGGGGCAACTGTTTGGGGAAGGGTTAAGCAATTCTCCCACCCCATATCTAGCCCACTAGTTCTCCCTGGCACCAGCCCCTGTTTCTCCTTTGCAGCCTTGAGTTCTGCTTTCAGAGACCAGGGGGCACACCAGGGCCTTACACCCAGGCCTGAGTGCTTGGACATTCTCATAGGAGATCCTGCCAACACGATGAGGGATCCCCGTAGGAAGCTGAACGTATCTACGGCAGGAATCCCTTGCCATGAGAAGGGCTGTTTTGATGCTCTCCTTGCCAGCTGGCCTGCAACTCTGAAGCAGGCAGGCAGTGGGAGAACTATGCATGGATTCGGCCCAGGCTTGGGGTCAACAGGGTTCTTCCTTTCCCCTCCCTGATCTGGGGTGGGTTGACGAGGCCCCTGGTCAGAGAGTATTAATTTCATATCTGCTGCTTGCCCTCTTCTCTACTGGCTTCCGTCCATAACTTGCACGCTGTTGTCGAAATGCAGAGTGACTCTGGTGTCTCGGTTTCTGGGTCCCCACATTGATTCCTAGGAGCAAGATGCTTTGTAGGGTTTCTTAAATCGAGGATTGCGGAAAAGAGATGTTGTTATGTACATCAGATGGGTTTCTAAGCTTTGGCAGGGTGCAGTCCACTGGGAAGCTTCTGTACTTGTCATAGAATCATAGAATTGTAGGGCTGGAAGGGGAGTCATCTAGTCCAACCCCCCACATGGCAGCAATAACAGGTAAAGAGCCCCCGACAGTCCCATTTCTCATGGATGCAAGCCCCCCCCCAATGAACAGTGGATTGATGTCAGTGAGGAATGGGGTCATGGCAGCCTCTAACTGATGCCTGGTTGGTTGATTGTCTGCATGAACACCATATGGCTAGAGCCCTCTTCACAAGACTTGGAACTTCAGAACCACAGAGTTCCTGGCCTTGCCAACTTCCCTTTTCTGCAAGGAGAATTGGATGCTGAGAGAGGCACTTGAGAACCCAACATGACCCTGCTGGATCAGACCAGTGGCACACCTAGCCCACCATCTTGTTCTCACAGTGGCCAGTCAGATGCCTATGAGAAACCCACAAGCACCTCTCTTTGGTTTACAGCAACTGGTATTCAGAAGCTCTGCAGCCTCTGACTGTGAAGGCACAGCCTGGTGACCACGGCTGGTGGCTTCTCAATAAATGTCTTCTAGCAGATGCCCAGGCAAATCTAGTTTACCTTCCAGGGCTTCTTACGCCAGTGAGTGAAACAATCCCCATCTTTTCTTTTTTCTTTTCCCCTGCAGAGGAAGGTAACTTCTTGGCCTTGGACCTCGGGGGCACAAACTTCCGGGTCCTGAGAGTCAAGGTGGCTGATAATGGCAGCAAGAAAGTAGAGATGGAGAACCAGATCTATGCTATCCCTGAGGATCTTATGCGGGGCAGCGGAGTGCAGGTGAGTTGAGCTGCCTTCTCTTGGCCATCTCAGGAACCTTTTAGCACCATTGCTCTTTCCTGTTGAAAAAGGAAGCTAAATCAGCGACTGTCATACTTCCAACGATGGGGAAGCAGTGACAAAGGACTGCAGAGAAAGGACCTCAGCAAACAGTCTTAAGTGGCTGTTTAGATCTCCTGGGCCCAGGACAATTCGGCTTTAAATGGGAAAAGCAGCACCTTGACTTGAGCTTGGAAAGAAGCTTGTCATTTGAGGGTACAAAAATTGTCACCTACTCCAGTCGGCTGCTCAGAGACATTGCTTGCCTTCTCTTAATTTCACGCAATTTGTGATGGCTTCTTGGTCATTTGTGCAAATTCTCAACTCTTAGGGAAGCTGTTTAGAAACAGAAGGAGTTCTTAAATCGCACTGTTTCCTTGTGATGAAATGTTTTTGGGGAAGCTGATGGGATCCAGATTCATTTTCGAATCCTTTGACAAACGATTTCCAAGTCATTCAGGTTAAGCGGCAAGACAAAAAGCAAAACAAAAATAGTGTTTGCAAATTTTCTGCTCCAAAAAAGGGTCCAGAATTCTGCAGTTTAGAATGAATGTTTTATCGTTAGACTCCAGCTGCCAAGTTCTGATTTCAATGGATGTATATACTGTGTGTATAGTATAGAAATAAATAAGGTGGGTCCTGATGCCACCGTTGTCTGACCACAGCCGGCCTTCCTAAGTGTGTGTCTCCTTCTCTGCCCCTCAGCTCTTTGACCACATTGCTGAATGTTTAGCTAACTTCATGGACCAACTGGAAATCAAGGACCAGAAACTCCCTCTGGGCTTCACTTTCTCATTTCCTTGCTCCCAGACCAAACTGGATGAGGTAAGCTTGCAACTCAAGTTCTCCTGGGATTCGTGAGAGAGATGGTAAAGGCTCCAGGAATTCTGGAAGATTTCCTGCTTTAAACTTTGCCTCCTCCATGAATTCAGTTTAGGAGGCTTTGGAGAAGCTAATTTCTTGGCACCTGATTTGCAACATATGCGGGTAATAATTCTGGTCTGCCCCGTAGGGCCATTGTAAGAACTTACTAAGATGATGTACATGGAATACTTTCAAACATTCATGATATTAAGAATAGTTAACCCATGAGGAGGGTGTGTCAGGCACTTTTTGGAGCTCGGGACTTTTGTGTAGAGGAGAAATGGCTGTTTTGGGTGATAGAAACTGGGCTGGCTTCCCATTAGCAGCAGCACAAATGGAAATGTTACGATGATTATTTTATTTATTTAATAGAATTCAGTACATCTCTTGATTGTAAAAAAACCCATCTAACCCTCAAATCAATTTACGAAGAAAATAAAACAATACAGCTATCAGTAAAAACAACTTTTTAACACATTTAAAAGATAAAAATGGTAATAAACTAAAAACAGATTAAAACCTACATTAAGCTTGCCTAAGCAAAAATGTTTTTCTCAAGTGCTGTAAAGAGTGCCCCGAAGGCGCTTGCTTGATGTCAAGAGGCAGGGAGTTCCAGAGGACTGCCACACTGAAGGTTTGAGTTCTTACAAATGCAGAAGCGGTATTCGGTGGCACCTAGAGCACCCCCAGTTCTGCCAGTCGAAGTGGCTGAGTGGGCATGTGCGGAGCAAGGTGATCTCACAGGTTTTTATTGTGATCTTTACCCACTCTTCCCAGGGCTGGTCCCAGGGCAGGTTTGAAATTCAGTATTCAAAAGTTGAAACAAATTACAGTCCCAGGAGTTGGGTGGCTCAGGTAAGTCACATCTTGCTTGGGGATTATGTTCCAGGGAAGGCACATGTACACAGAAACGTGTATACTCAAACCATTCCCTTGGAACTGCCTCCTTCTTTATGGGAAAACCCCACGCAAAAAGTGCTTCTAAGCTCTCTGCCTTCCATGCATTTAACCTGAGCTATTTCAACCAGCCAGTCTTCAACTGTGTAAAGCTGAAATGGCACAAGTTAAAGGTGCATTAAGTTGTGAGGTACCTGTGTTACAACTACGGTGTGGGAAAGTTCTCTCTGCTTTGGAAACTGAACCTCTGTTTGTCTCCCCTGGCTGGCAGGCAGTTCCTGATTTCCTTTCCTCTTTTTCTCAAACAGAGCGTCCTCGTGACATGGACCAAGGGATTCAAATCCAGTGGTGTGGAAGGCCGGGACGTTGTGGGCCTCTTACGGGAAGCCATAAGAAGACGAGGGGTAATCTAAGCCTGTTGCTGTCTCTAAGATAGTTTTTGTGTGTTGTTGTTGTTGTTGTTGTTATTACATTTACCGTATATACTTGAGTGTAAGCCAACTCAAATATAAGCCGAGGCACCTAATTTTACCACAAAAAACTGGGAAAACTTACTGACTTGAGTATAAGCCGGTTCACCACACCACAAATCTCCTGGTGGGCCGGAGTGCGTGTGTGTGTGTGTGTGTGTGTGTGTGTGTGCATGCTGGTGGCAGCAAAGGCGGTGGAGGAGGAAGGAGTAGCCCAAAAGGGACCCTCACTCGAGTATAAGCTGAGGGGGGCTTTTTCAGCATAAAAAAATGTGCTAAAAAAGTCGGCTTATACTCGAGTATATACGGTATATCCCACATTTTCCTCCAGAGAGCTAAAAGGTGGCGTACATTGTCCTGCCGCTCCTCATTTAATCCACACGACAGCCCTGTAAGGTGGGTTAGGCTGAGAAACTGTGACTGGCCCAGGGTCACCCAGTGAGCTTCAGGGTTAAGTGGGGATTCGAACCCTGATCTCCCGGGTCTTAGTCCAGCACTATGACCACCTCGCTTTGCCCGCTCTAGAGCCAGGCAGCTGAATTCCTTTCATTTCCCCCAGTGTGTTGGAGGTGCCAGGGTGCATGCATGGCTGCCTGTGGAATTGATGGCCAGGAGATGGTCGCTGGATGAGCAGGAGCGATAGGCCCAGTTCTTTGGCCATGCCCAGTCCTTGGTCCTCTCTGGCATCTCCAGGGAGGGCCTGACCTGCAACCTGGAGAGCCACTGTGGGTCAGTGTTGACACTCGCTCAGCTAGATGGGCCATTTCCACAGGAAGCTGCCTTCTCCCGAGTCTGAGCATTGGTCCCTCAAGGTCGGTGTTCTCCTCACTGGCTCTGCAGGATTTCACACAAGAGTCTGTTGCTGCACCAGCTGGAGATTCCAGGTGGACACAGACAGTGATCTGGACCGTGCCATAACAGGCACCAACATGGCGGCTACTCCATACGCCTCTCGTATCAGGCAGCTGCCACTGAATGCCAGTTTCTGGGGGGCACAAGTGGGCGTCTGCCTCTGCCCTCCAGTCCTGCTTATGGGCTTCCCAAGGGACTAAGGGGGCCTTTGGCCTGATCCAGCTACAAAGCTCTTCTTGCCTCCTCCTGAGCTTGCCAGCTTGGTGGAGTTTCAGTTTCCCCTTGCATGGGGTGGAGGCCGGTGTGTGAGGGTCCCCGGCCCCCGTTCTCTTCCAGATGCCACATTTTATTCTTACTTTTTTGGAGTCAGGACATCGCTAGGTGTTCATGGTGCCTCGCCCGCCCCCCCCTTGTGCAAAGTGCCTTGGGGGTTTGGGGCTGTGGTGTGGGGTGAGCAGGGCCTGCGACTGACCCATCCAGACAACCAGCTCTTTCCCCACCCTGTTTCTGGAGCCTCATCCTGGACGGGGGAAATGTGGGTGGGTGTTTCTGTTTGCGTGGGTGTGAATGAAGTGAAAAGCAGCACAGTATATGCAGAAGAGATTTAAATAAGAAAGAAGAAAACCTGAGACACTTAGGAAAACCAAATCACACATTGCACTGTGGAGAGGGGGTTCTATGTGCCTGTATCTGTGGTAGATAAGTTAAAATCCCACCAAAGAGCATATAATTCTTTGGGATCCTCTGAGTCTTTGAGTTAATTTATGAGTTAATTTTTTTTCAGCTAATGCCAAACTCCACATATTTTTATACCAAAGCAAAATTTGCACATCCTGCAAGGTTTTCCATTTTGGGGCAGCTGAGGTTCTGGCAGCCACCAGCCCTCCAGGTCAGGAGTTCTTGAGAACTGAAATATTTCAGTTGATCACCCCCCCCCCCACACACACACAGAAGCTGGAATAGGATATTTGAGTATTTTGGACATTTCTTGACAAACCATTGTTCAGAATTTGAATCAACGGTGGCCTTTTCCAACTTCCTGCTCTGTAGGACTTTGAGATTGATGTTGTGGCTGTGGTGAATGACACCGTTGGGACAATGATGACCTGCGGCTACGACGATCACAACTGTGAAATCGGGCTGATTGTTGGTAAGAAGTCTGCGGGGAGAGGAGGGCAGTGACATTTCCCCCACCTTTGGAAAACACCTGAATTTCCTGCGTACCTGAGGCCAGCCTGCTTCTTATGTTATTTTGTAATATTTGTACACTACTTGTCTGTAAAACAAAACAAACCTCAAAGCGGTTTACAATTAAGATAAAACAATAAAATTAACATTCAGAAGAATTAACAACAGTAATTTAAGACTTTCCGAAAATAACAATAGACTGAAAACAGGTTAAAATGCAAATCAACTTTCTAAACATCTGAATAGGCTTGTCTGAACAAAAATGTTTTTAGGACGCACTGAAAAGAGTACAGTGAAGGTGCCTATCTAGTATCAATAGGCAAGGAGTTCCAAAGTGTAACTACTGTCAGACTAAAAGATTGAGTTCTTACAAATGCAGAATGGGCATTTTGTGGCACCTATTGCATTGCTAGTTCCAACAATCAAAGCAGTCGAGGGGGCACATGTGAGGTAAGGTGATCTCATAGGTCAAGTGGTCCCAAGCTGTTAAGGGCTTTATATACTAATTTGTAACACTTTGGACTTGACCCAGAAGCAAACCAGCAACCAGTGCTGATCTCTGAGCGCAGGGGTTTGATGCTGACACAGCCACACTCCTGTCAGCAATTGCGTTGCAGCATTCTGCATTAACTGCAGCTTCCAGATCAAGTGCGAGGGAAGCCCCACCCAGAGCGCATTGCAGCAGTCCAGATAGTTTGATCCCTCCATCTCACACCCTGTCTTTTGACCTGCCAAAAATATGTCTTAGAAAGTAGTGGCGGCTTTTATTTCGTCTCTTCTGGTACTTTGCTTGCAGTCGCAGAACCCCATGAGTGTTCCGGGCCAGAAAGGCCAGGAAATAAATCGGGGGCAGGGGAACAGGACACCATCCAGCTTCCAGCAGCCAACCTGGCCCACAGCCAGGGATGATGAGGGCTGTCACTCAGCGCCATCTGGAGAGCACTGTACTGGCTGCCCTTGAAAGTAGGAAAAGGGTGGGAGGCTCCAGCTGCAGGTTTTCCACTTTCATGGAGTCTCCTAATCTCTCTCCCTCCCTCCCTTTAGGTACAGGTAGCAATGCTTGCTACATGGAGGACATGCAGCACATTGACCTCGTGGAGGGCGACGAGGGGCGCATGTGCATCAACATGGAGTGGGGAGCTTTTGGCGACGATGGGGCCCTGAATGACATCAGGACTGAGTTTGACCGGGAAATTGACATGGGCTCCCTGAACCCGGGAAAGCAGCTGTAAGTCCAGTGCCTCAAAAATAACAACCCTGGGTAGCATCAGAAGGGCATGCTGGGTCAAGCGGAAAGGGCCCCTTTGACCCAGCATCCTGTTCTCACAAATGCCTGTTGTAGGAAACCAGCAAGCAGGCTTTGAGCGCAAGAGCTCTCTCCCCTCCTGTGGTTTCTGGCACCTGCAGTGGGGCAGGAGAGCTGAAAAATAATCCACATCTGGCCCTTGGGTTTCAGATAGAACGTGGGTAGACAAGTCTAAAATGCAGGGACACAAATTTTCATGGTGGCTCATTTATCAGAAGTAATGTATCTCTCATTGACCCTGGAAGTGTACACTCCATTCTGATTTAGCTCTAGGAAGGCGTGCCTAAATAAAAGGGTTTTCAACATGCACTGAAAAGAGTATAGTGAAGGTACCTGCCTGGTATCAATAGGCAGGGAGTTCCGAAGTGTAGTGCTGCCACATGAAAAGATTGCTTGCTTGCAGGTGTGGAATGAGTCTTATGTGGTAGCTGTAACCGTGCCAGTTCCACAAATCAAAGCAGTTGAGAGGGCATGTCTGAAGTAAGGCAATCCTGCAAGTAAACTAGTCCCAATTTGATTTTGGGAATATGCTTGCTGGCTTAAAGCAGGATATTTAGCTGGTACCAAACAAGAACCTGGGAAGTGCAATGAAAGTTCTGCAGGGGGGTACATGGCTGTTGAGCGCTTCCCCTGCCCAAGTGCTCCATTTTCCTTGCAGGGGGAGAGGCGCAGGATGTATGGAGGGGCTGTCATTTTCACAACTCCCTTGAGGGCTGAGCTCCTGCCCTACACATTCTTGCCACGATGGAGTCATATGCAACCCAAACTATCCATCAAACTCCTTTTCAAGTTTATGGTGTGTTGGAGCTTCAGTTTCTGCTGCTGCCCAAACTCAGCCTCTCGCTCTCTCACCTTGGGGTGTGTCACAGGTTTGAGAAGATGATCAGCGGGATGTACATGGGTGAACTGGTCAGGCTCATCCTGGTGAAGATGGCCAAGGAAGACCTCCTCTTCGATGGGAGACTCACCTCAGACTTATTGACGACGGGACACTTTGAGACCAGATACGTCTCTGCAATTGAAAAGTGAGTGAATGGGACTCACCTTGTGTTTTCTGTGCTCTTAAATCTGTAGCTTTGGAATAGCCAGAACAAATCCTCCTTGGTGTTTTCCCCATGTGCCTTCTCCGGAGGGATCCTAGGAGCCCACCCTCAGTGGCCGACTCACCTCCTTTTTCTCTGACCGACTGCAATCAGCACAAGGGCTGAGACAGGCGTCTCAGTGGCTGAAAAGCTCCCCTTTCACGCTGACTGGGTGGCCCTGGGATGCTGGGGACAGGGAGCCTGTTTCAGAAATAGTAAAGGACCTTTGACTCCCCACGACCCCAGAGCAACCCCCTCCGCTGTGCAGGAACTGCTGCCTCTTACAGACCCCCTTTGCTTGCCATCCTGGATTTGCAGGGAAAAGGAAGGCCTCCTGAAAGCCCAGGAGATCCTCACGAAGCTGGGCCTGGAACCCTCCCGTGAAGACTGTGTCGCCACCCAGCGCATCTGCGAGATTGTCTCCACGCGCTCGGCCAACCTCTGTGGCGCTGCCCTGGTGGCTGTGCTCCGGCGCATCAAGGAGAACAAGCGCGTCGACCGCCTGCGCTCCACTGTTGGGGTGGACGGGACAGTGTACAAGAAGCATCCTCAGTAAGTGGAGCAAGCAAAGCAGCCTTCAGAGCAATGGGGTGTGGGGCCATTTGGGGTTATTCGAAAGCAAGTCCCTTGCGTGCCAGTCCTAGAAGGAGAAGCTATCCCAGAATGCTCCCTCAAACATTCCTCGTAAAGTGCTTGGTTTGCAGCCGGGGCAGACTTTTGGTCTTTCAGATTTCAGCAGCACCCTGAGCAAGGCCAATATCCAGCTGCCCCCACCTCTCACCTTTCATTCTGTATGTGTGCAATGTGATAGTTGTTGCACCCTGTGGCACCTCCCTCAACTTGGGACCCAGTGCTGGGGAACTGGTCTCACCGTCCTAAATCTGCCTCTTTTTCCACACCCCTGATCACCTTAGCCACCCTCCTCTTCACCCACCCCCCAGCTTATCAAGATGCTTCCTCAACTGTGGTCTTTGCTGTCTGTGCTCAGGGAGGGAATCCATGGTCCTCCAGATGATGCTTTTCCTGTCTGTCAACACCAGTGATTTCCGAATGTGCCATGGGTGTGTTTGTAACGGTTCTCTCCCCTTGCCTTGCGCAGCTTTGCCCGCCGCCTTCAGAAGATGGTGCGCCGCTTCCTGCCCGATTGCGACATCCGATTCATCCGCTCAGAGGACGGGAGCGGGAAAGGTGCGGCCATGGTCACTGCGGTGGCTTACCGGCTGGCAGCCCAACACAAAGCGCGCCAGAAGATCTTGGATCCTCTGAGACTCAGCCGGGAGCAGCTCCTGGAGATAAAGAAGAGGATGAAGGAAGAGATGGAGCGGGGCCTGGGCCACGAGACGCACGACGAGGCCACCGTGAAGATGCTGCCCTCTTACGTCTGCTCCATCCCAGACGGAACAGGTAAATTGGGATGGAAATAATGGACAGTGTCCTTGGCCAAATCCGGTTGGCCACTTGTGTGCATCACTTGTATTGGAGCAGGACTTGGGAGTCACGGTTTCAAATCCCCACTGAGCCATGAGCAAGTCGCAGCCTCTCATTCTAGCCCACCTCACAGGGCCACTTTGCGGATGAAATGGGCAGGAGAACTATGTGCACCACATTGGTCTCCTTGGAGGAAAGGTGGGGTCTTATAATAAAAGTAATTAATAATATGACCCCTTTTGGCTTATGGCATCTAACCGTGGGGGTGTCAATATGTGTCACAGTGGTTGTGGTGGTGGCAATTCTGGCCTCTTTTAATGGGGTGGGAAATTATGCTGTTTTTCCAGAGTGCTATTAATTTACTGCCTCCTTTAAAAAGAGGACTGGAGGATTCCTGGAGGACAAGGCTATCAAAGGCTGCTTGTGGCTCTGCCCAGCCACTGCAGTTGGAGGTAGCTTCTGAATACCAGTTGCTGGAAGCCACAGGAGAGGAATATTGTGCTGGCATCCTGCTTGCAAGAGTTCGAAAAAGTCTCTGTCAGACACCTTTAGGGAGCAGAACACTACTAAGTCTTGTGTCTGAATTTGCTGGTGTCAGAAAGCTTTCTGTTCCGTCGACCTATTTTCCTCCCTCTTCCCTCTCCTCCTCATCAGATCCTTTTTCTATGGACCCCGTGAAACTGTTGAAATAAGAGACATGACTTTGCATGGGGCAAATCTGGAGCGCAATACCATTTTGCTTTAGAAGCTCTTGTTCTTAAGAACGTAAGAAGAGTCTACTAGATCAGGTGGATGACCCCTGCAGTCCAGCATCCTGTTCTCAGAGTGACCAGCCAGATGCTTCTTATGGGAAGCCAGCAAGCACAGAGCACGCTCTCCTCCTGTGGTTTCCAGCGACTGATATTCAGAAGGTTGCTGCCTCCAAGACATGGCCATCCTGGCTAGTAGCTTTGTTCTCCATGAGGTTGTCTAATCCTCTTAAAGCCATCCCGGTTGGTGGCCATCACAGCCTCCTGTGGGAGGGAGTTCCATAGTTTAACTCTGCAGTGTGTGAAGACATACTTTCTTTCTGTCTGTCCTGAATCTTCCAACATTCAGCTTCATTAGAAGCCCACGAGTTCTAATGTTATGAGAGGAGAAAACCGTTTCTCTCTCCACTTTCGCCATGCCTTGCCTAATTTTATAAACTTATACCAAGTCATCTCTTACTCACCTTTTCCCTAAACTAACAAATCACAAACATTGCAACCATGTGCCAGGTTAGCCAGAGCAGCCTCTGCCAACCGGGTGCCCTGCAGATGGTATCTATCTCCACACCCATACTAGAAGGCAGGTCTAACCCATCCCACCCAACTAAGAGAGACCACAAATAGTCCTCTGGGTTCAAGTGTCCTTGGAAGATGGAGGGGAGAGGAGTGCTGATGGCAAGTGTGTCTGTTTTTGGTTCAGAAAAGGGGGAGTTCCTGGCCCTGGATCTGGGGGGCACAAACTTCCGGGTGCTGCTTGTGCGCGTGCGGAACGGGATGCGGCGAAGTGTGGAGATGCACAACAAGATCTATTCAATCCCTCAGGACATCATGCAGGGGACAGGAGATGAGGTGAGCAACTCAGTGCAACACTGTGACAGGGATCAAAATGGGGGCTTTGACTTCTGAGAGAGTCGGAGAAAACTGTAGCTGAGCAGGAGAGCTTTTGGTTTTCATGCAGAAGGTCCCTGTCAATCACAAGATCTTGTTCCACACGGCTGGGAACACCCATGGCAGTCAGAAGAGATGGTGCGATGATAGATGGACCAGCTGTCCGACCTGGTAGACCAGGGATGGGGATCCTTTTCTGGCCAAAGGGCTGCCTTCAGGGCCTGTTACATCAGAACTCCTTTTTGCAGAGTCCCTTTTATTCAGATAGTAAAAGCCCTGAGTGGTGTTTTTACAGACAACCCTAACCATTCAAGCTCAGTGCTTGCAATCTATGTGTTATTATTTACTTGAGAAATTATTTGTTACATTGGATTTGCACTGTGACAAAGGCTGGGTCCCTTAGGCTGGGTCCAGTTTCCCTGGAACGTCTCTCTTCTCCACCAAGAAAAAAAGACATTTCTGCCTGAAATGTTTCCTTGAGCACTTTGGGCAATGAACCTCATGCTAAGCCCTTGCTGCAATGGGGTTGTGCGGGCCGAATTAACTGTGGCATAAAATATGGTTTATTCAGAGAAGGGCCTCAGCCACACCCTGGAGCCTGTGCCTTAGTGCAGCAATGTGCACGCACTCTATAGAGACCGAGGCCATCCTGGCCTTTGCAAACCTGGTGTCCTCCAAGTGTTTTGGACTACAAGTTCCATCAGACAGCACAACTAATGGGAGTTGTAGTCCAAAAGCACCTGGAGGGAATCAGATTGCTGGAGACAGGCTTATCCTGTTCCCTCAAGAGCCCCCCACTGCCCTGTCCAGAATGCAGCCCTTATCCCACGATGAGGAAGTTAGTGGCTGCATTCCCAAGATTGCTTTAAACGATGTTGGTAGTTTGCAGAAGAACATTAAATGCAAGATGGCTTCAAATGATGATGGTCGTTTGGTCCAGGATAGAGAGCAGCTCAGTCCTGCTCACTTTGTGATGCCAGCAAGACCCACCTGAGCCCCCGTTCAGCTGCTCTGAGCCGTCTTCTCCCGACTCCATTTTGCACTTCTGCCTTTCAGCTCTTTGATCACATTGTCCACTGCATTGCTGACTTCTTGGAGTACATGGGGATGAAAGGCGTGTCGCTGCCTCTCGGATTCACCTTCTCTTTCCCTTGTCACCAGAACAGCCTGGATGAGGTGAGCTTCGTTTGGCTTCTCCCTCCACCGTAAGTCATTCCTGCAAGCGCAACATGCTAGCCAGCTGCAAAAAGGACAAGACAATGTGTTTTACAACAAAGCTGGCTTGTTAGGCTAAGTGGAGCTATCAAATGCAATCTCTGGCAGAGATTTGGGGGAAAGGAAACTAAATGCTGGCAAAGTTTTCCGGCTAGCACACATCACGCTAAATCAGCCAAATCAGCCTTCCTCAATCTGGTGCCTTCCAGATGTTTTGCACTATTGTCACATTGGTCCCTGCATCGTACAGGCTTGGGTTGATGGAAGCTGTAATCCAATCAGGAGGGCTAAGCTGATGTGCAAGCATGGCGTGCTTGACCTTGCAATGGTCCTAGAATACAGTTCTTGAATTGCATCCTTTTGCTTCACTGTACCCTTGACAATTTTGTGTTTGCATAACTTCTTTCTTCTCCTTCTCCTTCTTCCTCCTCCTCCTCTTCCTCCTCCTCTTCTTCTTGTCTTAAGGCAATTCTCCTGAAATGGACCAAAGGTTTCAATGCTTCTGGTTGTGAAGGGGAAGATGTGGTCAGCCTGCTGAAGGAGGCCATTCACCGGAGAGAGGTGCGTTCCTGTCAGACAGGTGTAACTTGTGCCTCAGATCAGCCTCCATACCTGAGGATGGGGAAGTAGCCAATGTAACACTGGTTTTGAAAAGAGATCCTGGAAGTATCAGGCTGGTTAACTTAACATCTGCCCTGGGGAAACTGGTGGAAAGTAGTGTTAAGGATAAAATAACCAGGCATATAGAAGAACAAGCTCTACAAAAGCAGAGCCAGCATCGCTTCTGCAAAGGCAAGTCTCTGTCTCAGAGACACTAAAAACCTAGGAGTAATGACCCAACAAGCAGGGACTGTACCATTGGAATGGCCTCTGCAGACCGATGCATGCCTAGTTTATTTTGTGTACTTGATCCTTGTTTTTGTGTTGGTGGAGGTCATCCGCCCCCCCCCCCCGGCTGAATTTTGGAAAGATTCTGGCTTTCATTCAGCACCTGAGGCCAAACTTTTGCTCCCTCTTTCTCAGGAGTTTGACCTGGATGTGGTGGCCGTGGTGAATGACACAGTGGGCACTATGATGGCCTGTGCGTACGAAGACCCCTTTTGTGAAGTTGGGCTCATTGTCGGTAAGGTTTTGTTTATTCATTTATTTAATGAAATGTATAAGTATGCATAAGAAATGTATAAGAAATACACAAATACGAGTGTGTGTGCACGTGTGTTCACACGTGTGTGGGAGCCAGACCTTCTTTTGGCAACGCCCATAGCTGTCTTGTGAGCAGCATGTGGCTGGCAGAGGGTGAATGCAGCCCTCAGGCCGCAGAAGTTCGGCTGCTGCTGCTCTGGTCCCTGTTTAATACCCTGTCCACTTGCAGCATGGTGTCCCCCCCCCCATGTGTGATGCTGACCTGTGTTGTGGCTTCCCAGGCACAGGCAGCAATGCCTGCTACATGGAGGAGATGAAGAACGTGGAGCTGGTGGATGGGGACGAGGGCCGGATGTGCATTAACATGGAGTGGGGAGCCTTTGGCGACAGTGGCTGCTTGGATGACTTCCGAACGGAGTTTGATGCCGCCGTGGATGAAAACTCTCTCAATCCTGGGAAGCAAAGGTGGGTGGGAGGTTTTCCCTCCTCTTCCTCCTCCTCCTCCTCCTCCTCCTCCTCCTCTGTGTCTAGTACATACCAGCCTCCCATCAAGGACTCTCTGTAGGGGATGTTTCAGGTTTGCTAAAGTCCTTGTTCGCTAAGCTCCTCCTGGTGTTCTTATGGAGGGAAGGTATCTTCCCATGGACGCTTGCCTCTCCATGCTGGTCATGTTTACTTCTCAACTGAATTTCCCTCGCAGCAAAAAATAAAAAATGAAATAAAAACCCCTTTCCCTTTACTGTCTTAGGTTCGAGAAAATGATCAGCGGGATGTACTTGGGTGAAATTGTCCGAAACATCCTGATCGATTTCACCAAGCGAGGCCTGTTGTTTCGTGGGCGGATCTCCGAGCGGCTGAAGACGAGGGGAATCTTTGAGACCAAGTTCTTGTCTCAGATTGAGAGGTAGGTTGGGGGCAAAATGGCGGGGAGGGGGGGACGACAACCTAAAGGCAAGAGCGGTTTGGAAGTGGAGCCAATTGCCTCTCCCACCCTCTGGAGGTATTTAAGCAGAGGGTGGACAGGCCATCTGCTGGGGTTGTGGCTATTTCATTCTGTATCACAGAACTAGAGAACCTCTGCTCCTGTGAACCCTTTGTCCCCTGAAGCCATGTTCACACGATACGTGTAAAGTGCTGTGATACCACTTTAAACCGTTACGGCTTCCCCAAAAGAGCTTGGGGAGCTGCTGTTGGTTACTGTGGGTGAGTTTTGTGAGGGGGCCCCTATTCCCCTCCCCAAGCTACAATTCCTGGAGTGGTTTAACAACCAGTCCCTCTTCCCAAGGAACTCTGGGAATTGTGGTTCTGGGAGGAGAATAGGGGCCTCCTAGCACTTATCTGTACCCTTAAGAAACTACAGGGTCCAGAATTCTTTGTGGGAGGTTGTAAATGTTTAAAGTGGTATCATAGCGCTTTAAATGTATTGTGTAAATGTGGTCTGAGTCTTGTAGGAACTTTTCTGTGGAAGAGGTTACTTATGTGTGACTCCCATTTTTCTGGGTGCTGGACATCAGCACTGGCCAAAGTGGGGGTGGGAATGACAAGACTCTGCAGGGCAAGGCAGAAGAGGAAGCGATGTGTGAGGTGATCCTTTGGGGAGCCTGCCTGGGCCATTGTAGAGCTGCCCAGTCGGGGCTGCATGGCTTTTTGGCGTAGCCTGAGAATCAAACATTGCACTGCACCGTTACCTGTGTTCATATGTTTGATTATATTTATTTCACAAGATTTATGCATACTTGATTGTTAAAAACACACAGCTCCAAACAGTTTGTGAAAAAGATAAAACAGCAAAATTATCAAGGAGAAAAATGAACAAAAATAAAATTTAAACTTTTAAAAAGTTGAAATCAGATCAAAACTTTCTGAACATCCGGGCAGGCTTGTCTAACACAAATGTTTTTAGCAGACACCTGCCTGATGTCCAGAGGCAGGGAGTCCCCAAGTGTAGGTAAGAGACCGAGTCCTTACAAATGCAGAATGGGAATTTTGAAGCACCTGAAACAGTACCAGTCAGGAGGGCATAGGTAGGCTCAGGTTATCTTGCCGATAAACAGATCCCAAGTTGCCAAGGGCTTTGCATACTAATAAGAACACCTTGAACTTGGCATAGGGGCAAGTCAGCAATAAGGGCAGGTCTCTGAGCACAGGTGTTCTGCGCAGACACGGTCTCCTGATCAAATTTGCAGATGACACCAAACTGGGAGGGGTGGCTAACACCCCAGAGGACAGGATCACACTTCAAAACGACATTGACAGATTAGAGAACTGGGCAAAAACAAACAAGATGAATTTTAACAGGGAGAAATGTAAAGTATTGCACTTGGGCAAAAAAAATATGAGAGGCACAAATACAAGATGGGGGACACCTGGCTTGAGAGCAGTACATGTGAAAAGGATCTAGGAGTCTTGGTTGACCACAAACTTGACATGAGCCAACAGTGTGACGCGGCAGCTAAAAAAGCCAATGCAATTCTGGGCTGCATCAATAGGAGTATAGCATCTAGATCAAGGGAAGTAATAGTGCCACTGTATTCTGCTCTGGTCAGACCACACCTGGAGTACTGTGTCCAGTTCTGGGCACCACAATTCAAGAAGGACACTGACAAACTGGAGCGTGTCCAGAGGAGGGCAACCAAAATGGTCAAAGGCCTGGAAACGATGCCTTATGAGGAACGGCTAAGGGAGCTGGGCATGTTTAGCCTGGAGAAGAGGAGGTTAAGGGGTGATATGATAGCCATGTTCAAATATATAAAAGGATGTCACATAGAGGAGGGAGAAAGGTTGTTTTCTGCTGCTCCAGAGAAGCGGACACGGAGCAATGGATCCAAACTACAAGAAAGAAGATTCCACCTAAACATTAGGAAGAACTTCCTGACAGTAAGAGCTGTTCGACAGTGGAATTTGCTGCCAAGGAGTGTGGTGGAGTCTCCTACTTTGGAGGTCTTTAAGCAGAGGCTTGACAACCATATGTCAGGAGTGCTCTGATGGTGTTTCCTGCTTGGCAGGGGGTTGGACTCGATGGCCCTTGTGGTCTCTTCCAACTCTATGATTCTATGATTCTATGATTCCTTCCTGCCAGCAATTGGGCTGCACTGACTGCAACTCCCCACCTATGTGGCTCTCGCTGTGAGATTTGCTGCCACCTGGTGGCTAGTGAACCTACTGCATAGCATTCTCTCACTGGCACCCGAATTCCAGTGGTATCTCCCTTTGGGCACAACTGGGCAAGACCTTGACCCCGTGGCCAAAGCCTCTTCCCACAAACATTAGCAAAGGAAATATGTGATAGGATGTCTTCGTGATGTTTTCTCTCGATTAGCAGCAAGGCTGAAAAAGAGCCAGGGTGATACAGTGGGACTAGGAATGTTGGACGAGGGACTGGGAGACCAGGGTTCAAATTGCCATGAACCTCACTAGTCTTGGGTGGTCCAGGAAGAAAAGGCTCGGTTTTTACCTGGTTTGGTGCTTCTGCACAGCGCCTCCTAGCTTCAGGTGCCTGGAACTGCGGTGCCCCTTCCTGCTCTACAGCTGGCAACTGGACTGCCTTCTGTCCATCCTGGCATAGCTGTCAAGAAGCGCCTGCCTCTGCTCCTCCCAACTTTCTCTCTCTCTTGACCCCTCCAGCGACCGCCTCGCCCTCCTTCAGGTCCGCTCCATCCTCCAGCATCTTGGACTAGAGAGCACCTGTGATGACAGCATCATCGTGAAAGAAGTTTGCACAGTGATTGCCCGGCGTGCCGCCCAGCTGTGTGGGGCAGGGATGGCTGCGGTGGTGGACAAGATCCGAGAGAACCGTGGGCTAGACTCCCTGAAAATCACTGTTGGCGTGGATGGGACCCTGTACAAGCTCCATCCTCAGTAAGTCTCTCTCCTTTCAGCAAGACCTTGCTTGGGGTTACTCTGCCTCTGGGAGGGCTGGAGGGAGAGCGTTGGACCTGCAGTGTTGCTGCTTCTGCACAGAATGGGGAAGGGTGGGGGTGGGGCGTGTGTCTTTTAATCAGGCTCTCTCTGGTTCTAGGACTTTAACCCATCCACCCAGAGTTGAGTATGCTTTTTGCAATAATATTCCTGCACCAAAGTCACCCCATGCTGAGACCTGATTCTGTGCAAAGTTTTGGGCAAATGTGCTCTGAGCTCCTGGCATCTCCTGATCCCAGCGTGGCCTTGCTTGGCCCCCCTGCTTTTGTTTGCAAGCAGACCTGCAGCAAAAATAACTTCCAAACTCTTGTATGATTTCAATCAGCCTTCCTTCCTCTGTGTACAGTTGAAATTGTGCAAGTTAAATGTGCGCAAGATGTGGTCTAACTGTACAGTCTTTTGCATGAAATTAAGTGTGGGGCGGGGGGAGAAGATCAAAACTCCTTTACTTCCCGTGTCTGCAAATACTTAAGATTAGAATTGATGGTACTTTTATTATTAATGGTAGGGCAAAGAAAATTAAGCCATAAGCAGCTTAAAATATAAAAGGGAGGGAGAGATGGGTGGGGTGACCAGGATAAGAGAGGAGTGAGGTGCTCAGCTATAAGCTCTGCCTGCAGTGGGGTTTCTGACTGGCTGGTCAGACAAATTCATAGAGAAGAGAGCTATTGGTAGCTACCAGACACATTGGCTATATTCTGCCTCCATGAGATGCCAAATTGAATTAAATATTGGGCGGGGGGCCCGGTAAACCCCACCCTGCATAATCGATCACAAGAAACGACACACACATGCCATTTGAATGGCAATGTCTATCAGCTTTTTTTTGGGGGGGTGGCCCCCTCAAATATTTTAGGGGGGGGGTTGGAACCTTGTTCCCTAGGGCCGACTCCTATGCCAGAGACAGCACTGCTTCTGAATGCCAGATGCTGGAAGCCACAGGAGGGGAGAAGGAGGCTCTTGTGATCGAATGTAACAGACTAGTGGTGCAGAACGTTGAGCCGTGTGTTCAAGATAGGCGTCAAAGGTCAGTCTCACAATGGTTATTCAAAGGTTTCAACAGAAGACGTCTCAAAAGTCTAAAAAGTAAAGTTTTCTCAATAGTTTTTCAAAAGTTTCAACGGACGTTTTCTCAACGCCTATCTTGAACACATGGCTTGATGTTCTGTGCCGCTAGTCTGTTACGCTGCATATATGAACTCTAATAGATTTATTTCTACTTTTTGAATGATATCATTATTCTATTATATATGCTGTAACACGTTATTAGCCTACGCGTTGTGTCTTTATTTCTGTGATTGGCCACTGTGAGAGCAGGATCCAGAAGAGCTCTCCTCCCGGCCCCATCTTAATCTACTCTCCCTTTTCCCGGCAGCTTCTCTACTGTCATGCGCGAAACCGTGAAGCAGCTCTCTCCGAAGTGTGAGGTGACTTTCCTCCAGTCGGAAGATGGCAGCGGCAAGGGCGCAGCGCTCATCACTGCTGTGGCGTGCAGGATCCGGGAGGCAGGCCAGCACTAGGCCCCCAGGTCAGGAGAGCTGGGCCCAGCAGATCCCCAGCTGCGCCTGCCCCTCACTCCGCTCAAGCCCTTGATCACCGCTGGCCGGATCCTCGCTTTACTTCTTCTCCAAAGATGCCACTCCTGTGACCCAAGGCCCTACATTCCCCATGCAAAAAGTGTCCCCTTTGCCCATCTGCATGCCATACGAGCACATATCGAGTCAAGCATCCCGTGGTGTCTGCGTGTCTCCCTCACACCACTGCTAGTTCAAACCCAAAATCTCTCTCTCTCTCTCTCTTGCGTACACAGTGTTGGTGTTAGATCTCACCTGTTAACCTCTCCACAACCTGTGTCTTCTGTAAAAAAAGGTGGGCAACCGGGACACCCGCGTTGCCACTTTGCAACCTGTGGTCTCTGTCTGTGTCTGTTTCCAAACTGCAGGATCAGTCCTAGCAGAAGAATACAAAAGAAGGCAAACCTGGCTTGAATATTGGGCTTGAAGGGTCAAGGTGTTGCTGCTTCCATGAAAGCCATGGCATCTCATTGTTCTTAGTAGTGTTGTTATTTTTAAAAGCACAGGGTATACCCATTTCAAGAGTAGAATGTCCGTGGAAGGGCGCTGAGTCCGGGGAACGTGGGAGCATTCTGCTGTCAGAAACGCCTGTTTGCATTGCATTTCCAGGTGAAGATGCAAGCATGTGCCTGGGAGTGTTTCGGGGCTCCTGGGATGGTCCTGTCTTCCAGCCTGCTCTTCCTCCATTAGCACTGCAGCTTGGTGGATAGCGTGTGTGGAGGGGCTTGCCTGCACATCTGGGGGTTTGGTGACTGGGATTGCATTGTCCCTGCTTTCTGCTGCTACTCCTGTAAATAGAGCAGTCGCCAAACAGAAGCTCGTTTACCCCCCTCCTTCAAAAGTTTTGCATTGCACTATCTTTTTACCTGGGTTTGGGGAATAACTTATTATATTTTGTCTGTGAAAATAGCACCTTCACCTTACCTCACAACTGGCTCGACACTTTGGAACAAATGTCTTGCAAGCTGTACCTCTCTTTCTGTATATAGTTGGGGGCCGGGGGGGGGAGCAGGGATTCTTGTGTGAATAATAGTGTTGGCAGGAGTGCAGGGCTGAAGAGCATTTCGGGGGTTCTGACAAGCAAAAATGTTTCCGAGGGTGGGGTTGGTGGGAGGAGGGGTGGGCAGGAGCAGTGGATCAAGACAGGGAGGAAAAAATAGGAGAATACTTGAGGCAGTTTGGGACTGATCAGAGGAATATGAAAATGTGAAGCCTATCCGTTAGCAGAAGGCAAAAACTGGCCCCGTTCTCATCACCACTACTGGAACTTCAATCTCTCTCTCTCTTTCTCTTTGGGCTCAGTCTTGCAAACACTTTTTCTGCAGCCTCTGTTCCTTTCGGAGGCTCACGGGTTTGTTGCAAATCGAGGCTGTTCAGCTGTGGTGCAAACTTGGGCTGTCTCTTTCACCTGCTACTTGGTTAGCGTTGGTGGAGCAGGATAAGGGCTTAACCTGTTTGGGAAAGGCAACGTCTGCATCTCTTAAGCATGCCATAAATCCACTAGTGGCCAAGTTTAGCCCTGAGGCCACGAGAGATACAGTGGGAAATGAATGGTTGAATGTAGAATGTGCTCCAAACTTCTCTTTTTTGGATTCTCATTTTAACTGGCAAAAGCCATCACTGAGCCCTTCTTATTGACTTCCAGTTGCTCACTAGTTTGGTTGTTACTGAAAGGAAGAAATAGATGGTTTGCTAGTGGGAAATTGCTACTCTGGGAGAAACCGCCAAGCAGTGTGTTTGTACTACAATAAAGAAAAGAATATTTTTGGTATCTATTTAATGCAAGACAATGCCTGCCTGTGATGTACACAAGAAATCCTTGGTGAGGCTGTGAGTTTGAAGATAGATTTCCCCCTCTATTTTTTTATCTTTATATCTGTATCTATATATTTATGTGGTTTGGAATAACTAGTACCAAAAGAGCATCTCCACTGGTGAGATCCTGAGACAGATGAAAAGCACATTACTTTCTCCTCTTTTTTTTTAAATGTTAAATGTTTGCATATTTTATAAAAGTTTCAAAGTTGCAATGAAGATGAAAATTCTGAAAATAACCTCTGGGTAGAAATGGCAGGCTGGGAATCTGAGGAATGTCCCAACATCAAGATACATCAAGAGTATTTTTGTAATAAAAGAAAAAGAATTGACCAATGCAATACCAAACAGCTTTACGTAACAGTTTTACTGGAAATAATTATCCCACCCTGCTGAAAGAATTGAAACGCAAGTCTTTGATCTATTGTATAATGGAGAAATTGATCATAATGTATATTTTTTTAACTTGAATATTACGTGGTTGTTGGATTGTACCTCCTCTGGAAAAAAAATGTATTTCACTAGTAGTGAACTTTCTTTGGTGAACAGCAGATTTTTATTTGATGGTGATTGTTTTATGAAAAGGGAAAACAGTAGCAATAAAATTATGTTTTGTGTGACAATTTGGGTCCAGACTCTCTGCCACAGTTCCATGAGGTGAAACGCAAAGGTCCCTAAATCACTTGGCCGGATTTTGAGAACAGTCCTTTTTGGTTGGAGTCATAGGATTGTAGAGTTGGAAGGGACTTGCCCAACCCCCTGAAATGCAGGAATTGCAGCAAAAGAATCCCCAACAGATGGTCATCTGACCTCTGTTTAAAAACCTCCAGGGATGAGGACGCTGCCACCTCAGTATTGACGGCATCTGGTTTTAATTCTATTCCCACCCTCAACTTAAGAAAAATGCAGGTTAGTGTTTGGAGGAATCTAATGAATTGGCTATACAGTGGTACCTCGGGTTACGAACTTAATTTGTTCTGGGGGTCTGTTCTTAACCTGAAACAGTTCTTAACCTGAGGCGCGCTTTCGCTAATGGGGCCTCCTGCTGCCGCCGCCACGCGATTTCCGTTCTCTTCCTGGGGCAAAGTTCTCAACCCGAGGTACTACTTCCGGTTTGGTGGAGTTTGTAACTCGGGGTGTTTGTAACCTGAAGCGTTTGTAACCTGAGGTACCACTGTATTTGCATCTTACTAGTTGCATATAATAGACATTAAACTTTTCAAATTTAGAAACATAACCAATTTTGTTATTTTACGATGACCTATGGCACTTCATTTCCCTGGACCTAATGGTCAGGGGTCCTTTTACCTTTACCTTTATGCTAATGTTGTGTATGTTAATTCCACCCGCGCCAGAAATGTCTGCAAATGCTAACTAATGAATTGTCACTGGTAACAGCCAGAGTCATTGAAATGCTGGAGGACAACTTCCTTGGTGACACCACATACACCCCAGGCCTCTCTTCCCCCAAATGCTGAGTTAGCTGTTCAGCCTGGGCACCACTTCTGATTGCAGGGGATGGATAATTGCATGATGTGATGTCCCCTATGTAGAAGATTCCCACGCACAGGGAACAAGTATCTCAATGGCTAAGCCATTGTTTCCCAACTGTGGGTCATGGTTTTAAGAAGTAAACTCAAAATTATAACTTGTAATCCCTAACTGGAATGTTGAATACCTCTTGCAGCTTGGGTCTTTAGTGTATTATAAAGCCTGCTATTCCCCTCACAGTGCTACGATTTCCAGAGTTCTCTGGGAAGGAGGGTTGTTAAACAACCCAACAACTCTCAAAACCCTTGACAAATGACACACTTATGTAACCCACATGTTTTTGGAATAACTTTTTATAGCTCATGAAGCAATATTGTGCAGCCAGACGCCTGGTGCCCTTGCATTTCCTTAAGCAAAATTGGGAATAACATTTCAAGTGCCACAAATACGTCAACAAATTCCAAATCAGGAGGTTGAGTAAGCTTTTGCTTGAATGGCTCAGGTAATGGTTATGTAGTAGGCAAGCTTACCATTAAAACTCATGAAGCAGACAAAGACCTACAGTCCAAAATTCATATAACAACATATGGATCACCATACCAACCACATTAGGAGTTCTGGGTTGCTGTACTGAAAATGATGGCTAGACTACAGTCCTCCCCCACCTGCATCTAATTTTCTACATGGAGGTTAAGCACAGGTCCCCAGTTGCAGTCCAAACTTTTACAGCGCAGTGACAGGTTTCCCTCTCCAGCCTCTACTTGTGGACATGTGGCTTGCACTTCTCTGTAGAAATGACATATGAAACAAGATCTTCCAGGAGATTCCTTGGCTGCTACACTGTGAGCAAGTACAGAGGGGAGAGTGCTACTCTCCTGCTCAAATCCTGCTTGTGGATTTCCAGGAAGAAGCATCTGGTTGGCAGCCATGAGAAAAGGATACTGGCCGAGAGGCAAGCTCTTCCTGTGTTCTGTATGGAAACCCATATTTTCAAAACATCCCAGCCATTTCTGTAGCTGAAAAAGTTTGGCTGCCACAAGGATTAAAGTGTATTCATAGGGAACATTTCTCCTGGGTGTGGCAGTGCATGCCTTCCGGAGTTGAGGAATGTAGCACTGGAAATCCCTGCCCAATTGCAAAAAGTCCAGACCATTAACCAAGATGGCTACTGAAGGCTCTGAGGAAATGGCCAGTTTGTGACCGAGCTGCAGAAGGGGGTCTGGAGTGGGAAGCCTCAGATGGCTATGCTTCTTCTTCCAGGGCCATTTAATCAATGGTCTTGAGGACTTATTTGCACAAACGCACATTGCCTGAAGACCTACGCGACCTGTGAGAACTAGGACTGAGGGGAAGTTTCAGAAATGCTTCTTTACGCAGCATGTAGCTGAACTATGGAATTGGCTACCACAAGATACAACAATGGCCACTGAAGGATAGCTTTAAAGGGGGATTTGATAAATTCATGAATGGAAGGCACCATAAGAACATAAGAAGAGCTTCTAATGGACCTTCTAGTCCAGCACTCTGTTCTCACAGTGGCCAACCAGATACCTGTGGGAAACCCACAAAGACAAGAGCCCTGGCTCCACCTGTGGATTCCAGCCACTGGGATTTGGGACCCACTGTGGAGGCAGAGCATAACCATTGACAGCCCTCTCCTCCATGAATTTGTCTAATCCTCTTTCAAATCCATCTAGGTTGGTGGCTTTCCATTGGAGGGAGTTCTGTAGTTTAACTATGTGCTTCCCAGGTTGCGGAAGCCTGGTATTTACTAATAGCAAACCAGTTCTAAGTTCTGATCCTTATGTAGTCAAACCACACACCAGTCAGCAGGTTTGGTTTGCAGAAATGCAATGTTTACGGATGTACCATTTTTTAAAGGGGAAAAAAACCTAAAGTGGGAAAACACAAAAATGTTGCATGAGAACTGAGCATGCTCAGTGGATAAAGCATAGTGACTGACTGTTGGGAAGGGAAATGGAAGATGTTATCCTGAAGGAGGACATGGATTGATGGATGGAGCTATGAACAGGAGAGCTCCACTCTACTCAGAGTCGACCCACCAAAATTATTGCACTTCAAGTTTTGCACATCCATTTATTTCAATGGGGCTGCTCTGAGGAGAACTTAGCTGGATACAACCATAACATGTTCTTTCAGATTGCACTTGTAATGGCAATGAATAATGGCATGGAAATAGAGTCTAAGGGTCTGTGGGTCCCAGGGGTCATAGGGCAGCTCAGACCTGCCAACATCAGAGAGAATGCTTTAGCATCTAAGATAGAGCCCCAAGGTCAGAACCTCCCATTCTGCGCAGGCTCTCACTTCCAGCACTCCAGCTCAACCAACAGCAGAGCTCTGGTATCAGAAGGGTCCGAAAGCAGGATGTTGTGGGCATTCCAGGGGTGATGGCAGAAGCTTGAACCCAGAACCTACTTGGGGGCATGTTTCTAATGGGGGAGAAAAAATATACTGGTGTCAGTTTGGGGGGAGACGGGGGTCAGTCTGGATGATTCCCTGAGTCCCTTCCAGTTCTTGGAGTCCAGTACCCAGGGAGGGTTAGAATCTAACAGAGGAGGTTGCTGAACTAGTCCGGTAAGCTTCTGAGTGACCTTAAATGGCCAGCTAAGTGTCCTCATCAGCATCCCAAAAGAATGGGCTAGGTTGCAAGAACTACAACAAATGATGGTGGCCCTTTCTTCCACCTGCTCACCTAGCTGCTAGGTAGGATAATAGCAGCCAGTGTGTGAGAGAGAGACAGGTGAGCTGGAAGCAGGTTGGAAGATGGAGAAACAGAGACCTGCTTGCTCTGTGCTGGATCCAAAGTTGTGACACATGGAGAGGCAAGATCAGTTGGGGTCTTAATGCTGTGAGCCCCTCCATCTTATGTTCAGGTCGCATAGATGTGTAAATAAAACCATATATCCTAAAGACACCACAATCTCTGCTGACCTTCATTCCAAGAAAACCTGGAACCACTGGAGAGGCAATAAAAATACAACTAAAATTGTACAGCACCTAGCACAGGCAGAATAACCAGTAAGTGGTCTGCCAAGACTCTCAGCATAAACAAGAACAAGAGGTATAAATTTAGATAAAGTGAAGCTTTCCTCCTTCCCTATGGCATTGGTTAATGTTTTCCCCGTAATATCCGTAATAATCCTATATACACATATATAAAATATTACCACTTTATTGAGAGAATAAAAGTTCAATAACACTTAGTTGGCTTCATGAGGCTCATGTTGGAAAATGTGGCTTCACAGAGAAAAATACTTCCATTTAAATACACAGAGAGCGTTGCTGGACGTCTTGAGCAGATCTTCAGAGATGGAGAAGAAAGCAAAAGTGTTGGGTGGTGTCCTCAAGAGTCACACATCTACCACCATCTTTTTGTGGATATCTAGGCCTCCTACAACAGCACAGAATTCCTCAAAGGATATTCTTCCATCACCATCTTTATCTGCATTTATTATGGTTTTGTCTACAATTTGCTGCAACTGGGTATCGCTGAGATTGTTCCGAACCATCATCTTCAGAACCTGGAAGAGCTCCCCATTGGAGATATAGCCATCTCTGTCCATGTCATAGATACAGAAAGCAAACCTCAACTTCTGTTCCTTGTCACCTTTGACACTGAACTGAGAGACTCCTTCTATAAATTCTTTGAGGTCTACCTCTCCATTCCCATCTGTATCGAATATATCTATTACTCGTTGTACCAGTGGATTCTGTTGTAACCCAGGCAAAGACATGAACTCTTCCACACTCAGAGAACCAGAATTATCTAAATCAAGCTTTTTAAACCTCTTTACCAATCGTTTAATCTCATCTTCATCCAAATGTGAGCCCATTTCCAGTGGGCAGCTTGCCTCATTTCCCATAGTGGCGGGTTGTCGAGAGCCCCCCGCAGCCGAATCCACCGCCGAGTGCCGGCCTCCTTCTCCTCCTCCGCCTCCTCGTCTTCCTCCTCCTCTTCTCTTCTCCTTCCTCCTCCTCCTCCTCCTCCTCCTCCTCCGCCTCTTTTCCCTCACGCTCCTCCTCCGCTCGGTCCCTTCGCAAGCGCTGCCTCAAGAGGTTGTTGCCGGCGACGGTTTTGTCACAATGGGCTCGCGCTGACCCGCAGCCTCGCGGAATGGGAGGGGGAGGAGGAGGAGGAGGAGGAGGAGGAGGAGAGAGAGAGAGAACCGGGGAGAACAGGGGAACCGAAGCACCAACGGTCGACAGCAAAGGGGAGGAGCTTCCAACATCCGGGCAACTACGCCAGGTTTTTCCCAGACAGGGACTCAAGGTGGCTTGCAGGTAAAAAGAGGCATAGGCAAACCTGGCCCTCCAGATGTTTTGGGACTACAACTCCCATCATCCCTAGCTAACAAGAACAGTGGTCAGGGATGATGGGGATTGTAGTCTCAAAACATCTGGAGGGCCAGGTTTGCCTATGCCTGGATAAAAAGAAGCAGCTAAAAACATAGAATAAACAATCATTAAAAAGCAGGTAAACAGTAATAGAATTGTGTGTGCATTTATATACCACTGTGGTGCCCAGAGGTGGACACAGGACTCCAGGTGGGGTCTAAACAAGGCAGGACAGAGTGGGACTATTACATGGGGTGGGCTGAAGCAGCTGCCTTGGTTTGATGGATGGAGCTATGAACAGGAGAGCTCCACTCTACTCAGAGTCGACCCACCAAAATTATTGCACTTCAAGTTTTGCACATCCATTTATTTCAATGGGGCTGCTCTGAGGAGAACTTAGCTGGATACAACCATAACATGTTCTTTCAGATTGCACTTGTAATGGCAATGAATAATGGCATGGAAATAGAGTCTAAGGGTCTGTGGGTCCCAGGGGTCATAGGGCAGCTCAGACCTGCCAACATCAGAGAGAATGCTTTAGCATCTAAGATAGAGCCCCAAGGTCAGAACCTCCCATTCTGCGCAGGCTCTCACTTCCAGCACTCCAGCTCAACCAACAGCAGAGCTCTGGTATCAGAAGGGTCCGAAAGCAGGATGTTGTGGGCATTCCAGGGGTGATGGCAGAAGCTTGAACCCAGAACCTACTTGGGGGCATGTTTCTAATGGGGGAGAAAAAATATACTGGTGTCAGTTTGGGGGGAGACGGGGGTCAGTCTGGATGATTCCCTGAGTCCCTTCCAGTTCTTGGAGTCCAGTACCCAGGGAGGGTTAGAATCTAACAGAGGAGGTTGCTGAACTAGTCCGGTAAGCTTCTGAGTGACCTTAAATGGCCAGCTAAGTGTCCTCATCAGCATCCCAAAAGAATGGGCTAGGTTGCAAGAACTACAACAAATGATGGTGGCCCTTTCTTCCACCTGCTCACCTAGCTGCTAGGTAGGATAATAGCAGCCAGTGTGTGAGAGAGAGACAGGTGAGCTGGAAGCAGGTTGGAAGATGGAGAAACAGAGACCTGCTTGCTCTGTGCTGGATCCAAAGTTGTGACACATGGAGAGGCAAGATCAGTTGGGGTCTTAATGCTGTGAGCCCCTCCATCTTATGTTCAGGTCGCATAGATGTGTAAATAAAACCATATATCCTAAAGACACCACAATCTCTGCTGACCTTCATTCCAAGAAAACCTGGAACCACTGGAGAGGCAATAAAAATACAACTAAAATTGTACAGCACCTAGCACAGGCAGAATAACCAGTAAGTGGTCTGCCAAGACTCTCAGCATAAACAAGAACAAGAGGTATAAATTTAGATAAAGTGAAGCTTTCCTCCTTCCCTATGGCATTGGTTAATGTTTTCCCCGTAATATCCGTAATAATCCTATATACACATATATAAAATATTACCACTTTATTGAGAGAATAAAAGTTCAATAACACTTAGTTGGCTTCATGAGGCTCATGTTGGAAAATGTGGCTTCACAGAGAAAAATACTTCCATTTAAATACACAGAGAGCGTTGCTGGACGTCTTGAGCAGATCTTCAGAGATGGAGAAGAAAGCAAAAGTGTTGGGTGGTGTCCTCAAGAGTCACACATCTACCACCATCTTTTTGTGGATATCTAGGCCTCCTACAACAGCACAGAATTCCTCAAAGGATATTCTTCCATCACCATCTTTATCTGCATTTATTATGGTTTTGTCTACAATTTGCTGCAACTGGGTATCGCTGAGATTGTTCCGAACCATCATCTTCAGAACCTGGAAGAGCTCCCCATTGGAGATATAGCCATCTCTGTCCATGTCATAGATACAGAAAGCAAACCTCAACTTCTGTTCCTTGTCACCTTTGACACTGAACTGAGAGACTCCTTCTATAAATTCTTTGAGGTCTACCTCTCCATTCCCATCTGTATCGAATATATCTATTACTCGTTGTACCAGTGGATTCTGTTGTAACCCAGGCAAAGACATGAACTCTTCCACACTCAGAGAACCAGAATTATCTAAATCAAGCTTTTTAAACCTCTTTACCAATCGTTTAATCTCATCTTCATCCAAATGTGAGCCCATTTCCAGTGGGCAGCTTGCCTCATTTCCCATAGTGGCGGGTTGTCGAGAGCCCCCCGCAGCTGAATCCACCGCCGAGTGCCGGCCTCCTTCTCCTCCTCCTCCTCCTCGTCTTCCTCCTCCTCTTCTCTTCTCCTTCCTCCTCCTCCTCCTCCTCCTCCTCCTCCTCCTCCTCCTCCTCCGCCTCTTTTCCCTCACGCTCCTCCTCCGCTCGGTCCCTTCGCAAGCGCTGCCTCAAGAGGTTGTTGCCGGCGACGGTTTTGTCACAATGGGCTCGCGCTGACCCGCAGCCTCGCGGAATGGGAGGGGGAGGAGGAGGAGGAGGAGGAGGAGGAGGAGAGAGAGAGAGAACCGGGGAGAACAGGGGAACCGAAGCACCAACGGTCGACAGCAAAGGGGAGGAGCTTCCAACATCCGGGCAACTACGCCAGGTTTTTCCCAGACAGGGACTCAAGGTAGCTTGCAGGTAAAAAGAGGCATAGGCAACCCTGGCCCTCCAGATGTTTTGGGACTACAACTCCCATCATCCCTAGCTAACAAGAACAGTGGTCAGGGATGATGGGGATTGTAGTCTCAAAACATCTGGAGGGCCAGGTTTGCCTATGCCTGGATAAAAAGAAGCAGCTAAAAACATAGAATAAACAATCATTAAAAAGCAGGTAAACAGTAATAGAATTGTGTGTGCATTTATATACCACTGTGGTGCCCAGAGGTGGACACAGGACTCCAGGTGGGGTCTAACCAAGGCAGGACAGAGTGGGACTATTACATGGGGTGGGCTGAAGCAGCTGCCTTGGTGGGGCAGAACCCCAAGAGGCACAGCCCCTGTGGGCACTCTGCCCGCTCTGCCACCTCCGCTACTGGCACAGAAGCAGCAGTGGCTTCCGGTGAGATCTTATGAGATCTCACAAGATGGCCTCAAAATCTCATGAGAGCTCACCAGAACCTGCCACCCTCATTGCCGCTTTGCAAGTGTCACTACGTAACCCAGGGAAGGGAGGCCTTGGTGGCAGGGCGGCACCTCAGGAGGCAAAAGAGGCTGGGCTGCCCCTGGCCAGTCTCCACCAGCCAGTGTGCACTCCTGGGGGAGCAATGGCTGTGGATTCAAAACAGTGCCCAGAGGGGGAATTAGGAGGCGGAAGAACCAGCAGACTCCGGGGCTAAGACCTAGAGAACGTCAGGGTGCCAGGATGCTGCAGGCAGAGAATCTTGCCCAGTGCTGGGTTTATGTATAAGCTAAACAAGCTATAGCTTAGGGCCCCACTCTCTTGGGGGCCCCCCAAAAAAATTAAAGGAAAAAAACCTGGATGTACATTTCACAAATATAAGATAAAAAACAAATAAAATAAAACCTACATACAGCAAGCTGAGGCTCCAAGACTTTGGCCACCTCATGAGAAGAGAAGACTCCCTGGAAAAGACCCTGATGTTGGGAAAGATGGAGAGCACAAGGAGAAGGGGATGACAGAGGACGAGATGGTTGGATAGTGTCTTCGAAGCTACCAGCATGAGTTTGACCAAACTGCGGGAGGCAGTGGAAAACAGGAGTGCCTGGCATGCTCTGGTCCAGGGGGTCACGAAGAGTTGGACACGAGTAAATGACTAAACAACAACAACAACAACAACAAAGCAAATGGCTTTAGACACCTATTAGGTCCATAACTTACGATATAGCATAAATTCAACAAAAAAACCAGTCACAATTTGTTGTTGACAAAGGACAGCTGGACATATAAAGGGCCCCATTACCTTCAGTAGCTTAGGGCCTCATCAAACCTAAATCTGGCCCTGATCGTGCCTGCCTGCAGTTGTTGACTGGCTAGCTCAACAACCACAAACCATATGGTGCTGCTCAACCAGGTTCCACAAAAAAGGCTCCCACAATAAATGAAAAAATTGCACACACACACACACACACACACACACACACACACACACACACTAAAATAAATAAATAAATTTTAATAGTAGAGATTGTTACGGCTAAAATCTGGGTGCGGGGTTACTCTGCCACCCAGCTCATCGGACTAAGTCCATGGGTCCCTGCAGAAGAAAATGAGCTCAGCCGGACACAGGAGCAAACTGCAGAAGATCCAAGTTTATTGCGCAACAGGTTCAAGGCGAGATTGAACCCAGAGAAAGGGGTGACATGAACTTTTGAAATTTCCCTCCATATCCCAGAATACAGTGCATGAAACGTCACGAATACATTATGGGAAGGTTGGGTTTCACAAGTTACATCATGAATATACTTTACACGTCATGAATACATTATGAAAAGGTGGGATTATATTAATTAGCATTTTCGGATGAGGGAGGGGGGATATGCGGAGCGGCAAATATACATAGATACACATTTATTGAGTACCGGTGGTGGCAAGACAATGGGTCAGAGATATGCATCGTCTGCCACCTAATATTGCCTAAAGGGAAGGTTTGGCGAATTAAGAAGTTCCTGCGTACGTGACCTGCCGCTTTGGGGATTATGGAAGTAGGGATAGCATCATGGAGTCCACGGGGAACTGAGTTGAATGACACTGAGAGCGAAGAAATCGGAGTTACGGTTGATTTTATATCAATTTCTAAAGATTTCAATGATTTCAAACCCCTTCTGTACTATAGGGCAAAAGCAGAAACAGAATGGATACATTGTAACAGGAGGTCCCTGGTTTCGGATCTACTGTTCTCGCCATGGGGGGCCGTCAGCAGCTTGTCAGGGGTGAAATGAGGCGTGCAGGAGCTCCCTGAGCTAGCTTCTGCAGGACGAATGCATGGCTGTGATTGGCTAAAGCGGGGCCATAGGAATAAGCGGGGCCTCGGATGTTCCTAGAAGGAAGGGGGAAAGGAGCCCCCCCCTTCCTTTCCGTATCAAGATTAAAGATATACATCAATCTTGGGAATACAACAAAATTGGCCTGCCACTCAGTCCACTGAGGCTCACATGACTGTCAGCTGCCCCATTCAGTCTTCCACTGAGAGCGAGTGCCTTATTTCCCATCTTACTGTAGGTTTTGCTTCATTTCGATAAATAAAATTATATTTTATGGTTTATTATTGATTATGTGTTGAATTGGATATATATGGAGCAATTCCATAGCTACATGGGGGTGGGGGACTAGGTAAAGGTAAAGGGACCCTTGACCATTAGGTCCAGTCGTGGCCGACTCTGGGGTTGCAGTGCTCATCTTGCTTTATTGGCCGAGGGAGCCGACGTGACTAAGCTGCTTCTGGCAAACCAGAGCAGCGCACGGAAATGCTGTTTACCTTCCCGCCAGAGTGGTACCTATTTATCTACTTGCACTTTGACGTGCTTTCGAACGGCTAGGTTGGCAGGAGCAGGGACCGAGCAACGGGAGCTCACCCCGTCGTGGGGATTTGAACCGCCAACCGTCTGATCGGCAAGTCCTAGGCTCTGTGGTTTAACCCACAGTGCCACCCGCATCCCTGTGGGGGACTGGCCGGGAGTTTTTTTGTCCCCGGTGAAGCCTCCAGAGGGACGCCATTGAGGCTCCTAGTCTGTGTGAGAATGTACAGAAATGCTCGGGGGGGGGGGGGGACACAACCAAACTGGTCTTTGACCTGGGTGAAATAAAGCTTAGTTTTGCCCCTGATATGGGGGCACCAAAATCTTTTAAGTGCTTAGGGACTCTAAAGGTCCTAATCCAGCCCTGGCTTTGGAAGAGCTGAGCCTTCGGTTTCGCATTAGATTCTTCTCTCCTTGCGTGGGCTACAGTCAACCATCTCTTAATTTTTCATTTTGCTAACAAGGGAAAACATTCACTTCTGTGAGTGGGAGTCTTGCCACAACATTGGCAGCAAGTGATTTGAGAAGCTTCTCTTGCGGACAGGCTGCCTTTCTTGTGGGGCTTGCTCAGGGCTGCAGAATGCCTCAGGGGATGGAGGTACAGGCAGGGGGTGGAGGGAGGGACAAATTAATGGAGGATATCAACGGTGACATTTTGGGAAGCAAGTCCAGGAGTGCTCAGCAGAGCCTTCTCTGGCCAGTCCCCCCCCCCTTGTAGTTTTCAACTACAATTGTCATCAGCCCCACTGAGCACAGCCAAATGACAATACACTCATAGAGCTGCAGAACTGTAAGTGACCCCTAGGGTCATCTAGTCCAACCCCCTGCAAAGAAGAGATCTTCTGTCCAACGTGGAACTCGAACCCACAACCCTGAAATCAAGAGTCATAGAACTGTAGAATTGTAAGGGATCCCGAGGGGCTGATGGGAGTTGTAGTCCAAGACACCTGGAGGGATTCAAAAGACAAGCGATTCCAACTAAATATTAGGAAGAACCTTCTGACAGTAAGAACTGTTTGACAGTGGAACGGGCTCCCTTGGAAAAAGATGGCGGGCTCTCCTTTGGAGGTCTTTAAACAGAGGTTGGGTTCTTTAGCTGTCATTCCTGCATTGCTGGGGGTTGGGCTAGATGGCCTTTGGGTACTCCATGAGGGCGCTTGGTTGGGGAAGGGTGGTGTAGGGAGCAATCCAAACTTCTGGTTGGGAGCAGCAAAGCCAGTTCAGGCATTGCCAGGCAACTTAGGATTCAAGGTGGACTGGCATGGCCAGGCCTGCCCCCTGCTGGACCCATTCCAGAAGGTTCCACTGGCTCATGCTGGCAAGAATGCCACCCATGGTAGCTTCTGCTTCCTGAGTGGGCATGGCAGGGAGCTTGGTGGGGGAGCCTGGCACAGGCGAAGGAAGGGACACCTCTACCACACCCAAACCTCCTTCAAGAATGTGTGAGAATAGGGTCCCAGAGATGCTTACAGACCGTCAGAAAACGACAGTCACTGCCTGCAGGGTTACAATATAAAAATACACAACACACAAGGGGGGGAGAGACAAGCAGGGAAGAGGAAAACCAAAGCCAAACTCAGGCACTGGCTGGCACAGTTGTGGGGCAGGAGGTGCCTGAACTGATGAAATGAGCCCCGTTCACCTTTTTTAAAAAAGGAAGGCAAAAGGGAACAGGTGACTATTTTCCTACCATCTGGAAAGGTTCTTAGAATCATAGAATCATAGAATCATAGAATCATAGAGTTGGAAGAGACCACAAGGGCCATCGAGTCCAACCCCCTGCCAAGCAGGAAACACCATCAGAGCACTCCTGACATATGGTTGTCAAGCCTCTGCTTAAAGACCTCCAAAGTAGGAGACTCCACCACACTCCTTGGCAGCAAATTCCACTGTCGAACAGCTCTTACTGTCAGGAAGTTCTTCCTAATGTTTAGGTGGAATCTTCTTTCTTGTAGTTTGGATCCATTGCTCCGTGTCCGCTTCTCCGGAGCAGCAGAAAACAACCTTTCTCCCTCCTCTATGTGACATCCTTTTATATATTTGAACATGGCTATCATATCACCCCTTAACCTCCTCTTCTCCAGGCTAAACATGCCCAGCTCCCTTAGCCGTTCCTCATAAGGCATCGTTTCCAGGCCCTTGACCATTTTGGTTGCCCTCCTCTGGACACGTTCCAGTTTGTTAGTGTCCTTCTTGAATTGTGGTGCCCAGAACTGGACACAGTACTCCAGGTGTGGTCTGACCAGAGCAGAATACAGTGGCACTATTACTTCCCTTGATCTAGATGCTATACTCCTATTGATGCAGCCCAGAATTGCATTGGCTTTTTTAGCTGCCGCGTCACACTGTTGGCTCATGTCAAGTTTGTGGTCAACCAAGACTCCTAGATCCTTTTCACATGTACTGCTCTCAAGCCAGGTGTCACCCATCTTGTATTTGTGCCTCTCATTTTTTTTGCCCAAGTGCAATACTTTACATTTCTCCCTGTTAAAATTCATCTTGTTTATTTTTGCCCAGTTCTCTAATCTGTCAAGGTCGTTTTGAAGTGTGATCCTGACCTCTGGGGTATTAGCCACCCCTCCCAGTTTGGTGTCATCTGCAAATTTGATCAGGATGCCCTTGAGTCCATCATCCAAGTCGTTGATAAAGATGTTGAATAAGACCGGGCCCAAGACAGAACCCTGTGGCACCCCACTAGTCACTCTTCTCCAGGATGAAGAGGAACCATTGATGAGCACCCTTTGGGTTCGGTCAGTCAGCCAGTTACAAATCCACTGAGTGGTAGCATAGTCAAGACCGCATTTTACCAGCTTCTTTACAAGAATATCATGGGGCACCTTGTCAAATGCCTTGCTGAAATCAAGGTAGGCTACATCCACTGCGTTCCCTTCATCTACCAGGCTTGTAATTCTGTCAAAAAACGAGATCAGGTTAGTCTGACATGACTTATTTTTCAGAAATCCATGCTGACTATTGGTGATCACAGCATTCCTTTCTAGGTGCTCACAGACTGTTTGCTTAATGATCTGCTCCAGAATCTTCCCTGCTATTGATGTCAGACTGACTGGGCGGTAATTATTTGGGTCCTCTCTTTTCCCCTTTTTGAAAATAGGGACAACATTTGCCCTCCTCCAGTCTGCCGGGACTTCGCCTGTTCTCCAGGAATTCTCAAAGATGACTGCCAGTGGTTCTGAGATCACATCTGCCAGTTCTTTTAATACTCTTGGATGCAGTTCATCTGGCCCTGGAGACTTGAATACATCTAAACTAGCCAAATATTCTTGTACTATCTCCTTAGTTATTCTGGGCTGTGTTTCCTTTGCTGAATCATTTGCTCCAAATTCTTCAGGTCGGGCATTGTTTTCTTTATCGGAGAAGACTGAGGCAAAGAAGGCATTGAGTAGTTCAGCCCTTTCTGTGTCCCCTGTTTGCATTTCACCATCTTCTCCTCTGAGTGACCCCATTGTTTCTTTGTTCTTCCTTTTGCTACGAACATACCCATAAAAGCCTTTTTTGTTGCTTTTAATCTCTCTAGCAAGCCTGAGTTCATTCTGTGCTTTAGCTTTTCTGACTTTGTGTCTACACGTGCTGGCTATTTGTTTGAATTCCTCTTTGGTGGTTTCCCCCCTTTTCCATTTTTTGTACACATCCTTTTTAAATCTTAATTCAGTTAAAAGTTCTTTAGGTAGCCACCCTGGCTTCTTTAGGCACCTTCCATGTTTCCGTCTCATTGGTATTGCCTGACGTTGCGCTTTTAGTATCTCCCTCTTAACAAACTCCCAGCCATCATGAACTCCCTTTCCTTTTAGTATTGTTGTCCATGGGATCTCACCCAGCACTTCCCTAAGTTTTATCAAGTCGGCTTTCTTAAAGTCAAGAAATTGAGTCCTAGTATGCTTGGCTGCTCCTTTCCGCTGTATAGTAAACTTCAGAAGAGCATGATCACTCGCGCCTAATGATCCTTCCACTTCTACCCCACTAACCAGGTCATCAACATTGGTTAGGACCAGATCTAAAATGGCTGTTCCTCTTGTTGCTTCTCCCACTTTCTGGACAATGAAGTTGTCTGCCAGGCCAGTGAGGAATCTGTTTGACCTTATGCTCTTGGCTGAGTTTGACGTCCAACAAATATCCGGGTAATTGAAGTCCCCCATTACTACTATCTCCCTTCCTTTTGCATGCTTGGCCATCTGTTCCAGGAAGGCATCATCTATGTCCTCCGTTTGGCTTGGGGATCTATAGTAAACTCCCACAATGAGGTCTCTGTTATTCTTCTCTCCCTTAATTTTGACCCAAATGCTCTCACTTTGGCTTTGAGGATCTAAATCTTGGATCTCTTCACAGGTATACACATCCCTGACATATAACGCCACTCCTCCTCCTTTCTTGTCTGGTCTGTTTCTCTGAAATAGATTGTATCCCCCCATTATTACATTCCAATCGTGGGACTTATCCCACCAGGTTTCAGTGATGCCTATTATGTCATATTTAGTTTGCTGTACCAAGAGCTCAAGCTCATCTTGTTTATTTCCCATGCTTTGCGCATTAGTGTACAGACATTGAAGTCCATTAATCATTCCCCCGTGTCTCTTATTTAAGGATTTTTTCCTCCCACCACTAGGTCCGCGTGCTGTTTGCTCCATTTGGTCTATGACATTTGGATGATCATCTTCATTAATTGATAGACTCCTACCTTCAGGAGCACTGTCTCCCTCCCCCACATTAGTCAGTTTAAAGCCCTCCTGATGAGGTTTCTGAGATTTTTGGCAAAAACATTTCTCCCAACCGTTGTGAGGTGCAGCCCATCACTTGCCAGAAGTCCATCTTCAAGAAACTGCAGTCCGTGATCTAAGAATCCAAACCGTTCCTGTTTACACCATTTGCGAAGCCAGCTGTTCACTTCCACTATTTTCCCCTCTCTCCCTGGGCCACGTCGTTCAACTGGGAGGACAGATGAGATGACAATTTGTGCATTTAGTTGCTTCAATTTCCTGCCAAGAGCCTCGTAGTCTCTTTTGATCTTCTGGAGGCTATTGCTTGCAGTGTCATTGGTTCCCACATGAACCAAGAGGAAGGGGTATTTGTCAGTGGGTTTTACGATTCCTTGCAGTCGTTCAGTTACATCTTGGATCTTAGCCCCGGGGAGACAGCACACTTCCCGAGACATCTTGTCAGGCCCACAGATCACTGCTTCTGTTCCCCTCAGTAGGGAATCCCCTATCACCACTACACGCCTCCTCTTGGGTTTGGTCGGGGTTCTTCCGTGAGCTGTCCGTTCCAAGGTCGCCTGCACATTCCCTGAGGACTGACTTTGCTGCTCGTCTTCATATACCTGATCGACTGTAATGAGGGAGAGATCCTCAAATGGAGTCTGCTCTTCGTCTTCCATGCTAGGGGAGAGGACCTCAAAGCGATTGTGTATTTCTAAGCAATCAGAGTGAACCCTGGGCCTCCTACTTCTTTGAGTCACGTTTCTCCATATATCTGGCTCCTGTGTTGGTGAACTAGACTCCTTCTCAGGGGAGTCCCCTGTCTCCTCCTTGGTGGAGACGGTGTGCTCTGTTGCTTCCAAGAAGAGCTCCAGCTCTCTAATTCTTTGGAGCGTAGCTACACGTTCCTCCAGTTGCTGGACTTTGTCTTTTAAGAGGGCAATCAACATGCAATTGCTGCAGGTAAAGCTGCCTGCAACCTTTGGCAAGATGGCAAACATTGCGCAGGAATCGCAGGCGACTGCAGCTGTTCCCTCCCCTTCCATCTTGAGATCGTGTCGTTGGGGTTGGCTACAGAGGTCCTCCATCATAAAAAGCTTGAAGACAGGACAAATAACTTCCCCCACACAAAAAACACCTAGATCTCCCCCAACAAACGTTTGAGACTAGCTCCCCTAAATCTAAAAGGTGGATCTAACTGCGCGCGCCGCTGCCCTGCAAACTCTGATAAGCTCCTCCCACAGCTAATCCCCTGCCTCAACAGAAACCCTGCCCCCTCTGACCTTTACACAGGGAAAACAGCTAATCAGCCACAAAGAAACACACAGACACAAGAAAACCCTTTTTGCTCCTTCTTCAACTGATGCCCTGCAAACTCAAACTTCTTTTAAACATTGTTTTTAGCTGTAAGCTATCGTTTCATTATTATTCAAAAGGGAGTAAAAGTCAGAAGAAGAGGTGGAAAAGGTTGCATTTCAGGATTCTCTCAGTTCTAGTTTCTTGGAGTTACAAAGACTTCTTTAAAAATCCCCAGCAGATAATCGTTCCTGGCATTTCATTACCATATCATTAGCTGCTCCTGACTGTGCCGGCCCTTTGTTTAAGCTGCAGACCTGCTTTGTGCTGTGTGTGTCGGGGAGGGAGCAGGAATCAGACACATCTTCTTCCAAATCAGATTTCATTAAAATTGTTTACTGTTCGTTGTTCTTTGGGAGAAGAGGAATCGAGGAGCCGGCAAAAGCCATTGGAATTCCAGGCACACTGACAGGGCTCGTCTCTTCTCTGCGTCAGATAATCCATTAAAGTTAGACATTGCAAGCAGCCCACAATGCCATGGGATGTTAACCAAGGCTTTAAAAATTGTAGGGGGTTGGATTGGATGATCCTTGGGTGACCCATCCATCTCTAAAATTCTGATTCTACGATTCACTTTTTGAAATGCTGAGAATTCTGCCTGGCACCCTGCCTTCCTGCCCCCATGCTGGCGGCAACAGGTCTCTCAATCAATTTCATAAGGAAAAAACATCAATTTCATAAGTTAGGAACTTCTGGGGCACAAGAGAGAAATCCCTCGGAGGTGACCTTGGGGTTTGTGTTTCTTGTTCCCGCTTGTGTGTCTCTGTGTGAAGACTGCTTTTGCTCCCACGCTGAAACAGAAAGTGTTGGTGTGGGTGTTGAATGCTTCTCCCCAAGCACAACCCAAGGGCGGTATTCACCGGGGGGCAAGTCACTTGCACAGATGGGGGCAATGCAGGAGTCCCATGCCTGGGGGGCTGGGGGGGGAGACAGAGAGGCACAAGGAGAACCCCCCCCCCAACACACTAGAGCCTTCCAGGATCCTCCTCCCCAAGTGGCCAAGACTTGGACACAGTCAGCTTCACCTCCCTGTCAACTTCAGCCAGCCAGCCCCACACTTAGGACTTGTCACAGCCAACTGCGGCAACTCGCTTGTGCAATGGGCTTCCACAACACAACACAACTTCCGTTTTCTCTCCTACTCCTTGCAGACCTGCTGTGTCCCTCCCACGCCCAAATTGGGGCTGCATAGGGGAGGGGGCAAAGGAGAAGCCCCACTGCACCCCTTGGCAGTATGTTGGATCTTGCCCATTGCTAGGAATGTTTTGCCTTCCGACTTAGGTGCAGCCCATCCAAACTTGGAAAGGAGGCCCTAAGAAGCGAAGAACTTCTCTGTACAACTAGGGGTTCCTTACCCATGGGCTGGGGGAAGAAGCTCCATCTCAGGCGAATCCTGGTTTTTCTTTCCTTCCTTCCTCTGAATGCAGCACACAGAAGGTGCCAGCACAGCGCCGTCAGAGGGGAGATCAAACAGCATGGGCGATGGGAAGAGAATAGCTGGAGCAGAGAATGCCGACAGCCTTCAGAAACAAAAACATTTCGGAGTCCAAGATCCTGTCAGGAGCAATCGCTCTGAAACCTAGCGGCAGTTTTGAGTCTTAAATGAAGCCAACTAGCTTGCGGAATGCATGCAATATTTAATAATGATGGATGACTCCAAGAGAGATTCATGTTCCGAGAACTTGGGGGTGGAGAGAGAGCCCTCTAGCAAAGGTTGAGATGTTTGTCTCCCTTTGCCCAACAATAGGGCTGGTCTTGAAAGCTGCCATAGCTAAATTTCCAGACATGAAAGCTGCAGTTCTGTGAACCACCTTTGCCGATCACATCAGAAGTGTTTGTGTTTAGCACAGACCTCCATGGAACAGTTGATTGTTAACAGTGAGAAGAGAGAAGTGATTGGACTGTGGACTGTTTTAGCTACAAACTGTAAACAATATTGCTGCTGTCAGTTCTGGGAATATACATCTGTGCTGGTCCCGTGGGTTATCCGAGAGGCGAGGTCCAAGTCGGGTCTGTAGTCAAAGGTGCAACGTGGAGGCAGTCCGTAGTAGCTGAAGCTGGGTGCAGGGCAGGGAGTCGGGTGAAGTCAGGAACAGGCATGCAAGCCGGGAGCCAGGGTGGGTGAGGCAGGAAAACTAGCAACCAACGAAGTTGCTCCCGCAACTTGGGACTGGGGCTGGCCGGCTTTTATCTGCCCTGAGGCATACGGCGGCCCCAATCCTCTGGTAACTCACCTCTCCTGGCCTGGCGGTGAGCACTCCTCCTGCGGGAACTTAGTTCCCTCTGCCTCTCTGCCCTGAGCCTCTGCAGCCCAGGAGAGGCTGGAGGGTTACCGGACCCAGAGGCAACCTCCGCTTCCTTTGATGGGGCTGAGAGTGGAGCACCTGCAGGCAATGGGTCCTCCATCACCTCAGGAGCCAGAGCAGACTCAGCTGGTGCCTGCACCTGAGGACCCAGCACAGGTGAGGACCCTTCAGGCTCAGGCCCCAGCCCCGGCACAGCTGGTTCTGGACTAGGGGACTCCTGTGCAGGCTGGGATCCCTCAGGTTCAGCCTCCGAGTCCGAATCCCAGGCCATCACACCATCTATATTTAAGTCAAGGTCAAAAATGATGGCAACCTCTCTCCTTCCCACCCGGAGCCCCTTTTAAAAGGACTTAGCAGATCAGAGATCTCCCCAGCTTTGCTTAGGATCACATTCCAGCCCCTGCAATGAAAGCTTATGCATTGGAAGGTGCTGCTTGCTTGGAATGTGACTCTGCACAGTAATCGAACCTGGGGGGGGGGCATGCTCAATGACTCACAAGTCAGAGTCCAGTTCCCAGTGTCTTGAGGGCAGTTCTGTGACTAAAACGTCAGGCATGCTAGCTGCTGTCAGGCGTTGAGGCATCGCCTTAATTTTCAGTTAAACAACAGGCATTAATATTTTACTCTCTTCCAACAGTGTTTAATGGCTTAGGAGGAATGAGGGAGAGAACAACACGCGTCACAGCTCCTGAGCCATTAGTTTGGAGATCGAGGAGCACGCTGGCTGCTCAAAGCCTTGTGCTCTCAGGGAGCTGTTTGTCTTCAGGAATCCTCGGATCTCCAGCTTGGGCTCCCCTGCAAAAAGGAGGCGGCGGCCAGGGAAACAGCCACGGTCTTCTGCCATTATAACTTAGCTACACAGAGACCACTCTCCTGTTCTCCTTTTTTGGGTCTAACCTGCCAGCCTCGAGGTGGGTCAGAAGAAGGAGGAGCTGAAAAGCCCCACATGCGCTGTAAAAAGGCAGGGTTGCCATAGTCCTTTTCTGGCTCTGCTCTTGTGCCTTTAAAAAGTAGGCCTGGCGCACAGCAAGCAAAGGCAACTTTCTACCACCAATTTGTCATCCTTTAGTCCTCATGAAGCTGAACAATGCAAGATTCAGGACAGGTAAGAGAAAGAACTTATTTATGCCATGCGTGGTCAAACGATGGAACTCGCTCCCACCTTCATGGCTTTAAAATAGGATTAGACAAATTCATGGAGAAGGCTATTGACTACTATGAGCCACTGGCTTCATCCAGGAGGCTCTCCTGACCATCTTCTGCTCAAGGGTGACAGAGCAGGCCCCAGTGGGGTGCATTTTAGAAAGAGGGGAGGGCAGCTTCTGTCCCCACTCACGTCACACTGCCCCCCAAACTGCCACCCCCCCCAAGGATGCCCTGGGAGTTACTCAAGGAAGGTCCTGGGTTCAACTGTTGCCTTAGTCACTAGCTGAGGAGGTGCCCTTTAGGCCAGCTGCTCTTCCTCTGCAACCCACCACCCGATATATGGAAGCAATGCTAGTGTTCTACAGCACAGGGTTGTTCTGAGGATTCCTGGAATAGAGAAGCATTGATTGACCTATCCTCAGTAAACCTGTGCTTTAGAAAAAGATTCCCCCCCCTTTAAAAAAGTGAGCCTCTGGCCATCACTGGTTAGTTGCCATCACATTTTATGGCAGTTCCATAAGTTAATTCCGGTTTATATCCTCATAGAATTGTAGCGTTGGAAGGAACCCCAAGGGTCATTTAGTCCAATCATGCATTGCAGAAACCACAGCTAAATAATCCCTGGCAGAATCTTATTTCTGGATGGCCACTATCAAATGCAGGTGCCTCCCTGCCATCAGTTGGTAGGGAGCTCATCCACGGCCAGTATGCCCACCCCCTCCTGAAACATCAGCAGTCCTGTGCCCCTCATTCCTCACTTTAAAGGAATCCTGGTGATAAATTCTGAGAGCTCACCCAACCAGACACTTTTAAAAAACCTACTTTATTATTAACACCCACAAACACTTCCATCCATTAAAAAAGACAACAGGGGTTACCCCAGCTAAGCAATCTCCCAAAGTAACATTTTCTGAGCAATTTATCAGGCTGTCTGGTGTGTCGTGCAGAGGGCTCAGCAACAGGAGCCCGGGGATGGTGGAAAATGTGCAAAAGGCTCTTAAAGAAATGTTTATTCATGGAGGGTTGTGCAGAAGAAAGTGCTGGGTAATTTATTCTGTGCATCGCGCCACACCTGATCTGGATGGTGAGATGCAGTTCAGCGAGGAAGGCTCCTTAGGAAGCCCAAGGAGAATTCTCCACTGGACTTGCAGGGGTCCGAAATGCCCACAAAAACAGTCCCCTGATGGAAAATTCCACTGTCTTAAACTGTTACAACCGTTACTTTAAGCCCTCTAGGGGGAGCAAAACAAAATGTCCAAGTGAGGAAACAAAGAAGTTAAAAACAAGTATATCAGGAGGCTTGAAAATATATGCTGCAACACTTTTTCCAGTAAATACTCTTTCAACACACTCCAATATACTGTAGCAGCAAAGTCTTAAAACTTTGTATCAAACGAAACTTCAACCATGTAACTTTCCCAAAAGTTTAATGGCAGTTCAGTGCCCTAATGTCTTATTTGGCAGTCCAATTCAGGGTGTTAAGGCAGCAGAAGACTTTTTTCCTTTTAGATAAATCATGCAGTTCTTAATGTCCCTTTTTCCTCCCCTCTGCCCTGCTTGCTAGAGGGGAGATCTAGATCCAATGTCCGGTTTAAATAGTCAAAGGATGTTTCATACGGATGCAGCTTTAAATTCCCGTTGCTTTAGCTGTCATGCAGTCGGGGGAAGGCAGACTTCCTTAATTTTCACCTTCCCCGTTTTCAGCCAGATTTCCAATTTTAAAATTTTCAAATTAACGTTCAGTCTTACTCACAGGTTTTTCAGTCCCAAATTTACAGGAAGAAATCAGCGCTCTCCGTTCATGGCGATGCGGCTTCACTCTGCGGGCTGGGCAGCGACTCTCAGCACCGCGCTCTCCCGATGCCGTTCCGGAGCCTTTAAAAAGGCTCTTTCTGCAGTAAGGGGGGGCGCTTCTGGTGCCCACCGAGTCTCCTTGTTCACAGGCTTCAGCGCCTGTGATTTTAGGGGTCCCCCGCTTGCCGTAGCGGGTCAGACCCGAACTCGCAGAGCAGTCCTCCTCCGGAGCTCGGAAAGAGGACCGCCATTAACGCTGTGATAAACAACTACCTGACATTCAGAAGACATCTGAAGGCAGCCCTGTTCAGGGAAGTTTTTAACGTGTGATATTTTACTGTATTTTTGGTTTTTATGGAAGCCGCCCAGAGTGGCTGGAGAGGCCCAGCCAGATGGGCGGGGTATAAATAATAAATTATTATTATTATTATTATTATTATTATTATTATTATTATTATTATTATGTCCCTGGACCGGCAGGTGCAGTATGGCGTAGCGGTTAAAGCAGGACGGCAAAGACTCTGCTTCAAATCCTTGCTCAGCCACAAAGCTCACTTGGGCTCAGCCAGTATCTCACCGCTCAGCCAGCCTCCCAAAGTTGTTGCTGTGAGGAGAAAAGGTGGAGAGCAGAAACATGCATGCGCTTGAGCTCCTTGAAGGAAAGGCAGAATGACCACTCCCCACATTAAATGGGGGGCACCCTCTGCGTGGTCATGCGCAGCCCCCAGGACCCTATGCGGCACCATTAACACAGGCTTGGCTTTGCCTTCCCCAGGTGGGATACCTGGAGGTCTCTGCCTGCCTCAATCCCGCCTGGGGAGGCGTTGCCAAGGTGATCAGGACAGGTAGGGGGAGGGACACAATATGGGGAGGATCTTACCTGGGAATCGTCAGTTGGCTCCAGAGCTTCTCCCACCCTTCCCACCCTCAGTTAAGACTTCTTTTGCAGGTTAACCTTTTCTCCACAGGTACGCGGGCGCTGCTATGTCAGGGTCTCTGTTGAGGGGCCGGAAAGGAATTCTCCTGCATTGGCAGGTTTGCCTTTTCCATAGCAAAACGGCACAACTTTGGCGGTTTCAGGCCTTGGGCAGAATCCTTTAGTCTGTTTTCCCTAATTTGGGAGTGGGCATGTAGTGCTTCATGCCCCCCTTCTATTTGCAGCAGTGATACTAGGGTTCCCCATTAAAGGGGTTGTTTTGAGGGGAGGCTTTGGCCGTACGCCAAGAGGTTGTCATTGCTCTCCCCTGCGACAGCGGCGTAATGGGGGTGGGCTCTCTCTGCTTGAACATATGTTCTCCAGAGCCAGCCCCCCCCCCCCGGATAACCCTGATGTTCCCCAGATCCCCAGCGGGGGGCTGGGAGGGATAAACACCCAGTGGCTGTGCCAAGGTCTACCCACATCTGAAACATAATAAAGTTGTGGCCAATTTTAATCCCATAGCAGGTTGTCTTGAGTCGTTATTTCACATGGGGGCCGCCCGGGGTTTTGGGGGGACTCCGCCTGTCCACGCAGTATTAATTATGCCTGGACTTAGGGCTGATTCGGCCTTAACTGTAGCACAGTGGCAGCTGTTTTTCTGTGGTGCAGATGTGTGTGCATTCCCTTTGTAGCCAAGAAGCTCTGGGCAGGATGGGAATGAGCATCCTTTTACCACCTTTTCACAAGGTGCTTCCGTAACCCACAGTCCCTGCTAATGGCAGCGAGACCTCACTGCGGGTCACCTCATTAGGAATGTTTCCATCTGCTGCAGCCCTGCTGAAAGCGCTCCAGGTGAGATTGTATATTTAGCACAGATGCCACACATGGAGAGCAAGATGAGGAACACACAGCCAATCTTCTTATTTGCGTCGAGTGCCGGACGCTGCCTTATACAGTAATTTCGTGGTGGAAGCAAGAGTCACGGGAACCAGTCACTTTAATCCTCCAAACCGTACCACCAAGTTTTGAGTCATAAGAGTAAAAAAAAAAAAAAAGGCCAATCAACTCAGTTTTATGCAATAAAACTATATGGTTATCACAATATAAAATAAAAGGGGGGAGTGGAATTAATAAAACGAAAGCCCTTAACAAATTGGGACCAATTTACCTGCGAGAACGCCTTACATTTTCCACACCCACTCGACCATGTTGATCAGCAGAACTGCCACTCTTACAGTGCCACATCATACCCATTCCACATTTGTAAGAACTCAATATTTTAGGGTGGCTGCACCTTCACTTTGGAACTCACTTGCTATTGATATCAGGCAAGCGGCTTCGCTCTGCTCTTTTCAGTGCCTGCTAAAAACATTTGTGTTGAGACAAGTCAGTGTAGATGTTTAGAAAGCTGATACAAGTTTTGATCTGTCTTTAGTCTGTCGTTATTTTAACTTTTTGAAAGTCTTAAATTGTTATTTTTTCATATTGATACATTCATTGTTTTATCTTCTTTGTAAGCCCCATTGAGGCAGGGCTTTTTTTCCAGCTGGAACTCGCCAGAACTCAATTCCAGCAGCTCTCAGGTGGGCGCCATTGCCATTCTAAGAGAAGGAGGGAGGTGCTGATGGTGAGTTCCAGCACCCCTTTTCCTAGAAAAATAGCACTGCTTTGAGGTTTGTGTGTGTGGTATTTTATTTTTCATTTTTATACAATCAAGCAGTTTAAACTTATGATTCTTTAAAAAGCCAGTATGAACTTTTTATGAAAGGGGACAGAGTCTGCTCCCCACCCTGTCCCGAGATTTGGGGCTTCTGAAATTTAGTTTTCCATTCCCTCTCTCTCTCTCTCTCTCTCTCCCTGCCTCTCACTCTGTTTGCTTCCTGACTCCCTTCTCCACACATTTGGATATTATATATATGAATGAATTCATTTAGTGCCTATATAAACCAGGCACTGCATATCCAACAAAAGACCAGGCCTCTTGGCTTCTGTCTTCCAATTACGCACCATAAATTACACATCTTCCTAGTAGCTTGGTTCCTAGTAACAAAGACCCACCTGTTTTTTTAATGCATTGGGAAGGAGATGAAAGGCTGCTCTTTGGAATGGGCACTGTCCTTTAAAGTTTCCTGCTGAGCCTCTTCGAGGACAGTGGAAGGACCCTAGAGCTAAATCATCATCATCATCATCATCATCATCATTATTACTATTTATTAAAGTTTTTGTTGATTTACAAAAGTGTGTGCAATGTCTCTCTCTCGTATTTCCCCCCCCCCCCATGTAATATTTTTACAAATCAGTTTCATTTCTTGAGACATTAGGAAGAAAAGGGGGAAAGAGGTGGAGGGGGAAAAGATGGGTGGGGGTGGGGTGGCAATGTTTCTATTTTACTTAATATATGTGGGGTTTGGTGTCAGCGTTGCTTGTGCAGGTTCTTTGCTGTTCACATGTGTTCCTTTGGTGGTGAGAGACGTTGGGGTTGGCCTAGGGTGTGGTTATTCATTTGAGCTAAATCATTTACACCATATATTTTACCCCTTTTCTCCAGGTTGAGAACAGTATGAGCTGGAGAGTTTTTTATTTACCGGTACATTTTCTTAAAGCTTTTGCCATGAAGACTCTTTGGAACGTCAAAAAGAAAGTCTTGCGCATAAGCTCAGCTGGTTAGAGCTTGGCTCTGATAATGCCAAGGTTGCAGGTTGGATCCCTGCCAATTCCTACATTGTGGGGTTTTCCCTTCCAACTCTAGGATTCCATTGTCTCGTCCTTCAGCACATGTCCCTGAGCCCAGTTCTGGAGGAGGGCTGTCTGGACTAGTGGGGTTCCTGCATGGAATCAGGACTCCCAATAGTGTGCAAAAAGAATACAGGTATGTGTGTATCCTGGCAGATAAACGTCTATATATTACACACCAGGTAGCCAAGAAGCTCCGTTCCAGCTGTGTGAATGCACTCCAATCTCAAGTCTTAACGTTGTAAATTTCTTTTTAAGTTGTAAACTGCTACAGGTTATGTCAGTGTTTTTCAACCTTTTTTGGGCAAAGGCACACTTGTTTCTTGAAAAAAATCACAAGGCACACCACCACTGTGTGCGGAGAGGGAGATGTCAGAGCCCCGCTGCTCTCTATGGGGAATCGGATGAGAGCGGACCGCCTGTCCGCTCTCATCCGATCCCATCCAATCTGATCCCCACCCAGGATGGATGGAAAATAGGGTGGACACAGTCCAGCGCCCACCTAGTGGGCGAAAATTTGACCTTTTTTTAAAAAAAATCTTTCGAATTTTTCAATTTTTCCCACGGCACACCAGGCAACATCTCGCAGCACACTAGTGTGCTGCGGAACAGTGGTTGAAAAACACTGGGTTATGTGTATGATTTTGGATGAAAATTTCCTTTTATTCTCTGTCGTCCATTGTAAAGGCCTTTGGCTATATACAAAAATTGATTGATTGTGGTGTGTGTATAGCTATATCTCTTTCTTACATTAAAATTTATTTAAGAAATAAACAGATTTAAAATAAGCAGTTAACTATTTTAAAATTTAAATAACAAAACAGATAAAATAAATACAAACAATATTTAAACAGATAGCATCTGGTATTATTATTATTATTATTATTACACAGCGTTGGATCTGAACCAATAGATTCAAATTACAGGAAAAGATTCTGACTCAACACCAGGAGGAACTTGCTGAGTTTTAAGAACTGTTTGGCAGTGGAATGGACGCCCTTGGAAGGTGGTGGACTCTTCTTCACCGGAGGCTTTTAAGCAGATGTCGGGTGGTCATCTGACATGGATTCTTGAGCTGTGATTCCTGCATTCCAGGGGGCTGGACTAGATGGCTGTTTTGGTCGCTTCCAACCCTACAGCTCTATGATTCTGCCGTGGAAGGGCATAATAAATCCCTGAGAAAATAGCCTGGTCTTCACCAGGGGCTGAAACTGAGCTGATGTTGACACCAGATGGACCTCCAAATGGAACCACTGTTGGCTCTGTAAGCATCAGCAGAACTGACTCCTGAATGTTGGAAGCAGAGGGAAGGTGCCCTTGTGATAACCCGAGATTGGCTCAAGAATTTCTGGGAGAGAAATTATATAACTGTCTCCTCATCTCAATACTATTTAGGAAGTCGGCTTCCTTGTCTTCTTCTAGATTATTCTCTCATGCAAGCCACACTTTTGATATCTTTGTTCCTTACTCAGCAAAACAGCTCTCCAGTTGCCAGGCCAATCAAAGCAATCTTTTAAACTCAGTAAGGCAGATAATTTTTTTGAGTCATCTTTCTCAGCTGGGGCCATTCGCTGCTTTAAACCATTACGGCTCCTAGCAGATACTTTTATTCTTTCTTAGATGTGGGCAAATGAATATCAATAGCTCAAACTGCAGAGCCAGTAGCCGATGAAAACAGTAGCAATTTGCCCTTGTAGGTTTTGATCCCAGCAAGGCGCTCTGGGGCTTTTGGCTCATTAACGCCTGATTGAAAAAGGAAGCCCATCTTAGGGAAAGCGTGCGTTGCATCAAGGGGGGGGGGCAGGAGAGAGGAGGCAGGCCACTGTGATCATCACAAACCTAACTATCTGAAAGCACTGGCAATGCAAATGTAGTCAGTGTCCTGAGAGGAAATACAAGATTATGTAAGAAGGCGAAGACACAGACACATGGGTAAGAGGAATTGTGGATAAGCCCTAAGTCCACACACCAGTTTCCAGCCCCTCAGTTTCACACTTCCTCACACAGTACATAAACGAACTATGGAACTCACTCCCACAGGAGGCAGGGATGGCCTTTAAAAACAGGCTTTGAAAGAGGATTAGACAAATTTATGGAGGAGGAGAGGGCTCTTGGGCGGCTCTGCCCTGCCTCCACAGCTGGTCTGGGAACTTTAAGAACTTTCATCAGCCTAATGTAAACCATGGGCGGCAAAAAGCCAGGTCAGTACCATTCTCATGAACAGGCCTTTTAAAAAGTAACACGTATTAGCCATCTGTTTTATTATTTATTTATTTATTTATTTATTTATTTATTTATTTATTTATGTATGTAGGATATTTATTTTGTTATTTGTGTAGGATATTTAGAAGCCTGGCAAAAGGAAGTTGCTGCAAGCAGGACTGGAATAAATTATTGCAGGTGTCGGTAGCTGGATTAATTTCCTCCTTTTGTGGATGACAAAGTCAGATGGTTGTGAATGTTGCAGAAGATGATGTAATCTGGCTTCAAGGAGACAAGAAAAGGGGGGGGAGAAGGTGAGCAGACCCCCCCCGAAACTGCTGCAGTGCCAACTCAAGGCACTTGCAGATGACACAGTTATTGAGCATTCACCATGCTTTGTTTGAAAGTCACTACCCATTACCATACTAGACACAACCTCTTAAACATTTTTTGGTCTTTTTCAGCTTCTTGCTTTTAAAAGCACTGCTGTAGAGCTCAGTGTGACTTACAGCCCAATCTTATGAATTGGTAGCTGCAAGTCCTACTGAGTTCAAAGGGAGTGCAGCTCGATGCTATGCATGTTTACTCAGAAGCATAGGATTTCAGCCCAGTGATCCTCTTCTCTGTTTCTTCCTTCCACCACTGCCTCCACCTTCCCCCCTTCCAGACTCTGCCTGACTGTGTGCGCCTCCTATTTCAGATAGATAGCTCTAGGACCATGATCTGCTGTCCCTCAGAAATCTGCCACTGAACTGTCCCACCTCAGCCAGCCTCATGGTAGAGCGGCCTCTGGGCCAACCCATTGGTCCTAGACAGAGATGCAGATAAACAGCATCATGAATTATGGTCCAGGTAAGCGAAGTCTGTGCCATGGGATGGATTAATGCAGCAGGGAAGAAGACGTTTGGTGAGTTTGCGCATACAAGTCTACGAGTGTGATAAAAGTTCCACAGGTGCCTTTGAGAAGTTTGGTGGTGCTTTTTAAAAAAGCTACATTACCGGGGGAGATGAAACATTTATTTCCAGCAAAAATGGAAGCATTTCACACCTGCTGGGGCTCATTAAACATTTCCTGCACCTGAGTTAGCCTTTGGCACTCTCCCAGAGATGCCACAAATGATCCAGAGCAAGCACAAAGTTTGACTAACTGGAGCACACGTCTTGGATGCCTGCCAAGGGAAGCCTTTCATCCTCAAAGGAGAAATGTCTCCAAGGATGAGTCAGTAAAGACAGCAACTAAGCAACACAGACGAAAGAGAGAAAGAGAGAAAACCTACCAGCTTTGAACTGCTCTGAAGTCTGGGGGATAAGAAGTCACAAAAATGACATAAGTGGGTTATTCATGATTCTGAACTTGAAAGATGGAATTTGATGTGTTATTTAGGACTGATGAAAAGGGGAGGACTGGAGCTCACTGGAAGAGACCCAGTTTGCACGCAGAAGGTCTCAGGCTCAACCCCCTAGAAATCTCTTGGTAGTGTCTGGGAATATCCCCTGCCTTAAACCCCAGAAAGCCACTGCCAGCCAGTGTAGACGAAACTGACCTATATGGACCAAGGGCCTGATTCAGTGGCAGCTTCCTGAATTCCTAATTTGGGATGCTGGCATTATGTCCAAATGAGCCCAGCAGAGACACTGCAAAGGGACCATCATCGCCAACTGTTAAACCACTGGGAGAGGAGAGCTCAGAAAATGCCCTCTTATGACATTAGGGACTTAAAACCAAAGACCCTGAAGTCTGAGCTGGCACTGACGTTTCCCTTCAAATTATTTTATTTTATTTTATTTTATTTTATTTATATCACATGCTTTCCTCCAAAGAGCTCAAGGCGGTGTGAATAGTTCTCCTCCTCATTTAATCCCCACAAGAACCCTGTGAGAGAGATGTGGCTGAGAGCCAGTGACCTGCCCCCAAGAGCATTCAGTGAGCTTCATAGCCAAGTGGGGATTTGAACCCTGGTCTTCCAAGTCCTAGTCCGACACTCTAACCGCTACACCAGACTGCCTTGCCCTTGAAGAGAAGACTGGGGCTGAAAAACCAAGGTAGAGTGTGTATGCACGGAGGCTTGAGTTTTTAAAGGAGCACAATACCTGAGATGGCAGAATATCACTGCTTACAACGAAAACCATCCCAATGAAAAGGAAATGCAAGAAAGCAAAGTGGCTGTCCAACGAGGACTTGTAAATAGCGGAGGAGAGAAGGCTAGCAAAATGTGAGGGAGATAGTGAAAGATACCGGAAACTGAATGTAGATTTCCAAAAAATAGCAAGGAGAGACAAGAAGGCCTTCTTAAACAAGCAATGCAAAGAAATAGAGGAAAACAATAGAATGGGAAAAACCAGAGATCTGTTCAAGAAAATTGGAGATTTGAAAGGAACATTTCGTACAAAGATTACCATAATAAAGGACAAAAGTGGTAAGGACCTAACAGAAGCAGAAGACATCAAGAAGATGTGGCAAGAATATACAGAGGAATTATACCAGAAAGATATGGATGTCTCGTACACCCCAGGTAGTGTGGTTGCTGACCTTGAGCCAGACATCCTGGAGAGTGAAGTCAAATGGGCCTTAGAAAGCACTGCTAATAACAAGGCCAGTGGAAGTGATGATATTCCAGCTGAACTATTTATTGGCACTGAAATGACTTTGCATCTGCCTCAAATGATGTCTAGTTTTTCGACTTTCACCTCCTAGAGCTAATAATTGATGGTTTGAGTCCCTGAATAATTTCCTTTCCCTGTTCCATTATTCTTTAAATCACTCTTCCTAATTTCTCAAAATGCCTCTCATATTCTTTTTGGTTATAAATTACTCACCAACAAATTGAAACATGATTCTCTTTTGCCGTCACCTTGCTTCAAGAAATGTTGCTGGCACGTTTACAGACAGGAACTTTCTCAAGAGCATGGGCATAGCCACAATTTTTGTTAGGGGGCAGCAAAACCTCCGATTTGTATTGATTTGTATTGATTTAAGGGGGCAGCTGCCCCCTGCCCCCTGGCTATGCTCATGCTCAAGAGTTGGCTCTGCTGATGATCTGTGATTCACGAAATCCCTCTTTATCAGCATCCTCATCCACTTGTTATTACTCCCGCTCATTCAAAGAACATGGTCAAAGCCATGAAGTGCAAATGGCCTTAACCCCTTAGCAGCGCCTGGTAACAGAAAGCACTTGATTCTTCATTTGCAAGCAGAACTGAATTGCCCTCTTCCTTCAGAACGATAGCTAGTCAGTGCTGAGTCTGTCCAGCACCTCAATCCTACCTTGTGAGATTGAGATTGAGAGGAATCTCAATCCTTTCTCAGTCTTTACTCAATTTTACCCACTGAGACTGAGAGGAATTTCACTCTAGTTTACCCATTGCCATGCCAACCCTGCCTGCCTTACGCTGCTCAACATGGGGCTTGTGTACTCTGAATGAGACAGTGGGAGAAAAGCGAAAACCCTGTGGATGCGTATAAATTATGTACATTGGGCACAGTTGCACAATTTCTCTTCATTTGCATAATTAATTTACCCTTCACAAATTTGCATAATTTTGGACTTTGCTGGTCCACAATAAATGGGCAAGGAGGTGTACAGGGGACCAAAGGCCCTTTCTGCTACCATAAGGATTTCAACGTTCAGAAAAGGGCAACCAAAATGGTTGAAGGGGTGGAGTGACGTCTCTATGAAGAAAGGGGTGTAGAGTGTAGTGTAGAGTGTAGAGAAAAACCGAGTAAGGGGTGACATGATAGAAGCTTATAAAATTATGCATGGCAGGGAGAAAGTGGAGAGAGAAAAGGTTCTCTCTCTTTCTCGTAACACTAGAACTCATGGGCATCCAATGAAGCTGAACATGAGAAGATTCAGGACAGGAAAAAGGAAGTCCTTCTTCACACAGAGCATAGTTAAACTATGGAACTCAGGAGGCACAGGAGGCAGTGATGCCCACCAACCTAGATGGCTTTGAAAGAGGATTAGACAAGTTCATGGAGGAGGAGAGGGCTATCAAAGGCCAGTAGCCATGATGGCTGTGTATTGACTCCAGAGTTGGAGGCTGTCACAGGCCGGTTCAAGGGCTGGGGACGTCGGGACCGGGGGCAAGATGGCAGGGTGGGAGCAGGAATGGGAGTCCAGAAGCCAGGAAGCCAAGGGTCCGAGGATCAAGAAGCAAGGAGTCAAACGCAGCAAGGCAGGGAACGTGTTGCTGTGGCAAAAAGCTGAAGGGAAAAGCTGACCTTATATCCCTTCCCGGCTCTTGCCCCCAGGTGCTGTGAGTTACCAATCGGCCTCACCTGTGAGGCTGCACCTTGCCTCTTCAGAACAAACTTAGGAAGGCCCCAGTCCTGCAAAGTCCTACTGGTCACAGGGCCTGGCTCCTGCACGCACACCCGGCAGAGGCAGCAATGTGTCTGAAAGCCAGATGCTGGAAGTCATAGGAGGGGGGAGAGCTCTCATGCTCAGGTCCTGCTTCTGGGTTTTTCCACAGGCCATAGTTGTGGGAATGTTCTGGGGTGCAGGAGAGGATATATTGACTAATTATACCCTTATCCAACTTGTGCTAACAAGTTCCCAAAATATCAGCAGAGTTTATAAACATTCCCCTTTAAGTTTGCAACGGTAACGTGTGCACAGGTTCGCTAGAACCTCTATAATAATTACTCTGGTAATTTCCCCTTTGTTCCCTCTTAAAATACAAGACACTACACAGTCTTTATAAAAATATAAAAGAGTTTACTCACGTTCTGTTCACAACATGATCCCGGAAGGCAGACAGGCTTAAAAAGGTTACATACATTCAGAATCTATCTTGGAGCAAGATAGACCTTATCTCCTCTCTTGGCTGAGAGCCAAGAGGGCATCTTTAGATGTTTCCTCATCGAAAGAAAATGGCAGAGAGAGAGAGATGGCTGCCTGCCCTGTGCTTTTGTCATTACCTGCACAGGTGAGGCCACACCCACCTCTGGTCACATGCGGAGGAAGTCCGTCCCCAGGAAGTTTACCTGCTTGCTGGACAGACATCCCTCCCCATGTTCTAACATGTACACTCTAGGAATGTTGTCATTGACTGCTCCTGTGTTTTCATCCCACAATTATGAGACCAGGATGCTAGACCAGATAAGCCATTGGTTCCAGAAGGTTCCTCTTGCATTCGTATGAAATGCAAATTCTAATACCAAAGGGTTGGCCAATATTGTGCCTGCAGATGCCCCTGCCAATGTATCATTTTTGCCCAAGAAATATCTCAGTACCTATTCTGAGCAACTCCCCTATGAGGAAATTACAATATTTGGTGCTTTTGAATTAAGGAAGAGGCAAGCAGGTGGAGACATGCTGCCTCCCGGTGGCAACAGAGCTGGATGGGGCAGCGTGAGGCTGTGGTGGCATGACTCTTGCATTGCAGGAAGTTGGACTAGATGGCCCTTGGGTTCCCTCCCAATTCTACAATTCTATGATTCTGTAATGAAGATGGGGGGACTGTGGGTTGCTCCTCCCTTGTGCCGCAGGCTACAGAAGAGCAAAGAAAGGTGTGCTTGTATCATGAAAGGTCAAGACAAGAGGGAATAATGCACCCTCTGCTCCTGGCCGCCCGCATCCCAGCACTGAATCATAGAATCATAGAATCATCGAGTTGGAAGAGACCACAAGGGCCATCGAGTCCAACCCCCTGCCAAGCAGGAAACACCATCAGAGCACTCCTGACATATCGTTGTCAAGCCTCTGCTTAAAGACCTCCAAAGTAGGAGACTCCACCACACTCCTTGGCAGCAAATTCCACTGTCAAACAGCTTTTACTGTCAGGAAGTTCTTCCTAATGTTTAGGTGGAATCTTCTTTCTTGTAGTTTGGATCCATTGCTCCGTGTCCGCTTCTCTGGAGCAGCAGAAAACAACCTTTCTCCCTCCTCTATGTGACATCCTTTTATATATTTGAACATGGCTATCATATCACCCCTTAACCTCCTCTTCTCCAGGCTAAACATGCCCAGCTCCCTTAGCCGCTCCTCATAAGGCATCGTTTCCAGGCCTTTTGACCATTCTGGTTGCCCTCCTCTGGACACGTTCCAGTTTGTCAGTGTCCTTCTTGAACTGTGGTGCCCAGAACTGGACACAGTACTCCAGGTGAGAAGAGAAGAGAAGAGACGCAAGATGCTGCTGCTGCCTCCAAGTACTTGGCCTCCCTTTCATTTTTGTGATGCAGGAGGGGGTGGGACCCCCTGCCAAACGGAAGATGGGAAGGAGTCTCAGGGTCATTTGTTGCTCTCTGGTTGGGGATGAGGAAGCCTCCCCTGTTGTGAAGCAAAGATGTTTGTTTCTTCTTGAAGAAAGAAAGAGAAGCTGCTTAGAGACAGCTTTGTTTTTCTCTTAGCTGAGTTGAGCATTGACTCCCTTCAGCACAGAGATAACTTTGGCCTTTGGCTAATGAATAATAATAATAATAAATTTTATTTATACCCCACCCTCCCTGGCCAGAGCCGGACTCAGGGCAGCTAACACCAATAAAATCACAGTAAAAACATAATAGGGGGGGGTACCCCAATTTAAAATACAAGTTAAAATGCAATTTAAAATGTAGCTGATAAATCAAGACCATAAGGGGAGGGAAACATAAGGGTCAGACCGAGTCCAAACCAAAGGCCAGGCGGAACAGCTCTGTCTTGCAGGCCCTGCGGAAAGATGAAACAATCTATGGCCTTTTAAACTGGGTGATGGGGTCATTGTGCTTTTGTATTGTAAACCACCCTGTGATCTTCAGAGGAAGGGTGGTATAGAAATTCAATTAATTAATTAATTGTAACGACTTCAGCGTACAGTATGTGCATTTATTTCCATGTCTTGTTTCCCCAGGCTTAAGAGGAATCTGTAGCGGCTGCAGAAACCCTGCATTTGCTGGGATGGAGGAAGGCAAGGCGTCAGTATTAAAGCAGCACCAAGCAATATTAAAATGTTATCCATCGCTCAGTCATTGCCAGGACTTCATTCATTGCCTGAAACCACTGAATGGTGGATGCAGAAAGCAAATAAGCAAAACAGTAATTTCCCCACCTATTTACCCGGGGCAGTAGATCCCAATGTCAGCCTTTATTTCCCCCTCCCCCTCCATTTTTCCTGATGTAGATCTTCCCGGACCCCTTCCTTCTTGGTGAGAAGGGGGTGCATTTTGGGGTCTACCTCAGGGGCAAAAAATGTCCCTTAGAGGAGGAAGGCTACACTGCAACATTTTGTTGCAGACGAATGTTTTACACCTCTGACTCCCATCAAGAGTTCATCAGGAATATGTGTAGAATATCTGGGCCACTTAAGCCCATGTGTGTGTCCAGAGTGGGCTTCACATGGGAAGTGAGTCGTTTTCGCTCTTGTTCTTGGGGATGGGTGATGTCACAGCAAAAGGGAATTCCAACTTAGACAACAGCAAAGAATTTGCCCGTTGCTAGCTTACTTGGAGTCTTCTTAGCTGTGATTCTGACATTGCAGGAGGTTGAACTAGAAGACACTTTGGGATCTGTGAAACTCTAGTCCTTAGCATTTATTTTCTTGATCTGTGTTTCATTCCACTTGCAGATGTTTTAAGCCTTTACAGAGAAGATTTATTCCGTCCACAATTAAATCTCTTCCACTGCCAGGATGGCTTATTCTGATAATTGGCTACAGCATACAGCAAATGACATGTCAGCCTTGGAAGGCAGGGTGTGGGGGGAATCAAATCTTGTGTTCTGATGCGTTAAATTAATTCTAATATTTTCCTGAATGTCAGTTTGCTCTCAGGAGAGCTCACAAAGTCTATTCATGATTATAATGTTTAACTGAATTGCACATTTCCATTCTCTGAGACTACAAAGGACCACCATGACCCACATTCTAACTAGCATACTTGATTTAACTTACATGATCTTGGGTTGCTATTATTTGCACATACCTGATTTCATTTTGAAATCCTTTCCAGAAGGCATATTTCAATAATCCTACTCCTTGGGTGGAAATATTCTTTAGTAACAGACAAAGGTGGGTGGGTGGTTTTTGTTTTTTGCTGTTTTTAATGGACAAACAAGCAATGAGTTCTGAAACCTTTTGCGATGAATGTTGGATGGATTTGACATTTGTTACAAACCTGTAGTAGACACTTGCCAACCATTTCTGAAATGTTTCTCAAAATATGAATGCTCAGTATATCTTTAGCATTGCACCATAAGTACTTGTTATCCATTATAGCTGTATTTCTTACAACAACCCTATAACACAGAGGTAGGCAATGTGGACAGGAATCCGCATCATTCTTGGCTGGGGCAGAAAGGAGTTGTATTTAATTATTCATTGCATTTATATCCCACCTATTCCTCCAATGAGCTCAAAGTGGCAGACATGGTTCTCCTCCCCCTCTTCCTCATTTAATCCTCACAACAACCCCTGTGTTAGGCTAAGAGATTGGCTCATGATCACCCAGGGAGCTTCATGGCTGAGTGGGGATTTGAACCCTGGTCTCCCAGGTCCTAGTCTGACACTCTAACTACTACTCCACACTGGCTGTCCAACAACATTTGGAGGACACCCTGTTGGCTACCCCAATTGTAATTTGGGTGTCATCATTAGGGAAGTACCTGTGCTTCAGGCCCTTACTGTTGTAATATAGTCACTGGCTTACACTTGTGTGCATGAAAGAGTTAACCTGAGCCCAGAGCTCAGGTACAAGTGGGTGTGCCTTTCTTTGTCTTATGGCCAGCAGGTGGAGCCCTGTTGGATGTAACTTTTGGAAACACTGCAAGTAAAATTTTCACTTATTTGGAAAGCTAAGTGCCTGTGATTTATTCTAGCCTAAGTATTTGGGGAGGGATTTTGTTTAAAGGTGGATGCGGGCTGGTGTAAATCTAAGTTTTAATGTCTTAGGAGCAATTGCCGAGTAAGAATCTCTTCCAACCCTCTCTCTCTTACATAATAGGAAACCATCCTTCAGTTCCTAGGTAGGATTGGTGGTTTTAACTGCAGAATTTCTGGGTTTTGTGCAAAGAAATGGCAGCCTTGTATCCTGCTGTGTTTCATTCCCCAGCAATAGTTTGTTTCGATTTCAGTATCATTGGTGTGTAAAAAATGCAGAGGCTAAGCAGGATCTGATTCTTGTTTCCCAGTGCCTTATTCTCACTGCCCTTCCTGGCTTGCCACTCGCCTATCCACATGGCTCCTTCACTGAGGGTGGCCGGAGAGTGAAGCATGAAAAGAAGCCACAGAGACTTGGCTTGCTAGGTGGTCCATGGTGCAGCCTATTCCGCAGGCGTGTTAGGGCAATGTTATGTGCTGGTGAGAACCCTGATGTCCTTGGAGGAAGGGCAGCATAAAAAACCCAGCAAGCAGTAATAACAGACAGTTTAATAAGTAAAAGTTACCTTGCACTCCCCTCGGTATATAAAAAAGCAGCTACACTGAGGGCATGACACCATGCACATGTACTGAAATGAAGTTTGTTCAGCACTGAAGGACCACGAGTAAAGTCAAGACAAAATGAAGCAAATAAAGCAGTGACCTCCTCCTGCTCTTTCTCCAGCTGCAGAGGCAAGGAGGGAAGCTCTTGCAGGAAATCTTGAAAAGTAGCCCTTCATATTACAGAGACCTCTTATCAGACAATAATACAGTGGCAAAGATCTCTGTGGAAGCCTCGTTATAAGATCAGTTAAATTAACGGGAGTTCCCATATGGTGGAAGTTATAAAGGGAGATAATTACTACCTGTAGTAGTGATTTATTAAAATGCTAATTGCTGTTGTCAGCAAGGTGGTTTTTTTTTTTTTAATATAGAGGTCATATTAAAGTCTCCAGTGTGTCTCCTTAATTATATAGAAAGGTAAGCAGTCATACCAAGAAGACTGTATTTCTTTGCTATTGTTACATGCGTTAGTGGCTGAAATGCTGCAATTCACTGAAAACAAGAACAGGAACAATGAGGGTCTCAGAAATGTTCATTGCAGTTGGATTAGCGGCTCATCAAAGACTCTTATGACAATATCATATTCTAATGGTTTTTAAATAGTGTTTCAACTACAGATAATCGTTATCTGAAATTGGTTATCTTGGCAACAATGACATTTTTATTTTAAAGTTTCAATAAATAATATTTGTAGGTTGTTTATTTTAAGGATGTGTGGATATATTTTTTGGTTTTACACTTGTAAACAGCTTAGAAGTCTTTCTGGCAAGTAAGGGTATATCAAATTAATAAAATAAAAAATAAAAAAATAAATCAGCCTCCATCCTTCAGCTCCAGTGCAAAAATTAGAAGTCTTCTTCTGGTAAATTTCTGATCTGAATCCACTGCACCATTGCAGAAGTATCATCTGCCAGGCACTTAGACTGCAACCCTCTGGGAGTAAGTCCCATTGAACTCAATTGTATTTACTTCTCGATAAACCTCCATAGGAGTACTGCACTGTTAATAAACTGCACAGTGTCTCCCTAGACGGCATGCAAGGGGAAATGCTCCCAGAAGGATAATTTGCAAGTCAAATTTAGGAATTAACTCCATTTCCTACAAAATAAAATAACAAGCTAAAATAGCAAGAAAAACTCTACATGGAGTTCAGAAACCAAAATTAATTTCTAAGTGTTAGCATCTATGCAAAGGGCGATTAATGAGCTTGGGTACTTCAAAGCAGGTAGTATGTTTTCCGATGTAGAAATAATGAAGAGCAGACAGAAACCCAAGCTTCCCTGTGGGTGGCGGGCAACGGAGAAAAGTGATTCCTCTGTGAGACACACAGAGTGCATGCTTGACAGCAAATCCTGCCTGCAGTCCAGGGATATGGAAATGAGCCTCCAAATCTGCTGAGCATGCACAAAGTGTTTCCACTCCCCACTGGGCAAAAATGGCCAATTGCTTAGCATGGGGAGTGTTGGGTTCCACAAGTTCTGTTATTCCATCATGTGCTGCACAATCCTATGCATGTTTCCTCTGAAGGGAAGTCCATTGAGTCCAATGGATTTAACTTCCAAGTAAGTAAAGCGAGTACAGGATTGCAAGGTTTTATAGGATAAAACTACTGCTTGAGCGTTTCTAGATGAGGACAGAGGGAAGGGATGAGCATTAGTCCTTGCACCTCCACCACCTCAACCTAGGTAAGTCCCATCCATCCATCTCCTCCAGCCTGTCAATTTGCTCCAAAACAGTCTGGAAGCTGTTTAGGGGCCCATGGGCTCACCTGGAAAATCAAAGGGGCTTCTAGCAGCATTGCAGTGATGTGTGAGCTGAAGCTCAACAGAGATCCAAACCCTTAAAAAAAAAAAAAGCTTTGGCAGACCCGTGGTGGCTAATGAAAAGGCTTAATTGATAATCAGCTAGTGAAGATTGCAGGACACTTTGTAGGAGGGGAATAAACTGTTCCTAATTACGAGTAAATCCTATATTTATGCATGAGGCCAAAGAGATAAGGTGTTTGCCAGCGTATATTGCCAGGCCAATAAAATATTTCAAGTACGGTACTTCTTCACACGGAAGATCCTGGGCTTTCTATTGTGATCTTTAAGAAATAATTTCCCTGCACCTCCTTTCTGTCTCATTTCCCCATATTAAGGTTACCAGATTTTTTTCAATGAATCCAGAGACACTTTAAATACATACAAACCTACCCACATACATACATAGTAACTACAAGTTTGTGACGTTGATGCTACAGCAGTGGCGGTGGCAGAGGGGCGGCTGCCGTCTTGACCACAACTGCCACGTTTCCCCTTCCTTCGAGGCTTCTATCTCTTCTCTCCATGAGCCTGGGCAGCCCCTGAGTTGTTGGTTCTTCGGTGGTGGTGGGGAAGCGGTGCGCAGTGGGTCAGGCATGGAAGGTGGAGGAGGGCTGAGAGCGTTGGCGGCCGAGGCTTGGGCAGCGCAATGCCTCCCTTCCCATCGGAGCAGCCCCAATCCCATTCCTATTTGCATGCAAGCAGGAGGAGGCAGAGATCCCTCAGCCGGGAAGGGAGGCTTCCTGTTGCCTAACTCCTGCTTGCACGCAAGCTCTGATAGGCAGCATGAAGCCTCCCTTCACAGCTGAGTTGCTGGGGTCAGGGTAGGTGGAGGCAGCCCGGAAGCTGCGTCTTTGAGCCCCTGCACCACCATCTCATGGGGACTTCTGAGCAGCTCCTGAAGCCAGCCAGAGTCAACTGCTCTGGGCTGCTGAGACTGCCGCTGCTGCGTTTACCGGGGACATTAGATGAAATCCGGGGACATTCCGAGGATGGAATTTGTCCAGGGACTTATTCGCAAATCTGGGGACTGTCCCCGGGAAACGGGGACGTCTGGTAACCCTACCCCATATCTCTTTTCAACTCTGATTATGCTCAGCCACTTTCTACCTTCTTCTGTATCCCACTGAAAGCTACCAACATGTCCAGTGTCTCTGCCCCTCGCCTGAGCCCCTGATGCTCCCCAAACATGCCTTTTCTCTCCCCCCCTCCATTATAATGTTCTTGGAATAACTCTATCAACACTTGTCTAATATCTATATTAGCTGAGGGGATGCCTTTCTGGGCTGGTGGGCACATTTGGAATCCTGAGAAAGTGCCACAGGCACCAATCGCAAAATGGTTGAAATGGGCCCCGTGGCATAAGACAAAATGGCTGCCACATCTCACAGAGCAGAAAGAGGGACAGAAACACAAAATGGCAAAAGCCTACCCCACCTCCCTACCCACCCATTCTCATTCTCTCCCCCCCCTCGCCCCCCTAGTTATATCAGTGGAAGATCTATTTTCACTCTTTTAAGAGACATAATTTTTTTATTACTTTGATATGATCCACTCAAAGCTTCTCCAGAAACAATATCATTGAAGTTCTGACCCATCAAATATAACACAATTTGCAGTTGAGTTGATCATATTGGAATTCCTCATATGGGTTTGTCAACACTTTGTAAACAAGAACATCATACAGATATACTCCAAAACATGAAGAGCACACAGGTCAGTTATCCCATCACTTCTTCATTTCACAGCAAAAAAAGCTACAACAATTGTTGCAAATTTAAGTAGAAACACTTAGGCACGAACAAAGTGGCCCAAAAATTTGTACAATATGCACAAGAAATTACAGTGTGTTGAGAGAGATGGCAGATTTATCGTCTCTGACTCAGTGTTAAAAATAATGATCTTCTCTCAAAAGACATCTCACTTCTTCGGAGGGATTTTGCACATGCACATTACTTTGCTTTTGCTGAAAAATAAAAAGCATGGATGGGTGGACACAATAGATTGAGGCTCTCTCTGTGGCGTTTGGAGGTGATGAGCACATGAACCAGCTCTCAGGGTGTCTTCACAGAGGCAGTGCAGAGATCAGTTGTGAGGGAATGATAGCCAGAGAGGGCTCTTTCCCTCTGCCTTGCTTGTGGGCTCACCAGAGGCATCTCTTTGTCCACTTGGGTGGGAAAGAGAATTAGATGGACCTTTGATGTGACCCAGCAGAGCTCTTCTGACACTCACCCTGGTGGTCCGCAATGAGCTTTTCACACCATTCTTGGGACTGCATCCTCATCTTTCTTTGCTGCATCAAAGTGAGGGAGATACTTGCGCCTGACATCAGGCTATGTGGCCCGGGTTCAGGAACCTTTCTTTACCCTGCTTTTTGCCTTGAACAGAACTGGGCTGCAGAAAGTTTCAGCACCAGCAAGCAATCCCTTAGCTCAATCAATTGTTGTCAGTTTAAGGGACTGTCCTCACAGTACCTAAGGCAGCCTTCTCCAACCTGATGCCATCCAGATGTTTTGGACAACTGTAGTAATAAAAATGATATCACCAACCAACCCCAGCCAGCACAGCTGTGTTGGCTGGGGCTAATGGCAGATGTAAGCCCAAACATCTGGAGGGCTCCAAACTGGAGAATGCTGTCATAGGGAAGTCATCCACTACATCTGTGCAAGGATCTACATAAGAGTGGAGGGATCCTTTTGCCCCCTCCCTTTGAGCATGTGTGCATTACAGCCCTTGGGCCATTATGGGAAATCAATATCCATATGCACTTCCTGTCTCTTCACATCAGGTTGCTGGATTTTCCATGACTTCACTGGAGATGTGTTGCTCTCCGTGCATTTTTTAAAATTGTCCCGCCTGCATTTCCCCCCCCACCCTTTGGGCTATACAATACATTCCATCTTGTGCCATTATCTAATCCCATCTTTACTTACACTCCTGCTTTCCACAGATTCTTCTTGCCTTAATCTTATTATGGGCTGAGGCTATGCATCTCTTTCCTATGATGCCAGCGCTGGGTGTGCACGACAATGGCAGGCTCGTTTTGGTCCTTTGCCAATTGGCAATAATCACAAGGGATATTTGCTGCAAAAAGGCATCCTTAACGATGCACATCTGGGACTCACAGCAGGGATGCTCTCCACCTGAGTTGTCTCTTGCAAATGGCAGAACTCCACAGAAGACACCTGCATGTCAGAGACAGTTTTGACAACTGGTGGGAGGAAGAGCTTTGCTGGAAGGGTTCCAAGGATGCAACAGGGGAGTGGGGCTTGTGTGTGCATATGGTATTTTAATGTTTTGCCATTTGGGGGATGGGGTTGAATCTTCTCTTTCTATAGAAAAAGGACCATATAATTGGGAAGCCTAGGCTAAATTGTTTTTCTCCCCATCAAACTAGTTTCCTATCCTATCTGTAGGAATTCCAGATTTCTCACGAGATGAATGGGGCAATGAAACAGTACATTTTTTCATGGTTCGGTTCGGTTCTCTATCCCCTAAACTGGTGCATATGTAAAAACATGCCCTGAGCATAGGAACCTATATATCTGTAGGGTTTCAGTGCAACCTTTGGGGCCTTTAATAGGAATTTGGCGTACCTCCATAAATTAGGTGATGGGCCTTTGGACCCTCAGCCAACCCTACAGAGGCCACATGCATTCACACTCAGAGGCCGATTCATGCAGGTCAGTTGAAGAGGGGGAGTTATCATCCCTCGAGAAGAGAGGACTGAGAGGTGAGACAACAGCCATCTTCCAATACCTGAAGGGCTGTCTCATGGAAGACGGAGCCAGCTTGTTTTCTGCTGTTCCAGAGGGGAGAACCTGAAGCAGTGGATTCAAATGACAAGGAAGGAGATACCAACTCAACATCAGGGAGAACTTTCTGATGGCGTGAGCTGTTTGCAGTGCTTTTTTCTCAGCTGGAGTGCACCAGAGTACAGTTCCGGCACCTCTCAGGTGGGCGCTATGGCGGGTCAACACTCCTCCCATCTGCTTCTTGCCTTCACATATTTTTGAGAAGCCCCAAACAAACATTTCAAGTCAAAATGGAAGCTGGCCAGCGTGTGCATGTCTTTTTTTTAGATCTATGACTCTGCCTAGCTCCTAGCCGCTCCTTAACATGATTGCTCAAGCTACAGGGCAGGGCCAATTTGCATTTCTTTTTCTTCAACCCATCTCCCGTGTAGCAGGAGGTTGGAGGCCATATGTCAGAGATTCATTAGATACTCTTCCAACTCCACGATTCCACAAATTTATCAGATGGGGGATTGTTTTCTCATCAGGAGGCTGTGCTGAACAGAGAGGTTTAAACTTTTCTGCCACCACCCCAGCCTCCATACGGACTATATTCCTCCCCTGCTTTTGCCACCACCAAAATTTGTAGGGTCTTTTGCTTCTGGAGCTGGATCAGGCCCCCGGACTTGGGGTTACCCACCCCTGGTATAGGCACAAACCAATATGAGGAGTTGAGGGTTTTTTTTCCTAACCCAACATAAATGAAGTGGAAGAGAAGTGATCTTGGAAGTACATCAGATACACAAAGTTTGTAGGGAGGCAATTTGGAACGCTGTGCTGTTGGATGAAAAACTGCAAATTGAGAATCCTCAGATTTGTATATGGAAATTCCTAACTTTTCCATTAAGGATTTCAGATACTGCCTGGACTTTAACTCTCAAACAAAGTGGGGACAATGCTGCTCCCTCACGTCAGGCTTGTGGTCTTCCCTTAGGGGTCTGCTTGGCCACAGTGAGAGCAGGAAGCTGGACCAGACAGGCCTTTCATGAGAACACAATAAGAGCCTGCTGGATCAGGCCAATAGCCCATTTGTCCAGCATCCTGTTCTCACAGTGGTCAACCAGATTCCTGTGGGAAACCTGCATACAGGATTTGAGCATAAGAACCCTCTCGCCTTCTGCAGTTTCCCCAAGTTCCTGTGGGAGGGAGTTCCATAGGTTAACTTTGCACTGCGTGAATAAGCTCTTTCTTCTGTCTGTCTTGAATCTTTCAATGTCCATCTTCATGGGATGTCCATGAGCTGTAGTGTTGTGAGAGAGGCAGACAAACTTTTCTCTATCCACTTCCTCCACGCCAGACATAACTTTAGGAACTTCCATCATATTGCCGCTTAACTTTTCTCTAAGCTAAAAAGTCCTGAACTCTGCAACTTTTTCTCATAGGGGAGCCACTCAGTCCCCCTGACCACTTTCATCTGATCCAGCAGGACACTTACATTCTTAAAACTTGTTTTTTTGAAATTCAACTTTTCCAAAATGGCACACATACTACAAACATGACATTTTTGCTCCTCCTTTTTTCTTCAAGGAGCTTTTCAGTTCCCTCCACTCCTTTCGCAATAGCAGCGACATGTGGTCTCCCTTCCAACTCCACAGTTCCATGATCTTATGGTTCTATGTATGGAAGCTGGAAGGGAGAGACCCCAAGAAGACCTGAGCATGTTGTGGGAAGAGAAGGTGAGATTTGGGGATGGAAAAACCAAGTCAAGCGGAAGGTGCTTGGCTGTTAGCCAGCACAGCCTGAGAATTGGCTAATGAACCTATCGCAATGTGGGCCCCAAAACGAGAATCTATTCTGATATACAGATCGTCTGAATATCCAACAGGGCATCACAGCAGAGGCTACACAAAGAAGGAAAACTCAATTCAGGAACAAAGTCAGAGAGGAAAGCGGTGTTACAAATGAGGAACAGCTCCTTCGTTAGGGAGAATGGAAACTGAGCCACACTTTTGATGGAGATGCGTTGCAGGGAGGTTCAGGTTGCTTAGGGAGGAAGCGTGTTGGAATAGTAGCTCAAACTCTCCGACACGGTTTTGGAGTCACTACGGGAGGAGCCGTTGGAGGTCAGATCCACAGAGAGGCGCTTGGTTTTGCTGCTGGCATCAAGCTCCTCCTCTGGGTTGCCAGCGATGGAGGAGACCGTGGTTTCCATCCGGCTGACCTTGTACATGCTGCTCTGTGTCTGGAGGTACCTGGCTGACTTCATCTCCAGCCCTTCGTATTTGCTGGCTCTGATGAAAGGGCACCACCGGAAGGCATGCTTGAAGCCAATCCGGAACCTGAGAAGACAAATGGTAGAATCACAGAATTGCAGAGTTGGAAGCGACTCAAAGGGCCATCTAGTCCGACCCCCTGCAAATGGGGTCAGCTGTGCTAGAACCCAACCTGTGGCATTTAAGACATGGGTCCTGGCCAGGATTTTATATATGGTACAGGCACACCAGATCCATTTTGTACACCCATTTTCTTCCTCTTTATAACCTTTGCGCTGAAACATTTGAATTTTCTGGGCCAAATACTGTACCAAAGAGAAAAAGAAAAGAAAAGAAGCTGAGTTCCCTGAGCTCTGTATAAACTGCATAAATTAAGAAAATTTGCATAACTGATATTTTTTCTTTAAAATATCAAAGATTTATTGAAGAATTTGACAAGAAAGGGAAAAGAGAAAAAGACGAAATAAAAATTAAGAGAATATAAAATACTCATGACTGAGTATGACAGTAATATACAAATAATAGAAATGTGTCCATTCACATTGTAGAAACAGTGACCCTAGGTACATGAATCTGGAATTAAAGATACCAGTTCACACAAGCTCCCCAGAGGGCCAAATGGAAAATTGATCTTAACTTTCATGAGTGATTCTGTCATTTCTGCTATTTGATATAATTTATCCTGGCTGGGAAGGAAGGAAGGAAAGAAAGAAAGAAAGTTCTGCATTTGTAAGAAACAGAACTTTTAGTGTGGCAGCACTTACACTTTGGAACTCCTTGCCTATTGACACCAGACAGGCATCTTTGCTGTATCTTTTGGGCACCTGCTAAGAACATTTTTGTTTGGACAAACCTGACATGTAGAATGTTGACATGTGGTTTAATCTTGTTTTTAGCTTATTGATTTTAATCGCTTAAAATGTTTTAGTTGTTTTCACTGATAATTTTATTTTTTCATTCTTTTTGCAAATCATTTTGAGGTTTTATTACAGTATATAATATTATGAAATTCTGGATTGCATACTCTTGATCCCTGTACAGTTATTTACAGAGAAATGAACAATATTCTGCACCACTGACACCAAAAAGCCAATCTCCAAAAGGGGTGATGATGTTTTGATATGTACAAATCTGCTTTTGCAACTCAAACCTGAGCATTAGCTGAACCCGTTGCAATACATCACAGGGACATGGACCTTACCTGTCATTGAGGCAGCAGTAAATAATAGGGTTGTACATGGTGGAGCTCATGGCCAGCCACAAGATAGCTAAGTAGACCTGCTGGATGTACTTTTGCTGGTACCATTCTGCCTTGAAATGCTGGAGGAGGAAGTAGATGTGGAAGGGCAGCCAGCAGATGGCAAAGGTGCACACCACAATGATCATCATCTTGACAACCTGTCAGAGAAGGACAGCCTCTTACAGCCACAGCATCAACTACCGTATTTTTCGCACCACAACACTCACTTTTTTCCTCCTAGAAAGTAAGGGGAAAGGTCTGCGCAAGTTATGGAGCGAATGCCTACGGGTGGCGGGGGGATCTGCTGCAGTCGTGAGCAGAGGATCCATGGTTCCCCTTCCTTCCCTCCTCCGTGACTCGCTTTGAAGCAGCAAAGCAGGAGAAGAGCCGCTGAGTGGGGAGGAGAGAGGGACAGAGAGCCTGCTTGCTTTAAAGGAGCAAAGCGGGAGAGGAGAGCGGCTCCTCGTGTAAGCGGCTCCTGTCCGGTTGGCTCCTTTAAAGCAAGCAGGCTCTCTGTCCGTCTCTCCTCCCCACGCGCTAATTAACAGCAAAGATTTTTCAAGCGCGCTCTCTGTCTCTCTCTCCTCCCCACTCGCTAAATAGCAGCAAAGATTTTTCAAGCAGGCTCTCTGTCTCTCTCTCCTCCCCACTCGCTAAATAGCAGCAAAGTTTTTCGCAAGCAGGCTCTCTGTCTCTCTCTCCTCCCCACTCCTCTTATAAGAGCCTTCTCCTCTTATACCCCTCTTCTGCATTATTAACAGCATCCTTCTCCACCCAGCCCACGCGTGTTCCTTGTCCCTTGAGTGCTTTTCCTTCCCTTCCCCACTTAAAACATGGTTACAAAGCACGGATCCACACAGATCTTCAGGATTTTTGCACTGGGTCACCCCAAATTCACCATCAGATCACATAGCATGTCCATGGCTACAGCTTGCACCCAAAAAATCACGCACCCACTGTTGCCTGGGGCCGCAGTGGTGCAAAAACGTGGTTACAAAGCATGGATCCACATGGATCCTCAGGATTTTTGCATTGGGCTACTCCAAACTCACTGTCAGATCACATGTCTGTGGCCACAGCATGAACCACAAAAATCATACATCCACTGTTTTGTTTAGAATATTTTTTTTCTTGTTTTCCTCCTCTAAAAACAATGTGTGTGTTATGGTTGGGAGCGTGTTATAGAGAGAGAAAAATACAGTAGCATTTAGAGGCAGTCAAAACGAAGACGTGACTGGTCCATTCATACCAGCCAGCAGGGGCTTTGGGTAAGCACTACAGGGAAATCTCAGCGGGAAGAGTCAGAAGTATGTGTAATTGTCCTGGGGCTATTTGCTCTTTCAGAGGTGATCCACAAACAATGTGGTCTTTCCAGAGCCTTATCTCTGTGTCAGCATGTGTCCTGTGATGAATGAATGTTGCCCACATTGATCTGACTTTAAGGTCTGGTCAACGCTAACCCAACCAACTCCATTTTCTTTTGAGTTTCTCGTGCCCTTTTCTTAGACTGGCCTTTTTTCAAGAAGCACTGTGGATAATTCTGGCCACCCGTGCTCCTTTCTGGGATCTCCCTGTTCCCACTCCATTGGAAACATCAACACCTCCAAGCACTGGTTTCCCAACTAGCTTTGCCCATTCTCTTCCTGTTACAATCTCCTCAGAGGATTTGCCAGCCAGTCCCTGTTCTCTGTCTCCAGGGGAGTGGCATGCCCTTGGCCACAGAGTGACCATCTTCCTTGCTAAAGGTGTGGGCCACAACTTCTTGCAAATCCTGGGCTCTCCCTTCCTCATGTTTAGAAGTGCCCAGAGCAAACGGAAGATGTGCCTGGCATCATTCTGGAACTTCTGAAATGAAATGACCCTTGTGGCAAATGAGATCTGGCAATCCTGTGTGCCTTGCAAAATATCTTCAGGAGAAGAAAAGGCTAAGGAGTAAATAATGCATGAATTCAGAGTGGGGTCCATAAGACAGTTTGATGGTGCTTTACATGCCTCCTTCCCATATCTCCTGCAGCCAAGCTGGTACCAAATGTCTTGCTCTGCTTTCCATTGGACTACACCAGCGAGGCTGGAGGCGCACTCCATTGTCTCTCGAGACAGATGGATGCCAACAACCAGGCAGTGGAGAAAAGCATTAGACCACTTCTTGAGATCTGTGTCAGTGAACCAACTTCTTGGCTAAGAGTCGTTGACGAACCCAAGATCACCCAGCGAGTTTCACGGCTGAGAGTGGAATTAAACCCAGGTCTGTGAGGCCCTCCTGTGAGACTTGACAACTGCACCACATGGGCTCCACCATCCACTTATCTTGTCAACATTTGGGGATCTAACCTAGACTGGGATTGGTTCATCTGAGGTAGCCTGGACTTTTTCTTCCCACTCTGTTCAAACTCTGTTTTGATTCTTCAGAGCCACTTACCTTGCGCTTGGCAGACACCTGCTCCTGGTAGCGGTCCGAAGTGTCCCCTGGGATCTCACTGGCCCATAGTGTAATACCGACCATGGTATAGGCGTAGCCTATCACTAGGAGTGGCAGGACGTAGCTTAGCACCGTCACACAAAAGTGGTACCTGGAATGAGTTGAAGAGCTTTAAGAATCATACTACAAGTGGCTGTTTGAGGGCCTGGGTGTCCTGGGGCTTCCTTCTCCTTAGCCCAAAAGCCTGTGGATCAGCTACAGTGCTTTTATAGAGAAGGCCGGACTGCATGGGCATGGTTTAGGATGGGTCTACCCCAGGCTTAGCCCACCTTCTGCAAAGCAAAAGCAACCATCATACAGTTATTGGCAGCACACCTAGGAACCTGGAGAAAGGTTTGCAAGTCACTTCCACTTGAAGGAGCGTCTGCACCCCTGTCATTCTACCCAGACACTGAGATCCAGCTCTGAGGACCTTCTGGTGGTTCCCTCATTGCGAGAAGTGAAGTTACAGGGAACCAGGCAGAAGGCCTTCTCAGTAGTGGCACCCACCCTGTAGAACGCCCTCCCACCAGATGTTAAGGAGATAAGTAACTATAGAAGCTTTAGAAGACATCTGAAGGCAGCCCTGTACAGAGAAGTTTTTAATGTTTGATGTTTTATTATGTTTCTGTATATGCTGGAAGCCACCCAGAGTGCTTGGGGCAACCCAGTCAGATGGACGGGGAACAAATAATAAAATTGTCTAATGTCGCTAGAGCCATACCTTCCTTGGTGGCCAAATTTCTTTTTTTAGCTTTTAAGCGCAGCAAGACTATAATTGACTGTATTGATATGGGGCTATCTGTTTAGCTCATTTTAGTGTTGGCTAAGCTCTAAAATCTTCTTGGATGTTTTAACTGTGTATTGACAAATGTACTTTTTTCTGACTGACGGTCGAATAAAAGGTTGATGATAAAATTGTCGTTGTTGTTGTTCCATTCGTCATAGGGCGGCCACTTAATGCATCATGCTACCCCCACTCAAAAAAAAGGGGAAGGGGGGAAATGCAGTACCAAATAAGAGGACAGAAGAGGATACCAATTTGCATTTGCTAATTTTTATGTATAGGTGCACATTTAGAAACAAATTGCTATAATTTAAATAAAAACACACCTCACCATTGTGGGGAATCAGGTGACCAAGGGTGGCTGTGAATGGGATCATAGGAACCTGCTTTACACCAAGTCAGACCATTGGCCCAAGTAGCTTGATATTGCCCACACTGGCTGGCAGTAGCGTTCCAGGCAGGAACATTCCCTAGCAGGAGATGAAATGAGAAGGTGTTGCCCTGCATGCCTGCTGCACACGCCACCCCTGCCAAAGCCTTGCTTACGGGGGTTGCACCAGTGCAGCTTCTGGGTTGCACGAGAGAGGCAGGGAGGCATGCCCATTGGATTCTGCTGCCTCAGTCTGCCTCACGGGTGGGCTGGCCCTGTCCCCTAGCCCTACCTGGAATCCCATTGAACCCAGGACCTTCTGCATGCAAGCCTGATGCGCTCACACTCAGCTGTGGCCCTATCCCAAGCCTTCCCTTCCAGCTCTCCCTTCTCAGGGCTCTCAACTTTAAACCAAACTTGGGTTGAGCAGTCATTCAAACAAAGGACTGTCTTCTTTAAAGTGGGACACATGCTAGTCCCCCACCAGTATAAGCATAGGCGCCGACTCCATGGGGCCTGAGGGGGCCCGAGCCCCCTCAAAAATTCATTTGGGGGGGCTCTGCCCCCCAATAATCTCAGGCGCCCCTCCAGCAGAGCGCCACCGCCGCCCCTCCCCCAGCCCAAAATGCACAGGGTCGGGCTGCATGCCTCCTGCCCTCCCTCCCAAGCAAAAGCTCCACCCAATTTCCTTCGGAGCTGATTAATAGGCGCAGCACACTCTCCCCTATTAGCTCACGAGGAGGCGGCGCCACTTTATCTGCATATTCATGAGCTTATTTATTATTCATGAGCTTTCGCGGGCTCCCCCAATATTTTTTATAAGTCGACGCCCCTGAGTATAAGTAACCAAGTGTTATGTACTGAGAACAATAGGATCCAAATTGCAGCAGTCTGATTAGTCCTAGAACAATAGGATTCAGAATGCAGCAGTCTGATTGGCCCTAGAACAATGCAGCAGTATGATTGGTTGGCAGGAACCACCCAATCCTGCTCCAGATAGAAGTGAATCCACAACCTGATTGGCTTACAGTAGAATTCCGGAATTAGCCAATCATGTGCAGCCCATTGTGTAAATAATGTATATAAAGCAGATACTGTGAGGGGACATTCATTCATTCCTCCTCACCACTATGAGCTGAATAAAGAGCATGAAATCACTTTGCGACTCTGAGTATATTTCACTGGCGACGAAGGTGGGATCCCGCTGAGCTGACTGCCACACACAGCACCGCAGCACCGCCACCTGCCGCACCGCTGCCTCGCACCGTGTATCCAGGCTTCAGCTCCGGGACACAAGGAACTCAGAATGGCAGCCAACAGCAGCTTCTCGCCATTCAACCCAGCATCTGGAGACTGGGAAGCGTATGCCTCCCGTTTCACCTTCCTCCTAGAAGCCAAAGGGGTCACCGACGAAGAAGACGCCAAGAAGAGGGCGATATTCTTCAGCGTCTGCGGAGAGGAGACGTTTGAAGTCGCCCGGGCTCTCCTTGCGCCTGAAGACGTCGCTACTGTTCCATACAAAACAATAATGGAACAGCTGAAGGGGCACTTTTCGCCGCAGCCCTCAGTGGTGGCTCGTCGAAATGCCTTCTACGCAAAGCGGCAAGCCCCTGGGGAAACCATAACTGGGTTTGTGACCTCTCTCCGCCAAGCCGCCCGGTTCTGCAACTTCTCAGAGCTGGAGAACATGCTTCGTGACCGCCTCGTCGGTGGCCTGAAGGATGAGAAGCTGCAACGACGCCTCTACGCTAAGAAGGACCTAACGTTCCAGGTCGCTCTGGAGGAGGCCCTGGCAACGGAAGCTGCCGAGAGGTCGACGCAAGAGGCACGGCCGAGCCTGCCATCCCAACCGAGGGTCCACCACGAAGACCTCACCGACGACTCAGGATCCGACAGGGAGGAGGTGCACCGAGTACAGCAGCGCACTCAAGCAGCGCACAAACCACAGCTGCCTCGACGAGAAGGAGGAAACTGCGCAAGCTGCGGGGAAAGTCACGAGAGGAGGACCTGCCGTTTCCGCAACGCAGAGTGCAGGCAGTGCAGAAAATTGGGACACATCGCCCGGGTGTGTCGGGCTCGGCCCACCCGACACCAGGCATCAGATGACCAACCCAAGAGCCCCAGGTCCCGGGGCCCAACGCACCAAGGCAACTCGACGGAGCTCACGGACTGCCAGGTATACCAGTTGCCCCACCCCAACGTAGAGAAAATTTATGTAGAGGTACAGATAGAGGGGGCCCCATGCCGCATGGAGCTTGACACGGGTTCAACTCTATCCATAATCTCGGCAAGGACCTTAAAGAAACTGTGTCCTACTGGGGGTCCCAAACTCAGGCCGGCCCCATTCACCCTACGGGACTTCCAGAAACGTAAGGTCCCCACAATGGGGGTGGGGACATTCAGGGTGCAATACCGAGGGCGGACGCGGCAACTGGACTTGCTTGTGGTCAAGGGCCCCTACATTAGCTTACTGGGATTGGCATGGTTTGGACCACTGGGGCTAGCTGTCATCGGGGTGAACCACACTACCTTACAAGTGGACGTGGACGCCATATGCAAGGAATTTCCAGGGGTTTTCGACGGGAAATTGGGACAGTATACGGCCCCCCCATTGCGCTACAGCTTGACCCCGCAGTACGACCGGTCAGGCTCAAGGCCCACCGGGTCCCGTTCGCCTTGAAACCCCGTATAGACGAGGAATTGGACCGACTCGTGGAGCAAGGAGTGCTGGAGCCGGTGCCTAATGCCCCCTGGGAAACCCCAATCGTCACACCCGTCAAGCCTAATGGTTCGGTCCGCATCTGCGCAGACTACAAATGTACCATAAACAAGGCCCTCACGGCCCACGCATACCCAGTGCCTGTGGTCAGCCATGTCCTTGCCACCCTGGCTGGGTCGAAAAATTTTGGCAAGCTGGACTTGGCCCAAGCATATCAACAGCTGCCAGTAGATGAGGCGACAGCAGAGGCACAGACGATAGTGACGCACAGAGGAGCGTTCAGGGTAAAGCGGCTGCAATTCGGGGTCAGCGTGGCACCAGGCATATTCCAGAATCTAATGGACTCTCTCCTTAAAGGGATTCCTGGCGTCACCCCCTTCTTCGATGATGTGTTGATTGCCGGGCCCACACCAGAGGAGTTCGAGGACCGCCTCCGCACCGTTCTACACCGTTTCCAGACGGCGGGTCTCAACGTGAAGCGGGAAAAATGTCTACTAGGAGTGCCTCAGGTGGACTTTCTGGGATTTATGGTGGACGCAGAAGGGGTCCACCCGACTGGGGACAAGGTACGGGCCATTTGTGATGCCCCAGCGCCCAAGAGCCGCATTCCAGGAGGCCGCATTCCAGGCAGTCAAGGACTTGCTTGTCTCAAACTCTGTCTTGGCACACTTCGACGAGAGGCTGCCGGTGGTGCTAGCATGTGACGCCTCACCCTATGGCATTGGCGCTGTCCTGGGGCACCAACTCCCGGATGGAAGAGAGGTACCGGTGGCGTACTTTTCCCAGACACTCAACGCAACCGAGCGGAACTACTCGCAAATCGACAAGGAGGGTCTGGCAATCGTGAAGGGAGTAAAAAAATTCCATGATTTCTTGTACGGGCGGCCCTTCACCGTGGTGACTGACCACAAGCCGTTGCTTGGCTTGTTTGCCCCTGAAAAGCAGACCCCCCAAGTGCTGTCTCCTCGCGTCCTCAGGTGGTCAATTTTCCTTGCCAGCTACCAGTATGCACTGATTCACCGCCCTGGGAAGGCGATGGGCCATGCGGACGCCCTCAGCAAGCTACCACTACCGGAAACTGGCCCCGACCCAGCACCTGCACAAGAGGTTATGAGCCTGGAGCTGCTTCCCGACCGCCCCATTCAGGCACAAGAAGTTGCCCACCATTCCAAGAAAGATAGGGTCATCTCCCGGGTCCTGGACTGGGTGTGGAGGGGATGGCCCAGCAGCAGCCCCGGGCCAGAATTCGCCGGCTACACAACCCGCAAACATGAACTGTCGGCCCACAAGGGGTGCCTGTTATGGGGAAGCAGAGTCGTTGTTCCCCAGCCCCTCCGCAAAAGGGTCCTCACAGCCCTACACGAGACACACCCAGGGGTAGTAAGAATGAAGGCCCTTGCCAGGAGTTATGCGTGGTGGCCGGGGATCGACGGAGAGATAGAGGCCTGGGTCAAACACTGCCAGGCCTGCCAAGAATCCCGCCCAGATCCCCCAAGGGCCCCAGTCCAGTCCTGGGAGTCCGCCCGAGCACCATGGTCACGCCTACATGTGGACTTCGCTGGCCCCTTTCAGGGGAAAACATTCTTCATAGTGGTGGACTCCTACACCAAATGGCTGGAAGTCGCACTGGTACCGTCCACTTCCACATCCGCAGCCATCCGGGTACTACGCAGGCTGTTTGCAACCCACGGGCTCCCTGACACTCTCGTCTCAGACAACGGGGCTGTATTTACGTCAGGAGAATTCCAAACCTTCACAGCGCAGAATGCCATCCGCCACATCCGTTCGGCGCCGTTCCACCCTGCCACCAATGGCCAAGCAGAACGCATGGTGCGGACCACCAAGGACACCCTTCGCCGCATGACGCAAGGGGACTGGGAGTACCGCCTTGCCACATTCCTTCTAGCACAGCACAGCACCCCCAGCTCAACGACTGGCCGGAGCCCCGCTGAACTACTAATGGGTCGGCGCCTTGCAATCAGATTGGACCGCCTTCACCCTGATAGAGCTCAGGATGAGGTAGTGGTGGGGGAAGGCAGGAACCCCCGGACCTTCGAGGCCCAGGACCCAGTGTACGCAAAGAATTTTGGGGCAGGCCCAGCATGGGTACCCGCCACAGTCACCAGGGTCACTGGCCCAGTGTCGTACGAGGTGCTAACGGATGGGGGGCAATGCTGGCGCCGCCACTGCGACCAGATACGGCGACGATTCCCGGGAGAAACCCAGGAGGAGGACAGGTCAGAGGAGTCCCAAGGGAACAGCGGGGCAGTGAGGCCCATAGAGCAGGAGGGGCCAGCTGGAGAGGCAGAATCAGTAAATACAGAGAGGACCCATGAGGCCGAAAGGACACCAGAACCAGAACCACGATTGAGCGAGCCGGTTGCACCAGACCAAACAGCCCCATCACAGCCAGCAACCTTGGAACACGAGCCAGAACCTGAACCCCGGACCAGGGAACACCCCAGGCCGCAACGCACACGTAGGCCGCCGGCATACCTTGAGGACTATGAATGCGACCTCCCGGGCAGGACTGGAACTTAGAGGGGAGGGGTGTTATGTACTGAGAACAATAGGATCCAAATTGCAGCAGTCTGATTAGTCCTAGAACAATAGGATTCAGAATGCAGCAGTCTGATTGGTCCTAGAACAATGCAGCAGTATGATTGGTTGGCAGGAACCACCCAATCCTGCTCCAGATAGAAGTGAATCCACAACCTGATTGGCTTACAGTAGAATTCCGGAATTAGCCAATCATGTGCAGCCCATTGTGTAAATAATGTATATAAAGCAGATACTGTGAGGGGACATTCATTCATTCCTCCTCACCACTATGAGCTGAATAAAGAGCATGAAATCACTTTGCGACTCTGAGTATATTTCACCAAGTAAAAAGACCATTGTCATTTTAATGTTTGCAAGTTCTCAGGTCATCTTCAGGCTTAAAGCATGGGGTGTTTTTGACCCTCAACCCCCTCATTAGCTTCTTGACAAAGACACTACTAAAGCCTAGCAAGTCTCTGCCGACAAAAGTTTAGACTGGAGCTACTGAGCAGCTCAGGTTTAAACAAACTGTACCCTGATGTGCAAAGAGTCTCCCTGAAGTCTCCCAAGAAGAGCTTTGAAGGATTTTGAAGGTCATCTTTGAATTAGCTTGCAAAACCTACTTTGCAAAGCGCTCTGCTGTAATCCAGCTTGTTCTTAGGAAATGCCTCCGGAACCAAACACCGCATGCTCACCTACAATCTCTTGCTCACTACAAATTCATTCACAAATATAAATCCCCAAACTGTAATCAGTCCTAATGCTTGGTTTCTGGCATGTTTTCTCAACAGCTCTTTCTCCCTGGTAATTCTGGTTTCCCATTACACGAATGTTGTTTGTTATGCTGAGGTCTTCCAAAAGCCCTGGCGTCATATTGCTGCGATACTGATTTATGATAACAAATGAAGCAGATTTGCACTCAGTCACACAGGCCTGTCAAGGCCAGCGCTGTCAATTACCCTTCCAGCTCTCTGTGTTCCAGTTATAATCCTTTCAGCTGGAGACGGCAGCAGCCACAGGGGGATTCAGGGTAGGGGCCCGGCTGCTGAGCTATGCCCCCGCTTTGCGGAAAGTCCACATATCCCCGGACTCTTTCTGGACAAATGATCTCTCCAAGGAAAACCAGTTCCTAAAACCATCAATAATTCACTTTTAAACAGCGGCTAAAGGAAATATTGCCCTTGAACCAAAAGTGGGACTCATAATAATAAATTATAATAATATTTTTTTATTTATACCACTGTGCCACTGTATTCTGCTCTGGTCAGACCTCACCTGGAGTACTGTGTCCAGTTCTGGGCACCACAATTCAAGAAGGACACTGACAAACTGGAACGTGTCCAGAGGAGGGCAACCAAAATGGTCAAAGGCCTGGAAACAATGCCTTATGAGGAACGGCTAAGGGAGCTGGGCATGTTTAGCCTGGAGAAGAGGAGGTTAAGGGGTGATATGATAGCCATGTTCAAATATATAAAAGGATGTCACATAGAGGAGGGAGAAAGGTTGTTTTCTGCTGCTCCAGAGAAGCGGACACGGAGCAATGGATCCAAACTACAAGAACAAAGATTCCACCTAAACATTAGGAAGAACTTCCTGACAGTAAGAGCTGTTCGACAGTGGAATTTGCTGCCAAGGAGTGTGGTGGAGTCTCCTCTTTTGGAGGTCTTTAAGCAGAGGCTTGACAACCATATGTCAGGAGTGCTCTGATGGTGTTTCCTGCTTGGCAGGGGGTTGGACTCGATGGCCCTTGTGGTCTCTTCCAACTCTAGGATTCTATGATTCTACATAGTCCTGACTCAATCTCTGTTGCCATCTGTAAAATGGGTAGCTGCTTAGCATGTCAGCCATATAACTCTTGCAAGAATTGATCACACCCCTAAATAGAATGCTCTCATGTTTTCTAACTGAAAAATATATGCCTAATTCAATTCTAAAAGGTATCTCTCCAAACAACCAGAGTACGCTCCGCATCAATTTGGCTTGAACTGATTCATCTGGCGATGGGGAATTCATGAACAATATACAGCAACACGTTTTACCCGGGACCCGCAGCTCCTTGTGTACGGCAAATGCAGTAATGTGAGATTGACTAGCATCAAGTTAAGAATAAATAAACGGTGGCATCACTTAGAGCTCAGACAATAGCTCCCTGTGGGATTGGAGTGTGCCAAAAGTTATTTTGGGGCCAACCTGAAGTCACGCTCAGCGGATGTTATTCTGAACTTAGGAACTCCCTGGAGCCATGCGGTTGGGAGCGGACTGAGCTGTGCAGCAGCTGGCAATTGCTTGGACTCATCAAATGTCAGACTCTGCCAGGAATGAATCTGAGCTACGTCTCCACAGTGCGCAGCCGCAGAATGGGATTTTCAGCGCCCAGATTCAGCCTTCAGACATGCAAAATAAGGAGCAAGAAAGAAAGTGCCCCTGAGCTTGTCCTGTTTGCTTCTCTCTCCACTCCTGGGATTGGAAAGAGAGCAAGCAGGGGCAAAGTGCTAGCTTACTTTCATGTTCAATTTATGCCCTATCATATACTTATAAAAAGATTTTATTGAAGCAAATAAAACAAGTCAATACAATAAAAATAATAGAAGTACAAAAAAGCAGCACAGTATATCTGGAAGAGACTTAATATAAGGTTGGTAAAGTACTTAAACCCATTAGGAAAGCCAAATTTGACATCGTATTGTGGAAAGGAAGTGCTGTGTGTTGGTATTTGCTGTATATAAAATCCCACCAAACAACATATAATTTTTCAGGGTCTCCCAAGCCTTTGGAAATACACATAATTTATGAGTCATTTCTTGCAGTTATTGCTAAGCTCCACATATTTATATACCAAAGCAAAAGTTGCAAATTCTGTAAGGTTTTCCATTTGGAGGCAACTGAGATTCTGGCAGCCGCCAGCATCCGTGTCAAGAGTTCCTGAGAGCTGAAACCTTTGGAACAGCCCAGATGAGTGGACCCATATGCAGGTCAACCATCACTGATTGTGAGTAATTTGCAAATGGCTTGCTGAAGAAGAAAGGGGGAAAGAATACTTTGCTCCCATCCACAGATGAAAGGAAAACGAGCCAGCAGCTTAGCAGTGTCACTGCAAAGCACTAGGCCTTTGTTTTTGTTTTTTTTAATATTTATTAAAGATTTTAAACATTAAATTCACATATAACGCCCTCACCCAACTACAACACACAAAAAATAAAAAAGAAAAAACAACAACAAGGGTAACGTATAATAACAAACACACCACAAAATCAAATGTCCAACATCCATCTTTTCTTAAGCTTTTGGACTTCCTCACATCTCCCATTTCTGCGTTCCCAGTTATAGAATTATAAACAGCAATTTATCACCTTATTTCAACACTTATTTTGTAATTTTCCAATATTATGTCCCCGACTTTAAGCATTGTTATCAAATAGTTAAATACTTAATTTAGACATAATGTTATTCCAAAGTTTATCTTATTTCTCAGATCTCACTTATTCTCATACTTCTTTCAACTAAGTTGCTGGTGCCGTGTTGTTTCCAGTCCTGCATCTTTCTTTCTTGTGTATTCCATTTTAACAGCAAGTTGTACATTTTTGAAAGTACCTTAGTCTTAGGTTCTAACAGTTCTGTTTCTAGTTTCGATTTTTCCACCTGGAATCCTATCTTTTTATCCAAATTAAAAACCTCCTTAATCTGAGCATAATGTAGCCAATCTCACACTTTATCCTTTAATTTCTCCAAACTCTGCAATCTCCAAGGATCTCCATCTTTTTCTAGTATTTCCCAATATTTTGGCAGCAAAGCGCTAGGCCTTTGAAAGCTTCACTGTGACCACTGGTGCAAGCAGAGGAACTGAGCAAGAGCAGAAGGGTGGAGAAGGTCTGGCTCTGGCCTGCTGGCTGGATCCATTTCCTCTCACCCTGGTCTGGATCATGCTTTTCATTGTGATTAAGAACCTAATGCACTTAGAGAGCTTCCATATGTGCCTGACAGAAACATTTATACAGGCATAGGAGTAGAGTTGATGCTATTAGGAATCCCCCGCCTGCTGCTTTCCTTCTCGGCAGCTGACTTCCAATTAACCACCTTTCTGCAGAAGAGAAGCCAAGTCTTCCTTGTAGCTCTCCTGGGTCAAGAGAAGTACTGAGTTACATGAGCCATGACCACTTCTCACAGCTGCTGCTGCTCTGCATCTTTGAATGGTTGGTGCTAAAAGCCATTCAAACACATGCAGGAAGGAAGCTGCTGACACTCTGATAGCAAGTTGTCACCAAAATAGAAATATATGCCCAGTTAGCAAGTCATTTTGTAAATATATTATCCAAATCTTCTCTCCCGCTCCCCCCGCAATCTGCAGAATATTTAATTTACAGCAACATTCATTCATTCATTGCATTTATATCCCACCTTCTCCGTTAAGCAGCTCAAGGTGGTGTACACAGTCCCCCCCCCTCCTATCCAGGTACGTTAGGCTGAGAGGAAGTGATTGGCCCAAGGTGACCCAGCGAGCTTCATGGTGGGGATTTGAATCCTGGTATCCCAGGTCTTAGTCCAACATTCTAACCACTACATCACACTGGAACACCACAAGAAACCATTCTGAAAAGTTATAGGAACAAAGATTTATTGAGTATAAGGGCTCATTCACACCAGTGGCGTAGTGTGGGTTGTAAGCATCCAGGGCAAGGCAAGTATTGCACCCCTAACCCATGTTAGGGGCCAGCAGCTTCCTCTATAGAGCCAGGATCAGTTTCCCTTTACAGAGATACTTGGGGGGTGGGGGTGGGAGAGAGCAGGACGACGGCGAGGACTCTCATTCTCCTTGGCACTGCTCCCTTACCCCACCTCTCTCTTCTGATTGGTCTGCGGCTGATAACCCACTTGTCGTCTTATTCCATGTTGCCTCTGGCACCACCAGCAGCACCAGCTGGCAAGGGGGAAGCGGTGTGGGGTGGAGCTTCTTGGCCCCATCTGCTGATAGGCTAGGAAGAAGGGGCAATAGCTTGGCAACCTCCCCAAGTGGCAGTTGCGTTGCCACATGAGCGTTGAGCATGGCGGAGAGCAGGACAGAGGGTTGGTCAGCAGCGGGTATCTTTCTAAAGTGGAGGGTTCCCTAGCAACTGGGCATCGCCAACATCTGCTCCTCAGTTTGCCCGCATGAACTTTGGGAGATTTTCTGTGTGAAGGAGAAAGCACACTATTTTTTATTGGTTATTACTACTTTCTTTTCTTTTGAAATTTTGCATCCCTAAGAACTTTGTGTCCAGGGCAACTGCCTCCATGGCCGTGCCCACACTACGCCACTGATCCCCACTTCCCTTTATTCTGCTATTGCTCTGAGATTTCTAGGCAGGTTTTTCTTTTGTCCTGCCACTTTCCCTGGGAAAATCAGCTCTTTATAGCTGAATCGGAACAAACATCAATCTGCAGAAAATGTGGTTGATGATTGTTTTCCCAGGGAAAGTGGCAGGATAAAAGAAAAACTTCCTGGATCCATGCCTAGAAATCGCAGGACAAATGGGAGTGTAGATGATCCCTAAGTGTCAGAAATGCAAGATAGCTCTTCCTAGAAAACAGGAATTGTTATGTACTGAAGTTCTCACCCTGGGCCAGCAGGGGGATACTGTAGATAGTTTTCACTCAGGTCCACGTCAGTTATTTTAGGCGGGAAACCCTGGGTTGTTGTTGCTACAATGTTGACAGCCGGCTGCCTATAAAAGCAGGTCGGCTGAGCTGTTTGCTGTTGAGTTCTGTCCAGCTTACAAATAAAGAGCTGCTCTGGAGAAATCGCTGTGTCGTCTGCTATGTTCGCCCACAACTTAACAGGAATCCCCGAGGCCAAAGTACTGGTGTGATGAATAAGCTTGCCATGGGTGTCTTTTCACCTCCACAGAAACCTTAAAAAGCCGCCATGCAGTCAACCAGTCACCTCACAAAAACTGATTGCACTTTCATACAAAACCCCATGAGTAGCTGTGGTAATAAACCAGGTTCTCCACCCTGAAATGGTTCTAAATTAGGAATTGTCACAAACAAAAATCCACTGAATTATACCCTAGTAACTCAGTCTACCAAAGGTGAAAGGTGATACTGTGTCATGCTTTGTTATTATTTTAGGCTATCTATTAAGCCTGCAAAGCTGCAGAGTGAGAGGAAAATACCACAGCATAACTTAATCAAGTTGTTTGGCAATCACAAAATAGCACACTACAGATTAGTCTAGATGTGTTCTTTTTCATTTTGCAAATGAAAAGGGAGGAGGACAACTTAATTGCAGCAAGCTGCAAACGGTGGAAGCTCTCTCTTCCCAGGCTGAAACCATTTGATCATCTAATAAAATTGGGACAGATTAGACTTCAGTTTGAAAAACGGGGGGATAAATGTTAAAAGGCAGTGGCACTAAATAACCAAGATCATCAGGGGATGGCAAAATGGAGCTAATTTGCAGTGACATCCACAGGCGTTTCACTGCATGTGTTGGAAAAGAGCTTTAAAGAGAATGCCCTTTGAAGAGAAAAAGGATGCAACTCTGCCTCTCTTTTACTAGGGGAGGGGAAAGAGAGGTTGTCTGAGACATTTCCACCCACAGACCTGCTCAACAGACACCTTTATCAAATGCCCTGACCTTTTAGATATACAGGCAGTGGCCTGTTTTGTTTTGCTTGTTTACTTGGTGAGACATCGCTCATCAAATGTCAATGCGATGGAGAAACATCACGAAGTCAAAGGCCATAATAACTAGGAAGACTGGTGAACACAGTTCACAGATGCTGCTCTAATCTAAAGTCTCTGTGCTTGAAAATTTTCACAATCTTCTCTATGTCAGCATTTTAGATCTCACAGGAGGCCAGTGATTAGACATAATTTACTGCAGAGGCCATCTAGGTCACCCAGTACAGTGGTGCCCCGCAAGATGAATGCCTCGCAAGACGGAAAACTCGCTAGACGAAAGAGTTTTCCGTTTTGGAGATGCTTCGCAAAACGAATTTCCTATGGGCTTGCTTCGCAAGACGACAATGTCTTGCGAGTTCCTGCTGGGGTTTTTTCCTTCCCCCCCTTTTTCTAAGCCGCTAAGCCGCTTATCAGCTGATCCGATCAGCAGATAAGCCGCTAAAAGCCGCTAATAGCGCTAATCCGCTAATCCGTCAATGGGTTTGCTTCGCAAGACAAAAAACCGCTAGACAAAGAGAATCACAGAACGGATTCTTTTCGTCTTGCGAGGCACCACTGTACCTACTTCAACCAACTAATCCTTTGGCTCAAGACAGTTGGCTGAAGTTCAGTTGGTACTTGATGTTTATCATATTTGCAGGTGACACCAAACTGGAGGGGTAGCTGATAGCTCAGTAAATAAAATCAGGATTCAAGATGACCGTAACAGATTGGAGAACTGGACGTAAGCTAACAAAATGAATTTCCGTGGGGACGAATGTAAGGTTAGGCAGGAAGAACCAGATGCACAAATATAGGATGGGGGACACCAGGCTTACTAGCAGTTCATGTGAAAAGGATCTAGGGGTCTTAGTAGACCACAAGCTTAACATGAGTCAACAGTGTGATGCAGCAGCAAAAAAACACTAATGCAATTCTAGACTGCATCAACAGGAGTATGGTGTCCAGAAACCCACATTCTGTATGCAGTACAAGGGCAAAATGAGTGGGTGGTTAGCTCTTTTGATGGAGATTGCTAGGAAAGCCTAGGAGCTGTAGGACTGGCTACACATGCCAGGGTTTGCAATCCTGCATAAGACATAGACTTGGCAACACAGCAAAACTAACCACAGTGGTGGTGGTGAGTCGAAGGTCCCCTGTGCCCAAGAAGCTGTTCATCTTAAGGACTGGACCTGTACACAGGACACATGAATTGCAGGACCAGTGGAAGCAGGAAGAGAGTCGGCAGCAGCAACATCTTCTGAGATGGAGAGAGGGAAGAAGCTGGTGACAGGGCAAGGAAGATGAACAGAGGTTGTAACTGGCTCAAGGCAACAGATGTATATATGATGTCTTATATGTGGTGAGATCAAACACGCGAGAAGCTTCAAGATGTAGAATAGGAAGTCCCTGTTTTCATCAGAGAAATGTTGGATGGTATGTAAGCCTGTGGGATTTATAGGCCTGGAGACTCTACTTTGGGTGGTTCCCCAGCGACTGCTGCTTTGACAATATAAAGCTGACTGGAACATCACAACTGGTGTGGTTAATTGAAGAAAACCCATCACACTTATCTTCTATGAATCTGTCCTATCTTCTTTTAAAGTTGTCCAGTTTTTGAGAAGGGAAATTGATTGCATGTGTACTATACTGCATTTTCATAATAGATGCATAATGTATCCAAATGCAACCTTGGAACAAAAAGTTTCTGTATATCCCCACCTTCTAGTGGAATGCCAGCCAGTCAGCCATGCCCTCCTCCAGGTTATCTATTCCACCAGCACCATGGGTTTTCCGTATAAGCTGCTGAACATGCTTTACCTTCATTGGGCTGTTTCCCTCCCCCCCAATACACACTCTTTGTAGGTGTTTATTTGTACTTTTGCAGACTTCAGGGTTCCTCTCGCCAGTGCTGGATTTAGCAGAATGTAGGCAGTTTCCCCGCACAGGTGCCAAGCCGAGGGAGCTCAAAATAATAACAACAAATAAATAAATATTATGAAAATAAGAAATATTTAGGAGGAGTGCCAAAGGTTGTCCTGCCTCAGGACATCATATTACCAAAATCTGCACCTGCTCTGACCATGCCTATACCACCATCTTATTTCTTGATGGCTCTGTTTTGACTACATAGCCAGTGGCACTCACCACCCGACTTGCAACTGGGTTTCAAATTTTATTGCTTTTGTGCTATTTTAGCACTGCTTTGCTTGATAACTGGTAGTTTTTCAGTGGGTTTTCTTTCCTGCTTTTTTAATATATTGCTATGCTGTTTTGCAAGCATTTGTAGAAAAGCAGGATGAAAATAATAAAAAGAACAAATGAATGCATACGATAATGAGAGCTTTTCTATCTGCATTGTTACATGATTGTGCTGTCATAACACCCCCCTTCCCCTTTGGATTGTTTGGTGGGTTGGCGTATATTGTTTTAGAGGTTAAAGTTTAGACACAGAAGTGGAAACAACAGGCTGGATGCAAAACTCACCCTCGTTGAAAAAGCCAGAGGCTTCGGACTCCATGCCCCCAGAATCTTCCTTAGCTGATATGATGCTGAATGACAGGGCTGGGAGTTGGAGGGGACTTTGGAAGGAGGTCATGAAAGTAGCACTGGTTAGAAGGGATGGGGGGGGGAGGGAAGACATTTGTTCTTTTGCTGCTGTCGGTTATCCTCGTGGCATTTTTGCAATATTTATTAGGAATATTTCTTTAGAGGGGAGTAATAGTCTCTTTATTTACAAATAGCCGCAGCCTCATACCCAACATTGCTCAGTAATTCTAAGATACAAAACAAAACAAATCAGTGCCATTTTGAAATGTTCAGTCCATCATCGCAATTCAAAATGGGATCCAATTGTATCCAAACACAGGCATAAAACCAGCTCCTTGTTCTCAGGAACCATCATGCAAAAGATACTTACAATGATGTGGGTTTCTGGGGTCTGGATGATGCCCAATCCTTCCAATTCTTGGAGTCCTTCACCCAGGGAGGGTTAGAATCTAACAGAGGAGGTTGCTGAGCTAGTCAGCTAAGTTTTCTAGTAAGACAATTACCTTATCTGGCCACTTATATGCCCTCATCAGCACCCAAAAGGAGCTCACTTGCAAGAGCTGCAACTAAGTGATGGGGCCCTCCAGGCTAATGGGTGGGCCTTTCCTCCATCCTGCACCACCTAGCTGCTAACTAGGAGAACAATGGCATGCATAGCATGTGGGGGCCAAGCTGGAAGCAGGCTGGAGGATGGAGAAACGGATACCTGCTTGCTCTGTGCTGGATCCAAAGCTGCGACTAATGGAGAAGCAACATCTTTTGGGGTGTTAATGCTGTGAGTCCCTCCACCTGATGCTCAGGTTATAGATATTTGTAAATGAAATCATACATCCTAAAGACACCGCAGTCTCCGCTGACCTTCAGTCCAAGGAAAGTGAACTTGAGTACCGTATTTTTTGCTCTATAAGACGCACCAGACCATAAGACGCACCTAGTTTTTGGAGGAGGAAAACAAGAAAAAAATATTCTGAATCCCAGAAGCCAGAACAGCAAGAAAGCAGCTATCCCTCTTGCTGTTCTGGCTTCTGGGATAGCTGTGCAGCCGGCATTTGCGCCATAAGACCCACACACATTTCCCCTTCCTTTTTAGGAGGGGAAAAGTGAGTCTTATAGAGCAAAAAATACGTAAGTGCCTGAAACAGCTGGATTCTGTCTCTGCTTGGAGAGTGGGGTGGCATGGAACAATATCTCAAGAGGTGTCCGAATGCAAAGCGAACAGATGAACAACTTTCCAAAATATAAGGTAGACTAAGTGGATGGACAAGGCATGGGCTCCTCCAAGGCTGCAGATCCACCACTGTGAATCAGCTGGCTTCTGAATGCAGCCTTCATACTCCCACCCTATGCATCACTGGATGCCCACAGTGAAGCAGGCACAATTTGCTCATGCCCCACACTATGACGTGCGAACACGGCGCTTTGTGTAACTTGTTCTATTTTATTGGAAATATAACACCTTGTTCCATTAAAAATGACTGCATGAATAAACCCTGCTTTACTCAGAACATTTCAAAAATTATGGCTGTCATCCAATTAGAGAAATAGTGGTCTCTTGATTGTATGAATTATTGAATTTGCATATGTGTAAAATAGTCTGAAGGGAGGAAAAATTGTTTTTCTAGATTTGCTGTCACCTTGGAAGATGAGAGCAAAGCTTGCCCTCTGCTAAGATGACGACAAATCTAACAAAAGAAAATACTTGTTTTTCTTCAGAGGGGGAGAGAGACAGCTTCTTGCCATCTGCAGTTTTTATAAGTAATGGTAGACAATAAAATAAAATCTGCTACCATTAATTGCAGATACCTGTTTTGTTGATTGAAAATGAATTGCACTAATTAAGGATGACAGTTCTCATTTTAATGTCCACAAAGCAGATTTCCCAGTCCTGGAAAGCACAGGAACTACACCACACAGGTTCTCACAGATGGCATGGAAAGGTTTAAATACAAAGAAAAGGCCTCCAGGCTTGGAAGTTTGCTTTGTCCACAGAGCCTGGAAGGAAGGCAGGAGCGATCCTGATGGGTTTCACAGAAACCATGACCTGCTCCGGCTGGCAAGGATCTGCACTGAGACGAAAATTTAGCAGCCACAATAACTCAGCTGTGGAACACAGGAAGCTGCCTTATACAGAGTCAGACCTTCCAGGTGGAAAAATCAAAATTAGAAACAGAATTGTTAGAACCCAAAACTAAGACTTTGTCAAAGATGTATAACCTGCTGTTGAAATGGAATACTCAGGATGAAACGGTGAAATCTGTGATGATTAAATGGGCACAAGACGTTGGACATAACATAATGATGGCTGACTGGGAACAGTTATGGACCACAGGTATGAAGTTTACGGCATGTAATGCCTTAAGAGAGAATATTATGAAAATGATATACAGGTGGTACATAACCCCAGTCAAGCTTGCAAAAATCTACCATTTGCCTGATAACAAATGTTGGAAATGTAAAGAAACTGAAGGTACATTCTTTCACCTTTGGTGGACGTGCCCAAGGATTAAGGCTTTCTGGGAGATGATATATAATGAATTGAAAAAGGTATTTAAATATACCTTCTTGAAGAAACCAGAGGCCTTTCTTCTGGGCATTGTCGGCCAATCCGTGTTAAAGAAGGACAGAACTTTCTTTATGTATGCTACAACAGCAGCAAGAATACTTATTGCAAAGTATTGGAAGACACAAGACTTATCCACTCTGGAAGAATGGCAGATGAAAATGATGGACTACATGGAATTGGCGGAAATGACTGGCAGAATCTGAGACCAGGGAGAAGAGTCGGTGGAAGAAGATTGGAAGAAATTTAAAGACTATTTACAGAAATATTGCAAAAATAATGAATGTTAGAATGATGTTGGATTGAAGTTAAGTGGTTTCTAGCTGTAATGGTTTAAAAGAATATGGAAAAATTGGATTTTTAATAGGTAAAAATTTAATGTTATAATATATTAAGATTAAAGATCAGGATAATAAGGAGGGAAAGGAATTGCTGAACTAATAAATTGAACTGGAATACAAAAAAGGAAGGTATGAGGAGGTCCGGGAAACAAGTAAATGAAAGATAAGTGACGAAAAGATGGAATTATTTTCAACTGTTTTTTATTTTGTATTTTTTCTTTTTTTTTCTTCATTATGTAATATTGTGAAAACTTCAATAAATATTTATATACAGAGTCAGACCACTGGCCCATCGAGCTCAGCACTGTCTACCCAAACTTGCAGCAGCTCACCAGGATTTCAGGCTGTCTCTCTTGGAGAGGCTGGAACCTGGGAACTTCTGCTTGCAAAACCTCTCCAGCTGTGGTTAAGGGGACAACTCTGGCATTCCAGGTGGAAGCCAAGAAGGTCTGTATTCTGCCTACCTTACGTCCTGCCTCCAAGTGCCAGGGTAGTCACTGAACTGATCAGATTTCCTCCTCCTGGTCAGCTGGTCTTCAAGGTACATCCATAAGCATTTCAGATCCCATTTATCTTCCTATAGACCAGGCATGTCCAAAGTCCAGCCTGGGGGCCTAATCCGGCCCACTTGTCGATTTAATCCAGCCCCTGTGGCAATTTATTTCCTGGTGTATAATTGTTTAAAAAGCTGCATAACTTCAGTCCTAAAAAAGTCAACAATTTTGGTGTTAAATCTTTTTTAAAAAGCTCAACAAACTTGGGTAGCCAGCTGTTGTTGGACTACAACTCCCATCATCCCTAGTTAGCAGGACCAGTGGTCAGGGATGATGGGAGTTGAAGTCCAACAACAGCTGGTTTGAGAAACATTGGATTAAAGGGAAGGGTTTGCTATTCAGAATGCATTGCAGCGAATAAAAGACCCTTTTGGGTCCCTTCCAACTCTACGATTCCATAATGTAGATGTATCCAAAGAGAACCAGCAGCTAAAAGCTAGTAAAATATGACCATGGAAGATGCTGCAGAGTGAATATGAATGCTGCCTTAGATTGTGTAACTTAGAGCTGTCAGTTCTTGGAGTAATGTTAATTTCTGCAGCCTCCCCCCCTCCCCCCTCCAATCTGTATCTGAAATTCTTTCAGCCACCTTGATTCTGGGACCCTACTGCCCAAGACATCTTACCTGTCCTTGGCATGTTGCAAACCTTTCTTTCTCAAGGACCCATGTAAAGTTTGGCTCTTAGCCAGTCAGACAACTTTCCCTTCCCTCACACAAATCTGACTACAAGCATTCTGACAGCTTTGTTCCCTGGAAACAAGCCCTCCAGACTGTCATACCAGCTCAGCCAGTCCATGTCAGAGGCTTCCCTAGCACAGTACCAATTATCAGCACAGGCAAAAATAAAGGAGGACACAGAGGAGTGAAGAATGCTACTTGGGGTCTCAGAAAAGAAAGACCTGGACTCTCATCTGAGCAACAGTAAAAAGCTACTGAAGTCAAGGAGGATTAAAAAAAAAAAAAACTTTATTCAAATTCTAACCTACATAATTCATTTTTTGTACTTGATTCCACCTCCGCTCCTGATTCTAATACACTCCCTTGGGGGAGAATGGAGATTGCCAAAAGGAAACATATCAATTTCCGGGGGCGAGTTGCTGTGCAGTAAATCAACAAGTTTTATGCTTTCATTGACCACCTTATTGACATGGCATCCAGTGCAGCCAGCTTTCTGCGTGAGAGAATGTGATACCTTAATTAAACCAATGGGTTTTCTAGATTTCAGCAAGTTATTAGCCTCAGTCTCTGCTTGGAGGCAGAGTGCGAATCTAATGCCTGTTATCAAGCTGGAGGCCTTCATCGTCACATCAACGAACAGATTATGCTTTGCATTCATAAATATGTAATGAAAGGACACTGCAATGACTTCAGCCTCCTCCACATGGCAGAGATGTTCTTCATCTTGTCCTCCGATCAAACTGAGGAAGTAATGAGTATGTGCAGGTCACAGCTGGGGGCATGTCATGAATTTCAACCCCAGAATGTCCTCATCTGTGTCTGTCTGAAGGGCTCCTACACTGCACTGGCCTTCCTGGTGACCTGCATCTAAAATCAAGGACCACAGATGGAAATTTCAAATCATTTGACATTGCTTTCAGATACAGGACTTTAACTACAGTCTGGTCACACATCCAACTCAGAATCAGCAAGCGATGAGAGAATTTCCTGAAGTGAGTGATGTATGTGGCATGAGGAATGTACTAGATCTATGCATGTTGAGACAAAATCCCCTTTGAGTTGAGTAAATAACTGTGCCAATTCACTTCAATAGAAGGTTTTCTTGTACAGTGGTACCTCAGGTTACTGACACTTCTGGTTACAGACGCTTCTGGTTACAGACTCCGCTAACCCAGAAATAGTACCTCAGGTTAAGAACTTTTCTTTAGGATGAGAACAGAAATTGCGCGGCAGCAGTGGGAGGCCCCATTAGCTAAAGTGGTACCTCAGGTTAAGAACAGTTTCAGGTTAAGAACAGACCTCTGGAACGAATTAAGTTTTTAACCCGAGGTACCACTGACAGGAGTTATGATGACATGACAGGAAACTGTGAAGCCAAGAGTTTTTTGATCCTATGTCACTTCCAAAAGTTACACCAAATTTCATATTTATTTGTGTTTGTGCAAATAATATTTTATAGAGAGCACAGGAGGAATGGGTGCAATGGTGTGCCAGTCTAGACCTCCATGGGGCTTATTTCTGCACATCAGCAAAGTTGGCATGATATATAATATCCCCCCAGTTGTTAAACTATTTTAGCTCTGGTACAAGTCTTGATCATAAATGTGTTCTGGAAGGGATAGGTAAATATTCTGACTTCTTAACACTTAATGCAAAGATCAGCATACTAATCTTGTGTTATCAGAAAATTTTTATTATCATCTCTCAAACAAAAGCACCATCCACATACTCTGTCACTTTCATTTCATGTAATAAACCAACCTCTCTCCTTTCCTCTTGTGCATGAACTTCTTGGGGCATAAGGTTAAGGGCAAACACGTATTCATAACAGACAAACACTCTAATTCCAGCAAAAAGATCCCAACCTCTCAGAAGTGTGTGTAGAAGTACAGACAGAAGCATAGAATTGTAGGGTCATCTAGTCTTTGAGTTCCAAGACACACATGTAGGTTCAGACATACAGCTTGTAGCATGGGCTGAATCTCATCTGTGAAGAAGTGTTTCATACCCATGTCATGATTCAAGCTCCTCATGAAATGAGCTTGAATAGCCCTGAACACCTGTCTTCAGGTACTTCAAGGTACCTTCCTATTTCTATTCTTCTTGGCTGCCATGCTAAACAAGCAGAGATTTTTTTAAAAAACCAAATGTGATTCAAATGAGATGTAGATTTTTCTTTTTTTAAAAAAACCAGCCTTCCTTTCAGAGCTGCCTTTGCCTGAAATGATCCCGCAATCAAAATCCTACAAGTTCTTGATCATGTTTCTATGAAATGAGTGCCAAGCTCTATCTCAATGCATACTTCTTGCCTGAATGGAACCTGTTTGTTGTGACGGCATCTCTCTCTCTCTCTCTCTCTCTCTCTCTCTCTCTCTCTCCAGTCGAATTGTGGGAGGGAGAGGGTGTCTCTCAAACCAGGATTTCCAGCAGACAGACTCCCACACCTTGCCTCATGCAACTCCACTGCTCTGTTCACCTACAAGCCTGAGAGGATGCCTGGTCTGGGTCCTGCCATATCTGTCAGCCTCAGCATTCAATCAGCTGACCCCAAGGGCCAGTCTCCAGGAACCTGGCTCTAGAAATCCAGGGCCTCAGAACCTGCCCTTCAAGCTAAACAACATATTGCTGTGGGATGTGAAACACAAGAGCAGTCAAGTACAACATTCCTAAAGTGAACATGTTTACACATGGGGAGGAATGTTTGTCCAGCCAGCAGGTAAACTTCCTGTTTCTTTCTGGGCTGGGACAGACTTCCTCTGCATGTGACTAGAGGTGGGCGTGGCCTCACCTGTGCAGGTAACGACAAAAGCACAGGCCAAGACAGCCATCTCTCTCTCTGTGACTACTTTCATCAAAGAAGCAACATCTGCTTAGCCAAAGATGCTCTCCAGCCAAGAGAGGACAAAGGGACTGTCTCCTTATGAGATAGCTTAGAAAAGTAACATACACCTGGAAACTAAGTCTGCCTTCTGGGATCTGATTGTGAACAGAATGTGAGTGAGTAAACTCTTTTTATAGAAGACTGTGCCGTGTCTTATCTTTTATGAGGGAATAAGGGGGAAATACCAGAACAGTTATTATAGAGGCTTTAGCGAGCCTGAGCAAACACATCTGCTGTGAGTTTTAAAAAGGGGGAATGTTACTCTGCTAAATTGTGAACGTGTTAACACAAGTTGGAAAGGCTATAATCAAACAATATATCCTCTCCTGCATCCCTGAACATTCCCACAATTGCCAATGCATGGACCCTGTCTACACCTGCCTCCTTTCCCTGACTGTTGCCTTGAATTGGGACCCACCTCATACTTTGAGCTCAGCTCTGCTCCTGGGCTCCCAGACCTCTACTACTGCTGTGCTGTTTATGAGAGCCAGTGTGGTGTAGCAGATAGATTAGGACCTGGGAGAGATCAGGGTTCGAATCCCCACTTGGCCATGCAGTTTCCTGGGTGGGTGACCTTAGGCAAATCACTGCCTCTTAGTCCAACCCACCTTACAGGGATGCTCTGGGGGTTGAATAAGGAAGGCGAGAACCCTGTGTGCCACTTTGAGCTCCTTAGGAGAAAGATGGTGGGGTATAAATGAAATAAATAAGTGTAGACACTCGCTACAATCAGAGCTGATGGTTAACACAAATGTGATTTCTGCTGAGATCTGGGAGCCTCCATAGCAGGGCAACAGACGTCTCCTGAAGAGCTGACTTGCAAGAGGTGCCCTCCTGGGTTATAGCTGTTTCTTCTACGTGCCATATATTTAGTTGATAACGGACACACTCCTGCTGCCTCACATCTTGACCTTGTTCCCGGCTCTCACTATGTAAGTGATACAACTGTACAGCTCGAATGGGTCCCAAGGGCCATCTAGTCCAACCGCCTGCAGTGCATGTGCCCCAGGCCCTGAGAATCATAGAATCCTAGAATCCTAGAATCCTAGAATCATAGAATCATAGAGTTGGAAGAGACCACAAGGGCCATCGAGTCCAACCCCCTGCCAAGCAGGAAACACCATCAGAGCACTCCTGACATATGGTTGTCAAGCCTCTGCTTAAAGACCTCCAAAGAAGGAGACTCCACCACACTCCTTGGCAGCAAATTCCACTGTCAAACAGCTCTTACTGTCAGCTCTCACATGTACTGCTCTCAAGCCAGGTGTCCCCCATCTTGTATTTGTGCCTCTCATTTTTTTTGCCCAAGTGCAATAGTTTACATTTCTCCCTGTTAAAATTCATCTTGTTTGGTTGTGCCCAGTTCTCTAATCTGTCAAGGTCCTTTTGAAGTGTGATCCTGTCCTCTGGGGTGTTAGCCACCCCTCCCAATTTGGTGTCATCTGCAAATTTGATCAAGATGCCCTTGAGTCCATCATCCAAGTCGTTGATAAAGATGTTGAATAAGACCCTTGTTCACTAGTCACTCTTCTCCAGGATGAAGAGGAACCATTGATGAGCACCCTTTGGGTTCGGTCAGTCAGCCAGTCAGTCAGTCAGTCAACCTGAGCTGTCTTTCTTTGGAACTTGATCTTGTCTCTTTGGCACTATCCCCTGCCTCCAGCCCCTGGCCTGGAACGGTCCCTGCTGAAACGATGCTGTTTTGGGACTGAACAGTGAGTTCAGTGAGTTGGCTTATCTCTGGACCAGCAACCAGCCAGCAGCTGCCTCCTACATTGGAAGTGCTCTCATACCACTTTAACAGCCATGGATTCACCCAAAGAATCCTGGGAGTTCTACTGAGCTACAATTCCCAGAGTTCCATGGAAAAACATATTATTAAACCACTCTGGGAATTGTAGCTCTGTGAGGGGAATAGGGTGGTGGTTTTTCTAATGACTCTCAGCACCCTTAACAACTTACAATTCCTAGGATTCTTTGAGGGAAAGGATGTGTTCTGAATGTGCTTTAAAGGTATGGTTTGTACACAGTTTCAGATGACGGGGCTCTATCTCTTTGGCTCTGTGTCCTGCACATTTAGAGCTCAGAAGAGGGAACCTGAGGAAAGGATATGTTGTACAACAGAGGAGTGCTTTGCACAGAACAGCCAGTCTCCAAAACTCACAATGGGAACCTGAGTACATGACTCACACTTTTCTGCCTAGATCCCTAACAGTTACTCCCAACAGCAGTACTGTAGCAAGAATATATTTCTCTTAATATACTCATTTTTGTGTGCATCTTCCCCTCTAAACAGTTTTATAAGCCATTTCTTCAAATTTAATATATCTCTGTATGTTATTTACACTAATATATGAACTTTCCCCCTAATATACGTTTTTAAAGATGCATTTCTGGTTGGATAACTACGTCATAAAAATTTAAGAAGTACCAATTTCACAGGATAGCTCTGTTTCAGTCTGCATAGCGGTTCAGAAGGTGTGCAAACTGAACTACTTTCTCCCCCATCCTCACCTTGAGCTGGACCTGGAAATGGACCCTGAGCCCTGAGTGAAAGTCACAGAAGCACTGGACCAAAATGCTTAGTCCCAGTTAGTGGCCTGGGTGCTGCACTGGGAATAATCTGCAGTTGCCAAACTGTCTCCAAAGGCAGCCTAGTGTATAACACATTGCAGCAGTCTAACCAGGAAGCTGGCAAAGGAGGACTCCTTTGGGGGAATGTGCAGGGTATAAATCTAAGAAAAAACAACTACCTCACTCAAGTCCTGCTTTACAAACATTTGCTATATGAAAATTCACTTTATCTGAACACAAGAAATTAGTACCCAAACCTTGTTAAATGCACCGTAAATTCAGAAATGCAGAGACCATTTCCTGGTTAGCTGAGGAAAGGAGGGAGGGAAGGTGAGTCTTTGGACAAATCAGAGAGGATTTTTCTGGGTTTTCCTGTTTGTTTGTTTGTTTGTTTGTTTGTTTGTTTGTTTTGCTTTTGGGAGTCAAAATTTCGTGGTCGGAAATGTATTAGAAAATTTCCCATAGGAATCAATGGAAATAATCAACTCGTTATATGAACACCTGACCCAAGGAACAATTTCCAGGGAACACATTAGGTTGTCTTTCCTCACAGTGAATCACAAGAAGAAGAAGAAGTATGATTATTGCTTCCAATGCTACCATTGTGGTGCCTTACAGGTTAGAAACTTACAATTGTAGAGTTGGAAGGGAACCAAAGGGTCATCTCGCCTGACCCCCATGCAAACTTACCTGGATTCACTTAACATAAGGCACATAACTACTTCTGTGGCTGTGTGTCCTGAACATGCAGTGCCCGGAGATGGCAAGATGAAGCTACTCCTGGGAATAATGAGACAGGTTTCACCTACCCCTAATAAAGATCACATTATAAAGCTCAGCCTGCAAAAGAAGAGTACATGGCTTCAGTCCAGACCTCTGCATGCTTCTGGGAGCACACATAGATCAGCTGTTAAACTAGCCTTCAGTATTGGGACGCGGCAGCTTGCACATCCCAAGAAGTTCTCTCCATTATAATGCATGGGAAGCTCTTGTAAATGGGGGCTCGGGGCTCCATGAAGACAAGAGAGAAGGGGCCCCTGAATGAGAGCAGCAGGCTTCACATTTAACAACCATCTCCTGACATTCCCTGTCCCTACCGACCAGTTGATTTATATGCCTCATATTTCACTCCAGCAAATCAGAGAGGCAGGAAATAGAATGCTGGAAAGCATTGCAATATCCACAGTGACATCTGAAATCCAGTTATAAAAACCAACATCTAAAATGCAAGCTGCGGACTCACTAAAATGCTTCAACTAAGGCAGATAATCAGATTGGTTATGGGAACAATGTTTGCTAAGCACAGAAAGATGGATCATGACGGTAATAAATTGGCTGCCGAGGAAACGAGCCAATTTCTCTGAGCTGAATGAAAATATGATGTCAAAGCAAATGACCTTCTGGTAATGAAAACTGGTAATATCTCCATTTCTGGGGGCGGGTGTCAGGGGGCACTTGTCTCCAAGGCAAGAGCAGAGTTGTTTGGACATCCAAACCAGTGTGCCACAAGTTATGGATGGTGGAGCAGGTCCTCTGAGAAGTAGCCAAGGATCCCAAGCATGATCTTATGTTGATTTAATGGGGCATCTAAATTTATTTTTAATAGTATTCATTTATTCATACATACATACATTCATTCCATTGCATCTTACCACTGAGAAGCTCAAGATCGTATAAATGGCTCTCTCTTTTCCTGTTCAATAACAAACAAACAACAACAACCTGCCCATCTGGCTGGGTTTCCCCAGCCACTCTTAACATAATAAAACATCAAACTAATAATCATAATTTTATTATTTATTTTATCCTCAGATACCCAACAGACAGTGACAGCATCAAGGTCACCCAGCAAGCTTCATGGCTGAATTTGAACCCTGGTCTTCCAGGTTATAGTCCAACACTCTAAACCCACTAGTTCCCTAGGTGGACAGTGCTGCCCCCTGGGGACCAGTGGAATTCACCTAGGGAGTGTTAAGAGGCAAGAAGGCAGCAAGAAGGTGCTGGATGTACAAATGACTAGCAGACTTTGAAAAGTTGGTATACAGACAGTCAAATAAACCTGCAGTTTGGGAGCAAGGATAAAACATGCAATGGTGGGAATGCCCTAAAACCCAACCCTTCTGGAGAGCAGTCCTACAAGAGATATGCAAAATAACTAAACAGGTATTAGAACTCATCCCAGAACTGACCCTACTGAACATCTTCCAATATCACAGTGACCACTCACATTATACAGAGCTTATAACCTATCTACTTTCAGCAGCCAGAAGACTCATAGCCAGATGCTGGAGAGACCTGTCAGGAGTAAACATGGACCAATGGTCTCAAATTGTATGGGAAATGGCCTTACTAGAAAAGCTAACCAATAAACTGAAACTGACACTGGGACAAATAGAAGAGGACTCCTTCACCCCAGTATGGCTCCCCTTTATCACATACACAGCCCAACAAGACAACAACAAGAATCCACCGACAGCATATGAATCAACCTGGCTTCCCTGACCCAACAAGCCCTCCCCCCACTCACAAATGCATCCAACTACAACTAGACAACCAACCACACCCTGGACTCCCCCAATCCCTGTCACTCCCAAGGAAATGTAACAAGCAAATAGAAAGAGAAGCTACCCAGTTGACGCTGACACAACCCCCCCACATACACTGTACAAAGCCTCACCACCCCACCTCTCCTCTCTCCCCTCTTCTTCCCCAACCTTAGACTGTACTCGACACTAATGTCTCACAACAAACGTAACTGATGTGTAAGAAAGACTGCACAACCTGAAAAAAAGAGAGAGAAGGCATGTACTATTGTAAACCAAGAAAATATCTCAAATAAATAAATAAATAAATAAATGCAAGCCTTTCACCAGCTCTCTGCAACCATGTGCTTTACTTATCCATCACCCTGCTTCAAAATATTATGACATATCCACTGCCAGTGAAAGTGGCCCTGGTGAACCTCCTTTTGCAAAATGCACAGCTTGCCATGTTTGTGTCAAGAAATTTATCACTGAATTAGCAGCAGTGTGTCCAAATGGGGAAAAGAATGTCTAGCAATCGTATTTTCCTTGGAATCAACCAGCATAAAAGAGGCCAAATTTCTATCTCAGTTGACACAATGCTCATAAACCACTGAGAACCATTTTAAAGAAGCTGTTATTGTCCAGTCCAAAATGATCCCAGCACATGCAACACTATTCCTTAGGCTTAGAAGCACCATCTTAAAGAAGAAGAAAAGAAAGAAATCAGATGTTTATAGAGAATTTGCTGTACAAGTCACACTGGCTGCAGGGAATATAGACAGACAAACTGTGAAATATTCAACTGACTTGAAGCAAAGGAAGTTCCAGAGGAGAAAGAAGGCATTAATCAAAACACCCCAAAGTCTCTTACCAGGACAAGATTTATAAAGCTACATAACTGGACAATGAGCTACAAATCCTGATATCTGCCGTTTTAGCAGGACAGCCAAACCCCCAGCAAGTGTTATTGTTGCAAGGATGACCTCAGTGTCTAAGATGGCATCGTATTTACATGGAACTGCATGTCAGAAAAAGTGATGCTCCCACAGATTCCCAATCAGGTCAGGTAAAGCAGTCACAGAGAATATGCAACACTGCTAAACAGACTTTGGATCCAAATGGGAACAGACCTCTTTGTGGAGAGTGACAGTACTGTTTGAACCCAATGGATTTCAGAGAAGATTTGGGATTTCAGAGAAGCTGCTGGATATTCCCAGAGTAACTGCAGGAAACAATGGGCTGAACTAGATGTAGCAATATTCATTACTCAGGGGAAACTGAGGCACTGCAACATGACTGGAGGGTGACCAAGGCGATAAAGGGTCTGAAAACCAAGCCTTATGAGAAACAGTTGAGGGAACTGAGCATGTTTAGACAGGAGAAGAAAAGACTGAGAGGAAATATGAGAGCCATCTTCAAATATCTGAAGGGCTGTCTCATGGAAGATGGAGCGAGCTCGTTTTCTGCTGCTCGAGAGGGCAGGGCCTGAACCAATGGAATCAAATGACAAGAAAGGAGATTCTCACTAAAAATTAAGAACTTTCTGACCATCTCAGAAGGTGGTGTAACCTTTTTCACTGGAGGTTTTTAAACAGAGTTTTGATGGCCATCTGTCAGGGATTCTTTAGCTGTGATCCAACATTGCAGGGGGTTAGACTAAATCAGTGTTGGCCAAACTTGGCCCTCCAGCTGTTTTGGACTACAACTCCCATCATCCCAAGCTAACAGGCCCAGTGGTCAGGGATGATGGGAATTGTAGTCCCAAAACAGCAAACAGCTGGAGGGCCAGGTTTGGCCAACACTGGACTAAATGATCCTTGGGGTCCCTTCCAGCTCTACAGTTCTGTCATTTTATGGCTATGCTGCTCTGATGGGCACAGGGGAAGGGACCACAATTCTGCCAGGCCCTCTTGGCTGTGGTATGGAAGATGCTGCTTTCCCAGACTCATCTGAGGGCTCCCCACCCCTGAGAAAAACTGTGTGCTATCTTTAAAGGGCCTGTGTTCAGTTCTGCAGCCACATGCTTCTTCATGTCTGTAGAACAAATGCAGCTTCTGGGGTAGCATCTTCAGACTTTGGAGGTGATTGGAGAATCACATCCTCAGGCCAGGAAGTGCAGGAGGAGGTGCTGAGGGCTCCCCCGCCCCCCCCAAAAGGTAAAGTGACTGTAGAATTGTGTGGATTGGAGCCTTCCTCCAGTTGACATTGGGAACCTGAGCATGATTCTACCCTAGGACTTCTTCATGCAGCACACAGTTAAACTATGAAACTCCCTCCTACAGGAAGCAGTGATGGCCCCCAACTTGGATGTATTTAAAAGAGGATGAGACAAATTCATGGAGGACAAGACCATCAATGGCTATAAGTCAAGATGGCTCTGCTCTGCCTTCTTGGCTGGAGGCCGTAACGCTCCTGAATACCAGCTGCTGGAAACCACAAGAGGGGAGTGTGCTCTTGTACCTGGATCCTGCTTGCTGGTTTCCCTTTGGGGCATCTGCTCCCACTGTGAGTACAGGATGTTGCACCAGACGGGCCCTTGGTCTGATCCAGCAAAGTCTTCTCATGCTCTTATGTCATGTTCTTTGCATCTTCTAGGATAATCAGGACTCTGCTGGATTGGGACAATGTCACGAGTTCTCTCCACAACCCAAGGTTGATTCTATTGCAAAGAAAACACAAGAACTCACGTTATTTGATAGGTCTGAGTTGTATTTTCTGGCCAGTCCACCAGACACACCACTCGGCCGGGGAGCTCGGCTGTTGTTGCGTAGTAGCCTTGTGGGAATGACAGCAATAAAGCCAGGAACCAGATGACACAGATGACGACCTTGGTGGCTGAGGCAGATAGCCTTGGTTGCAGCGGGCGGATAATGGCCATATACCTGGAAGAGGGAGAAATTAAAATGTAGGAGCCGAAAGTAAAAAAGGAGAAAGGGCTCCCCACCCCATATGTTTCCCCCAATTCTTTAAAGCCAACTTTGCCAACCAGGTGCCCCCCCCCAGATGTGTCGCACTACAACTGCTCTCCACTCCAGGACAGTGTGACCATATGAAGTTGGGATTGATGGGAGCCATAGTCTAAAGCACCTGGAGGGCAGCAGGTTGTGGAAGGCTGACCTAAGGAATGGCGATGTTGGAAGATTCACAACAGATAGAAGAAAGTCCTTCTTCACAACAGCACATAGTTAAACTATGGCACTTGTTCCCACAGGAGGAAGTGATGGTTGCCAACCTGGATGGCTTCAAAAGAGGATTGAACAAATTCAGGGAGGAGAAGGCTTTCCATGGCTACTAGCAAGTGGCTCTGCTCTGCCTCCACAGCTGCAGGCAACAATGCTTCTGAATATCAGTTTCTGGAAACCGTAGGAGGGGAGAGGACTCAGGTCCTGATAGCAAGTTTCCCACTGGAGCTCCTAGTTGGTCCCTGTGAGAGCAGGACGCTGGACTAGATGGGCCCTTGGCCTGATCCAGCAAGCTCATAGTGTTGTTATGATGCAGCCTTCCTCAGTCACCCTCTCTTTCCTGAGGGGAAAATCCAAGGGAACATGGAGTAGGATCTTTTCTGTGTTGGCACCCAATATCAGTGTTTCCTGATCCTGATAGAGGCAGCAGAAAGTTAGCGCACCAATTCCACCTATGCTGTAAGACTGGAAAGGTTACCTGTTTTTAAAATGTTCCAAAATCTTTATGAAGCCAATACCTTTCCAAGAACAACCAAAATGTCCTAGAATTGTGTGCAAGCTTTTCAGTTCCCCAGAACTCTTCATCAGGCTAGATGAAAGGAAGTAAGGAGCAGGAGTAAAGAGACAAAAATGCCTGGTTGTGCATCATCTGTATCTGCCCAAAGGTCTCTTTGGAAGGAGCAGCAGCAGCTTTCATACCCCCCAAAAGAAAAAACCAAAACCATCTACAGTGGTACCTTGGGTTAAGAACTTAATTCGTTCCAGAGGTCTGTTCTTAATCTGAAACTGTTCTTAACCTGAGGTACCACTTTAGCTAATGGGGCCTCCCGCTGCCGCTGCGCCGCCACCACACGATTTCTGTTCTCATCCTGAAGCAAAGTTCTTAACCCAAGGTATTATTTCTGGGTTAGCGGAGTCTGTAACCTGAAGCATCTAACCTGAAGCGTCTGTAACCTGAGGTACCACTATTCTTAATTTGTGTCTAGCTGAAGTCTACTGTGTGCTTTTTGAGAGGAGTGAGCCAGATGCCTCTGGATCCCCACATAAAAAGAACCGGTGAGCCACAGCTCATCAGGGCCAGCCCAAGGCCCCTCTCTTCGCTCCATGCAGAGGAGTCAAGCAGACCGGCAGCTGACTCTAACTTCAACACTGTTGAACAAGCAGCATCTGCTACCTCACCTGAGGCAGCAGGTGAGTTCAGGGTGGTCAGCACAGTCCATGCAGCATTCCCAGGTCTCCCCTCCAACAGAGGGGGGTGGCTGAGGGGAGCTCAGGAGGAGCAAGCAGGGGGCAGCTGACCCCCAGCAGATACCGCCTGAGCCAACTGACTCACCCTAACCAGTGGCCAGCTGTGCAGCTCAGCAGACCAAAGCACAGCATGAGGATTTGTGGGCACTGTGTTGCTGACTGCATTATAGGAAATAAAGCTTTTCTGAGCTGATGTGCTGTGCAGTGGTATAACCTTCCAAATCCTCCTTGGCAATGTGTCAGCTTAGCCAGTTGTTGCTCTCCTTGCCTTGGCAGCTCGTGTGATACCCAAGCAAAGGCCAAAGAGTCACATGAGTGAGATGTCAAAGAAAGGCAGGGGCCACTGCTAAGAAGGCCCTCTGCCTGGTTCCCTGTCACTTCACATCTTGCAGTGGGGGAAGACCTTCAGAGACGGACCTCAGTCTCCAGGCTGAACGGTGGGGGTGGAGACCAGGTATACAAAGCTGAGGCCATTTAGGGCTTTAAAGGTCAGCACCAACAACATCAGAGGAGCTGGCTGGATCAAGCCAACAGCCCGTCTGGTCCAGCATCCTGCCCTCATAGTGCCCAACCAGACGCCTTTTTGGAAACTGGAAAGCAAGAGCAGCCCTCTCCCTTCCTCTGGCTTCCAGCAACTGGTATTCAGAAGCATTCCTGGAGACAGAACAGAGCCATCATGGCTAGTAGCCACTGTTTGCTGTATCCTCCTCCATAAATTTGTCCAGCCCTCTATTTGGTCACCATCATTGCCTCCTGTGAGAGTGAGTCCCATAGTTTAACTATGTGTTGGGTGAAGAAGTACATTTTTATTATTTGTCCTGTCTTCCAGCATACACAGCTGTTCCTCTGCAATCTGCCCAGAGTGGCAAACACATCCACAATAAAACTTTTTTTTAAAGCATTCTAAAAGCAGTTATAACATTCTAAACACAATCACAGGTTAGCAAACCCACTAAACAAAGTAACTCTGAGCAAGAATCTTCCATTGGACCTTAATACCGTATTTTTCACCCCATAGGACGCACTTTTCCCCCTCCTAAAATGAAGGGGAAATGTGTGTGCGTCCTATGGGGCGAATGCAGGCTTTTGCTGAAGCCTGGCGAGCGAGAGGCATCGGTGCGCACCGACCCCTCTTGCTCTCCAGGCTTCAGGAAGCTATCCGCAAGCTTTGCAAGCCCGGTGGGAGTACCCGCGGGCTCACAAGGCTTGCGGGCAGCAGCCTGCAGTCCCCACGAGTGTCCGCAAGCCTCGCGCCCCCGGCAGGAGGTCCCACCGGGTGCGCGAGGCTTGGGGCGGCAGCCTGTCGCCCGAAGCACGGGGAGCCCTCCAGAGGGCTCCCCCTGCTTCGGGCGAGTGTCTGCAAGCCTCGCGCGCCCGGCAGGAGGTCCCACCGGGTGCGCGAGGCTTGGGGCGGCAAATTATTTGGGGGAAATAATTTTTTAAAATTCATTTCCCCCCCAAAAAATGAGGTGCGTCCTATGGGCTGGTGCGCCTTATAGGACGAAAAATACGGTAGTTGGTGGGAGCTTAGGTGTCAGGCTCATGTTGAGTGATGGTTTGGAACACACAGTTGTGGTGACCGTTCCCAGTCCGCCCTCTTCAGCAGTGACCTGCACCTGCTCAGTGATGGGAACAGGCAGGGCCCCACCTTCCAGAGGACTCCAGATCTTGAGCGATGAGTGAATAGAGCTGTATTTATCAGCAGGACTGAAACAGAATGGGCCCACTGCCAAGCACAAAAACTTAACACTCCAGATATTTCCACCTCAAGTAAAAGAGGAACGACACATAAAGCGACACCACTTTTTCTTATTTTACTATTACATTGTGGCTTTTCAGATATTTCCATGACAACAAAGCATTTCTCAAGTTCAACATGGCACCCAGATGGTCCTTAGCACAAGAGGAAAACAATTGGAAAGAACTGAGTTGTTTGTTGTTTTCCGAAGGGTGACTGTAGAGCTAAACGAAGGCCTGATTCCAGCCTCAATGAAGGCAAGGAGAGGGGCGCAATAAGCACATCTGACATTTTTATGAGATGCCATCCATCCCAAAGGGTCCTGAAATGTTCACAGACAAAAGGCCACATGTAAAGGCTATTTGTCCACAAGGGTGAACAGGAATGAGCAGACTAAACTCCACCACACCCATCATAAGAGCTGGATCAGGCCAATGACCCATCTAGACCAGCATCCTTTTCTCACAGTGGCCGGTCAGATGCCTATGGGAAATCTCAAGGAGGATTCACAAGAGCCCCGTCTCCTCCTGTGGTTTCTGGCTCATGGGAGTTGATGTCAAAAAACATCTGGAGGCCACCAGGTTGCCAAAGGCTGACCTATGGTTTTCTATGCCTGTGGTGCTGGATGCACACACCCAGAGGAGTCTTGAAAATATAAAACATTAGGAGAATAAAATCTTCACGAGGAAACCGTGTGATGCTTCATTAGAGGTTATTGCTGAAATGTCAGGAGAGGGAGAGCACAAATGGAGCAAGTCCCTTTTCCCTTGTCATGCAATCAGTTTCTCATGAAAGTTACGAGTTGTGGAATGGGCCATCACTTGTGTGCAAACTACAGAAAAGGAAACAATTGAAAGTCAGCTGTGATAAACAGCTTTTTTAAGCCACTGGGAGAATTTTTACAGCCTGACTCCCATGTCAGATTTATAGGCTATCAAGCTGGGGAACAGCCTCGCGCAGCAGCCATCCAATTAAATTATGAAAGCCCAGCCCTAAATGGACTTAGTCGTAAGTCCCCTTGATTTCCATGGTGTTGACTCAAGAGGAAGTGCACTGGGAATCGCAGTCAAACACTCCCGAGGCATATTCCACACCAGCTGTGCATCATTTAATTACCGGTATGTCTGCCGTTTGAAATGTTCTCTGAATATTTGGGGAGAGAAGTCACAGCACACAGCTGAACCCTGAAGCATTTTTCACTCCCTTGCCAGGGCCTTGCAAAAGAAGAAAAAACCTCTCACAACAAGCTCAGACTCCATTAGGCCAAGAGACCTCACAATCCAGACGTGCCCAGGTCCTGAATGCTGCTTTCATAGAATCATATACTGTAGTTGGAAGGGACCCCTAGGGTCATCTAGTCCAACCCTCTGCAATGCTGGCATCTCAGCTAAAGCATCCATGACAGATGGCTATCCAACCTCTGTTTGAAAACCTCCAAGGAAGGGGAGTCCACCACCTCTTGTGGGAGTTTGTTCCACTGCTGAACGGCTCTTACTGTCAGGAAGTTTTTCTGAATGTTTAGTTGGGATCTCCTTTCTTGTAACTTGAAGCCATTGGTTTGAGTCCTACCCTCAAGAGCAGGAGAAACAGGAGAAAACAAGCTTGCTCCCTCCTCCATGTGACAGCCCTTAAGATATTTGAAGATGGCCATCATATCTCCTCTTGGTCTCCTCTTTTCCAGGCTAAACATACACAGCTCCTTCAAAAGATCCTCGTAAGGCTTAGTTTCCAGACCCTTGATCTTCTTGGTTGCCCTCCTCTGCACACCTTCCATCCTTCTTAAATTGTGGTGCCCAGAACTGGACACAGTATCCCAGGTGTGGTTTGACCAGGCAGAATAGAGTGGGACTATTACTTCCCTGAATCTGGACACTAGACTTCTGTTGTTGCAGCCTAAAATCACATCAGCTTTTTTTGCTGCTGCATCACCCTGTTGACTCATGTTAAGCTTGTGGTCCACCAAGACCCCTAGACCCTTTTCACATGTACTCCGAGTTTCAACCCTTCCTTCTCTCTGCTGCCCTCTTCCGCCTCTCCTGCTGGGATTCTCAACCTCAGATTTCCTCTTGCACCTTTTGAAATGTTCTTCAAGTCTTAACTTTTCCCCTCTGGTTTTTCCTCCTTCATATTTGTCTTTCATTTACATATTTTTATTCTTTACCGAGGCCTTTAATAAAATAAGAACACCTGCTGGATCAGGCCAATGGCCTACCTCACCCAGCACCCTGTTCTCTCAGGGGCCAACCAGATGCCCCACTGGGAAGCCCACAAGAGCCACTGTCAGGCTACTTTTCGTCCTGACAGTTAATGCAGCTGGAATTATTGTATTGTTATTGTCTTGTGAATGGGGCTTATTTTAATCCCCCCAAGATGTTTTCATGGTAGGTGCTTGAGAAATAAAAGGGCATCCTCTCTTTCCTTGGCTCCCTTTTCTTCCATCCAAAAGGTCCATGATGACTCACATCCTTCTCTTCTGCTGCTGCCTCCTCAGAGCTCCAGTGGGCGGGCAGAGCATCTCCAAGTGGAGCACTGCACATCCCAGAAATGTGGGGGCGGACTCAATGGCGACAAAGGATCCATGCCCAACTGGCAGGGAGAAAAAGCCACAGAGGTGTGGGGTGTGGGGGCGTCCCCAAGCAGGGAACCAAAGGAGAGCCAAGAGGCCTGAGGAGCTGACAAGCTAAAACAACATAGCAGAAACACTTGGAAAGTCAGGAGTCAGAAATCAAGCAAGAGTGCAATGAGCAAGCTAGTCGGGAGGAGAGATGGACAAAAGGTCACAGAGTGGATAGGAAGCATCTGGAAGACTGCGGGATGGGGGGGCTGAACACAAGGGCATTAAGAGCGATAGAGTGGAGAAAGGGAAGAGTGTGTGCTATGAAGAAATGGTTCAGAACACAAGAAGAGCCTGCTGGATCAGGCCAATGGGCCATCTAGCCCAGTATCTTGTTCTCCCAGGGGCCAACCAGAAGAGAAGCTGAGCATGCAAGTTCTCTCGCCTCCTGCAGGGGGAACTGAAGCTGTGGAGGCAGAGCAGAGCCATCCTAGCTAGGAGCCATTGATGGCCCTCTCCTCCAGGAATTTGTCTCATCCTCTTCTAAAGCCATCCAAGTTGGTGGCCCTCACCGCCTCCTGTGGGAGGGAGTTCCATAGTCTGTGCAGCCTGAAGAAGTGCTTTCTTTTACTGGGAGAAGGTGGAGGAGGGTGAATATGTGGGAGAGAAAGGGGGTGATGGAAATATCCTGGAGGTGAGTAAAAAAGTGTCGAGGTGCTATAAACACTTGAGTGAAAAGAATGGAAATCAGGTGGTGGCAGTGAAAGAATTGTGACTGATGGAGGAGCTGTCAGAGGAGTCATTTGGCAAGCTCTGACTAGGAGAGAAGAGTCCTAAGGGAACATTGACGCGTCTGAGGGCCATTTCTACAGGGTCAGTTAAGTATAATTGGTTTAATTCAGGTAGGTAGCTGTGTTGGTTTGATGTAGTCTATATATGTGTGTGTGTGTGTGTGTGTGTGTGTGTATAGGTGGGAGGGTGGGGTGGGGTTTTTCTCAGGAGGGTAGTAGGAGATGGGTGATTGATTCAATGGGTATGGTAAACCTGTTGATGACTGTTACAGATAGGTAGCCGTGTTGGTCTGCCATAGTCAAAATAAAAAAATTCCTTCCAGTAGCACCTTAAAGACCAACTAAGTTAGTTCTTGGTATGAGCTTTCGTGTGCATGCACACTTCTTCAGATACACAGTTGATGACTGTTAACAATTGCAATTTGTCCTACAGGAAAAAACAAGGGATAGTATGCAGATGATTAGCATATATAATGAGACAGGAATCCAATACCTCTGTTAAGACCAGGTCTCTCCATAGTTTTCAGTTTAGTGATAAGTTGTACCGTAATTCAGCAACTTCCCTTTCAAGTCTGTTTCTGAAATTCTTTTGTAATAAGATAGCTGCTTTGAGATCCTGTATTGATCTCACACAGTTTAATTCACACAGAAATGGGAAAATGCTTATGTGTATTAATGAAGGTTTAACATGAAGAATAACTAAATGTATATTGCTACCATTTGGGTCTTTCCAGAGTAGCTTTCTAGGTGATTGCTAAGCTCCTTAAAGGGTTACTGATTATGTGTTGGTTGTTTTCTAGCTCTAACCTGAATGCAACTTTTGATCATGTGATGAGGCTGTTGTCTTGCAAATCCGCCATCTTGAAAGGGTGGTGGCTTTTCTTTCTCTGAATCCCACACAGAACAAAAGGATGTCAATGGCATAGCCTTAAGCAGGGGAAGGCAGGCTGGAAGAGGGGAGAGAGAGAGAGAGAGAGAGAGACCTTTTAATTATTGGAGTTGTATTTTATTTCTAAGATTCTGGGCCTGTGCTGGACAGCACAATACATTGTATGAATATGTTGGATGTATCATTTGATGTTTCTGTTTTGTTTTGGAGATTTCAGTAATATCTAACGGGTCTGGACAATGCTTCATTTCCAAAAGGAGTCAGTGATGGTGCCCTCAAGGCTAAGTGATGGGCCTTTTCTCCACCCTCCTCCTCCAGCTGCTACCTAGGAAAAAAATAGTTGGGGTGTTTGTGTTTAAGGGGATGAGCTGGAAGAAGGCTGGGAGCTGGAGACACAGAGACCTGCTTGCTGTGTGCTGGATCCAAAGTTGTGACCAATGGAGAGGCAAGATCTGTTGGGGTGTTATTGCTGTGAGTCCCTCCACCTTATGTGTGTGTAAATAAAACCATATATCCTAAAAACAACCACAGTTTCCTCATTCCAAGGAAACCAGAACTGGGTAAGTAGCTGGATTCTCTCACCACTCAGAGATTGGGGTGGCATGTAAGACGGGACCGCCTCTCCTGGTATGCCCCACAGAGAAACCTACGGTCTGCAAATAATAACATCCTCAAGGTCCCAGGCCTCAGAGAGGTTAGGCTGGCCTCAACTAGAGCCAGGGCCTTCTCGGCTGCAGCTCCAAACTGGTGGAATGCTCTGTCAAAAGAGACTAGGGCCCTGCGGGACCTGACATCTTTCCGCAGGGCCTGCAAGACAGAGTTGTTCCGCCAGGCCTTTGGTCAGGGCGCAGCCTGACTCCCTCCTCTGGCAACCTGCACAGAATTCTGCTTAATTGGTTGCCATCAATTTGATTTAATTAATTTTTATAATGAAATATTTTTAGATTGTGTGATTATTTGACTGATTATTTGATTGTTGTTAGCCGCCCTGAGCCCGGCTTTGGCTGGGGAGGGCGGGATATAAATAAAAATTATTATTATTATTATTATTATTATTATTATTATTATTATTAAGAGCATGTCTCTGGTGCCTGGTGGTGAGAAGAGCCTTGATCTCATCAGAGTGAGAGGGTCACTAGTTGTCCTTGGCATAGAAGAGACAAGCCAGTGCTCTGGAGACACTTGGAACCCCCAGAGATGAAGAGGGGAAACTGTTTCTCAAAACTAGCATGTTTCCTTGTCCTTCCTTATTTCCAAGCAGCAGTACAGAGGAAAGATCCCAAAATACCCTGATCCCTAATCCAGTGGGAGCAATAAACCAATCCGTCACTGGCCCTTCAAGGCCAAAGAGAACCAAGCAGGATGGCATACACAGCGCTCTTGGTTTCCTTCAACAAAAGCTGGGGGAAGGCTTCTGCTTCCTGCATTTGTCTAAGGAAAATAGTCACCTCCCCTTTTTGTGTGTAAAAATGCAGTAATAATCAGGTGGCAATGACATTATGCTTTAGTGTGCTTAGTGTGAGATTCGCAGATGGTATCTCACAACAGCGCTGCAGAGTGGTCACTATTTCTGCCCTGAATATAATCTGCTCTGAACCCTGAGGTAATCAATTTCAGCCAAGAATGCTTGCAACTGTGCTGGCGCAACCCTCTCAGTCACCTTCTCCAAAAAGGGGGAGCCTGTGACTGGGCATTAGTTGTCACAAACCAGTAAGTCCAAGGTGGCTGAATGTTGATTCAAGGTGGTTGAATCAACACATCTTTTAAGATGTCAACATGTAACTCACCAGGATATACTGACATTTTTGCTGGTCACTGCTCATTAAATGTTGGCTTTCTATAACAGGCCTGTCGACAGACTCATGTTCTGCTCAGGTGTAGCCTGCTGCTCTGGCTGAGAAATTGACCTGTCCAGTCAAGGCAGTTAGAGGCAAGATCCAGGGCCAGCCCACCCATGAGACCAGGTGAAGCAGCACACTTCAGGCAGAAGAATCCCATGGGGCTGCCCTGACTTTATTCTTTTGCAACACTTGGCATCCATTTATCTCCCATATGAGACACAACAATCAGTCACCACCTTAGAGAGACACTTATTGCATTAGAGACTTTAATATTTATCATAAACTTGGTTCCACCTTTAAGCTGCTGTTATGCTTGTTTCCTAAGAAATAAGACTACTTACTTGCTATTGTTGTTGTTTATTGCATGTGACAAAGCAATATAAAGATACTTTTAAAAAAGAAAGTGTTGATCCTGGACCCAGACAGCCACCCCCCAAAGACATGCCTTAATAAACCAAGAGGGGCTAAGTTTGAGGGAGGCGCCTTGTTTGCATCCTCAGGCTGCATCAGCTGAAACTGAGCCCATGATGTCAAAGATGCTGTTGTGCTGGAGATTGCTGCAAAGTCAAGATTCCTAAGGAGGCGAGTTCAAACAAAGGCTTCTGAAGGGTCTAAATCTTCACTGTGAGCCTTTTTTAGCTGAGCAGAGGGCTAAAAATCTCAGCAACATCAATATGACAAGCAATTCCTAGGTTTGGCACTGTCAGTAGAAGCGCAGGAGGGACTGGGGCTGGGAGGACCTTTTATCTGCTTAGGCTGATTTGCCAGTTGCAAACTTATCGAGAAAAAGCAGAGCTTGCCACAATCTTGATTATGTCCAGATTGGACTGGTGTTATGTCTCTACGTGGGGCTGCCTACCTGAAGCTGTTCATTTGAAGGCAATTGGAGTATATAACATTTATTGGGCATGAGTTGAACTAGTTGCCAGTTTGTTTCTGGGCCCAATTTAAAAGCTTTTAAAATTTTAAGCTCAAAACAAATTATTTGAAAGGACTGCCTGTACCTGAACAAACCTGCCTGCTCCTTAGGATTGACCCCTGAGACTCCTCAAGAGCCCACAACCAGGGAGGTCAGATAGGGATGATTTAGCTGTGATTCCTGCATTGCAGGGGGCTGGACTAGATGGCCCTTGGTAGCCCTTTCAGCTCTACAATTCTGTGATTCTTTCAGAAGTATTGCATTGGCAGGCATAAAGACTGGCTCATTTTCAGCCATGTCCCCATGTTTATGGAGCCCCTTCTCATGACACTGATGGTTTTTTAAATGGACTCCAGAGACTTTGCAAAAAAAACACCAAAGTGCCTTCAACTTGATATTTTAGTTAGTTTGCATTTTCCTGCTGCAGTTTGTAAACTTATTGGATTTATTGGTAGCATTTATATTTATATGGGCTTTCTGCTTATACTGCTTTATTGCTGCCATTATAATGTTTTTAGATATTTTAGCATTTTGTTGATTGTGGTTTTACGGTTTGCAGTTCTGTAATGAATCTGTTTTATCTTTTTTAGATGTTGTGAGACAACTTGGGAGCTGTGATCCTTAGTTGTCCTTCTAAGGCATGAGACTTTGGAAATGGCACCAAAGCTCATCATTTTGCTTTCCTTGGTCCTTAGTACATACCCTTCGGAAGCCCAGTTTTCCCTACACAGTGCTCCATCTATCTCCAAAATGATGCCCTAGAGCTTTGGGGTGTTCAGAAATGGGCCACCAAAACAAGATAGGGGTTGGTAAACCTTCTGTATAAGGAAAAGATAAAGTGTTTGCAAATTTTTGGGCAGGGAGGGGGTCAAAAAGACAATGGGGGGAGCATGATAGAGGTCTATTAAAAAAATTACAAGACATCCAACCCCCTGCAGTGCAGGTCGTCAGATGAAACTGATTTTCATGAGATTCTGGTCAGACAAAAGGAACAACTCCTTTGCACTGTGGACAGTTGCTTAGTAGAATTAAGCTGCCTTATACCATCAGCCCACTAATCCAGCACAACCCACCACCCTTGTGCACAATGGCTCGCAGCTGTTCTCCAGCATTTCAGGTGAGTGTCTCTTCCAGCCCTACCTGGAAATGCTGGGGCTGAACCTGGCATCTCCCCCCAGCATGACCATGCTCCCATCAGCACCAAGATCATATGGTTGTGCTGGCTGGGGGCTGATGGGAGTTGCAGTCCGCAAAGCACTGGAGGGCATTAGGTTGGGATACCACTGGGTTCCAGAGCACCATGAAAGCAGGGCTGTCAAACCCAGAAGGACAGGCAGCTAATCCCCAAAAGCAAAGCCAAAAGGAAACGGACCTATGAAATCGCCAGAGTTAAACTGCGGTGTTAGCCTGTATTGTACTGCCTTGTTTTGCAAAGCATTTGCCATTTGGGTATGGAAAACCTTCGTTCTTTACTTGATATTCAGAGGAGCTCTTGTGCGCAGCCAGCTGAGACCTTACAGATGTTCACGGCAGACCAAACATCTTGTTGAGAAGTGATTCAGACACTCACTAGAACATATCAGTTCAAGCACATGAACAGCATACTGTATTTCCACCTATTTATCACACCACACACACACACACACACACACACACACACACACACAGGGACGCAGACTTATAAAAAATATTGGGGGGGCCCGGGAAAGCTCGTGAATATGCAAATAAGCTCATGAATATGCAAATAAGCTCATGAATATGCAAATAAAGTGGCGCCGCCCCCTCGTGAGCGAATAGGGGAGAGCGTGCTGCGCCGAATAATCAGCTCCGGAACAGCTGATATGCGGGAAACGTGGGGCTAGCCGGAGAGAGGGCGAGCCCCCTCCGCTCCGGCCCTAAACCGCTGAAACCGCCAGGAGGAAGGAAATTCCCCCCGGCAGTGCCTTGCCAGTGGCGGTGGTGCTGCGAAGCAGCGAGGCAGGAGCCCCCACCCCCAGGGATTCCCTAATCTCGCGGGGGACGGCCGGGGCTCTCCAACTAGGGCGCGCGGCTGGCTGGCTGGCTGGCGAGGGAGCAGGTGGGGAGGAGGCGGGGGACGGCGGTGGCGCTCTGCTGGAAGGGCGCCCGAGATTATGGGGGGGGCTGAGCCCCCCCAATAAAATTTTTGAGGGGGCTCGAGCCCCCTCAGGCCCCATGGAGTCGGCGCCTATGCACACACACAACCATTGCTAGTTCCTAAGGTGCACACCTCCTGCATTTCTGGGATGAAGGACGGGGTTGTAGCACAAGGGATGCTTATGAGGAGCTGAAGGAGAGTCACAGGGGCTTTTTGCTCTGCCAGTCTGGGGAACCCCACCTTTACCCCCACGGATAAAGAAATGTGCAAATCTCCATGGGGCTCACCACATAAGAGGCCAATTCTTGTGCTGCCACCCTTTGGACCTCTTGTGGAGGAAGCACACAAAGAAGGGCCTCACAAGATGATCACAGGTCCATCTGCTTGGTGGCTTTGATGGCTGGTAGCTGCTAGCCTGGGCACAAACCCTGCTTCCTCAGGGGATGGCAGAAACAGTTTGGGAATTTTAAAGGAGACAAAAGAGCACAGAGGAGCTGATGTTTGCTTGGGAGGGATCCAATGTTGCTTTAAAGATCAGCTTTGCCTGATCTTCTAAATAAACACATATTCCTCCCCACCCTTAAAAAAACAACATCCGATGGTGAGTCTCTCCTCAGACGGATCCTGATTTTGTTCCTGTGAAAGGTTGGCCAAGGAACTTTTGTTCCAAGAAACATTAATAAATTTCTAGCTCTGCTTGTATGCTTAAAAGAAAATTTGGAAGCACCAGAGGCTGTCACTACTTGCAGCTGCTACTCTCTCAGCACCACAATAATCCCTAAAGCAAATCAAGATATTTTTTAAAACAATGCTACTGCCATTTTTGTAGAGCATCAGAGAGCATTGTTTAGAGAATTACTTTGAAAATGCTTCTCAAAAGTTGGTGTAATTCAATGAAAAATTTTGGTCCTCATCAGGGGATTTGTTCACCTTGTCATCATCATTATTTTGGACATGAATTATAGGAGACCATTTTGAAAGAGTACATTTTGAAAGCTCAAAATCACCCAGCCCCCTGCGATGGAATATTATTCCAGAGAACAACCGCCTGGCTCAAACTTCAAGAAGCTTTCAGAATACAAACACGGCTGCTATTGACAGAGATTAATCACTTGCACTAGGAGAGCATCGGTGATGTGATATTCTGTGTTTCTTTGCCATTTTTCCTGCTGTGGATGAGTAGCAAATGCAGTTGTCTTTGATACTGGTTCGGTATTTTCATAGCAGCTTTTACACAGCTGTTGTGTGTCTGCCCATCTGAGTCATTGGGAGAGGTGTTAATCTTCTAGGGCACATCAAAATTGGAAACACTCTTCTCCCTTTGATGCAAGCGCTAATTTCAGATTTGCAGTTTGCAATCTCTGATCCTTGCATTTGCTGGGATGTGTCAGTGTTGTGAGCTTTGAGCTTGTTGTCTTGTACGCTGAGCATATTTATCTGCATGGTGCGTTTGTCCAGAAAATTAAGTTACTAACTGGAACAGCAAATGTTTCCCAAGACCAATGACAGAACCTCTAAGCATGACCTTAGAGGAGCTTTCTGCAACCCAGTGACCTCTAGAAGTTTTGGACTACAATCCCCATCAGCCCCAGCCAGCATGTCCACATGACACGAGGGCTGATGTAGTTCAAACATCAGAAGAGCTCTCAGTCGGGGGAAGACACACAGTGGCTGCACATTTAGCCCTGCCCTTGGGCAGTGCAAGTCCCCCTTCTGAAGTGGGGAGTCTTTGGCTGAATTGTGCTGTTAGCGTGTGTGTGTGTGTGTGTGTGTGTGTTATTTTCTAATTGTGTTTTGAGACTTGCAAGACTCCTCGCGAGGGCAGCATGCCCAGGAAGGTTGGCTAAAAATCTTTGAAAGAGATACATAAAAACAAATATCAGGATACACCCCCTGTGCAATTTAGAGCTCTATTCTTCTATGGTTTTAAAGCACATGAAGGAACCTAAAGAGATAGAAGAGTCTCCCAGCTTAAGAACATAAGTAGAGCCTAATGGATCAGGCCAATAGCCCTTCTAGTCCAGCATCCTGTTCTCACCATTGCCAACCTGTGGGAAACCTGCAAGCAGGACCTGAATACAGCAGTTCTTTCCCAACTTGTGGTTCCCTGAAACTGGTGTTCAGGAGCATTCCTGCCTCTTGTTTGAAATTGCATTCAAACATAACTATGCATGAGTGTTAGTTAGTGGATGAAAGGGTTAAGACCACAGAGTTAGATTCCTAGAGTTGGCTATGTCACACCCCCTCTTTTTCCGATGAGGGAGGAAGTCAAGCCTTCACTTCCTGTTCCCTGTCTCATATATCCTCCAACATTTCTCCAATGAAAATAGGGACATCTCATTCCTTAATGATAATTTTACTATTTATACCCCACACATCTTACTGGGTCGCCCCAGCATTCTGGGTAGCTTCTAACATATATAAAATATTAAACATAATAAAACATTAAACATTTTTTAAAACTTCCCTATACAGCTCGGGGGGGGGGGGTCAGATAACTCCATACCCTCCAGTGAAAATAGGGACGTCCTAAGGAAAAGCGGGACATTCCGGGATCAAATCAGAAACCGGGACGGCTTCTCTAAATCAGCGATGTCCCTGGAAAATAGGGACACTTGGAGGTTCTGCTCTGTTTCTCTCTGCACCATGTAACTGACCGAGGAAGGTGTGTCCAAGCTAAGCTCCAAGCTCAGAACACCTGTTTGAAGCTATCTTTCTGTATTTTCTACCCAAGGGTATTCTGCCTGTGTTCTCCTTGCTGCTGCTTGGATAAATGCATGACTCTGACCTTTGGCTTAAGAGTGTGTGGTCTGTTCATTGCAGGAGGAGTAAAAAGGGAGAAGCACTTTGCTAGTGGACGAGACAGGAAATGCAAAAGGTTTAACAGCCTAAATTCCCATGCTATACTGCAGCTTGACTTTGAAATTAAACTCTACTACTAGTCCCCAGAAGTTTAGCCGCATGTTTTAAATCTAGACTGACCCTGCCAATTCTTTTGTTATTTACCCAGCACACGTGGATCACAGAGATTCATATGTTTTTCTTCCCACACCTCTGACTGTGGAGGCAGAGTTTATCCCTTCACAACCTCACAGACAGGGCTAAACACACAGCCCCTTTGCACATGCGTTGCTGCTTTGTGCGAGTAACACAGCTCCAAAGGGAGTATAGTCTACTCTAAAGCCTCTGGAGAGTCTCAGTTGGTGAAGGCTGCTCAGAGATATTATCTGCTTAAAGCTGATCAAAATAAGAAGTTGCATATGATTTGACAGGTAGTGGAGAAACAGAGCAGTGGAAGGAATGCTCTGCTAAGTCTTCCTTTCCAATCTCACCTGTGCTGCAAACTCAAATAAGCAAGTCACTCTCCTCGCGGCTTTTTCCTCTTCCCTCTGCAATGTGGGGAGAATAATACCGAGCTAACCCACTGGCCTTTCAAAAATATCACGAAGAGAACGTGAAACAATTCCAACACTCTCAAGCCCCATGCAAATGCTGTGGCTGGGATCCAAAGAACTATTTTTGGCACATTTTGAGGGCCTGGGCATTATGAATGGATTTTTGTCACATATTTGTTTCCTTTCCACAAACAGCAGCCTCCCCCTCCCAGTCTAAAGTCAGTGTAGAAACTCCCCTTGGTTTCAATAAAAGTTTGCCGTGAGGGATGGTTGCCTGAGAAACAGGAGACCCCCATCAGCCCACGTCCCCCTTTTTGCACTTCTTTGGATCTAGGCCTTAAGCATTACGACATCAGGGCTTGTGGGTGAGATGCAGACGGACAGTTCAGGGCCAAGGGGGATTTCACATTAAGCCCATCTGATCTTCTCTCTTGCAGTTTGTCAATAAAAAGTTGTGTCCTCAAGAAGACCAAAGCAACCATGGCAGAGTAGATTGCCCCACTTTCCTCCCCTTTTATCTTAATACAGAAGCAAAGCTGGGGAGAGGCTCCGGTTTTCATCAGAGCATCTTCCTGTCCCACCTCCCAGGGCAAAGGCAGAAGGCAACTGCACTCAGCTCCTGCTCTGGGGCTTTTCCTATGCCTCTGGTTGGCCAGTGTAAGAACAGAATGCCAACCTATATGAACTGAAGGCATCCCTGTTTAGGGAAGTTTTTAATGTCTGATGTTTTATTGTATTTTTAATGTTTTGTTGGAAGCTGCCCAGAGTGGCTGGGGAAACCCAGCCAGATGGGCAGGGTATAAATAATAAATTATTATTATTACTTTTGGCCTGACCCAGCAGAATTCTTCTGATGTTCTTGGGCTCTTATAAAGGGGATGTTTAATCCTGCTCCCCTCTGCCATTCCTTGTTATTTACACAGGGGTGGGGAGGAATACATGTTCATGTAACATGCCTGCAATTTTTTTTCCTTCTGTTGCAGGACTAATAGCAGCTTGGGAGGTGGGGAAATGATTTAGATTGGGGAAATGGTGCAGGAGGGAATGGGTTAAAAGTCTCCCTCCCAGCACTGCTGCTTTGATCAGAATCCCCCATGGCTGCTCTAAAGAGAGACACAGAAAGAAAAGGAGAGGGAGAGGGAGAAAGATCAGAAGTTCCTATCAGGAACCTCCCATATCTTGCTTGTTTTATTCCTCAGCTAATGCCTGGCCTGTTCCATGTCTTCCTTCCAAATCTGGGAGCAAAGCCTTTGCTGACTGCTGCTGACAAGTACATCTGCTACTCCAACAGTAAATTCTGTTGTAATGTGCATTTTGCACAGTTGTGCTGGCGGGGACTGGTGAGAGCTGTACTCCCAAACATTTGGAGGGCACCAGGCTGGGGAAGGCCATGTGATGTGTTGTCATTGCCCAAATCTCCCAAGCTCCACACTGTCGGCTTCTTCTTTCTCATCCTGGCAAGTTCTTTGTTTCCACAACACGCACAAAGATCAGGCTGAGTCCAGCACAGCCCATCATTACAACGTTCAGACAATTATTCCAAGCCACACAATATAATTTGGGACTCTCTGTTGGCTAAATTAGGAAGGTGAAGGACTATGAAAGGAAGGGGAGGGGAAATGCAAGGAGTCTTTGAGGAGAAAGAATTAGACATGGATGCAGCATTCCATCAGTTGGCACTTCTATGAAATCTCAACAGAAGGGTATGAGAAGGGAGACAGCCCTTCACCTCCTTCCCCCCTTGTTTTATCCCTTATTCTGCATTCTGCTCCTCCACACCCCACTCTTCTCCTCTCTCTCTCAGCCAGCACACCAAGATCTGCAACAGACGCCTTGCTATCGGTTGCCACCTTATGCCCGAGTATGAGACCTCGGTGTGTGACAAAAACCTGCCTTGCATCTGCATAATCATTATTTGATGCCTATTACCATCAAGTGGAGGGACGCGGGTGGCACTGTGGTCTAAACCACTGAGCCTTGGGCTTGCCGATCAAAATGTCAGCAGTTCGAATCCCCACGATGGGGTGAGCTCCCATTGCTCAGTCCCAGCTCCTGCCCACCTAGCAGTTCGAAAGCACGCCAAAAAGTGCAAGTAGATAAATAGGTACCGCTCCAGTGAGAAGGTAAATGGCATTTCTGTGCACTGCTCTGGTTTTGGTGTTCCGTTGCACCAGAAGCAGCTTAGTCATGCTGGCCACATGACCCAGAAAAACTGTCTGTGGACAAACACCGGCTCCCTCGGTCTGTAAAGCGAGATGAGCGCCGCAACCCCACAGTCATTCACGACTGGACTTAACTGTCAGGGGTCCCCTTTACCCTTTTACCATCAAGGAGTGACTTGGCACATGCAAATGTTGCAGATCTGTTCTCACAAATAGGAACTTTCATACCCTCCAAAGTGACTTAAAACATACCCTCCAAAGTGACTTAAAACAAAACAAAACTTTTCACATGCTCATGTGTATTTCAGATGCAAGTGTCAGAACAGCAAGATATGCATATGGATGAGTAAACCAGCTCAAGGAAAAGATCTCATTGGGAACTATTTATCTGTAACTGGGCAGGTTTAACGTTAGTCACAATCCATGGAGGAATATGACTCGTGTTCATGGATACAAGTTTCTGGAGCCAAAATGGCCATATTTTGCATATTTGCTGAATCTTCATAGAATTATGGCATATACAGAAACCATCTAAATGCTTCTATTTGGTGTCACAAAGGCAACCCACTCTCTTACACATCCCACATAGGATCCGTATATCAGGACGAATTCTGTTGTCTCATTCTGATGACACTGCAGATGAGCCTTTTCCAACACAACATGCCTCCTTTTCAATTAACTCTCCAAGTGAAAACTAGTTAACTTGGAGAATGGAATGAGCAACACTCTAGAAACGAATCTTTTCCAGAGATAACGAGAATTCCTTACTTTATACCTGGGGAATGTTTTATAGTCGTCAACGGGGAAACCACACTGTTTTCCAATTTAGCTCCAATTGTGAAGGGCAGTGTGTATTCTATTCTGCTACTGCTCTGCAAGAACAAATGGTTTTCATTTCACAAAATGATATTGTGCTTCAAAATGCACATATGCATGCACACAAGAACCTCTTACGTGAGGAATATTGGAAAGTGGAGACCTTTTTTAAATTAAAAGGAAGAATAATGCTAAAGCTAAGAAGAGCTTCACCACTGATAAACAGAAAGCTTTGAATTCCACCAGGTTACAGAGAGATGTTTACAATGTATGGGTGGCTAACAGCTCTCTTCCCATGGGAACTATTAAAGAGGATTCTTTTCATTAAGGCAGCAGGTACTATTCTGCCACCACCACTCCAACTCTACAGTTTTATGATTCTTTCTCTCAGGCTCTTCTGAAACAGATGGAAGGTGAGGATGGTCCAAAGGGTCATCTAATCCTGAGCCTAGCCAGGATTTTTTGGGGGGGCAGAACCTCATATTTGTATTGATTTGCATTGATTTTGATTGCCTTCCCCCACCCCTTGGCTACGCCCATGCATCTAATCCAGCACTCTGCAGTGCAAGAATCACAGCTATAAGAACCATTGAGCCTAGTGGGACTTCCTTCCGAGTAAACTGCCATAGGAATGTGTGGTGTGCCTTTTTTTAATACCGTGTTTTAAATCATTGTAGCCCACTTTGGGTCTGCAAAGTGAAGGGCAGTCATAAACTAAAACAGTAATACCACCACAACAAAAAGATGAGTTGTTTTCAAGAATCAGTGGGGTATACTGAACACAGTGATATTCTTGGATGTGGCCAGAGTGGTCCAGCTGGTGACTGGTCCAGATGTTGTTGGACTCCAGCTCACATCAGCCATGCCCACTGGGCATGCTGGCTAGGGCTGGTGGGAGCTGGCATCCAATAACTTATGGAGGGCCACAGGATAGACACCTTGCTTGCATTGCACAAGTCACTATTTGTTAGTCTAGCCTTTGTAAGGTTGTTGCAAGGATAAAATGGAATCATAATATATGTGGCTCTTGGAGCTCCTCGGATGAAAGGTTAAAAGACACCTCACATTTTTGCAATGCTTTTTAAAGTGTTTGACGTACTTTCCTTGTACTATTTCAATCCTATAGTATAAATCAGTCTTATAGATTGGGGCAGGGGGATGAGGTTGAAAGAGGAAGCTAGAGTCACCAAGTGTGCTCTTGGTTGAGGTGAAATTCCAACCAGAGATGTTCTGGTCACTCTTAATGACTCAGTTGACCCTTTGGTTTCTTCATTTTAGGGCAATGACACAAAGCCTGCTGGTGCAAACGTTTCCATTTCACAGGTGTGGAACTGAATGTGGGAGGTTCTAGTTTGCCCCAGGCATGTGTGAGACCAGGGAGGGATTTGAAGCCATATCTCTGTGGTACGTACAGCAGGACCCAAAAGTGGCTGGGGAAGCCCAGCCAGATGGGTGGGTATAAATAATAAAATTATTATTATTATAAAAGGAATGGAACCCCAAAGAGTGGACTTTAGACAAATACATGGAGGGCAAGGCTCTCAACAGCAACTAGCCATGATAACTAGGTTCTACCTTCACTCTCAGAGATTAATATGCCTCTGAATAACAGCAGCTGGGAATCGCAAGTGGGCAGCATGTGCTGTTGTGCTCATGCCCTGCTTGCAGGCTTCACATCTGGACATCTGGTTGTCCACTGTAAGAAGAGGATGCTAGACTAAAAACGGGTTTGCTTTTGCCTGATCTGGTGGGACTCTTCTGATGTTCTTATGTGCGCTTCCAACATTACCTTTCTGCTGCATGTAAGGCTTTTGAATCTTTGTCAGTGTTGATTTGAAAACACCATATCCATATCCAATCTATATCCATTTCATCCTGAGGCAAGCTGTTTAGCACGATGTTTTTATTTACCTTCTGTGTTTTTGCACCATTTGTAAGTCAGGCTGAGACTGCTTGTAGAAATCCAATAAATTCTAATACCTAAAAAGCAGCAGCAGCAGCAGCAGCAAGAACTGCTTTGCTGGGTCAGCCCAGAGCTCCATTCTAGTCCAGCCCTGTTTCTAAGAGCGATCAGCCACTTTCTCCTTATATCACACAGATGCATATGCCTCGCCATCTTCCATCTTGCCATGCAAGAAACACAACCAGAGTTCAAGAACACTTTCCAGGCAGCTAAAAAGCGGGGCTGGTAAAGGCCACCTGGGCCAACAGAGAGACATGGAGGGCCACATTTGACCCTCAGGTTTTTTATCCCTAGTCCAAAAGCACCCTCTGATCCAGAAGGGCCTCTCCCAAGTCCTGACAGGTGACCTTTTTAAACATGGAAGGAACAGGGGGAGAGGCAGTCAGTCAACCTGGGAAAATACACTCTGCACTTGCTCAGGGACACTCTCCACTAGGGCTGTGCCCTGCACGCAACAAACAAACCAGCTCCCCAACTTTTGTCAGGACTTGATCCCAAGTTGGCCAACCTCTCACTTTTCACTCCAGGCTCTTCAGCCACCTCCCCTGTTTTTCCCTAGCACGTTTCTTCGGGCTCTCTTTCCGCTTCTTCCCATCGCATCCCGACGCTCAGAACCCAGGTTCCAGCGTCCAGCCCCCGCGCGCCGGTGTATCTTCCTCACCTGTCCACGGCGATGGCCGTCATGGAGTAGATGCTGGAGAAGACGGCGGCGATGGGGAAGAAGTTCTGGAAACGGCAGTAGAAGAGGCCGTAGTACCAGACGCTGTGGACGGCGTAGGTGAAATTGACCAAGGTGTTGAAGGCAGCCATGGAGGCTTCGGCGAAGGCCAGGTTGACCAGGAAATAGTTGGTGACGGTGCGCATCCGCTTGTGCGCCAGGATGATCCACATCACCACCAGGTTGCCCACCACCGAGACCAGCACGATCAGCGCGTACGCCACCGCCCAGAGCGCGACCTGCCAGCCCGGCTGCACGAACTGGTTTTCGTCGAGGGAGGCGTTCGTCGAGGCGTTGGAGCCGTTCGAGGGGGTCCCCTCCATCGCCCTCAGGGTAACTCGGGGAGCGCCAGCGGGAGCAGCATGGGGGCCGCCTCAGCAGCAGACGGGGCGGGGGGTGGCGGCTGTGGCCCTCGCGCGGAAACTTGCGCGGGGTTTGCGTGGAGGCTGCCGCGCCCGTCGGGCAGCGGGAGGGGGCCCAGGTGTTCTCCGCAACCGGTCACTCGCCTCGCTCTCCGCGGCGCCAGGCAGCACGGAACTCTTCTGCGGGGAGCCGCCCCGTCGAGGCTGGCTTCGGCTCTCGCACCGCCCGAGTGGAGGCTGCGTGGCGGCGGCGAAGCGGCTTTTTATAGCCCGGCAGCAGCGGCGGCGGCGGCGCGTCAGGGAAGGTGGGCAGCGGAGGCGGCGCGCAGGCGGCCGGGCGCGCTCTCGCGCGGGGGATGCAGTTGCGGCAAAAGTGGAGGCGTCTGCTCGGCGAGGGCCCCCGGGGGCCCCGGAACCAGGACCGTCCAGCCTTAGCTCTCGGCGCCCCGCAGTGCCTCTCCGTCCAACCCCGCGATGGGGAATCTTTTGCTAACGGAGAGCCACATGTTTTCTAGGTAACCTGCCAGGGGCCGAGGGTGAGCGGGGCCGGGGGCCAGAGGGGGAAGAGGCAGGCAGAGCCATTTGCCCTTCCTAGACTTGGCTGGTTTGACACACACCCAGACCCACGCTGCTTTTAGCGTGCAAAATGTGGAGTTGTGGGGCGGGTGCAGCTGAAAAGCTGATAACGTGCAGTTTGAAAAATCGGAGAACTGGAGGGAACCCGAAGGGCCCCCGCAATGTAGGAATCACAGTTAAACAGCGGTAACATTGGACAGGTTAGGCGTGTGTGTTTATTAAGTGGTTCAGTGGCAGGCAGAAAGTGTCAGCATCCAAAAAAGCGAAATAAGGGTAGAATTAAATCAAGGATTGCATAAATTATAGAATCATAGAATCATAGAGTTGGAAGAGACCACAAGGGCCATCGAGTCCAACCCCCTGCCAAGCAGGAAACACCATCAGAGCACTCCTGACATATGGTTGTCAAGCCTCTGCTTAAAGACCTTATCTCAGTATTAAGAATGCTTCAGACAAACTGCCCAAACTTTCTTCTCTGGGGTTGTCACTTTGGGCAGGGCAGGTTGCATCGCAGCCTCCTAAAATCCCTTAACGTCCTTCTGGTTCTGGTTCCTGAACTAAGTCGGGTCCATTAATGAATACTCACTGCATGGTGGAGCAGAGCTACCACGGACAGAGGCTGGAAGCCAATGGAGCAGAGCGGGCTTTGTGTGCCTTTGAGGTTCTTGTTTGTTTCCCTGCTGTGGGGGGGGGGGTCTGGTGGGGAATTTGTGTAGTTTAGTTTGAAAACCTGCTTTTAAAAAACCCCGACACACGCTCGCCACGGCCTCATCTTTCCTCCATCCAGGCCAGCCAGCGGCATAACCAGAGTTCAAGAATTCATTCTAGCCAGGCAAAAACCTGTCAAATACAGCAGGCCAGTAGGGGGGGTGTCACCTGGGGAGAGTGGGTCTGGCTGGGAAGGCGTGTGGGGCAGAAAGAGTTCCTACCCTATAAAAAGCATTATTCAGAACTGTGGTTTGCCTGACCTCCTAAGGAAGATAATAACACTAAAATTCAAAACAGTAATAATCAATGGCACATTTATTCAAAATCCAATTAAGACTATTTGGTTTAATTAATTCAGACTTGTTCCAGTGAGATCAGCTTTGCAAAGTCTGATAGTCATTTACAGCTCCAGCTCATCAAACATTTTCTTGCAGGGTCTTCTGGTGTCTGTAATACTACAGATTATCTTCAAATTGTATTCCATAAGGGGTTCAAACTCTGCAATCAGATCATTTCTGTGCTTTATGACTTGGAAGAGTTGGGGAAAATTCTGCAGTTGCCAGCTTTCTGGCTCCTGCTCACCACCCTCATCCTCACATTCTGAACTCAGTCTGACCAGTTTCCCCAGCGCTGCCACAATTTCACTTCTTCCTGGATGAGGCCAACAAAGCCATCACTGCCCACATGCCTGGCAATGTGCACTAGGTACTCCACCTCAGTGTCAGGGTTTAGAAATCCCTTGAAATTGTGCACACCTTCCTTCCAAAGGTTCCACCAAACAGGCACCCACCGTTTCAGGCTTGGTTGCATACAATTCTACGATCCACTGCCTGTTTAATGTAAGTGATACAGTGAGCAATACTGAAGGACTCCCAGAATGCTGTGAGATCAAGATCTGGCTCATCATGCATCATCCAGAAGGAAGTGAGCTTTGTGTAAGCAGCTGGAAGCAGTGAATCAAACCTTAATCCAGAGGCTGGTGGTACCTCACCCTTGCCATGTGCAAAGCAAAGTTCCTCAGGGTGCCTAGGAGCATTGCACACAAGCAGAAACATTTTAGGCAACAAGTGTTTCTCCTTCAGGTACCATCTCACCTCAGGAATGAAGCATTTGTGAAGCCAGTCCAGAAATCATAGACTCCTAGAGTTGTAGAGTTGAAAGAAGTCCCACGGTCATCTAGTCCAACGTCCTGCAAGGCAGGAATCTCAGCTCAAGCATCCATGCCAGATGGGTATTCAACATCTGCTTAAAAACATTCAAGGAAGAAGAGTCCACCACTTTTAAACTTTTTGTTTAAGCTCAGAAATGTGTTTGAGCTCTAAAAAGGTCCCTCACCTTTGCTGCAAAGGTTGGAGCAAGCACTTCCGGGTTAGCACCATCGGCAATGGCGGGGTTCCTCTGACCGAGAGGAACCCGCTCCGTGAAAATCGGGTCTTGCCGCCGCGGCGAAGGCGGAGACCCTTTAAAAATCCCAGGCGGAGGAAGCCTGGGAACGTGGGATTCGGCTGACACCAGGAGCGCCTCCCCTACTCACAGGGAAACCCTTTTTCGGGGATCCGAAGCGACGCAGGGTGAGTGGCGCGGTGTTTTGAAGCAACCGCTACTTTTACGGAGTGAAGCCGCACAGCCGTTGCCGGAGAGCACTGACTTTTTCCTGTGGACAATTGGACTCTAAACAAGTACCCGTGAGTAGAACAGAAAATTGGATTAAGAAACATTTTAATTTGGCACTGAAGCGGGAAGGTTCTAAATAGGAAGTCCACCTCCCGTTTTTGTAAATAGATTGAAGCAAAAACTTTGCAAGCTAAAGTCTGGAAAGGTCTAAATTTCCTTCAGTTATTACCACCAAAACCCCTCTTGGAAGCAGGAGAAAAGGGGGGGGGGATTTTTGACTGTTCAAACCTGCAGGAAAGAGAGTAAAGAAAGATAATTTTCCACCGTCTCAAACCTGGGAACGGGGTGTCAGAGACAGAAATTTATGGGGAAGTTCATTGACTGTGAATGGAACGTCTTTTGACAGATAGTTAAAAAAGAGAAACAAATTGATTCCAATGTTGCCTTTTGCATTCAAAAGAAACAAAATATTTGAAAAATGAAAGTAATTTTCTTTTGTTGGTCCTGCTTTCAAAAGATGGGTACAAATAGAAATTGTCTCCTCTAGAGGGAGCTTGTTAAATTGTTGCTGGAGTCGATCTGGGGATTTCACAGCTGTGAAGATTTGGATCGTGAGACCAGACTCTGACCTTGAATAAAAATGTGTTTAGAAGAAGTTTTGGGGGTCTGGAGTTGTGAGGGCTCTTAATTTTGGAAGGACTTTGAAACATGCTTTTAAATACTTTCTGGATTACAAGTGTTGACTGTGGGGAATGGGACTGTGGAGAATGGGCTGATCTACTGAGGGAGATGGAGATATTTTTGGATTGGAGTCCTCCCTACCCCCCAATGAGAAAGGAAGGAAATTAAGAAAAAAGATAAACAAAAGACAAAGTAAAGTGCAGGTATAAACAAGAAGAAGATCTGCAGAAGGGACATGGAAAAGACTTAAGAGCCTTGGACATAAGATCACCAGGTTGATGGACTAGATGGAATGGACAAGAAGGACTGGCAAAACCCGAGACGATGGATGGAGATTGGAAGAAAGTTTTTAAAAAATTATTTTGAGAATTAGTGTAAAATTAACGAGTATTAGGAAAAATGTTGGAATGAAACTATTTGGTTCTAGTAGAAATGATATAAGGAGTCATGTACAAATAAGTTTTGAGTTTTAAGGTTTTTTATGGTAAGATAAGGTTAAATAAATTAAGGTAAATTGAATGACAGAATATAGTGAAAGATGGAAAGGATTTGCTGAGTTAATTAATAGGTTAGATCATTAAGATAAATTATATAACAAAAATCGAGAAAGATGGAAAGAATTTGCTGAAACAATTAATTAAATTAGAATACAAAAAGGGAGGTGTGAGGAGGTCGATGAAACAAGTAAATGAAAGATAAAGATATGGAACATTGGATGTGTGTTTTAATGTTATTGTTTTTTTTGCTGTATTGTTGTATTTTTTATGCTTTTCTTTTTATGTATTGTAATGTATGTCTTGTCAATTTTGTTGTTGTTTTCTTTTCTTCTTTTATCTGTAATTCTGAAACTTCCGGAAAAAATATAAAGACTTATTGGAAAGTAAAACTCCGAGGTGGATTTCACCAATAGAGGCCAAAGCTCGGAAAACATCCAATATGGAGGCATATTGGCCGAAATATTGGGAAATAATAGAAAACATTGGAGGTAATTGGAGGTTGCAGAGCTTTGAAAAATTAAAGGATAAGGTGCAAAATTGGCTACATTATGCCCAAATTAATGAGGTTTTTAAGCTAGATAAAAAAATAGGATTCCAGGTGGAAAAATCGAAACTTGAGACAGAGTTGTTAGAACCAAAGACCAAGGTAATATCGAGAATGTACAACTTGCTGCTTAAATGGAACACTCAGGATGAGACAGTTAAATCAGCCATGATAAAATGGGCTCAAGACATTGGTTACAATATTATGTCTGAGGACTGGGAAAGGTTATGGACCACCGGTATGAAGTTTACGGCATGTAATGCCTTGAAAGAAAACATTATGAAAATGGTATACAGGTGGTACATGACCCCAGTTAAGCTCGCTAAGATATACCATTTGTCTGATAATAAATGTTGGAAATGCAAGGAGGCTGAAGGGACATTCTTTCACCTCTGGTGGACTTGTCCAAGATTGAAGGCCTTTTGGGAAATGATCTATAACGAGTTAAAAAAGGTGTTTAAGTACACCTTTCCCAAGAAACCAGAGGCCTTCCTTCTGGGCATTGTCGGCCAGAAGGTGTTAAAAAAGGACAGAACTTTTTTTCTGTATGCTACAACTGCAGCAAGAATTCTTATCGCCAAGCATTGGAAGACCCAAGATTTGCCCACACTGGAGGAGTGGCAGACGCAATTGATGAACTACATGGAACTGGCCGAGATGACTGCAAGAATCCGAGACTTGGGAGAAGAGGCAATGGAGGAGGACTGGAAAAAATTTAAAGACTATTTGCAAAAGTATTATAAGTTGTATGAAACATAAGACGTCGTATGATTTGGAACGTTAGCCCCAGCAATGAAATTTAATTATCTATGAAATTGCTAACATTTGTGAAAGAATCAAAGTTTAAATGGGTAAAAATGATATCATGTTATATTTTTAGAGTAAATGGAGAATAAGAGATTTAAACTTAAATTGCAACTGAAAACATAAAGAAACACACGAAAAAAGGGTATAATTTGCTGATGACTTTATTATCAAGAATGCATTATGCGGGAGATGTGGGGAAGTCCAATGGAAATTTGAAATAAGCTGTTGAAATGGATGTGATTTTTTGCTCTTTTTTCTTTTTTTTCTATTTTGCTTTTTCTTCTGTTCTTTCTGTAATTTGGAAAAATGTAATAAAAATTATTATAAAAAAAAATAATAATTCTGAAACTTCCAATAAATATCATTTAAAAAAAACAAAAACAAAGGTTGGAGCAAGCATGTGCAGAGTGCCAGGAGCTTCACTTTCCCCAGATCAGAAATCACACTCGGGGGTGACAGGCGGGGGGCAGGGGGGAGAGAAGGTGACGGGAGGGAAAGGCAAGATGGCAGCCAAGGACTGCATGAAGCAAGCCCACACTACCACAGCTGCACTCCAGGCATGCCCAAAGGCACTCTCAACACCCCCTGTTTTTTAAAAAATGGATTTTGGTTTGTCGTGCTTTAAAAAAAGTTTTAGGGGATCCTTTACTTTGGGAACGCCTCAGGGGCAGCTACCCCCCAAATCAATAAAAATCAATACATATCTGAGCTTCTGCTCCCCCTAACAAAAATCCTGGCTACACCCATGAATAAGTCCTTTGCATTTTGTGGTAGGCACTTTTAAAGGGGTCCTCCATTCAAAAGAAGATGTGTATAATTATTTTTTTTAAAAAATGGCAGAAGTAGATTTTTTTTTCAACTAAGGGGATAAATATTCTGAGGGGATAAATCTTGCCTAATTCCAAAAACAGCTGCAGTGGTTTCCCTGCAAGGACAGCCTTTACCATTTTGGTGTGGCTCAAAAGGAAACCACTGACTCTGCCCTATTGCTTTTTATGTGCAATTTGTATGAAAACAGCAAACATAAGAGACGCGCCCTTAGGTAAGAAACCTGCCAAATTACAGACCATTGATGCAGAAGTTCTTCTCTTAGGGACTTTGACAGCTCAGCTGCTGGAATCTAAAAGGGGGTTGCTTCCCTCCTTCTGGATTTGTGGGCAATTACTTTATTATGAAAATGTAGAGGTGCCATGAGGAAAGTAAGCTGTGAAATTTCAGAAGGATCGAGGCAGGGGCCTGGGGAGTTAGAGGATAAATCTAGGAAAGACAGCTTCAGGCTTCTGTTCTGCTCAGCTGGCACCCAAAGTGCAAAGCCAAATTGATGTGTGGGGGTGTAGGCATGAGGTACAAAGGCAGAAGGACTCCAGAGTTCTTTTCTCAAGCAAGCATCGCCAGCAGAAGTAGCCAGGAGCACAGAACAGAGGAGAACAAGGTGATGTATTACTTTCCCAAAACACTGTGATTGGAAAGCCTCTGTATAATAGTTCCCTCTAATAGGTAGCTAGACCCAGAAGTCACAAAAGAGGTCTCCCTGCCCTGGCGTTCTCTGCTTTGCTTCCACAGTTGGAGGCAGCAGTACTTCTGAATACCAGTTGCTGGAAATTACAGGAGGGGAGAGGGCTCTTGTGTTCATATCCAGCTTCCAGAATCCTGCTCTTCTTATGCTCTTAGGAGTGACGGCATGTTTTGGGGCCTCTACTCATTCTCTTGAGTGGGACCTTGAACTCCTGCCTCAAGGTCCTGTCATCATATGCATCATATCTTTTAGATTGTCCACTTTGAGGGCAGGGACTCCTACTGGGTTTTGTAAGCTGCCTCTGAAGTCTTTTAGCTAAAAGCAAAGGGGGAAACATCAGAAACAAATAAATGTTTTAAAAATAGCCTCCCACTAAGGAAAGGGACAGAGGCTTGTCATGCTCAAAAGTCCTGGGGTTTAAGGGCCAAGATGGGCTGTGATTCTTGCATTGCAGGGGATTGGACTAGATGATCCTTTGGGTCCTTTCCAACTCTATACTTCTATGATTCTAAGAACCTGCTGTCTGGAAACATAGCAGATGGACAGCAGAGGACTTGAGAGAAAGTTGAGAGAGAGTCTCCAGTGAAGGTTTGCCAAAATGGGAGAGGGGGGCTTTTCGAGGAGAGCTCTGGATGAAAAAGCAAATGTGAGGGAGGAGCCCAATTTATGGGTGGCAAATTGGGACTGGCCACTTTAGTTCCAGTTTGGGAAATGCAAGGAAAAAGAGACAGGGAGCTAAGAGAGAGGGAATTCAAATTTGGGCATCAGTTTTTAGTTGTTCTTACAATGAATGGTTGCTTTGCTCAACTAGTGAGCAAGCAACTCTGGATAGTATTTCACTGCCAGCAGCTATGGTAAGGATGTGGTTTAGGAGGCCAGAGCATCTAAGGCCTTCCTCTTGAGCCCTCCAGCTGTTGAAAACAACACAGGTATTCAGTGTTATTATGAATCATGGTGGTTAAGGCACCAAGCAGAACTACAGTATATGTAAGTTCTAAATATAGTAATTTGCCCTGACTTGCAACACAACAACTAGTCAAGGGCATGAAGCCCAGAGGCTGAAATTGACACCACTCCCAACTCCTCCCCTTACTCCGCTAAGGGTAAGAGGCACTTGTAAAATGATGGCATCCGAGGTGGACAGAATGTCATGCTCCCATTCCAAAACACAAGGACAGAAGCTCTTATTGAACAGTAATCTTCATTCTTGTTGCTCATCCTGTTTGCCCTACCTTGCTGTGTTGTACTTTGCCCTTTCTCTCTGTGATATTGACATTCATCTGCTGCCTGACTTTGCCTCTGGGTCATGTTAGTACTTAGATTGATTCTCCACCCTTGATTTTGGTTTGTTTGGACTCTGCTGCAACTGCAAGCCTGCCCTCATGGGTGAGATCTTTAGCCAAGGTTGATATCCTCTGGAACTTGGACCTCAGCCCCCCAAGGCCATTACCTGGAGCACAACACTTGCAACGTAAGTTTACATAAGAGAGGCACAATAGAATTTAAAATTGTAAACAACAGCTTCAGATGCAATGGAATACACTGATGATTCATAATAAGGTTTAGCAGTGAAAAAACAGATTCAAAAACATAATCCAGATAGCAGCAAAAATAATGCGTCTCCACAGTGAAATCTGGCCTGCCTGAGACTGTTATGGGGGAGACTAACAGAACCCAATATGGCAAAGATATTGTCGAACACCCCACTGATTGTTGGTATCATGCAGCAATTATTGGATGAGCAATTGAATGAAAAGGAATCAGAGAAAGATCAGAGTAAAGAATACACAAGACCTTGGGGGCAGGGGATGTTGATCAAGATTTGCCTTAATATGAGAGTGGAATGGTAAAGTAGGAGGCAACAGATGATGAAATGAAGACGATCTCCACACAGAGCTGGGAGGGTCCAACCCCTTTTTGTGTTGGACAAGGGTTAAGATATACCTCTGGTAGAGGGCTGTTTTTCTTTTCTTTTCTTTTCTTTTTTCCTTCTTGTCTTCTTTATTTTTATTTAGATTAGTTTGGTTTTTATTGTATCGTATGCTGAAAAGTTTCTCACATATATGTGTGTGTGTGTGTGTGAATGAAATCTGGTCTGCCTCTCTCTCTCTGCACTGCCACAACTGGCCTCTTGCTGCCTGTTGCTGTGCTATCCAGGTGTCTGCCCACCCCCATTCTGCAAACATTGGAGAATATTCCCCCCCAGAAGTACTCTGGGCAGGAAAAACTGCTACTGCTGAGCTGCCAAAGTTGGTGGCATTTTAAAAAGTGTTAAAAGACAGAGGAAAAGAATAGGATTAAAAGAATGGCAGGAAAAGGGGGCGGGAGAGGGAATATGTTTTGCAATTGTGAGTCCCTCTGTTAAAGCTGTGCTCTTCAGCCTGGACCTGAGGACGGGGGGAGGGGGAGAAACAGGACCAGCTCCTCTGACAGTGCCTGGGGTTCTCCATCAGGATTCAACCAGGATCCTCAGCATTAGATTGAGGGGGCCTGCCTGCTCCTCAAGGCCCTCAACCTCTGGGGTGACTGCTTTGTCATTTTGAGCTTGGTTTTCCATGGAGAAGCAGGGTACAGGTCATGGTAATGGTCATGGTAATGGTGCAATGCAGCAAAGGCAAAGGAAGGTGGTATAGTGTAGTGGTTAGAGTGCTAGGACCAGGGTGAGACTAGGGTTCAAATCCCCACTCAGCCATGAAGAAACTCACTGGCTGTGACCTTGAAGCAGCCAGTGCCTCTCAGCCTAACCCACCTCACAGGGTCGTTGTGGGAATTAAATGGGGAGGGGAGAGAACCATGTGTGCCACCTTGAGCTCTTTGGAAAAAATGTGCGATATAGATGCAATAAATAAAATAATGTTCTAGCCCATTAAGCTGCAGTCCATCTCTATGATCCCATTTCCATACACATTCTCTCCATGTGGTGAACATAATCACAGCAAACAAGCTTGCTAAATCCTGACACGTCACTAGAGCCTGGATGTGGCCTCCCAAAGTTGAACAGCTTTTGCTTTTGATCACTCAGTTTTTCAGATGCAAAGAGTGCCGAGGTCAGCAAGCCTGCCAGTTAATTTCATGTATATACTTATTGTGCTCTGTGCAAACAGACTCAAGCTGAGATAATACATGAGGGTGCTAGATCTTTGGGAAACAATTTGTACCAGAAAGTCAAGTTAACATCTGATTTTCCAACCTGCAATTACACATGACCCTGTTACAGGAGAGATGTATTTGCAGGCATACAGGAAAGTCACCTGTTCCAAGTTTGAGACTTATCATTATAGCATGCAGATGGAGCTGTAAAGTTTGGCTTGTGCAGCATAATGGAGCCTTCCCCAATCTTGTACCCTCCAGATGTTACAGACTGTAATTCCCATCAGGCCCAGCTAGCACAACTGCTGGCTTATCACGACATACACACAATCCCTTTAAAACATATTCAAAACAGAATTCTGGTCACCTTCTGTAGACTGTATGTCTGCAAAAATAGGAACGTATGAAGGCCCTGCAGGATCAGGCCAATAGCCCATCAAGTCCAGCTTCCAGGTCTCACAGAGGGAGTAGGTATTAAACCCTCACAGGCTTTAAATAATAACAATAACAGTAATAATAAAAAGGAAGATCTACTCCTCTCTTCTCTCCATATTTAATTATGGCAGGACACCCAAATCTCCTACATCAGTTTTGATAGTCTGATTCAGATTGCAGCTCACTGTCCACACCTCCTCCGGAGGCGCCTTTAATTTGGAATCAATATTCTGAATTGTGAAGGAGCTCTGTCTCTTGCATTGGCAGATACGGAGACTGTCTCAACAGTGGAGGGCTCAAGATCCAGCATCTTCACACACACCCTGTCCGTGTGGCAGGAGCAGGCACAAAGACGTACGTGGGTACCCTTGTCTCCTGAATACCTTGGGGAGTTTTCGTGGGTGTTATAGGCTCAGGTAACCCCCCCCTCCATTTGAGTCTCTCCTGCAAACGGGAAAGGCATCAGTCACCATGATGAAGACCAGAATTGGAATCCTTCTTTAATCCTCTTTCAAAGCCTCCTAAGTTGGTGGCCATCACTGCCTCCGGTGACAGAGCAAGTTCCATAGTTCAACTGTGTACTTCATGAAGAAGTCCTTCCTTGCCTCTGTTCTGAATCTTCCCACAATCACGCTACCATCCAAAGAGGGTGACCCCTATAAAGCCACTTAGACTAGAGTAGAGGCAGCTGGTACCCACTAGGCTGGGCATGGTCCATGGAGGTCACGAGGGCAGGGGCATAGACCGGTTTGGGTTTTCTCTCTGTCTTCTTTCTTTCCAAAGATACTGTGGACACTTGTTGTTGTTGTTGTTTAGTTGTTTAGTCGTGTCCGACTCTTCGTGACCCCATGGACCAGAGCACGCCAGGCGCTCCTGTCTTCTACTGCCTCCCGCAGTTTGGTCAAACTCATGCTGGTAGCTTCGAGAACACTGTCCAACCATCTCGTCCTCTGTTGTCCCCTTCTCCTTGTGCCCTCCATCTTTCCCAACATCAGGGTCTTTTCCAGGGAGTCTTCTCTGCTCATGAGGTGGCCAAAGTATTGGAGCCTTCAGGATCTGTCTCAGGGAGAAGAGTCGGTGGAAGAAGACTGGAAAAAGTTTAAAGACTATTTACAGAAATATTGCAAAATTAATGAATGTTAGAATTATGTTGGATAGAAATTAAGTGGTTTTTAGCTGTAATATTATAAGGGAATATGAAAAATGTATTATTAACAGGTAAAAATTTAATGTCACAATATTTTAAGATTAAAGACTAGGATAAACAAAGAGGGGAAGGATTTGCTGAACTAACAAACTGAATTGGAATACAAAAAAGGGAGGTGTGAGGAGGTCCGGGAAACAAGCAAATGAAAGATAAGAAAGATAAGTAACGGAAAGATTGAGTTGTTTTTAACTACTTTTATTTTGTATTTTTGTTTTTTCATTTTGTAATATTTTGAAAATCTTAATAAATATCTTTTTTTAAAAAGGATCTGTCCTTCCAGTGAGCACTCAGGGCTGATTTCCTTCAGAATGGAGAGGTTTGATCTTCTTGCAGTCCATGGGACTCTCAAGAGTCTCCTCCAGCACCATAATTCAAAAGCATCAATTCTTCGGCGATCAGCCTTCTTTATGGTCCAGCTTTCACTTCCATACATCACTACTGGGAAAACCAGAGCTTTTACTATACAGACCTTTGTTGGCAACTGTGGACGCTTAAGCACTGCCATTTTCCAAATAGTTGAACTGATAAATGTCTTGCTTTGAATCTGAAGGAATCTCTACTTTCACAATTTTCTTCTCTGTTGGCAGAAAAGTTGTGTCCTTTCCCACCTGTTCTGGTCATCTCTGCATCCTCCTCCTTTGCAAAGAAACAGTGGATAGTTAAACATTGCAGTTTATTGATACTTTGCACCTCAGGGTGTATTTTGGTTCAGGGTCTCGGATGCCACAATTACCGGTACTAGTGTGCCACATTACTCAGAGGCAAGTCCCACTGAATCCATGGAAACAGCTCCCAAATATGCATGAACAGGATTACAGCCAAAATTGGTTAGACTTGAAGGTACCATACCTTAAACAAAGGACTCCATAAATTTGCAGACCTATGGGAAAATGTTATTTCCTGTCCCCCCAGCATATTCATTTCTGCATCTTTCTTCCCTAAAATGTGGAATAAAATGTATTTAGCTGGGCTAAAAACTCCATATCTATAATAATTTTATAAATTAATTTTATTTTATAAATTAATTTTATAAATAAATTCGATTTATTTTATAAACAAATTGAATTCAACACAAGAAAAGTGTGATCTGACATGAGGGTATGATACCCATCTTCTGTCACACGGAAGATGGGGGAAGCTTGCTTTCTGCAGCTCCAGGGTATAGGACCCAAACCAATGTATTCAAATGAGATTCTGACTAAATGGACCCCTTCAGAAGGTGGTGGACTCTCCTTTATTGGTGGGTTTTAAAACAGGTTGAATGGCAATCTGTCTGGGATTCTTTTGCTGTGATTCCTGCTTTGCAGGGGGTTGAACTAGGTGTCCCCCAAGGTCGCTTCCAACTTTACAATTCTATAATCCTATGATATACCATATTTTTCGCTCTATAAGACGCACCAGACCACAAGACGCACCTAGTTTTTGGAGGAGGAAAACAAGAAAGAAAATATTCTGAATCTGAGAAGCCAGAACAGCAAGAGGGATTGCTGCCCAGTGAAAACAGTGATCCCTCTTGCTGTTCTGGCTTCTGGGATAGCTTCGCAGCCTCCATTCGCTCCATAGGACGCACACACATTTCCCCTTACTTTTTAGGAGGGAAAAAGTGAGTCTTCTAGAGCAAAAAATACGGTAATTTGCAAATAGATGCAATCTTGGCTGTCTTGAAATTACTCTTAAAGTAAAGGGACCCCTGACAATTAAGTCCAGTTGTGAATGACGCTGGGGTTGCGGCGCTCATCTCACTTTACAGGCCGAGGGAGCGAACATTTGTCCGCAGACAGTTTTTCTGGGTCATGTAGCCAGCATGACTAAGCCACTTCTGACGAACCAGAGAAGCACATGGAAACGCCATTTACCTTCCCTACTTGCACTTTGACGTGCTTTTGAACTGCTAGGTTGGCAGGAGCTGGGGCCGAGCAACGGGAGCTCACCCTGTCGCGGGGATTCGAACCGCTGACCTTTCGACTGGCAAGCCCAAGCGGCACAGTGTTTAACCCATAGCGCCACCTGCGTCTCTGAAATTACTCTTACCCCCTCCCAATTCCAAACATCATCTGAGCCTCTCAATCAATGGAGAGCAATTGCTTCAAAAATTTGATACAGTCAGGAGAACTCTCTTTGGATGATGGCCCAGCATCTATTAATGTGTGCATAGGGCATTGCACTGGAGTGCAAGCTCCTCTGGGCTGTTGAAGGGACAGTTAGCTTCTGATCCAGATAAGCTGCGCAGGATTTTACTGAACACATATAAAAAGAAAAGTTACATTTGTCTCTTTCACAAGTCTCTCAATAAATCTAGGATAAGCGACATATAATTGGTTGGCTTTTCTCTTGATGTAATATAGAGCCCTTTGTTCTTGGTATGCCTTGTGCATCTGATGGTTTCAGTGACAGGTTTGTGTTTCTGTATATCTTGCAAGTCCTGTGCTCCTCCCCTCCTGTTCTTTCATTTCTTATGACGGTACTCTCCACCTTCCTGCCTGACTCTTATCACAAATATCTGGATAAGCAGCTTTATCATTTATTCATGTGAATGTAACATCCCATGCCAGCCGAACTTGGTTCAGTTCAGTTTATTTTTTATGTGTTTGTCTCAAGAAGTTCAGTTTTGTTATTTGAATTACAGGGATAAAATTCAATAAAAATACTGTTTTTTAAAAATGGGGGGAATTGCTGTGATTATTGTAAAGTATTAATAATTACCGGTAACTACAACAAAAGAATACAGTGCCTGCTTGTAAACTATTTAAATCTTGAATGTATCCAAGCATGAGTATCTGAACAGAATGGTTGTCTTTGGGGCTCAGAACATCTGTACCTGCATCTCACCAGCTCTGCTTGTTCCATTTTGATCTTCTGCTGTAAACAAAACACATGTGCCAGCAATCAGTCAGAGAACAATACTTCCCAGTACTGCAATGAGAACACTAACACAGATTAATTGTGAGTACACAGTTTAGCTTTTCACATACGGTAATAAGGAGGGTTTAGTTTTTGTCATTACTGTATTTTAAATAAGCCAAGCACTGAGTTAATAGGTGGTTTGTAAATGCAATAAATAATGATCCTGTTCACTTTTGTTTTTGTCTGGAAATTCCCAGAATTTCCAGAGAGAGAATTGTGTTGGTCTGTGCAGCAAAGGCAATAAGGAGACTTTTGGCACCATAAAGACAACATGTTTATTATGGCATAATCTTCAGGGGCCTAGAATATAATGAACTAAGAACAATGTGTAATAAAATTTAGAATGCATTGTTTGTATGGGAAAATGTGTGTGCAAATTTTGCATGTTGTTAAGCAGAGGAAGCAATTCACTTAGGGCTGCCATATATACAGATTTTCCTGGACATTACCAGGATATCAAAGGCGGAATTGATGTCTGGGAGGAATTTCTGAAGTGTGGCGCTTTGTCCTGGATCTTAGGCAAGTCAATAGAAAAATCACTTTTTTGGGGGGAATATGGCAAGCCTAAATTCACTTTAATAGGAGATCCACACATATGCTGTCAGGAGCTAGGCATCAGACCTTACTGATATTTAGGACTTGTTAGGAAGCTTAGGATTGTCAACACTCCAGCAGCTCTCCAGCATTTCAGACCAGGGCTTTCCCCCAGCTCTATCTAGAGAGCCCAGAGATCAAACCTGGGACCTTCTGCACGAATGTTGTAACACTAAGCTCCAGCCCTTCCCCTTGTTATTGTCTCTGGTTGTGAACATGCCATCTGGGTGCTCCTTAGGCTCAGTGGTGCTGCATCAAATGGAGAGGAGAAGCCAAAGAGGTTGTGCAACTGTGGCTGAAAGGAATATGTCCTCTGATGAAGGTATGTTAGTATAAAATACATGTGCCAGCTTCTCTGGAAGTAAGTCCCACTGAAATCCATTTTTGTGTTTAATGCTCAAGCAATAGGAGTGGTCAAGTCAATGGAAGTGATGGACTTTGTTGGAAACTGCTTGCCTTGGATGCATGAAAACGAAGGTGGCTTGGAGTATTCCAGGCTGGCATTCCTACCCTACGCATGTCAGACAAGCGTCTTGCTGTTTCAGGATCTGACCACATTTCTGCCAGCAGGCAGCAGCATGGCAGAGAAAGGAAGGCGGAGGAGTTAAGCTGATCAAAGGAAAACACATGCTCAGTAGAAAGCAGACCCTCTTCCTTGGAAAGCTTTATCTCATTTAGAGCTAGAAGCAAAAACTGGGTGGGGCGGGGCATTCCTACTGCAAGTGGCCCTGGCCCAAAGTCCCACGAAAAGTCCAGTTCCAGAAGCTTCGTCACTTTGGAGTAGCTTCATAAGGAGAGTCTGTTGGTTCATGCCAATAGCCCATCTAGTCCAGCATCCTTTTCCCACAGTGGCTAACCAGATGCCCTAATGGGAAGTCCACATGCAGGACCCAAAGACGCTCTTCCCTCCCATGGTTTCAAGCAACTGGTCTTCAGAAACATTGCTGCCTCCAACTGTGGAGGCAGAGCAGAACCACCCTGGGTCGTAACCATCAATAGCATGCCCTCCAACATTCCTCATATGAAAACAGGAACATTTTCACCTGCCCAAGAGTGAAGGCTTTCTGGGAAATGATCTATAATGAGTTAAAAAAGGTGTTTAAATACACCTTTCCCAAGAAACCGGAGGCCTTTCTTCTGGGCATTGTCGGCCAGAAGGTGTTAAAAAAGGATAGAACCTTTTTTATGTATGCTACAACAGCAGCAAGAATCCTTATCGCCAAGCATTGGAAGACCCAAGATTTGCCCACACTGGAGGACTGGCAGACGCAATTGATGAACTATATGGAACTAGCCGAGATGACTGCAAGGATCCGAGATTTGGGAGAAGAGGCAATGGAGGAGGACTGGAAAAAATTCAAAGACTATTTGCAAAAGTATTATAAGTTATATGAATCCTAAGATGTCGTATGATCTGGAATGTTAGCCTCAGCAATGAAAGTTGATTATATATGAAATTGGATAATATTTATGAAAGAATCAAAGTTTAAATGGGTAAAAATGACAATATGCTATATTTTTAGAGTAAATGGAAAATAAGAGATTTAAACTTAAACTGCAATTGAGAATACAAAGAAACACACGAAACAAGGTTATAACTTGCTGATAACTTTATTGTCAAGAATGCACTATGTGGGAGATGTGGGGAAGTCCGATAGAAATCTGAAATAAGTTGTTGAAATGGTTGTGATTCTCTGTTTTTTTGTTTTCTTCTTTTTTTCTGATCTTTATGTTCTTTCTTTTTTCTGTTTTATCTGTAATCTGGAAAAAATGTAATAAAAAATTATTATAAAAAAAAAAATGAAAACAGGAACATTTTCATTTGAGGAATGTTGGAGGGCATGCTGGTCCTTTGGCATCTGTGTTTCTGCCCCGCTGAGTTCTCACCCCCCAACTGATCCTCATTAGCCTCCACATTTTTGGTCCCCCCAGCTGCCATGCACAGCATTTCCTACCAGAGCAAGGGCAAGTACCATCACATGTACCATACCAAGTTACAGGGAACCAGGCAGAGGGCCTTCTCGGTAGTGGCGCCCTCCCTGTGGAACGCCCTCCCACCAGATGTCAAAGAGAACAACAACTACCAGACTTTTAGAACAGTGTTTTTCAACTTTTTGGGGGCAAAGGCACACTTGTTTCATGAAAAAAATCACGAGGCACACCACCACTGTGTGCGGAGAGGGAGATGTCAGAGCCCCGCTGCTCTCTATGGGGAATCAGATGAGAGCGGACCGCCTGTCCGCTCTCATCCGATCCCATCCGATCTGATCCCCACCCAGGACGGATGGAAAATAGGGTGGACACAGTCCGGCGCCCGCCTAGTGGGCGAAAATGTGACATTTTTCTTTTTTAAAAAAAATCTTTCGAATTTTTCAATTTTTCCCACGGCACACCAGGCAACATCTCGCGGCACACTAGTGTGCCACGGAACAGTGGTTGAAAAACACTGTTTTAGAAGACATCTGAAGGCAGCCCTGTTTAGGGAAGCTTTTAATGTTTGATGTATCACAGTATTTTAATATTCTTTTGGAAGCCGCCCAGAGTGGCTGGGGAAACCTAGCCAGATGGGCGGAGCATAAATAAATTATTATTATTATTATTATTATTATTATTATTATTATTATTATTATTATTATTATTATATCACCAGTACACCAATGGGACACAGCATTCACTACCTCCACCATCCTGAGAAAACCCGTTAATCCCAGTTTTATTTTATGTTATTCTTTGGTAGATTTACAAAAAGAATAAGACACACCGATAAATAGATTTTAGAAAGGGGCAAGATTAGACACGGAGGCACAAAGCATTTTTTTAAAATCCAGATGCCTGGACTCTGCTTCACTCCCCCTTTCTTTCTGCCCAGGGTGGCCCTCCCCTCTTGCCGGCCCCTCAGAGCAGCAGCTTCTCTTCCTCCTTGCCCACTCTCCAGCAGCTGCTACGAGCTGCCCAAGGGAGGAGGCTGGCAGCTCAAATGTAGCTCAACCCTCCTTCTCTTCTATGGAATTCAAGTTGTAATACAATACAATACAAATATGATAAAATAAACAATTTAAAATAATATATATAATATAAATGCAATAAAATAAGCAATAAAAGCAATATAAATATAATATAAATGCAATAAAATAAGCAATAAAGTACAACTAAAAATAAATATGACTATTTAATGCAGGCACACTGTGGGCCACCTAAAAGAAGCTCATCAACCACAACGTGGGAACGATGGTTTGGGAGCCCCTAGGGTTGAGTGTGTTCAGGGTGGGTACAGTTCAGGCCTTTCCATAACTGCTTTTAAGATAAGAATGAAAGCAACTGGAGAACCTGATCCCACACCCTTCATGTCTTGAACTCAACCAGAAGCCCATCACAAAGCCATTGATGCTTGCTCTTTTTTTCAATTTGCCCCCCCCCAGCACTTCTGTTTGTGAGGCCTTGAATGACGTCCCTAAGCCCACACACCCGGCTGGCACTCCCTCTCTGTCGTCCTCTGGGATGCCCAGCAGTGATGCTAATCTCTCTACCTTTGTTCTTACATATGGAGTAAGGCGTCACCCAACGTTCCAATAGATAGCATTTTCAAGGACAACACATCAAAAACAAAGCCGAGGACAAACATCAAGTTTTCCAGACTGAATACAGTATGTTTTCAACAATCTGTGTGCCCACATGTTCCCTCCTCTATGGTGTGGCATGATGTTTTCTAAGAAAATTACTGGAAGCTGCTCTTTGTGCTCGGAGGTAGGTTTCCTGCTGTGTTCCTCAAGGCAGGCAGGTTACCAAATCTGTGAGCCATTAATCTAGAAGAGGAAATAGATCTCTGGGAGAGAAAAAATACAATGGCAAAACACAAACAACCCCCTCCCCAAATACCTGGAGTCTGTTCTAGACTATGTTTGGTTGTTTTCTGCTGCTCCAGAGAAGCGGACACGGAGCAATGGATCCAAACTACAAGAAAGAAGATTCCACCTAAACATTAGGAAGAACTTCCTGACAGTAAGAGCTGTTTGACAGTGCAATTTGCTGCCAAAGAGTGTGGTGGAGTCTCCTACTTTGGAGGTCTTTAAGCAGAGGCTTGACAACCATATGTCAGGAGTGCTCTGATGGTGTTTCCTGCTTGGCAGGGGGTTGGACTTAATGGCCCTTGTGGTCTCTTCCAACTCTATGATTCTATGATTCTATGAGTGATTAAATCTAAACAGAGCTGAATTTGCCAGTCATGTATGGAGGCATGTATGGAGGGCCTCACATTTTCCAAGGCTCAAAAACTTTAAAGGACAGAAATATTGTTCCTCTGCAACAAGCCACCTTCCCTTTTCCTTCTGCCAGCTGACTATGACCTTCCTATGCAGACAAGTATTTGGAAACCAAGGTGCAGAGGGTGCAGATCACTCGGCTGCTGTCAGGGCAAACTGTGTTTTAATTGCAGGCTCCATATGTGTCCTGATGTATTTTAACTATCGTTTTTAATTAGCTGGCTTTTATTACTTTGTTTTATAGAATTATATTTTGAAATGTCGGAAGTGGCCTTGAATCCCAACTTGGCAGAAAGGAGGGCTATAAATACATTTAATAATAAATGTATAAATTTATGTATATATCTATATATTTATTGTTTATAGCAATGTATATACTGCTGTGTCATAAAAAATCAAAGTGGTTTACAGCAATAAAACATAAACCAGTAAAATAAAAATCATGTAAAAATCACAGACAACTATTAGCTATTGTAGAAAGATGCATTCTTAATTGCCTGTAGAGGCCTGGTGGAATAGAAAAGTTTCAGAAAGTGTTTAAAAGTTGGCACAGAAGGTGCCTGCTGAATCTCCAGTGGCAGGGTGGTCCACAGGACTTGGCCAATGACACTAAAGGCTCTATTTCTTGCTGCTGCCATGTGAGCCTCACCCACTCAGGGGAAGACTGTAGGTGATCTCAGTGATCAAGCTGTGGTCAGATGGTCCCTGAAGTCCTCCGGACCTGGACACTGCAGGGATTTGTAAACTAATACATGGACCTTGAACTGGCTCAGTAGCAGATGGGCAACCAGTGCAGAAGGTTTAACAAAGGTGTCCCATGTTTTTGGTCCACTGCCCCCACCAGCAGTCTGGCCACTGCATTCTGCACCAGCTGGAGCTTCCAAACCAGACCCAAGGACAGCTCCAGTAGAGTGCATTACAATACCAACACATGGACTCCATTGGTCAAGGAATCCCTATCCAGGAACAGCCATAGCTGGAGAACCCAATGAAGCTGTTAAAAGGCACTGTGAGCCACAGAGGGCACTGTGTGCCATCACTGTACTGGTGGTAATGCCTTGTTTCAAAACTCCTAATGACCACTCCCAATGGCTCCAGATAGATACCAGATAGTCCAAGTGCAGGGGTCCCAGTAACACTCAGCCAGTACTACACTCAGGACACAACTGAAGATAAAAACAAAACTGTCACAATACAGTGTCTTCAATACCCATCCCACTAAGTCAGTCCAGGAGACTCCCTCGGAAAGTGGTGGACTTTAAACAGAGGTTGGGTGGCCACCTGTCAGGGATTCACCAGTTGTGATTCCTACATTACAGAAAGTTGGACTAGATGACCCTTGGGATCCCTTCCAATTCTGCAATTATATGGTTCTATCCCCTGGCATGGCCTTAAAGGTAAAGGTAAAGGTAAAGGGACCCCTGACCATTAGGTCCAGTCGTGGCCAACTCTGAGGTTGCGGTGCTCATCTCGCTTTATTGGCCGAGGGAGCCAGTGTACAGCTTCTGGGTCATGTGGCCAACATGACTAAGTCACTTCTGGCAAACCAGAGCAGCACACGGAAATGCCATTTACCTTCCTGCCGGACAGGTACCTATTTATCTACTTGCACTTTGATGTGCTTTCAAACTGCTAGGTTGGCAGGAGCAGGGAGCAAGCAACGGGAGCTCACCCCATCGCGAGGATTCGAACCGCCAACCTTCTGATCGGCAAGTCCTAGGCTCTGTGGTTTAACCCACAGCGCCGCCCATGGTGCCAATTTGCAAAGCACCTAGGAGGCCTCCCAAACCTAAGTCTAGGGACATGTTGAACCCATTGGAGAAATCACACTGGTTGTATCTGAATATTTTTCACTTTCCTCAAGTGTTGGGCCTAAGGAAGAATCACTTTGAGGTTTGCTGCTGGCAAAATATTGGAAAGCAGCCAGCATCCATTTGAGGACTGACCTTTGATCTGCCTGCCCATTGCCTTCCCAAACAGGAAGCCCACTTTCTGGGCCAACGGAGGATGTCTTGCAGCCCTAGGAGGCCATCCATACTCTGCCTGTTTCCAGCTAAGAGTATTCCCCAGGAAGATAAAGCAAAGATATTCCATTTATATGCCAAGGGTAACATCAAACCTTTGTTGATTCAAGACAGGAAGCAAAGGTAATTAGTTAACAGAGTTCCCATTGACGCCTATCCCCAGAAGAGACAGGGGGCTATCCAAAACAGGACATACTTTTGAAGATGGAAGGAGATGCTACAGGACAATGGTCTTCCTAACAACTTGCAAAAATGCACCAGGAGCCGACTACTAAATTTTCTCTCTCACTACAATTGACATTGAAAGACATGTTGGGGGGGGGGTTTCAATGTTTGAAGAATGAGAACAATTTCTGTACAGTAGTGCAGTCTGGGAATCCACAGAAAGTGTCTGTGCATGTTTGTTAGTTTTCTGTGACTTAATACAATAAAAAACTTTGAATGGCTTACAGCAAAAGTACAATAATGGCAATGAAATGCAAACAACAGTCAATAAAATTACTTCTCATCAAAAGAGCTCAAAGTTCAGCCTTGCCTGTCCCAGGAGAGGCAGTCTATGAGGCATGCTGGTCCCAAGTTGTCTTGAATGTCCTGAACTTGGCTCAGTTTTATGAGTTAAGCCATGCTCTGGGGTTGTTATCCACTTCTCACTTACTCCACGTGTCTAGTTAAGACCTGAAGGCACACATTTGCTGCCAAATTGCATCTAAAGTGAAATTTCATTCTGGAGCCAATCCACTGGATTCAAGATCCTTCTTATATTAACTGCAAATGCTTTGAACTTTTCAAGGCATTAGTTTGAGTCCATCAGTGATGGGCCTTTACAAAGTCTCTGAAGCAGTTTAATTGTTATATCTGGCTCAAACACTGATGGTTAGTAACGGTGGCTGACACTCTAGTCACACAGCCACTGTTTAAATAAAATCCTATTTTAAATACTGCAATCTCTCATTAGCTTGTATTACTCATGGAAGTAATTCCTTAAAGTAATCAACACTTTGCTGCTAACACTGTAACTGGATATTTGTCATTGTACAAAACTTGATTGACAAGCTGGAATTCATTATCCATTTCCATGTTCTATCCTCCTAAACATCTGCACTCTCTGCCTCTCCCATTTTGAAGAAATCATTTGCAGGGAACCCCAGGTGAGGTGAGATAACTGCTTCAAGCAATGGACTCCAGGCAGCATTAAAGATTCCAGAGCAGCCGACAGACAGCTACTGTCCATAGTTCGATCTGCTGAGAGGTTCTTCAGTTACACAGACACACAGGGAAGCTGTGTTGCTTGTGGCTGACAATGCCAACTGACAGGAAGAGAGGGAGGGGGGAAGGAAGGAAGGAAGGAAGGAAGGAAGGATGGAAGCGGCATGGTTGGCTGACTGTTAGCTTGCTCTGCAGGAACCATGCAAGATACAGAGAGAAGCATTATCACCCCCTCCTCATGCCAGCAGATCAAGCTGCTCATCACAACTCAGGAAGAGAGAGTGGTTCAAAACTTGGCAATCCTTCTGGCACATGTTGGAAAGAAAAGGAGCTGGATCTTCCTTTGGCGGTTTGCACAGTGCTCCTTCCCATCTTTGATTTCATAGAATCAAAGGATTGCCATCTCACCCAACCTGTGCTGGTCCCGTGGGTCAAATGAGTGGCGAAGTCCGAGTCCAGTCCGAGATCGAAGGAGCAATATGGAGGCAGTCCGTAAAAGCTGAAGCTGGGTGCAGGGCAGGAAACCAGGTGAGGTCAGGAGACCAGGACAGGGTTCAGGCAGGAACTGGCAACCTACAAAGTTGCTCCCTCACTTGGGACTGGGGCTGGCTGGCTTTTATCTGCCCCGAGGCATAGGGTGGCCCCGATCCTCAGGTGACTCACCCCTCCTGGCCTGGAGGTGAGCACTCCTCCTGCGGGAACTTAGTTCCCTCCACCTCTCTGCCCTGAGCCTCTGTAGCTCAGGAGAGGCTGGAGGGTTACCGGACCCAGAGGCAACCTCAACTTCCTCTGGCGGGGCTGAGAGTGGAGCACCTGCAGGCAATGGGTCCTCCATCACCTCAGGAGCCAGAGCAGACTCAGCTGGTGCCTGCACCTGAGGATCCAGCACAGGTGAGGACCCTTCAGGCTCATGCCCCCGCCCTGGCTCAGCTGGTTCTGGAGGCGGGGAATCCTGTGCAGGCTGGAATTCCTCAGGTTCAGCATCTGAATCCGAATTCCATGCCATCACACAACCCCTTGCAATGCAAGAATCACAACTAAAGAATCCCAGACAGGTGGCCATCCAACCTCGCTTTAAAAACCTCCAATGAAGGAGAGTCCCTACCTTCTGCTCCACTGGCAAACAGCTCTAATGATCTGAAAGTTCTTCCTAATGTTTGGTAGGAATTTCCTTTCTTGTCATTTGAATCCATTGGTTCGGGCCCTACCTTCTGGAGCAGCAGAAAACAGGCTTGCTCCACCTTCCAAGGGACAGCCCTTCAGATAGTTGAAGATGGCTCTCCTATCACCTTTCCATCTTCTCTTCTCCAGGCTAAACATGCCCAGCTCCCTCCACAATTCCTCGAAGGCTTGGCTTCCAAACCTTTGACCATCTTTGTAGCCCACTGAAGGTCTTTGAGGAGAGGGTGGGGGAGTAGCAGAAAGCACAAGCAAAGCCTGCCTAACATGGTCCTGGTCAACATAGTCCCTGTTTAGCCTCAGAATCCTACAGCTGTGCTGGCCCAAATGGCTCCAGGGCTCCAGGTGGGGAAGGCTGGCAAAGAGCTTTTAATGCTTCTGTTTTTATTCTGTTAAAAGGTAGCATACATAAGCAAAATAGAACGATTGAACAAGGTGGCTCAAATTCTTGTATACATCAGCAACATTTGCCAAGAACCTTGATTGTTGTTATTATTTATTTAGTCAAGTTGCAATATTGCAACTCATCCACCTGACAGTAAGTGGGTAACAAACAGCAGCTGGCTCACCTAAGCTGTCCTTTATGTTTCCATTAACTTATATACCTCTTGAACTTGGTGATCTAAACTAACACACACACACACACACACACACACACACACACACACACCGGAATCATTGCATCACATAATCCTTGACTGTGCTTTTCACTCATCGGCCAGGAGCAAGTTTCTTGATCCATATTTAAAGGGAATCACCGATGATTCGAATGAAGCCAAACTGAGATATCTACTAAATGATGAAGGCCCCCTAAGATCACTCGCGGTTGCCAGATTCTTGATCAGCGTTCTATCCCTAAAGAAGAAAAACGGACTCCTGTGCAGCTCGGATAACCTTTTTAAACTATGATCTATGTTTTAGGATGTATCTAGGTGATATCACCACTGATGTCTCTTATTAATTTATGAGCAGAACGATGTTTATGTTGTAAATTTATTGTAATGTATGTGTTGGTCTTTTGCTTATTTTGCTTTGGTCTGTCTGTTTCTGTAAGTTTTTGGCTGTTTTAAATTTGGAGCTTTAAGTATATATATGTTGGTGGGAAACTGTTGTGTGACGGGCCAATGGCCGTAATAAATATCAATCAATCAATCAATCACACACACACACACACACACACACACACACTCCTGCATGGCCAAAATGATCATAGGGAGACTTCAGGTCATTCCTGCCCCCTCTCGTTTTCAGTGATGGAAGAAACGTGTGCTATGTTTTAAGAATATAAGAAAAGCCCCAGTGGATCAGACCAAAGGTCTGTCTAGCCCCTTCTCCTGTTCTCATGGTGGCCAACGAGATGCCTGTGGGAAACCAGCATGCAGGGCCTGAGTGGGATAGCAATCTCCTCATTTGCAGTGCCAAGCCTGTGGCATTCAGATGCCTACTGCCTCTAACAGGGGAGGTAAAACATCGCCATCATGGCAAGCAGGCTTTCAGTAGCCTGATAACTCCATCAATTTGTCTAATCCATTTTTAAATTTGGCGGCCATCAATCCTTCTTGCGGGAGTGAATTCCAAATCTTAAATACCGTATTTTTCACTCTATAAGACGCACCAGACCACAAGACGCACCTAGTTTTTGGAGGAGGAAAACAAGAAAAAAAATATTCTGAATCTCAGAAGCCAGAACAGCAAGAGGGATCGCTGTGCAGGGAAAGCAGCAATCCCTCTTGCTGTTCTGGCTTCTGGGATAGCTGCGCAGCCTGCATTCGCTCCATAAGACGCACACACATTTCCCCTTACTTTTTAGGAGGGAAAAAGTGAGTCTTATAAAGCAAAAAAATATGGTATGTTTTGCATGAAGTCATACTTTCTTCTGTCTGGTCTGAATATTCCAACATTCTACAAGTTTTGATTTGAGAACTGTTTGTGAAAATAATCTCTATATTAGGGAGAATTATATATGTTTGATCTTTTTTTTCCAAATTAGAGTTTGAAGTTGTGCTAGGACCCACACACACAATTGCACATGCAAAATTATCTTAATGCACTGTCCATCAGGAAGAACTTTCTGACGGCAAGAGGTGTTTGACTGTGGAACTGAGCACCCTCGAAGTTTGCCGACTCTCCTCTATTGGAGGTTTTTTAACAGAAGGTTGGACGGCCACCTGCCAAAGTCTTCAGCTGTGATTCCTGCACTACAGTGGGTTGGACTAGATGACTCTTGGAATCCCTTCCAGTTTTACAATTCTATGATTCAATGATCAGCAGCTTTTGCAGCCAAACTCCAGCACCTTCCTCCTCCGGAATGGGGAAGACCTTGCTGCTCTGATGCCGCTGCCTGGTGTAAGGTGGAGCCTTGCTGAGTGAGTTCACCAGTGTCTAAATTGCCCACTGGTGTTTCCCCTTGCCCCATACAGCATCAAGCTCTGACTGGTTCTTTAGAATGAGCACTGATTTTGTAAGCAAAGGGAAATTCCTCTTGGGACAGAGCAAGTTCATTAGAACAGGGGGATTTTTCTCTAAAAGGCAATAAACCCCCTTGGAAAACAGTGAGTGGGTGGCAGCATAGCATTTTCTGGCTTCAATAGAACATCTCCAGTGTTCCTGGCCAATGAACATTAACTCTTTAGTCTGGCTGCTTTTTGCATCCTGTGTGACTCACAGATTTACTCACAATGACCACCTCTGGGCACTGAAGTCCCCTCAGAGTGCGACAAATTCCCTGGAAAGTAGAGTGTAAGGACATAGGAGTAGGCTTGCTGGATCAGGCCAGTGGAGCATCTAGTCTAGCACCCTGTTCTCAAAGGTGCTTCTTTTGGGAAACACAAGACCCAGGCACAATAGCACTCTCCCCTCCTATAGCTTCCAGCAACAGGTATTCAGAAGCATTGCTGCCTAAGGCAGAACGTAGCCATTCTGGGGGGTTGGACTAGATGACACCCAAGATCCTTTCCAACTCTACAATTCTATGATTCTCCCCCATGAATCTGACCAGTCTTCTTTTAAAGCCATCCATGTTGGTGGTCATCACTTCCTCCTGTGGGAGGGAGTTCGATAGTTTAATTCTGCACAGCGTGAAGAAGTCCTTCCTTTTATCAGTTCAGAGTCTTCCAACATTCGGGCTGGCATGCCTATTTCACTTTTTTATTATATAGGATTGGTACATCTAATGCAGCAAGACAGTCTTTGCCAACCTAGTGACCCTAGATGTTTGGACTTCCATCAAGTAGCACCCGCCCTGTGGCACCCGCCCTGTGGAACACCCTCCCACCAGATGTCAAAGAGAAAAACAACTACCAGATTTTTAGACAACATCTGAAGGCAGCCCTATTTAGGGAATCTTTTAATGTTTAATAGGTTATTGTATTTTAATATTCTGTTGGAAGCCGCCCAGAGTGACTGGAGAAACCCAGCCAGATGGGCGGGGTATAAATATATTATTATTATTATTATTATTATTATTATTATTATTTGGAGTAAGGGTGCAGAGCTCAGACTTTATAGTTTGGAGAGAAAGGGAGAGGTGACATGATATAAGTTTATAAGATTATGCATGGCATGGATAAAGTGGATAAAGGTTTCTCTCTCTCTCTCTGTTGTTGTTGTTGTTATTATTATTATTATTATTATTATTATTATTATTATTATTATTATCATCATCATCAAGGCCAGCCAGCAGGACCATACTTCCATCAGTCTCAGTAACACAGAGCCCTGCTGATGTAGTCCAAATCATTTTGGGCATCCAAAGAAGCAGAATGTTAGACAATTGAGGACAGATAAAATAAAGGACATCTTCACGCAGTGCAGAGTTAAACCACAGAACTGACTCCCACAGGAGGCAGCCATGGCCACCTACTTGGATGGCTTCAAAAGATGGCTTCAGATTCATGGAGGAGAGGCCTATCAAGACTAGGAGCCACAGCGGCTGTGCTCTGCCCTCATTGCTGGAAGAAGTAATGCTTCTGAGTTCCAGTTGCCTCAGGAACCTCAAGAAGGCAAAGCGCTCTTTGTTCCCAAGAAATCTCCTGCTGCTCAGCCACCCACCCTCTTCTGGTTATCAGTCATTTCCACTTTCAGTGCAGGAGCCGGGGGGGCGTGCTGAGGAAAACTCACCCCAGAGAAAGGAACGCTTTCAATTCCTTTCATTTTAATTGACAGTCTGGCATTATGGAACTCAAGTATGTGGAGCTTGTGTTCATGTTCATGTGGGATGTGAAACACAAGAGCAGTCAAGTACAGTGTTACCTTGGGTTAAGTACTTAATTCGTTCCAGAGGTCCGTACTTAACCTGAAACTGTTTTTAACCTGAAGCACCACTTTAGCTAATGGGGCCTCCTGCTGCCTCTGTGCCACCGCTGCACGATTTATGTTCTCATCCTGAAGCAAAGTTCTTAACCTGAAGCACTATTTCTGGCTTAATGGAGTGTGTAACCTGAAGCGTATGTAACCCGAGGTACCACTGTACAACATTCCTAGAGTGAACATGTTTACATATGGGGAGGAATGTTTGTCCAGCCAGCAGGTAAACTTCCTGTTTCCTTCTGGGCTGGGACAGACGTCCTCTGCATGTGACTGGAGGTGGGTGTGGCCTCACCTGTGCAGGTAATGAAAAAAGCACAGGGCAGGGCAGCCATCTCTCTCTCTTTGACTACATGCATCAAAGAAGCAACATCTGCTTAGCCAAAGATGCCCTCTTGGCTTCCAGCCAAGAGAGGACAAGGGGACTGTCTTCTTATGGAATAGTTTCCAAGTATATGTTACTTTTCTAAGCTAGGTCTGCCTTCTGGGATCCGATTGTGAACACAATGTGTGAGTAAACCTTTTTTATACTTTTATAGAAGACTGTGTCATGTCTTATCTTTTATGAGGGAATAAGGGGAAAATACCAGAACAGTTATTTTAGAGGCTTTAGCGAGCCTGAGCAAACACATCCGATGTGAGCTTAAAAAAGGGGGAATGTTACTCTGCTAAATTGTGAACTTGTTAACACAAGTTGGGAAAGGATATAATCAGACAATATATCCTCTCCTGCATCCCTGTTCAACTGTACGAAATCAAGTACATTTTACCAGAGGGATCTTTCCTTTCACTTCCTTTTATTAGTTTCTTTAAAAAGATAACAACCCTTCCTTAATGCCTTGAAAATCTTTGCTCTTCCCAATAACGTCCAGCGGTTCTCAACCTGTGGTTCCCCAGATGCTGTTGGACTACAACTCCCATCATCCCTGAGCTCTGGCTTTGCTAGCTAGGGAATAGGAGCTATACCAGCACTCAGTAATCTCTCCTAAGCAGGACTGTGAGCACAGGGCCGTAGTATCCTAGTATTTGCAGCAATGGTCAATCAGCTTTTAATAGTCTTCTGTTGCCTTCAAATTGTATCTGTTTGACTATAATTTAGAAGCTGATCTGTGATCATAATGATAAAGAACCGAACTCCCCCCCCCCAGCAGTTCTCCAAAGACACCCATGATTTGTGGACGCGCTTCAAAATCCTGCTCTGAAGGGAATTTGCCCATCACTAATTTTAACGTGAAGTTCAGAAAAAAAATCCAGTTGAACAACTGTGGCAAGTGGGATGGAAAGATACCTTTGGGGGTAACTAACTTCACCTAAAGCCAAACTGACAAATAAACAAATGTGCTGCATCTCTTCCCAGTTTATCCTTAGCAACCAGTGAAATTAATTTTCAGATTTGCATGTCAACCCCAGGGCCTCCTTTCTGAAATGCATTCCAATCATATTTTTAAGCAACCTGCCCCCATTGGCTCCCTGACTGTAGGGGAGAGAACTCAAGGCATGGATTAATTCAAGCAACAACTGATGGAGAGCAAGGTGAGAGACAAAATAATATTTGAATTTGCAATGTGAAAGCTAAAGAGCACCTGCAGGGCAAAACAATAAAGATACCCCCCACCCTGTCTCTGGAAAAAAATGAAAGGAAGAAAACTACATCTAGTGGAATTTTGCTACGGAAGATGAAAATGAGCACTTGAAAAATGATTTCTCTGAGAGGTGAGAAGAGGAAATTGAGGTCATGTTCATCAAAGAGGAGGGGAAGAAAAGAATTGACGCAATAAGAGAAGTATTAGGGAGATGGCACACAGCTGACACGAGAGCTTCCTCTCCTGGGACCTTGCTTTTGGAATTATCATGCTTACAATACTTGGAGAAAGAGAACGGGAAATTCTTGCTTCTAGACATTCTTATTGCCTCCAATTATTCCTGCTACAAAGCACCAGCAGACTTGAATTAGACTCAACATGGCAGCTTGCTAGAAGAAGGAGCTGATGAGAGGCTCCTTGCTGCTCTTCATTGCTACCACAGAAGGCGGCCAGAGGGGGTATTGCAGATTGTGGTGCAGATACTGACTTAGCAGGGGCCAGGAGCCAACAGACTTCTGCCTGCTCCTATAATGTAGATTTTTTTTTAAAAAAAAGATATTTATTAAAATTTCAGAGAAAAAAAGAATTACACAAAAACAAAAAATAAAAATACAAGGAAAATACAAAACACAGAAAAAAGGAATAAAAAACACTTAAAAAGAAGAAAAGGAAAATGAATCAATCTTTCTAAAGCTTACATTCATATCCTTGTTTTCCTGACCTCCTCATACCTCCCTTTTTTGTATTCCAGTTCAATTATTTAAGTCAGCAGTTTCTTTCCCTCTTTGTTTTCTCATGGTCCTTTAACTTAATATACTGTAACTTTAAATTTTCATCTGTTATCAATCCTTTTTTACATACACCTTTATAGCATTACTGCTTAAACCACTTAGCTTCATTCCAACATCATTCTAACATTCCTTAATTTTACAGTGCTTCTGCAAGTAGTCTTTAAATTTCTTCCAATCTTCTTCCACCGACTCTTCTCCCTGGTCTCGGATTCTGCCAGTCATTTCCGCCAATTCCATGTAGTCCATCACCTTCATCTGCCACTATAATGTAGATTCTTGTCTGGCACCTCAATCTTCTCTAACCTGGTGCTCTCCAGATGTTTTGGACTACCTGCCTGTGCTCCCATGAGTCCTAGCTGACTGGAGCTGATTAGTCCAAAACATCTGGAGGGCACCAGGTTGAGGGAGTCTGGCACAGACAGTAGTGGAATATATGTTCTGTCAAGCTGACTCTGAATAAGACAGCTTCATAGGATTACACTCTTGCCAGAGAGTCTGCTGTCTTGAGATAAGGTGAAGGCTGCCATATTCTGGGTTGCTTAGGTCCTTAGCTGTTGTTGACCTACAAGATAATAAATACTCAAAGGGGATAGGTTACAGATTGTAACACCAAGCTGAACCCCCAATGCATGCTTGAGTTTTGCTCCCTTGTAAAATGCATCTTCTTACTTCAACTTTAAAGGTTGCCCAGTTCCTGAAGCCACTCAACCCTATTGCTTTGTTTCCGTTTCCCTGATAGGAATAGGAAATGCTGGGGTAACAAGTACCAGGAAACAAGTGGCAGGAAGCCTGTGAAATCCAGATTCTGCCAGGCATTGGTTGGGATTATGCCCCAACTTCAGCTGGAATTTGGTTGATGAGGGCACAAGGAGAAGGGGACGACAGAGGACGAGATGGTGGGACAGTGTTCTCGAAGCTACCAGCATGAGTTTGACTAAACTGCGGGAGGCAGTGGAAGACAGGGGTGCCTGGCGTGCTCTGGTCCAGGGGGTCAGGAAGAGTCGGACACGACTAAACAACAACAACCCTGCCTCCACCTCCAAATGGCACCAGGATTTTTAATTTAAAAGTTGGCACCCAAGTTGTGACATCCTCCCATTTTTCTTTTTGAACAGTCTGCACGGAAATGTTCTGTTAAGCTGTGGTGCAAAATATTTCCCCTTTGTCTTCCGGTTTCCACGCCTCAAATGTTTGTCTCAACGTTTGTCCTTCATGTAGGCCTTGCTGTTTGATTTATCACCTAATCTCCTGGAGCTTCTCCAGTTTAATAGCCCTTTGGTAATCAAATACATTTCCCCAGGTTGTTTTATATTCAGTGGGCTGCTTTAACCTCATTTACACTAGAAGGACACTGTTGGACAACCTCATACTTGAACTATGGGAGAATAAGAGGTCCTCCACTTTGGCATCTGGGTGAAACGTACTGGTCTGGAGTATATTTAGATTTTTAAAAAGTGAATTTAAGAAGTTCTGCCTTTGCACCCTCACCCCCTCCCACACCACACACTGGTAAAACAAATAAGCCCAGGCAGATAAGATGTGGAAGGTATGTGTCAAGCTAAGCAACATTATTCACTTATTGTACACTGCTTTGCCTCAGAATAGGGAAAACTATGTGCACCACCTTCAGTTCCTTGGAGAAAAAGGTGGGCTATAAATGCAATCAAATCCATCAGATTATAATATATATAAAATAAAGTAGTAAAAACAATGCAATAACAATACATGGCAACAAACCAAACAAGCACTAACATATCAAATTCAGCTTCCAAGTCCCTTCCTAAGCCAGTGGTTCTCGCAGGGTGCACCAGCCTGGTGTGGCAGGAAGGTTCAAGGGCCATCAAAGAAACAATTACCAGAAACAAGACTGGTAAATGATGGTGAAAAGATGGGCCCTATCCATACATGACTAACCTGGACAAACTGTTCAGCTAAGACTGTAAATGTCTCTGGTGTTGTAATTAGCAGTTGTTTAATCAATGTATTTCTTGTTATTTTCAGCTAAGTGCTCATGTGCCATTTTTATAGCCATCTAAGCCGCAGTCACAAACATATTTCAGCCAAAGTATTTTCTAGTGATACTTTTGGAGTCATGGGAAGCCTTCCGATTGATACAATGATTTATTCTTAATTCATGCCTTGCTAGGGAAATAAATGCCTGCCAAAGTTGGCAGGTGGGGAGAAGGAATAGCAGCAAGGTTCAGATATTCCTTGCTCCCAGCTCAGAACAGCTTGCTTACAGGGCTCCCAACCCGCCCTTCCGGGGCTAACTTCCTATTTCTCTATAGTTTGGGGACTCTGTTCTCCCACTTAGGTAGAATCCTGCAGCTGAGGGCTCCTCTGTACATCTCAGCAGACTGATATGAACATAATAAGAGTCAGCTGGAACACGCCACTGGCCCATAACCCTGCATCCTGTTCTCACAGTGGCGAGCCGGATGCCTGTGGGAAACTCACAAGAAGGATTCAATCAAAAAAGCAAGACTCTGATACTGCAGGGCGTTTGCTACTATGCCTCAGATGTAACAAATACACAGGGACGTCTTTAGCAGATGCGGTGCCGGGGTGCAAATATCCTCTCAGTGCCCCCAAACTACCATGGATGGGGGGGGGCAAAGCTGCATACTGCCAGCCATCAAGGGGGGGGGGCGCAACTCTCCCCTATGCCGCTGCGGGAGAGCAATCCCAGCAGAGGCTTGGGAAGGAAGCTGCATGCCTGCCAGCCATATGGTTGATGGGGCGCAGCTGGCAGGCGTGCAGGAAAAGAGGAGGCCGCCGGCAAAGCCGCGCAGCTCCCCCACTCACTGGGGCACCCCTGAGAGGTTGGCGCCCTGGCGCAATGCACCACTAAGCCCTATGGGAAAGACAGTTCTGCAAATATCCTGCAGCAGAGGAAGCAATGGACTCAGCAATGAAGGCTTCACAAAAGGCACACAGATGTCATGCAAATGATGCCCATTCCTATGTACACACTAACACATAACCATACAAACAATAACAGAACCATACATGGAACATATTCAGCACAAAAAAACAAATTACAGAGATGAAGTTACATGTAGCAAAATTCTTAAAAGGAGTCTATAGAACCAACCTCTAACAAGAGTTATGGGAGAAGTGCTTATATGCGGCCAGATTTAGGTTTGATGAGGCCCTAAGCTACTGAAGCTAATGAGGCCCTTTATATGTCCAGCTGTCCTTTGTCAAAAACAAATTGCCCCGGTTTTTGTGTTGAATATATGCTATATGGTAATTTATTTACCTAATAGGTATCTAAAGCCATTTGCACATAACAAAATATGTATTTTATCAAAGTAATTATTGAATTGAAGTACAGTTAAGAAGAAGTATATTAATAGTGAAATAAAATTAAGAAGAAGTATATTAATAGTGAAATAATTATTAAGCTCTAACAGTATGTAGGTTTTATTTTATTTATATATTTCTTATACTTTGGAAATGTATATCCAGTTTTTTTCCCCTTTAATTTTTTTGGGGGGCCCCAAGAGAGTGGGGCCTTAAGCTATAGCTTGTTTGGTTTATACGTAAATCTAGCACTGTTTATATGACTTCCCTATTTATACAACCACACAATGGGGACCAATTCATTAAAAAGACGCCCATTTCTGATTTTGCAAGTGCTTTTTTTGGCTGTGTTTCTGGGCATTTAGATAATAAAAACAAGTTTGGCAGCAAAAACTCGTTTCCTTGATTTCCTCCAGCCTTTCTGGGTGTTGTGCAACTTTTCATCACTTTCCAATCTCTTTCTACATATATATATATATATATATATATATATATATATATATATATATATAAATCAAATAGTTATTGCAGGATAAATGATTGTACGAACAGTCACAGAGGCAGACAGAACCTGCTCAACTTTGGGTCAACACTTCAGAGGATTGGCCAATTGACCAATCAGTTATGAGAGAGCAGAACTAGGCTTGAGGATTTGGAGTTTGGCTCTTGGGATGCTTCCAGAGGGAGGCTTAAGACTGCAAGTGAGTCATTCAGATATCACAAATGAATTGTTGGCAACAGGCTTTGTTTGTATAACTTATCAAATTTTCTGCAGAAAGGATAACTCCAGATTAAAGGGGGAGGGAGCACAGCCTGGTATTTTGGTGCCAATAAACATTTTGAGAACACAGTGAAAGCCTCTGAATGCTGGAACAAGACCGATCCTATGGCGAAATGGGGCATCTGGAAGGAATTACATTTCTTCTTCCACACTTTTACCGTGGAAACTGCCACCATCTTCTGTACTACAGGGGTTTGTGTAAGGAGGTGACTCTCTTCCTTTCCACAGTGCAAAAGTTGTAGGTAATTCTGCCACAGCAGGAACAATTGCTTCCAAGCTCTGTTCTGTAATTTGCTTACCAACCTGCTTACAGTTATCATCTATCTTCTGGGCAGAATACAAAATTATCCCCAACTGGGAAAAATAAGTAAATTAGATGTATTATATAACTTAAATCACCCTTCACCAACTTGGTGCTCTCCAGATACGGTATTTTGGGCCAAAGCTTCAATCAGCCCCAGTGAGAACTGATGGAATTTGTAGCCCAAAATATCTGGGTAGCACTGGGTTGGCAGTCAGATTTAAATTATACTCAGCCACTTTGAAGGTGTCCTTCCAGCGCATTTTCAAAGGAGGTTACTGCTACCACCAATCAGCTGACATCATTAAGAACATTAAAGCCTGCTGGATCAGGCCAAGGGACAGTGGACAGCCTATGGGAAGCTTGCAAGCAGAATCTGAGCTCAGGAGCTCTGTTCCCTCCTGTAGTTTCCAGCAACTGGTAATCTGCAAAGTTTTTCTCCCACCCTCATAACACCAGAACTTATGGATATTCAATGAAGCTGAAGGCTGGAAAATTCAGGACCTATAAAAGGAAGTCCTTCTTCATGCAGGGCAAAGTTAAATGATGGAACTTTCGCTCACAGGAGGCCACCAACTTGGACCAGACAAATTCATTGAGGAGAAGGCTCTCGACGACTGCTTGCTGCAACCAGCTCCCCTGCCCACCAGAACCAGGAGCAGCATGAAAAGGGCGGAGGAGAGATTAGTGGCAGGCAGATGCAGCCTCTGATTGCTTGGGGGAAATCCTGGAGAGGAGGGGACTTAAGCAGTTGTGGGGAGGCAGGGACTTCAGTCTCAGTGACTGCTTCATGGAGGCAAGACCTAGCAGAGGTGAGCTGCTGTGCTCATCAGGCCTGACACTCCTGCACAGATCATGTTTTTGCTAATAAAAAGTTAACTCCAACTTGCATGGTGTGATTTACTGCTGCCTCACTCCTGACACTTGCCTTATCCACAGTGAATTATCAGCTGACACAATTGATCAGTTGACATTGTTATGATGTCCATTGATTGGCAGGAGTTAGCCCTATCCTCTGTGAAAATTGGTCCATGGGTTTTTTGGAGGGGGGATAGAGATCCAGCCTTCCCACTAGATCCTGTTCCCCACCCCTGAGTTATGGAAACAACAGCTGTGTACATATTGCCAACTTAAAACACAGCCTAGTCACTCTTTTCCTCCACTTGGATTGAAACTGCTTTGGGAGGAAATGCATCAAAACACAATATTTCCTAAGAAATATGATAGGTAGATGCAGAATAGATATGGATTGTGGCTAACATCTTGTGCCCACTGCTTTCCAAACCAGTGCTTGAAGCGCATTGGATGTAAATGGGAATGTGCATACAGAGAAGTTACCAGAAATTCTAGAAATAGTATTTACAAACCCAGGAATATGCAACCTCCCTCTCTTGGCTTTACCTGCCCTTTGATTAAAAGTGAAATGAAACATAACATTGTGATAAGTGCACCTGGATGGAGGGGAGGAAGGTCTAATCAAATAACTTGTGCTGCCTACTAGGTGGGAAACCCACCAAACACATTGGTAACAACAACAAATGTGTCAGAGGAAATTATCTTAGCATCACAGATCACTTGATAATTTAGAACATATGGCTCTGAGCCAAGAATGGAACAATGTTTAATATACCAACAGGAAGAAATCAAGCTACAAAATCACACTGCAGTTAAGTATAATGAGACACTTGGTGTGATGCAGCCTATGTGCAATCAAATCTCCTTGACTGGAAAGGAGCCTTGACACTTTGGGTAAAGAGCTGACCTGAGCTATCTCCCAAATAAGCTAATGCGTATGTTGTTAATGCACCCTCTTGGCTCTGCATGCTTTCAACACATTTCTCCAAAGTGATGTTGTTCCTGAGGGGCCTGTTTTAGGCTGAAAAACAGGACCCAGAAATGATTCTGCTGCACGCTCACTGGCAGGCAGACACAGCCATTCAGAAATCCTCTTCCAAGCAAGGCAAAGTTTGTGGCTCAGTCCCTGGACCCAGAGGCAGAGCAACAGGCTGTAGCCCCCGGAGCGGAGAACAGGCGGGGGCGTGGATGCCACAATGGCACCCTTTCCCCAAATGGTACCTGGTGCGATGCACTCCCCCTGCCCCCCCTCCGTACGCCAGTGCCTGGATCTCTTTAATAAAGACACTGAGCCAGAGTGACACATCCTGGGGACCTCGGAGCCCACCTGAAACAGACTCTGAGGATGAATCCCACTGAAGGAGGACGAAGACGACAAGTGGTCCACTGCTATATCTGGGACTGGGACTTTCAATATCACATTAAAGGAGACTGGAAGCTCTGCTTCATTTCCCCAGAAGCCCACCAATCCTCTGCACCTCTTGAGGGAACAACGGGCATACTATGAAATCCTCCCAAAGCAGCACCATGGACAGCGACACCTCAAAGCCCTTGAAACCCTTTGCTCCGAGGGTGCAATGCCCTTCCAAAAAAGGCTGCCTGGCACCTTCTCTGGTGCCAGCCCAAACCCCTTTTTTATTTGCCCGGTGAATGTCTGAATCCCCTTAATTTTTATTCCTTTGTATGTATACTTTCAAAGATGCTTCCCTTTCTTCTATGATAATTACCCCTTAACTGCTGGATTTTTTGGTGTTGCTGCTGAAATCATAAACTGAAATTAATTTATATTTACTGTATGATGATGATTGTTTTTCATTGCTTCTGTTGTTCCTCAGCAGCCCAGAGGCTTCTTCTGGACTCCTTAATGTGGATATGAATGCGCTTGCATCCTCAAAGGCTGGGTGTGAGCTGCTTGCATGGCACTGTGTGGGTAAAATGGCTTGCATTCATGCTGATTTGGATAGTATAGTTTTGTTAGTTAGAGATGGGTGTAGCTAGGACACTATCTGATCATGTGGTTATGGAGCCCTTCAACTGCAGGTTATCTTGGAGGAAACTGAGTATTTGTATCGTTTCAATATGGATATGGGACAGAAACAACTCTGGTCATTTGGTGCTATCTGTGGAAGAACAGTTGGCAGTAGTGCTTAGGTGCAGTGCCTTTACCAGCTTAGGCTGGTATGCCGACCGCACCCCTGACAACATCACCCCACCCCAAGATTCCTCTGTAGACCAACAGTGCCATATAGAGCATCTGGGACTTGGCACCCCATTCCTGAATTGATAAACATCCTGAGTTTTTATTCCTAATCCATTTCCCCAGTTTAATTCTTAATAATAATAATAAAGAGCTTGGCTGGTCAGAACTGGCTATCCTTCATACTAGAAGTTCAGAAGGTTGAATCAGCCTCCAAAAGTAAATATTGACTGGCTACTTAGACCAGTGACAGCAGAGATGGAGCTTCTTTCTCCTTTGATTCCATCTAAAAAATGAGGCCAGCTTTTATTGGTTTCAAATTCATGTACATTCCCTTATCTCCTTGGAACCATTCAAATCAGGTGATCAAGGTGCCTTGCGATGCTCTGTTTGAACATCTTTTCTACAAGGAACACTGCACATGCTCTGAAACCCTAGAGTCAACTCAAGTAGGTAAAATATAGCTACCTAAGTTAATTGGCTCTTTATTGTTTATTGGAACGTCTGTATATGATCTGTTGTTCTCCCTTTCCCCTTCTTTTCTCAAATAAACCCATTTATACACTGGTGGTTTAATCAGTTTAAAAATGTTATTTCTCTAGAAATTGTCACTAAAGTGTTTTCCACGTGCTATACTACATGCTTATTAAGCTACCCTTGTGCTCTAGGATATCCCACAAGGTTTTGTTAAACTCTGTCTCCATTGTGCTTTGAGAAAGTAAATCTAAAGCTCCCTTATTTCTATAAAGGATCATGTATAGATCTGAGCTTAAGGGAAGTGGTCCTTAGGGCTTAGAAAGCACCTTCCTGCCTGATAGGCTTGATAGTTGGGTAAGAGCTGAGCTAAAAGCAGGCTGCAGGCTGAGAAGCTGGAGAGAGAAATCCATGCTTCATTTGTGCAGATCCAAGCTGTGACTAATGGAGAAGCAAGATCTCTTGGGGCGTTAACGCTGCGAGCCCCTCCATCTTAGGCTCAGGTTGTATATATTGTGTAAATAAAACCATATATCTTAAAGACACCATACTCTCTGCTGACCTTCATTCCAAGGAAACTGAACCTTGAGTAAGTTCTTGGAACCCCTGTAATGTCTCACCACCCAGATATCAGAGTGGCATGTAACATTAATTTCTACTCCTAAGCTTTCTATGCCTTCTTGCAGCCATCCTCTTTCTTCATCCCTCTTTCAGCCATATTTTGCTCTGATCTAAGTGAGAAATGAATTGGGGAGAAATCTAAGGAGGAGGAGAACAATAAAGGCTCATTCCACCATTAGTTCAGAAATGAAAAGCCATCCTGATAGCAGCAGCTGGGAGATTGATGCCTCTGATAAAAGACATCATGAAAATTTAATATAGAGAAATGCATGTGGAAAGAGAATCATATACAAAAAGCACACATGAAAAAAGGAATCCTTCCTTAGCAGCCGAGGAAGAAAACAATCCAAGCTCAAAGGATGTGCTCACCCCAGAGACACGGGTGGAAATGAACTCGCTTCTTGAAGCTTTAATAAAAGCAGCAGAGATAGGGAGAAGAGTCCCGGCTTGTTCTGTCTCTGTAACAACCTTGCATAGAAAACATTGATCAAACAAAACAACCTCCATCTTCATGGCACATTAGAGCCCTGGCGAGGTGGTCATTTTATTTGCTGTTTGCTTAACCAGAATGTTAAATAAGACTGCATAACTGAATAGGGGAATATCCACATTTCCCAGCACATTCCATTGTTCCAAATACGGTGTTTCCTTTCATAGATCCATTAATAATGTGGTATGAATTATGCAAACATCTGAAGATGCATGATGTAAAGTCACACCATTGGCCCACCCCACTAAGTTACCAAATCTTCTCTCTTTTTCGGACAGCCCTTCTCTCTCTTTCTCACCCCTCTCCACCAACAGAGAGGGCTGGATTGCTTGCTTGCAGAGAGCTATTGAAATCAAGCTAAGTGATGCCTGAAATTGGGCTGAAGGCTGTCCATGACCCACAGGTTGCCCACTTCTGGGGTAAGCTATAGTTTGATGAAATAGTCCAGAGCCAAACTATAGTTAGTTTCTGATCCTGGCTTCTTTTAACCCTTTAAAACTAACCTGTGTTTCCAGTACAGTACAGTTTCCAGTGCAGATGAAATCACAAGCTCAAGGTTCACTGGAAAACAGAACCTGGCATTTCTGATATTTTCCTTGCAGCTGCTACAGAGGAGAGCAGAACAGGGAGTGCCCAAGTCCAAGGCTTGAGCAGGCTCAGCCAATTAGTGTCAAATAGTGGTTCAGCATTACGCCCAACCTGAGCTTTTGTTATCACCGCACAGGGAGAGCTCTTTGCACTCTTCTGTCTAAGGCATCGTGACGGGCTGATTTTTCCTTGAGTTGTCATATGAGGCTTTTGAAAACTCCTCAGCCTCTTGAGCACTTGATAGTTTAATTATTTAGCAACCTTAAGATATTTTGAAATCCTAAGTAGCACTCCAGAAAAGAGATTCGCTTTGTCTACTGCATTGATCTGCAGCTGTAGATGTATTTCTTTGTAAGAGGAAGTTCATGTTTGTTAACTCTTTTCAAAATAACAAACACTTCAGTAAAAATACCAGTATATTCTTTTGTGAAGGGACTAAAAAAGATTATGTTTTGCCTTTACTGAGTAGGTGAACTGCCTATTTGAAATGCTCTACAAACAGAGAGCCCAATTCTCACTTCTTTGGGTTCTCTTGGAAAACAAGTTACGTATACATCCTGTACGTGGTAAGTGGATACAAACTAAATCATGCCTATGGGAGGAGCTGGAACGCTTGCCTAATGATTCTCCTCACCATATTTTCTGCACTTTGGCCAATGTGTCACTGCCTCCCTTCTGAAACCGTCATGCATTCTCTGAAATCTGAAATATTTGATCTAATCACAGAGAGATACAGATAATTTGGAACATTAGAGATACACTTAATTCTCACTTTTGAAAATTGTGAGGGCAAAAAAGAGACTGGGCGAGAGCCTCCTCCTCCGCCATGAATTTGTCCAGTCCTCTTTTAAACCCATCCAGGCTGGTTGCCACCACAGCCTCTGTGAGAAGGAGATCCATAGTTTAACTAGGCTCTGTGTGAAGAAGTCCTTTCCTTTATCTGCTCTGAACCTTACAACATTCAGCTTCCTTGCATGTCCATGACTTCTCAGGTTATGAGAGAGAGAGAGAGAGAGAGAGAGAGAGAGAGAGAGAAACCTTTATCCACTTTATCCATGCCATGCATAATCTTATAAACTTATATCATGTCACCTCTCCCTTTCTCTCCAAACTATAAAGTCTGAGCTCTGCACCCTTACTCCAAACCATAATAATAATAATAATAATAATAATAATAATAATAATAATAATAATTTATTATTTATTATTTATACCCCGCCCATCTGGCTGGGTTTCCCCAGCCACTCTGGGCGGCTTCCAACAGAATATTAAAATACAAAAACCTATTAAACATTAAAAGCTTCCCTGAACAGGGCTGCCTTCAGGTGTCTTCTAAAAGTCTGGTAGTTGTTTTTCTCTTTGACACCTGGTGGGAGGGCGTTCCACAGGGTGGGCGCCACTACCAAGAAGGCCCTCTGCCTGGTTCCCTGTAACTTGGCTTCTCACAGCGAGGGAACCGCCAGAAGGCCCTCAGCCTTAATCACTTTGGTTGCCCATTTTTGAACTTTTTCCAACTCTACAATATCCTTTTTGAGGTGAGGCAACCAGAACTGTACACATTATTTGGAATGCAGTTATTGTACCATAGATTTGTACAACAGCAATCCCAAACTGGGAAGCTAAGAAGAGCTGTTCTGCAAGAGGCAGGCGGCCTTTTGCTTTAACAGTGGCTTGGTAAATGACAGAGGAACAGCAAGACAGATGTACACACAGCTCATTACTCTTCGACAATGAGCAAGATAATTAATCTGAAAATTTATTCTGCTGTATGCAACAATTCCCTGCTACAATTAATGTGTTGAAAGGAAATGGTGGGAGGCCCATATCCCACATATCCGCAGTAATGTTCGTTTGTGTCCCAAGTTACTGCAGTAATGTAATTAACGCATTAGGATGAATAGAAGAGGATTTAATTGAGCTGAGCTGGCTTGGACCCAGAGCAGGAGATTGCAGGTCAATGGCAGATGGAGATGTGAATGAACATGCCAGAAATGTCTTTAGGGCTGAAGGTACAGAGTGGATATTTATCCAGAAGTTAACAATTCATAACTTGGAGGCTTTCCTCAAATTCCCTGTTCTACAGTAGACAATTTCTCAGTCACATCAAAATTTAAAGAACATGGAGAAGCAGGTGGGTCAGTTTTATCACTTGTGTAAACAAAGAACAAACAAAGCCACAATTGCATTCTTAAATGCCAGTCCTTTTCCAATTCCTCCTGTTTGCCTCTGAACATGGAAGTTCTGCATGGAGATCCTTTCCGAAATCCATTGGAGCTTGTTCATAAATGATCTGCACTTGGGGATAAGACACCACATCATTTAAGGGATTGCAAGGTGCTCCAAAGTGATCTCTTCAAACCGGGCAAATGGGCTTTAAAATGGCAAATAAACCACTTAAAAGCATCAACGTCACATATACAAGAATAAAATTGTATAACTGGGAATAGACTTTGGTGGTCTTCTCTGCAGGATGCAACTGCAGCACCTCTGGGGGCTGGTTGGCCAGCCTCTGGCAACAAATGCCATGTCTGTGGAGATGGAAGCAAAGCCAGTGTCATCTTGTCACTGCCCATAGTCAATGAAGCAGAAGTAGATGTCTTTCTGGAACTCTCTAGCTTTCTCCATAATCCAGCGCATGTTTGCAATTTGGTCTCTGGTTCCTCTGCCCCTTCGAAATCCAGCTTGCACTTCTGGGAATTCTCGGTCCACATACTGCTTAAGCCTGCCTTGTAGAATTTTAAGCATAACCTTGCTAGCGTGTGAAATGAGTGTAATTGTGCAGTAGTTGGAGCATTCTTTGGCACTGCCCTTCTTTGGGATTGGGATGTAGACTGATCTTCTCCAATCCTCTGGCCACTGCTGAGTTTTCCAAATTTGCTGGCATATTGAGTGTAGCACCTTAACAGCATCATCTTTTAAAATTTTAAATAGTTCAGCTGGAATATCATCACTTCTACTGGTCTTGTTATTAGCAGTGCTTTCTAAGGCCCATTTGACTTCACTCTCCAGGATGTCTGGCTCAAGGTCAGCAACCACACTACCTGGGGTGTACGAGACATCCATATCATTCTGGTATAATTCCTCTGTGTATTCTGGCCACCTCTTCTTGATGTCTTCTGCTTCTGTTAAGTCCTTACCACTTTGGTCCTTTATTATGGTTATCTTTGTACGAAATGTTCCTTTCATATCTCCAATTTTCTTGAACAGATCTCTGGTTTTTCCCATTCTGTTGTTTTCCTCTATTTCTTGCATTGCTCATTTAAGAAGGTCTTCTTGTCTCTCCTTGCTATTTTTTGGAAATCATCATTCAATTTCCTGTATCTTTCACTGTCTCCCTCGCACTTTGCTTGCCTTCTCTCCCCCGCTATTTGTAAGGTCTCGTTGGACAGCCACTTTGCTTTCTTGCATTTCCTTTTCATTGGGATGGTTTTCGTTGCTGCCTCCTGTATAATGTTGCAAGCCTCCAGCCATAGTTTTTCAGGCACTCTGTCCACCAAATCTAAATCCTTAAATCTGTTCCTCACTTCCACTGTGTATTCATAAGGGATTTGATTTAGATTGTATCTTACAAGCCCAGTGGTTTTTCCTACTTTCTTCAGTTTAAGCTTGATTTTTGCTATAAGAAGCTGGTGATCTGAGCCACAGTCAGCTCCAGGTCTTGTTTTTGCTGATTGTATAGAGCTTCTCCATCTTTGGCTGCAGAGAATATAATCAATCTGACTTTGATGCTGCCCATCTGGTGATGTCCATGTGTCTCTTGTGTTGTTGGAAAAGAGTGTTTGTGATGACCAGCTTGTTCTCTTGGCATAACTCTATTAGCCTTTGCCCTGCTTCATTTTGAATTCCAGGCCAAACTTGCCAGTTGTTCCTTTTATCTCTTGATTCCCTAGTTTAGCATTCCAATCCCCTATAATGAGAAGAACATCCTTCTTTGGTGCCATTTCTGGAAGGTGTTGTAAGTCTTCATAGAATTGGTCAATTTCAGTTTCTTCAGCACCAGTAGTTGGTGCATAAACTTGCATTACTGTGATGTTAAAAGGTCTGCCTTGGATTCGTATCGAGATCATTCTATCATTTTTGAGATTGCATCCCAGTACAGCTTTCGCCACTCTTTTGTTGACTATGAGGGTCACTCCATTTCCTTTACGGGTTTCTTGCCTACAGTAGTAGATATGATGGTCATCCGAACTGAATTCTCCCATTCCCATCCATTTTAGTTCACTGATGCCCAGGATGTCAATATTTATTCTTGTCATCTCATTTTTTACCACATCCAACTTGCCAAGGTTCATGGTTCTTACATTCCAGGTTCCTATGCAATATTTTCCTTTACAGCATTGGACTTTCCTTTCGCTTCCAAGCATATCTGCAACTGAGCGTCCTTTTGGCTTTGGCCCAGCTGCTTCATCAGCTCTGAATCTACTTGTACTTGTCCTCTGCTCTTCCCCAGTAGCATGTTGGATGCCTTCCGACCTAAGAGGTTGGTTCATCTTCCAGAGTCATAACTTTTATATGCTGTTGTCTTTGTCCATGGAGTTTTCTTGGCAGGGATACTGGAGTGGCTTGCCAGTTCCTGCTCCAGGTGGATCATGTTTGGTCAAAACTCTCCACTATGTCCATCTTGGGTGGCCCTGCAGGGCATAGCTCATAGCTTCTCTGAGTTATTCAAGCCCCTTCGCCATGGCAAGGCAGTGATCCATGAAAGGGAGGGGTCCCTTTACCTTTACCTTATTATTCTATTATATATTCTCTATTAACTATTAGCCTACGTGTTGTGTTTGTATTGTTGTGATTGGTTCTTATTGCAACACAGGGGTTTGTTTTTGGTTCATTGTGGTTCAGTCCTAACAGGAGAACAGATATTGCCTGTACACTGAGAGAGAGAGAGAGAGAGAGAGAGAGAGAGAGAGAGAGAGAGAGAGAAGGAATGAACACAGAGAAAAGTTCAGGACGGGCTTTGCACACACACTCTTTCTCTTCATCCAGTGCATTCCTACCACAGATTCAGGAAGCAGTGTGCATATGATGTGACACACAATCCATAGCCACCCTGTCATTTCCTATGAAATATTGGGTTTGGGGCGTCCCCCTCCATTAGATTTGAACTGAATTGAGAAAAAGGAATGACCTAGCTGTGTTCTAAGCATGTACCTAATGCATACACTACCTTAGAATCTGCCTTCTGCCACCCACATGTGCATACTGGCTCTTGCTTGGGTTTATTTCCAGTTTTGGAATCAATCTAATCAGTGCTAGATTCCTCTGCACAGGGTGCCAAGCCAAGGAGACTAATAATAATAATAATAATAATAATATCTGTATTTATATGGGTTCCTCCTGACAAGATCCATAAAAAAGCAACTTTACCAAAATGAATTATTGTGAAAATAAGAAATATTTAGGAGAGGGTGCCAAATTTTGTCCTCACTCAGGGCACCATATTATCAAAGTCTGCCCAGTCTGCACTTCCCCCTTCATCGCTCAGGCCTTATCTTGCACAGCTTTGGCAACCCTTTTGTTAATCCACTAGCACTGACAAAATGTTTTTTGCTGGCTATGATAGGGGAAAGATGGTATAGATAGAGATCAAGCCACTTCCCCCTTGCTTTTGCCCATCCAGGGCTGCATTAAATCTGTCTGTAAACTTCAAACATCAAGGCTGCGTTGGCATCAAATATGTTGGCTTGGCTGGAGGCGATGCCTGTGTGTCTAAGATACAGATTTGAAGCCCTGGCTTATTTCAACACTCCAATAATTCTAATGGCAAAAGAGCAACATCAAGTCCTTCATGTATTTAGCAGTCATTACCTTATTTCTCTAAAGATTTTTTAAATCAGTTACAGCTCCCAACTCTTGACATGCCATCTGAGCAAAACTGATTATCTCTTGCGTTGTAGATTGGCTATGTGTCAAGTGTGGTTTAGCTATCAGATCCCTGACTCTGAGATAGTCTCCCTGGCTTACGATGCAATTCAGGCTTAGCTAGTCTGGCAAAGTGAAGGAAGACACACAGAAAAAAGGCTTGCATGTTGTTGTTTGTTAATCTTATCATGTTTAAAATATACATGAATTCATCATGTTTAAAATAAACTACAGCAAGTGGTCTTTTTGTAAAGATGAATCACTGCTTTAGGACAAATAAAATAAAGTGCTTCTTCACATGGTGCATAGTTAAAATGTGGACTCCCACAGAAGGCATTGGGGTCAGCAGCATGAATTGCTTTAAAAGATGATTAGACGAATTCATAGAGGAGTGAGCTCTTGATGGCTACTAGCTATTTGGTGCCTCTGCAGTTGGAGGCAGGAATATTGTTGAATACCAGTTGAACCACAGGAGGTAAGAGCGCTCTTGTGTTCTGGTTCTGCTTGCAGGTTTCCTACATGCATAATAATAATAATAATAATTATTATTATTATTATTATTTATACCCCGCCCTCCCCGGCCAGAGCTGGGATCAGGGCAGCTAACACCATAAAATTACAGTAAAAATATAATAGGGAAAAAACCCAATTTAAAATACAGGTTAAAATGCAATTTAAAATGCAGCCTCATTTTAAAGTAGCCGATAAATCAAGACCATAAGGGGAGGGAAAGAAAAGGATCAGACTGAGTCCAAACCAAAGGCCAGGCAGAACAGCTCTGTCTTGCAGGCCCTGCAGAAAGATATCAAGTCCCACAGGGTCCTGGTTGCTTGGGACAGAGCATTCCACCAAGTTGGGGCCACGGCCGAAAAAGCCCTGGCCCTAGTTGAGACCAATCTAACCATCTTGCAGCTTGGGACCTCCAAAGTGTTGTTATTTGTGGACCTTAAGGTCCTCCACGGGGCATACCAGGAGAGGCGGTCCTGTAGGTACGAGGGTCCTAGGCCGCATAGGGCTTTAAAGGTCAAAACCAGCACCTTAAACCTGACACTGTACTCCACCGGGAGTCAGTGCAGCTGGTAAAGCACTGGATGAATGTGATCCCACAGCAAGGACCCCGTAAGAAGTCTTGCTGCGGCATCCTGCACCCGTTGGAGTTTCTGGGTCATCTTCAAGGGCAGCCCCACGTAGAGCGAGTTACAATAATCAAGCCTGGAGGTGACCGTCGCATGGATCACTGTGGCCAGATCAGGGTGAGAAAGTTAGGGACCAACTGCTTGATACGGCGGAGATGGAAAAATGCCACCTTTGCTGTGGCTGCAACCTGCGCCTCCATGGAGAGGGAGGCATCAAAGGTTACACCCAAGCTCTTGACGGAAGGCGCTGGCACTAACTGAGCCCCCGCAAGAGATGGTTGTCTGCTGTGAGAACAGGATGCTGGACAAGAGGGGCGATTATCTTGGTCCAGTAGGCTCTTCTTCTGTGTTCTTAGGGATCAGATGCAAATAAGGACTGGCTTCTACCCTGTGCCTGGAATGTTTGTGTACAAAAGGAAACTTTGCCTCTCCTCCATTAATTTGTCTAATCCTCTTTTAAAGCCATCCAAGTTGGTGGCCACCACTGTGTTCCTGTAGGAGCAATTTCCACAGTTTTACTATGTATTGTGTGAAGAAGTACCGTATTTTTCCGTCTATAAGACGGCTGCATGTATAAGACGCCCCCTGTTTTTGGGGACTCCAATTTAAGAAAATGGGAGGAGATACTATCCGTGTATAAGACGAGCCCAGATTTTGAACATTATTTTAGAGTAAAAAAACATAGTCTTGTGCATGGAAAAGTACGGTACTTTCTCCCTTAAGCCATTCTTCTCATTGGTACCTAACACCCCCTAATCTTCCCTTTGACCAAGCGCCATGTTCTTCCATTTGTTGCCCAAGTCATTCCAAACTGGAATGGAAGCAAATGAATGAACTGGTTCTTATACTGCAAATCATGACTCTGTGTGTTTTAAAGTAGGTCCCCAACACAGACCCTTCCACAATGTTTTCCAAACCTGACATTCTTTGCCATGCAAGTTTAATGAATGGATTAGGGCATTTAGTACACAGCTGAATGAAAGAGACTTTGGAGAGGCAATTATACTGGTGTTCTGAGTTGGCTGCCTGGAGCTTTAGAGACACGCACTGATTAAAGTTCTGAATGTTTGCCTGCAATAGTGCAAACGATGGAACAGCTGTTACCAACCAGCTTGCAAATGCAGTAGCTGCAAAGGCCACATGAGTATGGATGGGAGAAGACTTTGCAGTAGGAGACCAGCAATTGGTGGAGGGTGGGGTTTGGGAAGCTATGAGCAGGATTAAAAGTGCCAGTGGGTAAGAGAGCAATTTTCAAGTTTGAGGACCACCCAGGTTACACCCATAGGAGATTACATTTTAATAACTGAAGGTAAATGAATCAAAGGCTAGAATGAGTTTTTTCTTTAGTAATGCACTGCATCATGCTATTTTACAGGTTCAGACCTGGCCAGTATAGGAAGTAGGACTGTTCAAATTCTAGGCTGGGCATGGTCTGTGTGGATTCTACAATCCCACGGCAATCCCCCTAAAGAAAAAGCAGGCAAGCACAGGACAGGGGCATGAAATCCAGCTCCCTCAGAACCTTGCCTCTCCAGGCACATGCAGCCTGCTCTGAAGCCACCTTTCGTATTTTGTATCTCAGAAGTTTTCTCAGCTGTATTATATTTGCTGCCTGCATTGAAGTGTAAATAGACCTATATTATTTTTTTTAGCTTACTAAAAATTGTGGTTTATTCTCTGCAATGGGTGTGAAGAGGAGAAGTCAGCAGACCACAAATAAAAAGGATAAAAAGGTATAATTGCCATATTCCTAAGCTTTAGTAAGCTGCAAAACATATAAGTGTTTTATTCTCCTAAAAAGGTTTCACGGCCCACTTCCTTTTCGCAGGGGTGAAACTAGGCTTTATTTCACCCAGGTCAAAGTCTCAGTTTGGCACATAAAGACCCCCACACATTTGCATACACACACACACACACACAGAGAGAGAGAGAGAGAGAGAGAGAGAGAGAGGCTGGGAGCCTCAATGGTGCCCCTCTGTGGGCTTCATCTGGGTCTGGCTAGTCTGTCCTCCCCACCCCACCCACCACCCACCGCCATAGCTCCGGCACTACTTTTTGTATTTCTTCCACATACATGGGATAAAGGTAAAGGGACCCCTGACATTTGGTCCAGTCATGACCGACTCTGGGGTTGCGTCGCTCATCTCGCTTTATTGGCCGAGGGAGCCGGCATACAGCTTCTGGGTCATGTGGCCAGCATGACTAAGCCGCTTCTTGCGAACCAGAGCAGCGCACGGAAACACCGTTTACCTTCCCGCTGGAGCGGTACCTATTTATCTACTTGCACTTTGAGGTGCTTTCAAACTGCTAGGTTGGCAGGAGCAGGGACCGAGCAAAGCGAGCTCGCCCTGTCACGGGGATTCGAACCGCCGACCTTCTGATCGGCAAGTCCTAGGCTCTGTGGTTTAACCCACAGCGCCACCCGTGTCCCGATACATGGGATAGGAGGCTTGAATTTTAATCTACAGATTTAATCCTCAATCCATCTCCTACATAAAGACATGTGCCTGGGTTGTTGTTGATGATGATGATGATGATTAAAATTTGTATACCACCCTTCATCCGAAGATCACATGGCAGGTCACAATGTCTAGGGTGCTTCCACCTTTCCTGCCCTTTCCTTTGCCTCTGCTCTGCCTTTGCTACACAGGCAATGAGACCTGAATGAGCCGCCACCCCCATCTCACAAGCATATGGAGCAGCAATCCTCTTTATTCATGCAAAGGTCCACAAAACTACCTGGGCCTCACACAGAGCAGGGCATCTCCCGCAATATATTTTGAACACTTACCTCTACCGTTGCTTGGAAGTTTTTGCTCTTGAAAAGCAGTTATATCCCAATCAAGACATTGATTTCTGGCCATTCAGCTGCCATACTTCAATCAAGTGACATTGTAACACACACCTGGGTAGTCACTTCTTCAAAAGGCACAAAACGAGCGCAGCACCTGCAGCTCCTTTTCAGCTTTGGTGCCTCAGTTCATTAGACTGAATGCAAAGGTAAGATGGGAGCCAGAAATCTTAGAGTCTCTTGTGAATAATCGTCAAAAATGGGATCCGCTTGCCTCCACCTCCAACAGGGAAAGCAAGTGACGCAGGGCCAGACTAAGCTCAGGAGAACCACAATCCATCTCCACTGGGGAGTCCCCCCCCCTTTTAATTGGAGTGAAGACGCAGGAGGGAGAAGATGAAAATTTCATTGGCACAGTAACAGCAGCAGCAGGGAGAGGGTGCTTGACCTTTTCCTGCAGTTTTTCTTGGATCAAAGCCACTTCCCAAGCTTTCACAGAGGTGGAAATAAATGAGATACTCTTGAATTTAAACCCTGCAGGGGGATAAGCGGCCAGAAGATTGATGTGTAACGCTTGTAAGGGTTAAGCACACACACAGCATTGCTGCCACTTATTCAGTCCTATTCACAGCTCTCTGTGTTCTGTTTTTCTGGGTGGGGGGAAAATAATCAGAAGATTGCTCCCACACCTCCCACATTTTATCATCATTTCAACCTCAGTATAGGGGAATAACATGAAAATAAAGAATTACAAGCAGTACCTGGAACATTCTTCCATGTGGCATGCACTGAGCATGCTCAGTCCTCCGCTGGCTGTAGTGCTTTCCCTCTATCATTTTGGGGTTGTTGGGTTTTTGTGGGGGTGAGGATGGGGTGGATCTACCTGTGCCCATTCCTAGCTAGCTTAAAATTCTTTAATTTGGCACATATGTCTATGAACAACACTCTCTTCCATCTGTGGGAACATTAAAAAATAGTGTCTTGATGTGAACCATAAATTGATGTATCCAGACAATCATATGGCTCTTTCTGCTTTTGAAATGTATTCACGTGTCCTCCAGTTCCAACCACTCAATCCTATTCCCCTCCACAACCCAGTCGTCAGGGTCACAAACGCTCCCCATTTACTCGTTTAACACTCCATGCTATTGAAATATTATGGGGCCATTTTAGAGTTCCACTCCATAGGCTTTTCCTTTGCACATTTCTGCACTTCAGTGTACCCCTCTCTTGTGTGCATAAGGTGGTACCATGAGGACTCCAATGCTTCCTCGGGGGGAGAACCATTTGTATTTTATTTGAGCTCCTCCCAGCCAGAAGATACAGCTTTGCCACCAGAGGATGTGTCCCTGAAATAATGATTTCCCTAGCATTGCAGAACAAAAAGACTAGAAAAGAAGGTGAGGACCTTTAACTAGCCTGTGAGCCGGCCTCCCAGGATGGTGGAGCCTACCCTACTCCAGGTCTTGTCCACCTAACTAAGGCTTCACTTGACTCTGGTTCCCTCCGGAGACAGCATATTCTGCAGCTGCCTTAGGAGAAGGCCTCAGTCCACAGGGCCCTCTTGGAACTGTCCAAGGTCCTAGACTTGCACACAACCCTGTTCCCCTATGAGTTTCAAGTTCCCATGAAACTGGGCAGGTGGTAAGTCTCAAATCAGTATTAACCTGCTATCTTGTTGCACACAAAGCCCTTCCACACCTCTCCAATCTCCATGAGTGTTATGAGATTCCAGCAGTTGCTGGCATGCCTTTTGGATAAATGAGGCACAGCAAAGACTGTGGTGTATCTATGATTGTTGTTTAGTCGTGTCCGCCTCTTCGTGACCCCCTGGACCTGAGCACGCCAGACACTCCTGTCTTCCACTGCCTCCCGCAGTTTGGTCAAACTCATGCTGGTAGCTTCGAGAACACTGTCCCACCATCTCGTCCTCTGTTGTCCCCTTCTCCTTGTGCCCTCCATCTTTCCCAACATCAGGGTCTTTTCCAGGGAGTCTTCTCTTCTCATGAGGTGGCCAAAGTATTGGAGCCTCAGCTTCAGGATCTGTCCTTCCAGTGAGAACTCAGGGCTGGTTATGATATGTGGTTTATTTCTATGACATATGATATATGGTTTATTTACACACATTTACAGCCTGAGCCTGCTGTGGAGGGGCTTCCGAGTATTACATCCAAAGCAATGCCAGCTTCTTTCAAAGGCAGTAGCATCCTTCCCCTGTAGCTTGCCTTTCCCCAAGCACAGTCACATACCACCTGTTCTAGCCTTGCTAACCTAAGCCCTTTTCTAACACAGAGAGAGACCTCATTCAACTGCATCCTCACATCTAGTTCTTTGATGTTTTGTTGTGCTAATGGCTCATTACCCCCAGGCTTTCATCTCAAAGGAAATTAGGCTGACTCCATTACCTTTGAACCCATGTTGATTTCACAGGATTAAGGACATCTGGCACACAGTCCAGCACACGGGTCTGACTTAATTAGCCTTCACACATGAGAATTATGCTCCAACAACTTAAATACACACCTGGATCTCTCTTAGAACTGGGAAATAACTAGACTCAGGTGTATTTAACGCACAAGCTCCAATTAAATTCTAACGTTTGCTGAACCCAGACATTTAAAATCCACATATCTATTACAGTACATTTTGGAAAGTGGTTAGTCTCTCCCTTCGGACTTGAAAAGCTTGACTGCCTCTCAAACTAGGAACACCAAGCTTGGTACGAGGATTCCTGAGCTGGGATTGGCTGTTTTGGTTAACGTTGGGAGGCTGGCTCCCATTTTGAATATGACAGACCCCAATGTGACTTTGGTATAACCTCACCCGATTTTGGGCATGACAGCTCCAACTGCATCAATTTCAAACTCAGCATGGAGGTTCCCAAGGTGGGGAAAGCAGTCTTTGGCAACAGTGGGATGCAGGGCATCATTCTGAATCAAAATAGCAGGCTGAAACCTGACTTGATTTGACTTCACCTGATTTTTAGTGTGACAGGTGCAAACTCACAACATGCATCCATTTAAAAATCGCAATAGTTCTTGGTTTCCACAAAGTTCTGGACAGCCCTAGGCGCTCCTCACTATTATTCAATAGCCTAGTTCAAGATAAGAGTTAAGGCTATCTCACATTGACTTGCATTCCACAAATTTGGCAACTGGAGGTTAAGGCTGATTGTAAGCAAGAAACATTGTGGATTATGCGCAATGTCACTAATTGTACTTGCTTAGGGCTTACCCTCTTTGCACCCACGTTTTTCCTTGGCCTTTCAGGCCCAAATCCAGACGGGGAGGGTGGGGTTCATGCCCTAGTCTCATATTGCCTTCTGAAGCATTACCTTACTTTCTCCTAAAGTATGCAGAGGAGGGCAACCAAAATGGTCAAAGGCCTGGAAACGATGCCTTATGAGGAACAGCTAAGGGAGCTGGGCATGTTTAGCCTGGAGAAGAGGAGGTTAAGGGGTGATATGATAGCCATGTTCAAATATATAAAAGGATGTCACATAGAGGAGGGAGAAAGGTTGTTTTCTGCTGCTCCAGAGAAGCGGACACGGAGCAATGGATCCAAACTACAAGAAAGAAGATTCCACCTAAACATTAGGAAGAACTTCCTGACAGTAAGAGCTGTTTGACAGTGGAATTTGCTGCCAAGGAGTGTGGTGGAGTCTCCTACTTTGGAGGTCTTTAAGCAGAGGCTTGACAACCATATGTCAGGAGTGCTCTGATGGTGTTTCCTGCTTGGCAGGGGGTTGGACTCGATGGCCCTTGAGGTCTCTTCCAACTCTATGATTCTACGATTCTATGAATGTGTTATTTAGTGGGAGAACTGCACTTCAAAATTTGAACAAATGTGTGTTTTGAAAGACAGCTGCATTTGGGTTCATGTATTGTGTAAGGGAGTTAGAATCACATCTAAATTGAACTGAAGCTAATTTTTCCCCTTTCCTAATTTGACCACACTGGACTGTCAATATGACACTGCCTGGTCTTTAAACAACAACAATAATAATAAATCCTTCTCTCTGACCTTTGCCATTTCCTCTTCTCATTAATTTGCCCACATTAATTACCGGCAGATCATCAACTTTGTATCCAGTAATGAGATTGTTAACTAACTTTGCTTAATCGTTTTAGCTTGGCAATGGTTAAAGAGGCAAGGTTTAAATGCACCAAATCTATTTAGAAGGAAGCAATCAAGATTATTAAATATCCAGAGCAAGTGGGAAAGCAAGCTGAGCAACACAGAGAAGATTGCTTTTTCTGCTAATATTTGCACTGGCTTCAAAAAGCTACAGATCTTAATAGAAGCCAACCTCAAAGATTTGGGGAGGATGGGTTGTAGTATTGTAATTAGATGAATGTTAGTGGGACTGAGTAGAGAAGACATCAGTATTTCATCTTCCTAGTTTCCATTTCATCCTCTAGCCATCTACTCATTGTTTGAAATTCTTTGCTATTCTGTTTTTATTAGAGCTGCTATCACCTTTGACCTTAAATGAAATATTGAGGGAATTTGGAGGTCCATTCCTAGACAGAACACCTGAAGAATTCTTATTTCAGATGATTCCAATAATTAAAGGGACAGCGATTTTTAAGAAGTGGCAAAGAACAATTTCAAGATATATATGGCAGGGCAAAAAGCCGAGGATACAATTTAAGTTATTAACAGACTCAAAGGAAAGAAGAGGCTTTGCCCTGCCAGACTTGAAATTATATTACAAGGCTTCGTGTCTCTGTTGGTTAAAAGAATGGATTAAACTAAAAAATACTAAATTGTTGGATTTAGAAGGATTTGATAACAGATTTGGATGGCATGCGTATTTATGGTCAGAAAAGAAGAAAAGTCATAAAGGCTTTGAGAACCATATCTTCAGAAGATCTTTAATAGAAATATGGGATAGGTATAAAAAACCTATTAGAACCAAAAGTTCCACATTGGTTGTCTCCACTAGAGGTTATGAGTGTAAAGAAAATCAATATGAGAGGGAGTTGGGTTACATATGGAAAACTTATAATTAATGAAGGAGGAAAATGGAAAATGAAGCCATATGAACAAGTGAAAGAATATGTATTTGATTGGTTGCATTATTTCCAGGTAAATGAAATGTTTAAAAAGGATTTCAAAGAGAGTGGATATGCAGAAAAGGATTCGAAATTTCAAAGGGAGATAATAAATAATGATTACAAGATACTGTCAAAAATGTATAAGATGTTGTTGGAATGGTATACGATGGATGAGGAAGTAAAGTCAGTTATGATACACTGAGCCAGAGATTTTGGATACAATATGCAACTGGAGGATTGGGAAAAAGTATGGAATGAAAATATAAAATTTACAGCATGTACTGTGTTAAAGGAAAATATGATGAAAATGGTATATAGATGGTATATAACACCGGTTAAGTTAGCAAAAATGTTTAAAACGTGTAACAAGTGCTGGAAATGTAAAGAAAAAGAAGGATCATTTTATCATATGTGGTGGGAATGTAAAAAGGTGAAGGGTTTCTGGGAGATGATATATAATGAGTTGAAAAAGATGTTGAAATATACATTTGTAAAGAAACCAGAAGCCTTTCTGTTAGGAATAACAGGATGTGAGATAAATAGAAGGGACTTTAAACTTTTTCAATACGCAGTTACAGCAGCAAAAATATTAATGGCTCAGAAATGGAAACAGGAGGAACTACCGACCCTTGAAGAGTGGAGAATGAAGCTTATGGACTATGCAGAGCTGGACAAACTAACTGGGAAGATTAGATACCAACGGGATCACAAGTTCATTGAGGACTGGGGAAAATTCACAGAATATCTGAAAAGTATATGTGATGAACAAACAACGCTAGTGGGATTTAAAGAAGTTTTGTGAAAGTCAGAGAAATATTGTTAAAAAGAAACAGGATAGTAAGGGTATGCTAAAAGGCAATATTATATACTGGGAATGCGTAAAGTATGTAAAAATATGGATGATTGGCAGAGAAGCTGATGGAAGTCTAAAAAGTTGAAATTTGTGAAAAATTTGTAATATGCTAAATTTGTATAATGGAAATTTGAATAAAAATTATTATATAAAAAAAGAATTTAATCAAAAACAGTTTCAGTGGGACTGGCAAAAATTTCTCCCCAAGATTCTTTAGGGTATAAGCAGCTTTGCACACCTCCAGTGAGCAGTCATCAGTGTTGGGACTAAAAGATAGTCCGGGGGGAATAAACTTTGTGGTTTCCCTCCAAAATCCTAACCTCCAGCATTTTATCTTGCCCCCCCAATGCCTCTCTTCCTGCATGAAGCAACCATGAAACTAGCTTGTACTATGTAGTCTTAGAATCTGAAGTTATCCTTAGAAATATGAAGAAACTGTAAGAACAAATGGGACCTCTGTGCATTTTATTTATTCTTTTAAGCAATGCTAGGGAAAGGGAAAGGGACCCCTGACCGTTAGGTCCAGTCGTGACCGACTCTGGGGTTGCGGCGCTCATCTCGCTTTATTGGCCGAGGGAGCCAGCGTACAGCTTCTGGGTCATGTAGCCAGAATGACTAAGCCGCTTCTGGCGAACCAGAGCAGCGCACGGAAATGCCGTTTACCTTCCCGCCGGAGTGGTACCTATTTATCTACTTGCACTTTGACGTGCTTTGGAACTGCTAGGTGGGCAGGAGCAGGGACCGAGCAAAGGGAGCTCACCCCGTCACGGGGATTCGAACCAGCAGCCTTCTGATCGGCAAGCCCTAGGCTCAGTGGTTTAGACCACAGCGCCACCCGCCACCCGCCACCTGCCCTTAAGCAATGCTAGTGGTGTGCAAATGAGACAGAATGAGTGGTAGTGAGACTGGATAGCTCCAAATTCCAAACACTTTTAACTCTGCTATAAATCAATTTTTATTTTTAAAACCAATTAGTTCTCACATACATTAATATAGAGCTACTGAGGAAACCGTTCACATCAAGGGGTTAAGAAAATAGGAAGGACCCTGTTGGATCCGACCATCTAGTCCAGCATCCTGTTCTCATAGTGGCCAACCAGATGCAAGCAGGATCTGAGCACAACAACCCTCTCCTCACTTGTGACCCCCAACAATTGGCATTCAGAAGCAGCAGAGCCGACTTGGGCCCCAGATTATGGGTGCCCAGGGGCATGCGTGACATAATGTGATGTCATAACGGGACGTTACATCGCACATGCCTCAGCAGCTCCTGGAAGACCCAGAAGTCACATCGGAGGCCCTGTGGTATGGATACTGAGCACCCACAACAATTTTTTGTGGGTGCCCATACCCCCAGGGCCCCGTGGAGTTGGCGCCCATGTTCAGAAGGGAGAGGAGGGATGGCCTCAACACGCAGTTGCCATTTTCAGCAGCAATCCCTTGTAGATCACCACATGGTACTCTAGAGATTTTCCAGAGCAGTTTGTGGAGTGGTAGTGGAGGGTCTACTGTTCAAAGGGAAGCAAGTCAAACATCCCACTTGGACAACCTACCCCCCAAAGACCTTTGCCTTGGAAGGTGTGTTAGCTACATGGGCAGAATGCGCCCCTGAGCAGGTTGGGTCTCAGTTTCAGCTCTTTGTCTGAATGTGGGCATAACTTCTCCTTTGCTAAAAATGATAAGGAGCAAATGAATATATACCAGTATGCTGTGTTAACTGCTTAGCTTAATACAATACTCTGACACAGCAGTTAAGTCTTTTCTTTGAAATAAAATTTAGTGCCTTGTGAACATAACAGCAGAAGTCACTACAATTTTGTTTTTAAACCCTTTTAATAAAATGAAACTTTTAAGTCCATATGCTGACTTCCAAGTCCCAGCGCTGCATTTCAAGCAGGGCTAATGAAATGGTATAATAAATCAGGCAACATTTTATAGTTGGAATGAAGATACACACCCACACTATGAATTTTTTTTTAGTGTCTTTTTATTGAAGTTTTCAATATTTACAACCAAATAGCCCACCTCCACTACAAAACCCAGGATGCAACAGGGTGCAAACAATAATATATATGTCTTAAATTCCTTTCCAGATTATACAAAAAAAAGAAAAGGAAAAGGAGACATTACAATATAAAATGTGAACCAACAAAAAAATCCCGCAAGCGATGGGGTTCCCTGCTTCATTTACTGTAGATATCATGTAAGCAATACTGTAAAGCTATTCATGGCAAATGTGTCCTTACATCTCACACACACACCCTTTCACAGTTTTCATTAAGCTTTTAATTTAGGGCAATTAGCCAGATTTTCCAGCCCTACACCATCAATGACAAATCCCCTCCGAAATCTAGCAATTAGCAACCTCACTGGCACCAATAAAAGTCCAGTTAAAGATTTAAAGTATAAGTCTCTTTTTTTCTCTCTACAAAATAAATTTAGTAACACCAGTTGCTCTGACGTGGCCAATTTTTGACCCATGATTTTAGCAATCTCTGAAAAAACTGTCCTACAATTGTGTTACCTTGATACAACCCCACCACTAATCATTTTTTGTCACACCCCCTGCAGAACCACGGCACACACGCTGCTGTGAATTCTAAATTAATTTTATAAAAATGTTCAGTGTGGTTTTGTGAGCAAGAAGTGAGCAAAGCCATTCTTTATCAAAAGGGATCTTTGAATCAGTGGCTAACTAGATACTTATGGGAAGCCCATAAGCAACACAGGAGTGCCACAGCCCTCTTCCTACTTGAGACCTCCAGTGACTGGCATTCAGAGGTCTACTGCCTTTGATGCTGGAGATGGTACACAGCCATTATGACTAGAAGAAGAAGAAGAGTTTGGATTTGATATCCTGCTTTATCACTACCCTAAGGAGTCTCAAAGCGGCTAACATTCTCCTTTCCCTTCCTTTCCCACAACAAACACTCTGTGAGGTGAGTGGGGCTGAGAGACTTCAGAGAAGTGTGACTAGCCCAAGGTCACCCAGCAGCTGCATGTGGAGGAGCGGGGAAGCGAACCCGGTTCCCCAGAATATGAGTCCACTGCTCTTAACCACTACACCACACTGGCTTCCCAGTGGCCACTGGATAGCTTTTTCCTCCATGAATTAGTCAAATCCTGCTTCAAAGCCATCTGAGTTGGAGGCCATCACTCCCTTCAGTTCAGACCTCATAAGTGTATATGTGAAATTGGGGTATGTTTTTGCCCCAACGAGCATAACTTGCTTGCATTGATTTCCATTTGCCATTTTATTGCCCCCCCACACAATTGGGAGAGATTCTTTTGGTCACCTTACACTCGCATTTGGCTGACTTCTATTAACTCAGCCTGGTTCTGATGCTTCTAGAAGCCTCTCTTGCCTTCATTCCAGTCCTCCATCTCTTCTGCCCCCCCCCCAATTAATTTGGTGTAAGGGAAGCAGAAGCAGGAACTGGTGGCTTTCTGTGTGCCTACAGAAATTACTAAAATTCCCCGTTTTTGGCAGATGAGTTCAGAAGTATGCATTCCCATGTAGTGCCAGGTGAAACCAACCATCACGGATCATTGTGTTTTTCTGCATTGTTTGGGTCCAGAGCAGCAGTCCCCAGCCCCACCGAGTCCATTTAGATCTGGTTTGCATTCAGGTCCTTGATGTCCAGCTTTGATGCCCCTAGAGTAAACCCCCAAAGGGCAAGTTCTCCAGCCGGTGGCCTTGGGCCAGTCCTTGTCTCTCAGCATAGCCAACCTCACAAGGCTGTTGTGAGGGCAAACAGGGTAGGGCACTAGCTGGTGCCCTGAGTTCCTTGGAGGGTGGGCTTCATGAAGGGTGGGGTAAAGGTATATAAATTTTGTGCATATATGCAAAATAAAGAGAACTGCAGCCCACATCTTTTTCTGCTCCTTTGGTGAGCAGAGGAAATACCTCTCTTGGTAATGAAATGACTATCCTGGTAATTAAGATCAAGGTATAGGAAAATGATTCACTTGACCTGGATGGTGTGGAAGCCAGTGGAGCCCGTGTCCCTTCTGGTGTAACCATTAAAGAATGGTTTAACAAGCAATCCCTCTTCCCAGGGAATTCTGGGAATTGTAGCTCTGTGAAGGAAACAGGGGTTTCCATATAACTCTCAGCACCCTAAACAAACTACAGTTCCCAGAATTCACTGGGAAAAGCCATGGCTGTTTAAAGTGGTATGATAGTGCTTTAAATGTATGGTGTGATTGTGGCCTATGAAGTGCTTTCTGCAATGTGTGATCATTGTGGAAGGAGGGGGTGGCCTCCAGCAGGGAGCCTTCCTTGGTGTGCCCCACTCCTAAGGCAGAGGGGTCTCCAGCCCCCCCATAAAATATTTGAGGGGGGCCAGCCCCCCCAAGTTGATGGGTATTGCCATTCAAATATCATGTGTGCATCACATCATGTGATCGATTACGCAGGGCGGAGCTTATCTGCCCCCCCAATTTTATTCATGTTGGCACCCCGTCTCTGATCATTGCACAGTAATGCCACTGTTTTTCCTCTGCAAGATAACAGAGCTTTTTGGCACTGTGGCTTCTCTTCTAAGCATCTGAATGACTGGTATTGGTGCTTTCCTGAGCACAGCACGAGGGGAGCCCTCCTGAAGTGACTCATTCTGCCTGCAAAGCACTCAGAAAATAATCCAAGAGGGAGGTGGAAATATTTCAAATTCAGCCAGAAGAACTGCCTGGCCGATGGGCCTCTTCCTTCTTCCTAATCACGTCATTTAACTCAGCTGTTGTCAGTACACAGGCAGGGCCCCACACTGGGCCAGATTGATTTGTGGATAAGAGAAGCCAGGACCTCCGGCTCTTTGAAAGGATTTATGTCTACCCTGCCCCATTGTGTATAAAAGCTAAATGATCGAAGCATTAGGCAGAACATGTTTCTACAGCGGGCTGGGGTTTTCTTCACAGAGGCCTCCTGTCTTGGGATGGGAGCTGGCCAGCTTCTGCTCAGGCCCTGGACAGGCTCCTTTGATACACAGAAGAACCATTTTCACTGTGCATCTTCAGTTCAGGTCCACCTCATTGTACAGACCTCTAAAAGAATTGTTATTTACATCATGTTTTGGAAAGGAATAATAAAAAAGTTATTCAATCTATTTTGATCCAGCCTCCAGGCCAGATACTACAGTGGGCTCATAGCACATTTGTTACATTGCTTGTAACATGACATAGAATCATAGAATCATAGAATCATAGAGTTGGAATAGACCACAAGGGCCATCGAGTCCAACCCCCTGCCAAGCAAGAAACACCATCAGAGCACTCCTGACATATGGTTGTCAAGCCTCTGCTTAAAGACCTCCAAAGCAGGAGACTCCACCACACTCCTTGGCAGCAAATTCCACTGTCGAACAGCTCTTACTGGCAGGAAGTTCTTCCTAATGTTTAGGTGGAATCTTCTTTCTTGTAGACATGATGGACAAGAGGTTATTGCCCTTGCATCCATTGCCCATCTGGGGTTGAGATTGGCCAAGCAGTAACAAGAATGGGATGGTGGGGGCATCTGCCCAGCAGCTACCTGGGCAGGGGTTAAAAATTAGCATCATATTATGCATTGTTGCAAGTTGGGGGAGATAGTTTTGATGTCATCTGAAGGGTTTGCATTAAAATCCAACCCGAACCAAATTTCTCCACCAGCCATACATGGGGTTTTTTTACTTGGGTTTTTGTTTTTTGCTTTAAATTCCTTTGCTTGTTTCATATTTCAGTGATTTTTGTTTTCCTCTGGGGAGGGAAAGGGAGGAGTAGACTCAGTAGCCTGACCCGGGTGTTGAAATTACTAGCAAATTGTCTGTTGTATTTGCATGTACTACTAACACCCACTGCCTCTTTGAATATAGCAATCAAGTGCCAAAAATGTAATGGAAGGGAAATTAGTTATTTGGAAACAAAATCCATACAAAGAGGTCTGGCAGCAGTATATATATCCCTGAGCTGCTGTCTTAGCTGATGGCTTACCAGTTACATTGTTACTCTTAATTTTAGAAATTAAATTAGAATGTCAGGAAGACTTTGTCAAGGCCTCTTGATAGCACAACCACTCATGTCAAAGCAATATTTGTTATGGAAGAAAATATGCTGCAGGAAAGAGAATGTACTGAGGACATTTGGGCTTTGTGACTGCTCTGTTGTAAGTGGTGTGAGGGGGGAAACCACTTTCAGATGCTGGTGGCGTGTGCTTGGTTTAGGAGGCAGCCCAGAGGTAAAATGCCACTTTTGTGATAAAGGGACACAGAAATTATGGGAATGACTAATAGCTGTTAGATGATGAATTAACAAAGTATGGCCAATAATATATATCCTTAAAGTTGTCCTCTGTGGTTTTACTTTTGATGTATAATATCTTCTAAACATTCCATTCTAGTAGTAGACCATCCATCTTTATGTCCATGTAGCAAGGACCTCTGGGATCTTTGCAGGAAGGGACTGAGCCAATCAGAGACTCATCTTGAGAAATGTTGTGCTAAATGGATAGGGATTCAGAATGCTGACAGCTGAATCTATGCATTTTAAGTTGTTTTGGGTGCAAACCTCTAATGAAGATATATCAGCTGAGGGGCCTTAGGGTTTGTGCTGCTCTGATCTGCACAGGAATCCACAGAGCAAGGCAGCAAGTTCATGTTGATCATTGCAGCACCATGGAGAGCGCCTAGCAAGCAACTTATTCTGCAAAAGTTAGAAGGCAGTTTTATAATTCCTTTCCTAATGATCTGTGGCATGCAATCTGCCTTTTTCATAGCTGCTACCCAGTAGGTCAGCATCTTCATTGAGCTGTCCTTTACAACCCGAGGGTCTCATTCTAATGCCGAGACAAAGGATTTTGGAGGCCTGATTAACCTGTGTGCCTCCCATCTGTATATACATTGTTATAAAATGCCACTAAACCTCCAAATACCCCATTCCACAGGAAACCAAAACTGGGTAAGGGTTGTTGGATTGTTTCACCACTCAGAGAATTATGAAAAGCATAACACTATCATATATGCAAGATCTCAGAAAGAGCAACCAAAATGGTCAAGGAAATGGAGTGATTCCCTTGAACCTGTTCTCTGCAGTTGTTCACTCTGTATCAGCAGGAGCCATTAGGTTTTCGTAACTTGCATCTTCTGGAAAAAAGCAACCTCATATTTCCTACTCATAAATACTTCCTGATGACAGCTAGAAACACTAAATGCTTTTAGCTCAGCACTCTTGTTAATTAGAATAGCAAACCTGCCTAGATCCAAAATACCCCTTTTTCTCATCTCACTCCCCCCCCCCTTTCAGGAACCTAGAAGAGCAAATATCTCCTCTCACCCATAGGAACATCATGTTTCATGTTCTTTTCAACAATGGTCTAATGCACAGCTACTACAGGGTTTTATTTTTCCTTGTAATGAGAAAGCACTAGAAGCCTTCTGGGGAGTTGGGGTGAGGCTGTAATGGTGGTGGTCCTATTCATCACTGAACATATTAATGTAGGAAAAGCCTTTTGGATCAGACCAGAGACCCATCTCATCCAGCATGCTATTTTCATAGCAGCCAATCAGATGCCTTTGGGAGACCTGACAGCAGCATGTGACCCATCCCTGACTTGAAAGCCAAGGAGTCAGAAATCAAGATGGAATGCAGTTAGGAAGCTGCGGAGAGAGCAAGCCAGTAGGGGGGAGAGATGGAGAAAAGTCACAGAGTGGATGGGACAGTGACTGGAAGACTGTGAGAGATGGTGGGCGGGCACATGCACATAAGAGTGTTAGAGAAGAGAATGGGAAAGGTGCGTGCTAGGAATCAGTGGTTCATAACATAAGAAGAACTATGCTCAGTCAGGCCTGTGCCCCATCTAGTTCAGCATGCTGTTCTCAGAGTGGCCAACCACTGTATTCTGCTCTGGTCAGACCTCACTTGGAGTACTGTGTCCAGTTCTGGGCACCACAGTTCAAGAAGGACACTGACAAACTGGAATGTGTCCAGAGGAGGGCAACCAAAATGGTCAAAGGCCTGGAAACGATGCCTTATGAGGAACGGCTAAGGGAGCTGGGCATGTTTAGCCTGGAGAAGAGGAGGTTAAGGGGTGATATGATAGCCATATTCAAATATATAAAAGGATGTCACATAGAGGAGGGAGAAAGGTTGTTTTCTGCTGCTCCAGAGAAGCGGACACGGAGCAATGGATCCAAACTACAAGAAAGAAGATTCCATCTAAACATTAGGAAGAACTTCCTGACAGTAAGAGCTGTTCGACAGTGGAATTTGCTGCCAAGGAGTGTGGTGGAGTCTCCTACTTTGGAGGTCTTTAAGCAGAGGCTTGACAACCATATGTCAGGAGTGCTCTGATGGTGTTTCCTGCTTGGCAGGGGGTTGGACTCGATGGCTCTTGTGGTCTCTTCCAACTCTATGATTCTATGATTCTATGAACCAGGGGCCCTGAAGAGACACTTGCAAGCAGGAACTTGGTACAATAGCCCTCCCCCCTCCTGCGGTTTCCAGCAGTTGGTATTAGGAAGCATTGCTGCCTCCAACTGTGGAGGCAGAATATCACCATCATGGCTAGTAGCCATTGATAGCCTTCTCCTCCATCAATTAAAATTATATCCATTTTAATCTGGCTCCAGCACCGTAGTCACTCTGGTAGATGATCTAGGCCAGGAACATCTGGATTTCTGAGCAGCTTCAATACATAAATCATGGTGTGCTTTTGAAGCATCTTGTAGGGAAATGGGTCTTGGGGGGGCATGGCACGATGAGTGGCTCCAGTCCTTTCTGGAGGGGCCATTCTCCATGGCCACACTGAGGCTCTGAAACTTTCTCCCCAGGGAAGTCCACCTCATTTCCCTATCAATGACTCATCACCAGGCATCCTTTTTAATAGGTGAAGCACAACCATTGAGCAAGAAGCACCTTCAACCTTTTGCAAGTCCAAAGAAGATGCTGGGAACACGGCTCACTGCCTGAACACAAGAGGAAACTTGCATAGAATTACACCTTTGAAGCTGTTTTGCGTTTGTATTCCACTAGAGAGCTTACGAAAACTCAATATGCACGATTCAAGTCAGACAACAGTTACTCTGTCTCACAGTTTAATATAATAACTGAGCTTTAATGGATCAGAAGTATTCAGATTTTATCTACCAAAGCTTCATATTACTCTGACCAAAATGTGCAAGCCAATAAAGCTCAGACTTCAACAATATTTTTTTATTAAAAAAATACCTAGAATGACTAATTTTTTAAGATCATTGGATTGGAAATAACTTTACCAAACTCAGTTAGAACAAAAGTGGTTGTGTTTCTGCCATCTGAGGTTTAAAAGCAATAAAAGTGGAATTAATGGGAAGTCATTTAAAAATAAATTTGAAGCTATGGTTCTTCTCTTTCTGCTTTCTGCAATGAAGAGTAAGGTAAGGGGAGCACTTTTAATCATTGGAGTGGGCAGGAATCCTCTCATTTTGAATGTTGGCATGGCATTTAACCGTTTAGAAAGTCAGGGGAGCTGCTTTTTCTAGGGTCAGGTTCACACCTTGACTTACACCAAGCTGTTGGGAGGCCCTTAACAAATTACCGCTTTGCTTCCATGATTCTTTGGGGACATGCCCTTGGTGGGACCACCTGCTACTCAGAGTTCAGGCCCGCCCACACCTCTCCCATGCCTGCCAAGCTAGCAGGTGAGTGATGGGGCAAGAAGCAAGATCAAGTCATTCACCCATCCACCTTATTTATTCATTATTGCATTTATAGCCACTCAAGGTGGTGTACATGGTTCCCCCCCCTCATTTAATCCCCACAACAACCCTGTGAGGTAGAGCGAGGCAGTGCCTGGCTCAGTGGGGACTGGAACCCTCATCTCCCAGCTACACTAGCCCAGCACTCAAACCACTACAGCCCTCTGGGTGACGTGGCAGAGTGTGGCAGAGGGAATAAAAAATTATTATTATTATTATTATATTATTATTATTATTTATTTATTTATTATTTATACCCCGCCCATCTGGCTGAGTTTCCCCAGCCACTCTGGCCGGCTTCCAAACAAGTGTTAAAAACAATACAGCATTAAATATTAAAAGCTTCCCTAAACAGGGCTGCCTTTAGATGTCTTCTAAAAGTCTGGTAGTTTTTGTTGTTCTCTTTGACATCTGCTGGGAGGGCGTTCCACAGGGCGGGCGCCACTACCGAGAAGGCCCTCTGCCTGGTTCCCTGTAACCTCACTTCTTGCAGTGAGGGAACCGCCAGAAGGCCCTCGGAGCTGGACCTCAGTGTCCGGGCAGAACGATGGGGGTGGAGACGCTCCTTCAGGTCTACTGGACCGAGGCCGAAGGAAAGGGGATGCATCCTCCCCAAGTGTGCCAGGCAGTCTGATTTCCACTGGCAGCCATGGTCACTGTTGGTTCTCAACTCCAGCTAGCCTGGAATTGGCGCTGTTGGTCCCTCCCAAGGCCCTGGGACCTTCCAATCTGGACAGCAAAGGAGAGAGGGGAAGAGAGAAATCTCAGCAAAACTGTACAGGACATTCCCTCCACGTGTGTTGAGCCAGGAGGGACAAAGGCTGTGTGTTCATTCACGGTTCAGCAGAATTCAGATCTGACAAGGTGCCACCCGCTGCCCATTTCAACCACTGTTTTTTCTGTTAGGAATCACTGTCTCCATCCATATTCAGGTGGCATCACAGATGCAGCATTTCCTTCAAATGCAACACAGTCCCCCATTGTTTCCTCCTTTAAACCTGGATGCCAGGTGCAGACAGCAAACCACCACTTGACAGCTCCTGTTCCATATACTATACCAGGCTTGGTGGCACTTACTGATGAAACGCCTGAGACTCTGCCTGTGAATGCCAGGGACAGTCTTGCGCCGGCTCCAATCATGACCGAAAGCTACAATTACATTTTGATTAAAGGAAATCTAGCTGAGCTTGTTTTTCTCCCTCCTGCCCCCTCCCCAAAGGCAGCATTTAAGCAGAAGAAACTAGCCCTAAATAATCCTTGCGTCATTGCAATGATGCCAGCTTCCTCTTAGACAACAAGGGGAAAAGGCAAACTTGCTATTTCCAGTGAAATCTTCTAGGTGGGTGTTATTCCCTTAATATGCTCATCCAGTCCAAATTCATTTTGATGAAAATTTCCATTTCCCTCTCAGGTGATGTCCTTAGTTGCCTAAGAGGAGGTAATGTGAGTGAATTTTGTCTCCTGAAAAAGAGAGATGCATAGTCCATACAAATCCATTTGCTCCAGGTGAGAATGATTGAGGCCATAGGAACCAACTCACAGGGGTCAAGGTCCCTTTGCCTCCCCCCAATAAAATATTTGAGAGGGCTCCCCCTCCCCCAGTTTATGGGCATTGCCATTCAAATAGTGTGCGCACACCACATCTTGTGATCGATTACACAATGCAGGGATTACCTGCCCACCTCATATTTTATTCAAGTTGGTACCCCTGCTTGAGGCATTTGCTCTTTGCAGATTCCAATACAATAGACCTCATCCACACCTCCTGCAGCAGGAGCAAGCCAGCAGTAATTCACACCACACACTTTGGAGTTAACTCTTTATTAGCAAGAACAAGGTCTGCACAGGCCTAATGAACACAGGAACTCATCCCTGGTAGGTCTTGCCTTATTGATCAGTTGCTAAGCCTAATGTTCCCCTCCTCCCCTATGTCTTCCTATGTCTCCTCCTCCCCAGGGTTTTTCCTGAGCAATTGGAGACTGTGCCTGCATGTCTGTCTTTGCTCCTCCTGCTTCATGCCTATTCTGGTTCTGAGAGACCATGGAGGAGGGGAGACACCCACACTCTTCCCCAGCCCAATTCACTGCTTTGTTTCTAATCAATGTATGTCCTGTAACTTCCTGCTGAAATCCACAAATTTCCAGTTTACTTCTTTTTTGTCCCACATTTGTTGTGCCCCTTCAGAAAGCAGTACAGTGGTACCTCGGGTTACATACACTTCAGGTTACATTAGCTTCAGATTACAGACTCCGCTAACCCAGAAATAGTACCTTGGGTTAAGAACTTTGCTTCAGGATGAGAACATAAATCGTGCTCCGGCGGTGCAGTGGCAGCAGGAGGCCCCATTAGCTAAAGTGGTGCTTCAGGTTAAGAACAGTTTCAGGTTAAGAATGGACCTCTGGAATGAATTAAGTACTTAACCCGAGGTACCACTGTAATGTAATAACAGTGGGAAAGCATTACAGAACAACCAGGAAAGGGAAATGGTCCAGTATAAACCTAGTGCTAGTGTGTTGTATCAATGCCATGTTGCAGAATACACCTGCCACACACACACACACACACACACACACACACACCCTGCCTGGAGGGGCCCCATGGGATCAACCTTTCTTTTCTGTACATTTATGAACAGATTGGAGAACTGGGTGCAAACTAACAAAATGAATTTCAACAGGGACAAATGTAAGTTTCTGCACTTAGGCAGGAAGAACCAGATGCACAAATATAGAATGGGGGACACCTGGCTTACATGTGAAAAGGATCTAGGGGTCATGGTGGACCACAAGCTTAAGATGAATCAACTGTGTAATTCAACAGCAGGGGAAAAAGTGAATGCTATCCTAGGCTGCATCAACAGAAGTTTAGTGCCCAGATCAAGGGAAGTCATAGTACCACTCTATTCTGCCTTGGTCAGACCACACCTGGAATACTGTGTCCAGTTCTGGACACCACAATTTAAGAAGGATGTTGACAAACTGGAATGTCTGCAGGAGAGGGCAACCAAGAAGATCAAGGGTCTGGAAACTAAGCCTTATGAGGAGCACTTGAAGCAGCTGTGTATGTTTAGCCAAGAAAAGAGGAGACTGAGAGGAGATATGATAGCCATCTTCAAATATCTAAAGCAGGCTTCCTCAAACTCAGCCCTCCAGATGTTTTTGAGACTACAATTCCCATCATCCCTGACCACTGGTCCTGCTAGCTAGGGATCATGGGAGTTGTAGCCCAAAAACACCTGGAGAGCCGAGTTTGAGGAAGCCTGATCTAAAGGGCTGTCACATGGAAGATGGAGCAAGCTTGTTTTCTCCTGCTCTGGAAGGTAGGACTTGAACCAATGGCTTCAAGCTCCAAGAAAGGAGGTTCTGACTAAACATTTAGAAAAACTTTCTGACAGTAAGAGCCAGTGGCGTAGCGTGGGTTGTCAGCACCCGGGGCAAGGCAAGTAATTTGCGCCCCCTAACCCGTGGATTTGCACCCCCTAACCCTAACCCCCAGATGTTGCACCCGGTGCGGCCGGGCCCCCCCTGCACCCCCCACGCTACACCACTGGTAAGAGCTGTTCGACAGTGAAATGGTCTCCCTCAGGAGGTTGTAGACTCTCCTTTCTTGGAGATTTTTAAGCAGAGGTTGGGTGGCCATCTGCCATGGATCCTTTAGCTGAGTTTCCTGCACTGCAGGAGGTTGGACTAGATGACCCTTGGAGTCCCTTCCAACTCTGTGATTCTATGATTCTATGTTGAAAAGCCCAGGTTGCAATACTGACTGCTGAAGGTACACACCTGCATTATTAGAAATGTTTGTTACTGCTTTCTGCTTTGTGTTCTTTAACCAGTTCTGATTTGTTAGAGAACATGACATACACATAAAAAATGGAATCTGAGTTTCCCATGCCTTTGCAGCATACTCAGTACTTCCAGTGCCTTGTTTCCTGTAGGGGAAAAGTCCAGGGGCAAAGCTTGGTGGAGGGTGCCTTGCTTTGCATGCAGAAGGTGCCAGGTTCAAGCTGTGGAATCTCCAAGTTGGGCTCGGAAGGACCTCTGTCCCAGGACCCTTTGCAGCTACTGCCAGTAGTACTAGATTTATGGGAAAGGGAAATAATCTCTTGTTTAGGCCATCAGACTATGAAGGGCATCTAAATACACCTCCTCCCTGAAAGCCTTACCATGATTCATTTAAAAAATAAAAAGTAAAAAAGCAGGGGAAATAGGCTCTAAAACAGACATTATTGCTCTGATAGGAGAAATAAATATCTAATGGCTTCACAATCATTTGTCATATTGCATTTTTAAATCTCTCCCTCCCTCTATCTATCTATCTTTTTATCTTTCTCCTGCAGCTAGATCATTCTTGCCATTCAGTTGCTATTTTCATTGTCCTTTCTTGCACATTTTAGGGAGGGCAGTGCTATGGGGCCCCTTAAAGCTGACATAGCTCAGGGCTTTAGCATTTTGCTGATTTAGCCACTCGGCAAATGACACTGAGCTTTAAGGATCCTGGTCTGACTTGCTGGAAGGCAGCTTCTTATGTAACTATGAACCCAGGAAATATGTGGGAAGATGTGGCTGTTCTAGCACAGACTTTTTGCAACCATCTTCAACTGATACATTGTATTCACTTGCTGCTTGAAGATAATTCTGTGGCCTTCTAGTGGGAATTTTCCCATCAGGAAGGAACATAGCCAATACCATCCCTCACAGCCTCCAACATAAAGGCCCTTTGCCCTATGGAGCCATTCACATTGAGACATTTTTCTCTGAGCATCTACACGTGAAGCGCAGAGCGGGTCACAAATTTGCGCCTGCCAGCAGGACCTTGCATAAAAGTGTAGCTGAAGCTACACTTCAGGTGGTGGGAGCAACACAGAACACGCGCAACGATCCTTGGTATCAAAATTGAAATGCTAAACGCAGGCAACCCATGAAAGTTCCAGAGGGCACAAAACACAACTAGATTTTTGTGTGTGCTTCATGGGGAGAGAAGCTTCCAGTCCTTCTCACTCTGCGCCTGTTTCGCCGGGCCCTTTAATTGCTTTCACTTTTGCGGGGCGGAAGTGGGAGGGGCGCGCCGCTGCCGAGGCGAAAGGGAAAGTGGAGCGGCAGCTGCCGGCGGGGGCGAGGGCGACCCAGGTCCCTTTCCCGGCTGGATGGAGGCGCGCCGCTGGCCGGCCTCCCCCGGAAAGGCGCGCCGGCGGAGCCATGGGCGGCGAGGGCTGGCGAGACTCGCTGGTCTACTACTACTGCCTCAAGTTCGCGCTCTCGGCGTACGCCACCCTCTTCTCGGTAGGTGACTCGGCTCCGGGCGGCTCTCGCCCTCCTCCTCCTCCTCCTCCGCCGCCTCGTGGCTCCCCAGGGCCGCTCAGCGCCGCGCCGGGCGGGGACCAAACCCAGCCCTTTGTCTCGGGCAGGCCGCTCCTCCATTGCAGCCTGCAGCGGGCGGGGGGGGGGCTGTTGCTGTATGTGCGCCCCCCGCCGCCGCCGCCTCTCAGCCCCCGGGGGTTTGGTTTCTGGACTCTGCATCTTCCAGCATCGTGTCTGCTCCCCCCTCGGAAGAAAAGAAGCGGCCTTAGACCGCTGGCAGCCAGTGCCTTCCCACGGCTGGCTTGGAAGCCGCGTTGGTTTTCTCTGTTATTTAGAATTATATACTGTTGGATTGTTTTGCAGACAAGAATAAAACGATAACATTATTGGTAGAAACGGTTAGCAGCCATTTGAAACATTTTTAAAAGATCAAAATCAGCAATAAACTGAAGCAGAAATATGTCCACGTTCTGTGTTGTTGGCGAAATCCCCTCCTGCCGTGAAGTTCACTTTGGGCCAGTCACTCCCTGCCCACCTCCCCTAGGAGGAGGAGAATTAAGTATCACCAGTTTGAGCTCTTTATGAGAAAGATATAAACAGGAATCTTTTGGGCAGCTGCATTTACACAACATTAGCCACAATCCAGAAGGATCCTGTTGCTTCTTGGAAAATACTGCTGCCTGATGTGGTTTCTCCTCAACCCCCCCCCCAAAAAAAAAAACACCCAGGTGCAATCTAACTAGAAAACTGTATGTGGAATAAGCAGTACAGTGGTACCTCAGGTTAAGAACTTAATTCATTCCGGAGGTCCGTTCTTAACCTGAAACTGTTCTTAACCTGAAGAACCACTTTAGCTAATGGGGCCTTCCGCTGCCGCCACTGCATGATGGAAGCTCCCAACGGGGGTCTTCTGGCAGCTCGTATTCAGAGACACCTGCCAGCATTGGGATCCCACTGGAGGAAAGCCGTGAGGGGCGCACAAGCATCACACCAGAGTTCATGGAAGAACTTGAATCAGCTGATACCTGCAGGGAAGAGTGGAAGTTACCTTCGGCAAAAAGACCCCATGAGTTCAGCTCTGGTAGGGAGATGGTGTTTTGGTCCTCTGGGGAGAGGTGAGCAGGAAACCCATTTCCCCTGCACAAAGGAGATTTCTGCAACTTTCCAGAAATTTCAGAAGCAGAGCAAGAAAAGCTCTAGTAATGTTGTATTTCAAAACAAGGCAGAGAAGAGTGACTAGTGGGGTGCCACAGGGTTCTGTCTTGGGCCCGATCTTATTCAACATCTTTATCAACGACTTGGATGATGGACTCAAGGGCATCCTGATCAAATTTGCAGATGACACCAAACTGGGAGGGGTGGCTAACACCCCAGAGGACAGGATCACACTTCAAAACGACCCTGACAGATTAGAGAACTGGGCCAAAACAAACAAGATGAATTTTAACAGGGAGAAATGTAAAGTATTGCACTTGGGCAAAAAAAATGAGAGGCACAAATACAAGATGGGGGACACCTGGCTTGAGAGCAGTACATGTGAAAAGGATCTAGGAGTCTTGGTTGACCACAAACTTGACATGAGCCAACAGTGTGACGCGGCAGCTAAAAAAGCCAATGCAATTCTGGGCTGCATCAATAGGAGTATAGCATCTAGATCAAGGGAAGTAATAGTGCCACTGTATTCTGCTCTGGTCAGACCTCACCTGGAGTACTGTGTCCAGTTCTGGGCACCACAATTCAAGAAGGACACTGACAAACTGGAACGTGTACAGAGGAGGGCAACCAAAATGGTCAAAGGCCTGGAAACGATGCCTTATGAGGAACGGCTAAGGGAGCTGGGCATGTTTAGCCTGGAGAAGAGGAGGTTAAGGGGTGATATGATAGCCATGTTCAAATATATAAAAGGATGTCACATAGAGGAGGGAGAAAGGTTGTTTTCTGCTGCTCCAGAGAAGCGGACACGGAGCAATGGATCCAAACTACAAGAAAGAAGATTCCACCTAAACATTAGGAAGAACTTCCTGACAGTAAGAGCTGTTTGACAGTGGAATTTGCTGCCAAGGAGTGTGGTGGAGTCTCCTACTTTGGAGGTCTTTAAGCAGAGGCTTGACAACCATATGTCAGGAGTGCTCTGATGGTGTTTCCTGCTTGGCAGGGGGTTGGACTCGATGGCCCTTGTGGTCTCTTCCAACTCTATGATTCTATGATTCTATGATTTCTGTTCTCATCCTGAAGCAAAGTTCTTAACCCGAAGTAATATTTCTGGGTTAGCGGAGTCTGTAACCTGAAGTGTATGTAACCTGAGGTACCACTGTAATCTGAACATACCCTAACAGCTGTCCTGCTTATGCAGATGATAGCTTATTGAATAGGATTGGGGGGGGGCGTTGCAAGGGCAGGGGAACCCAAAAGCTCATGTGCATCCAGTGAATACTTGCCCACCCCTTCTCTGATGTGAACAGTGCCATGCAGATGTGGCTTGAAGCACAGCAGGAGGAAATAACCTCACTGCATTCCAAGATGCTGATGTGAACACCCCAAAGTGGACCACTGGGTGTGTTTAGCACAGCACTGTCCACACTCGCTGGAAGTGGCGCTACTTCTATTCCAGCCCTCCCTGTGAAGTGTAGGCACCTTCCGCATGCTCTACCTCTGCATTCTGACCCTTCCTTTATTATACACATATACAGTCATACCTCAGGATGAATACGCTTCAAGTTAAGCATTTTCGGGTTGTGCTCCGCGGTGACCCGGAAGTAACGGAGTGCGTTACTTCCGGGTTTCTCTGCTTGTGCATGCGCAGACACTCAAAATGATGTCATGCGCGGAAGCGGTGAAATGCCGCACATGCAGACACACAGTCGTGTGTTACGTTCGCTTCAGGATGCAAACGGGGCTCCGGAATGGATCTCATTCACATCCAGAGGTACCACTGTACTGGTGTGTGCATATATTCCTGCAACTCAGGATAACCCTGCATGGCCACAAAAAATGGATTTTGTAATAAATGATTCCAGTTACAGATAGGTAGCCGTGTTGGTTTGCCATAGTCAAAATAAAAAAATTCCTTCCAGTAGCACCTTAAAGACCAACTAAGTTAGTTCTTGGTATGAGCTTTCGTAGAAGTGTGCATGCACACGAAAGCTCATACCAAGAACTAACTTAGTTGGTCTTTAAGGTGCTACTGGAAGGAATTTTTTAATTTTGTAATAAATGAGTTACTCTTTGATCTGCTGGCCACAGTTTCACCCCCTCCACTAACACATTTTCCCAGCTCATTATAAGGAAAGCTGCTCATTTTTATTTTTATTTATTTAATGTATTTTCTAATTCGCCTTTCATCACCATGTGATATCAGAGAGGGTACCATAATAAAATGCACCAATGTAATCTCCAGTAAAAATGCAGTTTGGTCATGACTCAGATCTCCAGGTCCCCAGACAGGTAAACAAAAAACCCCAGTCAAGGCTGGCAGGAAGAAGCTTAGACTGATTCTTAGGCAGTTGAGCCTCTGACTGAACATGTGTGCTCTTGTGGGAGAACAGCCCCACCTTGCCTAGGGAACTAATTAAAACAATGGTGTAACTACCACTTCCTCTTTAGACAATACATAAATAACTTGTGGAATTTGCCGCCTTAAGCTGTGTTGATGGCCACTGGCTTAGAGAGCTTGAAAAAGTTTTAAAATTCATGGGGCTTTTTGCTAAAAGGAACTGTGTACAGGGGCAGTATCCTGAGTACCAGTTGTTGGGGAAGAACGACAGACTGGCCGAGAAAATCATACCTAACTTTGTGTATGTTCAGACTCGAATTTTACCAAGGTTTACCCCCGGTCAGAGGTGGAGGCGGGGCAAGCGTCCCAGGGATGCGGGGGGCGCATCCCGGGGGGGGGTACGCCAACCGCTGTGAGCCTCCTGGGGGTGCGCCAACCTGCCGGCTGATCACAAACTTCAGTTATAAATCAGTCCACTGCTGGTTGAGACTGTAAAAACTTTGGAGGTGAGCTGGTAGTGGTATGTAGAGTAACTGGTGTCGTGCCCTCATTGTCAAGAAGGCTGCCTCTGAACATTTCTCTGTAAATTGCAAGTCTCTTGTTTCTTGCAAGAGTGAGGTATTCTTCGGAAGCTCGCTGTTCAGTAAAACCAGCTGTATGCCATTATTCATGTCACTGCTTGATATGGATGGGTGACAAAGAAGCTTTTGTTAATAGTACAAAGCTTAATAGTATGACAGGCTTGTCTGCATGAACTTCATGAAAGGATGCGGGTAAGGAGTGGAACAGAAGCCTTTGAGTAAATGCTGTACTTCTTTGTGATCGCTCCTAATAATTCTACTTGTACCTTGAGCTGTAGTTGAATGTTGAAATCTGCTCCAAGAGAAAATTCTATTCAGGTCCCATTCAATCTTATTGAATCCTTTAGTAAATGAGAATGATGTTGTACCACGGATACATGGACCTGCTTCACTGCCTGATTGGTTACCTGCAGAAGCTATCTGTACTTCGGAACGTGTCAAGGTGCCTTTTCTCTCTCAGCTTGCTTTGTAACATTCACATTCTGTGACTTCGTGAATAATGGAATGGATCTGCTTTATTGGACAAAGTGATTCTGAGGATTCAGTGTGGTGAGAAACTGCAACAGAGAAGTATTTAGAGCCGAGGTGGCTATCTGCTGCTGCTGCTGCTGCTGCTGCTGCTGCTGCTGCTGCTGCTGCTGCTGTTGCTGTTGTTTAGTCGTGTCCGGCTCTTCGTGACCCCATGGACCAGAGCACGCCAGGCACTCCTGTCTTCCACTGCCTCCCGCGGTTTGGTCAAATTCATGCTGGTAGCTTCGAGAACACTGTCCCACCATCTCGTCCTCTGGCGTCTCCTTCTCCTTGTGCCCTCCATCTTTCCCAACATCAGAGTCTTTTCCAGGGAGTCTTCTCTTCTCATGAGGTGGCCAAAGTATTGGAGCCTCAGCTTCAGGATCTGTCCTTCCAGTGAGCACTCAGGGCTGATTTCCCGAAGAATGGACAGGTTTGATCTTCTTGCTGTCCATGGGACTCTCAAGAGTTTCCTCCAGCACCAGAAATCAAAAGCATCAATTCTTTGGTGATCCGCCTTCTTTATGGTCCAGCTCTCACTTCCATACATCACTACTGGGAAAACCATGGCTTTAACTATATGGACCTTTGTTGGCAAGGTGATGTCTCTGCTTTTTAAGATGCTGTCTAGGTTTGTCATTGCTTTTCTCCCAAGAAGCAGGCATCTTTAAATTTTGTGGCTGCTGTCACCGTCTGCAGTGATCATGGAGCCCAAGAAAGTAACATCTCTCACTGCCTCCATTTCTTCCCCTTCTATTTGCCAGGAGGTGATGGGACCAGTGGCCATGATCTTCGTTTTTTTGATGTTGAGCTTCAGACCATATTTTGTGCTCTCCTCTTTCACCCTCATTAAAAGGTTCTTTAATTCCTTCTCACTTTCTGCCATCGAGGTTGTATCATCTGCATATCTGAGGTTGCTGATATTTCTTCTGGCAATCTTAATTCCGGTTTGGGGTTCATCCAGCCCAACCTTTCGCATGATGAATTCTGCATATAAGTTAAATAAACAGGGAGACAATATACAGTCTTGTTGTACTCCTTTACCAATTTTGAACCAATCAGTTGTTCCATACTGCTGCTGGCCGGTGTTCAAAAAGCAACAATCTAAAAGTGGGCATCACCAAACCATCTTTGTCCACCCTGTGTCCACTGTCTCTTGCATCCACACATGTAGGCACAAACCCCACACGTGTGTGTGCACATGCTCACCACATAATGGCAGAATGCTGTATTAGCTCTCACAGAAAACAGATGCCAATTGAACAAACATCTGTTTTACTGCAGATTATCAAACACTGGCATGGAATAGCATTAAGGGAAGTAAGTTCCACATAAGCCTCTGATCATGTAAACATGCTCTCTGTTCCGCAGGTGGTTTGCACAGTGGTTTTGAGCAGTTCAGCATGGTCAGAGGGGCACTGTTGCACAGAGAACTTTATTTGCATTCTGTTACCTTGGAACTTCATTTTCCTGGTGATTGAATGGTGTGTGTGTGTGTGTGTGTGTGCAGTTGACAGGACAGTGAAAAGGATCATTTCGGATGCAGTGGGTTTTTTGCTTCCGTCTTCTGTTTAAATATAATAAACACAACCAGCAGAAAGTCAAATATCTACACTATATAAATTTAATCAATTAGTAAAGCATCTATATTCTGAATATTGGGCAAAATCTAATTTAGCATTCTGAAACATTCAGTCCATAATGCCCATAAGTGGACCAGCTATCCCAACGGAAATTAACATTGTTTACATCTCATAGAATCACCCTAATTATCATAGGTACTCTCAGTAATGGCTTTCCCCCCTAAGAGCTCTATGTACTTAAGATGCTTATCCATCCAGCAAACCTGTAGGTCAGCATATCATCACCCTCTGTAGAGTTGAGGCCGAGATGGTTTGCTGTGCTTGAGGCCACCAGTGAATGGACCTGTGTGTGTGTGTGTGTGTGTGTGTGTGTGTGTGCGTGTGTAGCCATTAGCACATTTTATTTGAAAATGTTTTTAGGTTATAATTAGGTACTAGTTTATTAAGTTTGAACAAGTATTCTTTCAAACCAGTTTGAAGGTTTTGTCTTGAAAGCCAAGCAAATCCTCGAAGGTAGGAACTCATTTGAGATGTTGGGATATTTCCAGGATGTCACTACAGTGGTACCTCGGGTTACATACGCTTCAGGTTACAGACTTCGCTAACCCAGAAATATTACCTCTGGTTAAGAACTTTGCTTCAGGATGAGAACAGAAATCATGCAGTGGCGGCAGCGGGAGGCCCCATTAGCTAAAGTGGTTCTTCAGGTTAAGAACAGTTTCAGGTTAAGAACGGACCTCCGGAATGAATTAAGTTCTTAACCCGAGGTACAAAAGTAGTTCCCAGCACTGGCGGAGGAAGAGGAGTGCAAGGGGAACGCACCGCCCCCAGCAGCATGATCCTGGTGGGGTGCCATTGCGGCTGCCCCCCTGTCTGCACTGGGCGCCACGCCCCTGCAGGCAGCGTGCCCCACCCCAGGACGCGCGCCAACCCCGCCCCTGCCTGCTCAAGATATGGGACAAACCACTGCTCTACAGCCTTCTGGAACTGGCGCTGCAGGGCCCACAGTGATGCTAGACATGGCCTGTGCTGGTTTTTTCCTTCCTGTGTATTTTTGTGGTGAGTAAGCAGGCCGGGGGAGATAGCAAGTGCTCCAGAATCTATTACAGTCTGAGTCCATTTGTTTCATATAACTCACCATTGGAATTTCCCAACAGCTCAGGAGCTTTCCTAGCTGTGGCACCAGCTCTGTTTTTACCTCTGTTTCACTTTCATCATTCAAACCACCAGCCAAGAAATAGCCAAGTGTGTGTTAGCCAAAACTTCACGGCCATGGTTTTCCAATAGGCAAACCAAGGTGGGCAAGATCTGCTCAGCAGCTTCTGTGGATGGTGCAGGATTCTGGTTATAGCAAGTGGTTTGTCAGGGTCCAGGTTACATTGTGGAGGTAACCAGGAGCCACAGATAAGGAATTGGGAACATCAAGCAGAATCAAAAGTTGGTCAAGTGCACCATATTTAACAAACAAGTCTCTGTAGCTGTGATATTACCTAAAACCCACACAGCTTGTTCATGGAAGTGCACCTGTGAAGAAGCCAGCAGTTACTGTTCCGCTATCTACTACAGCTGATGTCTGTTCAGATGTGCCAGAGGCAACGCTGCCTACTGCCCAAGCAGATTCATATTGATTCTCTATCCTAGCAAACCCAGCGTGAAAAATGCTTTAAAGCTGTCTGCCTTGCTGGTGTGTGTGTGTCCGTCCCACTAAGCACGCTGGCTCTGTAAGGCTGGGGATGCTTGTGCAGGGGCAGTTTGTGTATATGTATATGCGTTTCTGCATATATGGCATATATGGTTCTTGGACAGAACCGTTGCCTAAGTTGTGACTGTGCTGTATGATTGCTAACTGTTGTGGCAATGTGAAAGGCTGAACTTAAGATTAGAAGAATGAGAAATTGAAAATGACATGTTTGCTCATCCCTAGGAAGGGATAAGGTTTTATGCAGGGTGGATAAAAATCAATGATTTTTTAGAAAATTAAAAACAAAAAAAAATCAGATTTTTTATTTAAATCAGATTTTTTAAAAATTTAAATTGGATTTTTAAAATAAAATGCTTTTGGAGGGAAAATCTTTCTAAAGATAGTTTTCTATTTAAGTTACATTATACCCCAAAGGCTATTCATCAGGAAATAAGGATTTATTTTACGTTTTTCATGTGTGCTAAAACTCAGTTTAAGGTTTGTTTGGTTTTTTAAAAAATCCGTTTAATCACATCAGTTAACAAATATGGATACATATGCTATAATGTTTTTGTTTTAGTGAAATAAATTGTTTATATTGTTATTAAGGAAATGATTATTTTTCTCCTTCCAACAAAGTACAGCAGAAAAGTTGTCCAAATACAAACAGTTAACTTATTAAACCTGACAATAATTTCATAATTATTTGTCTATGAATTTCTAACAGTATAGCCAAATCAGTAATTTTTGATATAACTGTAGAAACTACTCTGGAAATTTATTATTCCAAAAATGAAACCTTGATCTGGTTGTAAATATTAAGATTATACCAGCAAGAACGAGTCTTTCTGTAAAAAAATGATTTAAATCAAGTCTTACTGACTAGTGATTTAAATTGTGATTTAAATCAATTTAAATCAAATCCACCCTGGTTTTTTTTTTTTTATTATTATTATTATTATTATTATTATTATTATGGAGATGAATGCCCCATGCAGGCGCTGTGGGAAGGAACTTGCTTGCTTTCTCCTCTTTACAGATGACTGCTGCTGATTATAGTACAATGCTGCTTAATTCTTGGGGAAGACGTTCAAGGAAAACTTTGGGCAGGCCTGTAGCATTCAAGAAGAGGACTTTCCTGTGAGGCAGTGGATCCACTTGTGCTTGCTGGCAACTTTAAGCTGCAGCATTTCCAATGAGTGGAGGTACCTGGAGAGCAAACCCTCCTGCCCTGGGTCTTAATTGCTGCTGCTTGAAAGCAAGGAAGGTGGCTAAAGAGCTTGTGAGCAGTTGTCGGGAAAGGCTTTTAAAAACCATTTGAGATTGCCAGAGTTAAATACTGAGGGTGAGGGAGAATGCATGTGTGCACATGTGTATTCAGAAAGAAATATAGGCAATCCATCAAACTGGGAAGCTGAGAACGTGGAAAGTTCACTTCACCACCCCCAACCCCGGTCTCATCTGTACAGAGCTCTGCAAGGTTGGTTTGCATTTCCTTCAGGAATGCAGCAAAGTATCTGTAGTGGCTGCATATGTGTTGTGTTGTGGCCTAGAGATTGAACTGTGAACCAGGAAGTTGCTTGGAATGGAAGGTAACTGGAGCAAAAGCCGTTTGAACATAATTCTACTCTTAACAGCTGTATCAGCTACATATGAGCTACCGCATTGTGTTAGCTCTGTTGATATTAATGGTTGGAAACCATCAAGCTGTTGTTTCCCCACTGACCTATGGGGCAGGCAGAAGTTCAGCAGATACAGCTCTTTTTTCTCACCTTGAGGCAGAAAAGCTTCACCTGCTGAATCAGCTGCCTGCCCATGCAGCTAGCTAAGAGCAAGGACCCCTGACAGCAAAAAAAATCCATCTTCTCTTCTCTTCTTTACTCCTCTTCTCCATCCCTGGCACACAATGCTTGGTTATCATGCATTTAAAATTGTATGTACAGTTTAATTTTTCTTGAGTGATTTTCAATAGCAACTGTGAAGTTTGGGTTAGTCAACTTTTTAGTGACTTTAACAGTGTTTTTTAAAAAATGTTCATATGATTCTGAATTCTGGGCTTTTGGATAAGCCTTACAGTTGTGTTTTATTTTTATTTATAAAATTATTTATGTGCCACCGTTGGGTGGGCATAGGCCTCCTAAGATGGCTGTCAATATCGTAGAAACACAACAGATACAATCAAAACTTGAGAATGACAAGCAGCAACATCGACAGCTCAGGTTGCTCAACAGGATGGCTTTCCAGAACCAGGTAGATGTTGATTGGTTAATTTCATAGACGTTGCCATTTTGTGACAAGGGAAATTGAAACCTGCTGCAGGCCTGCATCTTGTCATGAATGTGATATATCTCCTGCCTTGGAAGGCTGCTGCAACTTCTGTTTGCAATACATAAAAGAAGATCTCTGTGTAACTGCTGGGCAATTATGGAGGGTTTACTGGCAAACTTTTATGAGGAGTAGTATAATGGCGTGTGTGCCGGGAGAAGCAACATCTTCCAAATCGTTCTTCTGACAGCCGAGCACTAATTAAATTCACATCGTAGAAAAGTTCCGCTGTAGAAAATCTAAGGCAGGGAGGAGGTTTGTGGGAAACGAAGCAGGCCAGCCCCAGCTATGAGCCTCAGAGTCATTTTCTTCCTCGTTGTGTTTTCATTCGGCCCTCCCTCCAAGGTCCTTCAGAGTGGATGGGTTGGGGCTCTCAGTCAGTCTTGCCTTCACAGTGACCCTGTGCAGGAAACGTGGCTGAGGGGGCCCATCTGTCCCAAGGCCACATAGTGAGCTTCGTGGCTGAGGTGAGGTGTGATCCTTGGACCCCCTGGCCCTCGTTGCATACCCCAGCCTAGACATCCACAATCAGAAGTGGAGGCTGCCATGCCCCAAGGTCACCAGAGCCCCATGCTATTTGGTCTGGACTGAGCCATTAACTTTTTCCATTTGCCTTTCCTCATCCAACCCAAAGCAGCCACCAGATTGAATGCTTAGTGGAGACTGAAATTGATATTGAAATACTTTATTGTCACTTGTACAACTTGTATACAGTGTGATTACACGAGCACCCCAACTCAGCTCTCTTAGTCTTAATTCCCGTCGTTTACTGACGCACACCCACCAAACCCAAAAGTCAGTTGCCCTGTTGTTATCTTTTCATTCAGCAGCCTAACAGCCCACAGATAGAAGCTGTTCTTTACCCTGTTGGTGCGGCTAATCATTCTTCTATATCTTCTGCTCAAGGGCAGGAGATCAAAAAAGTGCCGGCCAGGGTGTAAATCATCCCTGAGAATTTTCCTCACTCTCCTGAGGCAACGTTCTTCCGCTATTTCACCCAGCGGATTCATGGGACAGCCCATAATATCCTGTGCAGTATTCACCACCCTCTGTAGGCTACTTCCTATCAATTGATGTCAAACCAGCGTACCACACCGTGATGCAGTATGAAAGGACACTTTCTATTGTGGACCGGTAGAAGGAGATCATCAAATGTTGATTGACATTGTTCTTCCGCAATACTCTGATGAGATGGAGTCTCTGTTGGGCTTTCTTAACCACCTGGGTTGTATTGATTTTCCAAGTAAGGTCTTCACTGAGATAAACTCCTAGGAATTTCCTCCTCCAACCCAAAGCAGCCACCAGATTGGACACTTAGTGGATATGTGGCAGATAGGTGGCTTCTCCATCTGGCAGCAGCACCCACCCTCAAGCCTAGCATGGGTCCGAGTTACAGCCATTGTGGCCTTGTTCAGGTGTTTGCCTGCAGTTTAAAGAGGGGTGATGGTTTGGGGCCATGTCTCCCCAACACGTCTGCATGTCAAGAGTCATCTTCAGACCTTTGCATATTTAGCACAGAAGTCTGCAGGGGCTTCTAGGCACATTTGGCATGTAGAAGCTTCCCTGTGGTTCCTGACGTTGAGGAGGCTTCATGGTTCATTTTGTGCTGAACAGGTAAAGAGATATTTCCATGCACAAGGGAATTTGAATCATAGAATTGTGGAGACCACAAGGGCCATTTAGTCCCACCTCCTGCAGGCAGATGGCCATCCAATTTCTGCTTAAAAACCTCCAATGAAGGGAAATCCCCCACCTTTCAAGGGAGACTGTTCCACTGTCAAAAAGCTTTTATGATCAGAAAGTTCTTCCTAATGTCTGGTAGGAATTTCCTTTCTTGTAATTTGAATCCATTGGTTCGGGTCCTACTATCTGTAGCAGCAGAGAACAAGCTTGCTCCATGTTCCATGGGACAGCCCTTTAGATATTTGAAGAGGGCTATCATACTCCATCTTCTCCAGGCTGAACATCCCTAACTCCCTCACTCGCTTGGTTTCCAGACCCTTCATCAACATGGTCACGTTATAGGGCTAGGCGATACCTGGTTTTCAATATCACGATATATCACCAGATAAATGTCACAATATTTCGATATATCATGATGTTTGAAATAAGGCTGGAACTACCGTTTGTGGAGGTGAATGTGGTAGTGCCCTGGCAACTGCTACGGGTCTAACTAAAACCTCTGTAGGAGCTTAGAACAGGTTTACACATGCAGCCGACTAGGGTGCTAGGATGGTCTGTGTCAGGTGAGAAGGGAGAATAAACTTTTGCCATACATGTTTGTTTTTTTAAAGCCTTGCAGGTAGAAATGTAGTTTTTAACCCAGTCTCTTCCATTCTGTGTTAGATCTCTACTTGCAGGTAGTTCATATCTTGTTCTTCTTAAGGGGAATGTAAAAAAAATGTAACTATGCCCATCTTCCCCCTTCAGATTTAATTGGTGCAACTTTTTAGAGCGTATTGTGCTGCAGTTTATATAGATGAGGGCTCAGAGTTCTGAAGGAGACATTTTTGGGCCTACTTCTTTCAGCAGACCAGGCCGATCCAATGCTTCTGAACTTGCTTGCAGATTAGAATGCAGCTCCCAACCAGATTGTGCACTTAGCTGGATTTGCCGTGCACTATTGGTGTGCAAAAAGGGTGCACACAAATGTATATTTCACATACACTTTTATGTGGAATGTGAAATGGGCTGGGGGTGTGTATATTCAAAATGCATACAAGTTAGATGTGGACTTTCTTTCTTTCTTGTCCTTTAAAATAAAACTTGCACAGGACAGATGTAAGGCAGAGCACCAGCAAGGCTGAAATGGGATGGAGTTTCTGTGCAGCCACAGTCATTGCAGAGACAAGAGTCACATACCACATCCCAAGGTGTTTTAGTCTAGAGAAAACATTGTGAGAGATGCAGACCAGGGTTTCTGGTAGCCAACATGAGAGAGAGAGAGAGAGAGAGAGAGAGAGAGAGAGAGAGAAAGTGAAAGCTGCCCATTTAATTAGGCATGGCCAGTTAATTGCTGCTGCTTGGTCAAAATAACTGACCTTTTAAAAATGGAATTAATCTGGCATCTGCTGGGCAGAAGACCATTTCATCCTTCCCTGTGGTATGTTATGTCGCTAATTGCTAACTATGATTTACTTAGCTGGCTTGTACTTGAATTAAAACACAGCAGACGTGTGCAGTGCAGTGTGTAAGGCACATCTCTCTTCAGAATGCACCACGCAGGGATGTTCTCGTGCTCCTGTATTAGCCTTGGCAAGGCTGACTTAGAGTACAATCATGGCAGGGAATGCTGTCATTTTCTGGCACCTAATGTCTCTGAAAGATTCTTCTGCAGAATTCCAGCTCGTCTGGTGGTCTGTCTTTCTACACCCCTTGCAAGCCATTTCTAGCCAGGCGGGTAAACGTCATGGGTGTAGCCGGGGGGGGGGGCAGGGAACAGTTGCCGCCCTAAATAAATCAAAATATCAACTGAGGTTCTGTCCCCCCCCCAACAAAAATCCTGGCTACGCCTGTGGTAAACATCCCGTTTGCATTTATTGCAGGGGTTCTGAAAATGGGCTGTAGCGCCCTCTGGGGAGCATTGGGATTGCCTTAGGGGGTGCTAGGAGTAGGCCTGGGTTATGAGCTGGCTGGGCCTGACGGAGTTGTAGTCCAACAATGTCTAGAGGGCACCACATTGGCAAAGGCTGCTCTGCTGGTTCAGTTTCTTGTGAGCAGAGAATACCAGATATTTGTGGTGTTACCCTTTTAATGTAGCAGCAGACGCGTTGAGTAAGCCTGCCGTCAGGAGCCTCCCACCCTTATTCTCAGAAATACAGGAAGCTGCCTTAGTCAATCTCAGTATTGTCTACACAGCGCAAACCTTGCAACATTTCTCCAATGAAAATAGGGACATCCGAAGGAAAAGTGGGACATTCCGGGGTGGCTTCTGTAAATCTGGGACTGTTCCTGGAAGTTAGGGACACCTGGCGGGTCTGTACTGGCTAGCTGGAGTTCTCCTGGTTTCTCCCAGCCCCACCTGAAGATGCTGGGGGTTAAATCTAGGGCCTTTCATAAGCAGAACAGATGCTCTCTCACTGCAGACACAGCTTGTAAAAAAACACCCTCTTATTTCTTCACTGGCCAGAACTCCATTGTCAAACTGTTTCTTCTTGAGAGGCTGAACTGATAGTGAGCTGGGACTAGTCCTGCTTGGCTACTTGCCTCTGTGGTTGCATCCAGACAACTGATTCATCCACTTTTGTTTGCACAAAATGTCTGAAGAGGTTAAAGGACATCCACTGTTTTATTGGGTATACATCCTGGTTTGTTTTATGGTGAGCTTCGTGTCCAGCCATTATCACCCCACACTTTCCAGTGCGCTTTTCTGTCACTCTCCTTCCTGCAAAATGTTTTGTTTTGTTTGCTTTTGGAAGCAGGTTGGTTGTGCAAGAAAATCCATTTCAATTCCATTTTGAAAATCCATTTCAAAAAATCCACTTCAATTGCACAATGTGCATTTGTGGGTCCCCTCTGCAAATACTGACAGCCTACAAGGGTCCTGTGAGCCTCTGATAGCTAATCTGGTGGCAGACACATGTTCACAAAGCCTTTATTGGTGCTGACCTTCCTGGAGCAGATGATGTTCCAGGCCTTGTGAAATTGAACAGGTTTGTTAGAAATACTAGCCAAATTGTATACAAGATGCTGAGGGAGTGTTGGAATTTACTTTGAGGTTCTTTCTTGCAGTGCTTGTGGAAGCCTTAGAAAGCTGTTTGTCCAAGCTCCATTGCTTTGTTTGTTTCTTTGCTGGATTAAGATGGCTGAAAGGCAACCCATTTGCCCTTCTTCATTACCACAGTTCAGAGATGATAGACATAAAGTACATGGTTTTTTGACAGTGCACGGCACTTCAGAGCAAATTGCCAGTTTCAGGCAGATGTATGCAAGTGAAGGAGGCCAATTGTCGTCCATCAACTTAATCGCTATTGGGATGAGAGTCGAGAGCAAATGCTGTAGATGTAGCAAATGGAGAAAAGTCTTCCTCCAACGTTCCTGCCTTGAAAATCTTTTTATCCAAACTTCTCTCTCTCTCTCTCTCTCTCTCTCTCTCTGTGTGTGTGTGTGTGTGATGAATTAATCAATTTGTACCTAATTGAGCTTCATTTCAACTGAAGATGAGAAGAAAAGTGTAGTTAAGGTTGAGCTAAAGAAAGCAAGGAAGTAGTGACATTTCAGAAGGTACAATGAGGAAGAGAGAGAGGTGGTGCAATCCAGGTGCACTGGGAAGAGAGTTCTCGCTTATCCATGAAGGTCTGGTATTCACCCCAGACACCCCCAGCCCAGTTGCTCTTCTAGCTTCCTGGCCCTCTCAAGAACACCCCACATGTTGCCTTCTGAGAGCCAAAATCAATTGATAGTATCTGCCCACCAGAAGAAAATCCCTTTGCCCTCTTATGGCACCATAGTCTTCTTATATGGGCTTGGTGCTCATGAGTGTACCTACAGAGCTACTCCTCTGTGAGCACTATGAGCCTAGCAGGGCAACAGGAGGGTGGTAGGGGGGTATTGTGCATCCCAGCATTCCTCCCAGGGCTTCAACAGCCAGCCACAAAAAGATCCAAAAGCCAAGTTTTGTAGAGCAGTTACTAGTCCCAGTGCTAAACACTGATTTGTTAAGGAGGTTTTAATTGTTGCTCAATTTTCCTATGTGAACTGCTTTGAGAACTAATTCTTGAACAGAAATTTGTGGAACTTGCATTCTTTCCATCTACTATGCCTTTAAGAAAAGTGGACAAATATCTGAAGTTCCTAAACATGTCTCCAATGCTACCATGTGTCTCAAAACTGGATTTGTAAGAATTGAGGCCAGAGTATGGATCACCACACTAAATTACTGGCTAAGACTATGCTTCGTCCCGTGTGGCCTTGCTCCCTTAACTATTAAGGACGGTTTCCAAGTGACATGTAAATGCACAGTGATAAAGATTATGACAACCCTAGGCTTCACCTTGCAGATCCTACTCAACATGGGATATGATGAAGCCAAAAAAATCATCTTGGCAGCTATGACATGCAACTTCCCTAACATCTGGGAGCCAGGTGATGGGTACAAACCAGGCAAGCCATCATCTACTTCCTGAGTGTGCATCTGATTCACTGCTGTGGGAAGCAGAGTGTTGGATCAAATGCATCCTTGTGGGTGACTGTGCCAGGCTTTAGAATAGCCTTCCCCAACCTGGTGCCCCCCAGAGGTTTTGGACTCTCTTCCCATCTGCCCCAGCCAGCATCTGGAGGGCTCCAGGGAAGGCTGCTTTAGAGCATCTTCCTGATAATTCAGGCTAGGACAAATGGATAAGGCATGTGAGAGACAATTTTTTCAGCTTCAGTTGGTGCCAACATACAGGGGTAGATTTAAGCAGACTTGACAGATGTGCAGGCAACACATCAGATTGTAACAAATTGCTTCAAAATATGCTTTATTCAAGTCAAGAGAGGCCTGTTATTCCAATAATGGTGGCTATGGTAGAATTATTCTTGTAAATAACATTTTCTCAAAGACCAGCTTGATGTGTATGATCTCAGAGGAGTCAGTTCCATCCATTCCAAGTTTTCAAACAATCTTCCTTTGGTATTCTTGCTAATGAACAATTGTAGTTCCATGCCTTTAATTGAAATGGGATAATGTTGGTGCTCCCGATGCAGAGCTTAGCATAGAGCTCTCTCCAAGGTGCCCATCCCCAAGCAGGCTGTGTGAGTGTTTTGCAAGCACCTCAAATTGTTTGCACGCCACTTAATATTTCCCAAATTCAAAAAGTTCTCTCATTGCTGTAAGTGACTGAGCGTGTCCCAGCACTGCCTTTGCAACTCTGGCACTCAAGGCTCCAAACCATTACAAATTTGAGGGTTTCGGCAAGGGAGACAGAGTAAGCCAGAAAAAGGGACGGAATGAAAAATGTGTCACGCATTGCTGATGAAGCTGATGACTGTCCTGAGTGCCAGTTGCAATATCCAGGAGCTGGGGATGTCCTGCCATCTCTTAAACTGGGCAATAATTTTTGCTTTGCTTTTGAGAACTGGGCAGCAGGCGAGCTGTGAATATGCCATCAATAAGAGTAATGGCTGTAGCCTTTTGGTAGCTAATTAACTGTTCTTTGTTCATCTCATTTTTATTATTAACACAATTGCTTCATTAACCTTCTGGTTCATCCTTTTAAAATATTTTGTTTCCAACCTTGCTGGAACTCTTCCATGCTCAATGTTGCAGCTCCAATAGGTCATGCAAAGTGTTGAACAAAAAGCTAGTGCAGATGCGCATTAAGGCTGCAGGGGTTTTTGGGCGGGTGGGCAGGTTCTTGCTGTGCAGTGTGACTCAGGTTTTACAGGAGAAAGTCCCGGTGCAAACTGCGTTGAATGGGGTCTCTCCCTCTCTGCTGCCTCCTCTTTTTGGCAGCTAAAAAAAGCCTCCTCCTTTTTGGCAGCTAAAAAAGCCAATGCAATTCTGGGCCGCATCAATAGGAGTATAGCATCTAGATCAAGGGAAGTAATAGTGCCACTGTATTCTGCTCTGGTCAGACCTCACCTGGAGTACTGTGTCCAGTTCTGGGCACCACAATTCAAGAAGGACACTGACAAACTGGAACGTGTCCAGAGGAGGGCAACCAAAATGGTCAAAGGCCTGGAAACGATGCCTTATGAGGAACGGCTAAGGGAGCTGGGCATGTTTAGCCTGGAGAAGAGGAGGTTAAGGGGTGATATGATAGCCATGTTCAAATATATAAAAGGATGTCACATAGAGGAGGGAGAAAGGTTGTTTTCTGCTGCTCCAGAGAAGCGGACACGGAGCAATGGATCCAAACTACAAGAAAGAAGATTCCACCTAAACATTAGGAAGAACTTCCTGACAGTAAGAGCTGTTTGACAGTGGAATTTGCTGCCAAGGAGTGTGGTGGAGTCTCCTACTTTGGAGGTCTTTAAGCAGAGGCTTGACAACCATATGTCAGGAGTGCTCTGATGGTGTTTCCTGCTTGGCAGGGGGTTGGACTCGATGGCCCTTGGGGTCTCTTCCAACTCTATGGTTCTATGATTCTATGATTCTATGATTCTATACTCCTGCAGCTGCTTGCCTTAAACAGCTGCTTTCTGGAGCCTCCCTTGCAGGGCCGATACCATTGGGAAGGGGGCTTCATCAGGACTGTGGGGGAAAGGATTAACACCCCCTTTCCCATGCATAATGGCATCAGCCCTAGTTGGGTATCCCTGTTTAGAAGTGGGGCAAAGCCTAGAGGCATTTAATGGAACTGTGCATCCAGCTTGACCCAAAAGATGCTTTGGTACCTAGAAATTCCCAAGTGAGGCACTTTCCTCCTCCTCTGCCCCTCTATTTTTCCCCCCAGGTGGCCAAGCTAAAAATGACTTTGATTCCAGATAGTTCCCGATAGCCCATCCCAGCTAAATCTCCACTGCCAGCCCCTGTAGCTTTGAGTTTCAGCCACGCAGTCTCTGGCATTTAAAATATTAATTCATTCAACCTAGCAGGGGAAAAGGCTTGGCAACACCTCCCCGAGATTCCCAAACAGACTGAGAGTGCCGAGGCAACTCAGTGGAACTTCAGGCCCTTTCTGCAACACCAGCTGCTTGTGGCGCTGAGGCAAAAGGCAAAGCAGCTGTCATCTTGTACCCCTGTAGCAGCCATCCTGGCAGGGTGGGTGCAAGGGAACCTGCAGCGTCTCCGCAGTGGGACCAGGGTTCAGCATGCCTAGTCGGTCACATGGGCACCTGCCTCCTCCTCCCTTCATGATGTTTCTGAACCAGGGTGGATAAAAATCAATGATTCTAAAAAATCAAAATAAAAAAAATCAGATTTTTAAAATTTAAATCAGATTTTTTCCCCATTTTTCCCCATTTAAATTGGATTTTTAAAATAAGATGCTTTTGGAGGGAAAATCTTTCTAAAGATAGTTTTCTATTTAAGTTACATTATAGTCCAAAGGCTATTCATCAGGAAATAAGGATTTGTTTTACGTTTTTCATGTGTGCTAAAACTCAAAGTATATTGTTGTTTTTTAAACTGTTTAACCACATCAGTTAACAAACATGGATACATATGCTATAATGTTATTGTTTTAGTTAAATAAATTGTTTAAATTGTTATTAAGGAACTGATTATTTTTCTCCTTCCAATAAAGTACAGTGGTACCTCGGGTTACATACGCTTCAGGTTACATACGCTTCAGGTTACACACTCCGCTAACCCAGAAATAGTGCTTCAGGTTAAGAGCTTTGCTTCAGGATAAGAACAGAAATCGTGCTCCAGCAGCACGGCAGCAGCAGGAGACCCCATTAGCTAAAGTGGTGCTTCAGGTTAAGAACAGTTTCAGGTTAAGAACAGACCTCCAGAAGGAATTAAGTACTTAACCCAAGGTACCACTGTACAGCAGAAAAGTTGTCCAAATACAAACAGTTAACTTATTAAACCTCACAATAATTTCATAATTATCTGTCTATGTATTTCTAATATTATAACCAAATCAGTAATTTTTGATATAACTGTAAAAACTACTTTGAAAATTTATTATTCCAAAAATGAAACCTTGATCTGGTTGTAAATATTAAGAATATACCAGTAAGAATGAGTCTTTCTGTAAAGAAAGAAAAGAAAAAGACTGACTAGTGATTTAAATCAAATCCACCCTGTTCTGAACCCTTTCTCTGCCTCCCTCTCTTGCTCTGTTTAGGCAGGTCAGGATGTAAGAGGAAGTGGAACTGTGCTGGGCAACAAGAACAGCAAACTTGGCGATTTTGTCTTGGTCCCAGAACATGTACCGTTATGGCTTCCTCACCTTAAAATGGAAGTTGTAGAGTTGGACAGAGGCAGATTTAGGGGACCGTGACTGGTTTGGTCACACTGACGCCACAGGGGATGTCACAACGATGATTCAGAATGGAGCGTGAGATGCAGGGAGGACCTAAGTATGGCATCACACAGGCGGCCGCTGAAATCTGAGACCCCAAGGTCTGCCACTGAGTTGGAAAAGGTTCGGAAAAGAGCAGCCAAATGATCGAGGGTGGAAAGTCTCCCCTATGAGGAAGGGTTGCAGCCTTTTTGGGTTTTTAGGTTTAAAGACAAGGTGAATAAGGCAGCATGATAGAAGTTTATAAAATGATGCAGACAGAGCAAAGTTCTTCTTCCTCTCTCATAATGCTAGAACTTGTGGAAACCCAATGAAGGTGAATGTTGGAAGATTTGGGACAGATAAAATAGACCTTGTTGAACTATGGAACTCACTCCCACAGGAGGCAGTGATGACCACCAACTTAGATGACTTTAAAAGAGGATTAGACAAACCTATGGAGGGCAAAGCTATCGATGGCTACTAGCCACAGTGGCTCTGCTCTGCCTCCACAGTCAGACTCTTCTGCTGTTCTTAATGGCATTCACTCCCGAAGCCCTGCAACCTTGTGACAGATGTTTCCCCTTCCTTCTTCTTTGCAGATCATTGGCCTCGTGATATTGTGCATTGGCATCTATGCCGAAGTGGAAAGGCAGAAGCACCGGACCCTGGAAGGCCTCTTCCTTGCACCAGCGCTGATTCTCCTCCTCCTCGGCATAACAATGTTTGCTGTTTCTTTCATTGGAATGGTGGGCTCCCTCCGAGACAACCGGACGCTGCTGAAAACAGTAAGGCTGCTTCCCCCCTTCCTGGAACTCTCCCAGCTCCAAAATTCATAGAATCATAGAATTGCAGAGGTGGAAGGGACCCCAAGGGTCATCCAGTCCAACCCCCTGCAGTGCGGGAGTCACAGCTAAATAATTATTGATGGCCATCCAACCTCTGCTTAAAAACCTCCAATGAAGGAGAGTCCACCACTTTCCATGGGATTCTGTTCCACTGCCAAACGGCTCTTGCCATCAGAAGCGTCTTCCTAAGATTCAGTCAGAATCTGCCTTCTTGTAGAATCATAGAATCCTAGAGTTGGAAGAGACCCCAAGGGCCATCGAGTCCAACCCCCTGCCAAGCAGGAAACACCATCAGAGCACTCCTGACATATGGTTGTCAAGCCTCTGCCTAAAGACCTCCAAAGTAGGAGACTCCACCACACTCCTTGGCAGCAAATTCCACTGTCGAACAGCTCCCACTGTCAGGAAGTTCTTTTGTCATTTGAATCCATTGGTTTGGGTCCTCCCCTCTGGAGCAGCAGAAAACTAGCTGGCGCTCTCTCCCAAGTAACAGCCCTTTAGATATTTCATGGTGGCCGTCATCTCAGTCTGCTCCAGACTAAACATATCCAACTCCCTCAACAGTTAGTAGTTCTCGAAGTGTTGAGAATTTACTACTACTCCTTCCTTCTGATATATGACAGTTCTGTGGGCACAGAGAGGGTCTGCATGGCCCAGGTGTCGACAGGCGCCAAATACTCAGACATTATTGCATCAATTCTGCTTGTATAAGAGGCTATCTGTATCCTTCCAGGTCCAATTCATAGTTCTGCTGGTTACATTTATGGCCCCTAACAGTTTGGAGTCAAGTTACTTGAAGGACCACCTTCACCCATGTTAAACCTGCCAAGATGGGTGATGTGGGGAGGGAGGGAGGGAGGGAGAAGTCAGGCTGTCGGGTACGAGAGATTCAGCCTTCTCTGTGGTGGCCCCATGGCTGTGGAGCGCCTTGCCTCCTCCTTGCTGTTGTTTAAAGGTAAAGGTAAAGGGACCCCTGACCATTAGGTCCAGTCGTGGCCGACTCTGGGGTTGCGGTGCTCATCTTGCTTTACTGGCCGAGGGAGCCGGCGTACAGCTTCCAAGTCATGTGGCCAGCAGGACTAAGCCGCTTCTGGCGAACCAGAGCAGCGCACGGAAACGCCGTTTACCTTCCCGCCAGAGCGATACCTATCTACTTGCACTTTGACGTGCTTTCGAACTGCTAGGTTGGTAGGAGTGCTGTTGTTTAGGTGGGCTCTAACAATGTTTCTATTCATTACTCCTTTTAGCAAAGGTGTGGGAAAAGACAGAACTGGGTTTTGGAAGTGAAATGTTTCACTGTTGCTAATTTATTATTATTGTGTTGGTTGCTATTTTATATGGTTTTATACATGGGAAGATTTGGGGTGACATGTCATACTCCAAGTAGATCCACTGTAATGGGTGGATTTAAGTAACTTGTGTGATTGATTCGATATGGTGGACCTCTAAGCTGCCCCAGTTGCTGTGGAATATGCATGCCACCCTATTCTGTTTGCTTCAGATAGTTATTTTGAGAGCCCCAAATGTGCTGCTAAATTGCCTCACAACAGGAGCACCTCTAAACGATGGGAAGCATCTACAGGGGTTGCTTCATTGCCCACGTAAGCATCATTTGATGTGAATCTTAATTTATTTTCACTCCAAATTGCTTTTTGGGTGCAAGGGATGACTCTTGGATAAACATCTGTGGGGTTTCTTAAATGATTTTTGCATATGAAGTGCAGAGAAAAATATTTTAATTTTAAAGAAATTTAATTTCAAGAATTGGACAGAATGAGGGCTTCTTTCTCCATCTTCTCCCTTCTCATCCTTCAAAACTTTTTTCTGACTCCTCGGGAAGATAGGGCGGGGTCTGAAGTGGAGAAGAGAGAGAGACTGAAGTTGATAAAACAAGAAACTTAATCTCAGGGTGTGGGTTCGAGCCCCACTTTGGGCAAAAAAATTCCTGCATTGCATGGAGTTAGACTAGATGACCCTCATAGTCCCTTCCAACTGTTCTATTCTTATGATTTTTCAGGAAGAACAAGAAGCCCCTCCAGAGTGTTGGGGGGGGGTTGCCGGTATATTCTGCAACTTCTTGTTGATGCAATAATAATGCATTAGGGACAAAACAATTAGTCAGTGGAATAATGTCTGAACTGTTCAGTATACATCCAGCTCTATTGCACTTCATCAATAACTGCATCAATAAAATTTTGCAGAATACTCCCCCCCAAAAAAACAACAACAACAACAACCCCAGTCTGTAGTGGCTCCATCTTCTCCCTTCTCATCCTACAAACTCTTTTCTGGCCCTGTTTGCTTTGCAGCAAAGTTTCCCCCCCCCTTCAATGGGCTGGGGGCTGCTGCAACTGGAAACCAGGCAGGCTGCCATATTCCCCCTGCAAAGTCTCAGCTGGAGCATGGCTGTTCCATGTTGAAATGCTGTTCAGGTGAGACATTGTGAGGGAACTTGGTGGCTCCTGCCCACTTGAGCTGGGGGGGAGAGGATTTTGCTTTAAAGTGAGAAGTGGGAGGGTGCCCCCACATTTACCAGGAAGCACCCAACCCCCAAACATTGTGAAAAAGTGAAAATGTTGCCCCCAAATTCCTTCCATTTTGCCACCAGCAGACGAGGTGAGAGGGCCTTGTTTCCTCAGCCCTAGAAGTATAAGCCCAGGCAATGGAGTCTTCTTGCTGGCCTTTCTTCAGATTGCAGCTGGAGAAATATGCTTCCTCCCTCTTCCCATTCTTATGGTGTCTTTGTTCTGCATGCAGGCATTTCAGAACAACTGGCACCCCCCCCCCTTTGGTTTGGCTCCTGTCTGCTCTGGGTAATAGGATGTTGAATGAAACAGCTGGAAGATGCTTCGAAGTTAAACAACAGGGACAAAAGCATTTGTCTGGCTGAGGATGGAAGGGTAGCATTTCTCAGTGGCCTTTGCGGGAGGTCTTCAGTTTAATAAAACTGTTTCATAACCAAGATAGCTCCAGGGCTAAGTGGCAGAATTCGGGGCTGTTTTGACAGAGTTTGGGAACTGGTGAGCGAAATCAGACAGATAGATGCAGCCTGATGTTCTTTTGTGGGCAGGTGCAGATTCCCCCCCACACACACACACGTTACAATAGCTGTGAGAAAAGGAAGTGCTTCCTTTCTGTCATTTCCTTTCTGGCATTTCAAACTTACATGAAGGGTTTAATAGCTATTCCCCTCCTCTTCCTCCCCCCAATCCCTGAAACTGTTACTCTGCAGTTCTGGGAGCTCTCTGGCAAATTATAATTTCAGGATGCTTTGGTTAGGTGCAGGTGGGGAACCAGGGTATTCATAGTTCCAGGTTATGAAATGGATATATTTAGGGAATAGCAAGGCCTTGTTTTTTCAAAAAACGAAATCTGATGGAGGCATCAGTGGATGATGCTCAACCCTAGATGTGGTCCTCTCAAATTCCTTCTGTTCTCAATTTATTGTCTTCATTACACAAGTCTGATTGTTCTTCTGCTGAGCAGGATTCTTTTGCCATGTCATGGAGACCTCAGCTCTTGCCCTCCCGTATGTTATGACTGGAAGAAGGTGAACCCGGAGCAGAGAGGCAAAGGGCACTCTCCAATGGATATTCAGCACCTCTGTATTTTAGGTTTATTGGGCGGAGGCAAGGTCCAGAACTCATTCAGGAACAGCAAATCCTTCGGGACTTCATAGGTGGCCTTTGTTTTTGCCGCACAGGAATTGTGGGGTTAAAGGCTTTCTCAAGTGGGAGGTGGCTTTCCCCAGTTGTTTGCTCTGGCTACTGTGGTCGGTGTGGATTCCACCAGTTAGAACAACTTCCTCTGGACAACAGAGTCCTTCTCTTCCCAGTACAGTGGTACCTTGGGTTACAGACACTTCAGGTTACATGCGCTTCAGGTTACAGACTCCGCTAACCCAGAAATAGTGCTTCAGGTTAAGAACTTTGCTTCAGGATAAGAACAGAAATCGGGCTCCAGTGGCGCAGCAGCAGCTGGGAGGCCCCATTAGCTAAAGTGGTGCTTCAGGTTAAGAATAGTTTCAGGTTAAGAACGGACCTCTGGAATGAATTAAGTACGGTACTTAACCCGAGGTACCACTGTATCTTTCTCATAAGAACAAAAGAAGAGCCTTCTAGATCAGGCCAGTGGTCCATCTAGTCTAGCATCCTGCTCTCACATTAGTTGACCAGATGCCTGTGAGAAACCAGCAAGCAGGATTTGAGCCCATGAGCCCTCTTCCCTCTGTGGTTTCCAGCAACTGGGATTCAGAAGCAGTGCTTCCACCAGCCGTGGAGGCAGAGCCATCCTGGCTAATACCCATCAATAGCCCTCTCCTCCTCCATCAATTTGCCTAATCCTCTTTTAAAGCCATCTAAGCTAGTGGCCAGGGACGCGGGTGGCGCTGTGGGTAAAACCTCAGTGCCTAGGACTTGCCAATCGTATGGTCGGCGGTTTGAATCCCTGCGGCGGAGTGAGCTCTCGTTGTTCGGTCCCAGCTCCTGCCCACCTAGCAGTTCAAAAGCACCCTTAAGTGCAAGTAGATAAATAGGTACCACTTTATAGTGGGAAGGTAAACGGCGTTTCCGTGTGCTGCGCTGGTGCAGGTTCGCCAGAGCAGCTTCATCACGCTGGCCACGTGACCCGGAAGTGTCTGCGGACAGCGCTGGCTCCCGGCCTCTTAAGCGAGATGAGCGCGCAACCCCAGAGTTGGTCACGACTGGCCCGTACGGGCAGGGGTACCTTTACGCTAGTGGCCATTACTGCCTCCTGTGAGAGTGAGTTCCATAAATTAGCTCTGTCACCTGAATCTTCCAACCTTCAGCTTCATGTTCACGAATTCTAGTGTTACAAGAGAAGGAGAAAAGCTTTTCTGTGTCCACTTTCTCCATGCCATGCATAATTTTATAAACCTCTTCCATGTCCCCTCTTTTGACCATTTGTGCGGAGGAGGAGCAGGCTAGTTCTGAAACCCTGCCCTGATTTCAGCCCCTGGGTCTCATACCTACCACTCCTGGTATAATGGAGAGTTACTCCACAAGTATCTGCTGGGTCAGGTCAGTGGCCCGTCAGGTCCAGCATCCAGTTGTCATGGCGGCCAACCAGATGCCCATGGGAAGCCTGAAAGCAGGGCCTGAGTGCAACAGCCCTCTCCTCTTCTGGGGTTTCCAGCATTCGGAGCGCTGTCTGGGTGCTACTTAGTAAACAGGCTGCAAGGAAAACGCTGGTGTGGAAAATAGTTGGAAAGCTTTCCTTGTCACTCAGCAGGTAGTTAAAATATGGAACTCACTCCAACAGGAGGCAGTGGTGGCCGCCAACTTGGGTGGCTTAAAAAGGCGATGGGGCAAATTCATGGAGGAGAGGGCTATTGAGGGATACTAGCCACTGCAGGTGTACTGTGCCACCAGTGTCAGAAGTAGCAGCGCTTCTGGATTCCAGTTGCTGGAAACCACAGGAAGGGAGAGCGCTCTTGGGCTTGGGTCCTGGCTGGTTGGCTATTGAGAACAGGATGCTGAACTAGATGGGTCATTGGCCTCATCCAGATGGCTCACCTTATGTTCTTATGGTGATCTTTCTTGGCTGGTCTGAGTCACATCTTCTAACATGTCAGAAAGACCTGAAAGTTTTTGTCAGTTCAGTGACAAATGTGTGACATCCTCTTGCTCATGTCCACACACACCTCCGGCAGTTTTGAAACTGGTGAGCCATACTGTGGCGGTGTGAGTGATCCATTAGTGGTGAGTGAAGTTACGCCTGGCATCCCTCACACCACCTAGGTTGTGTTTGATTAAGGCTAGATCCACACCTGCCACATCTCAAACGTGGGCTGCTTCCACTCTCAGTTCCAAACCTCGCAAATGAAATGCTGAAATGCAGTCTTCCAGGGCAGGCTTTCCATTTCGTCCAGTGTTTTTACAAGATCTGTTCTGACATTACAAAATAAGATTGAACTTCGAAACTGAATTTTTTTTAGGGTATTGCTGTTTCTCCTTTTGTCAGCGCTGCTGGAACAGCCTGAGCAATTCTATGAATGACACTGGCATTTGTCATGTTCTCTTTAATATTATATTCTGTGCCTATCTGACAAAACTCTTAAGACTGCCGTGTCTGGTATTTCAATTTTTGGACTATTTTGGGGTTTTCTTACAGCAATATTATAGAAAGCAAACATATGCATATGGTGACAAACGAAATGCCAGTAGCCACATCAGTCCTTGTGACATATTGATGCTGATAGTTTCATGGAATTGTAGACTCAAAGGTCATCTAATCCAACCCCCTGCAATGCAGAAATCACAGCTAAAGAAGCCCTGGCAAATGGCTATCCAGTCTCTCTTTGAAAACCTCCAGTGAAAGAGAGTCTACCACCAGCTGAGGTTGTCCATTGCATTTATTGTTAGAATCCAGAGGACATGGTTGCCTTGTTTAGCCACTCAGTATGCATGGATACCAAATGCGTGAGTGGGGTCTCTGAAAAGCTTCCAGATAGCCCTCCTCCTTAGATCACCACAGTCACCTCCACAGCCAGCATATGACTGATGTAGATCTTGTTTGGTACCCACACTGCTGAGCAGTTGAATATGACTAACACGGCTGAAGAGCAGAACGAGGACCAGCTCCTGGAATTTTTGTCATGTCTAAGACAAACATCATTAACAACCAGCAGTTCCCCTCCCCTGCCAATCCCAGCAGCACCACCTACTTGAAGTATTTTGCATTATTTGGGAAACAGCTGCTATATGTCTCCACTTGCAACATCCTTGCTCTGCCTTAGGAAGTCCTCCAGACTGCCCAGTCTCTGCAGCAACAAAAAAAGCCAGTGTGTGAGAGAGTCTGTTTATTTCAGAATGTATGAATCACTTTGCATTTAAAGAATACCTACTGAGTGTACAAAAATTGGATATAAATCATACTACAAATAATAAACGGTGTTAAAAACATGAAGCCAACAATAATTAAAAGCTGCAGCATTGAAATGGACCGATTTGAGAAGGCCTGGGGTGGTGGTGGGGAGAATATTGGAGACATAACACTTTGGGGACTTGCTTCACTTCTAGAAGAACATCTAGCTGTGATTTCTGCATTGCAGGGGGTTGGACTAGATGACCCTTGGGGTCCCTTCTTGGCCACCTCAAAACAAAAACACTGCAACCTGCCCAGGAGAACATGAATTAATTATCTCTCCCCCCTTTGATTATTTTTGAATTAAATTTATGTTCTCATTAAATGATGAAGAATGGTCAGGGGTGGGAGGAGGAAACACAGGAGAAACTTTCAGCAATGCTAGTGAAAAGTGACCAGCACCAGAACCCAGGTTTAAAAAAATGCTGAAAATGTGTTTTGTGCTTTTCAATTTCTGTGCTGTTGCTTTTCCTTTTTTTGTAAGCAATACTAACAGGTTGTTTCACCTCCTGTCTCCTAGCATCCCTGCTCCACTGCAAGCAGGGCTGTGTTTGTATACACTGCAAATCTCTGCTTTCAGTTGTGCTGGGTGGGGGGGGGGGACTGGGTTCCTTGAGTTGGTTTTGTTGACATGCTGTGGAGATGATGTGACTGCGTCTCCCGGCAGCCGCAGGAGAGCTGTGTGTGACATGTTTTGTCACTGTGTTCTTCTGGAGAACTGATGAGATGGAAGATGCTCTTGCTGTCTAGCAGCTGGCAGGCTTCAGGAGCTGCCTTGCTTGCCTCCAGGTGAGCTTTCTCTTGTGCCTCTTGCGGTCCAGTTGGAGTGAACCAGATTTGGGAGGAAGGAGGTGTGTGCCAAGCAGGAGGGGCAGTTTAATGTAACAAAGGATGACAGTGTGGGGTTGGGTGGAAATTTTGTCAGTGAGAAGAAGTGAGGGGAGCAAATTCTGTGCTAGGGATCATTAGGAAAGGTACTGCCAGTATCATAATGCCATTATACAAATCCGTGCTGTAGCTGCATTTGGACGACACTTCTGGTCACCTCACTGTTGTAGAGTTGGGGAAGTGTTCAGAAAAGGGCAACCATAATGATAAAGAGGGTGGAGCAACTCCCCTGCGAAGAAAGGGTGCAGCGTTTGAGACTTTTTAGTTTAGAGGAAAGGTGAGTAAGAGGTTACATGATAGAAATTTAGATAATTATCAATGACATGAGAAAAGTGGATAGTTGTTCTGCCTCTCTCATAATGCTAGAACTCGTGGACATGCAATGAAACTGAATGCTGGAAGATTCTGGACAGATAAAATAAAGTACTTCTTCATGCAGCCAATCAGTTTCAGTGTATCTGAAGAAGTGTGCATGTACACGAAAGCTTATACCAAGAACAAACCTAGTTGGTTTCTAAGGTGCTACTTCCACAGGAGACACTGATGGCCTTCAGCTTGGAATTAAGAGAGGATTAGAGTGGTACCTTTGGTTACATACTTTATTCATTCCAGAGGTCCATTCTTAACCTGAAACTGTTCTTAACCTGAAGCACCACTTTAGCTAATGGGGCCTTCTGCTGCCGCCGCGCAATTTCTGTTCTCATCCTGAAGCAAAGTTCTTAACCCGAGGTACTATTTCTGGGTTAGCAGAGTATGTAACCTGAAGCGTATGTAACCTGAGGCACCACTGTAGACAAATTCATGGAGGAGAGGGCTCTTGGTGGCTGGTAGCCAGGATTATTATGCTCTGCCCCTGCAGTTAGAGGCAGTAATGCGTCTGAATACCAGTAACTGGAAGCCACAAGAGAGGTAAGCGCTTGGGAGTTTCCCACAGGCATCTGACTGGCTACTGAGAGAACAGGGTGCTGAACAAGATGGCCGAAACCAACAAGCTCTTCTTATGTTCTTACGTAACTTCCATCTCTCTGGGTACGTGTCAAGGTGGCCTCAGCTTCCTCGGGTCTCTTGATTTATGATGCAGGGCAACAGCCTTCACCAACCAGGTTGGTGCCCTTCAGAAGATTTTTGACTCCAGCTCCCACCAGCCCCAGCCAGCATGGCCTGCGCTCAGAGATGATGGGAATTGTAGTCCAGCGATACCCAGAGGGCCCCTAGTTTTCCCACTCCTTCTTTAGAGTTGGCTCTAACTTTGTGTGAAGGAATCCTTTCCAACACACGGGAGGACAGCGTGAAAAAGCACAAGATGTGTCTCTAGATTTTTAGCTGATCTTGTAGTTAAATCCCAGAGGTGGCTGATCTTTGTAAAGTCATGGGATTGCTCCTGTTGTAAATAAAAATATGCCCTTTTCCCTTATGGGGTATCCAAGAGCCCATATAGAGTCCTTACATAGGTTACCTATTGGTAGGAGAAAATAACAGAGGCCAACCAGAGAATATTGAGAAGCAAAGCAGCTAGTAACCCTGATCTTTAGTGATCTGTTGCAACAGGGTGCTCCCCTCACACGCAGGAGAGGAAGAGGACCCCCCCAAATGCCGTGCAAGGGCTTATAAAGACTTTTGAAATTCCCATTCTCTAGATCAAGACCACCCCCAGAAACATTATGCATACATCACAGAAGGGGTGTAACCTAAGACCACCCCTCAGATGCATCCCACCTACATCACAGAAATTTTAATATTGTTTTTCTCCTGTCTAGCAGGTTACTTGATTGGATTTCCTGGGGAGCCTGGCCATTCTTTTATAGTGGTAAAATACTTATTTCCTGGGCCAGGTCACAGGCTCACACCTTATTCAAACAGACATATCCTTGAGACAATGGGGAGGCTTTTCCAGTTTAACCTTGCAGAGAAAGGATTTGGTCAGTTTAGGAATCAAAATGGTTCCAGGTTGGTCTTCCTGTGTTGATGTGCAGTTATGAACATTACCATATATCTAAGACCATAAAATTCCTATCACATTCCTTCCTTGTGAGATTCTGGCTTCTGCAAGCAGCACAGTGTCTTGTTCATAAATAATGGATTTTAGAGTCCCATTGCTTGTCCTTGGTGTCAGTCTGGTGTGGCCCGCCTCCTTCATTCTAGCTGGCCTCCAGCTGCAAATGTGTAATGAAGGAGAAAAGTGTTCCTCACTCGTTATTTCAATGTGGAGATCTGTGAGATGCAAATGGGCAGCAGCCTGCCTGCCTGCCTGCCTCCCTCCCTTCGCTCTCAAATATTCCTTCTAAAGGCTGCAACAGCCAAGTCAAGTGTAGCAACAGACAAGCCTGACAGAAACGAGCTGGTGATAGGCACCTTTTCAAACCTAAAGCACATCTTGGAGACAGGATTCTGATCCTTCAAGGCAGCTGAAAGTATAAACACCCATCGTTCTCTGCTTGGTTGTGGAAAGATCTCACTGCCCTTTTCACATCCACATTTGAATTATACCTTATTGTCATCAGTCTCAGATGATGTCTCTTGGGCTTCTTATATTAGTGTTGTTACACGTCACCCCAACCTCCAAGTGGCGAGAGACTCCAGGGGTTACAGGAATTTACTCCAGTACATTACCAATTTACTCCAGGGGTTACCAGGACGTTTCCGAGCACAATTCAAAGTGCTGGTGTTGACCTTTAAAGCCCTAAACGGCCTCGGCCCAGTATACCTGAAGGAGCGTCTCCACCCCCATCATTCAGCCCAGACACTGAGGTCCAGCACCGAGGGCCTTCTGGAGGTTCCCTCATTGCGAGAAGCAAAGCTACAGGGAACCAGGCAGAGGGCCTTCTCGGTAGTGGCGCCTGCCCTGTGGAACGCCCTCCCATCAGATGTCAAAGCGATAAATAACTACCTGACATTTAGAAGACATCTTAAGGCAGCCCTGTTCAGGGAAGTTTTTAATCTGTGATATTTTACTGTATTTTGGTTTCTATGGAAGCCGCCCAGAGTGGCTGGGGAAGCCCAGCCAGATGGGCGGGGTACAAATAATAAATTATTATTATTATTATTATTATTATTATTATTATTATTATTATTATTACTCAGCTTCAGTTTCCTTGGATTGAAGTTGTTTTTTCATGAAGTGAGTGCTGCCATGTGCTCCTACAGAGGGCATGAAAGGGATGTGTGTTTGAGAGAAGAACCCACCCAAATTGCTACCCAGTTCTTCAGTGGTGAATTGAGAAAGTGTGTGTGCATGTTTCAAGTCAGCCCACTGTTTTGGCCCCAAACTATAAGGATGTGCTTACCAAGTTGCTGGTGGAAATGGCAGGAGTGGCTCATCTGGTGTGATGGAGCCACATCAATAGTCTCCCACAAGAAATGCAACTCCTGCTTAAGGCAAGGTGAGGCTGGCTCTCTGCAAACACACCAGCAGAGCCATTCCAGCACTCCTGCTATGATGCCGCTTTAAACAGTCATGGCTTCCCTCAAAGAATTCTGGGAGCTGTAGTTAAGAATGCTGAGAGTTATTAGGAAACTCCTAATTCTGCTCCCCAAGCTACAGTTCCCAGCGTCTGACAACTAACCGTACATCAAAGGAAACTCTGGGAACCATAGCTCTGGGAGGGAAATAGGGGTCTCCTGATGACTCTCAGCACCTTTAAACTACAGCTCTCATAACTCTTTGGGTGAAGCCATGACTATTTAAAGTGGTACCATATATGTATGGTGTGAATGTGGCCTTAATTCAGCTTGAGCCTAATACGTTAAGTCAGTGTAGGTCATGCCAGATAACAGCAGGCACTGGGCACTCTGGCAGATGCTGCTGGTACTCACCCAAGGGGCACCGTGAGGCATCCTGAGGCCTTCTGAAGACTGGCTGGTCTGGACCTGTTGTTACACCTTCCCCTGGGGAGAAGATGCCTGTTTTTTCAAGGGACATTGCTCAGGTCTGCAGCCGTTCATTCTTGTGGCAGGGGGCAGTGAGGAGTGTATGGGCAGAGGACTTGAGCAAAGCCCCAGCTAGGCCTGTGCAGGCATCATTCAAAACCAGTTTGAAGCCCATGTCATGATAACCGTTTCATTATATTTAACCGGCAATGAATTGTGAACAGCCTTCAAAACGCCACAGGGTGGTATAATTGCAAGCAATTTGAGAAGTCCTGTCCCTGTGTGTGCTGATTCCTGGCTGCCGCCTTCCAAAAACCATTTTGCCTCCCCCAAAGTGAGACTGGCTGGCTGCTTCCTTCCAAGCGGCAGGAAGGAGAGGAGAGCGGGAAGTGCTGAGATGGACCATGCTTTGTCACAGCTGGCTCCCTCTGGCTGGCTGGCTGGCTGGCTGGCTGCCTTCCCTTTCAGCTGCATTTCCCCTCCCCAATCCCTCCTGTGGCAGAACAGTGCCAGCCTCAGCATCTCCCCTTAACCACAATAAAGGTAAAGGTAAAGGGACCTCTGACCATTAGGTCCAGTCTTGACCGACTCTGGGGTTTCGGTGCTCATCTCGCTTTACTGGCCAAGGGAGCCGGCGTACAGCTTCTGGGTCATGTAGCCAGCATGACTAAGCCACTTCTGGAGAACCAGAGCAGTGCACGGAAATGCCATTTACCTTCCCGCCGCAGCGGTACCTGTTTATCTACTTGCACTTTGATGTGCTTTCGAACTGCTAGGTTGGCAGGAGCAGGGACCAAGCAATGGGAGCTCACCCCGTTGCGGGGATTCGAACCGCCAACCTTCTGATCGGCAAGTCCTAGGCTCTGTGGTTTAACCCACAGCGCCACCTGCGTCCCTTAACCACAGTATTGGTGCTTTAAGAAAGAGTGCTGCCCCTCTGTCTGTGCCTTCCTTCCTTCCTTCCTTCTCCTGGTTGCTCCTTCTCTCCCTCCCTCCTCAGTTGAGGCACCGCAATCCTGCACGCTGCTGGGAAGGACAGCCCAGCCACCACTCCTTATTTCAGACATCAAGATATACTGCTGGTATATCATGATGGTTAGCTGGTGAAAAATCATTATGTTGAAAACCAGGTATCGCCCAGGCCCAACTTCTGACCTGGATGGTCCAGGGATGAGGGATGGTGGCTCACCAGGCAAAACCTCCCCCCCCCCTTCTGAGGCCAGAGAACATGCCAGGTGGGGAAAGAGTGGCCCCTGTCACTGCCATAAGCACTTCTTTCCAAGGAGGCATCATGAAATAGTCCATGGAGTCAACCCTCCTGAAATTATGCCCCAATTTTCAGCAGGGTGAAACAGCCTGCCCTTGAATTTGACCCATATCTGGAGATTTTGGAGACTGGCACCTTTGTGTACAAAACAAGTACTCCACCACTTTTGAAAAAAGATAGGATCTGTATCTGTTTAGCAAAGAAGCTAGAATAAAGCTTCAAATTCAAATTGAGTACACATATAATCATGTAACATACAAGTGGTTGCAGGGGGCAAATACCGGTAATAAGTGAGACGTGCCAAGGTTAAGGGCCTGAAGTCAGTGCAGAGTGAGGTTTGCAATCTAAGAGGTCAACCTTCTGGGGCACATTTGCAAACTGAAGGAGCTGTTGTGGGTACCATGCACACAGGTACAACCAACAAGCACAGAGAATCTCTCTCTCCCACCCCACCCCTCTCTCTCACTCACTCTCTCTCTCTCTCTCTCTCTCTCACACACACACACACTCAATCTCTCACACACCCGTCCCACCAAATCAGACTTGAAAAAAGCTGTATATCATTTACACCAGTTCAGGTCTCTGAGGGCGCATTTGTGCTTGCAGGGGCCACACGGGTGACCAATGAGTTAGGCTCCCCTTTGTTGATGTATCTGTGATCCCTTCCTGAGACCCTGGAGAATTTCTTTCCATCAGTGGAGGCTGTGCTCGGAAAGATGGACCAATGGCAGCTTCGTATATGAGTTCCAACAGCCAAAGTGGCAGCAGCATGTCTGATTCCCTCCAGCTGAATGAAGACTGAGCAATCCAGCTCTCCTCTTGAAAGCAGTGGGTGGAACTGAAGAGGGCAATCCATGGCTGTGAGTCTGCCTTGCTGGCACAGAGCCTTTGTTGCCTGTGACTTGACTTGAGAGGGCTAGAAAAGGCATCCCAAAGCATTGCATTGGCTGTCCTCCCCTTATTGCCTTCTGTTTGCTCTGCAGATCTCTAGCTGGCTGGTGCTGATAATGGCAGTCATAGCACAAAACAGCCAAAGGGCTTCAGGTTTGGGGAAGGCTGTGGAATGGGTGCTTTTAATGTTCCCAGATGCACACATTCTGAGTTGAAGACTCTGCAGGGACACTGTAAAAAATTTACAGAATCCATTTAATAAGTTGAAAAGACCACGTTAAATGATAGTGTCAGAAGCCTTCATGAAGATCCAAACAGAACAAAACAGCACAGCCTGTTTAATGGGACAAACTGAACTAGAAAACTTACAATATTTACTTTAAAAGAACACCAATCTAATCAAGCACCAACAGCTGCAACACAGTGTGACATTGTGTCTGCCGGATGTAGAGCACCTTGTATGCAACACCGCTAAAGGCATTGAGTTGCCAACAGCTAAGCCCTCCTCCAGACTCACATCTATTCCTTGTTTTAATAAAATGTATCTTCAGAAAGACTTTGAAGTCCCCTGTATATCTCTGTGTCCCCCAACCACCTTTGCTTCCATGGTATCAAACTTCACCCACAAAGGAATGTGCTGTTCTGATTTGGCTTTTGCATGTGCCTACACAGCAAGACAGGCTGGTGCTTGCAGCTCCACAGTGAGCAACTTGCTCCAATGGAGGCTGGAGGTGAACTGGGGACTTCCAAGCCCCTTCATCCAGTTTGCTTCTAGCTGAAGGTTCTGTAAAGGGACCGTCCCCTGCTGTTCTTTACACAAATGCTTTTCCAAGGCTAAGCAACAGCTTCTACTCTCATATCAAAATGTTATTTGAGCCATGTTCAGTTGCATCTCTGACTGACAGCAAGCTTCTCTCCCTGTTGCTGAATTCTTTTCTCCTGTGGTAAACCCATCCAAGTTAAATGAAATTAAAAGCAAGCAGTTAAATACTCTCTGGGTTATTGTGGAAGCAGGCACCACAAAGTGATTAATTTTGGCCCCGAACTCGGTGCTGGAACAGTAATTTATTGTCGAATCTGGAACTGATGGGCTTCTTAAGGATGGCTGATGGCCGTTTGTGTTTAATGGAATGAGGGATTTGTTCCTGTTCTCCTGTCCCATTGAGAATGTGATAAATTGGTAGCTGAACCCTTTATTAACTATCTCGTCTGTTTTGAACTTGAGCCAAATTTCTTTTCCTTACTTAGCAGGTGACGTTATTGCCACGCACTTGAGCCAAATTAATCCTCCAAGAAGCTCTGTTGAATTTGGCCCCCTTAGCAAATAGAAGATGATGTCTCTTGTCACAAAAGAATGCAAAGATTAGAGGGTTCCAGCCAAATATGAAGGTCATGCCAGGATCACTGTCAAGTGGGGTTGAAGCAAATAACAATTAAGATTCAGCCTAATGAACATGTACTCTCTTTACCCTCTTTCTTGGTCCAGCATTAAGTACAGCTTTCCAGTACAGTCGGAAGTTGAATGGAATCCGTTCCGGAAGTCTGTTTGACTTCCAAAACATTTGGAAACCAGAGCACAGCTGCTGATTGGCTGCAAGAAGCTCCTGCAGCCAATTGGAAGCCGCTGAAGCCCTGTCGGACATTCAGCTTCCAAAAATAGTTCGCAAACCAGAACAGTCACTTCCGGGCTTGTGGCGTTCAGGAGTCAAAATGTTCGAGAACTAAGCTGTTCAAAAACCAAGGTATAACTGTACATGTTAACAAGCTATTTTGTTACAGATACCTTGTTTCCTCATAACCATAGTTTGCAAACTCTCTTCAAAACATGGTTCGGATCTGTGGCTTTGAGGGGAGCTGTGATTTGTGATTGGTGCACATATGTAATGTGACTCAATGCCGGAGGAGGGGAAGGAAAAGGATGAGGGAATCTGCTTTCAAGACTAGTTCTCAGTTAGTAAACTATGTCAAGTCCAGGAAGAAGCTGGAGCCCAAGTTATAGCTATAGCCTTATGAAGACAAGAATGTTTTCAGCTCTCCCTGTTCCGACCATGATAATGCTAGAATTCAGCTAGTGAAGAGTAAAAGGTTTCCTCAGGCAAATGCAATGCAGTTTAAAACAACATTTGAACCATAGAATTGTAGAGTTGGAAGGAACCCTGATGATCATCTTGTCCAGGGGTCAGCAAACGTCTTCAGCAGGGGGCCAGTCAACTGTCCCTCAGACCATGTGGGAGCTGGACTATATTTGGGGGGTGGGGTGGAGAATGAATTCCTGTGCCCCGCAAAAAACCCAGAAATGCATTTAAAATAAAAGGACACATTCTACTCATGTAAAAACATGCTGATTCCCGGACCATCCGTGGGCCGGATTTAGAAGGCCATTGGGCCGGATCTACCCCCCGGGCCTTAGTTTGCCTACCCATGATCTAGTCTAACCCCCTGCAAGGGAGGAATCTCAACTAAAGCATCCATGACAGATAGCCATCCAGCCTCTGTTTATAAACCTACAAAGGAGAGACCACCACCTTCTGCAGGAAACTGTTCCACTGTCGATCAGCTCTCACTGTCAGAAAGTGTGATTTTGAATCCTGATTCTGTCTTAAGCAGCATTAGCCGCCCCTCCCAGTTTGGTGTCATCTGGCAATTTGGTGCTTCAACATCTCATTCTTTTCATTCCGCAGCATGCTGAATTTGCAGTAATGGAAAGGTAACTTGGGAGTGCCCTAATTTATGTGTTTTGGCTTGTGCTAATGTTTGCATTGTCTTAGGAATGTTAGTCTGATGTAAGCAGAAGAAAAATGTGACCAATTTGGTTTGTCTTAATCTGTTTATATCCAGTTTATACCCATCCTGGATCCCTACTGGATCTTTTGCACTGCAACTCCCAGCAACCCCAACCAGGATGACCATAGAATGCTGAGGCTGATGGCAGGGGCAGACCTTGGGGTCTTAAATTTCAGTGGCACCCTGTGCAGTGCCAAAATTTGCCCCCTCCACCTCTTGCCTTTCAATCTGCATCATAATTGCAGTGCCCCTGAGGCTCTGTGCCAAGTGGACCAAAATGGTTCTGCTCTCCTAAATCCTCCTCTGCTAGTGGGAGGATAGAAGCCCCAGGCATTGCCTGAGACACAAATAAAATGATGTCCCCGCCTGTGCCTAGGAAGGATTGGGGGGGGGGGCGCAGGGAAGCCACATGTTTGGGATGGGTTGACAAGGATGAAATAAGAAGGCGGAACCAGTTCCTTCTTGAGGAGTTTAGGGGTGCTGAACCCCTTTTCCTTGGCCTTTGACTCCCACGATGAGAGCTTTCACAGCCCATCATATTCCCATGACTGTAATCTGTTTTAATGGTTTTTAATCCTGAATTTTAAATTGTTGTAAGATGCCCTTGTACCTGCTGGTACAGGTTGGGTGGGTGACGATGATGATGCAACCCTGTCCTCCAACATTGCACAGGTGAAAGTGGACCTACCTTCGCCCCAGTTTTCATACCAGGCATCACTGCCTGAGTCCCTCTCTCTCCTATTTCACATTGATGAAGGCTTGACACTGCGTGCTGAATTATCCTATTCTGCTGTCACCTGATTTAAAAGCCAAGGGTGGGTAGGAGGGGAAATGTGTGGAGCTGAACTGCCCAGGGGGGATGGGGGAGGGGAAGAATGTTCTGTGTCTAGTTCATATTTCAGCACAGCCACAGGATGCCAGGTGGGAGAGCACAGCCATGCCAGCTAGGACTGATGGACATCCAGTTTGGTGCTGGCCTGACTTATAGAAGCCGGTGGGGGGGTAATTATTCATGGTTTTTTGTCACCTCTTAAAGCGTCCACGACTGGACTAACGGTCAGGGGTACCTTTACCTTTAAAGAAATACAAAATCCCCTTCTCTCCCCCACCCTTCTCTCTTTTCTGCCTAGTTCTTCTGGGTCCTGCTGGCCATCTTTATTACTGAGCTGCTGCTGCTGTGTATCGAAATAATCTTTGAAAAGCAGGTGAGCCTCCCACACGCGTAATTACAATGTGTGTTTTGACCCCTTTGGGAGAGACTGGAGATCGTCTTGTTCAGTGGACTGTGAATGTTCAGAAGGACTGGCAGGTTTGTTTTTTTACCCAAGTAATTTTTCTGTGTGTGCATAACTTAACAGCCATGCCAGAGCAATTAGGTGTATGATTGAGTGCTGAGCTCTTTTCTCCACACTTTATTCTCCTCTTCTTTCAGACTGAAATTTATCTCTGCCCGATGAAACTGCAGAACTTGGAGAAATCATTTCTGCATTGTTTCAGGCTGGCACCAGGATGTAGACAGGAGCAGCAGGTGTTGCACAACCAGGGGTGCACAGATCCTGCTCCATAGCACAGCACCTGCCCTGCCCATGGAAACCCATCTTCCTTCTTAAAAGCAACAAAAGGAACAATGAGCCCCAAGTCCTCATGGGTGCAAAGTGTGTCACAAATGCCGCGACTCCCAAAATCACTCCCAAGCTCAAAATGACTCCATAAGTTGCACTCATTGTTTTCCATCTTCATGCAATGCAGAGTTAGACCATGGAACTGGCTTCCCCAGGAGACAGTGAGAACCATCAATCTGAATGACTTCAAAAGACAAATTCATGGAGGAGAGGGCTACTGGTAGCTACTAGCCATGATGGCTACACTCTGCCCTCCACATTCAGAGGCAGCAGTTCTTCTGAACCCCAGTTGCCGGAAACCCCAGGAGGGGAGAGGGCTCTTGCTGGTTTCCCCCAGGCATCTGGTCAGCCGCTGTGAGAAGCGGATGCTGGACTAGATGAGCTATGGCCCTGATCCACCAGACTCTCCTTGTGTTCTTCTCAAGGAGCTTCAGCTTCTCATGGATGTGTAACAAATTCTGAGACCGCAACAATCACAGGCTGCTTTTCACTCTCAAGTCCTTAATAATTCTGTAATAATAATACATAATAATAATAAATTTTATTTGTATCCCGCTCTCCCCAGCCAAAGCCAGGCTCAGAGCGGCTAACATCATATAAATAAGACAATATGCATAATACAATATACAATATGCAAATAAAATAACATTCAACATTCAGTAAAATAATATAAAATAATATTAAATATCAGCATTTCAAAATTAAACAGAAATCCACTCAACAATTACAATAAGTAATTTCTAAACTCCAATCAATAAAACAACAGCAAACCACAGTGCACAACATAATACAATACAAAATAAGAAGCAGAGACTGGAGGGTGGGGCAAGGCAGCTGGAAGGAGGCCTTGCCTGATGGAGTCTCTCCCCTCACAGTTCTTCCTCCAGGCACAGCTTCCTTATGAGGAGACCCAGGGCCGGAGGGGGGGGGGCAAGGCAGGTGGAAGGAGGCCTGGCCTGATGGAGTCTCCCCCCTCACAGTTCTGTAAATTACATGGCTTGTTTTATATCTATTTGCCTAGAGCAGAGGTGAGCACTGAATAGCAGAATCTGCAGGTTAGGGTTGTTAGATTAATTTGGTCAGATTCTGGACATGCTCTCTGGTGCCTGTTTAGGGCATTAGATGGTTTTCGTTGTTTTTAGAAGCATCTTGCCTTTGTAGAAACAGAGGTGCAAGGCACACACTATTTTGCCAGGTAGACCAGTCTTACTGGTTAGCATCCCATTGACACTCTCTCCAATTAATATCATTTATTTAAAGGTGGTACTTCTCCCCCCACCTTTTAATTTGCCTTCCAGACCCTAGCTTTCTAACTGAATTAAATAATGTAAATCTAACCAGCATTTGGGACGCGGGTGGCGCTGTGGGTTAAACCACAGAACCTAGGACTTGCCGATCGGAAGGTCAGTGGTTCAAATCCCTGCGACGGGGTGAGCTCCCATTGCTTGGTCCCTGCTCCTGCCCACCTAGCAGTTTGAAAGCACGTCAAAGTGCAAGTAGATAAATAGGTACCGCTCTGGCGGGAAGATAAATGGCGTTTCCGTGCACTGCTCTGGTTCGCCAGAAGAGGCTTAGTCATGCTGGCCACATGACCCGGAAGCTGTACACCGGCTCCCTCGGCCAATAAAGCGAGATGAGCGCCGCAACCCCAGAGTCGTTCACGACTGGACCTAATGGTCAGGGGTCCCTTTACCTTTACCTAACCAGCATTTATTTATTTTTAATGACAAACATAGTCTCAGAGAGGGGAAGCAGCAGCACTAAGAGCTAGCCCCTCATAGCTCTAGGTAGCTGACATATTTTGTGGCAGACAAGTCCAGGAGTCCAGAGTCTAGCTGCTCTGCTTCAGGTGAGGCAAGCAGTGTGGGAGGGTGCCAGCTCTCTCCTCTGCTCATGTGCATGCGCAGACACCCACCCACCCACCCACCAGCTCCTCTTCCCATGTTCGGAAGCCCCGGCCTGTTGGGAATACACATCTAGAAAGGCAGCAAGGAGGGTTTCAGGGTTTTCCCCATGCAGATAGCTACTGGCCACAATGGCTGTGATCTGCCTCTGCGGCTGGAAGCAGCAGTGCTTCTGAATACCAGTTGCTGGAAGCCACAGGGGAAGAGTTGCTCTTGTGCTCAGATCTGGTTGGCTGCTGTGAGAAAAGGATGCTGGGCTAGACTGGCCACTGTCCTGATTCAGCAGGCTCAACTTAGGTTCTTGTGTTTTTAAATCTCATCCATCCAGATTTCTAACCTGTATTTGCAGCTGAGCTTTTGTGCTGCCCACTGTTCATGCCTGACTAGGAAACAAAATGTGTGATGGCTCTGTTCTCCAGATGAATGTAGGAACTGCCCTGGGGGAGTCAACTGCTTGGGCAGGAGATTGACTGTCTTTTTAGAAGGTTGGCAAGGTTGTCAGCTATGAGACAACTGAATTTTTTTGTACGTGGTTTTCCTTTAAGTTAATGTTGGGGATTTAAAGGGGGGGGAATACCTGTCAGCCTCATCTTAAGTATGGAAGTGTTAAAACTGACATTTTGTGTTTTGTGTTTGGGATACAGGGGTGTTTTTTTTGGGGGGGGGTTCATAAAAAAAAATATTCTTTGTGTTTTCCACCTTGACATGCCTTCACTTCTCCCTGGCTCTGCCTTCTTTGCTCTGTCAGATTCCTCTTCTTTGTATTCACATTTATTCTCCAGCTCACCCAACCTCTGTAATTTTCATGTCAGAATTAATTAGGCCAAGTAAGTTGGTGAGTTTGTGTGTTTAAGCAAAAAAAACCCAAACAGCTTCTTTTCATTAATATTTCTCGGGGTTTGTGTCTGGTGGGGCTTTGTCAGAAGTCAGGTGGCAAATGTTCCTTTAGAAGGTAACTCCTCAGGCATTAGGGGCTCAGCTTTGAGGGATGCAGGAACCTTCTGAAGTATTTGTGAAATGCATTTTAGATTCAATTACTGCTTAATTTGAAGCATCTGCCGTGTCAAAATAACCCCAAGGGTATGTTCTCTAGGAATATATGGGAAGAATCTTTGATTGCACCCATCTTGGGTTTTTCTCTATATATGTATCTTTTTTCTAGTAAACTTTGCTATGTGCATAATTAAATTTATCAAAAGCAACTGCTTAAAAATTGAAAAGCAATGTCAGTGCCCCATGCAGAGCAGCCTTCCCCCCAACCATCATTTTGCTTATTCATTTGCATATTTTTCTTAATTTTCATGGTTGGATTCAGGACACAAAATGCAGCACAGGATCTACAGTGTGTGGATTTTTACAAATGTGTTCATGGATGTCATGGAAAGAGGGGGCTCTTTTGCAGAATCAAGGCTGTTGAAAGAATGGGGGTGTCTTTTTTAAAAAAAAAGATGGTGTCCTTCACATGAGAACTTTGAGGGACTGAGTTTTGGTTGCTTAGTTGTGCCTAGTTACAGGAGAGGCCCTTTGCTTTCTTCAGAGGCACTGTGTCCTGTGACCCATTTTTCAAACACAAAGGAGACCCCTTCACAAAGGAAAAGCTTTCAGGTGTTTCCGTTTTTGAAGGGAACAGCACCACAAATATATTGCTCCAGGCCAAAGAGCTTTCCCTGCTTTAAGTTCTTTGGGTGGGGCTCTGGCATGTTTTGGAATATAAGAGCTCAGCTGGGCTTTGGGCTTCATGGGAACAAGTCCAGCTCTCTGTACTGAGACCTTTCCCAGGTCCTCTGATGCTGACCCTCGTCAGTGGCAGAATGGCAGAAGTCTACCTGCCTCTAGTTGTCTGTCCTCGGTTCCAGGCTTTGTTCCCCACAAATCTCACTGGGCACATAACAAAGTCTCTGCCTGGTCAGAAGAGGAGCTGTGCTGAGCACTTGCAACTCCAGCACTTGTCCATTGCCAAGAATACATTGTCCAAGAATACACCCTGATGGCTTCGGGGCACCATCTCTGTAAAGGTAAAAGTAAAGGGACCCCTGACCATTAGGTCCAGTCGTGGCCGACTCTGGGGTTGCGGCGCTCATCTCGCTTTATTGGCCGAGGGAGCCGGTGTTCAGCTTCCGGGTCATGTGGCCAGCATGACTAAGCCGCTTTTTGGCGAACCAGAGCAGTGCATGGAAACGCCGTTTACCTTTCCGCCGGAGTGGTACCTATTTATCTACTTGCACTTTGACGTGCTTTCAAACTGCTAGGTTGGCAGGAGCTGGGACCGAGCAACGGGAGCTCACCCCGTCGCGGGGATTCAAACCGCTGACCTTCTGATTGGCAAGCCCTAGGATCGGTGGTTTTACCCACAGCGCCACCCGTGTCCCATCTCTGTAGAAAGTGCCAAATCTCTTCCTGTCATGTTTATGAAAATGCTTGTTGTCTAAAAGGTCAAAGAGAAAAGGACCGTGATTATTTCAAAGCACTGCCTTTCTATAGCCAGTACAGTGGTACCATGGTTTACGAACTTAATCCGTTCCAGAGGTCCGCTCTTAAACCAAAGCCATTCTTAAACTAAGGTGCGCTTTCCCTAATGAGGCCTCCCACCGCCAGGGCCCTTCCACCGTTCAGATTCTGTTCATAGACAAGATAGAGTTTGCTAACCGGAACACTACTTCCGGTTTTGAAGAGTTCATATACCGAATAGTTCGTAAACAGGGCTGTTCTTAAACCAAGGTACCACTGCACTACTGCTTTCTGAGGGTGGGAGTTGTTTAGCAACTGATGCTCTGACAGCACATCATTTGTTGTCCCTGCAAGGGAGATTGCACCAAGCCTTGCAATGTTGTGTGAAGGCCTTTCCTTGCTAACCTCCTATCTGTTGTTGGAGAGCATTTCTCTCACATTTGGGATTCTGCTTCTTTCCAGATGAATTCAGTTTTCCATTCCACTGTGCAGGATGGGATAAGACACTACTATGATGATTTGGACTTCAAGAATATTTTGGACTTTGTCCAGCAAAAGGTAAGTTTTTGTTTTTCTCAGTATGAGCATAAAGTATTGGTGGGTCTGGGTAGGGTGGGGTCTGGGAACCAAGGCTGGTGAGGGAGTTGGGTATGTTTAGCTGGTAAAGAGGAGACTGGGAGGTGATAGGAGAGCCATCCTCTGATTTCTAAAGGGCTGTCACATTGAAGGAGCAAGCTTGTTTTCTGCTGTTCCCAGAGGGTAGGACCTGAACAACTGGATTTAAGTTGCAAGAAAGATTCCAAATAAACATTAGGAAAAACTTTCTGACGGCAATAACTTCAGCAGTGGAACAGATGACCTGGGAAGGTGGTGGACTGTCCTTCATTAGAAGTTTTTAAACAAATGTTGGAAGGCCATCTACCAACTTTAGCTATGTTTCCAGCATCACAGGAGGTTAGAATAGATAACTAATAACAATTCTGTTGTTAGCAGGCTGTGTACAAGGTTTTTTGACTGACCTCAGAACAAATGGATGTTGACCTGCCAGTTCCTCTAGAGTCCACTGTACAATCTAGGATGGATTCTGAGGTCCATTCTGGGCTCTGCAATGGTTTCTGCACATGCAGAGTATCCAGCACATGTATAACAGGGGCGGCGTCAAATGTTGTGTGGTGAGGCAGGGATGTGCACAGTTTTCCACTCACACTTAGAGGTCTCTAAGCCCAGTGCCAGGTTGTTGTAGTCAACTGTGCATACACCGGGGTGTATTAGGTGAACTGGGGACTTCTCCGGGCCCACACTAAGCCTTGCCTTATTCTTCGCATCCAAATAACATACAAAAACATTGTTGGGGGAATTGCTTGCAAGATTGACCACAAAAATGGGTAGAGTAGGAAAGATGCGCACTAGAATGCTGACAGGTATTTCCAAAAGCATAAATTGAAAGCTGACATGGAAATTCAGGGAGGAGACTTAAAAACTGGGGAAAGTAGAAACCAAGAGAAACTGAAATTGACCGATTTCTCCATCCCAACTCCCAATGACTATTCCTTCACTCTTTTACAAAGAGATAAGCCAATCAAGCATTTTGGGAGGAAATGTTCCAGATTACTCGCAACAATGTTTTTTTGCAGCTGCAAATTGCTGCTGTGTTCAAAACTGGCCAACAAAACTAAGCAAACATTATGCTTTGTTTTGCTCTTGTGTATATCATCAATTACCACTTGAGTACATGATAAAGTTTGACATCTTCATCTTTCATCAGTAGAGCAAATATTGTGGAAAAACAAAGTCCTGTGATTGCCAGTGCAAGTGTGTGTGTGTGCGCGCGCGCGCGCGTGTTGTTGTTGTTTAGTTGTTTAGTTGTGTCCGACTCCTCGTGACCCCCTGGACCAGAGCACACCAGGCACTCCTGTCTTCCACTGCCTCCCGCAGTTTGGTCAAACTCATGCTGGTAGCTTTGAGAACACTCTCCAACCATCTCGTCCTCTGTCGTCCCCTTCTCCTTGTGTCCTCCATCTTTCCCAACATCAGGGTCATTTCCAGGGAGTCTTCTCTTCTCATGAGGTGGCCAAAGTATTGGAGCCTTCAGGATCTGACCTTCCAGTGAGCACTCAGGGCTGATTTCCTTCAGAATGGATGGGTTTGATCTTCTGGCAGTGTGAGGAGTTTCTGCTTTTCAAATGAGCAGAATTTGAATTCTTCCACCTGCCTTGCCCCACCCTCCAGTCTCTGCTTCTCAGTTTGTATTGTATTATTTTATGCACTGTGACTTGCCATTGTTTTATTGATTATAGTTTAGAAATTGTTTATTAGAATTGTTAAGAGTGGGTTTCTGTTTAATTTTTATATGCTGATATTTAATATTATTCTATACTACTCTAATGGATTGTTGAATATTACTTTATTTGATATACCGTAATTTCGTCTCATAGGATGCTCCGTCCCATAGGACGCACCTAGTTTTTTTTTGAGGGGGGGAAATAAAGGGGGGGAAATTTCCTTTATTTCCCCCCCCAAAAAAAAAACCAGGTCGGGGAACAGCGGGATGGTGGCGCTGCGCCTCCCCGCTGTCCCCCGAGCTTGTGGGGCTGGCCGATGTCTGCCCAGCACAAGGGGCGCTCTGCTTCAAGGCGCCCCGCGCGCCGGTCGCAGGCTGCTATCCGCAGCCTGGGGAGCCCTGCGGGAACGCCTGCCAGCTCCCCAGGCTTGCTGATAGCTTCCTGAAGCCTGGAGAGCGAGAGGGGTCAGTGCGCACCGACCCCTCTCGCTCTCCAAGCTTCAGCGAAAGCCTGTATTCGCCCCATAGGACGCACACAGATTTCCCCTTCATTTTTGGAGGGGGAAAAGTGCGTCCTGTAGGGCGAAAAATACGGTAAGTTGCTTATTTTAAAGTTATGTTTTATTATCACCTTTTTGTATTGGATTAGATTGTTATAAGGTTTACATTCTTTGTTTCTTCAGCTTGTAAACCCCCTTGGGTATTGTGAAATAGAAAGATGGTATACAAATTAAAAGTGATGATGATGATGAGGTAATCTGCCTTCCTAAAACAAGGCCGTTTACCAGAAGTCTCAATTTGCTTCTCAGTAATCCTTTAAGTGTCACACCACTACTGAAAGACTCGCACAGGCTACCTGTTAGCTACTGGGCTTAGGTCCAAGGTGCTGGTGTACAAAGCTTGTTACCAGCTTGTTACCTGGATACCTAGAAGATTCTCATAGAATAATAGGATTGCAGAGTTGGAAGAGACCCAAAGGATCATCTAGGGCATGGGTATGCAAACTAAGGCCCAGGGTCCAATCGCCTTCTAAATCCGGCCCACAGACGGTCCGGGAATCAGCGTGTACATGAGTAGAATGTGTCCTTTTGTTTAGAATGCATCTCTGGGTTATTTGTGGGGCATAGGAATTTGTTCATTTTTGCTCTCCAAAATATAGTCCAGCCCCCCACAAGGTCTGAGGGACAGTGGACCGGCCCCCTGCTGGAAAAGTTTGCTGACCCCTGCAATGTAGGAATAACCCCTTATATACCCAACTGGTCACTGTACTCTGCAGAAGAAAAGGTCCTGCAAATTTCCAGGACAAAGGCCTGGAAACGATGCCTTATGAGGAACGGCTAAGGGAGCTGGGCATGTTTAGCCTGGAGAAGAGGAGGTTAAGGGGTGATATGATAGCCATGTTCAAATATATAAAAGGATGTCACATAGAGGAGGGAGAAAGGTTGTTTTCTGCTGCTCCAGAGAAGCGGACACGGAGCAATGGATCCAAACTACAAGAAAGAAGATTCCACCTAAACATTAGGAAGAACTTCCTGACAGTAAGAGCTGTTTGACAGTGGAATTTGCTGCCAAGGAGTGTGGTGGGGTCTCCTTCTTTAGAGGTCTTTAAGCAGAGGCTTGACAACCATATGTCAGGAGTGCTCTGATGGTGTTTCCTGCTTGGCAGGGGGTTGGACTCGATGGCCCTTGTGGTCTCTTCCAACTCTATGATTCTATGATTCTAACATCTCATCAAGAAGTCCGTCATGCTATATTATGGATGTGCCTTAGGGGGTAAAGTCAAACCATTGGAGAGTTAACAGCACCTGCTGTGGCTGTAAAGACTGATATGAGAGAGACGTGTTTTGTCACACCTGGGGTAGGTGAAGGGATCCAGTTTTGCTGTTACAGATGCACCATGGCGTTTCTTCTTTCCACACCCCTCCCAACAGTTATTCCTTCTCTGGTCACTGCTGTGGATACACAACCTGATTGTCTCCAGGTGCTGCAGTTGTCTGCAAGGGGTTAATGTTGCCAACCTTCATGTCACATTTGCAGACATCTTTATAACTCAGAGTTGGTCCGTGCCTGAAACTATCTCCCTGTAAAGCACATCCTCGGGGATCCTGCCATCTTCCATTCTGTAGACATGACCAAGCCAGAGTAGACATCACTGAGACGAGAGTGCAAATGTGCTGGGAATGTGGGCTTGGGAGAGCACATCTTTGTTTGAACCTCTGTCCTGCCATGTGATACCCAAATTCCTCCTGACACAGCGCATGTAGAAGGCATTGAGGTGTCACTCCTGAGGGTTGGAAGTTGCCCAGGACTCGCTTCCATAAAGCAGCATTCTCATCAGGTAAGCCTGCAAGACCTTCATCTTGGTATGGGATATTAGCATCAGATTCTCCCTTTTGGAGAGGCAAGCCATTGCCATAGCAGCCTTGCTAATATGCTTGTCCAGCTCAGTATCGATGGAGGAGTTGCTGTTTGTGGTGGAGCTACCACCTCAAGCATGTGGTCATCATGCTGATGCATGGAGTGCTGGCGCTGTTCTGACCCAGGATGTTGCTCTACATAAGGCAGATTGTAAGAGTGAACTCCATGCAGGCTTGGGCAAAATGGTTGATGAGTCTCTGCACAGCTTCCTCGCAGTGCACTGTTATGGCTGTGTCATCTGCAAATGATAGATAAGGATCTGCCACAGTTTTGTCTTGGTGTGGAGACAGGCTAGGTTCCTCCTTGAATGGATGTATACACCATCTTGAAACTCCCTATCATGCTGTCTCTGTTTTCTTTTCAGACTCTCTTGAAGAGAGGTTTTTTAAGGGGAGATTTTATTATTCCTGTTTGTATCTGTATTGGATTTGAAATCGTTTTGGTTTTGATGGTTTTTACTGTTCAATCAGTTCAGGATATTTAATGGGAAGAGATTCATAAATGAAATGAAATAAATTTTATTTCACACACACATTTTCCCTTTATGATGCTTATTCATTACTTTACATTCCAAAACTCATTTCTTAACAAATCAAAGGAGTGGGAATGCCTCGTTGCAAAAAAAAAAAGAAGAAGAAGAAGAAGAGTGGTAGTCAACTAAGATTTACTCAGAGTAGACCCATTGAAATGAATGGACCTAATTTAGTCATATTCATTTCAGTGGGTCTACCTGGAGTAAAACCTATTGAATACCACCCATTATTTTAAAAACTTTGGGTCAGATTCAAGTAAACTGTTGTGCTAGCAGGAACCAGTGCAATGAGATGTTTCAGTCTGGCAAACTGACATTCTATCAGTAATGGAACGATGGTAATAGAACGGCATTCAGTTCTACCCTTTGAATTGAGTAAACTATTTTGCTGTATCTCATAAATATAAACTGCTTTGACAATAGGTTCACCTCTGGAGCTCTGCATTTTACAGGAGAATTTTCCTCAGGAATATAATTGAAATGCATCCTTAACACACATCCCAGATGATTCTCTTACGGTCCAGCTAGCAGGATGCATGTCTCCTTTTGTGGCTCGTTCTGTTTCATCTCCATCTTCCAAACAGCTGGTCACGGCCATGGCAGCCATTAAAAACTCAGTGCAGGAATTTGACAGTGACAACCTATTTATAAAAGCCAACTCCAGCATCCCATCATACTCTGGCATGTCCAAGGGACAGAATCCAGAAGTGAGCAGAGTTTGATATTTTAACAGGACATGCACATGTAAATGGAGACAGGAGCTGGAGGCAGCCTGGAGTGGGGGATGGGCTGGTGACAGCAGCACCATCAGTATTTACCTTGGCAGTCGCGACAGGGGCTAGCCAAGTCAGAATACTGCAGAGGGAAGTTTGGCCAAGAGTAGAGAGGTTTGGCCAAGAGTAGAATCTGCTAAGATTCTGCGGCAGAGAGCAGCCTTCCTCAACTGCTCTCTTGCATCCAACATCCCCACAATGGGAGCCATGAGTGTCACCTCCCTCTGTGTTCCCGCCACCCTCTCCAACCTTGGCAGAGCCTCTCTCTGGCATGCCCGCTCCAGCACCATCCTATCCTGGGAGTAGCTCTGCCTGCCCAGAGGGGGGTGTTTCAATGGTCCTAGCCACCTGGGGGGGGGGAGAGAGACACTTGTCCTGTCACCTAGGTCGAGAAGGAGTCAAAAGAGAAGGGAACACAAATGTAGCAGGAGATTGCAGAAATGCTTACAGCCTTAAGAAAAGTCCTCCTTGTTCCTATCTATAGGAAAGCCAAGGATTGTGATAGTGTCATATCAACTTTCAGAGCTTGCCAGCTAGAGAACTTGCCTTTGTTGTAGCTGTATTTAGGATTACCTCTGAAGGGCTTTAAACCAACCGTTCCCATGTACCACAGTAATATAAGCATTTAGGCTTTTGGAAAGAACTTTTTGTCTAGTCTTTGTTCTTCGGCAACTGGGAGACAGGACACTGTGTGGGAGCAATGGTGGAGACAATCTGGTGCTCCCACAGAGGCGCCCAACCCCAGCCCTGCCCCATCCAGATAAGAAGCAGCAGCAATGCCACTGCCATGAATCCCGGCTGCTCCTGGATGGAGAAGACCCTGCTATTGCCCCAAGACTGCACCAGAAATTGGAATAGCATTGTTCATCATGGGAATCTCCTTGCTGAGAGATGACTTGGAGAACTGGGCTAGAAGTTGCCTCTAGCTGTCTCATTTACTTTGGGCATCTTTCTCCCTTGGTCCCCACAATTCATGGGCTTCATAGTATGGACTGATAACTCAAGGCAGCCTCCCACATTCAGAGGCAGTGAGCATTAGAAGCTGTAGAGAACTAACAAGAAGGGTACTTGCCTTTATGTCCATATTATAAGCTCCCTAGAGGAATCTGGCAGGCCCTTGTTGGACATGAAGGATACCCACCCAGCCTTATCCAGCAGGATAGCTCTTGTGTTCTTAGTTTCCCAGCTAGCTGGTTTTTCTGGGATATTGTTCAGACCACTTCTTATCTTTTGGACATTGTGAGAAAGTCCCATAGTGGCAGCTACTTCTCAGAGGTGTGTGAGTTGCTGTTGGCTAGGAAATGCTGCAAGTTGGATCTGGATGATACGCTTTTTAAAAGATGACCTCCTGTTGTTTAGCAGCAGTCACTCAGCACATCCGGGAACACTGGGAATTAATCACAGGGCACCAGATTGGTTTTGGTACCAGATATGTGTATCACAGGAGTACTTCAGAAACTCCAGTGCAGAGCAGGCTTCCTAATTTAAGCTTAGAAAATGAACATTTGGTAGAACTGGAGATTTGGGAACTTTTTAATTGTGCTTATTGCATATGGAACAGCTTAAGCCTTTGATTAGTTTTCTGTTAAAAGGCTAATACCTTTACAATTGCTATTCATTTCAGCTTACTCTGCTTAAATAGATCCTTTCATCTATGGAAGAGAGATCATTTTACAAGCTTACTTGTAAGATAAATCAAGATTATTATTCTTATTATATCAGTGGGAAAACATACCCTGATTTGAAACACAAGATGCAGGAGCTAAGTCTCATAGGTATACAATCAATTTTTGCAGGACTTTGTGCAAATAATATACCAAGATGAGAGTTGTAGCTGAAAATATCTGAAAGGCTACAGGTTGGGGTGAGCAGATTTATGTCAACAAAATGATATTTGCTTTCCTGTTGAGACTTAATATTGAGAAAAACTGGTCAGGGATCAAAGTTTATTTGGGTGTTTGAAAAACCAAGAAGATAAAGTGCAGATCTGAAACCAAAATTCTCAGGTTCTTGCAGTTCTTAAGATCATTCTTTTGCAAAGGATCTTGGACATCTTCAGTTCCTTTGACTGAGGAGCCAAGTATGAAAGGAAAAGACCAATTTCAAAAGCAATAAATAGTACAAATTATAGTCCAATGAGAGAGTGGTTGCCTTGAGTCCATAAATCTTCTTGATTTCTGCTTATTTTATCCAGACAGCTTAATGGCTACAATTTTGGGAGATGTCTCCCTTGATGACTGACTTCTTATCTGCATATCAGGCAGACTCCACGGTGCATGTCCATAGCAGGCTGAATTTGAAATGTCTTGTCTTATTGAGAGGCAAGGATTGGGGTGTCAAACGCATCCCTCCTCATTCCACCCCCAATCCATCTTGTGACACTTTTCTCGTTTGTGTTGTATAATTCTCCCTTTCAGAGCGCTGTGGGGATGTCTCCTTGGCAGTGCAGTCCGAGGGAGAGGACAATATAACAGACCCCTGATGACCAGCCTGCAGCCATTTTATTTATTTAAAACATTTATCAACCACTTTTTCAGCACTGATGGTGGGGTACCATAATAAATAAATAAAAAATTAAAAATAAATGCAACAGACTAGTGAAAAGGAGCAAAAGAACAGCAGCAGCATCGCCGCCGACAAAAACCTAAGCAAACCATCCTGTCAAACCAAAAACCAAGCAGAAGAGATGTGCTTTGCACACACACACACCTGTGGAAGCCCAATGAGAAAGAGTAGAATTATGTGCTCCAGGAAGCAGTTCACTGCCTTGGGGCAATTGGCATGAAGGTCCAGCTTCTCTCTGGGACAATTTCCACCTTGCACAAAGTTAGAAGAGCATCAGAGCAAAGGGAAAGGCAGCCTCTAAGTGGGACCCAGGCTGTCAATGGCTTGAAATGGTTAGTACTGGCACCTTGAATTACCGTGTTTTTCACTCTATAATACGCACCAGACCACAAGACACACCTAGTTTTTGGAGGAGGAAAACAAGGGGGAAAAAAATCTGAATCTCAGAAGCCAGAACAGCAAGAGGGATCGCTGCGCAGTGAAAGCAGCAATCCCTCTTGCTGTTCTGGCTTCTGGGATAGCTGCGCAGCCTGCATTCGCTCCATAAGACGCACACACATTTCCCCTTACTTTTTAGGAGGGAAGAAGGGAGTCTTATAGAGCAAAAAATATGGTAAGCCCAAGGATAGAGTGGACTGAGAAAGCCATTTCCCAATTTGCCACCCTATTTTTCCTATTAGGGGTAGCTGTTTCAGGGGTTGCAATTCCATCCTTGGAACAATGTCAGTGGAGACAGGACAGGGCTTACTGGCCACAGAGATAGGGTGGGGCGGTGGCAGCAAAGCTTTAGCTGCTCAGGAAGGAAGGCAGGCATGCAGGCAGGGAGGCTGTGGCCATAGCACTGTTCATGCTGTTGCACCACTGAAGGTAGCAGCTTTTTAAGAGGATAGAGAAGACCTGCCCACAGCTGCTAGTCCTTTCCCAAGAGCTGTTGAACCTTTCTCCCCCAAATGGAGTTGAAGCAGCTGCCCCAATTCACCACCCTCAAACAGAGTTGGGGGGTTGAGGCTGGCAGTTCCAGTCCCAGAGGTTCACTTCTTCATACACTCATGGAAACATCCCTTGGAGACTGGCTGGTCTCCACCGATGTCTGCTGCCTGTTGTGAGCTGTTTGTCTTTGAGAACTGAAACAGGTAACGGGATCTGCCTGCCACACAAACCATTCCTGGAGAAAGGGATGCTCATTTTGTTCATTTTCTGTGACCGCTGTGGCTGATCTCCCACATACTCCCTAGAGGCCTCTGGTTCAGTCTAATTTCCCAACTAAATGCTGCAGCCAGAACACATGAGCTCCATAAAACTGCTGGTGTTTAAATGCAGCCCAGCAGGTGAGTTACAAGGAGGATGGATGTACCCAGGCGCTGGCCAATGAGAACAGAGACAGGTGGAAGGCGATAAGTCTCTGCATCCAGCATTGAAATTTCTTGATTGCCTGCAGAAATAATGTATTCTCAAAGCAAATGAAGCAGATTGAATTTCAGCCCTGTGAATCGGAGAACCAATATAGTATGAATGATTTTGCATGCTATTAGCTTGTGTGGATTTTCATGGGGTGAGGGGAAAGGAGAGAAGGCAAACATTTCCCTCTTTTTGCAGATGTGAAGACATAATGATGAGAGGCAAGAGGAAATTAGGGCGCAAGGCAAGCTTCCCCAACCTGGTGCCCTCCAGATTACTTTGGACTATGACTCCCATCAGCCCCAAGCAGCACAGCTATATGATCTTGAGCCTGAAGGAGGTTGTAGTCCAAGCCGTCTGGAGGGGACGAAGTTAGGGTTATTATTCCTTATTCATATACCACCATTCTTCCAAAGATCACAAGGCAGTTTACAAAATACAAATACAAAAGGAGAACACAAAATACATAGCAAAATACCAAAAACAAACCAATAAGCTCTCTCCCACAAACACATTTAAAAGGCCATAGATTGTTTAATCAGTCTAAAGCACCACAGAAAAGGCCTGTTCCTGTGTTGCCACCCTCTGAACCTCATGTGGAGCCAGGAACACGGAGAACGGCCTCAGATGATGATCGCCCATTTAGGCTTGCCACCTGTCCTGTATAATAGAGGATCAATCGTCCATGTTTCAATGTAAAACGCTACATCCTGTATTGATTCAATAAAGGATGCAGTTTGTCCTGTATTTCTTCTCCACACACACACACACACACACACACACACACACACACACTTTCTAGGCCAAGTTAGGGATCCTCTCCAAATGTACAGTGGTACCTCTGGTTATGAACTTAATTCGTTCTGGAGGTCTGTTCTTAAGCTGAAACTGTTCTTAACTTGAGGCGCGCTTTCGCTAATGGGGCCTCCCGCTGTGTGATTTCCGTTTGCATCCTGGGGCAAAGTTCGCAACCAGGAGCAGCTACTTCTGGGTTAGTGGAGCTCGTAACCTGAAGCGTTCGTAACCAGAGGTACCACTGTATGTGTGTGAAAGATTGTGCATTTAAGCTCTGGGTGGCGAAGCACAAAGAGATTTACAAATTTGTGTGTGCATGTGACAAATTCCAGAGAGGCCATCCTGTTAGGCAGCAATAGATTGTAATAGATTGCTTTGAAGTAATTTCAGCATCAGATTTTAAAAAAAAATCACCCCCAACTCCCGTCCTGCCCTGTCCTATATTTTGCCAGAACAAGGGTGGCAACCCTAGTTCTGGGTCCCTTGTACCTGATTGCAATTTTTTTGTGTTTTTTTTAAATGATATTTATTGAAAAAAGATTTTTTTAAAAAAAAGTACAAAGAAAAAAGACAAAAACAGAAAAAGAAAAAGAAAAAAGAAAACCATCATTTTCAAATTCTCCACATTCATTACCTTCTTTCCATGACCACCTCCTCCTCCCATCTCTTGTATCTTGATTAATAATTGTCACAGCAAATCCTTTCTCATTGCAAATTTTTTGAACATGGCAAGGAGATAATGGCTTTAACTGAGTCCCAGATCAAGGGATAGGCCATATGAAGACTGGAGGGAGGGGGAAACAGTCAGTACATAATATAATTGATCTAATCCACGCTCATTGATGTGCAGATAAAGTGCCAATTCAAATAAGTGCTGTGGATTTCTTCTTGGGAACACCATTCATGCCCATGGTACTTGAAATATACTGTTATGTGCTCCCCACTTCTTTTGGCAGGTGAGAAGACTTCTTTTGGAGAAGAGGGATTTTGTAGTTTTAGTTCTCTCAGTTTCTCATTTCCCCCCATTTTAAATTCAGTTCTGCACATTTTTGCAGCTATTTGCTAAAGAGAAAGAAAGCCGCCTTCGTTCCACTGTGGTCTCCATGATGATAAAATAAGCAGTGGCAAAGGTTAGCTGAGATGGGATGCTTGAGGATGCAAAGGCTTACCTAGTGCAGCATCCTGATTCCCACAGTTGCTCACCAGATGCAGGTGGGAAGCCTCCAAGCAGGGGGTGAGGGCAACAAAGCTCTCCTCATAATCCCCAGCTACCTCTGAACATGGGTGTAGAATACAAGGGAATAACACTGGCTCCAAGCTTCTTGTTGGGTCCTCCTGTTCCTGAGATGTAAAAGAAGCATGCAAACAAACCAGGCCTTACAAGGTTGAGGGATTTGAAGATGTTTAGCCTGCAAAGGAGGAGGCTGAGAGGTAATGTGATAGCCTTCTTCAAATATCTAAAGGGCTGTTACTTGGGGGAGAGAGCCAGCTAGTTTTCTGCTGCTCCAGAGGGGAGGACCCAAACCAATGGATTCAAATTGCAAGAAGGAATTAAACATTAGAAATAACTCTCTAACAGCATGAGCTGTTTGACAGTGGAGGTGTTTGCCTCAGGAGGTGGTGGGCTCCCCTTCATTGGAGGTTTATAAACAAAGGTTGGATAGTGACCCGTCAGGGATTCTTTAGCTTTCGTTCCAGCATTGCAGGGGGTTGGACTAGATGACCCTTGGTGTCCCTTCCAGCTCCACAGTTCTAAAATTCTGTGAGTCAGGAGAGCATTGTGTTCATACCCTGCTTGTGGACTTCTGAAGGTGGACACCTGGTTGGCCACTGTAAGGGCAGGATGGGCTTTTGTTCTGATCCACCCAGACCTCTTCACGTGATCTTATCAATTATCTCCTTTCTCTCCGCCCCCCCCCCCCCCCCAGTTTTCCTGCTGCGGAGGCGATGAGTTCAGAGACTGGCATGTGAATCCATACCATTCCTGCAACAGCAGCGGCCCTCTCTCCTGTGGGGTGCCCTACACATGCTGTATCAAGAAGGTGAGATGAAAGAAGTGCAAACTGTGAGTTTCTAAAAGAAAAAGGAAGTTGTTAGGTGGACCTCTCTCCAACGTCATGGGCTTCCTGCAGTGGTTGTTGTTGTTGTTGTTTAGTCATTTAGTTGTATCTGACTCTTCGTGACCCCCTGGACCAGAGCACTCCAGGCACTCCTGTCTTCCACTGCTTCCCGCAGTTTGGTCAGACTCATGTTTGTGGCTTCCCCTCCCCATCCAGCTTGGTTTCCCTAGCCACTCGGAAACCTGAACCCTATGGAAATAGGGATGTCAAGGTTGCAGGTTCGATCCCCGCACGGGACAGCTGCGTGGTCCTGCATCTTTCCTCAGGGCCTGCAAGACAGAGCTGTTCCACCTGGCCTTTGGTTTGTACTCAGTGGGACCCTTATGTCTTCCCTCCCCTTACAGTTTTGATTTGTGGGCTACTTTTAAAATGAGGCTGCTTTTCAAATTGCATTTTAACCTGTATTTTAAATTGGTCCCTCCCCCCATTATGTTTCTATTGTAATTTTACCGGTGTTAGCCGCCCTGAGCCCGGCTCTGGCTGGGGAGGGCGGGGTATAAATAAAATGTATCATCATCATCACCACCACAGGGGGTTGGACTAGATGACCATCGGGTCCCTTCCGACTCTACGATTCTATGATTCTATAAAGTCAAGTGTTACCGGAAAGATCCGAGGGCGCGCTCGCACTCGAGTACTAAAATCCACGGGTTAGGGGGCGCAAATTACTTGCCTTGCCCCGGCTGCTGACAACCCACGCTACGCCACTGGTTGGAGGAAAGGAAAGAAATGAATGAAACAGGAAGCAACGAGAAGAAGGAAGGATGGAAAGGGTTGGAGGGAAGGAAGGAAGGAAGGAAGAGAGAGAGGGGTGAGATTGAGGGAGGGGGTGGAAAAGGAAGGAAGGAGGGAGGGAAAGAGAGAGAGGGAAGGAAGAAGGGAAAGAAGGAAAGAGCAGGGAAGGGTTGGAGGAAAGGAAAGGAATGAATGAAACAGGAAGCAATGAGAAGAAAGGAAGGAAGGAAAGGATTGGAGCAAAGAAAGGAAGAAAGGAAGGAAAAAGGAAGGGAGGGAGGGAGGGTGAGATTGAGGGAGGGGTGGAAAAGGAAGGAAGGAAGGAAGGAAGGAAGGAAGGAAGGAAGGAAGGAAGGAAAGAAAGAGAGGGGGGAAAGGAAGGAAATAAGCAATGAGACGAAGGAAGGAAGGAAGGAAGGAAGGAAGGAAGGAAGGAAGGAAGGAAGGAAGGAAAGAAAATGAATGAAATAAGAAGCAATTAGACGAAGGAAGGAAGGAAAGAAATAAAAAGCAGGGAAGGGTTGCAGGAAAGGAAAGAAAGGAATGAAATAGGAAGGGAGGAAGGAAGGAGCATCGAAGGGTTGGAGGAAAGGAAGAAAATGAATGAAATAAGAAGGAATGAGACGAAGGAAGGAAGGAAGGAAGGAAGGAAGGAAGGAAGGAAGGAAAGAGGGGAGCAGTGGAAAGAGGGAGGAAAGAAAAAACAGGAAAGAAGGAAGGAAGGAAGGAAGGAAGGAAGGAAGGAAGGAAGGAGTACTTAGGCTATGTCTCTTGGGACAGGTTAGCTGAGCTCCTGAGCAAGCGCCCCGTGCCCCACCTGTCCTCTTCGCCCCTCGGCCCCGTCTGCCTCCGCCCCCGACTGTATCAGGACCCCCGCCTCCTCCCCACCTGCTCCCTCGCCAGCCAGCCAGCCGCACGCCCTAGCTGGAGAGCCCCGGCCGTCCCCGTCGCGCAATCGGCTGGATCTCCCTTCAGCAAGCCGTGCTCACAACTCGGCCCAGGGACCCCCCAGCAGCGGATCTCCGGCCCAGCTGAAGAATCCGACAACAAGCCCCCTCCTCCCCAATCGCTCCGCCAAAATACGCTCCAAAACCCCCCAGATAGGGCCGCCGGCCGCCAAGTCTCGTGGCGCCCTGAGCGAGGGTCTCTCCCCAACACTGCCACCTCGAACTGCGTTCTCCCGGCTACCCGAGCGAACCAGCGGCAGGACCCTGGTATGGCCCCCCCCCAATTTTTTTTTTTATAAGTCGGCGCCCCTGCAAGCACCCCACACTCCTGCTGAAGACTCCTGGTGGTGGTGGTGTGGCTCAGCGGCTTTCTTGCATTGCTTCACTTCAGGCAGAAGCCCTAGGTTCTGTTACAGCCCCAGCAATACACATCTAACCGCAGAGCCCCTGAAGCATCTCCAGTCTGATAGGGGTGATGAGAGAGGCAGTTGGTTAATAAATACAGGCAACTCCCCATTTGTGCAGAGGTTGCATTCCAAGGCACCATGTGTGCCAGCCTGTTCCGCCCCCTGGCAGTGCCAAAAACGGCGCACACATGTTGATCACACACAGATGGGGGAGTTGCCTGTATATTATTGTACTACAGATACACTACAATGTCTTGCTCCACTTTCCAACTCTGCCTACAGCTTTGCCATTTGCCCTTCCCACACAACTGGCCGAACCCTTTTCCCTTTACACCCCAGCCACCTTCTTGCCTATTCCCTGCTCCTGTCCTCACAGCTCACCCCAATTCTTTTAAAGGAGAGAGGAGGCATTTCACATAATTGCTTAGCCCTTATGTGGTGCCTCCACCCTCTTCATTAAATCTTGCTGCACCTGCATTTAATGGAGGGAAGATAGGCTTCACATAGCAGCTTGCTAAACCACTGTGCAAAGGGCACCCCCCCCTCCATTAAACAGCTCGCCTGAGCCTCCTGCGCCCCCCCATGCTGCTTCCTTGCTTGTCTGCTTGCCATTTGTCATGCTGCAGTTGGTGTGGCCACCTGTTGGCAGCCATGTGAACTGCAGCATGACAATAGCCTTATTTCTATGCATATAGAATGCATATACAGTATATAGAATATATATACATGAGAGAGAGAAGTTAAACAGGCATAGTGACTGTGATTATCACATGCTGCAACTTTGTCAAGTTTTAGCATGTTTGGTGAATGTGAGTTGCCCCCAAAAGACTAGCATCTAGATAGATTTTTGTAGTTCAGGTGCATTTCTTCCCCCTCTCTTCCCTCTTAACCTGTATTTATAACTTATTTGTCCCCATGAACTGTGACATTGATCTTCCAGAATTAAATAGGTTTTTACAAGGGATGGGTCCTGCTGCTCCTATATTGTCCAGCTCTGGATACTGAAACCAGTAACTCCAAGATCCCCACATTCTCAGCCTAGCTCACATTGTCTGAGGCATTTTCCTTCCTCTGCAGCCGCCTGATTCCTGCCACTTTGCCCCTTTATATCCAGTATTCAATATTGCTTCCTTCTTCTGTGTCACACCATGCCACCAAACCCTCCTGAAAACAATTCCAAATCCTTCGTCTGATAGCTTTGGGGGACAAAGCGGGGACAAAGCACATTAAGCTGATATATATGAACTTGATGCAATCCACATAAGCTTTTAATGACATTTCATTGTTTTAATAGTTTTAGTCTTTCCCCTTGAATGACTATTGATTCTTGGCTGCTTTTATCTGCTGTTTATAAGACTGTGTTTTTAATATAATGACTGATCTTAGGCGCCTGAGGGCAAGGCAAGATATACTTGGAGGAGGGGAGGGTTGCTGCAGAGTTTCTACCAAAGGGGTTATTGGAGTTCAGACCATCCTGCCAGATATTGGCAGATATCGTTACCTTTCATGAATTGGTTGAGTCTTAAAAAACAAAACAAAACTTCCAGTCACAGAGAGTTCAGTTGTTTGTTTTTGTTTCAAGAAATGCCTTCAAAATTAACCAGTTAAGATTGCGCCCTCTGGACCATGTGGTACTCATTCCCCACTGACTTTCTGAAATCCACTCAGTATTGTACAGTGGGGGGGGGAGTATTTGATCCCCCACTAAATTTGCCCGTTTGCCCTCTGACGAAGAAATGGCCAGTCCGTAATTTTAATGGTAGGTTTATTGTAGCTGTGAGAGACAGAATAACAACAGGAAAACCCCCCAGTAGACAAAAGTCAGAGATTGATGTGCATTAGAATGAGTGAAATAAGTATTTAATCCCCTATCAACCAGCCAGATGTCAGGCTACCTGGTATCTTCACTGTATGTAAGGAGCTGAGATTAGAAGCACCTGCTGTAAGGGAGAGGTCTTACCTGTAATCTCAGCTCGTTACAGTACCTGTACAAAAGACACCTGTCGACAGAAGCAATCAATCCAGCAGATTCCAAAGTAGCCACCATGACCAAGACCAAAGAGCTGTCCAAGGATGTCAGGGGAAAGACTGTAGACCTCCACAAGGCTGGACTGGGCTACAAGACTAGTGCCAAGCAGCTTGGTGAGATGGTGACAATGGCTAGTGCAATAATTTGCAAATGGAAGAAACACAAAATAACTGTCAACCTCCCTTGGTCTGGGGCTCCATGCAAGATCTCATCTCGTGGAGTTGCAATGATCAGGAGAATGGTGATGAAGCAGCCCAGAACTACACGGTGGAAACTTGTCAATGACTGTTTATAGTCCCATCATAAATAGATTTAAGTTGATATTCAAAGCACATGACCATTGTACTTCCCTCCCTATAATGTTCTATTGGTGGGTTTTTTCTATTCCTTAACTTTTTGTGTGTATTAGGAATCCTGCTTATTTATCTTTGGCACTTCTATGTGGCTGCAAATATTTTCCCCCACCCCACCCCCATGCTCCAAAATACGTAAACTTCATTGCATCCAATGACAAGCTGGAATGTGTTCAGAGGTGGGCAACCAAGATGAGCCATGTCTTACATGGAGCGCTGGAGAGAGTTGGGTATGTTTAACCCAGAGAAGAGAAGACTGAGAGCCATCTTCAAATACTGGAAGGCTGCCACATGGAAGATGGAGCAAGCTTGAAGTGAACCAATGGATTTAAATGACAAGAAAGGAGATTCCACCTAAGCATTAGGAAGAACTTTTTGAGGGCAAAAGCTGTTAGACAGTGGAATGGATTATCTGGGAAGGTGGTGGACTCCCCTTCATTGGAAGATTTTAACCCGAGGTTGGATGGCCATCTGTCAGGGATTCTTGAGCATTGCAGAGGGTTGGACTAGATGACCCTTAAGGTATCCTCCAAGCCTATGATTCTCTGACCCAGTGCAGCCTAGTTGAAGTGATCGGTAAATCGCTTGGTCACTCTACCTCCAAGATAAAGTTATTTTTGGTGCACACTAGAACGCCATGGGTTTAATAATGATAATAATAATAATTATTTATTTATTTATTTATATCCCGTGCTCCCCAGCCAAAGCCGGGCTCAGAGCGGCTAACAGCATTAATGAATGACAGTTCTCTTTCCCAAGCTCTGGGAGGAAGACCTTTCATTGCGTACAGACAGCCACCCAATCTTAAACAACTCCTAACCCACAATAATACTACTACCAGACTTAACACGGACACTGGCACCAGAGCCTGCAACAAACCCAGATGCCACCTTTGCTGCCACATACACCCGGACAACACCATTACTGGCCCCAACAGCATCATACATACCATCTCGGGACTATTTAATTGCTCATCGTCTAACATTGTGTATGCCATCAAATGCCAACAGTGTCCTTCAGCTCTCTATATTGGACAAACAGGCCAAACCTTACGCCAAAGAATAAACGGACATAAATCTGACATCAAGAATCACAAAACAGAGAAACCAGTAGGAGAACACTTCAATCTCCCAGGACATTCTATACAAGATCTCAAAGTAGCTGTTTTACTACAAAGGAATTTCAGAAATAGACTGGAAAGAGAAGCTGCTGAATTGCAACTCATTACCAAACTTAAAACCATGGAGAGACCTGGTCTGAACAAAGACATTGGATTCTTATCTCATTATACATGACTAAGCCATTTCTCACCTTCTCACCCCTTGCCTTTTCCTGTAAGACCTATTACAGTCGTCAAGAGTCGTCAACAGGCTCATCTCAGCTATCTGCCAATCTCCCATTCCCACCACCCTTCTGAGTAATACCCCTCCCCACCTTCTCACTATATAGAAGGATCTGGCAACTTCTGTTTCAGTGTATCTGAAGAAGTGTGCATGCACACGAAAGCTCATACCAAGAACTAACTTAGTTGGTCTTTAAGGTGCTGCTGGAAGGAATTTTTTTAGCATTAATGAAGATCACGTCCCATGGAGGTTAGCAGTAGCAAGAGCTCTGAATATGTGGCTGATTCAGAAAGTGCTGTGTTTGTCACCTCTCTGTGGGAGCCGGCACAGCTCTGCCATTGCTTTTGAGTTTCCTTGGGTTTTAGCCTCTGTGATTCAGAGTGCTGCGGGGTGCCAAGCTAACGCATGAAAGGCACACGAGGGGAGGTATTCCTGGGGTTTTAAATCCCATTGTCAGTCCCCTCCGTGCGCAGTTCTCTGGGTGCATGTGATCCCTGCTACACAATGGCTGTGTACAGTTCAGTAAGACCTTTTGTCCAAGGAACCACGTGATTTCCAAACATTAGGCAGTCTAGTGGTGGGAGAGGTGTAACAGAGTGGGAGACAGAGGGAGCCTCTTCCTTCTCGGTTTGGGGGTGGGATCCTGCTTCCAAACTGAGCTTCAATGCAGTTGCAGGACTGGACCACCCTTGTGGGCTGTGAATGGCACTCTTGCGACTATAGCTCAGTGACAGGCCATCTGCTTTGCATGCAGATGGCCTCAAGGTCAGTCCCTGGCAGCCTCAGATATGCCTGGAAGAGATTCCCTGCCTGATACCCTGGAGAGCTGCTGCCAGTCATTGCATACAATACTAAGGGAGACCACAGGCAGCTTTCTCCATTCACGATGGTGGGGAGTGGATTTTTTTAGATGTGCCTCAGAAGAACTTGGATGCTCCCTTTCGAGAGCCTGCCTGCTGTGATGGTTAGAGTGTCACACCCAGACCTGGGAGACCAGGGTTCATATCCCCCACTCAGCCATGAAGCTCACTGAGTGACCTTAGGCCTGTTGCTGCCTCTCAGCCTAGCCCCAGTCTACCTCATAGGGCTGTTTGGGGGATTAACAGAAGAGGGGGCAAACCATGTCTCCAGCCTGAGAACCAGCACTGAGGGTTTTTTGGTGGTTCCCACACAGCAAGATGTGAAGCTACAGGGAACCAGACAGAGGACCTTCTCAGTAGTGGCCCCCACCTTGTGGAATGACGTCCCTTCAAATGTCAAGGAGAAAAGTAATTATATCACTTTTAGGAGGCATCTGAAGGCAGCCCTGTATAGGGAATCTTTTTAAGATTTAATGTTTTACTATGTTTTTATATATGCTGAAAGCTGCCCAGAGTGGCTGGAGCAGGCCAATCAGATGGATGGGGTACAGATAATAATAACTGATGATGATGTCACCTTGAGATCCTTGAAGAAAAAGGTGGGGTGTATATGCAATAATAAATATAAAAAATGAATAAAATAGAGCAAGCGCTTTGCATGCAGAAGGTCTTGGATTCAATCCCTGGCATCTCAAGGTAGGGCTGGGAAAAGATTTTTGGGTCTGAAATCCTGCGAAGCTATTGCCAGCCAATGTTGACAATACTACAATATTGTGCTAGATGGGAAATTGCAAAAGTGTGGCTCAGCTGCGCCTTCTGGAACACCAAGCGTTCCTGTGTTGCATTTTCACTCCACTCTGTGTTTCAGGAAGGAGCAGCTGAGCCAGACTTGCAGTTTTCTTATAGATTTAAGAGCGGTTCCCGATTCGGCTCAGGACTGATGGCCAAGCTTCATGGCATCCATAAAAGAAATGGAGCAATCAAAATAACATGTGAACTAAATTCTGCATAGGATGCTATCTCCCTTGAAATAGAAGTAATTAATTCACATCCCATGGGATTCTGCATGGGATTAATTTACACCCAAAAGATAATTTGTGTGACCGTTCTCAGAACATGACCAGCTGTTTTTACTGGTGACTTTTCAAAGTCAGTGGCTTGTCAGAGCAGGAGAGGACTTAGCTTTTACACTGCATCCTGCCTTGGCCTTTACTGCAAAGGTGACTGAACTAATTTCCACACTGAGATCCACTAGATGGGCCAGAAAGAATTGAACTAGCTTTTTCATTATGACAAGCATTGCATCCCACCAGGGTCATATTTAACTTGTCATTATCACCGGGGCAGAGCTTCTGTCTCCTCATTCTTGGAAACTTGCAAGATGTCAAGCGAAATGAGTGCTTATTTTTATTTGATTCAAAAAATAGCACTTAAACTGAATCACATTAGTTTAAACGGCTTGTGAATTGGGCTGGAAATTGATTTCTGAAGCTGCATTCTTCACCTGGCCTGGATGGTTTTCTTTCCAGTGCTTCCAGATAAATATAACCATTTTAAAAAAGAAAAACAGAATCATAGAACTAGAGTTGGGAGGGACGCCGAGAGTTTTAGTCCAAGCCCTTGCAATGCAGGGTTCAATACCATCTTTACTAACTGCCTCTGATGTTCTCTGTGTTTTGTGCAGTGATTTAGTCTATCCCAATATTGGAAGGGGGCAGAATATGGAGGACAACTCAGTTTCACAGTCTTTGCCCCCCCCCCCAATTCTACTCTAAGCTCCCATCCATCTGGTGTAACAGCACTGGGCTACTTTAGGGAGGCTGGCATTGCCCACACCCTCTCAAATCCAGAGACACAGTGTTGCATAATGGTTAGGGTGTTGGACCATGATCTGAGAGACGAGGGTTTGAATCCCCACTTAGCCATGGCACTCGCTGGGCGACCTTGGGCCAGTCAGTGTGATCTCTTAGCCTAACCTGATTCACAGAACAGTTGTGAGGGTGAAATGGGGAGGAGGAGGACTGCATGCTCCACAGTGAGCAACTTGGAAGGTAAAGGTGCTATATAAATCTAATAAAGAAATAAAACAAACACCAGCCCTGTTCCCTGAAATATGGGTATGGCAATTATTACCTATATCCGCAATGGCACAGGCAGAACAAATTTCAGGAAGCTTCCAAACTAAGAAAGGGGAGGTCACATTTTTAGCTGAAACGACTTCATCTATAGAGTTCATAAACGCCAGTCTTTGCTGCTACTTTTCTTGTTCCTGGGATGTCCCACTAATCCATAGTCACAGTGCACTAAAGTCCTGGACACCTGAATTGGATCCCTTCTCCACCAAGGAAGAGCAAAAGGGAAGTGTCTTCTCTGAAGTCTAGAGATGCTGGATATTTCACTCTTCACCATTCCTTTTTCTTATTGACCAGTTGACTGCTTCCGGAAACATCAGTTATTAATGTGACTTTGTTCAGTGGAATGAAACCCTGAAGGACAGCCAACAGGCTAGTTTCTCACAAAACAAGTGAGGAGAATAATGCCAGCATGATTTGCTTCAGTTCTCCAGTTCTAGAAGTGCCTTGCTCCTGCTAGATTGTTTACAGTGGCTGATTCTGACTATGATTCATCGAGAGAGCTCCACAGGGCTGCCCCATTCTATAAGTTGGGGGATTCTCTTTACATATAACTTCAACTTGGAGAGAAAAATATGGGGCACAGCAAACATGTTAGGAAATGATGTATGTGTGGTTGGAGGCCTACAGCATTTTGGAATGTGTCCACAGAGTCTTTCCAGTGGGGAACTGCCATGACCCTTGTATCCAGCAGAGATCAGGACATGAGAGTCAGAGGCTGCAGGCGCACCAGATGGTGGGAGCATGGGCTGGGACTCGGAGCTCACTGAGGAAGATGGAGAGGCCATTGCACCTGAGATGGCTAGGCAAGAGCTCCCAGATGACCACAGCCTATAGGGACCCTCACAGACACCTCCTGAGCTGGAAGAACCAAGTGAGTCCTGCTGCCTATTACATCACCAGTCCAGGAGCTCTGGAAGTGCCCAGGAAGGAGGCTGTGGAAAGGCCAGAGGGTTGGCTCTTAGAGCTATGAAGTTCCCTCAAGGGATTGGAGCCTGGAGGAGGAAGCCTGAGGATAGTGGCATAAGAGGCCTCAGTCTGCTCCTGACCTTCATCAGAGCAAGTGGCTCACCCAGGACTCTCCGTGGACCAGCAGGCTTTGAGCAGCCTCCCCTTGCCTCCAGCCTTGAAGAAGAAGAAGAAGAAGAAGAAGAAGAGTTTGGATTTGATATCCCGCCTTTCACTCCCCTTCAGGAGTCTCAAAGCGGCTAACATTCTCCTTTCCCTTCCTCCCCCACAACAAACACTCTGTGAGGTGAGTGGGGCTGAGAGACTTCAGAAAAGTGTGACTGGCCCAAGGTCACCCAGCAGCTGCATGTGGAGGAGCGGAGACGCGAACCCGGTTCCCCAGATTACGAGACTACCGCTCTTAACCACTACACCACACTGGCTCTTTCTCAGGAGGTTCTGGCAGAGGACCAGAACACAGCAAGTAGACATGTTAGTCTGCTGCAGCAAAAGTAGCAGGTAATCTTGTGGCACATTAATAGCTACCACATTTCTTCTGGCGCAAAATGCCACAGACTTCATCAGGAAAAGGGGGAGTTAAGCTGGAAGCCAGTTCCTGGGAGAGCCTATGTGAAAATCCTCCATTCGCAATAAAGCCACACAGGGCCAGGAAACTTTCTCTGGTGCAGAAATGGCACTTGCCAGCCTTGCCGCAAATCAGTGCTAATGCTAAGTGCATCGTTCTTGAAAACTGAATAGAAAGTCCCACTGGCTTCCTGGAAGAACTGCTTTATTGTTTCCTAAGCAAGAGGTGGTTGCTTTGAATTAGGCTGAGAGCTGGGAAAAGAAATGATGTGGCCTGAAAGATGGTGTGTGTGTGTGTGTGTGTGTGTGTGTGTGTGTGTGCGCGCGCGTGTTAGCAACTTCTGCTTGATGGTTATCCAGCAGAGAAAGAGAGTCATTTTAGTGGAGTGTTAAAAATGATAAGGTTGGTGCTCTATGAATTATGAAAGTGTACAACCCAGAAACCAAACTTGTCCCCTGTTTGGGGTTGCTGCCACACAAAGGGACGTGCTTTAAATGTATGGTGTGGACACACCCTTAGAGTTACAAGTGGGATCATTTTATTTAAATGTTGAGATGAAAATAAATCCCTCTTTTGATGCTGGAGCTATCGCAGTGGCAGTGCTGTTGCTGTGTGCTGGATTCAAAGTGGGTCCAGGTGAGGTTCCAGAGAGGCATGAGTTTGGCAGAGTTAACAGGAGAGTTGCTGGGCTCATTGATGCAAGGGTGCTGCCTCATCCTGAAAGTCTTGCTGGATCTTTCCTGTGTTGACTAGAGGTGGAACAAACTTGTGTTTCGTCCAGCATTTTTAAGCAAACTGATCTAATTCAGACCTGCCTTATGGACTGGAACATTATTATCATTTGTACTCCATTCTTCTCCGAAATTTACAATACAAGTCCTCAGGTCAAGAAGGTACCAAAATGCGTTTAAAATTTATATTTAGGGTAAAATTCATTCAGAAATGCATACATAAAAATACAATGCATATTTAAATACATATTTTGTGATAAAATACTTTATTCAGTACTACTTCAATAAATACTGATTAATTTTTGTACATTTTTTAAATTTGCAGATTAATGTGGAAATGGGACAAAATGAGAATAAACACACGATAAATTGAATTGGACCAAAAGAGTGGCCCATCCATCTCCAGTTCTACCAGCTTTATTTGATGGATTGGTTAATTGAATCCATTTCTATACTGCCCTTCCTCCAATAGGAGCTAAGAGCAGTGAACTGCATAAAGATACAATCTAAAAAAATACATATCCAACACCAAAAATACAAAGCAATACCAGCTTCTGAAATTTCAGCAAACATATATAAACATCTTTAAAATATAATTGATTAATATGCATAAAACATCTTAAAGGGCACCACACTATTCCAAAGTCATTCAAAATGTCTCAGAACGAGAAAAGAACAGTTCATGCCCTAGTTGTCTCTCCCTGAAATGATGTTCAGCCTGTGTTTGGCATGCAAGTAAATGTTGCTTACATGGTGGAAGGCTCCCCACCCCCTCCGCTCCAAACCATCCTTGAGTATTTCTTAATGGAGGTGCTGGAACTCAAGTCCTTCTAACTCCTTTGCATGCAGATCAATGTGCATACAACATCAGAGGTATGCATGAATAAATAATCACCCAAAAGAATCAGGAGACGATTATGATATCTGGCTTTAGTCAGGTGAGGAAGTATGATATATTTCAAGCACATCCAATAGTCACTTCCTAGGAACAGAAATGTATTCACGAGATCTGGGATGGATTACGTTCAAAGCCATTGGTCACATGGGAAATATATAATCTAGAGAACCTCAACCAATTGGGGTTTTTTAAATGAATAATTTGGCCACAAGTCTTAGGTATCCAATAAAAGCAGTTTGACAGTCCAATATTCTTTCTACCAACCACCAACCCCTGAAATGAAATATGCCTTTCTCCAAGGCTAGCTTTCTGGAATCACACACTTGGAAAATCAGTGAATAAAAATATTCTGCCTGTCACCTTGCTGCTAGCCCTTTAAGAATTTTTTACATTGCACATTATTAGTATTTGTATTCATTAATTAAACACATAGATTAAAACATCTAAAACTCATTGATACATTATATATTTAAAGGCATTGGAACTGTTCATGGAAGGCAAATCTGAGTTTTTCAGCTGTGCCCATTGATGTTCTGAATGGCAGCAGAATACCACTGAGGGAATTTGTAACTGTGTTAGTTCTGCTCAGTCTTATTTTCTGGAGTGTTCTTCTCTAAGCACTTAGGAAGGGAGAATTATTGGTAAAGGACTTCATTGCTTAATGTGGCTCTCACACCTAAAGGCATCATTCTAACAATGGGGATAAGAGGCAATATCTTTTTGGAGGAAACAGAACACCTGAGACCAGCAGTGCATTCAAACATTTTTGCGTTTGTCTTCTGAGATCTCCAACAAATTGATGGGCTTGCAATAACAGCTGGCTGGGAAGTGTGTTGTCTCTAGATCAGACCCCTACAGCAGAACTATCCCTTAACACAATAGTCCAGGGCAGAAAAGACAAAATGACAGTGCAAATGTGTCTTGTACAAAAATGTTCAGAAAAATGAGCTGTTCAACACTGACCTCCTGAACACCAGGTTATGGGGTCAAATGAGGCTTTGGGGTTAATTTGTTATGCCTGCATGTTATGCCTCGTGTTTTTTTGAAATATAGATACTTGGGTAATATCAAATGAGAAATTCTAACTTTGGTTTATTTATATATATTTTTAAAATAATATTTTGGTTTTATTTTTTAATACTGATGACTGGTGTTTTAATTTATTTTTAATCTTCTGTTGGAAGCCACCCAGAGTGGCTGGGGAAACCAAGCCAGATGGGCAGGGTATAAATATTTATTGATTTTTTAAAAAATTATTATTATTATTATTATTATTATTATTATTATTATTATTATTATTATTATTATTTTATTATTATTTTATTATTATTATTATTATTATTATTATTATTATTATTATACCAAGGTGCTAGTTTTGGAATATGACTACAACTATGTTTGGGGGGGGGAATAAAATCTAAAAGTACATTTCTGGTTAATTTGCTTTTTGTTGTTCCATTTTAAAATGGGTGTGCAAATAATTCAGTTATTAACTGAAGTGTATCATATACAAGAACAGACCTCCAGAACGAATTAAGTTTGTAACTAGAGGTACCACTGCACCAATTTACTGCTTTGCAAGTGGTACCATTAAGAAGCAGGTATCAGGAATTGCTGACTGTTGACCCATGTGGTGATATATGCAATTGCAGCTGCTCAGTGAAGAGTCTCCCCCACTTCGGTCTGGCTTCCACCTCCATTGGTGACCAGTGGATCCCTGGATAGGAAAGAGGCTAAGAGAAAGAGAAAGATGTCCTTTACAGTGCTGAATTTTGCAAATTCTGCATTCCAGAGCAGAAAAACACACCTAAAGGTTTAACTATATTTACACACAGCCGTAGCAAATGAAACTCTGTTCACCAAAGCAGTTATGTGTTCATCTCCGGAATATGACTGACCTCCAAAAAGGAAACCTGAACTCTACTCAATGTTTCAGGAGGGCCCTTTGTCGACAGAAGAAATTATCACTTTGGGGAGAATCTTGGAAGTCCAGCACAGGCTTTCATGAGGAACATGAGATGAACAGCTGGGCCTTAGCATAAGGATGTGGTATGAAGAAGGTTCTATGGTTGATCTAGTCATTGACAGTGCAAAATCTTAGTGGCCTCCCCTACTGTCATGACTCAGTCCAGCAGCTCCAGCTTTAAAAAACCCAGTGCTGAGCTTGAAGAACTTATGGAACTTATGAAGAACTCTGCTTCTGCCTGCTTTTGAATCTCTTGCCTGTGTAAAAAATGACCACGGAACTGCCCTGACTTTGCCTCTCACCTGACTCTTTGTTGTGTGCTCCACTTTCTTGGACTCTGATCTTGGGCCAGCCCTGCTTTGGGTGCGGTGTGGCTGCTGGCAAGCCCCCTTGTAGATGAAGGGGACTGCAGGTTGAGACCTCATGTTTGTGCATGGATGAAGATGTATCAGCTACACAGACCATCCTTGCAATGCTAAAACCAGAACAACATTGTAACTTGAGTGAGAGTAAGTACTGGGTGGCATGGGTGTGAATATAGCCAGGATACTGATTCATGAATACTGAGGAACATGACTGGGAAATTAGCCTATATTTGTGTCTTTTTAAAGAAGAATAGAGCTGTGACTCCGGGATCAGAGAAAGCAGTGAAAATTGATGGCAAGGAAGCACATGTTGTCCAAGATCTGTTCCAGAACTTTTCAGTGATCACTGGCAATGAATGCCCACACAGAGATCAAATAAATTGTGGCTTGTGAGTTAGTTGCCTAGCTTTGTTCCAGTCCAAGTGTTTTACCAGGTGAGCAAAGCATCATTAGAAGATGCAATTTAGAAGATTACTGATCCAACAACCATTAAGCACAGTCTGCATTCATGCATATACATGACTGATGGTGGTTGGCTTCTGCAAAAGAAAACATGATATGCAAATTTGGTATACAACTCCTTATGTGATGCATATACAAGCAGTTTGATTTGGTTTTTGTTTTCAGAGGCTATAACTCTGGCTCGCCTAAAGGTTTGGAACTATTGAATTTTCTGGAGCAATGAGATTCATTAAGAAAAAAGACATGCTCATTTGGAATACAAAGAACAAAGAAGCATCATTTCTGCTGTTAGAATGGAACTAATCTTAGTTTCCTATGCATCTGGTGTCCAAGGAAAGATATCTCATGATATGCACCATGAGGGAACAGTACAGGCTTGCTGGTCTCCCTATTGCTACCTGGTAGTGCTAAGGCCCAAGGACTCTATTGTTCAAATCAGAGTTTTTTTTCAGCTGGAACTCACCAGAACTCAGTTCTGACACCTTTCAGATGGACACCATTGCCATTCTAAGAGAATGAGGAAGGTGTTCATTGTGAGTTCCAGCACTTCTTTTTCTAGAAAAATAGCACTGGTTAAAAGTCTGGCAGAAAAACCATTTGGTCCATTCATGCTATTCTGAGCTGGGTTGAGGTGCGACATCTGGTTTCCATAGAATTGAAAAGCAAGTTTGATTGTCACTCCATCTTGACTATACTTAAAATAATGGAGTTGGAAGGTCTGTCATCTGGCATGAAACCAGAAAAGCCTGGGGCGGGTGTATTGTTGGAGAAGTATATGTGCTGGTCATGTCAGACAAGAAACCAGCTCCTTAGAGCACTTTCTGAACAATTCATTGCATGCACTGCAAGATATTTGAGAGTGCAGTGTGGAGGCCGAAGGAGACAGCAAGTCACCATGTTGACATATGAGACCTAGGGAGGAGACCACATTAATTATTTTACACAGAGAAAAAGATATAATCAAACTGCTTGATTAGTTTTGCACTATGTGCCTGAGATCCTATGTGGGAAATGCAGCATGGAGGGCCATCCCTATAGTGGCTATAAGCATCTGGATGTGGTGGCCTGTGCCACCTTCCAGTCCCTTGCTCAACCGCAGTGTTCTAAGCAGTCACACCAACCTACCCTCAGGTCTTAAGGGGCTATGTAATTATTGTTTGCATTTATATCCCACCTTTCCTCCAAGGAACATACAGTGGAGTGTATGGTTCTCCTCCCCTCCATTTTATCCTCACAACATCCCTGCAAGGTATGTTAGACTGGCCAAGTAGGAATTTGACCCCTGGGCCCCCAGGTCCTAGCCCGACACTCTACCCACTACACCACACTTGGTGCTGGTCAGTATATATCAAGGCATCAGTTTTCAGGACCTACCACTAGTCGGGGGGACACCTCAGTTGCCAGATGTTGGCAGGGTGTGTGGAGAACAGCAAGATGTTGGAGAAGAGAGCTGCATATGGCCTGTTTTGGAGGCCCTGCCTTGTGCCTGTGACCAAGGTTCAGTTGCCTGTCTGCTCAGCTTTTGTACATTGAATGGGGGTGGAGAATTTTGTCCTTTGCCTCAGAAATCAAGTCATCCACAATTTGATCATGAGTGAGGGAGTCTGAGCTGGTCTGGAGGGTGAAGAACCCAGAGTTGTTTTCTGACTTCCGGGGTTGACGCGATCTGGGAATGGCGGATTCCCTCCGAGCTCCGGAGGGAATCGGCTCAGCAGGGGACGGGTCTTTGCCGTGCCGGCGACACGGGGACCCTTAAAACCGCAGGCGCGGTGCCTGCGGACTGAAGACTCGGCGGGTGCCTTAAGCGCCCCCCTGATTCGCAAAGAGCCTTTTTAAAGGCTGCGGAGGGGATACGGGGGGTGGCGTGGCACTGAGAGTCCATTGCTACCTCTGCTGAGCGAAGCCGCGAGCCATGACCGGAGAGCGCTGACTTCCTTCCTTGAAATTCGGCTGAAAAAACAACCCGTGAGTAATTTGGACTTGGCTTTTAAGAAATTTATCCACTGAATTTGAGACGATCGGGGGATGTGCTAAAAGGAAGTCCGCACCCCCCACCTCGCAGACGATCTAGAGCAACGAAAAAAGAACTAAGCTGGAGTGCCTACCCTGTAAAGGGTGAGTTTTAAAAAAAGATAGTAACTTCCAAGATTTGGAAATTTTGAGCAGGAGAGAGGAGTGTTGGATGTTTTGTGTTCTGTTGTAAACAACCCCCCCTCCCGGGCCCGGGAGCGTCCTGCTTTGGAGCTGGTTTAAGAAGTGCAGAGTTTGACAGCTGTCAAAGCTGTCAAACGGACTGTTAATAGTGGAAAATGGCTACCTAAGTTACCTCTGGATTAAAAAGAGCTACAATTGATCTAAAATTGTTGGAAATAAAGAAACAATAACAAGATAAAGGATTGTTGGGGAAAAGAATACTAAGTAACCAGATTCCCTCTAGAGGGAATTCTGTGGAACTACAATGGCTGTGGATGGAAAGATACTGAGAGAAATCGAAAGGATGTTTTATTTGGTAGGAATCTTACAGGAACAGACTACGGCTATGAGTGAACAATTGATGACCTTGAATCCTGAAACAAGTAGTTCTGTTCAATGTAATGAGAACCTGGCTGAGAAAGAATCCACAGCTGAGCCGGAAATGATAATCAAAGAAGAGGAGAAGACAAAACAAGAAAGAGGAGAAGTGATGTGGGAAAATACAGAGCAGAAGCTGACGCCTGTGGAATACAAACAAGGAGATTATTGGAGCAAATCTACTATAAATCTACAAAAGATGCAGAAGACGAAAGTGGAGGCCCTGGGAGTCTATGAAATTAAGGAATTTAAAATAAAGAAATATAATTGGGGCCTTCACATAGACTCTGACTTTGATTACCTTCAAGATTCATGCCTTATGGAAACTCTTCAGCAGCTGTTTGCAAATATGGGAAGAGACTTTGGATTGATGGTGAAAGAACTCTTTCGAGATGTGACGACTGGCATAAAGGATTACCAACAAGACCGGCGGAGAGGGACTGAAAGAGACTGGAGGGCCTCGGACGTGAGGAACCCGGGCTAGGAACTGTCATTTTGGACATGCTTTGGGAAGGGACGCAAACCGGGGATGGGAGGGAGGGAAAAAATTAAGTTTTAACAACACTCATGATTATGGGATTTGGTTAAAAAGATTATTATTCAAGACAAGATGGGAAATCGATGGAAGGGAATTGAGGTCCAACTTAGAAAAAATTAAATTTGTTTTGTTTTCATAAAAGGACTAATACTAAGACAGCGAAATGCTAATTTGCTGACATAAATTTGGAAATGGGGATGCAAGGGAGGGGGTAGGGGGAAGTCAATGACCAGGGTTAGGAAATGACATTTTCGGGAAAGTATATATGTTTGTTGTTGTTTTTTCTTTTTTTTCTTTGCTTATGTGTTTGCTTGTTTTTTATGTTTTTGTCTTTGACTATATAAAATGTGAAAACCCAATAAAAATTTTATATAAAAAAAAAAAAAGAACCCAGAGTTGTTTTCTCACAGGGTATCTCATATGGCAATGACGTAGACTCGGGGGTTGCAGAAGAGAAGCCACTGTGGTTTATAGGTACAGATAGGTAGCCGTGTTGGTCTAACTTAGTTGGTCTTTAAGGTGCTACTGGAAGGAATTTTTTTATTTTGACTATGGTTTATAGGGTTTCAGTCTCCTTCTCCAAGCTTCTCACCAGATGAGTCATTGGTTTTGAGTGCCTCCCTCACCATCTTGCCACAAGGGCAACGTCATGACAGCACAGCCAGCTGTGTGGGACACCATACTCCTTACACAGCTCTTAAACCCAAAATCAGCCTTTCTCAACCTGTGGGGTCCCCAGATGTTGTTGAACTACAACTCCCACCATCCCTAGCTAGCAAGGCCAGAGCTCAGGGATGATGGGAGTTGTAGTCCAACAACATCTGGGGACTCACAGGTTGAGAACTGCTGCCCTAAATGCTTGCTCAGCTCCTCCTTATGCCCCTCTGGCTGCCCCCCATCACTCACTTCTCATCTGTGGCAGATTGTAGCATGAGGAAATAATTTATTTATCTCTCCACACATTTCATAATTTTATAAACCTCTGTTGTGTTGCTGTCTCCCACCTTCTTAGTCAACCAAATGCTACCTTTCATATTTAATATCACCTGTGGCCTGTGGTAAATAAAGCATTTCAGTTACTGGAAGTGCCAGGGTAACAATTACCCTGAACCAATGCCTGAACTTTCCCTTGCTAGGATACAACCTTAATGGAATTGCTTTCATTTTGGCCTTGGGATCCAAACCTCCCTTCTTTGCCTCTAGCTTAAATGCCATTGACAAGGGACAATTGCCTGAAATGTAACCCAGAAAGGAATTCACAGTCACTTCACGTTTATGCATTAGGCCCAAGAGCATTTCAATCATGTTCTATGGTGGTTAGTAAAAAGGAAAAGGGAAAAAAAATCACTTCTAGACTTCTTTGTTCTTCAGAACTCCTCAGTTTTACTATGAGGAGGACTGATATTACTGCTCTGTTTGGCTCTACTACAAATGTGTTTGGCTGACAAAGGAAATCAATGGAAAGGGATTCCTTTGCTTTCTGGAGGCCCATGACTTGCGTGTTCAGTTCCTGGGCCTTGTGTTCCGCAAGAGTCAAAAGGAATACAGGATTATGCAAAGATGTCACACATCATTATTTATGGAAAACCTTTTCTGTCAGAATGACAATGTCTGAAAATGAAAATTAAGTCTGCCTTGAAGGCATGGAGGAGAAAGAAAATGATCAAAAGATGCAATTTGCATTTCTTTGGGCTGGGATATAAGGAATTAGATGATCAGATGTGTGGCTCATATCCACTAGTAGCTGTGTGTTTAGCACTGTGGGCCCAATTTTATGGCTCTCCTTTCGAGCTGAGGTTCAGCAGAACCCTCCCTACAGACGTTCTGACACCTACTGAAGACTGTTTTTATTCCAGTAGGCATTTTAATTGAAGTTGGAATTTGTATTTTTAACTGATCTTTATATTTTTGTATAGTATCTTTGTAACCCACTTAGATACTATTGTAGTTAAGTGGTATATAAATTGTTTAAATAAAAAAGAGATAATCACAACTCACCACCTACTCAGCTACTTAGGTCTACACTATACATTTAAAGGGCTCCCCGCAAAGAATCCTGGGAGCTGTTGTTTATCAAGGATGCAAATAGTTGTTAGGAGACCTCTAATAACTGCTCCTAGCACTCTTAACAAACTACAGCTCCCAGGATTCTTTGTTATAATAGTTCAAATTTCTAATGCAGACGGGGCCATAGGACAGCCTTCTCCTTGAATGAATAGGAGAAGTTTGGAGTTGATGGAGTTTGATGATTCTGTGAATGGAGGTGGCATACTGGAAGTGAATAGCAAATGGGGCAAAGGCTGAAAAAAGACACCTTTCCACATGTACTCTTGATGTGCCTTCAGGCTGTCCCCACCCCCCTTGCATCACCCTCATCACTGTTTGGAATTTTGCAAAATGCTTGGCAGTTATACCCAAATATATCTGTAAAGGAGACTTCCAGACATCTTAAAAGCTGCTGCAGAGTCTGAGATGCTTTCAGTGCAAAGTTCTGACTCTCCAAATGCAAGTGTTCAGAAGGTCAGAGAGTGGCCTCTATTAAACTCCTTTGTGGTGTGGTTTGTCAACAGTTTTTGTGGTCTGGTGAAAAGTCTTAAGAGGAAGAGAGAGAATCCTACCCTCTTTTACCTTTCTGGTGACTTTTAAAAACAACAAATTCCCACCATCCACCTGCACTGTTATTGAGCTTGTATCTTCTTCCTCCTCTCTTAATAGGCCCCAGGAGAAGTCATTAACACACTGTGTGGATACAAGGCACTAAATAAAGAGGTAACAAACATTTTTAAGGTACCTGAGGGCTGAGCCAGGCATTAGGTAGCAGACATTTGTGGAGAGAGGAGGTTGTGCTTTGTGGGGCAGACAAGGGGGGAGTAAGGGATACTTAGTAAGGGAAGAGGACATCATGGAGGCTATAAACATATGCATGGAGCAAAGCAGATAAAGAGGCATTTTGTTCCTCCCTTGTGTAATGGTAGAACCAACTGAGGTCCTCACCCAATGAAGCCGAATAGTGAGAGCTTAAGGAAAGGTGACAGGCAAGGCTTCCTCACACAGCACATAGTTCAGGTATGGAATTTGGTTCCACAAGACGGGCAGCTATCTTGGTTGGCATTAAATGCAAGCTAGACAAATTCATGGGGAACAAGGCTACCAACACCTGTGGGCTACCTCCAGTGGGAGGTCCTGAGTACCAGGTGCCAGGGATCATAAGCTGGAACTTGTGTCTTACTTGTGAGCTTCCCATTGCGGCATCTGGCTGGCTTCTGGAATAAGAGTGTAAGGAGAGCTGTGGAAAATGCTTGCAGAATACTTAAAAACTCAGTGTAAAAAAGTTAGAACGCAAATAGGATTTGAGTAAGAAGAGCAGTGGGGGCGAACTTTTTGTTTTTATTGTGAGATAAGGTGAAGGTATAGAGTAACTATAATATGCAACATAAATTGAAATTTTGAGGGAACCATGGAGGAAGGGAGGGGAAGTCGTAGGTAGAATGATTGATTGCTAAATTTGAAATGTTGTTGGATTGTTTAAAAATTATAATAAAATAAAATGCAAGAAGAGCCCTGCTGGATCAGGCCCCAGTCCCTTCTGGTCCAGCCTCCTCTTCTGACCAACCAGGTGCCCCAGGGGAAGCCCACAAACAGGAACAGAGCTCAACCGCAGCTCTCTCTGACTCAAAATATTGCCTTTAATGTGATTTGTTCTCTTTGTAGCGCCTGGAGCTGGTGGCCACCATCCACGTACGTGGCTGCATCCATGCAGTCGGCTTGTGGCTTAAAGACAATTTTGAAGCCACTTTTGGAATTGTTTGCTCTCTGCTGTTTCCACAGGTATGTAAAAAATGTGTTGCTCCTGGATGACTATTCATAGGTGTGTGTTTCCCCCCAAAACAGAGGTGAAGACATTACTTCTTTACTATAGATCACCATGAAACTACATTCCAAATACTTTTTTTAGAGACAAAATTCTGCATTAATTAAGCCAGATGGTTGGGGTATTGATAAAATTATTGTCAAAAATTATTCAGTATGGCTATTTCCATTAACTGACAGACCCTCGTTTCTTCCTCTGGAATTCTGATCCTTACCTCGTTTTTTCAGAGACTCCAGATAGCAACATGGAAAAATTGCCAGAGTTTGCTTCCATGTTTTTTCAACTTGATTTGTGGCACTGAAAATGGGTTGCAATAAACCCCAATTACACTCCAATCTATCCAGAGTGGGTAGGCAAAGCACAGCTGAGGTTTTGCAGGTCTCCTGTACCTTTAATCAAAACCTTCCTGCTGTTGCTTTCTGTTTCATTGCTCATGGACATCAAGTGTCCTAGATTCTAACCTTCATATCTAATAAAACTTCTTTTAAAGGCATAGATACATAGATAGTTGATCAGTGCAGATAATTTATCATACTTCTGGTTCATATATCATAAAATTATTCAGTCATGTACCCAAAAATGCTCTTGTTACTGTTTAACAGCCACTTATGATTAATTCTCCATTTGTAATAGCCATGGCATATTTCATTAGCTTTCAGTTGTGGTTCCAATCTATTACACATATCAGAAAACCCTGTCTCTTCATCTCTAGGAAACTAACATAAGGGAAGTCATAATACTGCTTTATTCTGCCTTGGGAAATCCTGTATGTGGTTGGAGCCCTACAGACTTTTTAATGTGTCCACAGACTCTTTCCAGTCAGCTAGTGCTTGGCAGGGGGTTGGACTCGATGGCCCTTGTGGTCTCTTCCAACTCTATGATTCTATTTTTTTTATAAAATTTTTATTGGTTTTACAAAGTTTTTAAATAACAAACAAACGCTTAAAAAGACAAACATACACGTATAGTTTCATAACATATTTTCATAAACCTCTTTTCTTGGACTTCCCCTCCCCCCCCCCTTTCTGCATCCCAATGTCCATAATTTTTAGCAACTCCCAATTGTTACTTCCAACCTCTATCATCTTAGTCTTCTCTATATTCTGACCTTATATCACTGTATCCCTTTGTCTCTGAAAACCACAACACTTTAACTTTCATTAAGTTTATAATAGTCCTTAAGGTAACTTTTGAATTTTCTCCATTCTTCTTCCACCGTCTCCTTTCGTTGGTCGCGGATTCTGCCTGTCATCTCAGCCAATGTCATATAGTCCATCACTTTCATCTGCCATTCTTCCAGAGTGGGTAGATCCTGTGTCTTCCAATACTTCGCGATGAGTATTCTTGCTGCTGTTGTGGCATACATGAAAAAAGTTCTATCCCCTTTAGACACCAATTGGCCGACAATGCCCAAGAGAAAGGCCTCTGGCTTTTTAGAGAAAGTACATTTAAGTACCTTTTTCATTTCATTATAGATCATTTCCCAGAAAGCCTTAATCTTCGGGCACGTCCACCAAAGGTGGTAGAAGGTACCTTCAGTCTCTCTACATTTCCAACATTTATTATCGGGTAGATGATAAATTTTTGCCAGCTTGACTGGGGTCATGTACCACCTATAGACCATTTTCATAATATTTTCCTTTAGGGCATTACATGCCGTAAATTTAATACCGGTGTTCCATAACCATTCCCAGTCAGCTGACATGATATTGTGCCCAACATCCTGTGCCCACTTGATCATAACCGATTTGACTGTTTCGTCCTGTGTATTCCATTTCAGCAACAAGTTATACATTCTAGATAAAATCTTAGTATTGGGTTCTAATAACTCAGTTTCTAGTTTTGATTTTTCCACCTGGAAGCCAATTTTCCTATCCTGTTTAAAAAACTCCATTATTTGACGATATTGAAACCAGTTTTGTACTTTATGTTTCAATTTCTCATGGCTTTGTAGTTTGAGCTTATCTCCATCCTGTTCCAAAATTTCCCAATACTTCGGCCATCCGACCTCCATATTGAGTTTCTTCACTGCTTTAGCCTCCACTGGTGACACCCATCTAGGGGTTTTGTTTTCCAACAGATCTTTATATCTTATCCAAACATTATATAGTGCTTTCCTGACTATATGATTTTTAAAGGCACTATTAGCTTTGTCATACCATAGATATGCATGCCAACCAAAAGCATTGTTAAAACCCTCCAGATCCAAAATGTCCGTGTTCTCGAGGAGCATCCATTCTTTCAGCCAGCAAAAAGCTGCTGCCTCATAGTACAATTTTAAGTCCGGCAGGGCAAACCCCCCTCTTTCTTTTACATCTGTCAATATTTTAAATTTAATTCTGGGCTTTTTGCCCTGCCAGACAAATTTCGAAATATCTCTCTGCCACCTCTTGAAACATTCCATCTTGTCAAGAATCTGCAAGGTCTGAAACAAAAATAGCATTCTAGGCAATACATTCATTTTGATCACAGCAATTCGGCCTAACATTGACAATTTCAAGTTTGACCATATATCTAGATCTTTTTTGATTTCTGACCAACATTTTTCATAATTGTCCTTATACAAATTCACATTTTTAGATGTCAAATAAACCCCTAGGTATTTCACCTTCTTAACCACTGTCAACCCTGTCTCTTCTTGGAATTTCTCCTTTTCCATATCTGTTAAGTTTTTTCCTAAAACTTTGGTTTTTTGTTTATTCAACTTGAATCCAGCTACCTGGCCAAACTGTTGTATTATTTCTAAAACCCTTTTCGTACTAGTGATTGGCTCTTGTAAAGTCAGTACTAAGTCATCTGCAAACGCTCTTAACTTATAATGTTTAGCTCCGACCTGCACTCCTTCAACCTGCTGGTCGTTCCTTATCATATTCAGCAACACCTCCAGGACAGAAATAAAGAGTAATGGGGAAATTGGGCACCCCTGTCGTGTTCCTTTTTCTATCTTAAGTTCCTCGGTTACTACATTGTTTACAATCAATTTAGCCTTTTGTTCAGAATATACTGCAGCCATACCATTCTCAAAACCTTGACCCACCCCCATCCCATGAAGGTTCTTCATCATAAAGCTCCAAGAAATGTTATCAAAGGCTTTCTCCGCATCCACAAAAATCAATACTGCTTTAGTGTTTATGTTCACCTCTAGTTTTTCCAAAATGTCTATTACATTCCTTACATTGTCTGCCAGGTGTCTTTTAGGGAGAAAGCCTGCTTGGTTCTTATGAATCCTTTCCATCAACACTCTTTTAAATCTTTTTGCCAAAATGTCTGCAAAAATTTTATAATCCACATTAAGTAATGATATTGGGCGGTAGTTCTTCAGTTGAGTCTTTTCAGTCTCTGTTTTTGGTATGAGTGAAATATATGCTTCTTTCCACGATTCAGGTGCCTTCTTTCCCTCAAGGATCTCATTACACACTTCTTTTAATGGTTGAGTCAACCATTCCTTCAACGATTTGTAATATCTAGAAGTCAGTCCATCTGGTCCTGGAGATTTGCCCAGTTGCATGTTCTGAATGGCAGCCTCTATCTCTTGTTCTGTTATTCTCTGGTTCAGATCCATCTTGCTTTGATGAGAGATTTTTTGTAATCCATATTTATCAAGGAATTTATCTATATCTTCTTCATTTTGCGAACCTTGAGTATATAGCTTTTTAAAATAACTCAAAAAACAGTTTCTAATTTCGTTAGGTTTGGATATATTCTTTCCATCCACTTCTAGGCTTGTAACCGTATTCAATTTCTGCCTTTTCTTCAATTGCCATGCCAGAAGTTTGCCACATTTATTTGCTGATTCAAATGTCTTTTGTTTCATTTGTTTTATCTTCCATTCAATCTCTTGGTTCATCAGTTCCATGTATTGTATTTGATATACCTTAATCTCTCTTAAAATTTCCTGGGACTTTGGTTTTGTTCTTAATTTTTTCTCTCCTTCCTTTATCTTTTCCAAAATCTTTTCTTTTTTCTCATTTTGTTTTTTACTCTTTATTGAATTTTGTTGAATCAAGAAGCCTCTCATCACTGCTTTACTTGCGTCCCAGATCACTCTCTTTTCCACGTCGGTCCTCAAATTTATTTCAAAATAGTCTTTTAAAGTTTTTTGGGCCTTCATAAGGATCTCCTTGTCTCGGAAGAGGGTGTCATTCATTCTCCATCTGAATTGACCAGTTGTTGTAAGTTTCATCTCCATCTTCACGGCATTATGGTCGGAGCAAGTTTTTGGGCAGATTTCCACCTTCTTAACCTTTGGAGCCATGCCACTAGTAATCCAAATTTGATCGATTCTGGTCCAGGTCATCATTGCTTGAGAGAAAAAGGTTCCCTCTCTCTCCAGAGGGTTCCTTGTTCTCCATATATCTATCAAGTCCATGTTTTCCGTCATTTCGAAAAAAGTCTTAGGAAGTCTTCCTTCCTTGCTAACTGTTAGTCTTTGTGCCTTGTCCATGTTAGTGGAGACCACACCATTCATGTCTCCCATAATTATCATATTGTAATCCAGATAGTCCATCAAAGTTTCATGAAGTCTCTTAAAGAAGTCAGATTTACCTTCATTTGGTGCATAGATTCCCACAACTAAAAGTTTTTCTCCTTGTACTTGTATCTCCACTGCCAGATATCTCCCTTGTTCATCTTTAAATATCATTTTTGGGGCCCATTTCTCTTTCACATATATTACAACTCCTCTTTTCTTAACTTTATCTGATGCGATAAATTCTTGTCCTAGTCTTTTATTTATAAGTAGTCTTCTATGGGCTCTAGTTATGTGAGTTTCTTGTAAACATATCAAGTCCAGTTGTTCTCTGTTCAGAATATGAAACACTTGTTTTCTCTTCAGAGGCCCATTAAGTCCATTACAATTCCAACTAAGGAATTGCAGAGCCATCTTGTTATTTTTCTAAGGCTCCTCCAACAGCTCCAAGTTGTTGCTCTTCTTCTGATGGTGGTGGTTTTTGTCCAAAGGAGAGATTCAAAATGTCTAGTGCTCTCCTCTGTTCTGCAAGTACGTCCACTGTCCCCTTCTGTAGGTCCTCCTGATTTCTTGCCAGAAATTTGTCCTTGTCTTGAATAGTCTTTATCTTCACCTTCTTTCCCCTGTAGTCAAATGACAGTCCTTGTGGGAATTCCCACCTGAAACGGATACAGTTTTTCTTCAGCAGAAGAGCCAAATCCTTGTAGAAGTTTCTTAAATCCAGAATATATTTTGGAATATCTTTAAAGATCTGTATAGCCGAATTTCCAATTTGCAAGGCCTTTTCAAAGTGTAGTCCTAATATTTTATCTCTTTCGTCCTTGGATCTAAATGTAATCAGGCAATCTCTCGGAGTCTTTCTGTCCTGCTTTTTGCCCAGTCTGAAAGCTGTTGTAATCTTGAATTCGTCTTCTTCAAGATCCCAGCAGTCAACAAACTCCCGTGTCAGATATTCCGCGAGGTTGTCTCTTTCATTCTCTGGAATCAGTCTTAATTTTAAGTTTCTCTCTTTTCTCTGTAGCTCCCACAAGGCCAAAGTTGCGTCGTGTTCATAAACCTTCTTAGCAATCGGCTCTAATTTCTCTTGTGTTCCTTCAGCAGTAACTTTGGCATCTTCAGCAATTTTACGCGTAGTAGCATTTTCCTCCACCAATTTATTTATTGATTCTGTATTCTGGTTTAGTCTTACTGATATTTCTGTTAATTTTTGTGAATTTTCTGAAGTCTGTTTTGTCAGAGACTCCAAAGATTGATTTATTTTAAGCAGGGCTTCTGTCACAGCATCCATAGAGACAGCCGTCCCTTTTTCTTGTCCTGTTGTTCCTGCAGATCCGGTAGTTACGCCTGAAATTGAGCCTCTTTTCTTTGTCTGTTGCTGCAGCTGTTGTTGTTGTTGTTGCTTGGTCTTGGCTCTTGTAACTATCTCTTCTTGTGAGCCACTCATGTCAAGGTCGTTTCCCACAGAAGCTGTTCCCCGTTGGAAAATTCCACTGTCCCAAGCTATGCCAAATTTTACTTTACCCTCTAGGGGGAGCAAATCAAAATGGCCAGGAATGAAATGTCCAAGTTCGAAAACAAAGGATGTGAGGAAAAAAGTTTTTTACCACAGTTAAAGCAAGTATAACTGGAGGCTTATAGCTGCAAATTGCCACAGTTTCCCCGTAAATACTGTTTCCTCTTGTGATATACTGTAGCCAGGCACTGTATAAACTTTGTATCACAATATCCCTTTTTACAGGAGAAAGTCAGTTCAGTGTCTTATTGTCCCAAAAGGCAGACCGTTTCGTACTTTGTTAGCTGAGACAGCAGAGGATTTTTACTGTAGATAGGTCGTGCAGTAACTAAAGTCTCCTTCACCTCCCCTCTGCCCTGCTAGCTAGAGGGGAGATCTAAGGTCTGAGTGTCCGGTTTAGTTATATAAAAGCAAGTTTCAACGGATGCAGATTAAAAGTTCCGTTGCTTTCACTTTCATGCAGTCGGGGGGAGGGAGACTTCCTTGATTTAACCTCCCCGCTTTTAGTCCAATTTTCAAGATTAGAAGGGTCCCAATTGTATTCAATTCCTACTCACGGGAATTCAGTCCAAATTTTCTTTTCAGGAAGGAATCGGCGCTCTCCGCTTATGGCGACGCGGCTTCACTCCGCAGGCTGGGTGACGACTCTCAGCACCGCGCTCACTCCCGATGCCGCTCCGTAGCCTTTAAAAAGGCTCTTTCGCAGTACCGGGGGGCGCAAAGGTGCCCACCGAATCTCCTTGTTCTCAGGCTTCAGCGCCTGAGATTTTAAGGGTCCCCCGCTCGCCGTAGCGGGTAAGACCCGAACTTGCGGAGCAGTCCTTCTCCGGAGCTCGGAGGTAGGACCGCCATTAAGCGCTGGCACCGACCGGAAGTTCCCTCCAACTCTATGATTCTAGTGCCATGACCTTTGTATCCAACAGGGACTGGGACACGAGAGTCAGAGGCTGCAGGCTCTTCACACTGATGAAGAATGATGATGTTGGTGACAAGCAGGCACATAATGTGTGTTGTTAACTATCCTAAAGAGCCAGTTGTGGCATAGTGGTTAGAGTGTCAGAATAGGACCTGGGAGACCAGGGTTCAAATCCCTGCTCAGCCATGAAGCTCACCGGATGACCTTGAGCTAGTCACTGTCTCTCAGCCTGATCTATTTCACAGGGTTGTTATGAGGATAAAATTGAGAGGAGGGAAGTGTGTGTGCCATCTTGAGCTCCTTGAAGGGAAAAGTGGGGTATAAGTGTGCCGAATAAATATTAAGCCAGTTGAGCAGAGGTTTGTATTGTGTTGCAAATACTCCGTGAGTTTGTTGAGCAGCTTTCTCTAACTTCTTCAGTTGTCTTGGATGGGAATTCTCATCAGTCCACACCGTGCTGAGTAGATCTGATGGGAGATGCAGCCTAATCTGGAGGGCACCAGCTTGTGGAAGGCTGTTTTTGAGCATCTACAGTTGTGAATTCATTGGATGCCAGCCTTCCAAGGGCTCAGTCTTCAGGTAGCCTGGTTGGAGACTTAGGCTGAATAGCCAGAGTCAACCTCATGCTAACAGAGCCAAAGGCAGGTTCATGTTCTAGCAGGAGAGAAGATTCAGAAGCTCACATTTGGGATGCACAATCCAAGCCAGGCAGCGATCAGGATCCAAGGCAGATCGTTGGATCAGAAGGGAGTGGAAGCTTAGGCTGTTTCCACATGCAAAAGTTGAAGAGCAAGCATGGGGAGTGGTCTCCATTTATACACCGCTTGATGACTAAAAACAACCACAAGCACAAAGCAGTTTACAAAAAATGATAAAACAATAAAATTGTCAATAAGAAAAATTAACAACAATAATTTAAAATGTTCAAAAAGTTAAAATTACTGACTAACACTCGCACGAACTTTCTAAGCTTCTGGGTAGGCTTGTCTAAACAAAAATGTTTTTGGTAGTACAGTGAAGTGCCTGGCTGACATAATCAGGAAGGGAGTTCTTACAAATTGACACCAGGAACAGAGACAGTTCTGCTGATCAAAGCAGTGAATGGGTGCATATGAAGTAAGGTGATCTTGTAGGTAAACTGGTCCCAAGTTGTTAAAGGCTTTATACTAACAGTAACGACCTGAACTTGGCCCAGTAGCAAATCAGAAACCAGCGGAGATTTCTGAGCACAGTTGTTCTATGCTTAATAATAATAATTTATTATTTATACCCCGCCCATCTGGCTGGGTTTCCCCAGCCACTCTGGGCGGCTTCCTATTAAACATTAAACATTAACCTATTAAACATTAAAAGCTTCCCTAAACAGGGCTGCAATCATGCTGCAGCATTCTGCACTAACTGCAACTTCCGAGCCAAGCACAAGGGAAGCCCCACAGAGTGCATTGCAGTAATCCAAGCTTGAAGTAACCAATGAACTACTGTGGCCAGGTTTTCCAGTCCAGGAATGGCCACAACTGTTGAAGCAACTGCAGTTGGTAAAAGGCACAGCTGGGTGCACCAGGATTGGTGCTTGCAGGTTGGCTGACTAGAGTGCTGAGGCAAGCCAGGGCTCCAGCCTAGCTGGTGGAACTCCAAGCACTGAGCAGTTCGGGAACAGAGCCATGGACTGCACTGGCATTGAGCTCTGGTTTGAAATGGAAGGCATAATACTAGCTGGCTTTTTTCTGAAAGCTAATCAGTGAGGCCACTCCCTGGCCGCATTGGATAGCATAACCTAGTTGGTGGAGTGCAGGGCAGTACCACACAAGCCCCTTAATTACTACTTTTTGAATTATTTCTATCCCACTCTTCAGCCAGAAGGAGTCTCCAGGACAGGGTACATATGCCAGTGCTGGGCAGTCCCTGCTCGGACTTCCACAAAAGGAAAAGGGACTGCGAGAGCAGAGGGGGAAAGAAGATCCAGGCACTGATTCATAGTGACAGAATTCTTTCAAAGACCAGCTGGAGCAGAAAGGTTTCAATGAGAAGAGGAGTTGGGGGTCTTTCGGCCCCTGTGGGGCTGCCCAGGCAGGGGAATGCCATCCTCCTCCCACTCACTGCTTCTGTTCCCTTTAACGTAAGCAGGTGAAATGTCTCTCTTCCTCGAAGCACACAAAGTCCTCTCCAGCCATAGCAACCCCCCAACCCCCCAGCTGATTAACATCCATTTATAATCCTCAAAGAAGACTTTCTGAAAATCAGGGAAGGTTGCTAAGTGACAGGGAGGCACTTAGCATATCATTTACAAAAACAAAGTGTTTTAAAAGAAGGAAATGAATGCTCTTTAGCACCCCATAAAACCGAAAACTGTCCATTGCTTCAATAAACACATTATTCACACTAAGCAAAAAAATTGTTAGTGATGGTTTTGCCAAGGTAAACAAACTTGAGCTCTCCTCCTTCAAATGTCAATATAGTTTTGTTAAGTAGATGATTCAGATGCAGTAATAATAACCTTCACTGCATTAGCCAGAATCTGCATGGCTTTAGAGAAAAGCATATTCTGGATGCTTTATTAATATTATAGGACAGTAAAAACAATTTCTGGCCTTTTGGTCTTCACACATCACAAGACTCGGTGCACTTTGACTGTATAAATGTTAGCAAAACCAAAAAAAAAAGAAGAAAATGTTTTAAAAGCTTTTCTCTGTGTTCTCTCCAAGTCATCAATATCCATCCCTAAAATTAGAGGAAGTGAAGGAGAGTGTTCATCTTGCTGGGTAACATTCATCCAAACTGGGCAGACTGGGTAGGTGCTTAGGGAGGTGAAAACCAGGGGGACAGTGTTTGTTCCCCACAGCGGTCTGTTGAATTGCAAGTGTTACTCTACTGGTTGCTCTCAAACTGATCCCATCCATTATGCTGGCATCCTTCATAATTTTTTGCAAGGGAGATGGTTCTCTTTTGGTAAGAATCCACAGCTACAAGCCAGTATTTGAGCCTTATGATGGCCCCTGGAGCTTCCCCATCGTGGGGGACAGTGTAGGAGAGAGAAGAGAAGAGAAGAGAAACAGCTTGCCTACGAGTTTCCCCCTAACCTTCTCCAGTCCCTTGGTGCACTTCCCATGGTGCTACCACCAGTGGAGCAGAGGGATGAAGGGGAGAAGACAGTTATATTTAAAAAAAAAAAACCAGCAGCTTGCCTTATTTTCAGTTTTATGTCTTCGGTAATAATAATAATAAAATAATAAAATTAATTTACAGTATTATTTATTATTTTATTATTATTAGCCAAGACCGGGCTCAGGGCAGCTAACAACCAATAATAAAAGCAAGCTGATTAAAATACAACTTAAAAAGCAAGATTAAAATACAACATTAAAACATTAAAATGCAGCCTCTTCACAGGAGGAGAAAGGAAAAAAGAAAGAGGGGTAGGGAATCAAATTGATTCCAAGCCAAAAGGCCAGGTGGAACAACTCTCTCTTACAGGCCCTGCGGAAAGAAATCAGATCCTGCAGGGTCCTGGTCTCATGAGGCAGAGCGTTCCACCAGGCCGGAGCCAGTGTTGAAAAGGCCCTGGCTCTGGTTGAGGCTAATCTAACTTCCTTAGGGCCCAGGACCACTAGGGTGTTGCTGTTTATGGACCTTAAGGTCCTCCATGGGGCATACTGGGTGAGGCGGTCCCATAGGTACGAGGGTCCTAGGCTGTGATGTGCACAACTGCATACAGCTTAAAATAGTGGTGGTGAACCTACAGCCAATGGGCTGGATTGGGCCCACCAAACCACATTTTTTATCACCATTGTCACCAGTGTTTGACCAGAGACAGCAGTGTGATGTATTGCACACCACAGGCAATAATGGCTCCCTTGTATCATTTTGATAGAAAGGATACAACAGGATAAAAGTTTATAAAATGGTGTCTGGCATGGAGAAAGTAGACAGAGAGAAGTTATTTCTCCCTCTCATAACACTCAAACTCATGGACATCCAGTGTAGCTGAATGTTGGAAGATTTAGGACAATTGGGAGATTTGGGACATATAAACAAAAGGACTTCTTCATGCAGCACTTAGTCAGACTATGAAACTTGCTCCTCAAGGACACAGGGATGGCCACCAACTTGGATGGCTTTAAAAGAGGATAGGATAAATTCAGCCACAATGGCTCTGCTCTGCCTCCACAGTTGGAGACAGCAATGATTCCAAATGCCAGTTGCTGAAACCCGCAGGAGGGGAGAGTGGTCTTCTGCTCACGTTCTGCTCCCTGGTCTTCCACGGGCATCTGGTTGGCCCCTGTGAGAACAGGATGCTGGACTAGGTGGGTCATGGGCCTGATCCTGATTCTGTCCTTATGGCTATGTCCTGCAACACACAAGCCCAGTTCACAGCACTACTGCACTTGTCTCACACATATACTTTACAAGATAGGACCAGAGGAGCACATGGTACCTTTAAGAGCTCTCATCTTGACACACCATTGTTTATTCTTAACTGGGTAATGTAAAACCAGATGCCATTTTTTTGACTTGAACTGTCACAAAGAATTCAGTGACTATCATAAGAGTGCGTCCCAGCTTCTCCCAGGTGTAAATGGATTTGTCAGTGAAAACATTCACCTGTTAATTCATAGTTAAGTAGGTATGCCTGTCCGCAGTTAATTGTTCAGCCCATCTCCTGACTTCTATATGTTCCTTTGCAATTAACAGAGACAGTGTTGTCTAATTGATAGAGCACTTCATATAAACTCTTCTCTTCACCCATTTCAGTTTACAAGGCTGTTTACCAGATCGATTAGCACTAAAGAAAGTCATTAGTATTGTTTATACACAACAAAGCCAACACAAAACAGAAATTGTTCAGCTTAACTTAATAAATATTGCTCTTGTCACTTAGTTCTCTTCATATTGACACTAATCGCCATTGGTATAAATCTAATTTTCAAGAAAGTGACAGTTCAGAAGCTCTGAAGAAACATCAGTGAGAGCCCTTTAGAAATCAAATGTAGCTAAATTGAGCCATGAGAGTCAATGGCATTAATCTGTCAACAGGCTGTTGCTTGAAAGTATCCCACCAGCCCAGGGCCAGATTACGACTCAAGAAGAGCCTGAGTAGGGAAGCAGAATTTTCTCGCTGTTCATGGAGAGCACATAACATGCCTCAAGCAGAAACTACAATTTTGCATGCACCTGTTTAGACCACACTGTGGGTGTTTCTCCTCTGCTGTGACATCTCCACGTAGATGGGTGGTCACATTATAGACACAGTTGTGTTTTCTAGCCAAATGCTAATTTCTAGCTGTACTTACAGCACCTGGAGCAAATTAGCAGTCGGTGTGTGTCCATCAGTCACAGCTTCATTTGATTTAATTCAAATTATTTTATTCAGTCTAAAGTTAGGCAACTCAAACCCTTGAGAATTGCTATGCTAAAAAAACAAAAAACCCAACACTGTTACACGCAGATACAGTGGTACCTCGGGTTAAGAACTTAATTCGTTCCGGAGGTCCCTTCTTAACCTGAAACTGTTCTTAACCTGAAGCACCACTTTAGCTAATGGGGCCTCCCGCTGCCGCCACGCGATTTCTGTTCTCATCCTGAAGCAAAGTTCTTAACCTGAGGTACTATTTCTGGGTTAGCGGAGTCTGTAACCTGAGGCGTCTGTAACCCAAGGTACCACTGTACTTCTGAGCTAGCAAATTGAGCTTGTATGCATTGCACAAATCTGTCTTCACCAGTGACCATCCTGTCTGGGAGCCGTCTATGGTATTAATCTGAAAACTGACTGTTGCGTGAAAGCATCTCGCCAAGCCAGGGCCAAATTGAGAAATAAGAACTTAAGAAGGGCCTGCTGGATCAGGCCCACCTAGCCCAACGTCCTGTTCTCAAGAGTAGCCAACCAGATGCCCCAAGCAGGATTGGAAGGCAAGAGCTCTCTCTCTCTCTCTCTCTCCCTGCCTGCCTGCGGTTTCAATCAGCTGGTATTCAGGAACATTGCTGCCTCCAGCTATGAAGGCAGAGCAGAGCCATCATTGCTATTAGCCACCAAAAGCTCTCCTCCTCCGTGAATTTGTCTAATCATCTTTTAAAGACATTGAGGTTGGTGGCCATCACGGCTCTCTGTGGAAGCAAGTTCCATCATTTAGCTATGCACTTCATGAGGACTTTGTTTTATCTGCCCTGAATCTCTATAAAGACCTTTAGAGGTCCAAAGCACAGAAAAGATTGTGGTGCCCCACCCCTGTATGTAATTAAAAATAAAACCAATACTAAACAACAACAAAATTATTTTTTGAAATGAAAGGTTTACATGTGTGCTGAAATGTGCATGCATGCATGTCATGTGCAGCACATGATAGGATCCATTTTTCTTGCATTATTTTGTTAATGTCTCCTGGTTTAGGTGGATATTAGTAATAAAAAGAGGACCGAAAATGTGGGAGGAGTGTGGAGTATAAGAAAATCAGATTTTCTTTTTTTTTTTAAAGATATTTATTACAATTTTTAAATAACAAACAAACCACCAAACATATAAAATCCCATCACCATATAACAAACAAAAAGATCAAAGTAAGATTATAAGATAGAGAAAGAATGAAGAAAATCAGATTTTCCCCATGGTGATTACTTCATACTTAGCTGCTTTATTTGTAATATGTCAAATTATTTCACAATTTTCTCATTTTTTTGCTTTGCTGGATCCCTAAGAATATGTGTGGTCTGCCTGTTGGGTAATTCAGCACAGCACCAAACTTACTGATTCCAAAGACCTACCACACCAGAAATAATTTCTTAGGAGAACAGCAGGTATGCAAATAGATGTGCTAGCAATACAATGTCATCATCCATGACTCCAAAATTATGTTGCAAGTAGAGGTTTTCATGCAGATGCTTGTTTCTTTATATCCCATCTTTCAAAACAAAGATCCTGCCAAGGCAACATACACAGAGTACAACCAACAATAATATCCAGATTGCTGGTGCTACCCACGGAGGTTTAGAGTTGGAACGGCTTATAAGTATAGCAGTATTTTATAAGAATGAGAGGCTGCAGGGATTGGTTTTAGTTTGGGGTATGTTTATTATGGCAGCAGTGCAACTTAGGGCAATTTTCAAAGGTTTTTAAGGCAAAAGAAAAGAAAAGAAAACCAGGCAGGGTGATTTTCCAGGGACAATTACCAGAAAATCCCCAACTACCCTTTGCAAGTAGAAATAGTTGGTGCCTTTTATGTGAACCTCACTAGGTTGAAAAGCTGAATGAAGTTGAGCCAAACAACTTCATCACAGCTGCTCTTCAGCACAGCTGGTGGCATCAAAAAACCGTCATTACCTAGAGATACAGGAGACTTTTAAGAGACTTGAGGGCAGTATGATAGACTGATGCAAACACTTACTGATTTTTTCCCTGGCTAAGATTGTCCAATCAAAGGGGCACTGCAGATTTTTAAAGCACATGCAGACATGCACACAACCTGTCTGATCTCAGAACCATAAAATTATGAGCTAAATTTTTATGGGCTAAAATTATGAGCACACATATAATGGGTGGCAGTGACTCTTAAACAATATATCTGGGGGAGGGAGAAGAGACGTGTCTGCTGTATGCCATAGTTTCATTGAATTTGGTTCAAGCTGTTTTCCTGCAAATAAGCTGTCACTGGAGTGATCAAGGAGTTAATGCAAATCAAGCAACTTCTCTGATTTTTCCTGAATGCCTGCTGTTCCTAGTGCACACAGGATGGTGCTGATTAATGCTCTTACAATCATTATTTATCATCAGCATCTGTTTCCTAGCTAACAGCTTCTACCTGATTATTTTTTGAAGAACAGAACACATTCTCTGTTATAGTATATTGCTTGCAATTGCTGCATTGGGACTGTTATCAAGGGAGATATCAGGTGGAAAGTTATAAATAAGCCCACTTTGAGAATGAAGAAGTAGCGCTTGTCACTAATGAATACATTTTCCTGCTCACAATATACCATATTGAGCTCTCTCTTGATCTGAAATAACAAAGGCCCAGTTTATAGCTTTTTAGGGTGATCTGGCAGTTGCTGGAATCTCAGGCTCTGTCAGCGCTTCTCCAGACGGTTGTCTACGTTATGAATAGCGGCCCACATAATAGGAACCTACCTGTTTTCAGGAGTCTGCATCCTCCTATTATGCTTGGAACTGCTCTGGTTCGCCAGAAGCTTAGTCATGCTGGCCACATGACCTGGAAGCTGTACGCTGGCTCCCTCAGCCAATAAAACAAGATGAGCGCTGCAACCCCAGAGTCGGCCATGACTGGACCTAATGGTCAGGGGTCCCTTTACCTTTTTATACATGCATAGCATGAGGGGTAAGCCCCGCCCTGCATAATCAGTCACATGATGCAGTGCATGCACACCATTTGAATGGCAGTGCCCATCAACTTTGGGGGGGGGAGAGTGACCCCCTCAAATATTTTATGGGGGGGGAGCAAAGACTCCTTGGCCTCTAGGAGTTGGCTCCTATGCATAGCATTGCACGATTACTCATTTAGTTTTACCTAATTTTAATACTGTATTTTTAAATTGTTGCAACTCAACGTGGGATCACATGGTGAAGGCTGGGCAGGATTATACCTTGTGTAGTTATTACAGTTATTCAGGCAGTATACTGTAGTACAGGGATGGGAAACCTTCTAGACCCCAATGGGCCAGATATTTAATTACCTGCCCCCTGCACCTGGGCCAACGTTGACAGGCGGGCAAGATTTGAGAGGTGGGCGAGTCCACCTACCTGTCAAAGTTGGCTAGCGGGGGTGAAGGGAGCTAGTGACCAAGCAGGATTGAACTCCTCATCGATTAGCTGATGGACGGGTGGGATCAGTCCAGCCAGATGCTCACAGCCAAACCAAGCAGATTTGAACAGCTTTCTGCAGGAATAGACCATAGGCACTAGTTCCCCACAGGAGTGACTGTGTGCACCTCTGAAGCAAGCAGAATTTGTGCTCTCTCTGCTCATTAGCTGATGGGAAGCGAGGGTGTTGAATTCTGCTGAGTGCAGGGATCCACTGTGCCCGCAGAACTGTCCATCAAAGTGATGTCAGCAGCCCATTGATGTGATGTCATAGAAGTAAATCCCAGTGAAGCAAGTAGTTGCATTCGCATGTACAGTCATACCTGGGGATAAATGTGCTTCAAGTTAAGTATTTTCAGGTTGCGCTCTACAGAGACCCAGAAGTAATGGAGCGCGTTACTTCCAGGTTTCGCTGCACGTGCATGCGCAAACACTCAAAATGACATCACACTGAAAGGGCAACATGCGGATGCAGGTTGCATTCGCTTCAGGATGCGAATGGGGCTCCAGAACAGATCCCGTTCGCATCCCGAGGTACCACTGTAATAGTAAACCATGGTTAAATGCTACGTCTGTTAGCTGTTACAAACCCAAGCAAGTCTTGAGCTTCCATACCCCTACTCCTTGGGGAAAGTGTTCAACAGAAGTTAGTTTTGCTTTCATAGAATCGGGCTTGTTACTTCATACAAACCAGAGATTTTCATTTATTACAAGCTGCACTTAGTTGAACAAGCCAGCTTCATAACCCAATGGTTTAAAGTTGACGTGTAAGCCAGAATGCCACCCACCAGGCTCATTCCGGCTTGTGCTAGTTGCACAACCCCCTAGTTTTACATTAAATGCATTGGGACTTACTGCTGAGTAAATACAAGCAGGCTTGTGCTGCACAGCCTTCATGGTGCTTCCTTTGGACCTCTCACTGCTCAGGGAGCTGGGATGTGTGCACTACCACGTCAGAGGGACGGTTAACAGACTGAATCATAAACTGGGCTGTTCTTGCCAGAGGCTATAAAGGGAGTTCTTTCTCAATCTAATATTATATATCGGGCTTCTCTAAGTTTTAGGGTGATTAAGCAATATGAGCAATCTTTTTGAAAACGAGCTTCCACTGCGCAGGATCCTTATTTAAATAAAATAAACCAAAGACCCCCCAAAAAATACATTATGAAAACCTACATTCCCACACATACATCACAACTAATAACACTACACATCTATAAAACATGGTATTAAGGGATCTACAAGCTAGTATAAACAAAACTGATCTCTGGTTTTCTGGAGAAATTGTGAACGAAATGAAGATCCACAATTCTCCCACAAAGGTATCTTCCTTTGTTCTTCTTGCCATTCTTAATTTGAGAGTCATTTTTTCTGTAAGGGCATCACACCACACTCCCTTGTACCAGGCCTTCAAGTTTGTACTTTTAAAGTCCTTAACTGTTCCTCCTCATCTTGGTTGCCCTCCTCTGCACACGTTCCAGCTTGTCAACATCCTTCTTAGATTGTGGTGCCCAGAATTGGACACAGTATTCCAGGTGCGGTCTGACCAAGGCAGAATAGAGTGGGACTATGACTTCCCTAGGGACACAGGTGGCACTGTGGTCTAAACCACTGAGCCTAGGGCTTGCTGATCGGAAGGCCGGCGGTTCGAATCCCCGCGACGGGGTGAGCTCCCATTGCTCGGTCCCTGCTCCTGCCAACCTAGCAGTTCGAAAGCACATCAAAATGCAAGTAGAAAAATAGGTACCACTCCAGCGGGAAGGTAAACGCTGTTTCCGTGCGCTGCTCTGGTTTCACCAGAAGCAGCTTAGTCATGCTGGCCACATGACCTGGAAAAACTGTCTGTGGACAAACGTCAGCTCCCTCGGCCAGTAAAGCAAGATGAGCTCCACAACCCCAGTCGTTTGTGACTGGACTTAACTGTCAGGGGTCCTTTACCTTTATGACTTCCCTTGACCTGGACATTTGACTTCTGCTGATGCAGCGTAGAATTGCATTAGCTTTTTTGCAAGGACAGACTAAAGGTACCTCTGCTGCTAATAAGGTTAGCTTCCAAGAGTGCCCAAATGGACCCATTGCCTTTTGCACGTTGGCTGCTGTGCTGGACCATGGAAGGTAAACACAAGTATTCTTACTTGCTGTGAACTTTCCCTGCAGGTTCTTCTATCAAAGCAGCTTTGCTTGGGTTACGCATACTCACACTGTTGTATTAGGGAAACCCCAGCTGTACACATACATACCGTATTTTTCGTTCTATAGGACGCACATTTCCCCCTCCAAAAATTAAGGGGAAATGTGTGTGTGTGTCCTATAGAGCGAATGCAGGCTGCGCCGCTAAGCCCAAAGCCAGAACAGGAAGATGGAGCACTGCGGAGCGCTCCGTCTCGCTGCTCTAGCTTGGGGACGGTGCCTTCACCCCGCTGTCCTGCAGAAGCTAGCAAGGCTGTTCCCAAGCCAGAACAGTGGGAGGGAGGGCTCCGTCTCGCTGCACTAGCTTGGGGACGGCTGTGCGCAAACCTCTGCAGGGCAGCGGGGCGCTGCGCTCCAAAGGCTTCAGGGATCTTTGAGGCTGGCGGTGGGGGAAAGCAGCGCTTCCCCCCCACCGCCAGCCCCACAAGCTCTGGTGAATGTACCTTGAACACACCTTGTTTTAGAGGGGGAGAACAAGAAAAAAAAATTTCCCTGTTCTCCCCCTCCTATGGTCCGGTGCGTCCAATGGAGCAAAAAATACGGTACCCTGTCATAATTGCATTTTAAAGCACACATGTTAACAAGTAATTTTGTCTCCATCTTTTCTTGCAGGCAGTAGGTTTGGTGATGGCCTGGTTATACTGGCAAAAGCTCAACGAGATTCACTACAGGCTGGACACTGTGGATTTCAAGGCACTAGACATGACTGACTTCGACTTTGCCTCTCTGGACCTCACTGGTGCTGGTTGGTGCTGGTGTTTGCCCCGTGAAGGTGGCTACTTACCAGTCCTTGACAAAGAGGATGACACAGTAAATGATGACATCTTCCAGAGTAAAGTTTGATTGCATTTTGGGACTGTCTGCAAGACCAACCTTCTGAGAGAGTCTGGTCAAGGCTTAGTGCATCCGTAGATGCAGGGTAGCATTGTGATTTGTTTCATTTAGCAAAGCGAGAAGTAGGTATGACAAAGGGTGCTATGCCTTTAAAATCCCACACAGTCTTCAGAAGGGTGTGGTTGGTTGGTGTTAATATGGGTTAAGTTGGGTTTGGTGAGTGTCCTGAGATAGCATTTTGTATTATTTTATGATTCCACACTTTTTTTGTATGTCTTTTTTGGAAATAAAATATGTTCTTGCCTTTATCCAATATCTTCCACTGAAAGCATCCTGGAATGTAGGAGCAGGTACAACATGAAAGTCGCACATGTTTGCATCCCGTGTAAAATTCCAAAATGCTCCTCTTTTCTCACCCAGATGCATCTGGTCCCCTGAAATCCCCTGTATTTATCTGCAGCTCTGACTTCACACCATTTTAAAGGCTACATAAACCCAGTCAGCCAGGGATAATGATGGTGCCATAGCTGTATAGTCATCAGATCTGCCTTTGTGGGCATCACTGAGGAACAAGCATGTCTTCATGTAAATTGGTGTCACTGTGCTGCCAAAAAACATTGAGGGCATTTCCTCGTGGCACTCTGGCAATTTCACTACAACAAAGTGTTGCAAAAAGTGGGTGTCAGCCTTGGCAACGAAGACCCTGTTTCAGCTCAGCAATAATACGCTGCACACTCCCAAACCACCAAATGGGTGGAAAGTAGTTATCTATTAAGCACAGATCTGACCTGGTCTTTGTGTGTATCGAATATTATATATATAGGAAGGACCCAAGCCAATGGGCTCAAATTACAAGAACTTTCCAAGGGTAGGAGCTGTTTGACGGTGAAATGAGCTACCTCAGAAGGGGTTGGCCATGATGATCCTTGGGGTCCCTTCCTTCATTCTCTTATAATGACAATGGAGCCCACCTGAGAGATGTCAGAACTGAGTTCCAGTGAGTTCCAGCTGAAAAAAAGCCCTGGTTGTATAGTTATTTATCTCCTTGGTTCGGGGTTCGCATAACTCCACACCCTCCAACATTTCTCTGATGAAAATAGGGACGTCCTAAGGAAAAGTGAGGGACGCGGGTGGCGCTGTGGGCTAAAGCCTCAGCGCCTAGGGCTTGCCGATCGAAAGGTCGGCGGTTCGAATCCCCGCGGCGGGGTGCGCTCCCGCTGCTCGGTCCCAGCGCCTGCCAACCTAGCAGTTCGAAAGCACCCCCGGGGGCAAGTAGATAAATAGGTACCGCTTACCAGCGGGAAGGTAAACGGCGTTCCGTGTGCGGCTCTGGCTCGCCAGAGCAGCGTTGTCACACTGGCCACGTGACCCGGAAGTGTCTCCGGACAGCGCTGGCCCCCGGCCAATAGATGTGAGATGGGCGCACAAACCCCAGAGTCTGTCAAGACTGGCCCGTTCGGGCAGGGGTACCTTTACCTTTACCTTTAAGGAAAAGTGGGACATTCTGGGATCAAATCAGAAATGGGATGGCTTCTATAAATCTGGGACTAACCCTGGAAAATAGGTCTATGTTCTACAGCCATATTTTGAAACCGTATGCCTCTGAATACCAGTTTCTGGAAATCACAAGAGTTGCACTCACACCCTGCCTGTGGGTCCCCATTGGGGCGTCTAGTTGGCCATTATCTGCGGAAATGGCCAAAGGTCTAATCCAGCAGGGTTCTCCTGACATTCTTAGAAGTCCTCAGCACCACCAGGCTATGGGAGTGAACAGAAAGAAGGAGCTTCACTTGTTGCAGCAGGAGCCCCATGAGTGGCTGGGCAGTGGTGGCTGGTACAACTCTGGGTCTAAATAGACCAGGAATGCTAATTTAAATTGCACTTGGATCCAGATCTTGGATCCCTGCCCAGATCTAAGTGCCTTGCCTTGGGCTTTCCCAGTGAGTTGTAGTAACAAATTATTGTAGTTATGGAAAACATCTGGTACGTTCTAACATACATAGCACTGCTAAACAAACACTCTGGTGTTATTTGATCAGCGCCCAATAAAGCAAATAGGCTCTTTTAAACAGATGCTATATTCTGGTCCAGTGAGTAAGTAGTTGAACACAGACTGGGGAATTCTGGATTCATCCCACCTCTGCAGTGGCACTCACTGGTCATATTAAATCAGGCCATTGGTCCATTTAGCTCAGCATAGTCTACACATTGAGGTCCAGCACTGAGGGCCTTCTGGCAGTTCCCTCACTGCGAGAAGTGAGGTTACAGTGAACCAGGCAGAGGGCCTTCTTGGTAGTGGCACCCTCCCTGTGGAATGCCCTCCCATCAGATGTCAAGGAAATAAACAACTGACTTTTAGACAACATCTGAAGGCTGCCCCGTTCAGGGAAATTTTTAATGTTTGATGCATTTTTTATATTCTGTTGGGAGCAGCCCAGAGTGACTGGGGAAACTCAGCCAGATGGTTTGGGTATAAATAATAAATTATTATTATATTATGACTGGCAACAGCTCTCCATAGTTTCAGAGGGGTAAGGCCACTCCTTAACCTACAGATGCCAGCAACTAAACATGGGATCCTGTGCATGTACAACAGATGCTCTACAACAGAGGCGCAGTATACCTGAAGGAGTGTTTCCATCCCCATCTTTCAGCCCGGACACTGAGGTCCAGCTCCGAGGGCCTCCTGGTGGTTCCCTCACTGAAAGATGTGAGGTTCCAGGTAACCAGGCAGAGGGCCGTCTTGGCAGTGGCACGCACCCACCATCAGATGCCAAGGAGATAAGGGGGGGTCTTATTGGGTTGTTTTTATTTTGATTATATATCTTGTTTTATATTTTGATTTTGTTCTGTGAATCACCCTGAGACCTCTGGGTATAGGGCAGTATATAAATTCAAACAACAACAACAGAAGACATCTGAAGGCAGTCCTGTATCAGGAATTTTTTAATGTTTGTCATTTTACTATGCTTTTATATGTGCTGTAAGCTGCCCAGAGTGGGTGGGGAAACCCAGCCAGATGGGTGGGAAACAAACAAACAAAAACAACAACAACGTATTATTATTAATAATAGTAGTAGTAAAAAAGGTAAGAAGGTAAGGTTGACAGTTAAGTCCAGTCAAAGGTGACTATGGGGTGTGGCGCTCATCTCACTTCAGGCTGAGGGAACTGGCGTTTGTCCACAGACAGTTTTCCACTTCATGTGGCCAGCATGAATAAACCACAGAACACCATTACAGAAAACAAGACGGTACAGAAATGCCGTTCACCTCCCTGCCACAGTGGTACCCATTTATCTACTTGTGTTGATATGGATTTGAACTGCTAAGTGGGCAGAAGCTGGGACAGAGCAATGGGAGCTCACCCCGTTGTGGGGATTCGAACCGCCGACCTTCCAGTCAGTGAGCCCAAGAGGCTCATTGGTTTAGACCACAGCGCCACCCGCATCCCATGTTTTTTACTTTTTATCATTATTATTATTATTACAACTGAGCTACAGCCCTGGGTCTTGGACCAAGCCACTAAGCTGCATTGCAGGTTTTCTGAGATGTAATACACAAGGCTCTAAAGCAGACGACATGTTAAAGCAAAGGTGTGTATGGATTTACACGTAAATTATTAAGTTCTATCCTCTTCCTTCCACCTTAGCAGACTTTATTTAATAAATAAATAAATAAATAAACAAATAAATGGGGCTCTTAAAATACCCTCATTTTTATTCAGGAGCCTGTCTCCATCTGATATTTCCAGAGGCCATTTCCCACTTGTCGTTTCCGCCTTGTTTTGCATGAAAGCTCATCTGTGGGTGCTTTGCCTTGTCAGGCTGAAACAGCAGCGTTCATGGAGCTTTGATTTCCTCCATTGCCAGGCCCCTTGATGTATAATGCATGGCTGCAGAGCAGCATAAATCATTTAGCACTCGTTTCATACCTAGCTGGACATGAATCTGCGCAGGAATGAATTCAGCCTGTAGGATCCCAAGCTGAAGCTTTTCAGAGAAAACAAAAAAAAAAGTCTTGTGGCACCTTAAATATTTAACAAATTTAGTATGGCATCAGCTTTTGCAGATCATGCCATAATAAATTCACCACTCAATTCAACAAAATTCTTTGGGGTTTTTTCTTCTTCCGCAACATAGCCTAGCACGGCTACTCCTCTGGAATATCTTCAGAGAAAATATTAATCCCCAAATAGCACATTCAACCCAGGTCTGTTCTTAGACCGTGGAATTGAATTCTATTTTTCTTAGCTCCTGTGTGGATTCACCAGTTTGTCCTCAACAATCTTTAAAATAATAGCAATGAGCAAAGGTGGACAAACTGCATTTGCAAACAATCTGGGACTAGAAATTCAGATGGCTCTGAAATAAAATCCCTTTTGTCTTCCACAAACCTCTGCATTCCGAACTAGTGGGCTTCTTTTCACAAGGAGAAAACTCTACAGTCTTTGGGGATGGAAACTGTTCCTTCACTGTTAATTTGTGTGTCATGTTTGGCTGAGAAATGGCAGGCATTTGTCATCCCCAGGCAAAAATACCACTCTGTAAATGGCACAGGATAATTATAGTACAGTGTTTTGTATTTTGTCCGCTAAGCTGCCAGGTTTCACTAATGCTAGAGAGACGAAGGCAGATGGCTGAATGAGTATTTCCATTTCTGGGTTAATGCTAAGCATGGTGATGTCTAACCATTAATGCAAAGGGCAGAATTTCAGCAATGATCCAAGGACAAACTGCATAAAGGAACCCTTTTGCTGCAATGCACTGCTGGTAGCTAGTCAGGAGTGATTCTGACACGTGGGGCTGGAGCCATTCATCTAAATGCTGTGCTGAAGCAGTGGGAGGGACAAGGCTAGGGACCAGCTAAGGTGGCCATCACCACAACCAGGCAGAAGAGTAGAATACTAGCAGAAGCAACAGGGCAACAGATGACATGCCCACAGTCTCCCTGGCAACTCTCTCTTGCCAGCCGCCAATCATGACAGCCCTCGTATTGCTGCCATGTTAGCCATACACATGCAACACCAGTCAGTGCACAAGAACACAGTTGCATATTCCCTCTGAGCGTCTTGGCTGGGGTCCATTGGGACTGGAAGGGCAGAAAATCAGAAGGCCAACAGTAGTTCAAATCAGTGCCAATGGCAGATAAGGCAGAATTCTGCAAAGCGTATTATCAGTAAGACCCGTTTCACTTTGCAAGGGTGCAGCCTAACCAAAAACTGGTAAGAAACAGTTTAGGAGGCGCCTAATGCAGACTGTAAGAGTAAAAAAACAACTCCAGATAAGGTGCAAGGGTGGGGGGAAACCTTCAGTTGAGAATCAAATTAGGTTATTAAATTTCTATAATGCCTTTCAAGGATCACCGGGGAGTTTACAATGTAAAAACCCCAAAATACATATAATAGTAACCAGTGCTTTTTTCTGGGGTTACTCAAGGGTACGCAGTACCGGCACCTATTTTCAAATGTTAATAGTGCGGCACTTACTGTAACAACTTTATGGTGAGTACCGGCACCTTTTTTTCTATAAAAAAAGAGAGAAAGCACTGATAGTAACAAACAAAAACAGCAATCCCCCTCAACACACACACGGTTTCGAAGGCCATAGTGTGCTGATCCAATGGCCAGACAGTGGGCTAAGACCAAGTCCGAAAGCCGAGACTCAATCGGCATCTGCAAAGTCCACAGTCCAAGATCCAAAGCTGAAGGTCAAGAAATGAGGTTCAGGGTCAATCCAAGTCTGAAGTCAGGATGCAGTCCAGCATCAGGCATGAAGAAGAAACCAGTGGAGGTCCAGGAGTATCCCAGACCAGGTCCCTTGACATGGGCAGTTGAGCAGACACAGCACCTCAGCTCTGCTGCCTTCTGATTGCAGCATCTGGGCTTGATGAGGTCTCTGACCCTCACCTGCTCCCAGCTTGCCCCAGCTAAGGGAATCACATGCCTTCTTCCCCACCTGGCCAGCTAGTGAACTAGGCTGCAGGCCCTGGCCTGCCTCTGCTTCCCGGAGTGCCCCACCTGCTGTTCCCTACACCTCAGGACCCGCCGTGTTTGTGGGGATGGGGGCCTCTCTGGCTCTGGCAAAGGGTCCCGCTGATCGGCTCCCTGTGCACTGGCCCCTGGCCCCTCATCATCCTCTGTCACCCCGTGAATATTGTCTACCACAACCTCTCCTTCCCCATCCCAGCTTCACCCCTCACCAGGATCCTCTTCCTCCTCGCCAAAGTCCTGCCAGTTCATAACAGATAGGTTGCTTAATTAGCCAAAGGCCTGGGAGAAGAGAAGTGGTTTTTTCCTGGTGCCTAAAGATATGTAATGAAGGAGCCAGGCAGGCCTCCCTGAGGAGAGCATTCCACAAGTGGGGAGGCACCGCAGAAAAGGCCCGTTCTTGTCTTGCCACCCTCTGGGCCTCTGGCAGAGGAAACCCACGAAGAAGGGCCTCGGATGCTTGTCACAGGGTCTGGGTCAGTTCATATGGGGAGAGGCAGCCCTTGGGGTATTTTGAAGGACTGGTTGGATGAAGAGATGGTGAGAGGCTTGGGGTGGCAGACGGTGGTTGACTAGAGACTAAACAGCTCCTGACTCTGATCCAGTTACACGGAATAAAATACCTTGCATGTCCAAATAATCAGAAGTAAGCCCCATGGAATTCAGTGGGGCAGACTTTCATGAGTAACTAGGACTGCAACCTAAAGTTGTTCTATAATCAGTGTTAATAGATTCTCAGTCTCTAGTGTTTTCTTTCTGTGGCTGATTACCCGATTAGAAGTCAGATCTTTATTTAATTCAGGAGTGGGGAATGTTTTCCCTTAGAAGAGCCATTGACCCACAATCAAGTGATGGTAGCATAATAGATGGGGCAGAGCCCAGAGCCGAGGGACAGCAGAGCCCATGTTTTGTGGACGTCTACAGCATTCCAAGCACTCCACACAGAGGTGCGATGCCCAGAGGAGCAGGAGTGGGCCCAGAAAGCTGGATGGTGCTTAGGGCCGCATGAAATGAGGCCAAATGCTGAAACAGCCCCCCCCCAACCCAAGTTTAACTGTACAAACGCTGTAGTTTGGAATTTGTGGACATGCATAGCACTATGGTGGTACATGGAGGGGGCATGCCAGGAGACTAATTTCCACCTGGGGGGCAGACTGAACTTCATTTGCATAACCCATCCTGATGGGAAGTCAAGACTCTGCACACTTGGAAATGCCCCCAAGTGTGACGGGAAGCATTCCTTGTGCTCAGTTCCTGCCTGCAGGTCTCCCATGGGGGCATCTGACTGGCCACTGTGAGAACAGGATGCTGGACGAGGCAAGTCATGGGCCTGATCGATCACAGCAGGATCTTCTTATGTTCTTGCCTGAATCAGGTCTTTAAGACAGGATTTGGGGTTGGAACGGGGGCAGGAATGGGTATGAGATGCTGAGTTGCCTACAGGATGGTCAAGATGCCCTTACACAAGCGCCAGAAGAAGAAATAGCTTCAGAAACAGGGAGAGTGAATGAAGAAGGAAAAACAGTAAACACAAATGCACCCCAGCAAGCATGAAAGAGCCTTGGGGAAATAATAATAGAATTTTGGTTGGAAAAGTTCGTGAAAGGTTAGATTATACATCACTGGGCCTTTCACAAATTAGCCCACTGTGGACTGGGCATGACAGCTGAATGATGACTAATAAAGGCAGTAGATTTCTGGACTTCTAACAGAGAAATAAGTACCCAAAATAACTGTAACTGCAGTCACCAAAATGAAGTGAGCTGGCCAGGAGTGCTGCCTGTGCACAGAGACGGATTTCAGGGAGCCCAACCGGTTCAGTGTCACTGGGCACAGAGCCTTGGGGATGTTGCTGGGAACACCACAACTATGATGTATAGTGGAGCGCTAGAGGCAGAGGGGCACTGGATTTTCGTGTTGTGCAGGGAGCCACTGAAATTTGAGACTGCAAGATCCACCACTGCACTCCTCTTGGTGTGGCTTTTTTCTGCTGCATTTAGCCTGGCTGGGGCAGCAAGGAGGTCAAGGAGCAGGTCAAGGGGAAGCTCTAGCTGCTGCAGAGGGGCTGAACTCCTGAAACAGGAAGAGTTAGATGCATTGCTTTTGAGTCGTGCACAGTTTCTAAGCGGGGGCTGGTTTGGACTCTTTACTTTTTGTTGGGTATTTGGAACTGCCACAACCAGGTAAATGCACCCTAATGAAAGCTCCTCTTCCCTCTATTTGGTGGATAGTTTTGCTTGTTTGTTATTAATTTTAAAAATCCCTACGCAGCCACAAAGGTTACTGGGTGACTTTGGGCCAGCCACTTGCTCCCTGCCTAACCTACCTCACAGGGCTGCTGTGGGATTACTTTGTATGCCACCTAGAACTCACTGAAGGAAAAGGTGGGATATAACTCCAATAAATGCATAATAAGAGTGTTTACCGTATTTTTCGCTCTATAAGACACACCAGACCATAAGACGCACCTAGTTTTTGGAGGAGGAAAACAAGAAAAAAATATTATGAATCTCAGAAGCCAGAACAACAAGAGGGATCGCTGCGCAGTGAAAGCAGCGATCCCTCTTGCTGTTCTGGCTTCTGGGATTGCTGCGCAGCCTGCATTCGCTCCATAAGATGCATTTGTTCCATAAGATGCACACACATTTCCCCTTACTTTTTAGGAGGGAAAAAGTGAGTCTTATAGAGCAAAAAATGCGGTATATACCACGAATTCATAAAGAAACCATCCAAAGTGGTTCACAACAACTGTATGCAAAACCTAACAATGAAAACCATATGAAAAAGTTAAAATTGGAAACTGGAGAACTACTGTGGAATGGTTTCTTGTTAATCGCCAGCATAAGACTGATGGAATAGCATAGTTTTCAGAAGGCACTTAAAAGTTGGCGCAGAAAGTGCCTGCTGAATCTCTGGTGTTGCCCTTGGGACTGTGCCCTTGGAAAAGCTGCTGTTGTGTTTGCAGTGATACAAACCATGTAATAATGCAAAATCTTGGTAAGAACAACAAGTAATAGCAGTGGAGAACGCACAATCTCAATAAACACAATAAACACAAACAACAAATGCTTGTCTGAATAAAAAGTTTTCAGCCACCCATTTGGAATAGGAGATTCAGCTGGTGCCTTCATTTTACACCTTTATGTGCCAGGCAAAAACGTTCCTCTTTAACCAGGCATTTGGCTCATTCACATCCAATGCCCTTTGCAAATGTGCTGGAGGCGGGTTATTGGGTTGGTTTTGTTTCTATTTTGATTAAGTATTTTGTATTTTTATACTGTGATTTTATCTTGTGAACTTCCCTGAGACCTGCGGATATCAGGCAGTATGCAAATTTAAATAATAATAATTTATAATATAAATTTATAATTTATAATATAATTATATTATAAATATTATAATAATTATGATGGTGATGTGGTGGTACATCTCTTCACTTTGGCTTTTTGACACTTTTGATGCCTGTGCTTAGAACTTGGCTTCATTTTATGTATGCAAGTTGTTTTAAATTGTTCTTAATCTGTTTTAATGTTACAAGCTGCCCTGGGACCTTAGGGTGAAGGGTGGGAAATGAATGAATGAATGGCATTCCTCTATATTTGTGTCCTGCCAACAATGGAGAACATTCCATTTCATGCAAGCTTTTGTTTCTGTTGCTGCTGGTGCTGCCCCTTCATTCTTCAGCTTTTCTTCCTGCTTTCTTTGGCTTGATAATTTCTGTTTCAATGACTGAATCAAAAGGTGGTGCTGGTCAACTCACGCATGAAGGAGCCCTGCTCTGAGAACCATCACGCTCACAAGTGCATTAAACCCAGATAAGAGCTTCCCTAGCCAAATGGGATTCTGGGAGAATGTGAGGCAACCCCAGAGCGGGAGTTCTAGAAACAGATGCCATGGCTCAGTTTTCTCTGGGAAGACCCCCTCTGACCTAGAAACCCTCCCCTCTTAGCATTTTTGATGTGATTCAGCAGTGAGGAACATGTCCATCCCACCCCAACCATCAAGCTGAACGTTCCACACCACCATCAAGGACAGATCCATGCAAAGTCCATTACAGTCATTCAGGGTAGAGCTAGACCATAATTGTACGACAATGGGCAACTTCCTGTCACTCAGTGAGTCAGATGGAGCTGGTCTGATTTTGCACTTGCATCCTTGGAGGAACACAGGAAGCTGCCTTTTTCTGACTCGGACCACTGCCCCATCTATCTCACTGTTGTCTACACTGACTGGCCATGGCTCTCTGGGGTTTCAGGCAAGGGTCTCTCCCAGCCCCACCTGGATTGAACCTGGGACCTTCTACGTGCAAAGCAGCTGTCCTGCCACTGAGCTATGTCCCTTCCCCAACACAGGGTTCAGGATTAGTCTGGGAAGGGTCTGATTCCATGTAGAAAAACTGATGCTCCTCCCTCCATAACGCATGGACTGCCAACCATCAACACTTCAGCCTCCTTCTGGATTTCACTTTTGTTTTGCTCAGCCCCTTTGGAGCACGCTTGAGGAGGGAGGGAGTCTGCATGGATAGGCCTGCAGAACAACAGAGAAGGGTCTTGGCTTTTCCTCCATATCAGGCATTTCAGGTGTTGACAAATAAAATGCCTAAAAATCCAACAGTAAGAAATGGCTTCACTCTCCCTTTGCCTACTTTCCGGCAGAGTACAGAGTGTGGTTGTGCAGCGCCACCTTGTGGACCAAAAGGCACTGTTATAGGTTTGGGAAAGAGTTGATTGGGCTTCTTTTTTGTTGTTTGGCGTCTCTGTGTGTGTGCTTTGAAATTCACAAGGGAGTTATTTGTTCAGAGGGATGCGGGTGGTGCTGTGGGTTAAACCACAGAGCCTAGGGCTTGCTGATCAGAAGGTCGGTAGTTCGAATCCCCATGACAGGGTGAGCTCCCGTTGCTCGGTCCCTGCTCCTGCCAACCTAGCAGTTCGAAAGCACCTCAAAGTGCAAGTAGATAAACAGGTAAACAGTGTCTCTGTGCGCTGCTCTGGTTCGCCAGAAGCGGCTTAGTCATGCTGACCGCATGACCCGGAAGCTCCCTTGCCCAGTAAAGCGAGATGAGCGCTGCAACCCCAGAGTCAGCCACGACTGGACCTAATGGTCGGGGGTCCCTTTACCTTTACCTTAATTTGTTCAGATTCTGCATTTTCTGATTTGTCCTGATGGAGCCAGTACAAAGACTAAGACACAGCTGTCTTTCAAAATTCACACTTCTTCAAACATTGCAGTGTGGTTCCTCGACAAAAAAATGCATACCAAAAAAGAAAAACCAAAAGGGGAAAGTGTGCACCAAGTTGTATATAGTAAACATACGTAGAAAAATGCATTGTACTTGGGACATCTGCTTGCAAAAAAAAGAGTACCGTATATTGGGCCAAGTATCAGAGAAAAATGTGTCTGTTAGAGGAATGTGCAGGAAAATGCATGCAAATGTTCACTCAGGTTTTATTTAAATTTTTAAAAATCCACTCTGAAGCAGAAATATTGAAATACTTTATTGTCACCTGTACAACTTGTATACAGTGAGATTACACAAGCACCCCCACTCAGCTCTCTTAGTCTTAATTCCCCTCGTTTACTGATGCACACCCACCAAACCCAAAAGTCAGTTGCCCCGTTGTTATCTTTTCATTCAGCAGCCTAACAGCCCATGGATAGAAGCTGTTCTTTACCCTGTTAGTGCGACTAATCATGCTTCTATATTTTCTGCCCAAGGGCAGGAGATATGCTGGTCAGGGTGTGAATCATCCCTGAGAATTTTCCTCACTCTCCTGATGCAACATTCTTCTGCAATGTCATCCAGCGGATTCACGGGACAGCCCATAATATCTTGTGCTGTATTCACCACCCTCTGTAGGCACTTCCTATCAGTTGATGTCAAACCAGTGTACCACACCGTGATGCAGTGTGAAAGGAGATCATCAAATGTTGATTGACATTGTTCTTTCGCAATACTCTGAGGAGATGGAGTCTCTGTTGGGCTTTCTTAACCACCTGGGTTGTATTGATTTTCCAAGTAAGGTCTTCACTGAGATAAACTCCTAGGAATTTAAAGGAAGAGACTCTCTCCACACAGCCCTCCCCGATGTACAGCGGGGCTAGTTCTCCTCTCTTCCTCCGAAAGTCCAACACCATCTCCTTTGCCTTGCTGATATTAAGGTGTAAGTTGTTCCCTAGGCACCATGTAGATATTTTTTGGACCTCCCCTCTATACGCTGATTTGTCTCCTGCAAACTTAATAATTGCAGTAGACGGGTCAGATGATACACATTCGTATGTATACAATGAATACAAGTAGGGACTTATCACACATCCCTGTGGTGTGCCAGAAATGAGGCAAAGTGAAATCAAGATTGGAAAATGAGAGGCTGATAGAAGCCCAAATGGATCTATTTGTCTCTCTCTCGAACTGAGGTTGCTGTAGTGCCATTTATTTCCTGCCAAGAGACTATTTCTCCAGTGTCCATTGACGGGGTGTGGTTGGGACTTCCAGGTGATCATTAGATTTCTCCCAGCCATGTGCCAGAGCCTTTCTTGGAATACATGTTTCATGGTTTTGGTAGCCATAGAAAAGTGGCTGGCAACTTTGCCAGGATTGTAAAATGGATTCAGACTATCACTGGATGGCCTGACCCCTTTTTGTCTCTACTCAGCTGCTTCAATCAATCATCTGGACTGAGCTTCAGTGTATTTGCTCCCTTCCAGTCCAATACTGAAGCTGGACACCAGTCCAGCTCATCTACTGCCACACATGCAGATGCAGAGCAGAAGCAGCGAGCTGTGTGTCATCTGTAGCTGTTGGTGAAGGGGACAGCAGAATGACCAGCTTGGATGGCTTTAAAAGAGGATTGGACAAATTCATGGAGAAGGAGAAGGCTTTGCTCTGCCTCAGGGGTGGTCTGTCAATGAGGCAAGGTGAAGCCACTTGCCTCGGGCAGCAGATCTGACTCCCGCCCCTGCCGTTGCTCCATTGCCAGCCCCACCACAATGCTGTTCCCTTAACTGCTGCTGCTGCACCCTCACCACAGCCCCTGGCAAGGGGACAGTGGTGGTGCTGGTGGCAGTGCAGGCATGGTGGGAGGGAGGGGCAAGGGCCCAGATCCTCAGTGGGGCATCATCACAGGGGCAGGTGGGGCAGGTGGGGCATCGGGGGTTTGGCCTATAGCAGCAAAACCTCTCAAGCTGGCTCCGCTCTGCCTCCGCTGTCAGAGGCAGCGATGCTTTTGAACACCAGTTTCTGGAAACCACATGAGGGGAGAGGACTCCTGTGCTCAGATCCTGCTTTGGGGTCCTGTGGAATCATATAATCATATCATTGTGGAGTTGGAAGGGGCTCCAAGGGTCATCTAGTCCAACCCCCTGAAATGCAGGAATCTCAGCTAAAGCATCCATGACAGATGGCAATCCATGCTCTGCTTAAAAACCTCCAAGGAAGGAGAGTCCACAGCCGCCCCCGGGGGTCCATCGCACTGCTGAACAGTTCTTACTGTCAGAAAGTTCTTCCTTAAAAAAAAAAATTATTAACAATTTCCACACAACAGCATATCAAAACGTATCATTTTCATTATTTCCCCCTTTTTTCTCCCCCCCCACACACCCCTCAAACCCACCCTCCCCTCCCTCAAAGACTTCCCTCAGCTCCTCTCTCTGATTTCTCCACACGTATTATTCTCTGCATGTTATAAAACTATACGAATCCTTACGTTATCTGTCTACCATGTTATCAATCAGTAAATTTGTGTATGTTCATTCAAAACCTGCCAAGGAGTCCAGCTCATTTTGTTGTCTTTTTAAATAATTTGTGAAATGTTCCCATTCTTCTTTAAAGTCACAGTTGTCCTTATCTCTCAGTTTGTATGTCAATTTAGCCAGTTCTGCATAATTCATCAATTTCTCTTGCCACTGTTCTTTTGTCCCAACATGGTGAGATGTAAATAAAAGAAAGAAATAGAAACAGAGAAACATTACCCGTGTTGAAGGGAAAGTAAAGGGGGGAGGGAGAAAACCCCAAAACTGTACACTTTACAAAGCTGTTATTGTACTTCACTAGATCTTAACCTATCACAGTATTTGTAAGAACGGATTCCAAATATCATTGAATTTGTCCATGGCAAGTCTGCATTTATATGCAAGTTGTTCACATGTTGCAAGTTTGTATAAGTCTTCAATCCAGTTATAGAAGGGAGCCACATTTTTATTTTTCCAATTTATCAATATCAGTCTTTTTGCCATGGTCAGGGCATGGAGAGTCCTCTTGTATTGTCCTTTTGTAAGGTTCCATGTGCTGGGCATATAATTCAAAAGGATATATTGCTCTGTAAATGTAAGGTTGTTCCATACAGTTCTGTTGATAGTTTCAGTTACCTTCTGCCAAAAATCTTTCAATATAGGACAATGAAAAAAACATATCTTTTAGAGAAGCATCATCTCTATTTCATCTCCAACAGTTAGATACCTTAGATGGCCTTTTTTAAAACAAACGTAATGGGGTCCAGTATTTTCCAAATGTTATTTTTTCTTGTATGAACCTCAATTTAAGGTCCAGGGACACCCTTGTTTAAACAATTTCTCACTGTGTGGTCAAAATTGAGGTCTCTAATTCTTTCTTATATTCCTCCCTCAATACCTGTATGTCAAATTGGTTTGCTAGTAACAAAGATTTATATACAGTATGTTTTTTGTTGTGTAAGAATTAATCAACTTCAATATCTCTGGGGTCTCTGAGGCTGTAAAAGCTGCTGGTCCATAGATGATGGTTAGCAAGTGTTTTTTCTGGATATATTGCCATTGAGCATTTGTAGGTAATTTGTATTTGTCTCTTAAAACTGAATATGTATAAAATTCATCCTCTTTGTTTATCAGCTGGTCTAACGTTAATATACACAAATTCATCTACCCCTTCCATACGAACATTTCTTTCCCTATTTTTAAGGGTGGGTTTCCCCACAAAGTCATTTTGCTGTGAGAGAAAAGGTACAATTTATATTTTTGGGACATGTGGTGCCATATCGTTCGAACTGATGTTATTGTTTCAATAGCATCTTGAGTATTAATGTGTTTGAGACCCAAGTGCCGCCCATCTTTCTAGCAGAGCTACATAGGAATATTCCAAAGTAGCCCAATGTGGACAGTTGTTTTCAGTTGTGGGTCCCCAGAATTGTGTACCTGACAATAAATACATTTGGTGATATAATTCTAAGTCTGGGATCCCAAATCCTCCTCCTTTTATTGGTATTTGTGTTTTTTGCATAGATATTCTTGGAACTGAAGAGTCCCAAAGGCATTTTCTAAACAAAGATTTAATTTTGTGAAAGTATTTGCTCAGTATATGAACTGGAATTCCTCTTAAGATATAAACTAGGCTAGGTACAGTGGTACCTCGGGTTACATACACTTCAGGTTACAGACTCTGCTAACCCAGAAATATTACCTCGGGTTAAGAACTTTGCTTCAGGATGAGAACAGAAATCGTGCTCCAGCAGCACGGCAGCAGTGGGAGGCCCCATTAGCTAAAGTGGTGCTTCAGGTTAAGAACAGTTTCAGGTTAAGAACGGACCTCCAGAATGAATTAAGTACTTAACCCGAGGTACCACTGTAATATGTTCATTTTAAGAGCAATGATTTTTCTTCACACGGTCAGGTTCAATGACTCTCATCTGTTGATGTCTATTGATACTTCATGATATATTCTGTTGATGTTTAATGGTGCTAATTTAGATAAGTCTTGCTGTATTAATATGCCTTGATATTTAATGTTGTCTATGCAAATATGAAATTGGTATTGTTTAAACGGTTGAACCAAAAGTTATTTCCCATTACCATCAACTCTGATTTGGACCAGTTTATAGTATATCCAGAGATATTGCCAAAGCATCTATATTTTGCATTAATATTGGAACAGTACTGTGAGGTTTCGTGATAAACAGAAGAATATCATCTTCATACATTACCAATTTGTATTCAAGTGAGTTTTGAATTACACCAAAGATTTCCTTATGCTGTCTAATAATAATATATGCCAGGGACTCCAAGCAAAGGCAAAAGTGGGCAGCCTTGCCTGGTACCTCCAGATAATGCGAAAGGTGCAGACATTATGATATTTGTCTTAACTTTAGGTGTAGGGGAGCAATATAATATGTTTATCCATTTTATAAAGTCAAATAGAAAACCATTTTTTGTAGTACTTTTTCCATATATTGTCTGTGGACCTTATCAAAAGCTTTTTCCACATCTAGAGATAGTATAGCTATCTTCACTATTTCTGTTTAAATTTATCAAAGCCACTACCAGCCAGATGTTATCTGCAGCTTGTCTCACCTTTATAAACCCTGTTTGGTAATTTTTAATAATAGTTGGTATTACTCCTTGGAGTCTATTTGTCAATATCACTGTTAATATTTTTGTATCAATGTTTATCAAACAAATTGGGAGCTAGTTGGCAGATTGTGTGAGGTCCTTGCTGGGCTTTGGAATAACAGTAATATAAGCCTGGTTGAATAGTGTTAAGCCGATTCCTTCTCTAAATATCTTATCATATAACTGATATAATCTTGGTGACAGGAGATCAATGTATTTTTTATACCATTCCACTGGAAAACCCTCTAGCCCAGGTGCTTTTCCAACTGCCATATTTCAGATTGTTTCCCTAATCTCAACTTCTGATATTGGAGACATCAATAGTTGTTTTCATGTGCTTTCTAGTCCCGGTAGTTAAAAAAAAATATTAAAAATTCCATAACCTCTTCCGGTTTACTATACAGGTCCGAATAGAATTTTAGGAACTGGTTGTTAATCACAGTTGGAGATGTATGCACCTCACCTAATTCACCGGTAATTGTAATTTGAATCAATTGTTCATTGCAAACCATAACAACTATAGTGGATTCTGATTAGCATATGTCCAGTAGAGACTTAAACCCAGTTTCTGGGTCATCCTATCAATAGCTACACAACCGGGAGTGAGTTGCCAGGTGTGATAGGAATGGCAGGCCTTTCATGTCTGGTCCTGTTTGTTTGCCTGGCGAATGAAGCCTAGTCATGGCAAGTATCTGTTCCTGGTGCCCTTTTCTCCCTTGTACAATGAGAACTTAAGAACATAGGAAGAACCTGCTGGATCAGGCCAATGACCCATCTAGTCCAGCATCCTGTTCTCACAGTGGCTGACCAGATGTTTGTGGGAAACTAGCAAGCGGGACTCAAGGACAAGATCACTCTCTCCTCCTGTGGTTTTCAGCAACTGGTATTTAAAAACATTGCTGCCTCCAACTGTGGAGGCAGAGCATAGCCATGTGGCTAGTAGCCGTCAACAGCCTAATCACTGGGGCCAGGAGCACTATGGGCTTGCATTTGCCAGATTCAGCAACCTAGTCATAGCAGGTGCTGGGGAGGTACTGCGCTCCAAAGGGAGCTGCTGATAATCTAGTAGAGGTCCAGAGGAGACAGACTGAAATAGTCCCTGCTTCTTCCTGGTCCTCTGATGAGCGATGGCTTCAGCTGGGCCTGCTTGCTCCTCCCAAGTTGAGTCTTCTGCCCTGAAGACCCCTGCTACTAAAACTGTATGCCAGCCTAATGATGTTGGGCTTCCTGCCTGGTCCACCGTTGCCATTGTACCTGAGGTGCAGGGGGTGATGGGGGAGAATTGGGGATCAAGGCAGGGCTCAGGATGGGGTCTCTAGAGGGTCCAGTGAGGCATCTCTGAGATGGTTAAGCTAGCACAGGGGGCACAGCTCAGAGCACATGATACATACATGACACATACAGCTATCCTCATTCCCACCCTTGGATGAAAGCCTCAAACTCATGGCTCAGGAAATCCCAGAGCTTTTATTAAAGAATTCAGTGCATGACTTCTGCATCAGCTCAGGGTACAGGTTGACTCTCATCCCTTGAACTTCTTATATGGGATGTCATAGAACAACACTTGTCAAACAAAGAACGATTTCTAGGGTTATTCAAACAGGGGTACCTTTTATTTTTTGCAATGTAGGTTATGGTAATCAGCATAGTGGGTTAAAGCAAATGTGAGAGGTTATTGAAATGGTGCAACTTGCATTTGAGGCTCAAATTTTGAGGACCGGCCTCTCCAGATGCTTTTATCATAGCTGGTAGGAGGCATGGGGCACATAATTGATTCAGCACACATTTAAAAGTGAAGCTACCTACTTTTGCACCTTCAAGAACAATAAGCAAGCGGAAACACCAAAAGCCTCCAAAATTTACTGTTCTCTGAATCTGGAAAGTCGGTTCTTCTCCTGCCAAGTAATGTCTACAAAATGCATACAATGGGGTTAAGTGTGCCTAGAAATGCATACAAAAATGTATTCACTAATATAAAAATGTATTATATTAGGGAGAATTGCTTTGCAAAAATGTGTATATTAGGCAAGAATGCATTAAGACAAAATTGCATTTAAAATGCTGATGAATTTTCATGAGGACTTTTGTTTTGTTTTGTTTTGTTTTAAAAAACAGACATTGGTGCTAAAAAGCAGAGAACTGATTTTAAGAGAGAAAGTGAAATTGGCAGATATGGCCCTCCCGACAGGATATGTTGCTGTTCCTATCTGGTACTCAATGGTAGAGTACATTCCCTCTGTATCATTCAGAAACTCCATCACTTTTGCCCATCCAAACAATTCACCTAACTTTATCCACTGTGGCCTTTCAGTCCCTCCACTCGTGAGTTCCAACAGATCAGAGCCCTAAGCGAAAATCCATCTTGGCTTGTGGACCACCTGAAGACTGGCTACTTTAAGCTGATTGCGTTTATCTGAGTGAAGCAGTATTTGCTGGTGCAGCGTCTGTGGGGATCTATCTGTGTCCCATGATGTGATGTCACTGTGCTCTGAAAGAATCAATCCTGGTGGCCTCATTTGGGAGGCTGTCCAGCCTTGGGCACTGGGAGTCAATAGTGCCCTTGCATCCGTGACTTCTGTGCTCATTCTTCAGCCACCCGAGACCTGATAGAGCCCCAGACTGGCTGCAGATCCCCTGAACTCAGTTTGGAGTATTTCCTGGGACGTTTCAAGTGTGAGTAGTACAATATTTATTCAACTTTTGTAGTCCTGTCAGGTGCTGGAATTGTTCAGAAAAGGGAGAGGTGGGCAGCCTGAATTAACACTGAGCCCTGTGGTTTCTCCTAGCTTAGGATTTTCATTCGACAAGAAAGGAAAGTGGGATATCAAAGAGGCAAAAAGCTCTCATGGGTGCTTTAATCAACCAACAGCTTGACCTTGTGCATGTTTAACCAAAGAAAAGGCCTATTGACTTCAGTGATACTTACTCCATAGTAAGCCTATTTGGGATATTGCAACTTATCTTTTAAGTCTTGCAGTGTGGTGGGACTACTTGTAAAGTCACTGCAATAGGCTGATTAAAAAACTCAGGTGATTAATCAACTAAAATTTTGTCAGTTGGCTGGCAGCAGTCATAATAAATATTTAAATAAGCATTTATATTCCTTAATCAGCTGTAATGCAACAATATTTTCTCTTAGTTGTTGGTCAGGGTGTTGCAGTAATGAAATGAATGGATTCCAGCTCTTCGTTTGCAGCGGGTGGAAGCCCTGAATGGGTGTTGGCTGCTGGTTCAGTCTCAAAGTGACTTTGGAGGGGATTGATTTTCCTGCCATGAGCAATCACCCTTTCATTTTCAGGCACCCATGAAGGGCAATCAGGGCACATGAAATAATTAGCAAACTAATATGCATTCGTGATTTTTTTTTAAATTTTATTTTTTTTTAAAAAAAAAAAGACTCAGATACTCTGCAGGTGCTATACAGGGAAAGATGCCACAGAATAGAAATATGACACTATGGCTTAAGCTGAGCCTTGGAAGAAACACTCTTTGTGGAAGAATATGATGCTGTTCAATGATTCTGCCTTAATAAGTAGACTGTGTGACCTACATCTCACAAGCAGCAGATGAGGTGATAAATTTGTGTGTGCCTGGGCCACTTTAGATTGCAGGTGGCAGCTGGTTGAATGATCCTCCATAACTCCCCCCCCCGCCCCCCGTAAAACTAGACACAAAGGGGAAGGGTGCTAGCTTAGATTTCCCAGTGCCGTTCATGTTTTCTAGGTTCAGGGCATTCAAAAAAGAAGTATGGGGGAGTGTCATTCAGTCACATGAGTCCCCACCTCTATTTGCCTCCTTGTTCGATTATTTATTCATTTTATTTATATCCTGCCCTTCCTTCGAAAGGAGCCCAGGATGGTAAACCTCAAGCGAAAACACTATAAAAACATCTTTACAACAATTCCAGTACAGAAGCAGACCTCAACTTTTAAATGTGTTGAAGGAAGGTCTTCAGCAGGCAATTAAAAGACAGCCTGGGAGGTTGTGCCTGCCTAACATTCCAGGGGAGCGGATTTGAAAGGGCAGGGGCCACTACACAAAAGGCCTGGTTCCTACACTGTGTGGAACAGGCCTCCTGATAAGAAAGCACCTGCAAGAGGCCCTCGCCTCAGCTGGGTATAGAAGGAGTGAGGTGATCTTTCTGGTTATCCTGGTCCCAAGCCATGGCATCTCCAGGCAGGGCTGGGAGAGACTGCTACCTGAAACCTTGGAGAGCTGGTGCCTGTGACCATTGTAGACAATGCTAAGCTAGGTGGTCTGGGGCAGTAAAAGGCAGCTTCCTATGATGGGGTTCCTATACGTGGCAAATGCTAATGGGTGTTGATGGCTGGCCAGGTATCTGGAGTGAGTGTGCCAGTGAGTTCCCCAGTGCTTTAGGCATGGGTCTGCCTTTACTGGGGCTCTTTGAAAGGCCCAAGAGTCGGCATGCCTTGGGTGACTTGACTGAGTTTGAGACTAGGCAGAGAGGAAGGCGCCTGCATTCTCTCACATCCCTTTGTCTAGATGGTGAGCATCACTCCTGAAGGTAAAGGTTGCTCTTGTGCCAGTTCCCTAAGCCTCTGCTTAGTTCGCCTTCCCTGGCAAAATGGAGTTCACTAGCATGAAGAAGCTGTTAGGGTAAGCCTTAAAATGATGGTGAGGCAGAGCCCCTTGCTAACACTTACATTGGTGGTGACTAATCACTGGCTTGCATGATCAGGCTGATGCCATTTTTAGAAGTGCAAAACACCATCAGCACATCAGCAATCACTCAATTCTCCATCTTCTCTTATTTCTTGGCCAGTTACCCGCTGGATCAGAAATTTCTGTTTTCTTCTCCCCCGCTGGGTTCCACAGGTAAAAGGTTAACAGCCAATGCTACGTGGAGGAGATTTGATTACCTATTTACTATTTATGAATTTACTGCTATTTACTACTATTTACTGCTCACATGCCCAAATGGCTTCTAAGCGGTTTGCAAGTGTAAAATCAATTACAAAATCCATCAATTATTAAAAGGCACACACAATAAGACAATTCTATGAGAGCATTTAAAAAAATTGTAATTAAAATATACAAAAAAACCAGAAGCTAGTTAAAAAGCATAACAATTTAAACAGTTAAACTATTGTGGAAAACTTAACTGCGAAGCAACCTTACCAACCCACCCTGCAACAGCTATGGAGAACTAGTTGAGTAGTCCCAGGATCCAGAATTGCTGTAAGGGGGGGTGGCTTTGTCCCTGTCTCCCCTCCCCACCAAATAATATTTTTGATTTATTTATTTCAGCAACTTCTGCTGCCCATAACACCATAGTTTATAAGCTTTGTGTTATAAAGTTATGTTGATATTGATATATGTTCCATTTTTGTTATTGCTGTTATAGCGAAATTTCTATTGAGACAGTGGGTTTTGTTTGGGCTGCCATACGTCTGGAATTTCCTGGACATAGCTGGGATTCGTCTGTCAGAAATTGTGTCTGGGTGGAATTTTTTGGAACTCGGTTAAAATGTCCGGCAGCCCATATTGGCATATAGGAAGTGTTGATTTTTTGGCGAATTTCCTGAAAAAAATAGGTTAAAAACTCTCTTTTTTTGAGTTATCCCCCCCCCCCCCGCCCCAACCAGCTCAGCAACTTTGCAACAACTTTTGTGTCTGAATTTTCACTTTTTGAAATATGGCAACCCTTGTTTTGCGATTTATTGTTCTCATTGTTATTGTAAGCCGCTTTGGGCATCATTTTTTGTAGAAAGGCAGCATACAGATAAAATGGAGCTGGTGGGGCTTGATGGTGCTAATGTCATACAGGACTCTAATTTGCCTACTGCACTGAGGCTTAGCAAAATCTGATATAGAGATCTGGATAAAAGGACATCCATTTTTTTAAACAGACAGGATTGCTCTGTTAGGAAGTTCCTTACAGGAGAAGGAGGAAGAAAGACAGGGTGAAAATGTGCCTGCTTGACTACGCTGTGTTGACGACACTGCCTTTGTTTTCATGGATGGCTAAGACAGGGATGTGAAGAAGCTCTCTCTTATGTTGTGTAGGTCCTGAGTTGATGAGAAATCACAATAAAAATGATTTTCTTACAAAACCAAACCCAGAAGACTTTAATTGTTCCTCCTGCTCTTTGTACTCTAAGCATCCCCTGATTGGCCACGATGGAGGATGAAGATGCAATGAGCGAGAGAGGCCTCAGCACCTCCAGGATGCGATATGATGATGAAGATGGTAAGTTGACTCCACGTGTCACAGTTTGATCTGTCTGCCTTCCATTGTGGCCACTAGCGAAGGCTTGCACCCTTGTACACTCCCTTTTTATGGGGCAACTGAACATCAGCATGAAGAAAATACAATCATACCTTGGATATCAAACAGAATCCATTCTGGAAGTCCCTTTGACTTCCAAAACCAAAGCACGGCTTTTGATTAGCTTCAGGAAGCTCCTGCAGCCAATTGGAAGCCGCAGAAGCCCTGTTCAGCTTCCAAAAATTGTTCACAAAGCGGAACACTCACTTCCACGTTTGTGGCGTTTGGGAGCTAAAACGTTTGAGAACTAAGATGTTCGAAAACCAAGGTACGGCTGTATTGTCCTTGCATGTTTTCCCTGTTCAGCTTCCATCATTATTATTATTATTATTATTATTATTATTATTATTATTATTATTATTATTAATTCGCTTGTTAAAATGACCCAAAGTGACTTACAAACACACCAGAAATACTAAACTAATCGTAATAAACACAATCAACAAAAACCTTTATGGGCACAAAGCTCGGAAAATATGAGCCTCAGAAGAGCCTACAGGGTCATTGGCATATCCAGTCCAGCATCCTGTTCTCAAATTGGCCAACAATACGCCTGTGGGAAACCTGCAAGCAGGACTGAAGTACAACGGCACTCTCCCCTCCAATGGTTTCCCGCAAGTGGGATTTAGAAACATTGCTTCCTCTAACTGCAGAGGCAAAGCAAAACCATCAGATGGGCAGGGTACAATTACAGACCCTCCAAGCATCCCATTTCTATGGGGCATCTGAACATCAGCATGAAGAAAATATAGCCCTTGCATGTTTTCCCTGTTCAGCTTCTATTATTATTATCATTATCATTATTATTATTATTATTATTATTATTAATTAATTAACTTGTTGAAATGACATACAGTAGTACCTTGGTTCCCAAACTTAATCCGTTCCGGAAGTCTGTTCCAAAACCAAAGCGTTCCAAAACCAATGCATGCTTTTCCATAGAAAGTAATGCAAAACGGATTAATCCGTTCCAGACTTTTAAAAACATCCCCTAAAACAGCAATTTAACATGAATTTTACTATCTAACGAGACCACTGATCCATAAAATGAAAGCAATAATCAATGTACTGCGCTATAAAATAAATAAGACAGTATTGTAAATGATAAAAATTAAAATTATTGTTTTTTTCTTAGGTGCACCGATGATAGTCATTGTTTGTATGGGGGGCTTGTATCCATTTCTGCAGTCACACAATCAATCAGTAGCTGAACTGGGTTCCACACAGTCACAAAAACAAGTCACAAAAAATAAAGTCACAAGCCACAGTCACAAGTTAGTCCCATAAAACAAAGAACAAGTCACAGTAAAAAAAAAAATGAAAAAGCCACACAAACAAAAATGCAAAAAATAGCAAAAACAAAAGCTCCAAATATCACCTCTGTGTTGCGTGGGTTCTCAGGACTCAACAGCCAACAGACTCAACAGGAAGGCTCTTTTTTTCTTTTTCTTTTACAAACAACAAATGGAACACACTTGACAGGACGCAGAACATGTTCATCTTCCAAGGCAAAGTTCACAAACCGGAACACCCACTTCTGGGTTTGCAGCGTTCTATTTCCAAGTTGTTCATAAACTAAACTGTTCTAAAAACAAGGTACCACTGTAATAAAACTTTAAACTTTTTTTTAAAAAAACCTTCCCCGTACAGGGCTACCTTCAGATTTTTTCTAATGGTGGTATTTCGGGGGTCACATAACTCCATACCCTCAACAGAGCCAGGGACAGAACGAAAGAGAGCCCAAGAAATTTGTTGGGAATGATTTTGGAGCTTTGCCCGGTGGACCTCTCTCTTTCTTCCCCCTCTGATCCTCCCTCCCTTGCACTCTCTCTTCACCTCTGTCTCTTCCTTTTCCTAGCAGATTACCATTCCATCTACATTGGGGTGCCAGTGCCACGTGGCTACAGGAGAAAGAGGCGCAGGAGGAGATCGTCGTCCAGTCGGGACAAGAACGGCGACAGTGAGAGGCATTATGAGCGCCAGGACCGCTCAGACACAGACGACGGGGGCAGGATCAGCTATGAGAATGGAAACGACAATGCCAGCAGGACTAGTGAGTAGGGAAAGGGGGAGACATAAGGCTAAGAATTCCTTAGGATCATCATGATTATCTCAGCATCACTGCTCTCAGTATACATGGTACCGTAAACACAGTATTGGCTCCAGGTTTTGGAGAAGGTGTGCCCGTCCTGCAGCAGGTCCTGGGGGCTCTTGTCGTTGGGTCCCCAGCAAATGCCCAACCATGCCAACCCTTGCTGCCAACCCTGCCTAAGTGAAAGACCAGCTGCTGCCTCTGGGAGCCCGCAAGCTAAATTTTAACAGCGGAGAGGGAGGGCAAGCGATCACAATTCCTTGCAGTCTGCATGAAAAAGGAACAATGCCTGATTTCCACACAACTCATCATGCATTATATGGGGAGTGAGGTAGACACTGCAGAATCAGAAAGAAGTTGAAAACACATCTCTACAAGAACTAAATTGGTGGCTCTGCATATGCAAACAGATCTCTCTTGCCAAGATCATCCAGTCCCACTCCCAACCTGCACTTGAGGGTGGGTTTCCCCCCCCCCTGCAGATTAACGTTTGCAAGACAGATCACGTTACGCTACCAAAAAAAGGAAGGTTGCCTGTTCTCTTTGACTAAGGAGCCAGCAGAGCCCTAGCTAGGTGATCTTGCGCCCCTAGCAGAACTGTCCAGATTGTGCCCCCTGACCACTGACAAATTAGCTCTTCTTTCCGCCTCTCCTCCAAACCCCACCCCATTCAATTCACCCTCTATTTAAAACTTTTTCTTACGAGGCAATAATCAATATTTTTATTTACGGACATATTTTTAGCCAATTTTGCGCCCCCCTCCCACCTGTGCCCCTGGCAGGGGCCCACCTTGCCACCCCCTAGCTATGGCCCTGGGAGCCAGAACTCCATTGCTGCTTGAAAGCTTAAAATTAAAACGGAGAGAGAGATGTTTGGGATACAGTATCTGTTTGCTGTGGGAAGCACAGAAGTGAAGAGAGCACACACACACGGTTTACCATTTTAATATCCTCCATTGCGAATGGCCGAGTCTGCAGACTTTGCTCTGGAGGCCAACATGGAATTGTTCACTCCCGTCTATTCCATGCAGCCTAGTCTGTAAGCTCCTTAGGAAAGCTTAGCATTTTGCATACCAAAATAGTTGTCTGCTTTCCATGGTGCACTCGGTAAGGAACTTTGCTTGGGTTTTACAAAATCATTAGCACAATGTCCGTCATTAGGGTGGGCAGGGGCGGCCAGAGGCCAAGAAGTTGCAATGATCCCGGGAGGGGGAGACCAGTGTGCCTCTTTGTTCTGCACACAGAGACACACGGCACTGCCCATCTCAACCCTCGGGTGAGGCCCTTCTCCATGGCTAGCTCAGCCACTCATGTTTGGGGCAAAGGCCAATATTTGCCCCCTATCTCGCACTGTGAAATCCCCAACACAGTGGCGTAGCGTGGGGGGTGCAGGGGGGCCGGCCACACCGGGCGCAACATCTGGGGGTTAGGGTTAGGGGGCACAAATCCACGGGTTAGGGGGCGCAAATTACTTGCCTTGCCCCGGGTGCTGACAACCCACGCTACGCCACTGCCCCAACAGAACACTGTATGATGTTTTAATAGGAGTGAAATAATGAAGGGTATTCATTAAGGGGCAAAGGTTAAACCAATCATCTGCTCTTGTTGTCCTCTTGCGTTAGATAACTGCTTTTTACTGTTTTTACTGTTGTAAATCCAAGTTATTGGCTCAGCTCTGCCTCCACAATTGGAGGCGGCGATGCTTCTGTATACCAGTTACTGGAGCCCACAGGAGGGAAGAGGGCTCTTGTCCTCAGATCCTGTTTGTGGGTTTTCCTTTGGGGTATCTGATTGGCGACTGTGAGAACAGAGTGCTGGACTAGATGGACAATTGGCCTCATCCACAGGTTCTGATTCCCTGAGACTGATGCTTTACCTATTTTGTTTGTCACAATTAACGAAAGGACGTGCTATTGGTTTCTACCAAGGATTGAGATCCAAATCTTAAGTTCCTGTAATTTCAGGCGCAGCTCCCTCCATAGTGGTTAGAATTGGATTGAAATTGTTGATATCATAATCTATGGTGTGATCACACTTGGAATACTGTGTACATTTCTGGTTGCCTCATCTTAAAAGGGACATGCTGGAGCTGGAATAGGTTCAGAAAAGACTGATCAAAATGATCAAGAGGAAGGAGCAACATTACAGTATTTGGGGCCGTTTGACTGAGGGAGAAGAGAATAAAGGGACATGATAGAAGGGCATTAAGATATGGATTCCATGTGGAAAGTGGACAGAGAGGTATTTTTCTTCCTCTCCAATTATATTAGAATTTGTGGGTATCCAGTGAAAATGAATGCTGGAAGATTCAGGACTGATAAAAGGAAGTGCTTCTGGACACAGCACATAGTTAAACTATGGAAATGTCTCCCACTAGGGCCAGTGGGATGGCCACCAACAGAGATGGCTGTAATAGAGGATTAGACAAATTCATGCAGGAGAGGGATATCGATGGCTATGTTTTCCTGCACTGTTGGATAACATTCTTGTTGGCATCCGTCTGTCTCAAGCATAGCAGCCAACTCCTAGGGGCCATGGGGGATTTAGCCCCCACAATAAAATATCTGAGGAGACCGGCCCCCCACAAAGTTGATGGGCATTCCCATTCAAATGGTGTGCGCGCACTGCGTCATGCAATCAATTATGCAGGGGGGGGGTTGCCTGGACCCCCATAATATTTATTCAAGTTGGCACCCCTGGTCTCAAGAGACAATGGAGTACACTTTCAGAGGTGAAAAACTGCTGTGTTAGCCGCATCAAAGTGACCTCCCTGGGCGGTGTGTATAGACAGAGGTCCTGGGCTGCCCAAACGACAGGACCCCTCCTCAGTCTCACTAATATGGTCCAAAGGGAAGCAGAGCAATACATTTGGCACCAGCTTGGCTGCAGGAGTTGCCAGAAGGAGGCGTACCAGGTGCCATCCAACTGCCTTTGCGACTCCATTCCACATTTGTGTAGAGTTTACTCCTTAGCCTTTTCTTTTCCTGAAGATATCCTGCAAGGTTTAGGACAGGGGTCTGCAACCCGTGGCTCCGGAGCCGCACGTAGCTCTTTTACACCTTTGCCACGGCTCCGGGGCGGATACTAGCGAGGGGAGGAGGCGCATTGTGCGCCCCGACACTCCCCACTGTGGCGGGCACTGTACTGGCTGTGACGTCACATGGGGGCGGTGCGTGCGTTAGTCAAGCACCGTCCCGACGTCACCTTCCCGCTCGCCCACTACATTGTAAGGGGCATGTACGCTGGTCACTGCATTGAAAGGGGGCATGTACACTGGTCACTGTTTTGAAGGGGAGTGAAGAACACACACACACACACACACACACACACACACACAAAGGTAACTTGTTAATTTAACGTTTATTTCTATGAGGAGTAATTCTGAGGGGTCAAACAAAGAAATAATAAAAAGTGAGAAAAAAGTTATTTTTATAATGACGAGTTTTGCGGCTCCCAGTTTTTTTTCCCTTCGGAAATGGGTCCAAGTGGCTCTTTTTGTCTTAAAGGTTGCAGACCCCTGGTTTAGGATCGGAGTTTTCCTTTTCCTTAGATGGGCTCCCTCCCCAGCTGGATGAGTCCCATCTCCCCTCACTTCCCTCTACAGCACATGCAGAAACCGCCTTTTTGAATGTTGGATCCACTCTTGGTCTCGTCCACTCAATCCGCCAGAGTCTGTCTCCACATGCAGGGCAAATCCCTAACTCACTGAGGGTTTCAGAACAATCTGCTCCCCTCACCTGCTTAGCTGGCCAGTCAAGGCTGTTCCCAGGTGTGGCTGCTGTCACATGCAGACAGCTTCTAGAGCAGTGTTTCCCAACCTTTTTTGGGCAACGGCACACCTGTTTAATGAAAAAAATCTCGCGGCACACCACCATTACAGCCCCGTGACGTCAGCGCGCAGCGTCACGCCGGAAGGGACGCACGAAAGTGAAAGTTTTCAATTTTTTCCCCTCCCCCTTGCCGGGGAACCTCCAAGCTTTGGGGGGGGGAAACCTCCAAGCTTTGGCAGGGGCAGGGAATGAGAGCCGCGAGGCGGGCGCTGCAGACAGAGGCGCTGCCCGCCGAGCTCGCAGCTCGCCCGTCGAAGCCTGCACGATCACCCGCCGCGGGGAGCCGGGGGCGGCGGCGCGGTTGCCGGGCAGCGGCGGGGGTGGTGGTGGCGGTGGCTGCTTGCCGCCCTCCTGGGCGGAGGCGGGCACGGTGGGCACCAGCACGGCCAAGGGCCCCTGCTTGGTGCCGTCGGATGTGGAAGCTCGCTCGCTCGCCGCCCCGCGTGTGCTCGCCGAGCGGCGATAGGATGTAGCGAGCGGCGATGGGGCTAGCCGGAGAAGAGAGGGCGAGCCCCCTCCGCTCCGGCCCTAAAAAGGGCAAGCCACGCCCCCTCCAGCCAGCCAGGAGGCGTGGCCGGATGTGATTCCCCTGCTCTCGCGGGGGCTGAGATGGGATTCCCCGCTCACGTGGGGGCGGATGGGATTCCCCGCTCACGTGGGGAAGGGCGTGATGCACGCAACCCCACCTCCTGGGGCAGGCCCAGTGGCGAGCGGATGCGCAGGCCCAGTAGCGAGCGGCGATGGGATGTGGGAGCTCGCTCGCTCGCCGCCCCGCGCGTGCTCGCCGCCGCCGCCCCGCCTCTCACCGCCCGACTCGCCCGCCTCCACGGAACACAAGGCAAAGTTCCACGGCACACTAGTGTGCCGCGGAACACCGGTTGGGAAACACTGTTCTAGAGCCACAGGTGAAAACTGAGTGCAGAGTGGAGACCAAAGGTGGACAAACTACTCTAGAAGGAGCATGATGTGTCCCCTAACACCTTTGAATATCACCGGTGGGAAACCAAGGGGGGGAGGGGAGTGCTGTTGTGCTCAAACCCTACTTTTAGGCTTCCCGCTGAGTCACCTGGTTGGCCACTGGGGACAGGATGGTGAACTAGATGGGCGACATCTGTCACCCCATTGATCGCCAGGGTTGATTCGGCTGATCTGGCTGGCTAGGCGGGTGTCCCCTTCCTCCCTCACCGCTCCATGTGCGTCCCTCCCGAAGCTGCGCGCTCGGTGGAAGAGGACGACCATCCCAGATAGAAGGAGTGTACCGTTCTGCGCTCCCCTGCTAGAACCTCCAAACAAGCTCAAGGCCCTTTGCCTCTCTTCTCGTGTTCTTTACTTCCTGTTTTCTCCGCAATGCCTGAAGTGGAGCGCAGAGAGAGCTTGCACATCTCACTGAAGATGTTGCAGAGCAGCACAGAGATGGAGAAGCACAAGGCATTGGAGCTTTCCACCCTCTCTGCCTCTGGTAATGTAGTAACCAATCCCTCCTTCCCCAACCTGGTGCCCCCCGGATGCTATAGACTACAGCTCCCATCAGCTTGTTGGCTGGGAGGACACCAAGTTAGTGAAGGCTGGCCCAAGCCCTGCTGAAGAGAAGCAATTTCTCGCATGTGTGAAACAAATAGGCCAGCTGATTCAGCCAATTTTAAATTTCCCAGATTGACGGGCATATCAGAATAAAATTATTTTATCAAAGCACCTGTTTTTCTTGTGGCATTGTCAAAGGCGCTTCCTCAGAATAGTTTGCAGCAGGCGTTGTCATGTTTAACATTTCTGGCTGCGAAGGGATTACATATACTTTTAAAAGGTCCTGTTGTTTTCCATCTTCTCTGTCTACCTCACTCCTCTCACTACCCCCCCCCCCCCAGTCACCAACAGGCCCACCTCTTCTGAGGCATCGCGTTTATTTGGTAAGTTCACGTCATGAGAGCTGAGGGCAAAGGAAAGGGCTTCCTATGCCCTGTAATCTGCTCAGTAAGCTGTGGAGTTTAACTAAACAGGGTGGATAAAATAAGTCTGAGGGTCTTGTTTTTTGCTGCTGCTGCTGCATTTTGGTTGGGGTTTTTTTGGGTGGGGGGAAGGGTTGTGTGTAGTGCTGTGAATATTTCTTCAGCCAGGAAAAAAATGGGGGACAGATTCCAAACATTTCCAGGTAGGAAATCATTTCACATATTTTCAATATCTTGGGGTCTGGAAAGCCCTTTGGCTTTCACTAGAGAGTTTTTTGTAGTCTGCCTTGTGGTCTTGTTGAAGGTTTTGTTTCGATCTAAGGGACACCTGCGTAGGAGTCTTGATTTGCCTTTTCATCTCTTTACAGCCCAAGGGGAGGTTGGGTACTGGATCTGACACTCCCAAAGGAACAAATTTGGATTGTGGATGGCAACCCCCAGGGGCTGTGGCGCAACCAAATTCTTTCCCCTTAGACAGGTGTCTAAATGTAAGATGAAAGAGCATTTTGGAAACTGTGGTGGCTGAAATGGTGCACTGTCCACTCAGAGGAGAGGCACCGAAAAGAATGTGATAGACAACTACTCCATGTAAAGCTACATGGATGCCTAAGCAAGTGTTGTGCATAAAGGTCAGAGGTAAAAGGACTGGTGTTTTAAATCATCATGTCTATTCATACTGTGATTTCAGGTGTGCATTTCTTGCCTTTGGCATTTGGATTTGCTGCTGTCTTTTCTTCCCCTCTATCTGATAGCCCCCATATGTTCTTCTTCAAAAGAGTCTAGGAATCTTTTTTTTAAAAAAAAGAAGTGCACAAATTCTGTGTCTAGTTTGATTTGAAGCAAAGGAAAGCAGGTGTCTGTCTTTATGAGTGATGGAAAGCAGTTATACTGCTAGAACATGTCATCAGCTGTTAATGAGGAGGGAGATTGAGATATTTTGTGTCTCTATCCTCTCTTGTGGTTTAGCTAGAGCTGAAATTTTTTGATTCTATGGTACGATTTGCTGTGCAGCCTTCATCTGCCATACATATCTGTTTCTTCTTATGCAAAGATTTATGTGATATAATTAGCTAGTCCTGAGGGGTAGCTAATACATTTGGGTCTGAGATTTAGTAGGCAGAAGCCTGTTTTATCAGATGCATGAAGCTGGCAGAAAAGGTAGTGGCTATATAAATGCATGAGCTGAGATACAGGGTAAGGAAAAGCAAGTAAAAAATAAATAAACTGATCTGATACTAGAGGTATGAGACACGTAAGCCATGCATGTGTGCTGGAACTTCAAAATACCTAAGAAGCAGTTCTGATAACATCAAATGAAGGACAACGGGGGGGGGGGTTGTAGTGTGAGCCTTGTACATTTGCACCATGAAATAGAGTGTTACTGAATTCCAGGACCAAAGCATCTCCCTCCCAAATTCCCCTGGCATCTTTTGTGTTGAAGTATCAAAGGCCCTCAGAGTCTCCCAGTAGACCAGACTGCTTTCTGCATGCTCTCTTTCTTTCAACCAGCCTTGCCTAAAATAAAGTCTAAATAAACATAGCAGTTAGAAAATCTCTCCATTTGCAGAAGCAATGGTAATGCACACAACCTTCCTATAACTTCCATCCTCCCCAAAATATGCATCCAAATCACTGTGGGGTCTGTATCTGAGATTGAGGTACTGCTTGCTGCTCATACCAGTGACAGGCTGTCTTGGGGCGTGAATACCCGTGTGCCACTCCAACAAATATACGGTATCTTCTTAATCATGCAAGAGAGTACAGTGGTACCTCGGGTTAAGAACTTAATTCATTCTGGAGGTCTGTTCTTAACCTGAAATTGTTCTTAACCTGAAGCACCACTTTAGCTAATGGGGCCTCCTGCTGCCGCTACACAATTTCTGTTCTCATCCTGAAGCAAAGTTCTTAACCCAAGGTAATATTTCTGGGTTAGCGGAGTCTGTAACCTGAAGCGTATGTAACCCGAGGTACCACTGTAGCTGTAAAGCAGGGGTGACTACTAGCTCCTAGCCCTCTGGGACAATTTCACTGGCCCACAGAGCCCCCACCAGTTTTTCTGGCAATGGCAATATGAGGAGAAATATTGAAAAACACCACAGTGCTGAGGTGAGCAAATCACCCCCTCCTCATTCCTCAGATTGAGCACCTGATGAGCAGAAAGGGGGGGACACCTCCACGGATCAGCAGAGGAGTGAGAGGGGGGGTCTGTGTGTAGGTATCTGCCTCTGTGTGTACATGTCCCATGTACATGTGAGAGTGCACATGAGAGATTGTGGCCCCCAGAGAAGAATGTAACCCTTAGGTCCCAAAATACTAGCCCCCGCAGCCTTAAATATGTGAGCATCTGAGGCACTTTTGAAATATAATGTCTTTAGATATAAGCATAATCAATGTTTAAGGTTGTTGTTTTTTAACCCACCAATCCATAGTTGTTCTATTGAATCAGAGCTTCAAAAGATTTAACCTGCTTCTTTTGGAATCCTTCTTTTAAGATGGAAGACACCCCCATCGCCCAACTGGAGCAATCAAAAATGGATTGTGTTTTGCAGACCTTCTGGTTCCTTCAGTGATAGAGTTTAAAGCTTCTCTCCCCCCCCCCCCGCCATCTTCCAGGTGTGTTTTATACCTGGCAAACACAGCTAGGCTTCAGTGCCTTTGTTGGTTTGACTGCAAAGAAAGAAAGGTCTTGTAGGTGAATGAGCACTAAGAATTTGCCCTGGCTGTTCTGTTTCCTGCCCTCCGCAGCCGCTCGCTCCGCTTTCGCAAATGACTCTTTGTCTGCACCAGTGACCCCAATCAGAAACCCAACACAAGCAGGTTTAGAGAGAGGAAAGCTTGTAAAACGACCCTAAGAGCATCCATTCACACAATATTGAATGATGGAGTTTCCTCCAGCCGGATAGAATGCCTCGTGGATCCCAGCAAAAGCTGAATGCAGCCGAGGTTACGTGTTGCCCATAGACAGATCGGCTTAGGCCTTAAGCTGGGGAAATGGGAAAGGAAAGAAAAAAACCCTTATTTTCTATTTAAATGTCCTCCTTTGTTTTCTGTTTGTTTCTGTGACTGGTAGTTTTGCTGTGATGTTTTTTAATTATTATTTTGGGTTTTGTTTTTCTAATGCAGTAGCGCACGGTTGAAATGAACAAGCAGCTAATATGCCAGTTAACTGGTTAAGCTTCTGGAGCTGATGCAAAGTGGGGGGCACCCTTCATTTTTTTCTTTTTTTAAAGCAGACACATAGAATTGTAGAGTTGGAAGGGACTAGTGACTCTGTGCTTCCTCCAGAGTCAGAAACAGTAACCCTTTGAATGCCAGTTGCTGGGGAACAGTAGCAGGAAAGAGCTGCTGCCCTCATCCGCTCCTGCTCTGTGGCTCCCAGGGGGCCACTGTGGGAAGCCAGATGGGGGAGCAGAGCTCTCCTTAGGATCTTAATCCCCTCCCATCCCCACAGCCTCGTTGTTTTAGTATTTAATAATGGCTGCTTATTGTGCACCCTTTGGCACCATGGAAACATGATTTCTAAATTTTAAATAAATGAATAAGGAAATGAATAAATAAATAAGAAATCAATTGTACAGGGAGACAATTTTGCAAATCCAAGAATCTCTCATTCCCAGGAAAGATCTGCTGGTCTCCTGGGATATCTTAATGAACCATTAAAAAGGGAAAACTTTTATTATTATTATTTGCTTGTGCTGTACCAGAAACATTCAGATTGATTGACTGATCACTTTTATATCCAGCCTTTACTCTTTCTCCCTTTCTCTTTCTCTTTCTCTTTCTCTCACCTCAAGAAAGCATCACTTTAAATGAGAACACCTTAATCAAAAATGAATGTGCCACCAAACATTTGACATGGACATTTGCATGGCTGTTCTCCATGAGCCAGTCACGTGGCTCTCCTTTGGAAGGGAATCCGATGAGTAAAATTCTGCACAGGAAGGTTTGGAGAAAGTCTTAGATGCAAAGAATCAGAATCGCAATTCTCCATAAGTGATTATTGTCACATACTCTAAAATGGGACACACGTTTTAAAAATGTGCAGAATGCAGCTGCAACAGATTTGAGGGGAACAGTATACTATAGACAGATCATATAATCCCTATCTGGTATGAACTGTTCTGGCTGCCAATTCAATACTGAAATCAATTCAATGGGTTTTCCTTTCCATGGAAAGCCCTGAACAGTTTAGGAGCCAGATTCTTGAAGGAGCCCCTCCACTTATATATGCCGGCTTGGGCCTCACATTCTGCAGGAGAGATCCTTCTCATGTGGGATGGGGCTCCTCTGTGACAGTGCCCTGGTAGTCCCACTCCTTTCTCCCAGGGGAAACTGCTCTTTAGCGCTCAGTCAGAACAAACAACCAGTTTGGGCAGGACTGGTGTTTGCTCTGATTTAGAGATAAAGAGCAGGTTTTCCCTGGGAAAGGGGCAGCATCAAGGGAAAACGACTCAGTCCCGTGCTTTCTAGACGTGGGACAAAGAATTGTGGGTGAGCCCTTAGTTGGTTAAAGTGTCATTGGTAGGTTAATTTCAGCACCACTTCTCTAGTTTGGGAATATATGTTTCTTAAAGGAGCTTCACTCCATATAGCGTTCCACACATTTTCTGCTATTGGGAACTTTAAGTCCTGCACCAAAACCTCTTGCCAGCATGCCTGTGGAACAGATGGTAATCTTTTCACTGTTTTTATTCACTGTGGGCTCATCCACACTTCTGCTTTCCCGTGCCTAGAGAGGTTTTCCACTTGTCTCATGCTTTCTAGTCATGGATTCGAATGGTTTTCTGTTTGCTCCACTCCTTTCCCCAGGAAAACCTGCTCTTTACTGCTGACTTGGAGCAAACATCAGTCTGTGGAAAACACAGTGGACATTTGCACCGATTTGAGGGTGAAGTGGGAAAGCAGCAGTACAAGTGGAAGTGTGGGCAAGCCCTGTGATGCTGCTATAGGCCAAATGCAGCCTTCCAAGCCTCTCTGTCCAGCTCATTGGACTATCCCCAAACCATCCGCCCTCCACAACCTTATCCCCGCTCCTCAGGCCACGCCCCTCACCTGCCCTGCTGCACATCCTTCTTGAGTGTTTTTGCCTGGATAGAACTCTAATAATTCCTCTTTGTTTCCTGAATAGCAAGTGTGTGTGCAAACTAGTCTACTGTACAGAGGTAACAAGTAGGCGTGATCATCCCACACTCTCCCCCCAAACACTACCACACACCCAGGCACCCTCTCCTCTGATGATCCATGCAGATTGAATGAGCACAGGGCTGTATCCCCCTCTTTCTGCTCATCAAATGTTCAATCTGATGAGTGACTAGGAGATGATTTGTTACCCAAAGCAACACGTGTCTTCTTCAAATTATCCCCCCACCCCCCGCCACCGTTTGCCACCGTCATCAAAATTGGTGATGGCAAAAAATTAGGCCCCCTAGCTTGTAAACCCCTGAACTAGATGAACTTTGAAGTTGCTTCCGGCTCTGTGATTCTATGATAACCAGTTTGATGAATCAATTGCTTTTTCCTTAAATATATTATCAGCACTTCTTTTTTTTAAGTCATCAGTTCTAATACAAGAACTCACAGAAGCTAAAAATTTCAGGCATTCCCTTTTCTTGCAGTGTAATACTGACATACAGAATCGGATGGTTTGATTCATATTCACACTTATATTATACAGGTTTATTTTATCTAAGCATTTATGATGAATGACTATAGTCTCTCTCCCCCCCCCCCCCCCGATTGGCACCCCTGCTCATAACTCGTAAGAAGAGCTTCCTGGATCAGGCCAATGGCCTATCTCCTCCAGCATCCTGTTCTGGACTAACCAGATGTGGCCAACCAGATGCCTCTTATGGGGAGTCAGTAAACAGGATCCGTGCTCAAGTGCATTCTCCCTTCCTGTGGTTTCCAGCAATTGATGCCTCCGACTGTGGAGGCACAGCATAACTGTTATGGCTAGTAGCTATCAATACCCCTCTTCTCCATGAATGTGTCTAATCTTCTTCTATAGCCATCCAAGTTGGTGGCCATCATTGCCTCCTGTGGGAGTTCCATAGTTTGAGTATTACAGGCAATTTCAGGTACTATTGGGAAAGAGGTTTCCATTCAGGACCCCTTGCCATATCGCTGGAGATGCCAAGGTATAACTCCTCAACTGCTTGCACTCCCAGAGTTTTGCCCCACCAGCCTCTGCATTATTGCAGAATTGCTTGCATAATCTGGGGCAGCCACTTGAGACTGCCATGCGCACCACCGCCCATGTGAAGCAGACAGGCTCTCCAACTTTAAAAACTATGTGGGACCTTTTCATGTCCTTCCAGTGATAACATTTGTAGTGACATTTCCAGATGATTGGCAAGCTGTGAACTGAGCAAACTCAGACCCAGAATTGTTGCTCCATAGGAAGGAAGCTGCCTTATAATGCAGACCTTTGTTTCACCTAGCTTGGCATCATCAACACGGCTTCTAAGGACTGCTCCCAGCTCTACTGAGAGATGCTGCTGGTTGAACCTGCGACCTTTGCAGGCCAGGCGGGTGCCACAAGCAACTCTGCTCCTAACACCGAGCTTTGGGTTGTTTTGCTAACACCAACATCTTAATGCCAAAGACCCTTTGCCCCACCTTGGGTGCTTTTGTGATGGAAGCCCTAAACCAGAAATAAATTTGCCAAGGCTTTGAAGTCCACTAAGCACTTGACGATATCACCTTCTTTCCAGTAGTTTGGCTTCAAGGTTCTTAGCAAGTAAATCAGGCTAATCTATAGTAATAGCGAACATCCTATTCTTTTGGGGCCATTGTGATTCTTTTGGCAGAAAACAGGAACATTCTCCAGGAGGGAAAGCAAGTGGCACTTAGTACACATTTGCCGCATTAAGATTTCATCTTATGACCACACACACATATATATACATATATACACATTGAAACACAAAAACGCTCACTGTTTGTACCCAGTGTGAAAGAACAAGCTGGAGGATTTTGAGCACAGACATTTTTATAATCAGATTAACTTCTAACACGTTAAAGCTAACTTTAATTTAAGCAGATAGTGTTCACCTGAGATCCACCACATGGCACCAAGGCACTCAGGCATGATCAGGCCACTTCCTGGTGAAGTTTGGACTCTGCGCAGCACACCCACCTTGCTGTGATGGGGAACTGAGTCAGTTGGCCTGCCCCTGGAGATTTATGTTAGATCTCTGAATATTCGGGGCGGGGCAGGGGTGTTCCAGAGAGACTCTGTTTCGCTGTGGGGAGGTGAGGTGAGGAGAGCTATTGACCCACTCTCTCCTAAGAGTCCACCTGTATTGCATCCTCGATGAGCAATCCAGTAGAGTTGTTCCAGGTGGTCCAAAGGCTAGCCATAGCAGAAGTGATGGGTGACCTTCTGGAGCACTCAGCACCAGTTTGCATGGCACTCAGTGGATTAAAAAGTTGCTCAGCTCCATAGTGCAGTGCAAATCTTGCAAATTCAGTCAAGGTTCCAGTACTGTGCCTTCCCATATTTTATGGGGTCTGTTTCAGTATATATAGCCTGATGGTGCCAAGAAGACACCTGCAATGATGTAACCAGCTTTCTCACTTGATCCTTGTCCATCCTGCCTGGTGAAACCCAGTCTGAGCAGGTTGACCAGGTGGGTCCAGGGTGTGGTGATCGGCACCCACTGCAATGGAACAGCACCTGCTTCCCTTAAAAAGGCAGTAATGCACCCACTCCTGAAAAAGCCCCCCCCCGACCCTGGGGTTTGTAACAACTACTGCCCAGTCACAAGAGCAGCTGGGGGTGTGGGGGAATGAGCTTTGGAGAAACAATCCACATCATCTTTGCTTGTCTGTGGGACAACTCATGGTTTGCTGAAGAAACTTGTGGGTAATGGGTGCGTTAGCCTCCCACTTGAAATGCTGGTGATGTTAGAACTCAAGGCTGTCTTCCAACATCAATATTCACAGTTCCTTTATTTTCTGAATTTGCTTTTATGCCCATGCACACATGCAGTCTATGAACACACACTAGCTAATGGGATAAGGCCATCCTGCCTGCTGCCTTGCATGCCGCCAAAGATCTAAAAACCATGTGAGCGTGGAGATTTAGAAGAAAATCTGCCAAGCTTGTTCTCCGCAAGCAGCGCTGAGTGGGGCAGTCGAGCAGCCAGGCGCTTCCTTCACCCTTCCAGTTCTTTCACAGGGAGGCCAATTGCACACCATGCATTTAAAGCACAAAGAGTCCTGGGAACTGCGCTTCAACCCTCACAGGTCTCCCTGTTTTGCATGCGTTTGTCATTTAAATTTATTCATTATTTTAATTTGTGTGCTGCTTTTCCATATAGGTATGCTGGAAGCAACTCACAACAACAAAAAATACAACCAATACAGTACTTCATTACAAGAACAAACGAATACTAAATCATTTTGAAACGCAACATGACAGTGCAACAAATAGATCATTTAGAATATGTGAACTTTATAACATTTTAAAGTCATTGTAAAACAAACTAAACATTGAAACATATCAATTATTGGCAAATATAATGTAAATATATGTCTTTTCTGTCCCATTTTTGCATCAGTCTGCAATTTTAAAATATCTGTACAAAATATTCATACTTAGATATGTACTTTAAAACACTCTTCATCATAATTATGTGTTTAAAGGTAAAGGTAAAGGTACCCCTGCCCGTACGGGCCAGTCGGGTCCAACTCTGGGGTTGCGTGCTCATCTCGCTCTATAGGCCGTGAGCCGGCACTGTCCGAAGACACTTCCGGGCATAGGCGCCGACTCCATGGGGCTTGAGGGGGCCCGAGCCCCCTCAAAAATTCGTTTGGGGGGGCTCAGCCCCCCCAATAATTTCGAGCGCCCCTCCAGCAGAGCGCCGCCGCCGCGCTGGCTCTGCCTGTTGACGCTTGGCGCGTCCGCGGCTTTTATAGGGCACCGGGGGGCGCCGGGCCGAGGGCGGGGGGCGGCCGGCCTGTCTCCTTGGCAACCCCATTGAGCAGCGCCGGCTCCCCCGGGAGGGCCATCCCCCCGCGCCGCCGATCGCCAACACCGCCGACGCTGTGGCTGCCCGAGCCCGAGCCCGAGCCCTACCCGAAGCCCGAGCCTGAGCCCAAGCCCGTCAGTCAGTCAGGAAGGAAGGAAGGAAGGAAGGAGAAATGGGGAGGGAGACGAGGGAGGAAAATTGCGCGCAGGGTGAAGAAAGGAGAAGGGCGAACGAGACGAGCTTCCAACCCAAAAAAGGTCTGGAAGACTCGGAGGATGAAGGATCGGGAAAGAAAGCGACGCCTTCCCCGCCCGCGACGTCGCCCGCTTGTCATTGGCAGCGCAGCGGGCGCCCAGAGGGGCTGGGCACTGGCGCAGGGCCGCTCCGCAGCCGCGGAGAACAGCTGCGCGGCTAGCAAGGCGCGCCGCGTAGAGCGCGGCCCTTGTGTGGCCCGGTGGCCAGGCAAGCTCGGGCGGGGACCCCCATGCGAATCGAAGATGGGAGAAGAGGGCAGAGCAAAGGGGGTCCCTTCCCCAACCTCCGGCTCTGAGACTTCCCTGCGCCCCAGAAAAGCGAAAGGATTTTCTCTCTCTCTTTTTTTTATAAATATTTTATTAAGTTTTCAAATACAAAGTTAGAAACATACACTGAAGAAAAAAGTAAAAGAACAAGAAAAAGAAAAAAAGAAAAAGAAAAAGAAGAAAAGAAAACCAACCATTCAACACATTTTTTATATAACTAACTGGACTTCCTCGCATCTCCCTTACCCTGCATTCTTTATAATAAAGATATCAGCAAATTATTACCTTGTTTCGTACCTTATTTTGTACTTTTCAAATACTATACCTCTAAATTTAACATACTTTTCATCAGTTACTTATATCTTAAATTAAACATAGTATTACCTTAGATTTTGACCTTTTCTTACTTAAAATATAATTTCCTGTTTCCCAAATCTAATTGCTGAAGCTATAGTTTCCGAATCGTGTAAATTTTTAACATTCATACAACTTATATTGTTTTTGTAAATAGTCCTTAAATTTTTTCCAGTCCTCTTCCGTTGTTTCTTCTCCCAAATCTTGGATTCTGCCAGTCATTTCAGCCAGTTCCATGCAGTCCATCATTTGCGTCTGCCACTCTTCCAGTGTGGGCAAATCTTGTGTCTTCCAATATTTTGCGATAAGTATTCTTGCTGCTGTAGTTGCATACATAAAGAAAGTTGAATCATAGAATCATAGAATCATAGAATCATAGAGTTGGAAGAGACCACAAGGGCCATCGAGTCCAACCCCCTGCCAAGCAGGAAACACCATCAGAGCACTCCTGACATATGGTTGTCAAGCCTCTGCTTAAAGACCTCCAAAGTAGGAGACTCCACCACACTCCTTGGCAGCAAATTCCACTGTCGAACAGCTCTTACTGTCAGGAAGTTCTCCTTCCTTAACACTTTCTGGCCAACAATGCCCAAGAGGAAGGCCTCTGGTTTCTTGGGAAAGGTATACTTAAATACCTTTTTAAACTCATTATAGATCATTTCCCAGAAGGCCTTCACTTTTGGACAAGTCCACCAGAGGTGAAAGAATGTCCCTTCAGCCTCCTTACATTTCCAACATTTATTATCAGACAGGTGATATATTTTTGCAAGCTTGACTGGGGTCATGTACCACCTATAAATCATTTTCATAATATTTTCCTTCAAGGCATTACATGCCGTGAATTTCATTCCGGTGGTCCATAACCTTTCCCAGTCCTCAAACATGATGTTATACCCAATATCCTGAGCCCATTTTATCATGGCTGATTTGACTGTCTCATCTTGAGTGATTTTCTCTTCAACCTGCCCTCCATCCTCTTGCGGAAAACTCTTTGCCTGCCCTGCCTGTATCTCGTTTTTGCTTTTTAATTCCACACACGCACCCTTCGGACTTCGTGGCAATCGGGCGCGCGGGTGCGTTTCCTAAGAGAGTGAGGACCCCCGCCTCCTCCCCACCTGCTCCCTCGCCAGCCAGCCAGCCAGCCAGCCAGCCGCATGCCCTAGCCGGAGAGCCCCGGCCGTCCCCGTCGCGCAATCGGCTGGATCTCCCTTCAGCAGGCCGTGCTCACAACTCGGCCCAGGGACCCCCCAGCAGCAGATCTCCGGCCCAGCTGAAGAATCCGGCAACAAGCCCCCTCCTCCCCAATCGCTCCGCCAAAATACGCTCCAAAACCCCCCAGATAGGCCGCCGGCCGCCAAGTCTCGTGGCGCCCTGAGCGAGGGTCCCTCCCCAACACCGCCACCTCGAACTGCGTTCTCCCGGCTACCCAAGCGAACCAGCGGCAGGACCCCGGTATGGGCCCCCCCAATATTTTTTATAAGTCGGCGCCCCTGCTTCCGGGTCACGTGGCCAGCGTGACGAAGCTGCTCTGGCGAGCCAGCACCAGCGCAGCACACGGAAACGCCGTTTACCTTCCCGCTAGAAAGCGGTACCTATTTACTTGCACTTAAGAGTGCTTTAAAACTGCTAGGTGGGCAGGAACTGGGACCGAAGACAGGAGCTCACCCCGCCGCGGGGATTCAAACCGCCGACCATACGATCGGCAAGTCCTAGGCGCTGAGGTTTTACCCACAGCGCCACCCACGTCCCATGTAATTATGTGTTTACATATGTATTTTATCATAATGTGTGGATTTTTACTTTATCCTAAAATATATAATTTTTATGCATTTTGGTACAGTTTCTAAATTAAGAATCATATTGAATAATTTGGAGAAGTGTGAAATCTGAAAGGTTATTACTGTCCAATCATTTTATTAATCCAAGAAGTGTTAATAAATGCTTGTATCCAATGTATAGCCCTACTCAGAGTAGACCCACTGAAGTTAATGGACATGACGAAGGTTCATTAATTTCAATTGGGTCTACTCTGAGTAGAGCTTAGATGGAGACAACCCTGGGTCAATTCAGTTTAAAGCACAGACCAAACAAACCCCTCTTCCTTCCCAACATTTAGGAGGGCAGCACAGAACCCCAAAAGCCAGCTCAGCTGCACAGTTTGCTTGGACTATCAGGTCCCAATCTCATCAAGCTCCAGATAAAAACGAGCCAACAGTGCTCTCTTTCACCCTTATTTTCTATTTTGCCAACCGTTCCATATTTCAAGCCCTCTTTGTGAAAGGAGTTAGGCATGAATTGCTAATTATCTTCATACTGATGGGTCCTGAATGGGCATATTGTTTTTTTAATGAGTTGTTACCTCAAACAGCTTATTATTATTATTATTCAAGCGGTCTTTTCATCTGAGGTGCTGGGACAACTGGCGGCTATTTGCCGCATTCTGAAATTGTGAATCTGACGCAAAGATTTTGTTGTGCCAAAGGGTTTTTTGGCTTCATAGAATAATAATCTAGTCTAGGGTTGCAGTTCTTTAGTTGACTTGTCTAAGATCCAGGACAAAACTAAAGAATCCACGGCAGATGGTCATCCAACCTGTTGTTTTTTAAAAAAAAAAAACTCCAATGAAGGAGAGTCCACAAGCTTCTGAGGGAGTCCATTCAAACAGTTCTTACTGTCAGAAAGTTCTACCTAATGTTTAGTCAGAATCTATTTTCTTGCTATTTGAATCCTACCCTCCAGAGCAGCAGAAAACAAGCTGCCTCCTTCTTCCATTTGACAGCCGTTTGATATTTGAAGATTCCGAAGTCACTTTTTCTGCCATTAATGAGAGGAGAGATTCACTTAAGTACAAGTGGTTTGGCAGGTGGTCTCTGCCTGCATCCGGCCAATCTCCATATTAGTTAGTACAATGGTACCTCCGGTTAAGAACTTAATTCATTCTGGAGGTCCATTCTTAACCTGAAACTGTTCTTAACCTGAGGTACCACTTTAGCTAATGGGGCCTCCCACTGCTGCTGTGCGATTTCTGTTCTCATCCTGAGGTAAAGTTCTTAACCTGAGGTACTACTTCTGGGTTAGCGGAGTCTGTAACCTGAAGCGTTTGTAACCTAAAGCATTTGAAACCCAATGTACCACTGTAAAGGTAAAGGGACCCCTGACCATTAGGTCCAGTTGTGGCCGACTCTGGGGTTGCGGCGCTCATCTCGCTTTACTGGCCGAGGGAGCCGGCGTACAGCTTCCGAGTCATGTGGCCAAAACGCGGCAGCAGGAGGAGCTACCGGCCATTGAAGCCGCGCTGCCGCGCATTTGGTTCTGCCGTGGCTCCTCCTGACCTCCTGATGTCCTACACACAATGTCGGCCCTCACAAGCTGGCACCTCTGGTTCAGGGGTTATTTTTGCCATATGATTTCTCTGCAGGGAATCTGCCCAAGGCACTTGATGTTTGCTCCCTGCGTGTGGCAGCCTCTGGCCTGGATTGCAATAGGGTGATCTGTGGGGGCTGATAGTCTGCCTTGCACCAGAGCGTGGAGGAGAGGGGCTGGGCTGGAAGGCCTTTAAACCACCCCCAGTGCTTGGCTCTGTTTGCTGCTTGGACTATATATGATGTGGGGAACCTTTGGCCCTCCAGAAGTTGCTGAACTAAGATATACCACCCAACTGTCCCATTTAAAGCGGGACATCTGGATTCATAGAAGCCGGTCCGACTTCTGATCCCATCCTGCGTGTTCCCTTTTGCCTCCCATGCTCTGACTGCGCCAGAATGCAGGACCAAAAGGCAAGCATTTTCCCATCCTGCCCTGTGCTGCGAGTCAGTTGGCTCACACCAGAGCAGGACCAAAAAATGGCTCAGGCTGCGAAGAAGGAGGAGGTGGAGGCCGTGGAAAAGCTATGAGCCAGGAGGGAGAGGGTGAGGGGATGGCAGCAAATGAGTGAGGGGGTGGTGGTTGTGATGAGGGGGTGAGCAACAGAGGCAGCGGGTTGGGGGTGGGGGTATACCCTCATTTGTTCTTCCAAAATGTTGCGGGATATGCTACGACTTAATGTGAGTCAACAACATGAGACAGCAGCAAAAAAGGCTAATGCAATTCTAGGTTGCATGAACAGAAGTAGTGTCCTGATCAACGGAAGTAATAGTCCTGCTCTCTTCTGCCTCCATCAGAGCCCACCTGGAATACTGTGTCCAGTTCTAGGTGCCACAGTTTAAGAAGGATGTTGACAAGCTGGAATGGAGGCTGGGGGTTGGACTAGGTGACTCTTGGGGTCCCTTCCAACTCTGCAATTCTGTGATTCTAACTTCCTCCATCCCTGATTGTTCTAGTTTGGAATTGTAATTTAGCAACATCAAAGTTTCTCCACACCTGCAATATACCTTTAAAGCACATTTTTTTTACTCAGAGAGTTCTGAGCCTGATGGTTTGTTAAGGGTTTGGGGGAACTGCAACTCTATGAGGGCTAAACTATCATGCCCAGAAATTATTGGAGGGAAAGGAATGTGTTTTGAATGAGCTTTAAAGGCATGGTGTGCAAACAGCCCAAGTATTAAAAACTTCTCAGGTACTCATTTCCCTTTGTCACTTGTTAGAAGGAAATTGAAGAAGGAAAGGAGAGAGAGAGAGAGAGAGAGAGAGAGAGAGAGAGAGAGAGAGAGAGAGAGAGAGCGGAGGAAGATGGGGGTGCCGAGGAGAGGAAAAACTGAGGGCCCATCAACAGTAAAATCTTAGAGCAAGTTGTTGTTGTTGTTGAAATTTGTATCCCGCCCTTCATAAAAATATCTCAGGGCAGTTTACAAGTGGTTTAATCCACCAAACTCTCAAGGAAATCTGGGGATTGTTGTTTATTTAATACTAAAGGTGCTGGGAACCTGCCTTTCAGCAGTCACACAAGGCTCTGTCAGGTTATTTCAGAGACGATGCCAGGCCAAATTGGTTGCTTAGCCAAGGAACAGGTTCTTTTTTTAGTTTTTATTAAAGTTTTGTTTTGTTTTGTTTCCAAAAAAAAGATAAACACGGAAAGGTACATTTGTTGTCTCCACTTTCAGTTTGTATGCTTTTTCAGAGTTTGATTGCATTTAGTGATTTACATTTATCTATTTTGTCATATACATCTTGCATGAGGGAAAAGGGAGGAGGAAAGAGAGAGTATTGTTCTATTATCTGTTGCTAGTGTAGGGGTTTGTGTCAGCATCACATGGGTAGTCCTTCGTTTATGTACAGTCATACCTTGGTTTGCGAACGCTGTGGGCTGCGCATCTTTGAGTTGCAGACCATGCCGAACCCAGAAGTACTGGAACGGGTTACTTCCGGGTTTTGGTGCTCGCACATGTGCAGAAGTGCAAAATGATGTCACGCGCATGCACAGAAGTGCCGAATCACGTCACGCGCAGACACAAACACGGCGCTGCAGGTTGCAAACGTGCCTCCCGCATGGATCACATTTGCAACCCGAGGTATGACTGTCTTTATTTGTTTTCATTGATACTGCAAGAGGTTGGGGGTCCCAGATTTGTTTGGTTGTGCTCTGTTGATTGCAGTGTGGCTTGTTTGCGTGCGCGGGGGGGGGAGGGGTAGGTTGTTGGATGAAGTTAGCCATACTGAGTCATATGCTGTTGGGGAGGAGAGGTTGTGCTGTCTTTTTGTGTGGTGTATGCGATAAAGGGAAGCCATACTGAGATGAAGGTGTCCTCCTTTGCTTATCCCCATGGTATTTTGTGTTTGTTGGTTAACTTCTCTAGCAGGGCGGTTTTCCATACATTTTGGTGCCAGTGGTCTATGTTCACTCCTCATAGCTCCTTCCAGTGTCTAGTTATGATATTTCTAGCTGCTGCAAGTAACTTATGAGTTCCTTGTCGTGTGTGTGTGTGTGTGTGTGTGTGTGTGCGTGTGTGCTGTCCTGGAGTTGCTTCTATTACCTGTTTTGTTATTTTGGAAATTTCCTGCAGCCCTGATATCCAGAAAGATTGAACTTTGTGGCATTTCCACCACATGTGGACGTGTGTGTCTATGGAAGTGCAGTCTCTCCAACATTTAGAGGAGGTTCCTGGGTGTACGAGTACCTATGTACCATCTATGTATAGGTTTTAGGGTGAGTTCTCTCCCTAAGTAATGTAAGCAATAAATTATTATTATTACTATTACTACTACTACTACTACTACTACTACTACTACTATTGGCTGAGATGGATTTAAATGGTGGTCTATAGTCTAGACCAGGGGTCTGCAACCTTTAAGACAAAAAGAGCCACTTGGACCTGTTTCCGAAGAGAGAAAAAACAGGGAGCCGCAAAACCATTGCGACATTTAAAACAAATATAACACTGCATATATTGTTTCTTACCTTAATGTCCGATCTGACAGCGGGCGGGAAGGTGACGTCGGGATGGTGCGTGACTAACGTCACAGCCAGTACAGCGCCCGCCACAGTGGGGAGTGTCGGCACGCACAATGCGCCTCCTCCCCTCGCTAGTATCCGCCCCGGAGCCGCAGCAAATGTGTAAAAGAGCCACATGCGGCTCCGGAGCCGCGGGTTGCAGACCCCTGGTCTAAACCATTGGGTAGGGTTTAATTCATATCCTATGTCATGCTTCCTTGGTTTTTAATCGTGGTAAGGAGGTTTGTAGAGTCTTGGAGTAGTATTTTATATATTGTAGAGTCCACCCCTTTACTCTGTCCCTCCATTGTTAGGAGGAGCTTCTCAAAGATAGTCAGTGGCCTGGTGGCTGCTGTTTTTGTAGCTGGGTTGTTTAGGAAGGCTTGTAGTTGGTGCTAGGGTCAACCAGAGTATTGGAGTGTCCCCTAGTTTATCTTGTATTTCCCATGTTGATATGGGGTTGTGATATTTGTAAAAGTCGGTAGGCAATATAGGCCTTTAGTTTGACAGGTTTTTATTTGGCTGCTTTGGGATTCTTGGTGGAATAGTGGGTATTGGGCCAGGGGAATTAGTGGCGATGGGAATGGCACCAGTTTTCTTGCTTTTTTCTTCCATGCTTTAAGCATTTATTGTGTGGATCTGTTTAGCGTTGTGGGAATTTTCCTTAGTTTGTTTTGGAGGAATGGATTCACTGTAGAGGGTGGGTGTTTCCAGTTTTATCTATCTTCATGTGCACCCATTGTTTCATTTCGTCTTCCAGGATGTATGGGATTATGTGATGCACTTTGTTGGTCATGTAACAGCCTTATTGCAAAAAGAACAGTCTAGAACAGAACTTTCCAAGCTTTTCATGTTGGTGACACACCTTTTATGCATCATTTCGCGACACACTAATTCAGTTTTACTAGTAAACTGGCGGGCTGCCCACTCCCTTTCCAGTCCTGGGTGGGGCATGGAGAGCATTCGTGTGGCGCACCTACACACTGCAACCGATACACTAATGTATCATGACACACAGTTTGGAAAGCTCTGGTCCAGAACAACAGCATGGCTCATGGCCTCAGCTGGACACAGTACCACCTATTGTTGGGATGACAGTATAACAGTTAAACCTACACCACAATTTACAAAGATTACAGTGGACGCTCGGGTTGTGAACGTGATCTGTGCAGGAAGCACGTTTGCAACCTGCAGACCCACGTCTGCGCACGCACGGGTTGCGATTCAGCGCTTCTGCACAAGCACCGAAACCCAGAAGTAACCCATTCCGATACTTTCAGGTTCAGCGCGGTGCACAACCCAAAATTGCGCAACCCGAAGCATCTGTAACCCGAGGTATGACTGTGCTGTAATTGGAGGGAAGGTATTGCAGTCAATCCTGCCTTAAATATACTGATGGGAGTTGTAGTCAAAATCAGCTGGAGGCACCAAGCTAGGAAAGGCTCTCACTACCACCAAAAGCAGATTAGGTTTGGGTTAGCTCAGCCCCACTGACAAGGTTCAAGGTGGGACCTCAGAAGTGTATATTAGCATTTCACCATAGCTACATTCCTTGCAACAAACCCTACACTCACTTGATCTTTAATTGAAGAACTGAAGGGAGGCAGACTTTCTGCTGGTCATCAGGCCCCTGCCTTGCCCTGCCTTCCAGCCCTAGGAGCCTTTCCCAGACCATGACTTTGAGAATAGCAGAAGCACCTGGAAAGAGAGTAGCTCAGTTATAGTTGAAAATAAATAAATTATAAGTTGTGTGCTTGTTTCTCATTTTGATCCTTTTAAATGGTTTTATATGTTTTGTGGTATTTTATGCATTGTGATTTGCTGTTATTTTTATTGATTAGTAATTATTTATTGTAATTGATAAGTGTAAACCATTTAATTATTATTTGCTGATGTTTAATTGTACTGTTTTCTATTGGATTCTAATGGATTATTGAATATTGCTTTTTATAATATTTTATTTTTCCATTCTACAATATTTTAACAACAAAATATAAATATAAACAAATTGAACCTGCTTTTTCTTTTACCTCCCTCCTCCCCTCTGTGTGGTTCCTCATTTTATATTGTAATCTTATTGCATAACCAATTCAAACCTATTTACAAATGTAACATTTTTGCTCCCTTAAGTTATTTCTTACTGCTCATGTTTATGTCTATCCTGCTAGTGTTTTTAATTGTTTAAAATTTGTTTTCATATACAACATTATATGTTGTAGTCTTGTTGGAACCGCCCTGAAACCTCTGGGTATAGGGCAGAGTATAAGTTGAATAAATAATAATAATAATAATAATAATAATAATAATAATAATAATGAATATGTCTTTATTTGATATAAGTTGTTTATTTTAAAGTTATTGTGACTTTTTATATTGGATCAGATTGTTACTATTAATGTTTGATTTTATTTTTATTATTTTTATGTGTGTTGGAAGCTGCCCAGAGTGACTGAGGCAACCTAGCCAGATGGGCAGGTTATAAATAAAATATCATCATCATCTCTTCTAGATGGTTTTTAGAGCAACTGAACTGAAAGTTTGGAACATGTGAATAGCACCTGCCTGTCACTGATTCTCTTTTCCAATCTTGGCTCAGTGTCTCCAGCTGCTGAACGCCTCCGGTATATCCTGGGTGAAGATGACGATCCCCCCAACCCCACCCTGTTCACTGAGATGGACACACTCCAGCATGATGGAGAAGAAATGGAGTGGAAGGAATCAGCCAGGTATGGAAAAAGCGGGAGGGTTGCAAGCAGCTGCTTCTCTTGGGTGACTCACACATTTTCCTCCTGAGGTATGCGCTCTTGAAGGAAGAAGGCCTTTGCTGGAGGCAGACCATAATTTTTAAGAGAGTAGAACCTGGTTTGAGAGATGCCTTGATTCACAATCTTCTTTGCCACGCTGTCACTTCTGGACAAACTAAAAGCTGCAAAATATTATTTATCAGGGGGAAAGGGTTACCACCTTGTCCAGTGATCCAAAGTGAGTGTTTGGGGTGTGTGGAGAAAGCTGTTAAAAGCCTTCAGTCCTAGCCTGTTTCATATGCTCATTGCTTTCTGTTTTGCAACCAGAACAGAAATTAACACCCCGAAATCTGGTTCACGCGTAACAGGGAGACCGGGGGGGGGGGGAATTCCACTGTAAGATCATGCTACTGAACTCGATGGGCCATTGGCCTGATCTAGATGGCTCTTCTTATGTTCTTAAATCCATTCTGCTGCTACTGGGCTCAGGCTTGGAGCTGATTTTGAGGGCCGCAGATTGGCCAACCCCCTTTAAGAGTTTCCTTTACCATTTCCTCCCTGCATTCCTGCTCCTGCATGGAGGCTGCAGCCAACTTCAGTGACTTTCCCCTGCCACTACACACACACACACTGTTTCCTCCAGTTTCCCCAGTTGGCACCCGATCTCCTCTGGCCATCTCCCACCCCCGCAAACTTAGAGCTCTCAGAGTGAGATCCTAAGCACATTTACTAAGAAGCAAGCCACAGTGGGGTTTGCTTTCAAGGAAATAGGCTGTTGAGTCTGAATTAAACATTATCTTGGCAGTGTGAAAGTCAGTTCCCTTAGGCCAGCCCCATGCTGAACTGGTAGCATAAATCTGAACTATGTGAATAAGTCACAAGAAAAAGCCACCTTGCTATGAGCCTTATTTGCAGCCAGCAGTTAAAGAGTTAACTTTGCTCTTTTATTGCAAACCAATAAAGTAAACCTTTTAAAAGCCCCATAACTTTTATCAAAGTATTAAAGAGAATGCAAGATGTCCTTACTTTATTGAATTACCAGCTTACTAACTTTTTCACCCAAACGAAATCCACATGGAATTTCCTTTCCAGCTGAGGCTTTATAACCAGTCGTTTTTTCATTATTATTATTATTATTTACTAAATTTCACATCCTGAGTTTGAGCAGCAGGGAGAGGAAGAGTCGGGGACTTGAATAGCAGGTTTGAGCCTCGCTGAGCCTCTCAATGGTGAAGAACAAAGGGATTTGTGGGTGTTTATGCCATGTTTAAATGGGATCAATGCCGTGAGGTCAGGCAGTTAATAAGATAGATTTTGATTAACTCTGTCTCCCTCTGCCCCACATGCCCCGCAGTGGCTCCAAGCTTGCGCCACATAATGACCTTGTCTAATGTGCTCCCTCGGTGCCAGGAGAGACGGGGCAGGCAGAACCTTCATACTTTGGTTTTGTATTCAGAATAGCTCCTGTATATCAGAGCTGCCAAAAGCTGCTTCCCTGTTGTGTGAAAGCAAGAAATATAATGCAGAAATTAAAACTAGGGAAATGTCAGAAAAACAGAACAAACTGCCATACGAATGCAGCCAATAACTCAAAATATCGGAAGGGGAAAAGGCTGCTCCAGAGAACCGAGAAGAGGGGTGGTCCCTGAGAGTGCAAAAGGTGACCCTCCGCATTCTAGGTAGCTGTGATAATGATTGTTTAAGAGGAATGTCTAGTATGGTTATCAAGGAGGAGGAGGAGATTTTCAAAAGCATGGAGTTTTCTTCCTAGCACACGGGTTAACAATGTCGAGACTCTGCTGGGCGATACTGAAAAGCCCCCAGAAAAGGCAACAGCCACGCTCTGGATAAGCACAGCTTGAGTGAGCCCTACATAACAGAAACATCTTAATCCCTGGTTTCTAAGCAGAGCCCGTCCAAGAAAATTTGCTGAGTTAGGCAAAAGGCAAGAGAACATTGTTGTGCTTCTTGGGGGGCTTTCCTATATAGACACTTGGGTGGCCGCTTTGAGAACAGAGTGTGGGACCAGGTGGCTCTTGGCTTGATCCAACACGCTCTCCTTATATTCTTGAGAGAGAGAGAGACATAGCTCTGCTCTAACAGAGGAGAATATTGTGGGAGAGAAGCTAAGGGCCTGTTACTGCGGCCTCCCAGCGTAACGCTGCTTGAGGTGATCTCCAGAAGGTAGGGCCATCCTGTCACAGCCGTGCTAGATTTCAGTGAGTCCCAGAAGGTTGTGCTAGCCCCAAACCCTCTTTGCATTCAAGTTCCACTCACAGACTTCCTGGAGGAATATGAGAACAGGATGCAACACTGGATGCGTCCTTGGCTTGTTACTGCAGTGAGACTCTTCTTACATTATTACGTTCTTGTTATGTACGGAGTTGAATAGGATCCAAACTGCAGCAGTCTGGTTAGTCCTAGAACAATAGGATCCAAATTGCAGCAGTCTGATTGGTCCTAGAACAATAGGATTCAGAATGCAGCAGTCTGATTGGTCCAAGAACAATGCAGCTGTATGATTGGTTGGCAGGAACCACCCAATCATGCTCCAGATATAAGTGAATCCACAACCTGATTGGCTTACAGTAGAATTCCAGAATTAGCCAATCATGTGCAGCCCATTGTGTAAATAATGTATATAAAGCAGATACTTTGAGGGGACTTTCATTCATTCCTCCTCACCTCTATGAGCTGAATAAAGAGCATGAAATCACTTTGCGACTCTGAGTATATTTCAGTTCTTTAAAATCACATGTCCCCTATCATGGATCTATCATGACAGGGCAGGGTACTGTCCACTGAACATGTGGAGATTAACCCATCAAACACTCATACGTTACTGTTTCCAGGGTGAGAGCACTGTGCATTTCCTGTTCTACAAACAAAATGCCAGTGGCTGAAACTGTTTGAATTTCTGTACTGCTGCCACAGTCCACAAGGATATCTGCTTGCCTCTCTTTGTCAGCATTTTAGCATTGCCAGCTCAGGATTTCCGCTCTCCTTGACTTAGGAATCCAGATCAGGAATTTAGCTGCAGGGTGCCTAGGCTTCGTTTCACATAGTAAAAGGCTGGTACTTTGCAAATGAACCTTTGGCAAGTCAAAATAGGAATTTTCATCCTCAGAGCCCGGCACCAATCAAAATGGCACAGTTGCTTTAAATAGAAAGCTCCCATCCCAGACAACCTAACTTAGGGCTTAGCCGTACCAAAGGCAGATCTAGGAGCCACTGAAATTTGGGGTGCCAAGGCCTGCCACTGGCCACACTTCCCTCTGCACTTTTCAGGCATGTTCTGTGTTTTAAAGCTCTATGTCTGAGTGTCTTTTTTACTCTGGAACTTTCCCTGCAAAAACCCACTATTTAAAGCTGAATTGGAGCAAACAGCATTCTATGGAAATCCCAAATAAGGCTTGGTTTCCAGACCATTGATTATCTTGGTCGCCCTCCTCTACACACGTTCCAGCTTGTCAATATCCTTCTTAAATTATGGTGCCCAGAACTGGACACAGGACTCCAGGTGGCATCTGACCAAGGCAGAATAGGGTGGGCTATGACTTCCCTCAATGTGGACACTCGACTTCTGTTGATGCAGCCTAGAATAGCATTAGCCTTTTTTGCTGCTTCATCACACTTGATGACAGCTCCCAGTGGCTTCAGAGAGATGGTAAATGGCACCTAAAGATATTTCTGTCAGCTGTGTTAGGACCCACAGTCATGGAGGCTGGTCCATTAGGGCAAATGAGGCACTGGCCACCAAATGCCATCTGCTTTCAGCCAGCCTCTCCCCACCTGCCTGTTTCCTTACATCCAGTGCAGCCGAGTGACTCTGCCTGTCATTGGTTCTGACTCCACCTGCTGGTGGTCGCAGCCACCACTTGCCCACAGGCAATGCAGCCATTGAACTCTGTAGTTCTCCAGCTAGTTGAAAGCTGAGAAACTTTCACAGCCTGCTCTTTGTTCTGGATTAAATTGCAAAACAGAAGCATATTTTATGAGCATTTATTAGGGTTATTTTGTTTTGCTCTAATAATTCTGAAGCAACATTATCAAGATAGGCTAAACATTTGCCTCTTTGAATAAAGGGATTTGCACCTTTGGCATGCATACCTGGTACAGAGGAGCGTAGAACCAGTGAGTTGGCCACATATCAAAGCATTCCTGAAGTACATGTGCTTTGAAATGTGCGTGCTGGGTGGGGGGGGGAGGGAATGACTTCTCTACCCTCCTTTGCCTAAAAATGGCACATCAACAAGCAAGAAACATTTCAGCTCTCTGTAATGGTCCTACTTTCCTGGTTATATACAATACTGCAATGCTAAGGGGGAGGGAATAAAAAGAATATTCATGTCTACACACCCCACTTTTAATTGTTATACTTGTATTGCACACAGAAAGATAATAACAGCCATGTTTAAAATGCGTTGCCTTTGACTTGTGGTGCCTTCTTCCACAGATGCTTTGGCTCACAACTCATTATGTACTTCCGTGACACTGGTCACTTCCAGACAAACTGTTTTTTGGGCATTCATCCTGCTCTGTTTGTACAAAATTTGCAGGGAAGTTATTCAGCCTTTGTTGTGCAGTCATTCTGATTTCCCCATTTCTGTGCACACGCCTGGCTCGTGTGTTCTGAGGAGAATTTGCAAAGGAAGACTTGATGTTAATTGGTTGTATAGCACAATCCGTGTTCATGATCCTTTACAAATTATGAAAAGGAAGGTCCCTGCTACAAGGTGGTTACAGCCTATGGGCCCCTCTGCAGTATACATTTAAAGCAGGGTCATATGTACCACTTTGAACTGTCATGGCTTCCCCCAAAGAATCATGGGAACTGTAATCTGTCCAGGGTGGTGAGGGCTTTTAGGAGACCCATATCCCACCCCCCAATGTCCAGAAGGTTTAACAACCAACCCCTCTTCCCAGAGAACTCAGGGAAGTGCATCTCTTGAGGTAAATAGGGGTCTCCTATCAACTCTCAGCACCCTTAACAAACGACAGTTCCCTTGATTCTTTGAGGAAAGCCATGGCTGTGGCCAAGTGGCATGAGAATCAGAATCAAATCATATCACTTCCCCACAAAGAAATCAGAATGAATGCTCACTAAAGATGGAAAGATGTCAGATTCTCAATTTACACAGGGAGCTAAGTGACTAAATGCACACACCCTTAAGCAAGAAGGAGATTGAAAGTAAAATTTTGGGCCTACCAAAATGGAGCTCTTCTGCTGTTTTATTGATTCTTGTACAGCACCCAGAAGATTTTGGTCAATAGGCAATCTAGAAATAAATAAAACTTTAGTCCAGACTTTTGAACATATTGTTTTTAAAAGTACCCCCTCCCTTATGTAGGATCACCTGTAATGACTTCTTTAAAGCAGTAGTTTATAACTGAATGACAGTTGCATGGGGCTCTTCCACATGACCTGTTTATTAAGTGTTCATCCTTATATATAGCCCAACGACATTTCATTTTGTTTAACAAAAAGATGACTGCCTTGCATTGATTATTTGGTTATTACTATTGGGAACAACAACAACTACAGTGGTGCCTCGCAAGACGAAATTAATTCGTTCCGTGAGTTTTGTCGTCTTGCGATTTTTTTTGTCTTGCGAAGCACGGTGTCGGGAAAATTTTGGAAAAGCTTCAAAAATCACCAAAGTCTTTAAAAATCTCAAAAAAGGCTACCACACCGCGTACTATGAGTTGCTCCTCGAAGTCAAGTCGCAACTGTATTAACGGTGTTAAGAAAAAGGAAACAAACTTGCAAGACGTTTCCATCTTGCGAAGCAAACCCATAGGGAAAATCGTCTTGCAAAGCAGCTCAAAAAACAAAAAACCCTTTCGTCTTGCGATTTTTTTGTCTTGCGAGGCACTCGTCTTGCGAGGTACCACTGTATAGCAAATACACTTAAAATACACTGTATGTTTTTGCAGTTTTATCCTGAATGCTGCCAAAAGTGAAAATCTCCCCAACAGCTGCCTTGCCTCTTAACAGAACTTAAGCATGCTGTTCCAAGAGACACTTACTGTGTGATTGCACCAACTATATTGTTGGTGGCAACCAGCTCAGACCTCACACACTGAGCTTATCGGGTAGACTGAAATACAACAATAGGCTTGATTAGCTTACTCCCAAGGGGAGAGGGAGTGCCCTAGCTATGCCTGGCATACTCTATGGCATTAACCCCTTCATTAATTAATAAGACATGTTGGTCATACCACATGTGTATCATTTATGCTGAGCACTAGTCATGTCTCATCTCCGTCATCTTTGTTTCAGGTGGATCAAGTTTGAAGAGAAGGTAGAAGAAGGAGGGGAGAGATGGAGCAAACCACACGTGTCAACCTTATCTTTGCATAGCCTCTTTGAGCTACGCACTTGCCTGCAGACGGGTACCGTGATGCTTGATCTAGATGGCTACTCCTTGCCGCAAATAATAGGTATGGACCTCAAACATGCAACTATAAGAACAATCCACCCAGAAGCTGCTGAGCAAATCAACGAGGCATTCAGAAGTTACTGCTGAGGTTCCCCTCCTGCAGGAGGTTTGACTAGATGACCCTGGGTGCCTTCCAACTCTATGATTCTGTGATTCAACCAATAATGAGGGGTGGTGTCAGGACCATCCTATTCTCACCGTGGCCAACCAGGTGCGCCAATGGGAATCCTGCAGGTGGGGCCTGAGAAGAGTGGTCCTCTCCCCACTTGTCATTCCCAGCAGCTGATTTTCAGAGACATTCTGACTCAGACAGTGGAGCTAGAACATAATTGTGGCTATTATTATTTATTAAGCTTACTCGTCTCTATTTTTACAAAAGCAACTCAAAGTGACTCACAACAAGCAGTAGCTATTGATAGCTTTAGCATCCATTTAATTTGTCTAATCCTCTTTTAAAGCTATCCAGGTTGGTGACCAATGCCATGACTAGTCCAGTGCTGGTGCTGGGACAATCCAAGGGGCTAGTAGCCTGGGTGCAACTGGGGGGCACTGAATAAAAATACAGGGGCGGAAGAAGCATAAAGAAACAAGAGAAGAAAATTTTGAAAAACCGTTCATACATGTTTAATCTATTGTGTAATGACGCTTACCACCAGATCGGGTGCTGTTGCAGGATGGCAAAAAACACCTCTCCTGGATCCATCAGTCCTGTTGGAGGCATGGGGTTTGGCCAGGCTTGGGGGAACCCTTTTTGGCTTCCCTCAGGCCCGGGAAGTGGATTGCAGCTTGCCTGCCTATTTGGCCAATGGCAGGCGGATTGGACTGAGCCGGCAGGCTTCACTCCAGTCTGCCCCATGGGTTTAATAAATAATTTTATAATTTCAAGCTTCAAGGTGCCTTATTTACAACAACATCTTTCTTTACTATGCTGTAGGACATAGGGAGAAACTAGAGATACATAAAAGAACAGAAATTTATCACTTTGTTGGCTTAAAGGAGATTTCCAGGGGGGGAATGAGTATTTTATTTTTTTCTGAAAAGAGGATTTTATTGTTTGCATGGCTGCAACCCTTTGTCCTCCGGAAGCAGCCATGGGTAGCAAACAACAAAGTAATAAAACAATGCAATTAAAAATAAAACAAAAACTACTTTAAAAAATTAAAATAACAAAGAATATACTTTTAAAAATTAAAACGTTAGGAACATCTAAGTTAAAAAAACAAACTCAAACCAGTCACATACTGTCACAGCTAATAATTTCTAGGTTGCTAGGCGTTTTTCAGTCATCAAATTTCTGGGTGAATGGGAATGTTTTTATATCCCTCCTGCGTGTTAATAGTGAGGTGGGCAAGCACACCTCAACCAGGATACTCCACAGATGGGGAACCACCACTGCCACAAATAAGTCCCTGTCACGGGTCAGTGGGTTAGTGAAATCACTATCAAAGTAGCAAAATTCTGAGTTATCAGCCTGTATTTCTAGGAACTGGGTGGTCAAATATCTTTACCAACCATACTAGCACTCAGGAATCCATTCTAAGTGTGACTGTGAATGTACAAAAACACACACACATTTCTTAGTCTCTTGACATGCTGTTCATCCCAAATAGCCGATAGCTAGCTGGATGATAAGGGACGCGGGTGGTGCTGTGGGTTAAACCACAGAGCCTAGGGCTTCCTGATCAGAAGGTCGCCGGTTCAAATCCCCACAACGGGGTGAGCTCCCGTGGTTCGGTCCCTGCTCCTGCCAACCTAGCAGTTCGAAAGCACCTCAAAGTGCAAGTAGATAAATAGGTACTGCTTCAGCAGGAAGGTAAATGGCGTTTCTGTGCGCTGCTTTGGTTCGCCAGAAGTGGCTTAGTCATGCTGGCCACATGACCTGGAAGCTGTATGCCAGCTCCCTCGGCCAATAAAGCGAGATGAGTGCCACAACCCCAGAGTCAGCCATGACTGGACCCTTTACCTTTAGCTAGATGATAGATAGATAGATAGATAGATAGATAGATAGATAGATAGATAGATAGATAGAGATAGATGATAGATAGATAGATAGATAGATAGATAGATAGATAGATAGATAGATAGATAGATAGATAGATAGATAGATAGAGATAGATATAGATAGATAGATAGATAGATAGATAGATAGATAGATAGATAGATAGATAGATAGATGATAGATAGAGATAGATGATAGATAGATAGATAGATAGATAGATAGATAGATAGATAGATAGATAGATAGATAGATAGATAGATGAGAGAGAGAGAGAGAGAGAGAGAGAGATGATAGATGATAGATAGATAGATAGATAGATAGATAGATAGATAGAGATAGATAGATAGATGATAGATAGATAGATAGATAGATAGATAGATAGATAGATAGATAGATAGATAGAGATAGATAGATGATAGATAGATAGATGATAGATAGAGATAGATGATAGATAGATAGATAGATAGATAGATAGATAGATAGATAGATAGATGATATAGATATAGATGGCTAGATGGATGGATAGAGCCTTATTTGGCACTAACGAGGCTTATGGCAGTGACTTTCCCCCTCCTCCTGCGGCATCAAGGATTGTCACAGTTAAGTGCACTACCGGGGGTGGGGTGGGGTGTCCCTGCAGACCAGTAACATGTGCGATGTCTCCCTCCCAGATGATGTCATTGAGAAGCAGATAGAAGACGGCCTGCTGAAACCAGAACTGCGCGAGAAAATAAGCTACGTGCTCCTGAGAAAACACCGTCATCAGACCAAGAAACCCATCCACCGATCACTGGCAGATATTGGCAAATCTGTCTCAAACACAAGTGAGTGCCGGTTGCCTGGCTTGCCATTCTGCACAGGCAAGGTGGAAGAGACACATTTGCAGTGGTAATATAGACAGAGGTTCACCCTGGGTGCATTCCCACACATAGTTCTGTTGTTGTTGTTGCTGCTGCATTTGTATCCCACCTTTCCCCCCAAGGTAGCATACATGGTTCTCCTTTCTCCTCATTTAATCTCCACAGGTAAAGGTAAAGGACCCCGGGTTATGTCCATCCTATGAGGGAGGTTGGGCTGAGAGGAAGTGACTGGCCGAAGGTCACCCAGTGAGCCCCGTGGCCGAGTGGGGATTTGAACCCTGCTCTCCCAGGTTCGATTCTGACACTCTAACCACTGCTCCACACTGGCTGCTTCATATCCAGAATCATAATGTAGGCAATGTATAGAAACATGCCACAAATTAGGTAGAGTGAGGCAGCTGCCTCAGGTGGCAGATGCTGGGGGGTGGCCGTGAGGTGTCAGAAGACAGAGATGTCCATGCCAAATGCCCGACCACCCTACGCTCCCTTAAGCAAGCCTGCCACACTCGGGGGAGGACACTGCCCTGTCAATGGTGCCTGTCCAATCAGCTTTTTGGTCTATGGAATAGGGAGAGGTGCCATCTTGTCCTTCACCTCAGCCAGGAAAATGGTTTTCATGGAGTTGCATGCCCATCCGAAAACAGAGGCATTGAGGCAGTGATGAACAATTTGTTTCGTTCATTGTCTCAAAAAGAAAAATGCAAAGAGTAACTTTTCCAAGGGGTCAAGCTGATCCTCTCATTTCCAATCTTCTTTCTTCCTGTTTGCAGATCGTAGCCCTGTCCGGAGTCCAGCTGCAGGGGCCAGCTTTCATCGTTCGTCAGAGGATCTCAGAATGAGGCAGAGCGCAAGTTATGGGCGATTACGTGAGTTTCCTTCCAGTTCTTCCTGTCACAGAATGGCGGCAGAGAACTCAGCAGGCAGGGAACAACTTACTGTGGCAACCCCATGTCCTGGCACTTGGAGGAAGGCCCTGGCATCCTTGTCCTGATACACTTCTGCACAGGTGCATGTCACTGTAGTACCAGAAGAGCAGGATGATGGAGGAAAGCCATGATTTCTGGTGCTGAGCATGGGGCCAGGCGCAGTGAATTTCCTTCAGTTAACCACAGCTGTTGTGATGTTTGAAACACCTTTCACTTGGTCAGAAGAACAGCAGCTGCTGGGGAACCACAAAAGTGGAGTTCACAGGCTTGTAAATTGTACAGGCTTATATGGAGGCATTTCCTTGACTGAGCTTTACTAGTAGATATAAATTAAGTCACATAACTAGCAGAGGTTACAGTTAGATAACTAGGCCTTATCAGGCAGAGCAGGTGTAGAGAGGAAGAGCAGGGCCATAAAACTCATCAGCAAATTCCTTCACACATCTTCAAAGACCACTTTTTCCTTTCTTTCAATATCCCCTCCTCAACATGGTTTTGACACTTTCTTTTTAATGCCTGTATATTGTAAGCTATCTATCTATACGTTTTCTGCCACATATGCAAATTTGTGGTAACAATGAGTGTGTTGCAGAAAATGTGGTTGGAGGTCTTCTTGGGCTATGAAGGGATTGTATGAATATACTCATCTCCCCAAACCAATCTTCATTTAATAGCCTGCCCTGAGTCTATCTAGTTTGAGAAACTTTGTGGTGGTATACTCAGGGTTGGGTTGTAGTGGCTTCTTGGTGAAGAAATCACATCAAGGACAGACAACATAAAAGTCTGAATCTCTAGACAGAATTTCCAGAATCTCAGCTCTCAATTTTTTTTTAAAAAAAAAATAAATTATATTTTATCATATATGGGTGCATAATGTGTTTACTCCTTTAGGCCATGCACAAAGCAGAAGCATGAACGACATCACAGATACACCAAGCACAGATCAGGTAGGAAATCCCAAACACTAAAATCTTTTCTTTTAGGTTCCCAAGCCCCAGGACCAAAGGTCAGCCATGACCCAAAACGAAAACCAGTTGCAATGTGTATTCCTTGTCACAATAAAACAAACTTGAAATTGTTTTCAGAACTTCTCATTGCTGTGCAGGATGTCCCTCTTGTGAAGAATTCATTACAGTGGTCTTCACATGTCTTAAACATTAATGTCTTAAAATTAACATTTTAATTTTAATGTTGTATTTTATTTTTGTTTTTAAGTTGTAATCATTCATCTTGTTTTTATTATTGCTTGTAAGCCGCTCTGAGCCCGGCCTTGGCTGGGGAGGGTGGGGTATAAATTATTATTATTATTATTATTATTATTATTATTATTATTAAAATATGTGAATCCATTTGTTTCCAAAGTAGAGGTGTCTTGTTGTCCATGGTAAGGACCGGCTCCACTGTGCAGCAGCAGCAGCAGGGCCAAATGGCCTGCTTTCAACAGCATCAGAAGGATGGCAGGAGGAGGGAACAGGTTAAAGCAGGAACCTCTTTCTGAAAGGTGCAACAAAACAAGTTCAAATTTAAAGATGAATCTGTGAAATTTGCACTTTCTGAAACACTGAGAAAACCAAAACGCAGTCATCCTTTAAAATTTGCACTTATTCAATTTTTGCCGTGCAATTCTCCAATCAATTGGTCTGTTCAAAAATGAATATATTAGGGGGATGTGTGCATGAAAGTTAAAATATTCAGAAAAATAATGTACAAAACTGGATCATATTAAGAAAATTGCTTGCAAAAATGCATTTTAGTCAAAACTGCCAACAAAAATATTATTGGGATAAATTTGCACCAAAATGCTCATGAATTTTCATGAAAATTAAATAATAATAATAATAATAATAATAATAATAATAATAATAATCGCAAGTTGCTGCAGAAATCTGGATAACATAATTTATGATTTGGAAAAATAGGAACTGAGAGAACCAGAACTGACAGATTCCCTCCCCCCCATTCCTTTTCATCCTAATGGGGAGGGGGGATTTGGAGTCCACTTTTGAGCACCATGTCCATTGCATTGGGAGTGGTGGCGGTGGCAGCTTGAGCATTCAGTAGGAAGCGCTGGCAGCTCCAACATTGCTCCGATGAAAATAGGGACGTCCTGTTCTATTATTGTGGTTGTGGTTGTGGTTGTTATCATACCTCACTCTTCTGATTGGGTTCCTCCAGTCACTCTGGGCAACTTCCAACATACCGCATTTTTTTGCTCTATAAGACTCACTTTTTCCCTCCTAAAAAGTAAGGGGAAATGTGTGTGTGTGTGTGTCTTATGGAGCGAATGCAGGCTGCGCAGCTGTCCCAGAAGCCAGAACAGCAAGAGGGATCTCTGCTTTCGCTGCGCAGCGATCCCTCTTGCTGTTCTGGCTTCTGAAATTCAGAATATTTTTTTTCTTGTTTTCCTCCTCCAAAAACTAGGTACGTCTTGTAGTCTGGTGCGTCTTATAGAGCGAAAAATATATAAAAACATTAAAAAAACACTAAACATTTTTTTTAAAAAAAACCTTCCTATACAGCAGGGCTTTGACAGAAATTCAATAGGGGCGGCATGAAAAAGCTTTGCCTGAGAATCATAGAATTTTAAAATTGGAAGGGACCACGAGGGTTATCTAGTCCAACCCCCTGCGATGCTGGATTATTTTTGCCCAACATGGGGCTTGAACCCACAACCATGAATTAAGAGTCTCCTGTTCTACCAACTGAGCTATCCCACACAACTAATGCCAAATTCTGTCAAAGGCACTGGCGGCAGGGGGCAGAAGTACTGCTTTGGCGTCACCTCCCTAGTTCTGCACAGTAAGGATTTGTTTTGACACAAAGGGAAGGGCTGTAGCAGCACATCTGTGGCAAAGCACCTGTTTTGCATGATGCAGAAGGTCCTAAAGTCCGTCCGTGGCATCTCTAGGTGTGGCTGAGAGAGATCCATCAGAAATCCTGGAGAGTCTCTGCTAGTGAACTCCAGACGATCGCTCTGACTCGGTATCTGGCAGCTTCTGAATGCAAGTTCACGTCTCCTGCTTGAAAAGTGGGTGTGGGGAGGGTTAACCTGAAGGCATGCAAAGTATTTTGCTCCCAAAAGAACACTGGTCTTAATCAGCCTAGTAGGGCCACTACAAAGGGACTTTTACATGAAGTTTTACATGAAGCTTAGAGGTTGCTCCTAACTCCTGCTCTCTGCTTATTCCAAAAGCTTTGTTGGCTTCTTTTCCATTATGGATTTAAAAGATTAGTAAAAAGGGGGGGTGGCAGCAGTGGGTAGCAGAGAGAGCTTTCTGCCTTACTCACATGCCTCTCCTCATGCCAGCATATAGATTATAATAAACCTCAGCCTGAAGTTTATTGAGCCTTTTTAGGCTAATAATAATGAAACAGCCAGAAAAGGACAAGAAGAGTCTTGGGCATGGATCTGTTAAATGAGGTTTCTATCCTCCACTACATCCATATCTTGCTCTTCTGCTGCAATGGCTTCAATGTTTGCAAAGAAGAAAGAATTCCACAAAGGTGTTTTATCAAAAGCTGAATTCTCCTTCCTACAGAAGTAATAAGATCAAAGAAGTGCTCTCCTTCTTTGTATCTCAGCACCCTTCGTGGAGGGGGGATTCCTGGATCCCAAGATCCAAGTTGGGAGCAAGATCCAAGTTGGGAGAGAACCCCAGTGGAGCTTTAAAATCACAAAATATGCATCCAAGTGTGGAAATCTAGGCTGTTAGACCTTTAAAATATGCTCCTTCAAGTTCCTACCAAAGTTTCCCTGTTTCCCCAGCATAGGAAAAAGATCACATGTATGGTAAATTTAAAATGGTTTACTTACTAACTCTCCAAAGGTCAGGTTTATGTGCTTTTCCATACAGCATTCAGAAAAAGTTGCACAGGCAGTAAAACTTAACTTGCTTAGAAAGTGGTAAAAGTTCCTAAACTATTGGTATAGGAACTCAAGAGAGGCTGGTTAAAGCCATGTGGCTGGCAGGAGCAGCTCAGAACTCCTCACACACCAAAGTTCACATGTATACTGTGAGAACAAAGGCTTGATTACCTAGTTCCTCCCAAGGTAAGGGGAAGTGGTCATAGCCTGGCAGGAGAGCTTACTCTTATGGTATTAATGCCTCCATACATTAATTAGACTTAAGCATGTTGGTTATATGATGCTGGTTATCCCACAAATTTTATGTTTACTTATGGGATATGTGATCAAGATGATGAACTTAGCATAGCATTGCGGTTTAGAGTATGAGCTATGAGAACTTGTAAGACACTGAATCATGTTACTCAGCTATGAGCTCACTTAGTAGCCCTACTTAAGATGCCAGTTCTCACTTATCACATCTGACCTCCTGACTGCTGAGTTGCTGCTGCTTACGGGGAAGGAGAAGAGGAAGTGGGAGATGGCCGGGAGGCTGGTACCATCAGAGTCAATCCAGCACTCCTGCCAATGCCTTTGCACTTCCCCCTCTTGTTCTTTGTAAGCAGCAGTGACTCATCTGTTTGGATGGATGTCCCCAACACACCACCCGCTGTTGGCTGGAAGAGACCCTTGTCTGGAATCCTGGTGAGCGGCTGTCAGTCGGTGTTGGCAGTGTTGAGTTAGATGGATCAATATAAGGCCATTTCCTTGTTCCTAAAATATGAATATACTGTGATGTTCTGTGGTGGGCATATGGGGAGGACTTAGCAAGGGAAGTGGTGGGTGCTTATACTGTCAAGTTCTGGCACTCTGGATTAATTTCATACTCTTCAGGCACAGTCCATGGAGATGTTCTACCACTGAAGCCCCACTGGATTTAATGACAGCACAGTAGAACTTCCCAATGAACCATTAAAATGGATTTAAGTCTGCCTATACCAATATGGCAGCCTCCAGAATTTTGAACTGCAACTCCCATCAGCCCTAGCCAGTACAGCTGTGCTCCCCTAAGCACCCACATCTTATGATTTTGCTGGCTGGGGCTGATGGGAGTTGTAGTCAGGTCAGGCCAATTTAGGATAATTATTGCAATGACACTACAGCCACACGGTCTACCTTCAGTAAGGACGGATCTGTCAAGTGTCGCTGTTCTGTTTCCCAGTTTTCCAATCTTAAATTCAGTTCTCCACATTTTGCAGCAATTTGTGAATTTATTTATTTTTAAACACATGACAATTGATCAGCATTTTACTGCAAATGTCTTCTAATAAACAGTTTCATATGCAGTTTTGACTAAAATATGCATTTTTGCAAGCAAATTTCCTAATATAACGCTTTTTTGTATGTTATTTTCACGATATCTTCATGTTTGTGCATACTTTCCCATAATATGTGCATTTGTCTCTGTTAAATATGATTTCATTTGACAATATTTATAGTTTCTTTTTTTGTTTTCCTTTAAAAAAAATATTTTTATTAACAATTTTAACAATAAGAACAACAAACAGAAACTGTAAACACCAAAACTGGATTTCCCATAGTAGTAACATAGTACATACATACACAGTAACCAATTTGGTGTTAAGCCAATTTAACATGCAAAATCAAAATATGTGCATTTTTTAAAACATTTTTTGGTTGAAGAACTGAATTGCACAGTTTTGATAAGTGTGAATTTCAAATGACAGCTGTTTTTCAGTTTACACATTGTTTCAGAAGGTGTGGATTTGATAGCTTCAGCTTTAAATTCATGATGAATCAAATTTCTTCTCCATCCCCAAGATTCGGTAAAACTACCGAGAATCAAAACTAAGATGGCTGGAACCCAGTCTCCAGCAACATTAAATAAGTACAAAGCTAGGCTTTCAAGAGGTACAGCTACCAAACAGATTAAAATGAAGTAAATTGGCATAATGGCTAATAAATAAAAATACTCTCAATAGAGGATGTACTAACCACATCACTGAGCGACTTTAGCATTTGTCGAGGGCAGCATTTACTGCTGTACAATCTGAGGGGTGAATAATATGGAACTGGGTAAACATTGAGGGTAGTACCTGGAGGTAGCCGCCTGCCTCTGCCAGTTACCCAGTCCCAGCTGGGGGGGGGGGGCGTAGCCAGGAGAGAGTTGGCCAGGTAAGGGGAGAGATCGACCAGCCCACACAACAGTGGGCGAAACTTACCTGGGAGTTCTCAGTCGGCTCCAGAGCTTCTCCCACCCTGCCCTCCCTCAGTTAAGCCTTCTTTTGCAGGTTGACCTCTTCTCCACAGGTGTGCAGGCGCTGCTACGTTACGGTTGCTGTTGAAGGGCCAGAAATGAATTTTCCTGCATTGGCAGGTTTTGCCTTCCCCGTAGCAAAACCTCACAACTTTGGCGGTTTCAGGCCTTGGGCGGAATCCTTTAGTCTGTCTTCCCTAAATTGGGGGTGGCGGTGATCTCAGAGTTCCCCGTTAAAGGGGTTGTTTTGAGGGGATGCATTGGCCTTCTGCTGTTAAGTTGTCATGAGGGGTGGGCTCTCTGCTTGAACAGACGTTCTCCAGAGCCAGCCCAATCCCCACACATTCTGAATAACCCTGATGTTCCCCAGATCCCTGGCCGGGGACTGGGAGGGATAAACGCCCAATGCCTGAGCTAAGGTCTCCCTACATCTGAAGTTTTAATTAAGTGGTCAAATTTTAATCCCATAACACATTGCCTTGAGTCATTATTCCACGCATGTGTCACCCAGGATCAGGGGGGGTCTCCGCCTGTCCGCTCAAATGGAAATTACCACAGATCTAACTGCAGCCACATTGGGAGTGTTAAGAGTCCCAGGCGGATTCTAAGTGACGTGTTTCCCCAGCTGGCAAGGAGTTTGCTCTTGCTTTGACTCAGGCAGAAAGAGACAAACCGAAAGAAGGGCATCACTGATTGTTATGTACTGATGTTCTCACCCTGGGCCAGCAGGGGGATACTGTAGATAGTTATGCAAATGAAGGATCGAAAGTGACATTCAGTGATTGGATAGTTTGTATGCAAATGAAGGATCGAAAAGTGACATTCTGTGATTGGATAGTTTTAGAAAGTTGCAACAGTTACAATTGTTCTGGAGCTCTATATAAGCAGGCTGACTGAGCTCCTCAGTTAGTTCTGTTCCAGCTTACAAATAAAGAGCTGCTTTGGAAGAATCGCTGTGTCGTCTGATATGTTCACCCACAACTTAACACTGATCTTTAGAGAAATGCTTTTGTTTTTCTCCCAGCTCAAAAACAAATTCATTAAGAAGATCCCCAAAGATGCTGAGGCCTCCAATGTCCTTGTGGGAGAAGTGGACTTCCTGGACAAACCGTTTGTAGCGTTTGTCCGGCTCATTCAGTCGACCATGCTGGGTGGAGTGACAGAAGTGCCTGTCCCAACGAGGTAGGTAGATGATTAAAAGGAGGATTGTGGCCCTGCCCCCCTCCCAGCCCTACAAAAAAAATCAACGGCGGGGGGAGAGGATGGCTGAAAGCAAGGCCTTCAGAAGGAACGCCTTCTGCCCCTGAATATGTCTGCCATTTGGACACCATCCCCATGAAAGTACTCGCTTTTGCTGGGATTCGTTTTGATGAGCATTCTCAACTCTGCTTCCATTTTTCTTAATTTTATTTTGCTACATGTATATTTATCTCCGCTTTCTGTCATCACTGCACCCAAAGCAGCAAATACACAGTTTGCAGGCAGCCATCCAACTGTACACTGACCAAGCCCAGACCTGCTAAATATTTGCATTTAGCAGAAAAACGACCCATCAGGAGTTACTGGTTTTATTTCCCAAAACTATAGGCACAGATATTTTTTTCTGTGCTATTGAATTAAATCTCAGGTAATTGATGCAGCTACAAGCAATAGTAATTTCTGCATGATGTGACTGTAACTGGCCCATTGTATGTACAAAACATCAAGGTAATGTTTCTAAGTACATCTAGACAGCAATAGTGAAATTAGCCTGCATTATAGTCCCATTTTGGCAGAGCAAATCTGTCTGAACAATACAACTTGCATGTTAACTATTGAAAGGAAAATAACACCCAAGGAGTTCAAGATGTTTTAATTCATTAGGATAGGAGAAGTCTGGGATAGAAGCCTCAAAAGGGAGCAATAGATAGAAACTGTTTTGCCTAGTACAGCCTTCCCTGATTTGTGTGGGAATGTTCTGGGGTGCAGGAGAGGATATATTAACTAATTATATCCTTATCCAACTTGTGCTAACAAGTTCCCAAAATATCAGCAGAGTTTATAAACATTCCCCTTTAAGTTTGCAACGGTAACGTGTGCACAGGTTCGCTAGAAGCTCTATAATAATTACTCTGGTAATTTCCCCTTTTGTTCCCTCTTAAAATACAAGACACTACACAGTCTTTATAAAAGTATAAAAGAGTTTACTCACGTTCTGTTCACAACATGATCCCAGAAGGCAGACAGGCTTAAAAAGGTTACATATACTTAGAATCTATCTTGTTGCAAGATAGACCTTATCTCCTCTCTTGGCTGAGAGCCAAGAGAGCATCTTTAGATGTTTCCTCATCGAAGGAAAATGGCAGCGAGAGAGAGATGGCTGCCTGCCCTGTGCTTTTGTCATTACCTGCACAGGTGAGGCCACACCCACCTCTGGTCACATGCGGAGGAAGTCCGCCCCCAGGAAGTTTACCTGCTTGCTGGACAGACATCCCTCCCCATGTTCTAACATGTACACTCTAGGAATGTTGTCATTGACTGCTCCTGTGTTTACATCCCACAATTTGGTGCCCTCCAATTCTCATCAGCTGCAGCTAATCAGCCCCAGTCCTAAACAGCACGTTGGGAGACACTGAAGTAGCCTAACTGTCATTTAAGCTGGGAGCAGCACAGTGAGATGGCTTGCATATCATCATTCATGCTTCATGAGTTTGCTTCTTTCCCCCCTCTTTAAACCAGATTCCTCTTTATCCTCCTGGGTCCCACTGGAAAGGCAAAATCCTACAATGAAATTGGTAGAGCCATCGCCACCCTCATGGTAGATGATGTAAGTGCATTTTCAATGTCTTCGTAGATGCCTCCTCTCCATGGGCGGAGCCAAGGGGGGCAGCTGCCCCCTCATCAAGTAAATCAATAAAAATACTTAACTAACTGAGGTTCTGCCCCCCTAGAAAAAAACGTTAAGCCTGCCCCCGTAACAAAATCCTGGCTACACCCATGCTGCTCTGATATTTTATTGAGGATGTCATGCAATAGCATAACCCAGGGTCAGCATTACAAAAGGCATATTCTGTACCTTGTGCAGAAAGGTGGTAAACACGTAGCCAACTCTGCAATGGAACTGAACCAAAGGGTGCAACTAAGTCAGTGAAGGATTTCTGCTTGCATGACACCTCCCTCCTCCAGTGCCCTTCCCAGATCTGCTCCAGAAAGTTGGGAGGGAACCCTAGCACAGATCTGGAGAGCACACAGGTAGAGGGGGGGGGAGAGTTCCATTACGCAAGTGGAGACTGGTTAACACATAAGAAATGAGGCTCAGTGTTATGTACTGAAGTTCTCACCCTGGGCCAGCAGGGGTAGATAGTTTTTACTCAGGTCCACATATGCAAATAAGGGATCGAAAGTGACGTTCAGTGATTGGATAGTTACAGAAAGTTGTTACAGTTATGTGGTACTGGAGCTCTATATAAGCAGGCTGGCTGAACCCTTCAGTTCAGTTCTGTTCCGGCCTGTGAATAAACAAGAGCTGTTTGAAGAATCGCTGTGTTGTCTGATATGTTCACCCACAACTTAACACTCTCCATTGTATTCCACTGCATTTTCTCGGGTAGTGACTTGTCCAGATAATTCCTGTTTTCACTTTTACTTCCAGCTGTTCAGTGATGTCGCCTACAAAGCTAGAGACAGAGATGACCTGATAGCTGGAATAGATGAGTTTCTGGACGAGGTCATCGTTCTGCCGCCTGGAGAGTGGGACCCAAACATTAGAATAGAGCCACCCAAGAAAGTGCCCTCTGCCGAGAAGAGGTAAAGGGAGAACTCTTTTCAGCAGAAGTCCTGATGAAAGAACCTCAGAGGAACAAAGGCTTGCAGGCTGGGCTAAGCGGTGTCGCGCTTCAGGCACCAGGTTTCCTAACACTTTGCTATTTCTCTCTTCCACCAGAAAATCTGTGTTTTCCCTGAGTGAGGCTGGACAAATGAATGGCACGGCCGGAGGAGCCGGAGGCGGAGGGGGCGGAGGGGGTGGTGGGGGGGGAGGCAGCGAAGATGACGAGATGCCAGCAGTGCACGAGATTGGGGAGGAGCTTATCTGGACTGGAAGGTAAGCAAAACATTCTGGACTCCGTGAGCAGAAAGAGAATCTGTTTAGGGACTGAGGGAAAGCACTAAACACAATCCTAAAGCTGGAGATATTTTCACCCGTGGTACAGAGCTCCTGAGATCATGGACCAAACTAGATAATGTGGCAGCAAATATATGTATTTAAACCCAGACCTACTGCAAATGTGTAGAACAGGGTGTTTCCCCCCCCCAAAAAAATAATAATAATAGTCCTTTCTGCAATCTGCCATCTAAGCTGGGCTCTCAACTCTTAGTCCCTAGCCAGGTTCACCTCCATCATCACAGCCTAACCAGAGTAGGAGCCTTCGGGAGCAGGCTGCAGGTTGCCCTCCAACCCCCTGCTTTCTATAGGATTGAGCTTTAGCTGGAGGCCCAGCTATGCCCCTGTCTGGACAGGGATAGCCTAACTTCTGTTGTCTGTGCTCTGGTAACCTCAAGGTTAGATTATTGCAATGCGTTCTACATGAGGCTGCTTCTGAAGATGGTTCAGAAACTTCATCTAGGTTGCTGACTGGGACAAGACGGTTTGAATATATTACACCGGTCCTGGCCTGACTGCACTGGCTGCCAAATACATTTTGGGCCCAATTCAAAGTGCTGGCTTTGATTTATAAAACCCCAAACAGCTCAAGACCACAATACCTCAAGGACCACCTCTCTCCATAAGGGCTCCTGGTTTGTTTTTGTTTTTAAGTATTTTGTGTTCTCATTTTGTACTTTTATGTTGATGACGATGGTAGCTAGATAGATAGATAGATGATAGATGATAGATAGATAGATAGATAGATAGATGATAGATAGATAGATAGATAGATAGATAGATAGATAGATAGATAGATAGATGATAGATAGATAGATAGATGATAGATAGATAGATAGATGATAGATGATAGATAGATAGATAGATAGATGATAGATAGATAGATGATAGATAGATAGATAGATAGATAGATAGATAGATAGATAGATAGATGATAGATAGATAGATAGATGATAGATGATAGATAGATAGATAGATAGATAGATAGATAGATAGATAGATGATAGATAGATAGATAGAGAGATGATAGATCAGGGGTCTGCAACCTTTAAGACAAAAAGAGCCACTTGGACCCGTTTCCGAAAAAACAACAACAACTGGGAGCCGCAAAAACATTGCAACATTTAAAACAAATATAACACTGCATATATTGTTTCTGGCCTTAATGCTATATATACAGGATCGTGCAGTCAGCTGTCAATCTCAAGAAAAAAGGACAAATTAATAGCTAATTAAAATATTTAATTTACAACCAGGTAACCTGGTTAATGGGACTTTTGCTCCTGAACCTCAGTGCTCAGTGTCTGCACATCAGGGCTGTAAGACGTCACCTTCATTTTCACACAGGCTTGCAAGCTGTCATCTGTGAGGCGTGATCGGTGTTTGTTTTTAATATAGTTCATGTTGGAGAAGACCTGCTCACATACATATGTGGAAGAGGCCACAAGGGCCATCGAGTCCAACCCCCTGCCAAGCAGGAAACACCATCAGAGCACTCCTGAGATATGGTTGTCAAGCCTCTGCTTAAAGACCTCCAAAGAAGGAGACTCCACCACACTCCTTGGCAGCAATTCACCAAACTTTCACCAAACTTTCCCCTGCTTAAGTTTAAAAAGGGGCTTCGCTTAAAAAGGGGCTTCAGGCAACTAACTCCACGTGGAATTCCACGCAACCGCGACTGCATAATCAATGCCACAAAATGCCAAAGAAAATTAACCAGGGCCCCAGTGAACCATAAATCATAATCAGTGCCTGATGTAAATAATAATTAATAATGAGGGCCCAATGTCAGCCTCGTCATTATAAAAATAATCCCTCTCTTCGCGCCGCCCAGCCTCCCAAGAAAAAAAACCCCACTTCAAACGGTCACAAAGCACAAATTCCACGCGACCGCAACTTGCTATGCCCAATAACCAATGCCCCAAAATGCCATAGAAAATTAATCAGGGCCCCAGTGTACCATAAATCATAATCAGTGCCTGATGTTAATAATATATAATAATGAGGCATTCGTCATTATAAAAATACCTTTTTTGACACTTTTTATTATTTCTTTGTTTGACCCCTCAGAATTACTCCTCCTCATAGAAATAAACATTAAATTAACAAGTTACCTTTTTTTGAGTGTGTGTTCTTCACTCCCCTTCAAAACAGTGACCAGTGTATATGCCCCCTTTCAATGCAGCCTGCTTACAAAGGCGGGACGACAAAGACCAGCAATAAGCTGTTGCATAACGTTCCCCAAAAACTTCCCCCTGCTTAAGTTTAAAAAGGGGCTTCAGGCAACTAACTCCCACGTGGAATTTCCTATAGTAAGATGGCGGCCGCCTCAGAAGACCACATGGGCAGATAAGATGGCTGCTGGGACGATCCGGTTACCCAGCAACAGCACAGCTGATACCGACGCTTTTGAAAGCAGCCGGCAAAGCAAGTGTTGGAGCTCCGAAGCCACAATGCTGCGCATGTGACCAAATAGCGAGGACTTACTTTGCTAGAGACAAGCCCCGACGCTACCACAAGCCTCCCTCTCTTCGCGCCGCCCAGCCTCCCAAGAAAAAAACCCCACCTCAAACAGTCACAAAGCACAAATCAGTAAACATAATAAACATTAAATTAACAAGTTACCTTTTTTTGAGTGTGTGTTCTTCACTCCCCTTCAAAACAGTGACCAGTTTTGAACAGTGGCTTCAGGCAACTAACTACTCCGCCGCCTCCCCTCGCGCCCTTGCCTCGCCCCCGCCCCTCGCCCCTCGCCTCCTTCCCTCGCCCCCGCCCCTCGCCTCCTCGCCCCCGCCCCTCGCCTCCTTCCCTCGCGCCCTTGCCTCCTTCCCTCGCCCCCGCCCCTCGCCTCCTTCCCTCGAACCCGCCCCTCGCCTCCTCGCCCCCGCCCCTCGCCTCCTTCCCTCGCACCCGCCTCCTCGCCTCCTCGCCCCCGCCCCTCGCCTCCTTCCCTCGCGCCCGCCCCTCGCCTCCTTCCCTCGCCCCTCGCCTCCTTCCCTCGCGCCCTCGCGCCCGCCCCTCGCCTCCTTCCCTCGCCTCCTCCCCTCGCGCCCTCCCCTCGCGCCTCCGCCCTGGAGCCGCAGCAAAGGCTTTAAAGAGCCGCATGCGGTTCTGGAGCCGCAGGTTGCCGACCCCCGTGATAGATAGATAGATAGATAGATAGATAGATAGATAGATAGATAATAGATAGATAGATGATAGATAGATAGATAGATGATAGATAGATAGATAGATAGATAGATAGATAGATAGATAGATAGATGATAGATAGATAGATGATACATAGATAGATAGATAGATGATAGATAGATAGATAGATAGATAGATAGATAGATAGATAGATAGATAGATAGATACAGGTTTAAATGTATGAACTCACTGCCGTCCAGTAGTGGCTGGTGGGGTGGTGGTGCGGCAAGGGTTGTGTGACGGTGTGGAGCTATTTGGTACCAAGAGGGGGAAAGGCAAGAGAATAGGAAGCTCAACCCAAGCGCCGTGGCGGGAGCTTCAGATTGGTTGCCTCGCCTGTGCCTCTCTGGTACAAGCAGGGAATCACAGCATTGGGAAGCCAGGTCATCATTCGTGCCCCAGCAACCACTCCTGTAGCTATTATGTCTAGTCTGGCCTTGTGTTGCTCCAGAAAACACCTTATGTTTCAATACTGCACAACCTACACTCAAAAATTCTAACAGCCATGTGAAGCTAGCCTCTTGTTCTTTTGCATCACCTGGGATTTGTGTACGTGGGAGAAGCATGCAAAAGGCAAACTGCGCTGCTGATGGAGAACGAGCACAGCAGGACTCCCAGGGTCTGGGGCAGGGATAGTGACAGAGGGCATTCCAGCAGGGTGAATGTTGTGTTAGTTTTCCTGATTATAATGCTAGCTTTTCCATTTTCTAATATTCCTTTCACACTGCAGTACCTGTTGTGTTTTGGACCTGTAGTTTTTGGACTGATGTACTGACAGGTTGCATTAAATTCCCCCCTGAAAACTGTATGGCAGGATACCACCCCAAATTTCATCACTTTACTCCCTCGATTTTCAGAGTTAATGGAGTTATAAACAGCTTTGTTTTTGTTTTGTTTTTTCTGGAAGCAATTAACATGAAAAAGAGCACTAAACTTCCATAGTATTCTGCTAGATTTCTGGAAATGGCTTTTACGTCATGTGAAAGCTCAAATATAATGCGGAAATTAACCGTTGGGGAAACAGAATGAACTGTTGTGTGAAGGCGGCCACAGTGTTGTGCTGGCTAGTGTCTTCCCCCTATGGCCAGCAGTAGTAGAATACACAGGGCAACACCGAAAATCTAGCCAGAGTTATTTGATTTGCAGAATATGTTCTAGTCACAGAAGTTGACTTTTGTGGAAATGTGGTTTTTTAAAATTATTTATTGTTTATTTATTTATTCAGTTGTTAGTAGTAGTAGTAGTAGTAGTAGTAGTAGTATTTGCATTTGTAGCCCACTGTTCCTCCAAGGAGCTCAAGGTGGCGTATATTGAATCCACACAACACCCCTGTGTATGTTTCCGAGCACAATTCAAAGTGTTGGTGCTGACCTTTAAAGCCCTAAACGGCCTCGGTCCAGTATATCTGAAGGAGCGTCTCCACCTCCATCGTTCTACCCGGACACTGAGGTCCAGCTCCGAGGGCCTTCTGGCGGTTCCCTCACTGCGAGAGGCCAAGTTACAGGGAACCAGGCAGAGGGCCTTCTCAGTAGTGGCGCCCGCCCTGTGGAACGCCCTCCCATCAGATGTCAAAGCGATAAACAACTACCTGACATTCAGAAGACATCTGAAGACAGCCCTGTTCAGGGAAGTTTTTAATATGTGACATTTTAGTGTATTTTTCATCTTTGTTGGGAGCCGCCCAGAGTGGCTGGGGAAACCCAGCCAGATGGGCGGGGTACAAATAATAAATTATTATTATTATTATTATTATTATTATTATTATTATTATTATTAGTGAGGTAGGTTAGGCTGAGAGGGCGTGACTGGCCCAAGGTCTCACCCAGTGAGCTTCATGGCTGAGGGGGGATTCCAACCCTGCTCTCCCTCAGTGGCTCTTGTGTGCTTTCCTCTGGTGCAGCCTCTCCTGTTCCCTTTCCAGGTTCTGTGGTGGCCTATTTTTGGATATCAAGAGGAAGCTGCCCTGGTTTCCCAGTGACTTCTATGAGGGCTTTCACATCCAGTCCATCTCTGCCATCCTTTTCATCTACCTTGGCTGCATCACAAATGCCATCACGTTTGGCGGGCTGCTGGGGGATGCGACAGAAAACTACCAGGCAAGTCTGGGCCACAACGGAGGCTTCAGGAACAGGCAGTGCTCCCTAGGAATGGGCAGATAAGCCGATTCATGGTCCAGGCTAGTTATGAATGTGTTTGTTCTTAGAAACCATTCCATCCTGTACGAAAATACATAAACAAATGCTTAAATGCATCTTTGTGGGACCGAAGCTGTCCATATTTAGGTGGGTGTGCATTTGAGTGCACCTGGGCTCATCTTCCATCTCCAAATGTGGGCATGTAGAACAAAGCATTGCAGGTGAGTGAAGAACCATCAGCACAGACATGACTCTGCATGATGCCCGTGGTCCCAGAGCCCCACCCTGTTATCCGCAGGTACCTGGAACCCAGTCACTCTTGAACATATGGCAATGATTGTGGTGGTGTTGTTTTGCACCCAAACAGTGTCATTTTTGACAGCACTTAAAATGGCACCTATTGACATTTAGCTGTTTTCCTCCCACCAGGGAGTCATGGAGAGCTTTCTTGGCACAGCGATGGCAGGGGCCGTGTTCTGCTTCTTTGCTGGGCAGCCCCTCATTATCCTGAGCAGCACAGGGCCCATCCTGATCTTTGAAAAACTTCTCTACGATTTCAGCAAGTAAGTGAAATCATTCCTAACAGGATTAATTTACAGAAGTAAGCTTGCTTTGTTCTATTGCATTTGGCTAACCCTACTCTGGGTAGCGCGGGTGGCGCTGTGGGCTAAAGCCTCAGCGCCTAGGGCTTGCCGATCGAAAGGTCGGCGGTTCGAATCCCCGCGGCGGGGTGCGCTCCCGCTGCTCGGTCCCAGCGCCTGCCCACCTAGCAGTTCGAAAGCACCCCGGGGGCAAGTAGATAAATAGGTACCGCTTACCAGCGGGAAGGTAAACGGCGTTCCGTGTGCGGCTCTGGCTCGCCAGAGCAGCGTTGTCACGCTGGCCACGTGACCCGGAAGTGTCTCCGGACAGCGCTGGCCCCCGGCCAATAGATGTGAGATGGGCGCACAAACCCCAGAGTCTGTCAAGACTGGCCCGTTCGGGCAGGGGTACCTTTACCTTTACTCTGGAGTTTAGGATTGTTCGATTCTGTTCTGCTGCTAATTTATGTTTTCACTGTCATTTTGTTTTAAGTGCTGTGTTTTGATTTGTGTTGGAAATGACTGCAGTGAAAAGGGCTCTGCAAAATGTATGAATAAACAAGGGTTGCATCCAACATGACAGATGCAGAGTTTCACTCCCTGGGCACTCTCAAAATCTGCTCCAGATGTTCATCCAACTCCCTCAGGGTGTTTGTGGGATAACCAGCCTCATATATCCAACATGCTTCAGTCTAATTAATGCACGAAGGGTTTGATACCATAGAGTAAGCCTTTCTTCTCCCCCCGTCCACCTAAGAAGCTCAGCATGTGAAGAGGTCTGAGCTGTTGCACAGTTTTCACAAGCCTCTCTTGACTTCCTGTATAGATAGTTTAGGTACTTTTACCACTTTGTAAATAAGTTTTCCTGTGCATCTCTTCTGACTGATGTATGGAAAAGCACATAAACCTGACCATTGGAGAGTTTGTAAGTAAACAATTTTTAACTTCCCAACTGTGTACTGGGCAGAGAGGGAAAGAAATAAACCTTTTAAGAAAACATTTTGAAAGAAACTTTTTAAGGGGACATTTTGGAACTCACTTGGAGGGGCACATATTTTAAAGATCTAACAGCCTATATTTCCACATTTTACTTTGCTGCAGATTTTGTGATTTTATTAAATCTCTGCTGGGGTTGCCTCACCAAAGAGTACTGCCCCAGACTTGGGTCTTGTCATGCAGCAATTCTCCTTTCTATATGTTTCTTTGCATCAGCAGTTGAGGGGGCTGCAGAGAGGAAGGAAGGCTCCATTGTACCAGTGGGAGCCTCCTGGGCTAGTGGACGAGCAGCCTCGCAGGACCCTAAATAAATAAAATACTAGATGAATTATGGCAACATCATTCACGTGTTCTTCTTGCGTTACCTTATAAGGATCAAATGTCTTATGAGTATTACTTAAAACAACCCGTGACTTCATTTCATTTCCAATTTCAGAGGCAATGGCATTGACTACATGGAGTTTCGCCTCTGGATCGGCTTGCACTCTGCTCTCCAGTGCCTTATCCTGGTGGCTACAGATGCCAGCTTCATTATAAAATACATCACACGGTTCACTGAGGAAGGGTTCTCCACTCTCATTAGCTTCATCTTCATCTACGACGCCATCAAGAAGATGATTGGAGCCTTCAAGTATTACCCCATCAATGCAGGCTTCAAGCCAGACTATGTGACAATGTATAAGTGCGAGTGCATTGCTCCAGACCCAGGTGAGTACAAGTCTTGCATCCTCCTGATGCAATCCTGGTGTGCGTTCCTTGCTGCCATCCATTGTTTGAACCACAGTTCTGTGTTGATACCCTGTGCCTGAAGGAAATGAGTCCTGCAAAAGGTTTCTGATGTATCCTTGCAAAGACTGGTTTGAGACAGCAGAGGCATCTCTGGCTGCCCCTCTTCATTGGGGCTTGTTCTGCATGATGTTGTAATGTGCTCAGGCCAGTGACCAGGAGCATTGTGCATAGAGGTGGCATTAGGGTGCACCGTGTGGGAGGCATCGTATGTTGAGGCAAGCGGGTGAAAACTGGCATGCAAGAAGTCTCCATGTGTTCAAGTTAAATCGGTGGTTGGTGTACTAAATAATTTCACCAGCATTTTAACAAAATGCTATTTAAGAGCCAATGACCCCGGGGTCTGTCAGTCATAGTCAAGGCCAGCCCAAGTCATTTTGCTGCCTGTGGCAGAGACCATGCACAGAAGCTGACTGGACTGGCAACTGAATCTTACTTCAATATTATCAATGTTCCTTCCATGTGAGATTTTAAAGCTGATGGGTCACAAAGAGGCTTGCATGCATACTGAAAGATCAAGGGACACTCATGGTATATGGTGTTGTATACAGAATTCAAATTCCTGAGGTTTTTCCAGCTTTCTGGGTTTTTGTAATGTAAGCTTGGAGTCCTTATGGCTGTGAAGTTGAGCTTGAAAATGTGTGAAGTTCCAGAAAGGGAAAGAGCAGTGACATCGAGCAGAGTAGTTGCCCCTCAGTAAAAATACATCCCAGCAAAAGATATTACAAAAAATAGGAAAATATCAGCAAATTTGCCTAATTCATCTGAGATGCATAAGTTGTTGTTTCTTTGGTGCTGAATTTGAGATACCTTCACACAGAGTTGAGTCTGGATTTATTTGGACATTCAGTTAGCAAGCTCTCTCTGAGATACTCCCAAGGAGAAGAGCTCTTATTTTTTTATATAATCAGATTGAAACAAAACAAAAATTGAGTTCATGTTATTGTAACCCGTCTCTGATTTATGTGGTAGATGAATTCATGAGCTTCTTTAACACTGATTACTTTTATTTTAAACTGACAAACTTAACTAATGACCAAAGAACTCCACTTCTACAAATGATGAATAAAAGATGAAAACCCAGTTACTTTCATTTTGTAATACTCAGTGAGACTTACAGAAGAAAAAATCCCCTTAGGTCCCACCCTGTGTCCACCCCAAACCATTCCTCTTAAAAGAACACCACCAGTCTCTCATTGGTTGGTCTTGGGGTTCTACTGAAATTTAAAAATTTTATGTGGCACCCATGATCTAGATATATCTCCACTTATAATATTGACATTTGAAAAGTTTTCCTGAACGTCTATAAAGTGTTTGATACTACAACTGCAAGAAGAGAGCATCTTAATTGCAGGACCAGGCGTCGGGCTCCCCATACCCCAACCCATGCAAATAAGAGACCAATAAGACTGGCTTTAGGTCAAAAGAGGCCACAACCTTATTGAATACAGATGAAAGAGGTTTGGCTTGGGCACGGGGCAATCTAAATACTTCTGGCCCACCTGCTGGAAGTGATGTGTGGTCAATCCAGGCAGGGGTTCCTAAGATTTACATCAAATAGGGTGACCCCCGCAGGGACTGCCGTCTGGGGCTAGGACCCTGTCCTTGATGCCCCCACCGCCTGTCAGGAAGGGCACTGCAGGTTCCAGTTCCCTCGTTGGGGCCGCAGTGAAGCCTCCACTGTCCTGCAATGCCACCACACCAAGAGGGGTGAGCGGACTTACAAGACAATTTAATATCTCATCAGGGAAAAAGAAACCAAATTCTTTTTTTCCAGAGCCATGATGTACTCTTCTCTGACAGTGGCTGTATTGTAGAAGGCTATTTATTTATTTGTTTGTTTATTTATTTAGTCAATTTGTTAACAGACCATCAGCATGAACTCCCAGGGTGCAGTTTTAAAAAACAGCATGGAAATTATTCAGCATTTTAATGTGATTTTCTCCTAATAAACACACTTTTGTCTGCACTTTTGACTAACAAACACATTTTTTGCAAACAGCTTCTCCTGATAAAATGCACTTTTGTAATTCTCACTAATATATTCATTTTTATACACATATCCCCCTATTATGTGCATTTTTGTAAACACTGTCTGGTTGGAGAACTGTCTTGCAAAATCCATGTAAGTTTGAATTTTGATGGACAGCTATGTTTCGGTTCTTATATTGTTTTGGAAAGTGCAAATTTGATAGATTCAGCTGAATTGAGTTTCTCCCTCATCCCCACTCCTGGGGGGCAGCTGCCCATTTGAGCTGCACCAAAACTTGCCATTTCTCAAGTATATATTTGCTCAAAAAGTGCAAAACTTACCTTTATTATATTGAAGGGCAACAGAGTTCTCTGCATAATAATAAATCAGCAGAAAACGCTAACTCTCAGAAGAAGTGGTATTTGGAACAAAATAAATGGAAATTTTGCAGTTAAAAAAAAACCTATTGAAGTTATTGCATTCTCATATGTTCTCTAGCTCCAACTTGGACTTCTCAGTTACTTGTCTCCATCCTGAACTGGAGGAAAAGGCATTCATTTGGGGGGGGGTCAAGTCACACTCTTCTCTCTACATTATTTTCATGCAATGAATTTGCAGTTAGTTACTCCTATTCTGTTGGGGTCACTCTTCTGCTGCTGGTTTATCTGCTTACCTTCACCCCCACTGAAGGACACATGGCCTCCGCATTCCCTAGCCTGATAGTGTTCATTGCTGTTCTAAATTCTCTATAGAATGTGTTCAAATATTATGGACACTTAACTGAGGCATCACAGGCCATGGGCAACACAGCTACCCCCACCATCTGTGTTAGGTTTTTGAACTTTAGATACGAACTTCACTTTGTTCTTGGAACTGTTTGTGGTGGCTCTTGGGTGGCTGTGAATTCTATCGATATTACCCCAGGGTTCAGTAAAACTGCAATCCAATACACACTTACTTGGGAGGAAGGAAGTAAGGCTTGTTGAATTCAGTGTGACTTGATTCTGACTGAGTAACCGTACCTATGATTGCTCTCTAAATCAGGAAGACTGGGAGCTACTGGCAGATCTCTTGGTGATCTGCCATAGATGAGAAAAGGATTTCTGACTGTCAGTTGTCTATAGCAATTATTTAAAAGCTTTCCCACTTTAGATTGCTTGTGGGGGAAACCAGGCATGGATTTTTGTACTGAAGGACTTGTGAGCTTGGTTCTGCTACTCATCAAAAATCCTTGGGCTGAGCATGTTCTCGGAGGAAGCCTATCCCTTAGCACTTAGCATAATTCTTCTCTGCTGAGATTATCATCTTAAAGCGACTCACTTGGATTCTTAAGGGTGAAGGGGGACCTCCAGGTAACTGGGTCGCAGGGTGCTTAGGGCTTTACAGGTCAATGGTTGCACCTTAAATTGAACCCAGGAACAAATGGTCAAGCAGTGTTAACTGCTGTAGGGTAGGTGTACTGTGAGCTTGACATTGTCCTACTAGTACTCTAGTGACTGCTTTTTGCAGCTATCAAAGTTTCCCAACTGTCACCCTTTCAGGGTAGCCCCACACAGAGAGCAATACAGTCTGGATGTCACCAGCACAGGAGCTTAGATCCATTACTCTGAGCAGGACCCGTGGCTGGTGAATCAACGACAGCTGATCAAAGCTGCTCCTGACAGTCAACATCTCCTGAGCATCTAAGGAGAGAGCCTTATGCTCAAGGTTCATTCTGGCCACTAGAGGTATTACTGATTCTAAGCCCCATACACAGAAGCAACCTCAACTACTTCCTCTGTGTATCACTAAGCCAGCCTTCCTTACCCTGGTACCCTCCAGATAATATGGACTACAACTCCCCTTAGCAGGGATGTCAATATGAATAAAATAGGGGGGGGGGAGACAAGGAAGCCCCATCCTGCATAATCAATCACATAAAGTGGTGCACACATACCATTTGAATGGCAATGTCCATCAACTGGGGGAGGGGGAGCTCAAATATTTTATGGCAGCAAAGGGACCTCAGCCCCTAGGAGTTGATTCCTGTGCCCCTTAGCTCCAACCAGCACAGCCAGTGGATGCTGAGGCTGATGCACTTCAATCATCTGGAGGGCACCGGGTTGGGGAAGGTTGCAATAGCAGTGCACAAAGCACTTTATTATTCATTCTTATTGCAATTTCCCCTTACTGCAACCAACTGAGCGCTTGTCTGAGGTTCCCTAGTCAGCTTCATGACTAAGATTTGGACCTGCTTCTCCCACAAACAAACCCAAAGCTACACTGGCCAGTCTCCTTTCCATGCCTGACTGAAGGTGAAGGTAAAATTCCCACTTTACTGCCAAGGTCTCCAGTAAGTTCAGTGTTTCCTTAGGAGAGGGGCTTCTGATGTGGGCAGAGACTGCTCTGACCTGAGCCCAGGGACTTCCCCAAACACTTCCATTGGGGGAAGCAGGCCTTGATGGGTGTTCCTCAGTGTGCGCACTGTTGCTTTTTCCATTGAGGTGAGTCCACATCCATGAGATGTTTGTGTGTGCACCAGAGCAGAGCTAAGCTTTTTTCTGAGCCAAAGCAACCTGGTGCAGACTGCATTACCAGGTACCAAATAGAATCATGCAGTTGGAAGGGACTCCAAGGGCCAATTACTCCAACCCCCTGCAATGTAGGAATCACACCAAACATCCATGACAGATGGCCAGCCAACTTCTACTTAAAAACCTCCAAGGAAGGGGAGTCCACAGTCTCCCGAGGGAGACCATTCCACTGTCAAACAGCTCTTACGGTCAGAAAGTTTTCTCGAATGTTTAGTCGGAATCTCCTTTCTTGTAACTTGAAGCCACTGGATCAATTCCTACCCTCCATAGCAGGAGAAAACAAGCATGCTTCCTCCTCCATGTGACAGCCCTTAAGATATTTGAAGATGGCCCTCATATCTCCTCTCAGTCTCCTCTTTTCTAGGCTAAACACACCCAGCTCCTTCAAAAGGTCCTCGTAAGGCTTAGTTTCCAGACCCTTGATCATCTTGGTCGCCCTCCTCTGCACACTTTCCAGCTTGTCAACATCCTTCTTAAATTGTAGTGCCCAGAATTGGACACAGGGTGACGTTTGCAGATAACTGGGTAGTAATGTTATCCATAAAAATAACAACAACAGCAACAACAGGGTAGCTGTGGCAATCCCAGATCCATTTCCGGTCATTCAGAAACCATGGATGGGATTCAGTTCTGTGTTAGCTTGTGGGCAAACCAGAAATGGATGTTGAACCATGTTGAGACGAACTTTTTGGTCCCTGACATTGTCATGTCTGCACCGTAGGATAATTTGGTACATTCTCTTTTTAGCATTTTGCATGTTGTTGATGGTCCTTCCACAGATCAGCTTAATTTTGTTATTTTATGTTTTTACATAAATGGTATCAGAATTAAACATCTCTCTCCTCTTTATACTGAGAGTGCTTGCTATAATCGCCCTCTGGTGCTTTTTTTTTGTTTTCTCTTTTCATTAGTTATGATTTTTTATTACTGTAACTGATTTGTACCATATTTGTCTCTGCTGCACACATCTATTTGGCTGCTTTCAATCTCAAGTGAGTATCATTTTATAAATATTAAAATTATTTAATATTTGATACTCGTTCCTTTTTTGTTTTTAATTATTACTTTCATCACTAGTTCTGAATATACACAGATTACATAAAGCCTTCTCATCCAAACCATTTAAATAAGAATTAGAATAATACAGCCAATGCTACAGAATTCTTTTAAGTTGGGTAATGAAACAATCACTTTTTAAGCTACTGGAAATCACAAAATATGTCTGGTCCTGGAAAAAACTGACAGTTGTGGAGAGAAACTTTGTTGTAACCCCATAAAGGAATCTGGAATGAATAACAGTGATTTTCTCTGTTCTCTGCTTGGTCTTATTTTGCTTTTCTTCAGCAGTGGAGTGTTATGACCCAATAGTACCAAAAACTCTGATTCTAACCCAGCAATCACTTCTCCTTCATTAACTCCTTTAATGTTGTCCTCCACTGGGAAGATTCATTATCGCTGAGATAATGCAGTACCACAGCTTGGCTTAGTTGACCCAGTGATCAAAACCAAACACACATTTCTGCACAAAATTGCTCATGTTGGGGCTCGTTCAGGCTGATAAGAGTTATTTTCAGCCACATGTTTTCCTTTCCCCCACTATTATCATTCTGGAATCCTGAGCAGAGATGAATTAAATATTTTCGGCCCCCAAAGCAAGGAGGCTTTCCAAGAAGAGATCCTGGCTACTTGAGGTCTGATCTCTATAAGCTCAGTGCGGGTGAGAGAGTCCAATGAAGGAGACGTCGGTGAGTCAACCTGCTGCCTTTATTGGCCACGCAGCTTCTTCAAGGCACCCGTGACTGACCTCAAGTATTTACCTGACCAAGCTGAAGCAGATAGACCACATCTGTAAATCTGTAAGGATAATGCTGACTTGTTCTGGACTTCACTACTATTTGCAAAAGCACATCTTTTGAGATCCCTTAGTATGAAATTCTGGAGTAGTATTATAAGGATTGTTTTGGTTTCAGTGCTGCTTATTTGGAATTTCTCTTCATATTTTCCCTGAAAGGTGGCCTGCTTTTTCTCTGTTTTCTTCTGGAAAAGGTGGGTGGGATAGGATCCAGAGAATCCTCTTTCTTGCAGTGAGAATCCAGGATGGCAGATGAAGAACGCTTCCTGAAGAAGCTGCTACCCACTGACCACAAATTTTGGAGGGGGGGTGGGTGTTTTCTATTTGTATTTGCCACAGTGGTGGCCTTCAGTAGGGATTGAGGGATCTGTTAAATTCAGTTTCTCCTGCTTCCAATCTTAACTTCAGTTCCTATTTCTGCATCATTTTACAATAAAAAACTACAGAGGAAAATTATATGCATTTTCATGCACTTTTCTCCTAAACATAGACATTTTTGTAGACAATTTTGCCCAATTTTTCTTTTTATTTTGTTCCTTTCACTAATGTGTACACGCACCTTCTGTTAACATAAGCTTTTTGTGCCCTTTTTTTTTGCAAGCTGCATTCCAAAATTTTCATTGTGAACTGTTTCAGTTCGCAAGCTAGTTTGGGGAGTGTGATTTAGGTGAGTTTGCGTCAGAATGTAAACCGAAACAAATTTCTACTCCATCTCTTGTCTTAGGACAATAATTCCAGAATATAAAAGGTTTGTACCAAAGAATGCAACCTAGCAAAGTACAAAAGTCATATTTATGTGGTATTTTTTTAATTTAAAAAAAAAGTTATAATAAAAATAAGTTATAAGTCTTGATTATGAGCAAGCCATCTGGTCAGTTCTTCCTGCCACTTTCTCCCATCTCATAACAGGTGAGTATCTTGTCTGTTTTGAACTGCAACCTTCTCAAAATGTGACTGTGTGTGTTCTAATGGGCTAGGCTTCAAATAGTTCGCCAACATGCGCGGCACCCCCACACCTCGACTTAGTAGCTTACTGGGAAATCAAGACTGGCCCAAGATTATCCAGTGATCATCTTGGTTGAGTTGGGATTTGAACTAAACAGTCTGGTTCCCTCCAGATGTTTTAGGCTATAATTCCCACTAGCTGCAGCTAGCATGGCACCAGGTAGATGAAGGCTCAGCAATATCACCATCACATTACACTGGCTCTCTGTTGTAAATGGCTCTTTATTTTTGAGATAGTTGTGTTTTTGTAGCCAGCCTTGCTTGGCAGCCAGGATGTCTGGAAGCAAATATGGGATCAGATAAGGATCAGTCGCTGCCTCTTCCAAGATGGAGAGTTTTCCGTGCAGTTGTAGATCCTATCCTCCGGGTTGATCTGAATTGGACCATTACATCTCAGCCATGAAGTCTCTTGAGCAGCCTTCATACCCTGTAGCTATTATATAAGGTCAACTGTTTCAATATGCGCCAAAAGACACCTTGGGTATCTGGGAGGCATCTAATTTGGCTTTTTGAAGTCACCCCTGAAGCCACATTGGAAGGCCACACGTTATGTTAATCAGGGAGAAGTTTCTGCTGGAGTTAGAACCAGGGCATTTGTCCTCCAACTTGCCAAACCTCATTCAGGCAGAAAGGCATTTCCTTGTTAACCCACCATAAAGAATCTGTAATTGCATCCCCAAATTTGGTCAGAGTTTTGTCGATGTTTCAAGCTTTGTGCCTCATCATGCAACTGACTGGAGATTCTGGATCCCACCCTGGAATTTGTAACTGAATACGGATTGTGCTTCTGCTTTGCCTATAAAATAGTGATTATTCAAAACAGTTCAAGCCAGTGGAGAGAACAGTGGCTTGTTAAGCAAGATTTCATATCTGGAGTGAGACTTTTTCTTTAATATATATATTTTTAAAATCTTAACTAACTCCTTTTCTGCAGTGAATACAACATTGTTCAATGCTTCAGTTCCACTGGCCCCAAACAACACTAACATTTCTGTGGTAAGTAGCTGGGATTTATTTTCTACTCTGCCTCCCCTCCCAACTGCTGCTTGCATATTTGTTTACATGTTTTACCTAACTCCATAGAGTAGGCAAAATTAGATAAAGCCAGTGGAATCAGGGCTACTTCCATGAAGATAGAACTCTTTGCTTGCATTTATAAAACTTTGTTTTCTGACATCTCAACAATAACCAGGTTCAGCGTGTTTCTGTTGACATTCAAGTCTTGCATTGAACTGCTCAGGCACTAAGATCAGAGGAGGAGGCTCTCCGGTGGTCTCTGTGTCAAAGGAGGTGCTCTAGTGTGGGGCGGAGCAGAAGAGCCTTTTCCGTGGTGGCTCTGTGCTCATTGAATGGTCTCCCTCTCGTGTTTATATTCTGCCATGGATGCTTTAGCTGAGATTGCAGGGGGTTGGACTAGATGACCCTTCAGGTCCCTTCCAACTTTACGATACTATGATTCTATAATTCTTCTGAATGCCAAGTGAAGACATACCTTTTTTAGTCAGGCTTTCAGAGGCTGATGGTTTGTCATTTGAATGATGATGCTAATTACATTTTAATTAATTTATGAGAACCATGTTAATGTTTTGCTTATTGTCTTTTTTTAAAAAATCTTATTTATGGCCCCTGCAGCCATTTTTGGTGAAGGGCAGTAAAGAAATCTATTAAGAAGTAAACAAATAAAAGAAGGGAGAATTCAGCCATTTCTTCTTCACTTTCTGACCAGTGTTTTCAAAGGACAAGCAAGACATTGGGAACAGCCCTGACACAGCAAAACAAACATGCATATTCTATATCAGATTAAATGCTCCCTATATCAGGGTGAGGGGTGCGAGTGGCGCTGTGGTCTAAACCACTGAGCCTCTTGGGTTTGCCGATCAGAAGGTCAGCAGTTCGAATCCCTGCGACTGGGTGAGCTCCCGTTGTTCTATCCCGGCTCCTGCCAACCTAGCATTTTGAAAGCACATCAAAGTGCAAGTAGATAAATAGGGAAGGGTAAGGTAAATGGTTTTCTGTGCGCTGCTCTGGTTTTGGTGTTCCATTGTGCCAGAAGCGGCTTAGTCATGCTGGCCACAAGACCCAGAAAAACTGTCTGCAGACAAACGCTGGCTCCCTCGGCCTATGAAGCGAGATAAGTGCCACAACCCCAGAGTCATCTGCAACTGGACATAACTGTCAGGGGTCCTTTACCTTTACCTTTTTTATATCAAGGTGAATCTACAAAGCATGTAGATTAGGCTGAGGAAAAAAGATTTGATTAAGTCCCCGCTCCCCAGATGTTTTAGACTACAGTGCTCATCAGCCCCAGCTAGGATGGCATAATTAAAATTTCCCATCAAGTACAAACACGTCAGGTAGCCAGAGGCAAGCACAGGTGCAAACTCCCTTGAGCACACCTGCAAAGTTGTTTAAATCATAGAACTGTGCTGTGAATCAACCAACATTTCCAGGTACCTAGTTGAACAGCGATGACTGCTGCCACCTAGTGGGTATTTTGCATTGCTAGAGTGGATTCTTCACTCTTTATCTGCCTTCGAACCCTGTAGCTGCTTTTTTCCATGGGATTTGGTAGTGTTATTTCATTGATTACAAATGGCAAAGGAGTGGAGTATGATTGCTCATATAAATCAGAGCAATCCAAAATGTTTTTAGATAGGTCAAAGTTGTTGAAGAGGGTGTGAATGTTAATTGTGATAATCTTCAAAATAACTTTTCTTCAATTTTCAAGACTTTATTATGAAGTTAAAATAATCCAGTAAGAAATGTAAAGTAAAATAAATAAGAATTAAAACACTGTACAAAGCAAAACAAATGTTTCAAAAGAACTTTGTGCAACCTTGAAAAACTGTATTACCTGTCAATTCTGCTACTACTAATATTTCATTTTCTAATGTATACTCTACACTTCCCCCTGATGCTTTTCAGACAGGACAGTGATTAGGAACATTGTTAATCTTCTAAATTCAAGAGATTTGTGCCTTTTAAGACCAACAGCATTTTACTTGACAATGAAAACAAATTATTGTTTAGCATCCTAAAAATACTGTGGTTTGTTTTCTTCCCTCTTTCAAGTACAATCCTATTAATGTAACAGCTCTGGACTGGACCCAGCTGAGCAAAAAGGAATGTCTGAAATATGGAGGAAGTCTGGTGGGGAAGTCCTGCAAATTCGTCCCTGACCTGGCCCTCATGTCTTTCATTCTCTTCTTTGGGACTTATTCCATGACTTTGACTCTGAAAAAATTCAAGTTCAGTCGCTACTTTCCTACAAAGGTAAGTAAAACCACAGATCTTCTCAACTAGCCTTCCCCAACGTGGTGCCCTCCAGTGTATTGGACTACAACTTCCATCAGCCCCAGCTAGCACTGATAAGATGGCTGGAAGCTGATGGGAATAGTAATCCAAAACATCTGGAGGGCAACAAGTCGGGGAAGACAGCTCTATGCTCCAAAAGCAAAACTTTTCAATCACAAAATGCAAGCTTATCCGCTGGAAGTACTATCAGGAAAGTGACATGCATCCAAGCCTGAATCCAGCAGTGAGCTCTGCCAGGGGGCACAGAACTAGGTCAAAGGGTTCTTGTCTGGGAGGGGGGCTATTGATCATAGAAGTGTAGAGTTGGAAGGGATCCCAAGGGTCCGGTGCAGGAATCCTTTTGCCCAACATGGGGCTCAAACCCCATGACCCAGAGATTAAGAGTCTCATTAGGAGGAAAACAGTTCGGGTCCCCCAAAAATCTATGGGCTGCATGTTAATCAGTTCTAGCCAACACTCCCCCCCCCAACTAGATCAAGGTGGGTACAATTGTATTATGTTTGTGTTTATGTTTATGTTTATCTATTTGCCTGCCCTTGACCCTAAGCAGGGTTACAAACAGTTTAAAACAGTTGCACAAATTTAGTAAGAAAAAGTACTTCCAACTCTAAGAGAAGGCACATTTATACAGAAAAAAGGCAATGATTTCTTCTGAGCCAATGGGGTGTGAAACTGAAATAAAATGAGGTGTGAACCAGTTGCTTTAACCAGCCTGAGCTTGAAACCTCTGTGTGTCTGCTCATCTAGCTCTCAGAAGCTGCAAACCTGCAGATGGCTGCCCTTCCTGCTTACCTGCGTGGCAGCAAAAATGATGCCGAGGGTCCCTCTGTGTCATCACCCCACTTCATTTGCCTTTTCCTTCCAAACCCTGTCTCCTCTTTTTTTAGGTCAGGGCCCTGATTGCTGATTTTTCCATTGTCTTCTCCATCCTGTTCTTCTGTGGAATAGATGCCTGTCTGGGACTGGAAACTCCCAAATTGCATGTGCCCAGTATAATTAAGGTTCGGATTCCCTTGTGGGTTTTGATGTGCTCTTATCTCCTAATGCCTCTCTGCTCCACCCCTTTGCTTGCTTGCTTCCAAAAACTTCTCTGTGTAGCCTCAAGGTTTCGTTACTGCTTTCTGGTTGGCCGGCCCAGTTGCTTGAACAACAACCAACGGTCAAAGTGAACTGGTATATCTCAGGAATGGGGTAACCTCAAGCCAGAGGCAGATTTAGGGCAACGCGACCAGTTCCACACACATGGCACCAAGCCGAGAGGGACACCACTGGGCGCCACAACCATGGTGATAGTGCACATGCAGAACAGAAGGCAAGAGGGCAGCGGTGTCAGATTTAAAAGATCAAGGACTGAGAGTTGCATGTAGGATTTTCAGTGTCTCAGACAATGCTGAACTCGGAGCCTGCAAAGCAAGTTGTGCTTGAAAGGGATGGGGGAGGGCAGAATGGTCTGGACCCCAGTATGCTGAAAAATGTATTGTAACGAATATCCATAAATGATGGTTCTCTCTCCCTTCAAATTAGAATAAGAATTTGCTTGTTTGTTTTAAAACAATTTCTTAACTGAAATATTTTCTTTCTCTCTTATTGAATGTTCTAACACGGCCCCTTTCTGCTTTCTTTCTGGTATGTGTTCTCTGCCTTTGCTCCTTTTCCAGCTCCGAAAGCTTATTAGTGATTTCTCTATCTTCATGTCCATACTAATGTTTGTTGGTCTTGATTGTCTTTTTGGACTGAATACTCCAAAACTACAAGTGCCTACAGATTTTAAGGTAAAAGCAATGAATGAGACCATCATAGAGGTAGATCAGATCAAAACGCCAACTTGCCCCAACTAGAACTGGATGAATTAGTCAATTTCGGTTTTTTGCGGTTCCATTTTTCTAATATTAAATTTAGTTCTTCACATTTCCACATCAATTTCCATTTTTGAAGAAGTCCTCATTAAAAATTGTCTGCATTCCTATTTCATTTCATACACACATTTTAATGCAATCTTGCCTAGTATACACATTCCCCTAGCATAATACATACCTTTATTCTGTTTTCTCGGCTACCTGCCTTTCTGTCCACATTTTCCCCTAATATGTATATTTCTGTGCATGTTATTTGGTTGGAGAACTGCACTGCTGAATTCAGAAAAAGAAGAATTTCCAGGGATAGCAGTGTTTTTGGTTCACTTAATTTGTGCAAATCAAGTATTTTCTTGCCCATGCCCATAGCCCCGGTGCCTCCACCTTACCCCTGATAAATTTGCACTGAAGTAATCAATTCATTTCAACCTTTCTTATTGTTTGTTTCAATATGTCTTAAGATACTGTATAGGCCTGCATGGGCCATCTAACAGCCCCTCCATCCCACCACCATATCATGTGTTCTTGGGCTTCCCCTGTCCAGCTACATTTCTGCTTTCCATCTGAGCACTTTTGATGCTGAAATCTGAAGTGAGAGAGAAATTGCCCTCCCACACAAGGCGGACCTGTGCTGTGAGGCAGCACACAAGAAATGTAGGGCTCCTGGCACCAGTCTTGTGTGCCACACTCGTAATGTGGTGGTAGGTAACCTTCTACCCTTGAACTGCCTTTACAGCCCACTCGCTTAGACCGTGGATGGTTTGTGTTCCCATTTGGCAAGAATCCCTGGTGGATCTACTTGGCCAGCGCGCTCCCTGCTCTCTTGGTCACCATCCTGATCTTCATGGACCAGCAAATTACAGCCGTCATAGTGAACAGGAAGGAGCACAAGCTCCGGGTATGCTTTCCTTGCCTTGCCTTTCCCTGCCTTGCAACTTGAGTGTTCACCAATACTGAACCCACTGAGAGAGAGAAAACTGTCTGCTGTGAAACCTGGAAGAAGGCATTGATGATGGAGCCCTAGTGGGCATGGAGTTCAAAGGCCCCCTCATTTGGAAAAGGAAAGGGATAGGATCAGTATACAAGGCCAGGAACATAGAACATAGAACCTTATCCAAAGTCAGACCATTTCTCCATCTGGCTCAGTGTTGTCTATACCAGTGGCTCCCAAATATTTGGGGGCCACTGCCCCCTTGGTTCCATAAACTCACCTCCACTCCCTCCTTCCCTATAAAAAGCATTATTCAGAACAGCAGTTTGCACAACCGACTAAGAAAGATAATAAAATTCATAGATTCAAAGAACTGTAGAGCTGGAAGGGACCCCAAGGGTCATCTAGTCCAACCCCCGGCAAAGCAGGATTCTTTTGCCCAATGTGAGGCTTGAACCTCTGGCCCTGGGATTAAGAGTCTCACTATCCCAGGAATCTTTGTGGAGTCTAGAAGTAGAAGTTGTCAGTGTGGTGTTAAGAGTGCCAGACCAGGGTTTCAATTCCCTCTCAGCCGCCCTATAAATCACTTCAGGGCCAGTCACTGCCTCTCAGCCTAAGCTACCTCACAGGGTTGTCAGAGGGACTAAATAGGCAGGGGGAAAACCTGTTGGAGATTCATTCCCCGGGTCTGCAGTCATGGGATTGTTGTCTGTCACATGACGGTGTGTGTTTTCATTCCACAGTGTGGGAAGTGACGGAGACAGGATGTTTTGGTATCACTGTGTTCCCTGAAGTGGGACTATTGTCCTTTGTTCTTTCTCTCTTTGCTGTCTGATGAGAAAGAGGAAGGAGCTAAGGCAGGATGCTCCAAGTGCATTATATGTAAATAAAGTAGATTAGCCAAAATGCTGTGCTATTGCAGTGTTTCCCAAACGTTTTTGGGCAACGGCACACCTGTTTACTGAAAAAAAATCTCGCGGCACACCACCATTAAAGCCCCGCCCCGTGACGTCAGCGCGCAGCGTCACGCCGGGAGGGACGCACGAAAGTGAAAGTTTTTTCCCTCCCCCTTGCCGGGGAACCTCCAAGCTTTGGAGGCGGGAAGAGGCAGCAGAGCGAGGGACTGAGGGACAGCGGCAACTGAGGCGGCGGCGGCTGTTGTGGTGGTGGCGGCGATAGCGGGCGGAGGAGGAGCCGTTGCCGGGAGTTGCTGCTGTTGTTGCTGCTGTTGCCCGGACATGCCGGCCTCCTCCTCCTCCGCTGTCTCGCGCTCCTCCCTTTTGCACGCGCTGCCCCGCCGCTCGGCACCACCACCGCGGAGCCGCCCCCGGCTCGACGCGGATCCTGTCCGCCACCGCCTCTCACCGCCCGACTCGCCCGCCTCCCTCCCACGGCACACCAGCTGATGTCTCACGGCACAGTAGTGTGCCGCGGAACACCGGTTGGGAAACACTGTGCTATTGGTTCTGTTAGGCAAACTGAATGCTCTGCAAATCCCTAAGTGTGCTAATGCCTTTTGGCATCAGTCGCTGTGATGTTCAGGTTGGAGGAAGCTTTTGAAGCTCCCAAACAACCGACCAGGAGGGAGAGAACATGCCAGTTGGGCATGTGTCTCTGCCAGGGTCCTATGTGCAAGTAGGACGCTCCTAACAAAGCCATGTGTACCACCTTGGAGAAAAGGTGAGATATAAATGCAATGAATAATCTTCCCTTACAATTAATTGTGAAGTTATGCAAAATCCAATTAAAACTATGCAACAACATTGATGGATTGATCCAGTGATGCCATTTTTTCAAAGTTTGATAGTCATTAGACCTCCAGCACCCCTTGGCTCTTAACGCCCCTCTCAGTAATCCCATTGCCTCCAGGGAAACATTTCCCCTTCTATTAATCTCTTTGATCATTTATCCGCAAGTTTGCATAAAGATTCCATGCTCCCCAGGTTTGACACAGGAACAACAACCACAACAACCTGACAGAAAACTGGGTGTGAGCAAAAGGATGTGTATGGAATGCTGCTAAGATTTATATAACATAGAATTCAACTTTAATCTGAAAGTTAATCTGAAAATATAAACAATGAAAAAATGAATGAAATTTCTAAAATACAACCCATGATGAATACTTGTGGGTGGGTGACAATTGATATTCAGAACCCTGAAGAATACCCTCAAAATATACATGATTGGGCAATAGAAAAATTCCTGTTCTCTATCAATCCATTCATCTCCAGGCTTCCCATGCATGCAGAATTATTTGGTGGAACAATTGGTCAGCTCACCGTATCTGTTTAGATCAGTCAAATGTTTACTTCTGGCAACACCTCTGTAATTTCTTTATTTATTGGCTGCTGAGGATTGAAGTGCCTGTGGCCAGCAGCATTCATTTTATCATTTCTGTGTTTATAATTATTAGGGACACGGGTGGCGCTGTGGTCTAAACTACTGAGCCTCTTGGACTTGCCAATTAGGTCAGTGGTTCAAATCCCTGTGACAGAGTGAGCTCTCGTTGTTCTGTCCCAGCTTCTGCCAACCTAGCAGTTCGAAAGCATGCCAGTGCAAGTAGATGTTGCTGTGGTGGGAAGGTAAATGACGTTTCTGTGCGCTCTGGTTTCCATCACGGTGTTCAGTTGTGCCAGAAGTGGTTTAGTCTTGCAGGCCACATGGCCCTGAAAACTGTCTGTGGACAAATGCTGGCTCCTTCGGCCTGAAAGCGAGATGAGCGCTGCAACCCCAGAGTCGCCTTTGACTGAACTTAGCTGTCCAAGGGTCCTTTAGCTTTATGTTTTACCTTATAATTATTGCATTTTAGAAATTTCATTCATTGTTTATGTATCTTTAAATTTTGGGGAAGATTAAACTTGAATTCTGTTTTATATGAATTTTAATAGCAATCCATACATTTTCTTTTCCTCCAGCCCAATTTTGTGGCTCAGCTGACCCTTTAGAGGTTGGGTCTGGCATTCCCTTTTGTGTGTCCTGTGTATTGTTCTCAGCTTTACCTGGAGATGCTAGAGATTAAACCTTCTGTATTCAAAACAGATTCTCTGCCACTTTGAAGCAGACAGGAGTTATCACAGCTCTTTTTTCCACCGGCCCATTGTTATACCTGACCATACTTCTGGCTGTGCCTTAATTTCTCTAGTTTTTCAAACAGATAAGTTGTTACAAATGCTTAGCCTTGGGGTCCCAGCATCCTCCACAAATCCTAGTTCTAATGTGTTGGGTATATTGAGAGCTTATTTGGCTAAAGAGGTAGAATCCATTTCCTTCTATGAAAACGGTGTGTCCTTTTGTTTCAGAAAGCTGCAGGCTATCATCTGGACCTCTTTTGGGTGGGCATCCTTATGGCGGTCTGCTCATTCATGGGGCTACCATGGTATGTAGCAGCCACAGTCATTTCCATCGCACACATTGACAGCTTAAAGATGGAGACAGAGACCAGTGCACCAGGAGAGCAGCCTCAGTTCCTGGGAGTGAGGTGAGGGTTCCTTGAACTCACCTGTAAAGGGCAGTTGTGAATAGAAGTGCAATGTAACAGTGCTCTACATAAGTTCCTCCTTGACCATGAGGGTTTTGGGGGGCATATTATTATAGCAGGCCTGTTACACATCTTGCAGTTCACCAGACTGTGTTTCTGGCTGCCTCCTGTTCACCTTGCTTAGATCTTAGTTCAGTGGTCCTGTTTCGCCAGCAGCCACTAAAACTGGCCATCAGCATAATGTAATCAGAATCCTATGCAGTTCTGCCATTCAAATCAACAGTACAACAATGTTTGTTTGTTTGTTTGTTTGTTTGTTTGTTTGTTTGCTACTAAATTTGTAGATCATTTCTCAGCCATACACCAACAGACACTCTTAACAGTACTTATGCTAGGCATGGGAGGAACCAATCCATGCACAGTAATGACCTCTAGTAGAGCATCGCAATAATTTTAGGCTTTATCCTGTGCACGCTTACCTGGAGGTAAGCTCCACTGAATGCTCTCCAAGTCAACATTCATGGGGCTGTGCTGTAACCACAAACAGAGAATGTGGTAACAGTTGAATCTTCAATTTCACTGCTTCTGTTCTTTTTCAGGGAGCAGAGAATCACGGGAATCATTGTCTTTGTTCTGACTGGGATTTCTGTCTTCCTGGCTCCTATTCTAAAGGTAACACATTCCAGAGATTTTTGTCATCATCTTCAGCATAGGTTTAGCATGTGGTTTCTTATTTTTATCCAAAGCTTTGGTCCAATCTCAACATCTACATCAGATTAATTTCAGTTCAGCCCTATATATATTTACTCAGATATAAATCCTGCCGTGTTCAAAAGATCTTACTCACAAGTGAGCATTCATATTGTTTCAGCCTTCAGTGATTCATCATTTTAAAGGCAGATTAATCAAGGGAACATGCCTTAGCAGCCCTTGCAAAAGCATTTGTGGAAATGTCTGATAAAGAGGAGGCCTCACCTGCCTTCTCTCTCTCTCTCTCTCTCTCTCTCTCTCTCTCTCTCTCCATAGTACATCCCAATGCCTGTGCTGTATGGAGTCTTCCTCTACATGGGAGTGGCCTCGCTAAATGGCATCCAGGTAAGAACATGTATTGTTCTGGCAACTTCATAATGATTTTGGCAATCACCACCTTTATCTACCCACTCAGGTTATTGCATAAGTGGCCAGGTTTCTACTTAGCAATGGAATAGTTTGCTCAGAAAAGTGTAGGCTACATTTCCACAGGGTTTTTGGGGGTCCCATGGGCAAGGCACCATCCACAGGCCCACCTGTTTCAGGGAACCCATCTCCTTACTGCACCAAGCCCAGGGGATCCTTGTCTGTGGGGCTGCTGCTGAAGTGCAGGCGTCTGGCTGCTCCATCTATTGATGCCAGCCCCACTACCAAGCTGTCAGGGACTGGCTGGCTGGTGAGGAGTGGGGGAAGACACCAGCTGGCGAATCCCCTAGGGAAGCCTCAGAAGACAAAGGTACAAGCTCTGGGGGGGGGGACACTGAGGACAGTCAGGAGACAAAGGAGGGGAGAGATGGTGGGCTGCTGAAGAAGCAACAGGCATGAGCGAGAGGGAAGAGTCAAGGGCAGATTGTGGTTCAGACTCTGTACAGGGAGCTTCCCAGGAGCTTGCCTGTCTTGCTGTATTAGGCTCCCCCACTCCCCCCCCCCCCCGTTACCTCCAAGAACACGAAGAGCTATGCATTAGGGCTGGGCAATATCTGCTTTCCAATACAGCCAGCTAGACTTCGTGATATGGTGGTATATTACAATGTCGGAAAGGAGGCGGGGAGGAAGAAGGCAGTTGCCGGCCATGGAGATAATTAGCATCACAGTACACAGCTTCTTCCTATTCCTGAAAAGGCCAAGCAGGCAAAGTTCCCTCCCACCATAGCTTATGTCTGTGTTGGTGGCCTCTGGAGGAAGAGTGGTTTTAGGGGGGAGCGGGAAGCAGGAACCGTCAGTCCTGGCAACTGTGGTATAGAGGCTGGTCCTGCCTTTGAGGGTTCCCTGCGTTCTTTACTGTTTCCTTGAATAAAAAAATAAACTTCCTGCTCATTTCTTTTTTTCTTTTCTTTTTTTCTTTTTTCTTTTTGGTTTTGAATAGACATCCACAAACTTTTTATTGATAATAATCAGCTAAATAGTTTGAGGATTTATACAACTGTGTAACATGCGGAAAACAGCATTTTTAGAGAAATCAAAGACTGGAACTGAGGGAAGTCGGGGTGGGGGTGAGTGGGTTCTGTGGGGGAGGGAGGGAAAGGGAGGGAAAATGGGGGGGAATAAGGATGATATGTTTCTGGATAATATGTTTTGTTTTAATTTTGCATAAAAAGTTGTTGTTTTTTTAAAAAAGAAAGACTACAGTTCCCAGAATCCTCTGGGGAAACCATGTGTTTTAAATGTACTGTATAGGCCTAAATCAGCAACAAATTAATTACCATTATGTGACCCCTTCTCCTGCTGTGCACTGGAAGACTCTCCCCTTGCCCAGCTGAGCCAGAGGAGGGAGCCTTCCACAAGGTGGCAGAAGGGGTGGGCTTCCTGCTCATTTCTGCACTTGAGTGCTGACCCGCATCTGAGCCAACACTAACGGCAGCCCACAGAAAATGGACTTTATAAAATTCTGTGCTTAGCTCAGATCCTTGTACAGTGGTACCTCCGGTTATGGACTTAATTCATTCCGGAGGTCCGTTCTTAAGCTGAAACCGTTCTTAACATGAGGCATGCTTTTGCTAATGGGGCCTCCCACTGCTGCCACACCACTGGCGCATGACTTCCACTCATATCCCATGGCAAAGTTTGCAACTAGGGGCATCTACTTCTGGGTTAGCAGAGCTCATTACCCGAAGGAGGACGGTGCGTAACCCGAAGTTCCACTGTACATTGTTAACATTTAACAAAACCTTCAATGATTGCTTCAATATCTTTGCCACTCCTCATCACTGGCCACCTCCCCAGAACTAATCCTTCCATTTCCCCCCAACAGTTTTGGGATCGCTGCAAGCTCTTCCTGATGCCAGCCAAGCATCAGCCAGACTACGTCTACCTCAGGCATGTCCCTCTGCGGCGAATCCACCTGTTCACCATGGTTCAGATTGTCTGTCTGGCTGTCCTCTGGATCCTGAAGTCCACTGTGGCAGCCATAATCTTCCCTGTGATGGTAGGCAGCTATGGTCACTGTTCTCTCCTGTTCTAGGGCCCAATGGGAGAAGGTTCTGAGAAGTGCACATCCACCCACAAAGCCAATGATCTGTTGCCCAAAATGTGTCTTATTCAGAGTTCTTTTGTTACTAAAGAAAGCAACTTTCCCAGGATTTTGACTCACTTGTAGCGTAAAAATATTATGAACAATATGGTTTGATATAAAAATTGGAGTACGGTTGAATATGCACTTGTAGATGTCTAAAATGAGACCCCATGGAGGGGATGGGGGGAAGTCTTGAGATTCGGAGAATCTCTTTATATAGATTTGTTTTATTACAGTTTGTGTTCATTTATAAAACCAATAAAAATTATTGCCCTTCAGATGTTTTGGACTACAACTCCCAGCAGCCCCAGCCATCACTGGTGGGAGTTGTAGACCAAACCAGGGCTCCAGGTTGTTGGATGAAATTAAGCAGTGAATGCCAGCTTCTGTCCAGAGAGAGAAATATATCTCTGTTTCTGTGGGATGGGAAGCAGTTAATCTGTAGACCATCTCTTTGTCTGAGTCAGGGTGCAAAAGAAAAACAGTTCCACCTAAGAGTTGGAAAGTGCCAGGCCCAAAACCAGCCTTTCTGTGCCTTCCGCATGGGAAATTTCAGGCAAGGAGTAAGAAACATGAATGAACTCCCACTCCAAATTGCATCCCCTCCTAAGAATTCGGCCTGCCAGTATCATGGCCAGGAGTTCTCCTCTTGCTGCTGCTTCTACACCAACCCAGGTCTGCCACAGAATCAGCCCCCACAAGGAATCAACCTGTAACCCACTGAAATTTGATCTCATTCATTGCACTTTGGGTACAGTGGTGCCCCGCAAGACGAATGCCTCGCATTTTGGAGGTGCTTCACAAAACGAATTTCCTATGGGCTTGCTTCGCAAGACGACAATGTCTTGCGAGTTCCTGCTGGTTTTTTCCCCTCCCCCCCCCTTTTCTAAGCCGCTAAGCCGCTTATCAGCTGGTCCGATCAGCAGATAAGCCGCTAATAGCGCTAATAGCGCTAATCCGCTAATCTGTCAATGGGCTTGCTTCGCAAGACGAAAAAACCGCTAGACGAAGAGAATCACAGAACGGATTCTTTTCGTCTTGCGAGGCACCACTGTACTTGAATTCTAAACAACTCATAGTCTTCATGCTAGATTATTTGAGCCTTGTCTTGGTGGGTTTTTGTTTTCCTTTCTCTCTCTTTCTCTTTCTCCCTCTCCTTTTAGATTTTAGCCTTGATTTTAGTCCGGAAGATGCTAGACCTTGTCTTTTCCCAACATGACCTCGCATGGATTGATAACATCATCCCTGAAAAGGATAAGAAGAAGGAGGATGACAAGAAGAAGAAAAAGAAGAAAGGCAACAAAGGGGAGGATGATAGCAGTGACGAGGTGTGTCCGTGACGCTTGGGGGCAGTGTGGTGGGACATGTGTTTCTTTCTTGCCAGCCAGACCCATTAAATCATGGGTAGGCAAACTAAGGCCTGGGGGTTGGATCTGGCCCAATCACCTTCTAAATCCGGCCCACAGGTGGTCCAGGAATCAGCATGTTTTTACATTAATAGAATGTGTGCTTTTATTTAAAATGCTTCTCTGGGTTATTTGTGGGGCATAGGAATTCATTCATATATTTCTTCAAAATGTAGTCCCCCACAAGGTCTTAGGGACAGTGGACCGGCCCATAGCTGAAAAAGGTTGCTGACCCCTGCATTAAATGGTCTGCATTGGCACTCATTAGAGTCAACGCAAGGAGCAGTTCTTCTCTGAAAAGAAGCATTACGGAGCGCCTACCTCTTTGGACCATTTGAGATCCATTGCCACATATATAGTGTTTCCACATAAGAAAGTGCTTCTTCACTCAGTGCAGAGCTAAATCATGGAACTTGCTCCTACAGGAGGCAGGGATGGCCACCGACTTGGATGGCTTTAAAAGAGATTAGACAAATTCCTGGAGGAGGAAAGGGCTATCAATGGTTACTAGCCAGGATGACTCTGATCTGCCTCCACAACTGGCGGCAGTTGCAGGAAACCACATTAGGGGAGAGTTGCTCTTGTGCTCAGGACCTGTTTCCGGGTTTCCCACAAGTATGTGGCTGGCTGCTGTGAGAGCAGGATGCTGTACTAGATGGGATCCAGCAGTCTCACCTTATGCTCTTAAGCACCAGAAACCAAAGCAATGGAAGGTCAAAGACCTGGTGTAGATCTAGTATGTTTCAATGTATGCTATTTAACTTTTTTTTAAAGAAAGAATAATTCACCAGCCCATTGCATTCATGAAAATGCCTTTCTCTCAAAAATAATGGTTTGTTTATTTAAATATATAAACAATTCAACAATATAAACAATTCAACAACATAATACACATTATGACAATTCAGTGCCCCAGCAATGAATTTCTTATCAAGTTTGTTCTTATTTTTAAAGTGAGGGGTTTTTTACTTTGTTTTTGAGTGACCAAAATTTTCAAACTGAGACAACATTACTACAGTCCCTGTGAAAGAGTTTTCATTTATTATGAGAAGTGCTTTGGAAAAGTCATGGTAACTTGGCTGATTTTCTGCCCAGCTTCTAATATGAATCTGAGGATGTGATGTATTCCAAATACTCAGATTGTATGTGTTTTCCTTTGGGTTGAGTGTTGCGTCTGCCCTGCCATGATAAACCTGAACCCATCTGCACCACTGGAGTTGTTCACTGTCTCTCTTTCCCCTTTTCTCCCAGCCCAAGCTCCCCACTCCCTCTGTCATAACCATCCCACTGGACCCTGTCCCATCTGAACCCCAAAACAGTATGCATTGCATTTCCAGTAAGTAACATGCTCACGCGCTGTCAGATGTTAAATTAACAGCTAACTCAGCAACTTCAAAACCTTTGGACATGCTTGACCAGAAACACAAGAGCCACTGAATTGAACCGGAACTGGCCAAGAAGAGGAGGGGGCTTCTTGCATATTTCCCCTTCATTTCAGTGGGGCTTTATCTTTTGTTGGTTACTAATCACACTAACCCATGGAGAGAATGAGACATAACTTGACTTCACGTTGCAGCATGAAGTAATGTGTACAGGTTTGCAGGGTGGGGATAAGGAGACAGACAGAGCATTTGGGTGCTTTTAGGATATTCTCTGCCTCCAGTTCTTCAGATAACTTCCACTGTCAAACAGCTCTTGCCATCACAAAGTCTTTCTTAATGTTTAGTCAGAATCTCCTTTCTTGTCACTCAAATCCTTTGGTTTGAGGTTTGCACTCTGGAGCAGCAGAAAACAAGTTTGTTCCATCTTCCTTTTGTTATTTGAAGATGGCTGTCCTTTCACCTCTCAGTCTCCTCTTCTCCAGGCTAAACATACCCAGCTCACAAGATGGTGCAGTAGCGCTTTAAGGCCCCTGGCACACCCAGTGATACTCCAGATTGCCATTTAGAGCTTGCAGTTTGGAGATATCATGAGCATTTAGCTGGCTCACAGTGATCCTAGGGATGTTCAGGATTTCAAGAACAACCTTAGATCTCTTCTGTTGCTGACACTTGCCGCAAAACTATCCTGGGCTGCCTCCAGGCGGAGGATATTGCAAATGAGGTCATTTGAATATCACAAATAGGTACTTAGGTTTTTACCCTTCTAATTTTAAACTGTTCCTATCAGATTTTCCATGAAAAGAGTAAATTCATATGAAATACAGGCTGTGACATTATGATGCCAGCAATGTAATGTGGAACCTGTAGGCTGCGTGTATGGATGAGCAGCACCAATCGCACACTAAACTCCTGTGTGAGCTGTAATGCAAATGAGTTTTGTGGCCTTATCTCACGAGGACTTCATAGGTGCATTTTGCAGCATATCCTGGGTAATACTGATGGCCAAGTCCTTTGTTTCTAGTTGCAGGAAATGAAGTTCTGCACTAAAACACTTCTCAGAAGACCATTGTCCAGTTCCTCAGCAGTTAATCCATCACCTGGGCAGAGCTGTATTTCTCCTGGGGAGGCAAAGAGGCATTTGAAACCCAGTGGGAGGGAAAGCATGGGGGTGGGAGATGCAGTGGGTGGTGGAGAAAGGGTTAATCACCCCTCTGCACTCTGCGCGGAACAGCCTTTCCTGCTCTCATCCTGCTCTTGGGTGGAATGCATAGTGTTAGGCCCTTATGCACTTGAAAGGATTTGGGGAAGGATCCTGAGCTGTGGCCAGTAATCACCCACCAGCCGCCCTGTGAACCTTTTTGGAAAGGGCAAGTTGATAAACCCAATGCAAAAACCGACGTGCTGCCTCTCTGAGATGAGCTGAAGAGCATTCAGAAGAGCCAAGATGAACAGTGTTCTGGGTTATTCAGGACTCGTAAATGCCTGTCTTCCGTACTATGCCTATGTCTGATATACACACTTCACTTTTTTCCTGCAAGAAGGCTCCAGTTCAGTGGAGTCATCAGAAGCCGCCCTACCATGAGCAAGGTGAGAGGCAGCAGATTTTGGATGCTGTTACCAGTGGCAGCAGAGTGGGAGTCAAACCAGTGTGGTGCTTTGAGGGCAAAGTCTGCCCAACAGTTCACCAGCTGCCAGGAGTCCTGTTGAGAGGGGTGGGAGCTGGGGCAGAGAGGCAGGGGTGACACTCACTTCAGTTGGGCTTGCACAGAGGGATTGCTTGTGCCCCATGTTAATTTCTGGAAGTGGGGGTGCCAACAGGGGCCCAGAGGTCATGAGCTGCCAGAGATCTCATGGTGTGCCATGTTCTCACTGAGCCCACACTCTCCCCGCCCTAAAGCACTCCCAGGGCCAGAGGGTGGGGTGGGGCTTTTGCATTGGGGGGGGGCCTTCAAGCCATTGCTTTTAAAAGACTATTGGAAGAACGTAGTTCTACTAAAATTGGTTGAGGGCAAGGCAGGGCATGCAAATTTCATTAAATCCAAAATCCTTTTTCACTAATCAGTTCCTTCCAAGAAAGTGGTCAGTGATGGATGGAGGCACCTTGGGAATGGGTGATGAGAACTTGGTTGGAAACAAGCTGGGCCTTTCCTTCTGCAGCTCTTCCTCTCTCTTATTCATTTCATGCTTTCCTCCTCCCCTGCCTTGAAACAGTTTCATAGCCATCTCTGTTTCTCTGCAGGAAAGAGGTCTTCCAGCTGCAGTTTTGCGTTCTGATGCATCTCCTAACGGGTCAGACCTGGATCGCAGGTAAACAACACACCTGGTCAGCTGACAGCCTTCCTACTTTAACGTAAAGAAATGCAAATAGAGAATCCTCCAGATCTGGGGGGCAGAAATCAGAAGAAGATGGGGTTATAAGGGGCAGTGCTATTTTTCTAGAAAAAGAGGTGCTCTAACTCAGTATGAACACCACCCTTGTTCTCTTATAATGGCAGTGGCTGAGTTCTGGTGGGGGGGGGAGTCCTGATAAAGGCGAATTAAGAATAGGAAGATTATTAACAATTATAAAGGGGTTAGCAATTAAATGCCTCGTTGCTATATCCCTTTTCAATTTTGGGGAAGGGTTCTGCCATCTCTTACTTCTACGCCCTACAATGTTAAGCAGTCATGGCACTGATTTACACAATGAAATGTTTACGGTATTTGGCACTTTGAAACAGCACACAAATTGGAGAGCAACTCATCCAGGTGAACATGTCCAAGTGGACATTTCCTGAGGGCCCCCAACCCTCTATCTTCTAGTCTTGCAGCACAGATTGGCATAATAAAAATATGGAATGTGAGCATTTCATGTAACAACTGATGCTTTCAAGTCAAGTTCAGTGACATGACATAAAAACTGGTCCATTTAGCTCTGAGTCAAATCAAGGGCACAAATAGTGTTACTGTACCAACTGACAGGGGGGAAGACATCTTGGGAGGAAGGGAGGGCTATTGCAGTGCAGGTTAGAGTGTTGGACTAGGACCTGGGAGACCAGGGTTCAAATTGCCACTTGGCCATTAAGCTCACTGCTTGTGACCTTGGGCCAGTCACTGCCTCTCGGCCTAACCTCCCTCAGAGTTGTTGTGGGGATTAAATGAAAAGGGGGGAGAAGAACCATGCATACCACCTTGAGCTCCTTGAAGGAAAAGGTGGGCTGTAAATAAGTAAATAAATTAAATAATTGGCAAGGCACCTGAGGTCAAGCCAATGGAAGTATGAGGAATGTTAAGTGAAGGAGAAGGAATGAGGAAAATAAATAAATAAATAAATAAATAATAATAATAATAATAATAATAATAATAATAATAATAATAATAATAATTTATTATTTATACCCCGCCCATCTGGCTGGGTTTCCCCAGCCACTCTGGGCGGCTTCCAAAAGATTATTAAAATACTGTGATACATCAAACATTAAAAGCTTCCCTAAACAGGGCTGCCTTCAGATGTCTTCTAAAAGTCTGGTAGTTGTTGTTCTCTTTGACATCTGGTGGGAGGGTGTTCCACAGGGAAGGCGCCACTACTGAGAAGGCCCTCTGCCTGGTTCCCTGTAACTTGGCTTCTCGCAGTGAGGGAACTGCCAGAAGGCCCTTGGAGCTGGACCTCAGTGTCCGGGTAGAACGATGGGGGGGGGAGACGCTCCTTCAGATATACTGGACCGAGGCCGTTTAGGGCTTTCAAGGTCAGCACCAACACTTTGAATTGTGCTCAGAAACGTACTGGGAGCCAATGTAGGTCTTTCAAGACCGGTGTTATATGGTCTTGGCAGCCGTTCCCAGTCACCAGTCTGGCTGCTGCATTCTGGATTAGCTGTAGTTTCCGAGTCACCTTCAAAGGTAGCCCCACGTAGAGCGCATTTGCAGTAGTCCAAGCGGGAGATAACTAGAGCATGCACCACTCTGGCGAGACAGTCTGCAGGCAGATAGGGTCTCAGCCTGCGTACCAGATGGAGCTGGTAAACAGCTGCCCCGGACACGGAAAAGGACAATGACAGTGAGGCAACTGGAAGGAAGCCTGCTGTCCTCAGAGTCAGGAGAGAGCCTGTGCAACAAGTCAGAGAGAGATGCAGAGAGACTGGCCAAGGCACAGGATGGCCGGAGGAAGTGGAGCAAAGCAAGCAATGGACTGAAGAGCAGCACCCAGTGAAACAAAGGGCAGCTTTGGCCAAGCCAAAAAGCAGGGCTGCACCCAACTCTGCCGCCGCCGCCACCACCACCACCATGGTCAGCCTAGGAGGAAGTGGCAAGATGAGAAAGGATTGGAACTGTGGGCCAGGGAGCCAAGAGGGCACCAGGTTGCAGCTGCTTCGTGAGCCTTCAGGGTCCACAAGAGAGGGGTGGAAAGGGAGTTTGTTCAGATGTGCCGCATGATGAGCTGACAGGCAGAAGGACAGCAAGGTCTGAGTAGAATAGAATAGAATTCCTTGGCTGCAATGGTCTGACCCGCTAACCCCCTTTTCTGCTTTTCTTCCAGTATTACACTTCACCTGAAGATTTCCTGCCCGTCTTCTCCTGCATTTAATTACTCTCGAAATCCCATCTGTGCTGTGCCCCAGGTGAAGATAGAGATGGAGTCAGATTATGAAGACACTGACACAGAGAAGCACCCCCGGGACATGGGCAGCGAGACCACTCTATAGTCCCAGGAATGGGGGGTCCTTTGTATGTAGATATATATATACACATTTAGCATCAGAAAATTAGACAATTTGTGACATTCCATCCTGCTTGGTCACATGCCATGATGACCCTAGATCTCCAGCTTAAGATCCATCCAAGCAACATGGAAATAGGACTTTAAAAGTCTGTGGGAACAAAGGAACTTATTAGAACTTGAGCTCTTTGGATGGAAGAACAGTATCATTTTTGGACTTGGGTGTCTTCCCTGTGGTCTGCAGCAGTTCCTTCCAATTGGACCTGCTGGTCTTTTTCTCTGAAGGCTCATGGATTTCAGTAGGACATCTCTCAGTGGAGCCAGTAGCTTTTTTATTCACTTTGTAGCTAAGTGTATTAAACCTTCCACTCCTGTAGAAAAAGCCTCTCTCTCACTATCAACCATAGTATTGCAGAGGCAGGAGGAGCCGGATTACTGCCATCTTCAAATGACGTATCATTTATCTGAATGCTGCACAAGCTTGTTGACGAAGGCGAAGGAGCCACAGAATCCAGTTGCAGCAAAGCAGATTTGGACTTCTGATGACTCTCAACAATTTGCCCAAGGAGACACCTCCTGTGGAATTCCTTCATGAGAAATGCTGGTTGTTTGTGCATTTACCATGAAGGCCCCAAGCTGGTTCCAAGAGAATGGTCACCTTCGCCATGTGAACACGAGGAAATGTGGGTAAGCCCTTAGTGAATGAGTGTTTTCTGTTAAGAGCTGGGGGTTCCCAGCATGGCATCCCTGGCCAACCATAGTGCCATGAGATACCTCCCTCAGTGTGTGCCAATACCACTGTCCCAAAGAAATTGGGGGGTGGGCTTTAACAGCCTAACATCCCTTTTAAGGGACTTAAGTCCCCCAATTTTGTTATCATAGTTGGAATGGACCACCCCCCTGCAGTGTAGGAATATATGCAGCTGCTCCATACAGGAGAACCTGCAATCTTTGCATTATCTGCACTATTGCTCTAACCAACTGAGCTATTATTGGTCAAGAGAAGAATGAGCTGAGGCAGGATCCAGTGAAAGCAAGGCAGATCTTTATTATTCTGTTGCAACAGAAGCCCCCCCCCCCCACTCTGCTCAGTAGGAGGTGAGGACCCAGATCAAAGGAGCACAAGAACTTTTAAAGGCTTTAGAAATTGTCCCTTAGCCAAGGACCACCCAAACAGCATCACACACGTGTCACAGAAAAAGGTGATCTACAACAGAAATGTGAGTGTGTGGCTTGTCACCTGGCTGTCAAGCTATCTGATAGTTTGCTGATTGCTATTGGCCTTAACTGGCTTAAAGATCATTCCTTCTACTTGTCAGAAAAAAACATCTTGGAATCAAAAAAATTTCAGTTACCGTTTCTTCCCTATTGTGCAGTTTCAAAGACTTGATATTTTCTTTGGAAAGGATACTTTACTTCTAAAGCAGGACTCTTATGTACAGAATATTCTGGCCTGCTAAATATTGCACCTGGTTTGAACCTGTGTGAACTTAATGGTGATTTCCTTGTAACTTTGTAAATACTGAAGTCAAAACAAAAGAAAAACTTGAATCTAGCATCCTATTTATCATATTATGTCAATCAAGTACCCATTAACTGTTGGACAAAATTCAACAAAACAGCGTTTTATGCCTGGGCAACAACTTCTAAATAGAATTAACTTAGCCTCCCTGAAACTTGGGCCCCATCAGTCTGTTGTAGCATGGCCAGGCAAGTGGAGGTTCGTAGGATTTGGATTCCGAAACCATTGGAAGTTGCCAAGCCAGTGAAGGCTGCAAGAACAACTTGAACTTGAACATAGCCTTGTATATTTCCCTTACTTATTTTGTACCACTACTGTGTACTGCTTAGTAGAGGCTGCTTTAACAATACTGTTATAAAGTTTTAGCAGGATTTGTAAATCAAAAGGCTGTTTGTGGAAGCCAAGTGTTTCATGCACCTGTGCTTGTGAAATAAATCTATTACTCCCACCATCAGCTACTTAGCACTGCAGTGCTCAGTGCCACTACAAACACACACACACACACAATTTCAAAAGCAAAATATTTTCAGCCCCAGAGCTATTACATTGCTACTATAGTAACACTTATAGTCTAATAAATTTTTGAACCTCTTCCATTTGTGTTGTGCTCATGAAAATCATGTTCATCTTCAAGAGCCAATTCAGTATTTTGCTAAGGATTCTCAGATTTATACCATCTAAAATGACTTGGGTGCTGTAAGTCAGGATTCCACGCCCTGTAGATGCTTTAGACTACAATTCCCATGACTCATGGCCAGCATAGCTGGATGATGCTGGGGTTGATAGGCACTGTTGACCACATATCTAGAAGGCACCAGGTTGGAGAGAGAGAGTAATAGTGTGTTATCAGATGTAGTCACATATTGGAAATGTCAAGTGTCACAAAAAATGGGACTCTTACCAGACTGCAAAAAAAACCACATGGGTCACACGGAGATTTGGTATTCAAAAAAACCTGGGGACACAAATACCAGGGATACTACTTGTACACACAACACATACGCTTTACCACAGAGTTACTATTCTTCTTCGGCTGCTGCCCAATTAAGATCCCCCTTGTCAGTGCACACATTGGAATGCAAACATTTGAATGTGCTATGTGAATCGCTTTTATTCAGATGCAACCTCCAAGCTCCAGTAACAGCCCATGTAAATAGCAAGCAAGCTTAAACAGGCACAGAGAACTTCACCCAAGTTTTTGCAGGCTAACACAACACTATATCTCAAAATACTGTCTAGCTTTTGAGTCCATTCCATCTTCAAAAAAAATGTTTAGGAACTGAGAACTTTTGTTACAAGAGCTTCAAAAGGTCATACAAATAAGGCTTTGTAGAAAATAGCAACATCTGACTCCAGAATAGCTGTGGTATAATCCTAGCAGATAACATAGTATCTCCTGGGTTCAGCAGAGGTTGGTGAATTGAAATTGCACCATGTACAGTGGTGCCTTGCAAGATGAAATTAATCCGTTCCGCGAGTCTCTTCGTCTTGCGAAGCACGGCTATTAGCGGCTTAGCGGCTTAAAGAAAAAGGAAACAAACTCGCAAGACGTTTCGTCTTGTGAAGCAAGCCCATAGGGAAATTCGTCTTGCGGAATGACTCAAAAAACGGAAAACTCTTTCGTCTTGCGCATTTTTCGTCTTGCGAGGTACCACTGTACACACTAAGACATTTTGTACAATGAACACACACACTTGGCCCTCAGTTACAGCTTCCTACTGGGTTTGAGAGATAGCACAATCACTCCCCTCTATCCTAACCTCAAGCTTGGTTCCTGCACATAAACGCAGACGCTTAAAAGATCGGAATCATGTATCATGTTGGACCCTTTTGCCTTGGAAAAAAATTGCTTTAAAATAAATACTCCAGAGCGAGACTCTCTGATGCCCTTTCAGCCAATAAATAAATATTGCATTGTCCCTTAGGCTGTGTTTGGGAAGAGATTTGGAATGCTGCCGCTGCTTGCCCCTAGGAAGTCCAGCATTAGGCACTTAGGGCTTCCAGCTCCTGAGGCCGCCACAATTTTTTTGCAGCAATGATGGTGTTCTTCATGAGCATGGCAACTGTCATGGGCCCAACCCCACCAGGGACTGGAGTGATGTAGCTGGCTTTCTGCTTCACACCTGGAGAAAAGGAGGAAAGGAGATGATGGAGCAGAGAAGGAAAACAAGTGTCAAAAGCCCTAGGAGGAGGCTGCAAGCAGGACAGAGATGAATCAAGGACAAAATTGTTGCTGTATTTCTATACAGTGGTGCCTCGCAAGACGAAAAGAATCCGTTCCGCGAGTCTCTTCGTCTTGCGGTTTTTTCGTCTTGCGAAGCAAGCCCATTAGCGGATTAGCGCTATTAGCGGCTTAGTGGATCAGCTGATAAGCGGCTTAGCGGCTTGGGGAAAAAAGGGGGGAGGGGAAAAACCCCGCAGGAACTCGCAAGACATTTTCGTCTTGCGAAGCAAGCCCATAGGAAATTCATTTTGCGAAGCACCTCCAAAACAGAAAACCCTTTCGTCTAGCTGGTTTTCCGTCTTGCGAGGCATTCGTCTTGCGGGGCACCACTGTACTGCCCTTCACCCAAGGATCAAAGGGCAGTTTACAATATAACATAAAAATGTATACCATAGTAACAAACAAAAACAATCCCACACACACAGTCTAAAAGGCCATAGATTGTTTAATTAGCCAAAGGCCTGGGAGAAGAGGAATGCTTTCGCCTGGCACTTAAAGATATGTAACAAAGGCATCAGGCAAGTCTCCATGGGGAGAGTATTCCACAGGCAGAGAGCCATCACAGAAGATGGGGGGTGCAGAGGGAGGCTGCCCCAAAGAAGCTAATCCTGAAATCTGGGCTGGGAAAGGCTGTGGTGACACAACAGTGTGAATGTTGGGGCAAGGGGACCAAGCAGGGCAAAGTAAGAGCCACAGATGCTGCTGACAGCACTACTGCCACTTCCCCTGACCACTGGAAAGCCACTCTAGGCCTCTCCCAGATTCAGAGACCTCTGAGCTTTTGTCTCCATGCTAGTTGCCAAATAAAACAAAAACAAAATATCTAAAACTTAGCATTGTGAGATAATATACCCATAATTTGTATCCTTGTCCTATAAGAGGTTCAGAATCCTTGTTAACCTTTACCAAAAAAACAAACAAACCCTAAGGAGCTACAGTGTCCTTCAAAGTCCACTGCCTGCACCCCTCATATTCTCCATTCTAGATGCCTTCCATAGTTAAGAGTATTTCCATATTATCAGCCAGAGTAATTGGTAGGAGAAGTCCTGCGAGGGCAACAGTGGAAAGGGAGTCAGGCCCTTTTGCCAGAAGCCCCAAACCACACAGTGGTGTACATTCAGCAGGAGTTCCGGGCAGCTGCCCATCCTTACATTACAACAAAACTGGCCAGATCTAGGTGTTTCTCTGCCGGGCAAACTGTCTTAATACGTTAGCTAAGCTGATATTTACAGTATCAAGAGCTGCATGTGCTAAAGCTTTCAGAAATTTGAACTCCTGCCATTACTCGCTGAAACAAGGTCACACGCAAAAGTCCACTCCGTGCTGCCAAGAGCACGCACCAGATTCAAAATTCGCAGCCCACCAGCTGCTCCATCCAGAAGTTGCAGGATGAAGTTACAAGGAAGAATTACAATCTTTTTTTATGTAAGATATCAAGTAACCAGATATATTCTGCATCAAGCTAGCCCACTGCCTTATAGGAGAAGCTATGCAGCTCGTTCAAAACTGCAACCCTCCCAAGGATAGCTGAGACAGCAGGAGCCTATCTGCCTAACCCAGCCTTCCCCAACCCGGCGCTCTCAAGATGTTTTGAACTACAACTCCCATCAGCCCCAGTCAGAACAAGATGGATGGGAGGCAAACACCAAAACAGCTGCGTGGCCTCAGGTGGCCTAAGGCAAGGCAAGATCAGACACTGTGAGGACTGGGGGTCCAAATACAAAGCCCCCTGCTTACCTTCAAAATCCACATCTCCAACAAGTTTTGGTTTTGCAGTAACAGGGTCCCGGACTCGGTTTATGCCAACGTCAATAACCGCAGCTCCCTCTTTGATCATATCAGCTGTAATCAGATTAGGGATGCCTGCAAAGCAACATTTCAGGGGTTAACATTTTAATTCATTCACTTTCATTTCGGCATGTAACATCTAAGGCAGCTACCGATCTTCATTTAATGCGGCCACAGGCAGACATCCACAGGACAAAGCCCAAGAGCTTGACAAAGGGTGCCTGTCATCCATCATAACCTAGGGCAGCCACTGCAAGCCAGTAGTCATCTGCTTGAAGCAGCATGTGAAATTCCACAGGCAGAAGCCTCGGCATTCAGACTCCTAGCGGAAGCCTTCCTAGTTATTCTTAGCATGGCCGCTACAGGAATGGCAGCCGTGTTCTTCAAGGGCTTCTGCTTTCAGGCTCTTTTTCTTAAAGAAGACACGCAGAATCTTACCTGCAGCTGCAACCACAATGTCAGCAAGAATCGTGTGTTGCTTGAGCTGTTCCTTTGGAGTGTAGCGGTGAGAGATGGTTACTGTTGCATCCCCTGAAAAGAAAAGTTACAGTCAGAACAGGACACACCGGGCCTCCTGGCAGAAGCCTCCAACGGCCTTCAGAAGGGCAAGTGGCAGCTAGGGAGGTGGACTGGGGCTGCATCTCATCTGGCAATTTGCCACATGCTCCTACCACCCACAGAGTCTGCGCTCCTCGCACCTGCCTCAGGAAACAGTTTGGGTTTGATTACTTTGTATACTCCCACTAAGAGGTCCAGCAAGACCTCCCAGCGCATCAAGAAAAAGCGCATTAAAAAACAACAACAGTTTAACGATTCGGAGTTAAAGGCTTCAGCTGAAGGGAAAATGTGGGGCAGGCACACCTTCCATATAACGCAAGGGTTATATGGGCAACATGCAGGCAGTGGATGGAGCGACCAGTGTGGTTCTTAACTTTGTACTGTAAAAGCCAGTTTTGCACATGCAGCCCCCACCCCTGCAACACCCCCCCACCCTTTTCTATCCAGGCAAGCAAGAGGCAGTATCACAGTGGACCTGTCAGTCTGGGGCCACACAGTGACAAGAACTCGCAGCAAACATGACTTGCTGCCTCCTGCAAAGATCATAAAAGCCTCCGTCTCACCAGGAAAGTGGACCAAGAGGAAAAGAATCCCTGGGAAAAGCAGCTCACACGTGAAGGCCCCCCAGACCCTCACCTCCGGGGCGCTCATGCCGCCCATCCGTATGAAGCAGCATGGCAATGGGCATCCCCACGTTCTTTGACCGTCCAGCCACAACCACATTCTTGCCGAGGGTCGGAATCCCTGCAACACAGCACACCGAAGTCAGGCTCTGCCTTCTTTCAAGCGACTCAAGGTCAGCAGTATTTGCACACAAACACCTACCCGTTCTCTTGATGATTTCCCACACGCCCCAAGGTGTCGCTGGCAGCATGGAGTATTGGTCAAGGCACATTCGGCCCACATTCACCACATGGAAGCCATCCACGTCTTTCTCTGGGTTCACAGCATTGCAGACCTTCCTCTCATCAATATGCTCTGGAGGGGAAAGTGGGGAGAGAGAGATTTTAGTGCAAGGAGTCAGATGCATGTAATCCCAGGAACAGGATGAACGGAGGGGGAAATCAGAAGCTGACACTTATGGGTCTGTGTCTAGGGATGCTGGATGAAGAGCTTCTCCTAAAGCACAGCACTCACCAGGCAAAGGGAGCTGAACCAGGAGGCCATCTACATTTCTGTCATTGTTTAGCTTGCTGATTAAATCAAGCAACTCTTCTTCAGTGATGGAGGCTGGCTTCAGGATCGTTTCGCTGCTGATTCCTACAAGTACCAAAAGTGATGAAAGAGGGTCAAAAGACGATTGAAATTGGTACACCATACTTCATGAGTATAAGTCAAGGAATGGCTCCAGTGTAAACTTTATTCTGTTTTATTTGGGGGGCAGGAGGGGAGAAATCAAATAGAATCCTGGTCCAAGGCCATTTACAATTTTTTAAAAAGTCATTATGGAGGAAAAATACAGGAGAGAAGGAACACAATAGGCAAACAGCAGCACACACAAAATTAAGATACAGAACAGATCCAGATGGAAATGCAGAATACAATAGATTTTGCAATGTTTGTTAGAAAAGTATTCTGAAGAAGCAAAAGAAATAATAGATGCAGTGAGCAACACCCCATTTTGGCTTTTCTAGTGAAAAGTGTCCTGGACTATGGGGAAGAGCTTTTAATTGTGACATTGTCCACGAGTTGGTGAAGCACAAGTGTCTTTATATATGATCCTACATCTGGACAGACAGTGAGCCTGTGCCTTTTGCCCCTGGTTAGCACTTCCCCTCCCAAAACACTTAGCAGGCTTGCAAACTATGCAATGGAACTGTTGGAGCCAGCTAAACGAAGCTATGAATACCAGAGTTGCTTAACAGTGCAAAAATGTTGTGTACATTCTTTAGGATACATGAGGCCCACTGTCCTCATGTCAAACTACAGCAAGAGTGCAAGAGTGGATGAGGCAGTGAAGATCCAGTAACTGCAATCTGACCAGTGAAATGAAAACCTCAAGTGGCTGCCAAGCCCTGGGGTCTTTCTCCTTTTACATTTTCCACTCAAAAGTCACATCTAGAGTGAAGCCCCCAAAGCAACTGCTGCCTAGACAGAGTTCAGACAAAGCTCAGCAACCCAAAATATTGTTTTAAAGCGCTTAGATCTCTGCTGTTGCTACTAATACCACCATAGTAGCAGTAAGTGCTAAAGAGGCAACACCTGCTGCATTTTTCGGCTTGAAACTTTTCACGTCCTTCTTCAATTTCCCACCTCAAGCTTTGAAACAATTACTGACACAAAAGTGAAGCAGGATTATTAGAGGAGCAGCATTAGGGGTGAGATGGCAGAAACCAGAGAAACCAAAATTAAGTGGACTGTGGAGAGAGTGTATTGGCCAAACCCTGCTGCAGTCTGCCATATAACTGAAAGGCACACCCGTCTGCACCCCAGCCCCTTCACTGCCCAAAATTTAGAGGAGGCCTGTAGCTCAGCAGCTGAGCACTTGCTTTGCATACAAAAGATCCCAGGTTCAGTCTTGGGTGTGTCCAGGTAGGGCCAGGAAGGATGCCTCTTTTAAACCCTGGGAACCACTTGCAGCCAGTATCCCTGAGGTAAGGTGAGGTTACACTGCTCAAAACGAAGGGCAGCTGAGGAAGCAGCAGCTGAGACAGGCTCCAGGAGATGGTCAGGAGGAGAGACAAACCAAGCTGAGTTATGGGGACCGACACTCATCTGAGACCCTTTTTTTGCCAGCAAAAGTGCAATGACTAATACTGCAGAAGACACTGGCCAGGAAAGACTTACCTACATCAGCCGCAGCCTTGGTTTTGTTCAGGACATAGGAGTGGCTGGCAGGGTTTTCACCAACTAGAACCACACTGAGATGGGGCCTTTTGTTTCCATCTGCAACCCACTGCTCCACTTCATGACGGGCTTCTTGCCTGATCTGCCGTGCCAGCTTCCTCCCAGAAATGACAACTGCTTCATTCCTGCAAGCAGAGAGTTTTTAAAGCATTTGATCCCCAAAAAGCTTAGTAGTGTCTTGTTGGAAATTCATTACTTTCCCACATAGCAGCTTACACTTATTCCCAGGCTATCTGACCCAACACTTAAAGGTTCACAGATCTCATGGAAGGCAGGAGCCTAACAAAAGGACAGGGACATTGGGGGGGGGGGCGCAGCCGAATGCATGCACTCTACAGCCAACAGTTGGCAAAAAGGAGCAAGAATGCAAGGAAGCTAAAAACTTCACACGAACAACTGCCACAAAGGCATTACATAACTTCAGAGGCACTATGAAGAGTAAGAGAAGGATGACCTCCAGAACAAGATCAGGCCTTCTCTTGCTCTAAAAAACAGAAAATGCCCAATTCTACATGCAATTGCCACTGCAGTATCAGTAGAATGACTTCACAGAGCCCATTTGGAAGAACATTGAGGCAAAAGCATTTTACTCAAGCTACTATCTCTGTGCAAACAATGGAGGATATTTTGGTGCAGCCTCCGAAGCAAGTTTCACTTCTTGCTGCAGTGAGGCAGGAAACCCCCTTGCCGCTACCGTGAGCCAACCATGCTGGGGTTTTGGCTAGCATGCAATGGGTCTTGGTGAATCAGGTATACTGATACCCACAGGGCAAATCTGCTGTGGAAAGAGATCATCTTTCTCACACATTCCTTTTGCACACTCTTCAAACTTCCAGAATCTCAAAAAGTGCCTGGGAAACTTGTTTTCCCAACACCAACCAAGTTCTCAAAGCTGTTTTTCATGAAGTGGGGAAGGTGCAACTGCGCTCTGCAGAATATTATCTTGCATGCAAGCAGACCAGGCTTCCTCAAGCGATAAGAGCACCAGGGAGAGAGAAAGATGACAGGTGCCCCTTTCCCAATTACGGCTCCACGCTTTGCCCTTGAAAGTCTTGGGACCCGCACCCTCCACTTCAGCAGGTTTCTAGGGACAGGATTCCGTACTCCTTTTCAAGCAACGACTATTTATGTATTTATTTAACAACCCACCTTTTTTTCTCCAAAGCGCTCAAGGCAGCGCATGTGGTTCTCCCCCTCCTCGTATAATCTCCCACAACAACCCTGCGAGGAAGGGTGGGCTGAGAGACAGTGGCTGCTAGCCCCCGGGGAGTGCAGTGACCTCGGGTCTCCTGGCCCAACGCTAACCATTACACAACACACTGCACCTCCACCTCTTTGCTCCTGGAAGCCTTGGGGCGCCCCTGCGCCTCCGATGCCCATAATACTGAAGCATTCCCGGGACCCGCCCCATCAGAGGCAGGCACGGAAGCAACCCCGGGCTGGCGGCGCGAAACTCCGCGCCAGCAGCAGCAGCAGCAGCAGCAGCAGCTCCGGGCCGAGCCATGCAAGCGGCCGGGGCGATTTCATCAGCCTGCCGCCCTCCGCGCCGCCGCCAGGGGGTGTCGCGCCACCACGCCCGCCCGCCCGCCTGGGAGGGGCTCCCCGAGGGAAGCAGCGCGGCAGAGATGGGCCGGGGGGTCGCGGGGGGGGGTCGCCGCCAGCCCCTCCTGCCCCCTTTCCTCTCCCAAGGCGGCGGCCGGGCGAAGCCAGGGACACGCGGGGGGGGGGAGCAGGGAAAGAGAGGGGGAAGCCTCGAACTGGCCATTATTTCCCTCCTCCTCCTCCTCAGGTAGTCTGCGCCCGGCCAGGGAGGCTCCACCGCCCGACAGACGACCCCCCCCCCCGCCTACCTGGGCGCCGTGAGGTGCAGCCGGCGAGTCCCCCGCGGGCCGGGCAGGCGCGGGCAGCAGCAAGGGGCGGCGGGGCCGGCCGAGGCGGCTCGGGCCAGGATCCGGAAGAGCGGGAGCGCGGAGGCGGTTGCCATGGCGACGGCGCACGGCAAGGCGGGCGAAGAGCGAGGGGCGAGGAAGCGGCCGCGGCGCCAGAGCAAGGCCTTATAAAGGCTCCGCCCCGCCCCCTTTCCCAAGCCGGCCTCGCCGCCATTGGCCGCAAAGGGGAATGACGCGATCCGGCGGGGGGAGAGTCGCGGCTGCCCCGATTGGGCGAGGGCCGGGAATGACGCCAATGCAGGGCGGGGGGCTTCCGAGGAGCGCTCCGTGGCTTCTACTGTAAGCGGCGGAGGGAAAGGCTGATGCAACCCGGGAAGGAGGGACCCCGGGGGCGGGCTGAAACGCCCATCGAAAGTCCTGATTGGCCAACGCAGGAAAGAAGAGCGCGTTTACAGGTCCTGAAATAAAGCAATCTGAGGGAAGGGGCGTGGCCGTGGCTTGTGCGGGCAGGAAACCCCGCGGGCGGCGCTTCCTTCTCTTTTCTTTTGCTCTGAAAGGGGGAAGTTTCCACTGCGGGGTCCAAGACACGGGGCGAGTTTTTTATCACGGCTTTAGTAGCGTATCTTCCTGTGTGTTTAGTTCTCGGTACAAAAATAGCTAATGCTACCGGTATTCTAAGCTGCCCCAACAGAAGTCGAGGGTCCAGGTCAAGGAAAGGCATTTGTTGTTTAGTCTTTTAGTCGTGTCCGCCTCTTCGTGACCCCCTGGACCAGAGCACGCCAGGCACTCCTGTCTTCCACTGCCTCCCGCAGTTTGGCCAAACTCATGATTATAGCTTCGAGAACACCGTCCCACCATCTCGTCCTCTGTCGCCCCCTTCTCCTTGTGCCCTCCATCTTCCCCAACACCAGGGTCTTTTCCAGGGAGTCTTCTCTTCTCATGAGGTGGCCAAAGTCTTGGAGCCTCAGCTTCAGGATCCGTCCTTCCAGGGAGCACTCAGGGCTGATTTCCTTCAGAATGGAGAGGTTTGATCTTCTTGCGGTCCATGGGACTCTCAAGAGTCTCCTCCAGCACCAGAATTCAAAAGCACCCATTCGTCGGCAATCAGCCTTCTTTATGGTCCAGCTCTCACTTCCATACATCACTACTGGGAAAACCATAGCTTTTACTATACATACCTTTGTTGGCAAGGTGATGTCTCTGCTTTTTAAGATGCTGTCTAGGTTTGTCATTGCTTTTCTCCTAAGAAGCAGGCGTCTTTGAATTTCGTGGCTGCTGTCCCCATCTGCAGTGATCATGGAGCCCAAGAAAGTAGAATCTCTCACTGCCTCCATTTCTTCCCCTTCTATTTGCCAGGAAGTGATGAGACCAGTGGCCATGATTTTAGTTTTTTATGTTGAGCTTCAGACCATATTTTGTGCTCTCTTTCACCCTCATTAAAAGGTTAATTCCTCCTCACTTCCTGCCATCAAGGTTGTGTCATCTGCATATCTGAGGTTGTTGATATTTCTTCCGGCATTCTTAATTCCAGTTTGGGATTCATCCAGTTCAGCCTTTCACATGATGAATTAAATATAAGTTAAAAAAGCAAGGAGACAATATACAGCCTTGTCGTACTCCTTTCCCAATTTTTAATCAATCAGTTATTCCATATCCAGTTCTAACTGTAGCTTCTTGTCCCACATAGAGATTTCTCAGGAGACAGATGACGTGATCAGGCACTCCCATTTCTTTAAGAACTTGCCAGTTTGCTATGGTCGACACAGTCAAATGCTTTTGCGTAGTCAATGAAGCAGAAGTAGATGTTTTTCTGGAACTCTCTAGCTTTCTCCATATTCCAGCGCATGTTTGCAATTTGGTCTCTGGTTTCTCTGCCCATTCGAAATCCAGCTTGCACTTCTGGGAGTTCTCAGTCCACATACTGCTTAAGCCTGCCTTGCAGAATTTTAAGCATAACCTTGCTAGCGTGTACTGTGTCCAGTTCTGGGCACCACAATTTAGTAAGGATGTTGACAAGCCGAAACATGTGCAGAGGAGAGCAACCAATATAATCAAGGGTCTGGAAACGGTTGTAGAAAAATGGGGGGTTGGCTTTTGCTGCCCAATTCCCCAAGGGACTCTTGAGTCCCACAAGTCCATGATCAGTCAGACAAGGATGTTTGGAGGCAAGATCTAGTGAAAGCAAGGCAGACTTTATTTTTCTATTGCAACAGGGTTCCCCACCTCCTTGCAGGGAGGCGAGAGACCCAGAACAAAGGAGTGCAAGCCCCTTTATAGACGTTGCCCAACCCATTAGCCAAAGATTATGCACTAAAAGCATCAAATATAAATCACAGAAAGAGGCAGTCTATGACAGAAATTTGATTTTGTGGCTTCTCTCCTTTCTGCCAGGATACCTGATAAGGTTTTACTGATAGCTTTACCTGGGCAGTCTGGCCATTCTTTTGAGATGGAAATTACTTTGGTTCTCATCCAGGTGCCAGGCCCATGCTACTCATACACAAAATATGCCCTTAAGACAGGATTTGAAAGTGAAAGAACTATTGGGAAAGGTTTCTCTTCTGCAGAGGAAATATTTAGTCAAGAGTCAGGATGGCTTTTGGGGATTGTTCTGTGTGCTAAACTAATGTGTAATTTTCTCAGAAAATATTTCCTATATTTTGAAGGGCGAATGATTGGTTTTCTGTGGTGTGTCTGCTATGTGTGTGCACTCTAAATTTTATAACAATTCCAAGCCTTATGAGGAATGGTTGAAGGAGCTGGGTATGTTTAGCCTGGAAGAGAGACTGAGAAGAGATATGATAGCCATCTTCAAATATCTCAATGGCTGTTGCATGGAATATAGAGCAAGCTTGTTTTCTCCTGCTCTGGAGGGTAGGACTCGAACCAGTGGCTTCAAGTTACAAGAAAGGAAATTCCAACTAAACATCAGGAATGCACTTCCTTAGAAGGTGGGGGACTCTCCTTCCTTGGAGGTTTGAAGATTGGACGGCCAGCCATCAGGAATGCCTTAGATAAGACTCCTGCTTTGCAGGGGTTGGAATCCCTTCCAACTCTACAATTCTTTGATTTTATCAAAGCCTGCTAGGCAACTGTACTCAGTGTGCATATGGATGCTTAGCCTCAGACGACCTGCTTGATGGAAGCTCTCCTGCTGCTTTTAGTCTCCCAGGCAAGCAGGGAGAAAAAAAAATCTCTGGAAGGCTTGGCAAAGAGCCCACTATAATATGTAACACAATTCCCAGTGGCTTTTCCCACACAGTAGCTGGTGTTAAATAAGGTGAGCGGCGGAGATGTGAGAAATTTGTGCTGGGTTCTACTTTCTTTAGCACGGACTTCTATGCAAGCCTTCCCTAACCTGGTGGTCTTCAGATGGTTTGGACTACAACTTCAATCAGGCCCAACCAGCCTGAGGGCACAAAGTTGGGGAAGGGTGCTCTATGCCATGCAGAGATTAATTCATATATTTGCTGAACATGCCTGTTTGCAAAACAAATTACCATGCTGTTAATCAGCAAAGTGTGCTAAGGTGCGATTAGAAAGATATGTGCTTTGTATTTCTCAATACTCTCCACCCCCACAGCACAACCACTCATTGCCTTATTCTTGCCACAAAAACATGCATCTCTAGTAGTGAGTCAAATACTGCCCACTAAATGTGAAAAGCAGGTCTAACACCTGGTATTTCACACACACGTTTTTTGCCCGAGGGCCACTCCCAGAGGTGGGAGGTGACAGCAGGACAATCTCCTCTGCCATTAAGACCCCTGCAAGTTTCAAGCTAGCCTCAAACGTTTGTAATGTGCTGAGGAGGAGGAGGAGAAATAATAAGAGGCAGGTAAGCTCATCTTGCTTTCTTCCTGCTTGCACCACGAAGCAAGGACGGCTCCACTCTCCCCCTTGTGGAGACTGGTTTTACACCAATATTTTCAGTTCTCATTACAATGTGAAGCCAGTCTGTTTGCAGGCCAGTCCCCCAAGTCCATCCATAGTTTCTGTTGTGCAAGTGAACAGGGACATTAACATCTTTCTGGTGCAAAATGAAGGTTTCTCTTCTCCCAAGCTTTTGAATGGGTCATTACGGCTCCTGCAGGCATTCTTTTATGGTGACCAAGTTTATCCATCGTTTCATTTGTTTATTAAATATTAGGGGATTATATTAGTGGATTTTAGTGTGTTAATTGCCAATTTTAAATACTCTTATTTTTATAGTGTTTGTAAGTTGCTTTAAGACTCTTGTGGAAAGCAGTCAAGAAAATGAATTAATAATTGACTAGAACTCTGGTGAAACAGCTCCAAAACAAGTCTTGAGACATCAGCGATACACTGAGGTTATGTTTTATTTGAAGAAACACTCTCATTTCTGTGATAAAGGTTGTAGCACAAGCTATGTTTTAGGATCACAGTGGGTGTTTTATAGTGCCAAGAGACAATAAGGTGATACGATTCTCTCTATTAACATGACTGAAAAACAGACAAAAGTGTGTTGAGGCACAGATGTATGATCTGCTCCATCACGTTCCACAGCCATTTTGTAACATTAATCACTTAGCAGGTGGTATCCAGTGCTCACATTCCATACTGTGTTCTGCCAGGCTAAGTGCTCAGAACTGCGGAGTATGAATGGCGGCTCTTAGGGGCTTCCATCTTCCTTCTCCTCTGCACCTCATTCTGCTTCCTTTCAACACAGGCAGCTGTTGGCAAGCTCTGTATGTGGAAAAAGGGGATTCAATCCCCCAGCTGCAGTGAGTGCTGGACCGCTTATGTCATGAAAACATGCATATATCTTCCCTTCATTTCTTGATTCCAGTGAGATTTACAGAGAACTAAACACACAGGAAGATAACCTGTTAAAGTGGTAATTAAAAAAAACTTGCCTTGTGTTGAGGGCACCACAGTGGTTCAAACAATGGTGAAAGTGCTGGTAGTATCTGCCAGTTTGAGTCTCATCTGTGTGGTGAGCAGTATGGCATTACAGGGGGGTGCCCTGTCACTATGCATGGCTTCGTTCCTGGCACACAAGGTTAACGTGAAGGCATCCTAATGCTGCAGTGTAATTGGCGGGTGCCAGCAACGCTGCCATGGTTGCTGAGGTTTATCTAATACTGTTGCTGCATTCTCTGTGGCTTGAAGTGATGCTGTTCCCCTTTCAACATTGCTGCGGGGCGTTCAAAGGATCCTATACCAATATTACAGGGGGTTGCAACGCAATGGTACTGGCGGTTCCCAGAGACCACAGTGTGATATATGGCTGATTGTAGCTGCAGTCCAACAAGTCCCTTTTGTATTCCAGTGCAGCCCACTATACAATACTATTAGAATAGAGAGCGCTTTGCAGTTAGACTGGAAGAAAATGTAAGTAGCATTTTTATTTTAGATATTCAGAATTCATCACTGCTGCTCATGCTAAAATGGCAAATGACTCTTCACCAAAGATCACGCCTCATTTAACATTTCAAGAAACTAACTGCAGTAACATTCCTAGAAAGGCTAATAAAACAATGTTGCTAGGATCATTTAACCCTAGAAAACTGCGGTGTTTGTAACAGCTGGTTTAAAGCAACCTTATTACAAGGAAGGCACTCTGTGTACAAGGCATCTGCATTCTTCTTTCAGTAATCTCTCTAAAGTTGTTGTTCTGAAATTCCTTTTCAGCTCCTCAGTTGCCATAAACCCCAGAAACAAGTGCGGCACATTTAATCTATAATTTTCCCTTGAACTTTGGCATACTTTTGCATAAAGAGGGGTGGATATCAAGGAGTACTTCTTCCTGTCTACAATATTCTTCATTCTTTCTCTACAGCTGTTGGCAAAAGAGACTCACACGATACTCTGACACGATTCTTCTTGGGGAAAAGAGGTTAATCAATGCAATTAAGAGAGCTGACCTCTGCATCTGAAATAAATACTGCTTTTGAAACGAGCCTTAGGTACCCTTATTTTACAGCACATCAGCACAGTGATTTTATTTGTAGTTTGTAGATCAGAGGGAGATGGAGAAGCATGGGAGGGTGGAAATAAAGGCATCTGGCTGTATGATGTGCTAAGCAGCATTCTCTCAGAGCCTCACCAGTTTCTGGAACATGAAAATCTTGCACGTTGTCAGCCACTCCTAGCTTCCATGCTTGGGAACAGAAGTAAATATCCGTAGTCCATGCATTGCTTTAATTTCATCACTTAAAGCCTGGAGGAAGAAAGCATTGCAAGCAGCTACACAAAAAGGGGTGAAACAACCTCAAAGACAAGAAGGCAACACCCAAGCATGGTTCAAGACACCTCCCCCCCCCAGCCACAGACAGATTTCAAAGTAGCAGCTTCTATTTGATCCAATGTATTTTGCTTTCAAAGTGGGGAAAGGTGCTTCTGGCCATCTGCTTGTGGAATTTTAAAACCCAACTAGTTAAAAAATGAAGCTATTTGTGTTTACTGCAATGCACTGAGCAGCAGGTGAATTGTTACTGACTTTCAGAGTATTCCATCTCTGTTGTTGTTACTATTATTTATTGTAACTGTTGGTCAGTTTATCTTGTCCAAGGCAACCCAAAACAACTTGTAAGCATGCTCTAAACATCTGGCCATACAAAAATTTATTCTACTGCGTGTATTAGCTCATCCCAACTAAGGTCAAAGACTTGAACAATTAAGTTAATTCAAAGAAAATGGAATAGGGAACAGTTTGGGGGAGCTTAAACAGAGCAGATTATCCTGCAAAATGCTTGAAACTCAAAAACTCAAGATCCAAAGCATCCATGAAACTGAAAATGTAATATAATTTCCCACAGAGAGATAGACAACCCAGAATATGTTAACCTGCTTACCTGATTGACCATTTGGTGTTGCTGTACCATTCTCTTTTCCTTAAACTCTTCAGACTCTATATGGATTTCATACATTGCTCCACAGCCACCTTGACAAAATGGATTTGATTTTACCATATTTTCAGCTATTTTATTTTAACAATCCCCTATGCTCTTTTAACTTGATATCACTTTTAAATACGGGCTTTCGGAGGGGGATGTCACACGATCAACCAGGGAAAGAAACCTACATGGTAACAGAAACCACATGACAATTTATAATAACTAACTCTACAATATATCATTTGTGCCTTTCTGCCATGTATGATCTAGTGTAGATTGCTACACTGCTGGGGTTGGACTAGATGATCCTTGGGATGCCTTCCAACTTTACAGTTCTATAAGCCTATGATGATGGATGGTTGAGGGCAGGCAAGCTGTTTACTCAGTGACAAAGATCATGATGGTGGCAGAACCTAGGTTGGGAGGCTTGTCGGTTTTGGCATTATGCACAAGGTTACACTTCCTTCAGAAGAAGAAGACGAAGAAGAGTTTGGACTTGATATCCTGCCTTTCACTCCTCTTAAGGAGTCTCAAAGTGGCTAACAATCTCCTTTCCCTTCCTTCCCCACAACAAACACTCTGTGAGGTGAGTGAGGCTGAGAGACTTCAGAGAAGTGTGACTAGCCCAAGGTCACCCAGCAGCTGCATGTGGAGGAGCGGAGACGCAAACCCGGTTTCCCAGATTACGAGTCCATCGCTCCTAACCACTATACCACACTGACTCTCCAGCTCTTCAGAACACGGTGGGGTTCTCTTTGGTGCTACTTTCCTGTTAAGTTTCTCAACTGTCAGGAAGTTCTTCCTAATGTTTAGGTGGAATCTTCTTTCTTGTAGTTTGGATCCATTGCTCCGTGTCCGCTTCTCCGGAGCAGCAGAAAACAACCTTTCTCCCTCCTCTATGTGACATCCTTTTATATATTTGAACATGGCTATCATATCACCCCTTAACCTCCTCTTCTCCAGGCTAAACATGCCCAGCTCCCTTAGCCGTTCCTCATAAGGCATCGTTTCCAGGCCTTTGGCCATTTTGGTTGCCCTCCTCTGGACACGTTCCAGTTTGTCAGTGTCCTTCTTGAATTGTGGTGCCCAGAACTGGACACAGTACTCCAGGTGTGGTCTGACCAGAGCAGAATACAGTGGCACTATTACTTCCCTTGATCTAGATGCTATACTCCTATTGATGCAGCCCAGAATTGCATTGGCTTTTTTAGCTGCCGTGTCACACTGTTGGCTCATGTCAAGTTTGTGGTCAACCAAGACTCCTAGATCCTTTTCACATGTACTGCTCTCAAGCCAGGTGTCACCCATCTTGTATTTGTGCCTCTCATTTTTTTTGCCCAAGTGCAATACTTTACATTTCTCCCTGTTAAAATTCATCTTGTTTATTTTTGCCCAGTTCTCTAATCTGTCAAGGTCGTTTTGAAGTGTGATCCTGTCCTCTGGGGTGTTAGCCACCCCTCCCAGTTTGGTGTCATCTGCAAATTTGATCAGGATGCCCTTGAGTCCATCATCCAAGTCGTTGATAAAGATGTTGAATAAGACCGGGCCCAAGACAGAACCCTGTGGCACCCCACTAGTCACTCTTCTCCAGGATGAAGAGGAACCATTGATGAGCACCCTTTGGGTTCGGTCAGTCAGCCAGTTACAAATCCACTGAGTGGTAGCATAGTCAAGACCGCATTTTACCAGCTTCTTTACAAGAATATCATATGAGAAAAACAGTATGAGAAAAACAGTATTTCTCATTAGGCCAATGCAGGGGTCTGCAACCTTTAAGACAAAAAGAGCCACTTGGACCCGTTTCCGAAGAAAAGAAAAACTGGGAGCCACAAAACTCGTCATTATAAAAATAACTTTTTTGTCACTTTTTTATTATTTCTTTGTTTGACCCCTCAGAATTACTCCTCCTCATAGAAATAAACGTTAAATTAACAAGTTACCTTTTGTGTGTGTGTGTGTTCTTCACTCCCCTTCAAAACAGTGACCAGCGTACATGCCCCCTTTCAATGCAGTGACCAGCGTACATGCCCCTTACAATGTAGTGGGCGGGCGGGAAGGTGACATCGGGACGGTGCGTGACTAACGCACGCACCGCCCCCATGCGACCTCACAGCCAGTACAGCGCCCGCCACAGTGGGGGGTGTCAGGGCGCACAATGCGCTTCCTCCCCTCGCTAGTATCCATCCCGGAGCCACAGCAAAGGTGTAAAAGAGCCACATGCGGCTCCGGAGCCGCGGGTTGCAGACCCCTGGGCTAATGTAAACCCACAAGGTAGACTAAGGGGCACACAATGCCAACTCTTAATCTTAACCCAAAATTACAATTAACCACAAAGCAATGCCTTTCTCCAAATCTTATCTACAGAAATGATTCAGATCACAGGAAAGCCTGCAGAATGGCAAGTGTTCAGACAGAGCCTGAGGCTTTGCTAATTACCTGATATATCTACTACTTTGATAGCAGCGGCCTGAGGGAACTTTTCTTTAAGCACTTGTGCCACCCTGATTTCTCCCTCCGTCTGTGAAGCAAAGGTTCGCACTATATTGTGCAGAAGAAAATGGATCTGATGAGAAATGGAAAGAGTTTGTGTTAGTTGGGATATCATCAGACTAAAGCCAACTATAATCATGGCAAAGGATGCAAACGTCCCTATGGGAACACGGGAAGCTGCCACCACCTGAGTCACACTGCACCTGGCTCTGTATTGCCCGCACTGACTGGCAGTGGTTCTCCAGTGTTTCAGCCCCAAATCTTTCCCAACCTAACTAGAAATGCTGGGGCCTAAACCTGGGACCTTCTGCATGCTAAGGGCATGCTGCACCACTGACAATCCCCTAAATCACAACGGCACACGCAATAAAATAAAATGCCTGGCTCTTGCTCTCCCACAAGTTATTCCGCACTGGGATCCCTACCATAGCTGTCAACTTTTCCCTTTCCTTGCGAGGAATCCTATTCGGAATAAGGGAATTTCCCTTAAAAAGGGGGGAAAGTTGACAGCTATGATCCCTACCAAGAATAAACCAGAAACTCGGGGGGCGGGGAAGGGAGGACCCATGCGCAGCGTCAGGCAGCAGGCTCCCCGAGCGCCTCGCCTTATTGCCCGGGGGCGGGAAGGCAAAGGAGGCGCTCTCCTCGTCGTTGGGGCGACGGCGCTGCTCCAGAGCCGAGGGCGCCGGGGGCCCCACACCGCGGGGGCTGCGCCTGGGGCAGAGGAGCGGGCCTGGGGCCAAGGAGGCCGCACGGCGCTGCCCGGGGCCTCCCCGCTCCAGGGCCTCCGGCCAAGAGCGCCGCCAAGGAGGCCGCAGCTCTCCGCCCACAGATCACCGACCTTCCCCCGACAAGCGGCCATCCTCGCTACGGCGGCAGCCATCGCGCCGTTGCGTCAGAGGGGAGCGCGCCTTGGAGGCGCTGGGAGATGACGTTCCGCGCGTGCGCCGTGCAGCCGGGTTGCTCCTCTCGGCTCTTCTCAAGAGCACAGAGTTAGGAAACGGGCAGAGTCGCAATGCCGCCCCTTCTTCCGGCTCTCCCAAGAGCATAGAGTTAGCAGAAGGTTCTCTCCCCTCCGCCGAAGGAGAGGCCACCACCTTCCAGGCGGTCCTACTCCCTCTACTCAGTCGACGGCACTGGCTCTGCCGCTGGTGCCACGTGGGACCTCCACCTTGGAGGGCGGCAACACCTACACTTTGGAACTCCCCGCCTCTTGACATCAGGCAGGTGCCTTCACAGGGTGCTTGCCAGAGCCTGCTAAAAAACATTTTTGTTTAGACAAGCCTACCCAGATGCTTGGGACACTGTGGCGCTGTGGGTTAAACCACAGAGCCTAGGGCTTGCCAATCGGAAGGTTGGCGCTTCGAATCCCCACAGCGGGGTGAGCTCCCGTTGCTCGGTCCCTGCTCCTGCCAACCTAGCAGTTCGAAAGCACCTCAAAGTGCAAGTAGATAAATAGGTACCACTCCAGCGGGAAGGTAAACGGCGTTTCCGTGTGCTGCTCTGGTTCGCCAGAAGCGGCTTAGTCATGCTGGCCACATGACCTGGAAGCTGTACGTCAGCTCCCTCGGCCAATAAAGCGAGATGAGCGCCGCAACCCCAGAGTCGGCCATGACTGGACCTAATGGTCAGGGGTCCCTTTACCTTTTTACCCAGATGCTTGGAAAGTTGGTGCGTGTTTTAATGTTTTCAATCTACAGTTGTTTAAAACTTTTTGAAGTCTTAAATTATGGTTATTATTCTTTCTTATTGATCATTTTTCTTGTATCTTTTTAGCAAAACTGCTTTAACCATTTAAAAAAACCAAATAAACCAGCGTATATACATTTTGTGAAATAAACGAACTATGGTTGCTGCAACACTAAAAGATCCATTTATTGCAAGTACAGAATGAAATCCTGGGAGAGCTGTTGTGGCCTGAGAGCACAAGCCCACAGCACTCTGCATGCATTAGGTAGGTTGTGTGTGAAGTCTCCAAATTTTCCTATTCCATTTAGGGAACAGGTATCCTGGCTCATCATGGCAACAGGAGAATGTTAGCTTTGCTTTTAAGGCTTCCTTGATCCTCATTTGTTAGGCTACAGCACCCTCTTGTGTCTTTGTGCAGTCCCCGCACCCTCCTATGATTTCCCGCCTCCACCAACTTCAAAACAAGACGTCAAGGTGGCAAAGATGCCACCCAAGTGCATGGCAGCAACTGTGAAAAAAGTGCATCCCATCTTGAGGATCGCAATACTTTAATCAAAAGATCTACAATGAGCCAAGAAAGACTGAGTAACCTAGCAATACTGTCCATGGAGAGAGCTTTCAAGTTAGATTTCAAGACTGTTATTGAAAAAGTTGCACAAATTTAAACCAAGCGATTTTAAATACATGTAAGTATGCTGTCATTAAATGCATCTTACTTTAATTACATCAGTATTTTCTTAAAATACAATGCATATGCTTGGGGGTAAGAAGGGGTTCAATACTGTTTTTATTTTGTATGTTTATTTTTCTTTTTTTGTAATATTTTAAAAACTTTCAATAAATATCTTTTTTTTAAAAAAAAAAAAAAGAAGGGGTTCAATACTGGACTGGTGGAAGGGACTCAGGAAGTGCTAACGTTCCACAGGTTGGGGATGCAACGCTTGCCTTGCCCTAGGCATTGGCAATCCACACTATGCCCCTGCCCAGAGAGTCACTCTCCAAGCCCAAGGCAGAGGGAGATTATGGGTAGCCCTAATTATCACCTGACTGAGAAAGAGGAAGGCAGTTTGTGTGTATGTGACACAGAGGAAAACAGGCATTGGACTTTGCATCACAGGCATACTTAGGCTCTCTAGCGCCCTTGGCAAGGAGCCGTATCAGCACACACACCCAGTCCCAGTGGCGTAGCATGGGGGTGCAGGGGGGGCCGGCCGCACCAGGCGCAACATCTGAGGGTTAGGGTTAGGGGGCGCAAATCCACGGGTTAGGGGGCGCAAATTACTTGCCTTGCCCCGGGTGCTGACAACCCACGCTACACCACTGCCCAGTCCCTTATGCTCCTCCACCAAGGTGGCCAGAGGAGACTGCACTCCACAGCCAGCCAGCCAGAGCAGCAGAGGAGCAGCTCAGAGAGTGTGCTAAGCCAGAGTGGAGAGGCGTGATTTTTGCACCCCCTGGGTAGAGGCGGGTTTAGGGCACCTCAACTGGTTTCCCTGCACTGAACACTGAGTCGGGGGGGGGGGCACTGCAGGGTGTCACAATGAAGACTCGGTGAACATGCCCAGGAAAACTAAGTGTGTCCAATGCTGTTTTAGACCTCCGTAATAGGAAACTAGCCAAGTGAGTTGAGCAAGCAGTCCAGCCACATTATTCTGTGTATCAGGAAGGGTGAAGGACAGGCATCCCACGTGCCCGTTGTTGTCCGTGAAGGAGGACCACGCAGTTAAGTGAGTGTCAGCATGGCCAGGGCATGAAGGGCATAAGGCAAATGGCAATTCAGCCTGATGACTTCCATTACTACATCAATACCATTTAAATGTAATGTGAGAAGAAATCTTAAGCTTGGATGATGGAGAGGAAAAAAACACACAGAATTTGAGTGCAAAAAATAAATATAAAATTTATTAAAACACCCACAATAGTTTAAAGATATCAGGAATAATACATTTCACAAACCAGTTGGTTGTGTAACATAATAAAATACAAATTAAAAAAAAGAAGGGTCCATATTTGCAATTTTTAGGCATCCTAAAAATAAATTTTCAGAGACACTGAAGGGAGAAGTGTGAAAGAAAAAAAAAATACAGACAAGAGGGGGAAATTATACAAAATAAAATTATCAGCATAAATTTACCATACTAAGGATATCTACAGTTTAATACACAAGTCCTATTGCCTTGAGACATTGTAAAATCTACCATTTGTCAACCAACCCCAGATAAACTTCATTTCAAGTCACAAATCAACAAAGAAATCTTCAAGTGTGGTCCACAAGGTGGCCTCCACTGGAGGCCTCATTTACCAAATGTGAATTCAAAGAGACAAGAAATCAAATAAGTTGAGAAGTTACAGCCTTCGGTTAACTAAACTGAATTAGTCTGCCAAATCCAACCTGTTTCTTTTCCTCATTTCTCTTAAATTAAAAAAAAAAGTATTTAGAAGTTAGCTTTATACCTTTTTAATTAGTTTTACACGCAAAAAGAAAATCAAAAGCCAAAAGCCAGCTGGACAGCAGACGTTTTCCAAAGATTGAACAGCAGTGAGTAAACTCTAAACAACAGGTGTCAAAAAAGGAGGAAAAGGATGGCAAACAAAAATCACTTGTAAAATATATCCCTGATATTGGAGCAGAAGACAAAACTGGCCAATTTGCTTTACTATTCTTAGGCAAAAACGAGAAACAACAATTCACATCTTGACCATGAAATATTCTTAATGTAGGCAAGACTCTTGTTGCATTCCACAGAGAACTGCCTTCCTAAGAGAATACAGGAATGTTGCTCTTTGCTAGTTACCATAAGATTTATAATTTGCTGTCTGGAAAAACAAGTCACATACTGTCCATGAAGTGGTATGGCGCTAAGAGCAATATGCTGGGGGATCTGACCCAATCTAGCACCAACATTTCATCTTTGCCCCTGGAATCTGTTTCTTAGTCCACCCAGAGTTGTTATTTCTGCATTTTCAAAACTGCTTAGTGGAGTAATCCAACTGGATGGCATATTTGAAAAAAACAATGCACTTTTTGCTGGCGGGGGGAAGGGGTGGTGATAAATCAAGTCAGGATTTTGCTGTTCCCAGATCAAAACATCATTGGAAACCTTTGCAAATTCTGCAGCAAAAAGAGTTTGAGAACATTCTATTGGGGCAGATTTTTTTTAACCAAACGTGCAGAAACTATTATTTGATTACTGATAATATAGCTGCTTAAGATCTTATTTCTAAAAATGCTTTCCCATGTGGGCCATACGCTGTTCTGAGGTACTTCAGTAAAATCTACTGTTTACTGAAATGAAAGCACCACTCTCCCAGTTCACCTTTTAATTAGTTCTGTACACTGATTCCTCATTATGTTTCATTATTTTGAAAGTGAGAACTTGCCCAAGAATAGAACAACAAAGGCCATACAGTTTATAGGATGTCAAGTACAGTGTTGACGTAATAAAATACACACCTTGTTTCTAATATTTGTATCAATCCCATTAGCTATAACTGAATCACAGGTTGCCACAATACTCTGTTTCTGAGGTATTTTTTGTATGTATTGTGATAACAGCAAGCTTATTATATGATGAAAACCTGGCTTCTGTACGCATTTAAAACAAGTCTTGTGAACAAAAGAGAGAGAAAAAGTGAAAGACAGAGTGAGAGAGAAAATAAATAGCACCAAAAAGGTATCTTGTAAAACTTTCAGACACAACTACTCACAAATAGCAATATACAAAGAAAAAGCCATCATAAAGTAGCAGAATGAAGCAGGCATTTTAGACTAAAGGGTAGCAAATCCATATGTGGCCAGACCCTGGTTTCCTTCTCCACTATGAACCTTCAACAGGTTGGGTCCGTTTTCAATATTAACATCTATAGAATAAACCTGTTTACACTGAGATGCAGATGTGGTCCAAGAAGGATTTTTCCTTGGTTAAGGAATGCAGGACTAAGTCATAACTTTTTGCTGTTAACTATAAAAGCAAGCAAGGAAGGAAGCTGGAGAAGACGCAACTACATTGCTTTATAAATAGCTGCTCTGTCTTGGAGTGACCTCAAAACTTCCAATTCAGCACCCATTGTTTTTGCATAATAATTACCAATACAGAATGTTACATATTCCTGCACCAGGCACACTTGCTAAACTGGCACAAGTGTTATCTCAAAGTAGTTTGTAGTACCTTATTTTCCAGCTGCTTAAGGAAAGCATTTTAAATTTTACTTATTCATAGTTAAACTTCCTTTGAGCTTGATCCCAGAAGCCCTTTTCACTGGTGGTAGTTTTGCCAGCACCTGATTCCATCGAGCGAAGTAGGACTACTTGAATGAGTAAAAAGATAACTCTCAGCATCTGATCCTGAGCTGTGCTGCTCCATTTATATCAGCTTAGGATCGAGCCCTAGGATGTGGATAGTTGTCATTTATACCAAAGTAACCTCTGCTGGATCTACACACATGTAAATGAGCTAAAAATTAGGTAGCTATAAATTTTAGACTCAGAGCATAGACTTTAAAAAAACAACATGTATTTAAAACATTGAAACTTTCTATTATCAGTTACTTGTACAGTTCTCTGGTTTGACATATACTGTAGCACCATAGCAAGATGGAATCTGGCAGAAAACAAACAAGCCCAAACACCCCTTTTGAAAACAAACCCACCAAGATAGCACCATTTCATCAGAAGATTTCGGTTATTAAAAATTATGTCTTTAGCCTACAGTGCAGACTTTGCTTCAGCTGAAGCAACTCAGGGCTTCTTTGCTCATTTTTCTCTCTCTTTGCCTTTCTATGGGACACAGTTACAACCTATGATAAATAGAAAGAAGGGAGCTCTCTAACTCTACTGATATATTGGGATAACCTTGTGTCTCACTGATGCAGCTCCTCAACTGTCTGCTAACCAGAGACAGCAACACAACAATCCTCTTACACACACACACAAAAGTTCATAGCAAGTTCACAAGCAATGAGCCTTTTCGTCACCTTCCCAAACTGGACCCCCGGTATGCAGAATTGTTCCTTTGCCTTCTATACTGTTTGGTCCATGCATTTTTTTCTTCATAAATAATTATTTACCACGATCTGCTTGAGCTCTTGATTGACCCAGAAGAGTAAGCGCCCCAAAGGAAATATTTTTAAACAGATGACACTCATGATGGCCCAATAGCTCAGCAAAGCATACAGAGGAAATAAGAATCCACTTAAAGAAGGGACCTTAACCGACCCAAATTTCCTCCCAGAGAAGTTTGAGGGGAGTTTGCTAATAACTTAAGCTGGAGCACCACTTACTCCCTTTTTGAATATTTTTTTCCCCAGGGATTACAGTTTTGTTTGTAATTTTAGCACCATCAGCTATTATGATTGAGGGTTAGCTGCTGTTAACTTGTTTCACATCACTACCCCCAAAAAATACATTTCAAAGAAATTTCTCACTACCGCCTGCAGAAGTTGCCTGGCCTTTGACAAGGGCTGCAGTCAGGATTCATGATTTCTGAGAAGGCCAACATGATGCTCAAGGCCCTGGTGGTCTTGGCTTCCCGCACCTCGTAATAGGATGTTCAGTGGGCATAGAGAGATGTACGAGCTAAGGCAGCCTTAGTTTCGTGCTCTCCAAATGTTGCCGAACTCCCATCACCTATGACCATGGACTGTGCTGGCTGGGGTTGATGAGTCCTTCAAGGGCACCAGACTATGCAACAAACAGCATAATTAAGCTCACAAATGTTGCTGCAGATTGAGGGAGGCCTGCCATATTGGCACATCCAACTTCCTATGACTGAGAAGTGTAATCGTTTTTAGCACTACCCCATTGGCTTCAGTATGGTCGGGCCAACGTGGTGCCCTTAAGACACCTTTTACAAGCACCTTTGTAAATAAATATATATCTGTTTCCATTTACTTTTCTAAATGACCCTGACCACAACAGGAGCTGTAATTGTCCATGTGTAAGCAAAAAGCCGACTGCCAAATAAAATAATTATTTTTTTTCTTTTTTAAAGCAGGAGTAGACAATCTGTGCACAGTTCTATTCATAAATCTGAGGCATGGTAACTTTTCCCAACAACTGAGATTCGAGGTAGGTTATATACGTAGTGAGAAACAACCTCAGATTGCACCCTACTCGTAAATATACTAAGTACATCAATTTATTCAGGATTTTGAGAGTCAGGAGTTTTGCCTTTACTTCTAGCAGCCTTGTTTTAAAGTGTGCATATAACGTATGTGCTGCAGAAAATTATGGTGGCATTCACATAATGCTGCTATAGATTTAATACTGCCATTGCCAGAATCAAATAGTATGTGGATTGCCTCCTATCTGCACCAGGATCAACCAATTATACTGGCAAACACCTGGCACAATGGGTTTGGAGAGCCAGATTTCTTTTTTAAAAAAGAGAGAGAATCTCAGTCCAAAAGTCTTAGAGAAACCCATCTAAGATGAAGCAAATGAGAATTTTGCCTTAGACACACAATTTCAATAGGGAAAAATTATTCCAGTTTTATTCACTCTGGACTTGCGTCAGTGTGAAGGGAAAGCACCATTTGGTCTTTTGGATTATTTGTGTGAGACAAATAAAGGACTTGCCCTGCCAATTTGTTTTTCTCCTTTTCTCTATTCCTACTGTGAAAAAAACAGTGGAAATGGACACAGGCAAATTTGGAATAATTCATGGGTCTTCCTGCGTTGCCACCTTCTGACTCCCAAGACAGCTCCTGTTCTTTAAACTTGCCTCTACAAAAAGGTATTTTCCTCATCCAGAGATCTTAAGGGCACCATTGCTAGGTCAGAAAGTTACAGCTCCAGAGCCACATTATGCCATGATCAGACAGCTCAGGAAAACCCCTAAACGGAAGCTGAACACACAATAGGATTTCAACAGGTCAGATGCACAGCGACATCCCTCCAAACGAAACACCTCCCTTCCCACATATATTACAATTTCTTGCTCTCCAAAGTCATGCAAATGAAGCTTCCAAGGCACCCCTGGAACACCTTTAAAATAGGAAAGTCAAATGAGACGTTAACAAGGAAATTACAGAAACAAAAAAAAACCAAACTAAAATGTTTTTGGAAAGAGATACAAGTCCAACGCTTTTCCCCAACTACAGCCGGCTAACGGATCCATCCTACATCAGTCAATAGCAAGCAGCCATTGGCCTAAAAAGCCTGAGAAGATGGAATATGTGATGATTTGACTGAGGGCTGGAGCTACATGCTTATGCAGAGACCTCCAGGATTTGGACCACATCAGACTTCAGACAGCAGACGCCTCAACATTAAATAGAAATAAACAACCCTCCCTGCATGCAGAAATCTAAAATAACAGAGAGAAAGCTGTTCCACTTCGTGATGTTGTTTATGGGGTGAGGGACCATGTGAATCTTTAAAGAAATGTGATTTTCCCACCTGAAGCCTGAAGTGGTATAATCGAGGCAGGCCTACTAGTCCATGATTCGACAAACATGTAGAACGGCCTTCAGAGCAGCCCCACTGAAATCAATGGCTGATTTACGGAAGTGGAGGATCAGGCCTTGCATGGGACGACATCACTATCATCCTATGACATTCAGAACATTTCCTATAAATCTGACTTGGAACAATTCTTAACAAGCACGATACGCTCATGGGTATGCATATGAAATCAATTATCATTCATTGATTTTCCCCTTGCCAAAAAAAAAAAAAGCATCTTTACAGAATACAGTAAAAACAAAAAAAAAGGACGGAAAAGCATGTTAAATATTTTGTTTCTATTTACATTTCTCCCGCAATAATCTGTTTTAAAACATACTGCTCTTCAAGTTATTGGGTAATTTTTTTTCTTTTAAATCTTGGTGAAAGTGCTTTTTTAAAAAAATCTTTCTCTATTTACAGTTTAAAATCAGAACCACATAAAACACTCAGGATGCTGTATAGAGATCCTGGTTTAGTTTTTTTTTCCTGTTCCAGCGCATGAGGATTGAGAAGGTTCCCTAGTAAACAAAATGCTATGTACAGGTTTTAATTTGCAAGCCATTTTTCTTTCTCAAAAGGCACCTGTTAAGTGCAGAAGGAGGTGGCCAAGGAATAATCAGTTTCAGATCTCGAACGTGTTTGATCTTCTGGCCTTCTGCAGTGTTGAGAAATCGCATGCACAGGCTTATCAAAGCCATAGGGGACCTACTCTGCTGAAGGAGTCAGACCTCCCATTTTTTCTACAGAAAGACCCGTAGTATAAGGCAGCAAAATACTCTTGCACCCATTGCCAAAAGAGTTGCCGCCACCCAATCTGAAGATGGCACCCATTTTGAGGAGACGCTTTGAAGGTGTTCCCTCAAGGCTGGAAGGTTCTACCCCCAATTCCAATGGAAGTTCGTGGAGATTTTCTGAGCAAATTTAGTGAGAGCACCTAAAGCCCAGCAGGGACTTCATCATTAACATTTTCCCAGTAAAGGATGAAATTCACACAATATGGAAAAGAACCGCAGACACAAACTTCCTCTTACACAACACTTCTGTCCTTGAGCCCTGTCCTATTAAGATTTTTTAAATAAAAACAGCAACAACAACCAACCCTGATATAAGTAAACTTTTTGGTGTAGTTTAAATAGTACAAGGGTTCTGAATTAGAGTGAATTTCATCCTAATTTAGGGAAGATTTCCTATCATCATTTTAGCAACACAATGCTTCTGTCGAGGGGAGGCCAGGCTTCAGAGAGTGTAGCCACTTACGTGAGTCAGCTATTCTTAAGACAACTTGCATTACTGATGGGGAAAGGGAGGTTAACCTTAAAAAGTTGTGATTCAAAGTTTTAAAAGCACCAGCTGTTTTGCAGTAATCAGTTATCATATAATGTTGATATTTCCTCTTTAAAAAAATGGCACAAGAAAAATAAAATAAAACTTACAATAAGCCAATTTCATTTTTGCATTTGAAAATGTCCACGTGTAAAGGTTGGTGTGTGTGGACATTTTCATTTGGTAAGCATGCACCTTTTGAAAACACAGCACAAAGGAGATCTATTGTGTCCTTCCTTTTCATTGGACTCTGCACCAGAGATGATAAAAAGAGGTTTGCCATGATGGTTTCTTAAAGATACAGGAGCTCAGCCCGAGATTCTTTTGTTTCCAGAGTGGCTTTTCTTTTACCACTACAGAATAAAAGATTCAAAAGTGAGGCGGACATCAGTTCGAAATAGTCAGGCCTGGCCTACAGAAAAATTAAGTGTGGATGGTTACACTGTATGATAAATTTGGCAAGAACCGAAACGTTGCTAAGTGCTATTCTGTGAGTCCCACAGAGTGAGAGACATGAAAATCAAAAGGTCACTTCCTGGGCAAACACAGCACCTTCCAAATATTGTTTTATGATGCTTCTCTTCTACCCAGTCCTCCCCACCTCCCCTTCCACCTCTTCTCCTTAAATCTGTCCTTTTCTCAGTTCCTTCCTTCATGAATTTAACTGGGTAAGATATTTATGCCCAAACAGTAAATGGAGAAGTTAAACTAGCTTAATTTTACACAGGCTGCACGGCCGCTGCCTCTTGCCTTGGCAAAAGAACTTCATTCAAGAACTTGCCTTTAAATAAAAATGTAACCACATGCAGTGGCAGAAATAATATCTTTATCTTCATTCTTTTCATTTCCACCTCCTCTGAAACTGGTTAAAGTTAGGCCACAAGCTCACAGCAAACCTGACTTTGCAGTGGTTTACACAACATAATTTTTACACAGACAGCAACATGTGCCAGCTGCACTCATGCCAGAGGACTGGTACTTCCCTCAGATGCTCTAGGCAGACTCGGTTGTCTTGAGGATTGAAACAGGCAAATTGGGTCACCTTTTTACAGCTTCCCCACTGTGTGAATCCATCTATTCTGTTGGGGGCCCCTCCCAAGTTAAAAGAAGTGTCACACAAAATTTTGTGCTCTGTTCAAAACCTTGCCTATTTGTAGTCTCTTGCCTTCTCTGCTTAATTCTTCCACCAACCTTTTTCCTTCCTGGAAGAGATCTACTAAATCTCTAAGAAACCATCACATAGCAAATTATACAATGACTTTAACTGTAAGTCTTGGTTTCTGAGAGGTCTCTAACGTGAGATCTCTACCCCACTTGGATGTGATGGTGCAGATTCGTATTGGCTTAGGGTGCAGCTGAGTTTTAAATTTTGCTTCTATGTCACATAATCCCCTTCAGAGTTGTCATAATTTCTGTTAAAAATCCAATATACACATGTGCATTTGGAATGGAATTAAAAAGCTCTCCTTTGCGAAAGGACACTACAAATTTCTCTTGCCATTATCATGATGTACAGATTAAAAATGCACAGATATAAATATTTTTAGATTACTGAAAAATGTTAACAGCAATAAGTTTCTTCAGCTCAACTCCCAAGTGCAGATAATATACTGGAAATGTCACACTTGGCCTGGCTTCGTATTTCTCTCCGACACACGAAGGAAAAAGCACCACAAACCAGCACTGTGTTCCAGTGCTGCAGACTTTGAGGTAAAATGGCCCCATGCCAGCCAGCTGCGCTCTGCTCAAATCCAGCGACTGTACGGCCCAGTTACCTTGGTGTAGGCATAAGAGGACACAGTGATAGCTGAGTTTGTGGGGATGGCCAGGGCCTGCCGGGTTGGGACAGTGTCTGTCTTCTCCTTCTGCTGGGGCTCAGTGGCCAAGCTGCCTCCCCATTTCCGCTTCTTGCCAAAGGCTTTGATGTCCTGCTGGAGACCAAGCCTGGCTGCCTCCTCCTGCCTCGCCCGGGCTCTCTCTGCCAGCTGCTTCATCTTGGCTTCCCAGAGGGCAAGTCCGTGATTGGGCTGGTTTAAGTTCTTGTGCTGGTAGAAGACCAGGGAGATGCGCGTGGGGTGACACCGGTTGGGCTTCTTCAGCGGCGTGGTGGCATGTAGTTCTCGCCTTGCACACTCTATGAGGATGGAGCCGTGGGCCGGAGCCACTGCCACCCCGCCAATGTTCTCATCCAGAAAGTTGTGTTCGCTGTCTGACCACACCTCTTCATCCTCCTCCTCTTCTTCCTCCTTGATGTTCTTTTCGGGTGTCTCTTCCATGCTGTCATCTAAGCTAAATGAGTCCCACGGCCTTTCTTCCTGGCCAGCATCCAGAAGCATTGTACCACCATCGGCTTTCAAGGAAGGGAATGGCTTCTCCCCACACACACCTGATGCCACAGAGGGCAATGAGCCAAAGGAAGCCCATGGTCTGCTGGGTAATCCTGTGCCCGGTGTAGGAGTCCTCCTGTCATCTGCTTTGACAGAACCCCAAAGTTCATCTTGAAGTCTGGAGTTTCCCTTGATGGAACCAAAATTCAGCTGCCCCAAGTTCCAGGGCTTCTCCTGAAGGTTTGAATTCACTGAAAAGGCTGAAGAGTTCTCATTGACTTTGCAAGGGCTCCATGATTTCCCCAGCACATCAGGGCCAGGTGGCAAAGGCTGTCCTTCTGTAGGAAACATATTCCACTGTTTTTCCAAGAGGTGGGACTGTGGTAACCTGGTAGCATTTGAGTGGGAACCAAACAAGCTGGACTTATTCTGTGTGTTTGCATTGAGAACGCCGGCATTGTCATTGGGTGTAAACATGTTCCAAGGGCTCTCAGCATGACTAGTCCTGTCCGAAGGGGACTCATTTCTGTTGACTTTGTAAGGGCTCCACTGTTGTTCTGGGCCTCCATTCTGAGATGACATGGACAAATCAGATAGGTTCAGATTTGGATTTTGGCCATTAATAGCAGCTGCTCTCTGAAAAGACTCCATGTGTGACAAAGAGTCCATTGGTTCTTGCTTGATTGTTCGGTGATTGAAGCAGTTTGTGTTTTGTGCAAATGACAGGGCTTCTGCAGGGACAGAGTTACACCTCTGGGGCACAGCCGTGGGCTTGCCTGAATGCCTGCTGGATCTCTCGTAGGTGCGCTGGTGGTGGTTTTTGTTTCGTACAGTGGGTGGGATTTCATCTAACTGTTCGGAATTCTTGTAACCATGGCTCAAGTTATTTTGCAACATCTGGACATCAGGCTTCTTCTCGTAGCTGGTGCCTGCCCAGGGTGCATTCCTAGTGTCACCGTAATTCAAAAACTGGGAGTGAAACATGTGATTGCTGGAAAATCCATAATACCCAAATGATGGAAGAGAGAACTTTGAATGCAACCCATTCATGGAAGGCAGGTTAGGCTGTGCATAGTAGGAATGGTAGGAGTAAACACTGTTCATGCTGTATGGGTCCGAGGGCCTGCAGTTCCCCAGCACCGAGTAGCTTTCCACGACAGCGTTCCCATTGTATTTGAAAGTGTTGTAGTGGTTCTGAGGTTCCACTTTGATGGAAGGTTTGACTGACCGCTGGGAATGTCCACTTTTCAAAGCCATATCTGCAGGTGCAAAACAAGAACCAATGTTAATTTGCAGAAACAGGATTGCTTCTTTGGCACAAGACCTTTGAAGAGCTGGGCCACTCTTCTGGCTAGTGTTCTGTTTACACTAGCAGAGTTTCTGTCCCTTGCCTGAGTGTCTAAGAACGCCATTTAGGAGGGGGAAACTTAACCAAGTGGCTACATGCACATTGTAATAGTCTGCACTATCCTCCTAAGTGGCAAAATTTGACCACCTTCAGGAAAACTTAGAAATCCTTTCTCTTTGCGCACTTGACTTGTGCAAGGCCTTTGCATAGTGTGACTGCACTGCCTAAGACACATTACTAGTGTCTAAGACAGTGTTTCCCAACCTTGGGCCTCCAGCTGTTTTTGGACTACAACTCCCATCATCCCTAGCTAGCAAAACCAGTGGTCAGGGATGATGGGAATTGTAGTTCAAAAACAGCTGGAGGCCCAAGGTTGGGAAACACTGGTCTAAGATACATCATGGATCTATCCCTGCCCCCACAGACAGGGTATGGGCGAGGGAATCTCAAATCATCCTGCAAAGCACCTTCCAACCATATTTATTTTCCTTTGCAAAATCCTCCTGGCAAATCTTGTGATGTTGGCAGCAGTGCTACAATCCAGTCCCCACCACAAAAACAAAGGAAAGAGAACACTGGAGCAAGTTGTGATGCTCCAGAATTTTTATGGAGCATGCCGTTCACTTCTTGCCCTGGGGCTTCTCACAGCACTGAAGAGAAGCTTTCTGAACAGGATTTCTGCCACCCAAACCAACAGTGGTCATTCGCACCATAATTAATTATCAATGCTGATAATTTCAAAACCAAGACAACCTAAGAGGCTTATACCTCAAACCCGGAAGGATAAACACCCACCGTCTATTACATAATTACCTTACCATCCTGGCTACATTCAGACATATTTCATATAGGCATCAATTTCATATGGTTACCTACTTGGACATCTTAACTTATATGTCTCATTTTAAGATTTGTGTGCTGATGGTAACTGTATCTACAATGTGAATGGATGATGGTCTACAATTATTGGTATTATTAGTATATTATTATGATTATGCTGAATTTTTTGTTTCCCCCCTTCTTTAATTTAATTTAAATTAATTTCTTTCTTTCTTTGTTGAATATGCAAATATCATCATCTTCATCATCAGCCTAGGTTCCATGAAATCCTCTGCTTTCCTGGCAGCTTTAGAGATTCATCAACAAGAATGTGAATGAGAAAGTCATTGTCGTATAGTGGCTAGAGTATTAGACTAGGAGACCCAAGTTCAAAAACCCACTCAATCTAGAGGAAGCCTTGAGCTAGTCACTGTTTCTCAGCCTAACCTTCCTTACAGGGCTCTTTCTTATGAGGAGAGAACCATGAACGCTTGACCTGAACTGCTTGGAGGAAGTGTGGAATAGAAATGAAATTTACAAATGAAAATAGTAATTGAGGACAGCAGTCTTCCAGGAATGACTCATCTACAATTACCAATCTTCCTCTAAGTTGTGCAGAAAGTGCTTGTTTGCCATGCTCTAGAGCAGTGCTTTCCAACTGGTGGTGCCTTTGGAGTAAGTTGGGTGGCATGCAACTAACTCGAAAAATATTGTTCTAAAGTAGCATTCCCGGACCCGATGCCCTTTGGATGTTTTGGACTACAACTCCAATCAACTCCAGCCAGCACAGCCATGCCAATATGGCAGTGCAGGCTAAGGCTGATGGGAGTTGTAGTCCAAAACTTCTGGAGGGTCCCAAGCTGGAAAAAGCTGATAGAGAGTACACAGGCTGCACAGGAAAATGGTGAGGCCCAAATGGCCTAGCTAATAATCTGATTGGCACCCAAGAATATGTCCCAGAATCCTTTGCTTGTGCCTAGCAGTGCCTCAACAGAGACAGGATTAATAAAGCATTCCCAAAGGGCAGAAACTTTGAAAACTATTGATCAGACTGCATCCCAACAGCAGCTGCGTAAGAAACCTAACCAGATTAGCACATCGAAAGCATAAGACAAGTGGCCTTCTCGGCTTCCAGCCCCTGTTGCCCTCACCTGCATCCTGCTGAAGTGGTGGCATCTCAAAAACCTCCTGCTTGATTTTCTCAGGTGTGATCAGCTTCTCCTTCTGCATTTTCTTTTTCTCAGCCGCTGCCTTCCTGGCTTCCAGCTGCCTCTGCCTGCAAGACTTGGCTGGCTCAGGAAGCTTCCTCACCTCTCTGGGGAAGGAGGTGAGTACCTGGATTGCCCCAGTGCCCACCTTGGCAGCTTGATTCTCCTCGCTGCCAAACTCATCGGTGGGAGACATTTTATACAGTGGAAGGACATGCAGCTGTTCATCCTCAGGGATCCTCCCAGTGGTACGATTGTCTTCTTTTGTCAAGGTACACACCTAAAGAAATGGTCAGACAACACACAGGGAGTCCCAGTTAGCTAATTCAATGAGGGGACACACAAAACGGCAAAGCCAGAGTCTAAAAAGTGACTTAGAATCATAGAATCATAGAGTTGGAAGAGACCACAAGGGCCATCGAGTCCAACCCCCTGCCAAGCAGGAAACACTTGTCTAGAAGCTTGAGAATTTCAAGACGGCATATCTATTGCCAGCTGGTTGAACAAATACTTTCACTTTACCTGAGCCAATTAATCACAGGTTATATATTTAGGTCAAACTGATGTGATGAGATAGAGCTGTGAATAGTGTAGTAGGAATTTATAATATATGCTACGATAGGCAGGCTACATGTGGGATAAAAAGAGTAGTGTCTAATGAATGAGACTGTCTAATGAATGTGTCAGGAATGTTTGGTTTGTTTTTGTTTGTTTGTATGTATAACAAAACATAGAAAAATATAATAACAGATGCCGAATAAAATGAAATAAAAGTAGAGTCAAAGGTAGTATCTAAAGCTAAACATGAAGGAAAAGATTGCCACACCAAAATCAAACATAATAAATTAGTATCACGAAGTTCCAAGTAACACAAATGGATTTGCATTCTCCTATACCTTTTACTCCAGTACATTATGAAAAGGCTCCGTTTCAAAATGAAGACGTTTCCTTGTTGTCTACCCTCTCTAGTTCTTACATACATGTAAGCTTAACCATACATACTACGTCCCAGATTTTAGTTATCCATTCTCTCATGGATGATGTTCTCCCTTTTTTTTTACCCAACTTTGACAAAGAAATCTTCTGGCAGCAGCTAACAGAAGTTTATTTATGAAGGGAAAGACAATTATCCATCTGTTATTGTATTTCTTAATGTCTCAGCAGATGCCCTAGGCTTTTTCTTCTCCCAGACGGAAATCTGTCCATAGTTTTGGGCATGCCATTATTATACTTAGGTCTACTTTGAGTGGAAGATTTAAGAAGAAGAATAGTTTTTTGGGAGGTATCATAATCTTAACTGTTGCCATCTTCTCCATCTAGGAGGTTTTCATTAGAGTCCATCTTTCTCATTTATTTATCATGATTATATTTGGCTAGTTTTTCTACCTAAATACCTTATAGGGGGATTTTGTGACAATAATGTTTGTGCAGGAGGCAGCCTGTTCTTCTCTCTGAATTCGGCAGCTCTGATAACAGAGGGTTGCTTCCCCTCTGAGAAGGTGACTTGATTTCTCTGTGTGTGTAAAGCTAAGGCGAGGAAATGCCTCTGTATAAGGCCTGTGTAACTAATAGGCCTATGGACTAAACCAGGCATAGGCAAACTTGGCCCTCCAGATGTTTTTTGGGACAACAACTCCCATCATCCCTGTCCACTGGTCCTATTAGCTAGGGATGATGGGAGTTGTAGTCCCAAAAACATCCAGAGGGCTGAGTTTGCCTATGCCTGGACTAAACCTTCGCAGATTCCTCAGCGGACGCTTATTTAACCAGTAAAAGCTATCCTGAACACCTCAACTGATGTGGTTAATTGGAGAAAACCCACTGTGACAGGATCTCCTGCATGTTAAAGAATTAACTGCAGCTATTAGAGTGGGAGGGGATCTAGAGTGGGCAATATGGCGGACAAAGGGTTAACCTTAACTCCCATACTGTTTTCCCATTGAAAACCACCAGCACCCCTCTAGCTTGGGGGTTATTTCTACAAGTTAAGCAAACTGGGGGGACGACACACATTCCCTCCTCTCAGCTCCCCCCCCCCACTGTAATCTCAATCTGAATTCCTCAAGACCTGTTTGCTTTCTTTTTAATGGCAAGGTGTCTTAGGGGTGGTGGAGAAATTCCATCTTCCTGATATGAACTGACCTGATGTAGAACATGGGAAAAGAGGAAGTAGCCTTATTGGTCCACCTAGCTCTGTAGCGCCCGTGCTGATTGGTAGTGGATCTCAAGGCTTTCATACAGGAGTGCCTCCCATCCCCCAATGATATGCCAGGGAGCTTTTGCTTGCACAGCCAGCGCTCTACCAGCAGGCCATGGGAATCAAGTATGCCACCTTGAGCTCCTTGGAGAAAATGAACGCAGTTACTGCATCATGCAATGAATAATTAATAAAATGAGCGATGATGCTTCCTTACCACAGTACAGCCATTGTAAAGGTTATGCTGATCTTTGTGAGCGTGAGCACAGAAGTCCATGCACGCTGTCACACCAGAGAAGGGCCTCCCCTCTTTCAGTCCAAGCCGGCAGTCTATTGCTATATCCTCATTTGTAACCTGGTGAGAAAAGACAGCAACAACTCAAATCACAGCAGTACCTTGGGAAAGATGTGTGGTTTGTTTGTTTATATTAATATGTAAGTTTTAAAACCTGTTGTTGTCTATTATTATTATTATTATTATTATTATTATTATTAAATACAAAGCATGAAGTTGAACAAAACAAGAAAAACTCACCTAATTTCCCTAACCCTCCCTCTCCCCACAGAACACAGTGAGGAGTAGAATAAAAATAAGACGATACTGAAGTCACCCTGGAGTTGACATCAGATGGAATTTAATTAGGTAAAGGTAAAGGTAAAGGTACCCCTGCCCGAACGGGCCAGTCTTGACAGACTGTGGGGTTTGTGCGCCCATCTCACATTTATTGGCCGGGGGCCAGCGCTGTCCGGGGACACTTCCGGGTCACGTGGCCAGCGTGACATCGCTGCTCTGGCGAGCCAGAGCCGCACACGGAACGCCGTTTACCTTCCCGCTGGTAAGCGGTACCTATTTATCTACTTGCACCCGGAGGTGCTTTCGAACTGCTAGGTGGGCAGGCGCTGGGACCGAACAGCGGGAGCGCACCCCGCCGCGGGGATTCGAACCGCCGACCTTTCGATCGGCAAGCCCTAGGCGTTGAGGCTTTAGCCCACAGCGCCACCCGCGTCCCAAAATTTAATTATTTTGTAACAATTGTCTTTCATACATTTTTTAATTTTTGAATTTTATCTGTGTCATTTTAATTTGTGTAAGCCACCTGGGAGAAAGCGGGCTATAAATAAATGTAAATGTAGCAGCAGCAGCAGCAGCAACTCAAATGGCTTACATTAAAATAAAATAAAAACAATAAGTAAAAACACAGCAACACAAATAAAGGCTAAAAACATAGCTTTAGATAGGGAGAGGAGGCAGTACTACAGCTCCCACACCACTAGAAGAGACCAAAAGGCTTGGGAAAGGTAAAAGCCCCTGCCTCCAATCTAAAAGTGGGCAAAGATGGGGCTAGGCATGCCTCTCTTGGGACAGCTTTCCACAAGCTGGGAGAGAGGGGCATTTGTTAGAGCTGTAAAGGGACAAAGGGCTAAAGTCTGAGTGCCAAGACAAAAGCAACATCCACACTTTCAATGGACTCCTGCAGTCTTTCTCAACCTGGTTCTGTCCAGACATTTTGGACTCCAACTCCCATCAGCCCCAGCCACCAGAGCCACCCTCCCATCTGCCCTGGAATCCAACATTATGCTACCTGGAGCTGATGGGAGTTGCAGTCTAAGACTGGACTGTCCTTGAAAACAAGACTGCACTGCAGGGGGTTGGACTAGATGACCATTTGGCTCCCTTCCAACTCTAGAATTCTATGATTACACAAAGACCTGAACCTTCATTTACCTAGCCCTACCCTGGGCTCCATCTTTTGTTTGCTCAGTATTTCTTCTAGTGCCAATCTGGTTCTCTCCAGATGTTGCTGGGACTCCAGCTTCCATCAGCCCCAGGCAGTGCTGGCCAATGTTTTGGGAGCTGAGTTGAGTTCCAACAACATCTCGAAGATAGCAGGCTGGGCAAAGACTGCTGTAAACCAGTCAAACCAGTATGCAACGAATCAGAGCATTTCCTGCAACGGACCTTGGCAACAGCCTCATAGCCAGTATAGGTCAATGGTTCTTAAAGGCTGTGGCACACCAGCAGGAGAGGATGGCAAGCGTGGTGGGAAGATTTGAGGATAATCAAAGAAACATTTAAACATTTCAGTATTGTATAGTATCATTATTGCAGAATATTGATAGCTATCTTTTAACATGAGAGCATCAAGTAATGCTGCAAGCTCACACCTCTCACTGTGGAGTACCTATGAAAGAGGTCCTTTATACTAATATTTTGGAATTGACTTATGTTCTTATGTAGCTGAATTGTTTTATGCTTTCTGGATGTCCCATGAGCATATGAAGTAGATGTGTTCAGTGTTACCAGTCAAGCACTGCTAGACGCTGGCCCCCACCCCACCCCCAGCCAAAAATTCAGTGTGGCACAAGCAAACTTTTATTCTGAAACATGGCTCAGAGAAAAAAGTTTGAGAACCACTGGGATCTATACCTAAATCAGCAGCACAATAATAACAAGAGCTGTACAGTGGCCCATTCCAGGTACCTGATTTTTGTAGGCCTGGGGTGCCAGCCTCCTATAAAGTGGGGCGACTTCTGTGGCCAGGTCCTGGAAGCTTCTTCTGAGAACTTCTTCCTGCAGGGAGAGATTGGGAGAGTCATAGTTGCTCATTGCTGAGTCAGACTACCTAGTTCAATATCCTATGCCCAGCAGCCAACAGCATCTACCTGAGGCCCAGAGTCATTTCCTACCTCGCTGTCACCGCCTGTGATCCTTTTTCATGGGAGATGCCAGAGATTCATTCAGGCTGCAACTTTCTGCACTCAAAGCAGGGGCTTTTCTACAGGACAATAGCCTCCAACCCTTTCACCTTTTTTTAATGGAGCCATAGTAAAGCATTTCAAAGGGGCTGCATCAAAAACTACTGCCGGCAAGGACATTTCCAAAACAAGGGGTAATACTTCCAAGCGTTTCACCAGGACCCAATCCTTTCTACCAAATATTAAAAGCTAGCATCACAGAGTTGTAGCCAAATGCCAGTCCTACTCACAGTAGACCCACCAACATTCATGGGCATGACAAGCTTAGGTTCATTCATTTCACTTGATCTACTCTGAGTAGAACTTAGTTGGATGGAATCCATAGTGATCAGTAACCTATATAATTTATAAGAACTGTGAACACCTTTCAAATGAGGAAGCAAGAAATTCATTCTGGAGTAATCAGTACAATGGTTACAATTCGGGACGCAGTTTCCCTATTAGTGCCGCCAGCAGCCCCCTCCTTCAGTTCTTAAATATTTTTGCCATTAGGACAAATTCCAAAACTTTTTCCATCCACTTATTTTTGGTATGGTTTTTGTAGAGGCTATTTTCCAGCCCTTTCACGTTTACAAGAAGGAAGCAATGACTTGCTTGACCAAATGCAAGCAGGTATTTGGTCAGCCTACTTTGGGGGAAGTCTCACATGAACTTTGCCAGAATCCCATGTCATTGCTCTTCCCCTTAAGAGATTCTGGTGAACCCGGGAGCCCTATCCTCCTTGAAAAATGAACAAGCAAAACAAAGGGAGGCGTGGTGGTGGGTGGGTGTCTCACTAACCTCTTTGGGGTTGTCTCCCTGAAGTCTGAATTTCCTGGGCGTTTTGCTTCGAGCGTATTTGCACCCATTGAAATACATGCTCCAAGAGCAGCCGAAGGAGAAAGAGGCACCGCAGGTGTTGGGGTCCTTGCCTTGACATGCGCAGGTCCGGCTGCAATGAATACAAAGGAAGGCATTTCAGATACTGTCCACAGCAGCCAAATGGAGCTACTGACCTGTGCTCTTGTCATTCCCAGCCCACTGAATCTAAAGGTGTCAACCACAAATGAGTTGGGAAGGCCAAATCCCCCCATCAGGAGGTGCCCATCAAGGGAGCCCAACCATAAACCAACACTTGACCTCTAAAAAGCATTGACTTATAAAGCAGTTAAGGGGATTTCCTTTCCTTTCCGATAATGTGGGAGGTATGGGTTGTGGTCATATTAAGGTGATGTGAAGTTTATTCCCAAGATTAACTTTTAATGTGCTTGCAACGTAGTGTGTTAACTGTTATGTATACCTGTCTTATCAGTGGCTAATATGTTGCAGTATTTTAATGAGCTTAAATCTTATGGTCTTTTCTCTAAATAAGTACACATAATCATGGGAGCTTTCTAACACACATAGCTACGATTTATTGTGTACAGGTAACTCAGAATTGTGTACAGGTAACAATTTATTGTGTACAGGTTAACATGTGCGGTTTCAACTTTACCTGGCTGAAGGCTGGCTAGCTAAAACTGCACAAATTGAATGCACAGACTGCAGAGAGCTTAAAAGCTATTTTTGTACAGGGTATTCCCCAGCACAGAAAGAGCTTTTAAGCTCTCTGTCTTGCAGAGCTGAAAGAAACGCCTGGTACAGCCTAATAAAGGCCTCGCACAACAAGGACACATCCTGTTTCTGGCGTACCATACCAGGCCTACTGGAGCATGGAGAGGGCCAATTTGTACTGTCAAACCCCAAGAATGGACGCAGTACTACCGCTCACTTTTCGTAGACCAGGATACTCAGCTTAATCACCCAACAGTATCTCCAGAAAACTTACCAGCTTGGCCCCCAGTGTCCACGACTGAGGTAAAAGACCTAATTACACAGCTAAAAAACAATAAAGCCCCAGGCATTGATCACCTGCCCCCAGAACTTTTGAAGTCCAATATTGACTGGTGGACACCTCTGCTTGCGGCAATATTCGCTCACATTGATTCTTCTGGTTTACTCCCTGATAGCTGGCCCATTGCGGTAATCATCCCAATATTCAAAAAGGGCCCTACTTTGGATCCGGCCAGCTACAGACCTGTCAGCCTCTTACCTATAGTTAGTAAATTATATGCAAAACACCTCCACAATAAATTAATCCACTGGATTGATGTTGAGGCTATCCTTGCGGAAGAGCAAGCAGGATTCAGGCAAGGCAGATCTACCATAGACCATTGCTTCGTCCTAGCCCACCTCATAGATACGTACGCCAAGCAATCTCGCGATGTGCTGTATGCTGCTTTCATTGATTTGAAAGCTGCTTTTGACTCAATCTCACAAGTAAGACTATGGGCTAAACTGAACACCTCAAGCATAGACAAAAGATCTTATTAACTGCCTTTATAAAGACCCTGTGCTGAAAGTGTGTTGCTCTACAAATGGCCAACTTACAGGATCGCTACCAGCCACAAAGGAAGTCAAGCAAGGATGCATTTTAGCTCTGGCACTCTTCAACCTATACATAAATGACATGGTCCAGTGGCTAACATCTCCAGAGTTCCAGGCCCCTAAACTGGCCTCAATACCAATCTCTGTACAATTATATGCTGATGATGCGGTCCTCTTATCCCAAACAAAAATAGGCCTAAAAAGATTGATGAGAGAATTCTCAGTGTATTGCAAGAGAGAGAACACCTGGTCGTAAACTATCAGAAAACCAAAGTTATAGTTTTCTCAAGAAAATATAGGCCCCACAGTTGGCGTATGGACAATCAGCCAATTGGACAAGTCAAAACTTTCAAATATTTGGGCCTTATCTTCCAGTCCATGGGGTCATGGGGAGCACACCAAAATGTGCAAAAGAAAAAGCATCCCAAAGTGCCAAGACTTTGACTTGCTTTTTCTGTACAAAGGGTGGCAAACATATACCATCAGCCCTAGAAGTCTTCTAAGCTAAACCCCTAGCACAGCTACTATACGGGGCTCAGATTTGGACTGGTAACCACCTTAGCAATTTGGAAGCTGTTCAATCAAAGTTTCTAAGGCAGATTTTTTCTGTACCGCCATGCGTCCCAAACGCATCACTGAGACTGGAGGCAAGTCTCCCTTCAGTAGAAGTACAGACTTGGCAAAGAACTCTTAACTTCTGGCTCCGCCTAAACTCAAATCTCCCCGGTTTACCATCCCTAGTACTTCAAGACTCCCATAAAAGTGCCTGGCTTAAAACCATCTATCAAAAACTTTACTCTTGCGGCCTATCCCCACAACACCTACTCACTATGTGCTCTACTAAAGCAAACAGTCTAATTGGTCAACGTCTAAAAGATATCGAGCATCAGAACAACCTGGCCACTATAAGGAAATTCTGCCCTTGGTATGTTCATTTTCCACCTCTCCATTTTGATTCTCTCGTCCCATATCTACACAAACTTATTATCCCAAAATACAGACATGCTTTTACACTTGCAAGACTGGATGTTTTGCCATCTGCGGTACTTGAGGGTCGATTTCAAAAGATCCCACCTGAGAAATGTCTTTGCCCCTGTGGAGATGGCAGCACCGAAACAGCGGCACACGTCCTCCTGTCTTGCACTCTCTACAAAGACCTGAGGAACGAGATCATCGCCCCACTCGTACTAACCATCCCAGGGCGCTCAGCCACGGCCACAATGTCCTTTCTTCTATCAGATCAAAATGAGCAGATAACAGCAAAGGTTGCTAGGTTCATAGCAGGGGCAATCAGAATAAGGGCCACTAACTGACAGCTGATTCGGGACTTTAAATTGTGCTCTTATATCAAATTTCCTTTTCTGCGTATACTGTAATGTTTTACTGTTGCTATGGCCACTGGCTAATGCGAATAAAGTTTTATTTTATCTCTGTGTTGCTTACTGTCTTGCTTACTAGAAGGCTCTCATGTGGGCCCTGAGAGGCTCTCATGATGTCTCACACATCCCTATGAGAGCCTCCCGGAGCTGGTAAGCAAGGCAAAGAACTTGAAAATTTAAAAACCCTTTGCCTTACTTGGGAGGGTTAAGGCCCATTTGGCACAACAGCTCCAGAAGGTAAAAGTGCTCTGGTGGGGGCGGTTCCAAGGGTGTGGTTCTAGTATTCTTTGTCTCATGTCAAGATTGTTGTTTTTAGAAAAGGATTGCCAATTCCCGCTATCACTGAATCTGATAATTTTAAGCAGGGAAGAGCTCAAAATGTTGGACTGGAGGGGGCAAGTTTCATATGGACCCAAGGATCTTCTATTTGGGCCCTAATCCATGGTAGTCAGGGGAGAGAAGGAAGGAAGGAGGGAAAGCAGGAGAAACTTGTTAGTTTTTGAGGTAACATGTTCACCTCGTCAGAAGCAGAAATCAGGAGTCAATAAAGGACCCGCATCTCCCCAGTCCAAGGGAACTTTCAGTAAATCAACTCCATTGCTCAGGCAAGTGAGGCAAACTTCATACTGCAGAGTAAACCATGGGCAAATAAACACACACACACACAAGCAGAACAGGGCTTTGTCTCCTCCCGGCCAAGATCTCTGAGAAAATGTCGTGTCCCACAAGCCTCTTGTCTCCAGCAGCCTGGCCAGGGCTAAAGGAACTTACTCGTCGTTCAGCCCACATCGCCGGGTGGTGGGGTTTCCATATTTCGTGAGGGTATCAGTGAGCTCCTGGTACAGGGTGTCCCCCAGGGCACGAGGGATCCCCTCCCAGGCCAGAATCAAGATAATGATGACAGCATTCTGGCAGTGATGACCAGCACGGTGTCGCACCAGGCACAAGAGCTTCTCCTCTAAGTTGTGCCTCCTGATGACCTGGAAAACAGGAGAGGATTTTGCTTGGTTAAGGAAAATAAAGCCTCCAACCTCACCCTGCCATCCTCCCCCAACGGGGCCAGAGTGGTGGTGCTGCCCAGCCTCCTGGGCAGAACTGCACAAAGAGAAGTCAACATTAATGGGGCAAAGTGACAAACTGTAGACTTATTTTCCATACAATTGAAGGAACTGCAGTTGCTGCTGACTGCCCTGGCGTGGCAGTGCTGCACTTCTGTTGGCTGGTGACAGTCTCCACATCAATGCCTGAACATAAGAGATGCCTAACTGCTGGATCAGACCACCAAAAGCCCACCCAGTCCAGCATCTTGTTTCCCACGGTGGCCAGCCGGATTCCTCTGGAAAGACCATAAGTGGGCTGTAGAAGCCTTCCTCCATTGCTATGCCCAAGCAACTGGAATGAAGTGGCATCCTAGGTGAAAGCCCTTGCCCCTCTCCTCCTCCTCCTCCACTACCACCACCACTATGAAATTGTATCTTCCTTCCACTACAGCGGCATAGCGTGAGTTGTCAGCACCCGGGGCAAGGCAAGTAATTTGCGCCCCCCCTAACCCCTAACCTGCTGATCTGAGGCGAGTTGCCGCTGGCGCTGCCACCCAAACGACGCCGCTTGCCTGGAGGAGGAGGGGGGCAGAGAGGCGAGGAAAATGCAACATGGCCCAGCAGGTGCTGCAGCAGCGGCGGAGGCGGGGCTGTGAGGAGGGGCTGCCTGGTGCGTCCTCCGCGGCCCTGATGCGCGGGGACTGCGACGAGCGCTGAGAGCCGCTGCCTGCCGGACGCCTTCAGCCCGGGCGCGCACACAGCTCGTCGGTTCCGTGAGACATGGGGCTCTGCTACAGCCTGCGCCCAAGGCTCTTCGGCGACTCCAGAGGCAGCGAGCGCCCCCCCCAGATGTTGCACCCGGTGCGGCCGGCCCCCCTTGCACCCCCCAAGCTACGCCACTGTTCCACTATTCCTGAAATGAGAGTTATTGAGGGTCTTTGGGGCAGAATTTGGGAACATTCTTGTTTGCTGGCAGTGACTGCATAGGAACTGCTATTCAGCCAGGTTTCTGAGATAAATGCTAAATGCCAGGGGAAAGGAGGGCAGCCACTTACCCACTTCGCGATGGGGCAGCCACGGGAGCTCTTTCCTTCCTTCCCTGTGTAGATCACTTTTTCAATTCTGATGGCTTTTCCCTTCTCACCATACCTGGTTGGAAAAGTCACAACATTAGGAAGACAAACAGGGCACATGACTGAGAGCTCTGCTCTGGAGGACTATCTGAGTGAAACCTCTTTCTGAAAGACTGGAGAAAGATTACAAGATGGGTTGGGCTTCCACTTGCCAAATGGCTTTCAAACTAGCCAGCAGGGCCGTCTTACCCGTAGGCGCTAGGGGTGTGGGGCACCCGGGCGCTGGGATCTCAGGGGTGGCAGGCCAAGAGTCCGGGGCCCGAGAATTGAGTCCGGGGAAGAGCCCGCCTGTCGGTCGGAGTGCTGCAGTGGGCTCTCCTGCTGCGGGTGGCTCTGTGCTGCAAGTTCAGGGGCGACCGAGCCAGCAAGACGCTGAGACGACCAGCCGACTCCACCCTCCTGCGTGCCTAGGACTGGGCAACCTGGGAGGCAGGTGCCGGGAGGAACTTTGCACCCCGGCGCCGCATATGCTTAAGACGGCCCTGCTAGCCAGGATAGTAAGCTAACTTCAAAACCATGGTTTAATATTCTAGCTTGTTTTTTAGCTGTTCACCATAGTTTAGGAGTCTGGATGCAACAGGAAGCTGTGGTTAGGAAATGAAAGATGACTTGTTCAGCTGCATGTGTGAAAGGAAGAGCAAAGGGAGGCTACATGCAAGTGCAAGGCTTATGTTTCTCCCAACATGTACTCTAAAATGCTTGGTGTGGTTATTGTTTTGCCATCCCAGTGCTTTGGGGGATCATAGCTAAGAGACAGGCAAATACAACTTCCTACCTTAGTTCTATTAATTGCAACTCAACCTTCCCAAAGAGCAGTAACTCCAGGATACCGGAGGTCACACACTGGGGCTTTGCTATTCACTGGGAAAAGGTTGCATTTCACTTTATTGCAGAAGACGTGCTTCTCAAAAGGACTCACTGAGCGTGGGAGATGTTCTTCATATCAGTTATGGATGCACAGAGGTACGTTTCCCACCTCCGCCTTTAGGATCGCCAGCCTCCCAGCCCTGGTTGTGCTGCCTGCGGTGGGGATTCAGTGGCAATGTGTTCAGAGGTGACTCAGCTTCCTCAGCAGTCTATGAGTCAACTGCAGGGGAGTAACCTAATCAGTCTGAACACGTGTCGGCCCACCTGCAAGCAGTCTGCAGCACTAACCCTCCCTGTTGCCTGGGTAAAACTCCTCCATGGAAACAATAGGGGGAAAGCACCTCTTTCTTGTATGTTATACTTAAGATTCAAATGAGCTTCTGGATGAGCCAGGGAGACAACACTTCTACTGGCAACAATGAAAAGAAGTACCTGGACATCGTACATTTTTAATGCTGAGAGGATGTGAGCCTCAGCCCAAACTTCCCTTTTTTAAAACACGGCAGTCTTCAAACAATTCTCCAAACCATGATTTGGAGGATGAGAAATAAGCTGCATGCTCCCTCCTCCCTTCTCAGAAAACTTGTGTGGGCTTTATTTATTTATTTACTTTATTGTATTTATATCCCACCGTTTTCTCAAAGGAGCTCAAGGTGAAGTACCGTATTTTTCGCCCTATAGGACGCACTTTCCCCCCTCCAAAAATGAAGGGGAAATGTGTGTGCGTCCTATGGAGTGAATGCAGGGGGGAGGCAGGCAGGAAAAGCCCCCAAAAGCCGCACACAAGCTCCACGTGGCTCTTGCGGGTTTTTCCTCAGGAGGGACAAGGGACTGACGCCGCCAGTCAGTCCCTTCTCCCTCCTCGTAGAAAAGCCCACAGGAGCCGCGTGCTCCTTAAAGGGTGCACGGCTCCTGTGGGCTTTTGCGGGAGGTGGGGGTATTGCCATAGCCGCACGCAGCCTCTCCCGGCTGGAGAGGTGACTCCCGGCTATGGAAGCGAGGCGCCTGTCCTGCAAAGCCGGGGGAAGAGCAGAAGGGTCTCCTTCAGTTCCTCCTCCAGCTTTGCTTGATGGGCGCTGCGCAGTTCTCCCTCTCCGCGCAGTACCTCTCCTTCGCAGGAGAGGTGTTGCGCAGAGAGGGAGAACTGCACAGCAACCCTTCAGCCACACGCCTGCCTGGAAGCTGGGTCTCCTTCTGTTCCCCCACCCCAGCCCCGCACCTGGGGGCGAAATAAATTTTTTCCTTTATTTCCCCCTAAAAAACTAGGTGCGTCCTATGGGCCGGTGCATCCTATGGGGCGAAAAATACGGTACATGGTTCTCCCCTTGCTTAATTTAATCCCCACACCAACCCTGCAAAGTAGAACATACGTTGTCTTCCAATAGATTTCTACCACATTTCACAAGTAATTATTAAACCTTAAAAAAAAACACCTTAATTTGGGAGGTTTTTAAAATAATCTAAAGATTAGAGGCATATCTTCCCTTAAACAAAAACAAAAAACAAATTTACACTGAAGGGTTTACTTTCACTGAATCTGAATATGCAAAAAAGATGTGTGCTGCCCCCCACCCCATGTAAATAATATCAGTGGGACCTACTCAGAGAAGATCCATTGAAATGAGTGGACATGACTAACGCAGGCCCATTAGTTTCAATGCTTCTACTGTGAATGGAACTTAGTTGGAGGCAACCAACTAAGAGATAACGTACTTCAACAACTGTTACTTTTACATACACATATGTAATTTGTGTAGTATAATTTATATTAAAACCCTTCTCTCTAAAGGAGGGAACCAATTTGCTAGTATGTTTAAACTGTTTTTCTCATGTGTTTTTAAAAGTCTAGGTGGTGGGAAAGAGTGATCAGGATCAGTAACACACAAACAAGTTCAGATCAATAGACTGGAAAGAGAAGCTGCTGAATTGCAACTCATTACCAAACTTAAAACCATGGAGAGACCTGGTCTGAACAAAGACATTGGATTCTTATCTCATTATACATGACTAAGCCATTTTTCACCTTCTCACCCCTTGCCTTTTCCTGTAAGACCTATTGCAGTCGTTAAGAGTCGTCAACAGGCTCATCTCAGCTATCTGCCAATCTCCCATTCCCACCACCCTTCTGAGTAATACCCCTCCCCACCTTCTCACTATATAGAAGGATCTGGCAACTGCCGACGTGGGGATCCAGGGCACAGTCCTTCAATGGCTGCGCTCGTTTCTCTCTGGTCGGGGACAGAGGGTGGCGCTTGGGGGGGAATTGTCATCACGCCACTCCTTGGTGTGTGGAGTGCCTCAGGGTGCAATTCTCTCCCCGATGCTTTTTAACATCTTTATGCGCCCCCTCGCCCAGCTTGTCCGGAGTTTTGGGCTGGGTTGCCATCAGTATGCTGATGACACCCAACTCTATCTGTTGATGGATGGCCATCCTGACTCGGCCCCAGACACACTGACCAGATGTCTGGAAGCTGTGGCTGGATGGTTACGTGGGAGCCGGTTGAAGTTAAATCCTTCGAAGACAGAGGTCCTCTGGCTGGGGCGGGAAGATATGGGATCAGGGGGGCAACTCCCATCTCTTGCGGGGGTGCAATTAGTGCCAGCACCGTCCGTTAAGAGTTTGGGTGTAATCTTCGATACCTCCCTCTCTATGGAGTCGCAGATTACAGCTATAACAAAGGCGGCATTTTTTCATCTCCGCCAAGCTAAGCAGTTGGCCCCTTATCTCTCTCGTCCTGACCTAGCCACTGTGATCCATGCGACGGTCACCTCCAGACTGGATTATTGTAACTCGCTCTACGTGGGGCTGCCCTTGAGACTGACCCAGAAACTCCAGCGGGTGCAGAATGCCGCGGCGAGACTCCTTATGGGGTCTTCGCTGCGAGAGCACATTCATCCGGTATTATACCAGCTGCACTGGCTCCCGGTGGAGTACAGGATCAGGTTTAAGGTGCTGGTTTTAACCTTTAAAGCCCTATACGGCCTAGGACCCTCGTACCTACGGGACCGCCTCTCCTGGTATGCCCCACAGAGAAACCTACGGTCTGCAAATAATAACATCCTCAAGGTCCCAGGCCTCAGAGAGGTTAGGCTGGCCTCAACTAGAGCCAGGGCCTTCTCGGCTGCAGCTCCAAACTGGTGGAATGCTCTGTCAAAAGAGACTAGGGCCCTGCGGGACCTGACATCTTTCCGCAGGGCCTGCAAGACAGAGTTGTTCCGCCAGGCCTTTGGTCAGGGCGCAGCCTGACTCCCTCCTCTGGCAACCTGCACATAATTCTGCATAATTGGTTGCCATCAATTTGATTTAATTAATTTTATAATGAAATATTTTTAGATTGTGTGATTATTTGACTGATTATTTGATTGTTGTTAGCCGCCCTGAGCCCGGCTTTGGCTGGGGAGGGCGGGATATAAATATATATTAAAAAAAAAAACTTCTGTTTCAGTGTATCTGAAGAAGTGTGCATGCACACGAAAGCTCATACCAAGAACTAACTTAGTTGGTCTTTAAGGTGCTACTGGAAGGAATTTTATTTATTTTATTTTAAGTTCAGATCAACTGGGCTAGCTGGTTTCAGACCACAATGCATGTTGCCATATAACAGGAAAATGAAGAGGTCTGCTCAGGCCCTTTGTCTTTGGGCTGAATGCCTGACTCAACATATATGGACCTGCCAGTCAAAACAGAGGACTGAGACTGTACGCCTGCAGCACTGAGGGCTAAAGCAGAAAGGAGAAGAGGCAGAGAGGTCTGTAGGTCCAGAGGCAGAGGAATCTCCACCAAGGCTGCACCAACACTAGGACAGTCAAGGTTTCAGGCATATGTGGGTCACTGTTTCCACATTCACATTTGTATACCTTAAACCATCTATAAGCACTTTCAAAATTATTATGCCTCCCAAATCCATCTTGGTGCTTCCTGTCCACACTAGTGGGTAGCGTCTGATGGGATGTATTCAGGCTGTGTGCTGCTGTTTGCTTGTTGCATTAATATCCCACCTTTTTCTCCAATGAGCACAATTCAAAGTGTTGGTGTTGACCTTTAAAGCCCTAAACGGCTTCGGCCCAGTATACCTGAAGGAGCGTCTCCACCCCCATCGTTCTGCCCGGACACTGAGGTCCAGCACCAAGGGCCTTCTGGCGGTTCCCTCATTGCGAGAAGCGAAGCTACAGGGAACCAGGCAGAGGGCCTTTTCGGTGGTGGCGCCCGCCCTGTGGAATGCCCTCCCATCGGATGTCAAGGTGATGGAAAACTACCTGACATTCAGAAAACATCTTAAGGCGGCCCTATTCAGGGAAGCTTTTAATGTATGATATTTTAATGTTTTTTTGGTTTCTGTGGAAGCCGCCCAGAGTGGCTGGGGAAACCCAGCCAGATGGGCGGGGTACAAATAATAAATTATTATTATTATTATTATTATGGTGGCATACATGGTTCTCTCCCTCCTCATCCAATTGCCATCACCCCTTCAAGATAGGTTAGGCCAGGCTTCCTCAACCTCAGCCCTCCAGATGTTTTGAGACTACAATTCCCATAATCTCTGACCACTGGTCCTGTTAGCGAGGAATGATGGGAGTTGTAGTCCCAGAACATCTGGAGGGCAGTTTGCCTATGCCTGCTCTAACCACTACACCACACTGGCTCCCAAATAGTACTTCCCCCCACACTGTAAGTTCCAAACATCTGAGGCCTGTTATGGGCACTGTGTGCAAGTATTTGGTTCTTTGTGTGTAAGCACTTCTTTAATTTAATTTTGAACTACAAGTTTTCCAATATTCCAGATTCCCACAGAATCACAGAAAAGTCTACTGGGGACATGTGCACAGGTATTTGCATACCTGTCAGGCACACATTCCTTTTCATTCTTCTTTTAAATGTAAGTTTTTCAATATTACAGATTTGCACAGAACTTCAGTAAATATATAAAATTTGTGTCACTCCAAGTCAGGCAAGGATTTGGAGTCACTTGCATGAAAACCTTATTCTTACTTTCTTTTCCTTCCCCACCTCCTATACCTGACAAGGGGAAATGTCTATTTTTAACACAGCTGTTTTGTGCAATACCCCTTCTGCCGAAAAGACCTGTTTTAAAAACTTTTTTAAAAAATTATGGGGCACCTGCACCCTTTTCCTATTGACTCCCTTTTATAGGGAGTTACGGTGATCACAGAATCAAAGTGTTGAAGGTTATCTATGTTGATGCAAGAATTTTAAAAAAGAAAAGAGAAGAAATCTTTTTAAACTGCAGATGTTTTGCAACGTACCGTTCTTCCATGAGTTCCCTGATGGCTGCCACAGTTGGTCCAGATCCCAGGTGGGTGTAATAGGGCCCTTCGTCTTTTTCCACTATTTGCTCTGTTTAAAAACAAAACCAGATGAATTATTTCACCTCGGTGTCTTTGCCTTTTTATAGCAAAGGGAACAGGTGTAACTGAAAGTCTGTTAAGCTGAAGGTGGGCAGAATGAAGCCCTTGGTCAGATGCCCCACCGAAACTGCAAAAACGAGGGGGTGGGGAGGGGAGAGGGCAGACGCACAGCTCACCAAAACACAACTGGGATTTTAAACTGCACTGTGATTTACACAACATGATAAATTACAAACTACTTTGTGAAGCTTATGCTCAAAAGTGGCCTAAAATTATTTTCAAAGAAATAATTTTCCTTTATTCTAGGAGTAGAGGACTGGTGCCCTCCAATGTAGCCGGACTACAACTCCCATTATCCTTGAGAGCTGGTGGCATTTTATATATAAGTGGTGTCAAAGAAGCAAAAGTACAAGCTAAAAGATGTGCATCCTCCCTCTGCAATACTGCTGTGTATTTCATAATATTCATTCAAATGCCTTAAGAAACATGCAAGAGATCCCAAAGTGGCAGGGACCTCTCACCGACTTGGAGTAGCAAAAGGGACTGGGGTCCCAGGCTGATATTTGCAACCCCAGACAAAAGTGCAGCCGCATCTAGAGGCCCTAAGCAAGATCAGGGGAAAGCCCTTCTGGTTAAGATCTCGGGTCTGCTGACCTAGTAATTAAGGTAAGCTACAAATACAAAATTCTTCACTGCTCAAATGGTAACCCTGACTTGAGCTCAAAACTTATTTCCCAGCTCTGAAAACAAAGTGCTTCTGTTTCCTGTTTCCACAGAGCACAACAAAGGTATCTGACTGAAAAACAGGAATGCCTTCAGCTCTGCATCTCTGAAAGGCTCCCAAATGGTCCACATGCCCATCTTAATAATCCACTTCTAATGAATCCCATACCAACTAGCTGGGAGCTGAGATTTACCCTTCCTGCGTCCTTTTGTCATAAGATAACCTACAATTTAGTAAACAAAAAATACAACTCATTGATGGAAAAAGAGGATGGCTGCCAATATCTTCTGTTTCCTAATAAAATAATGTTATACAGTGGTACCTCGGGTTAAGTACTTAATTCGTTCTGGAGGTCCATTCTTAACCTGAAACTGTTCTTAACCTGAAGCACCACTTTAGCTAATGGGGCCTCCCGTTGCTGCCGCGCGATTTCTGTTCTCATCCTGAAGCAAAGTTCTTAACCCGAGGTACTATTTCTGGGTTGGCGAAGTCTTTAACCTGAAGCGTATTTAACCCGAGGTACCACTGTATTTATAACAATAACAAACTGGAACCAGAATAGCAACAGCTAGCTACTTATGTAGCCTCTCTCAGCTGAAACTGCTTTCACCAGTTAATTAACTAAGGTTGCAAATATCCTCACCTCACTTATCTGGGAGTTAGCTACATTACATGGGACTTTACTTCTAAGTAGACATGGTTGGGACTAGGCCTGGTCAATGTACTGATACGTTGCCTGAAACTGTTTAAATTTAAAATTGAAAGAGCAATTTCATACAATGTATCACTAATCTCTGGCCCTGCTCACACACACAGACACACACACACAGCACACAGCTCAGCCGCTGGCCTCAGGAGTGGGGTTTGCCTGCCTGCAAGCCAGTCCCTTCATTTATTTCCATGGCCATGTGAGTGTCGCTTCCTCTCTCCATTCCTCCTTGCGCAGAGCAGAACAGTGGTTTGTGGTAGTAGCCACCGCCTGTACAGTGAGAGACTATCATTGGGGCGAACTGCAGCTGGCATGTGGTGCCCTGGCTGCTGTGCTCTGCCCAGGGTAGTAGCACCAGCCCAGCCTTGCCAGGAAGAGGCAGAAGTTGCACAGGGTGATGCTAATCATATCCAGGGCTGGCAATTGCCTTCTTCCTCCCCATCTCCTTTCTGACATCGTAATATACCACCACATCGTGAGGTTTAGCTGGCGATATATTACGATGTTGGAAAGCAGATATCGCCCAGCCCTAGTTAGGACTGCATCCTTAAACCTTAATTAAAGGTAGCGGCCTCAGTGATCTGTTAAAACAGACTGGGGCAAACCAAAACATCACAGAGAAAAATCCTGCAGAAAGAATGATCATGTTGTTTGTGACATTTCACTTGGTCCTAATCAATTTATTGCTCTCCTATGACTTTGGGGTCTTCAAATAAACCAACAAGGCTACTCATGGAAGTTATTTATTTATTTGATTTATTTATTTCATAGAATTTATAAACCAATTTTCACCAGAAGCCCCAAAGAGTTGTACAACAATATAAAGGTAGTTCAACAGACCAAGGTCAGTTAAAAGCAATTCCAGGCACTACAACACAACGTTACTGCACTAAGACCATGAGGTGTACAAAAGCACCTGGACCTAAGGCAGTATTAGTTGGCCTGGGAGAAAAGGCAGGTCTTAGTAAGATGGTGAAAAGCTACAGTAACATTCCCATCTGTGCCTTCGGGCTTAATTACGCCAATTTGGTCCACCAGACCAAGCCTTTCCCATCTGACATTGCATAAATGCCAAAAAGGGCTCCAGAAGCTTTATTTGCAAGCCCCTTGAAAGCAGCTGTCAGAGGTCTAGGACAGGCATAGGCAAACTCTGCCCCTCCAGATGTTTTGAGACTACAATTTCCATCATCTCTGACCACTGGTCCTGTTAGCTAGGGATGATGGGAATTGTAGTTCCAAAACATCTGGAGGGCCAGAGTTTGCCTATGCCTGGTCTAGGAGCACGTCAGGCCAGTGTTACACATTACACAGAATGAAATCAGGGTCCTCAGCCCTCACCGCCCTGCCACTAGGGCTTCTTCAGCTTCTCATAGATCATCAGAACAATGGCAAACCCATGCTGGCTGCTGCCAATGGGAGCTGTAGCCCCAAAAAGCTGGAGAGCAGCTGGAGGAGGCCTGACTAGAGCTTAAATTGGTTAATTTCATTGTACACAGGTTGTACATTGACAATAAAGGTATTATTATTATTATAAATGGAGTTCCAAGGTCACTGACCATGGATCAGATTTTGGCCCACTCTGTCTCATCCATTTCATGCCCAGGTTGGCAACAGTGACCCAACGCCATCTGTCGGATTCTTTGTTGTGATTCCTGCCTTGCAGGGGGTTGGACTAGACAACGCTTTAGGTCCCTTCCAACTCTACGATTCTATGAGCTTGTGGACTTTTGGGACACCGTATCACTTCATACCTGGAAAGACAAGAGTCCCCACCTTGGGTTGAGTTCACTGCTATGCCACTCTCTTCCCCTCAGAAACAACAGTTCAAGTGTAAGTCCAAGTCCAAGGCCCAATTCTGCTAGCAGAGTCGCAGGTAAAGCCCTGGAAACCACCACTTGATACCTTCCATACCTTTGACTCTGAGGGTATATGGAAAAGACAGTTCATGCTGTCAAGCCCTAGCAGGTCCTGGGGGATTCACAGTCCCTTTCAGCCAACTATCACACCAAAGGCTCCTGCAATCCTAACTGACTGAATCAAGCAAGTGCTTGGTGGTGTTAGAAACTCAGATATATAAGCAGGGCACCAAACGGCGCTTCAAACCTAGGTTATGGTCACCACAAGATGTTGATTCACAGGAGCTTGGACTGCATGACTCTTGGGGTCCTTTCCAATGCTACAATTCTACATGTTTATGATCTCAACTACATTGCTTGACTGTAGCTTGCTCTTACAACAATTCACTTGTCCCAGTATGCAAGACAGAGAAACACACACAGTGGAAATGGAAATGGTATTAACTATGGACTAAGGCAGAGGTTTTTAAACAGTGGTTTGTGAGTTCCCTTTGGGTGGCCTGCGGAGAGGCTGCAGCACAGTCAAATATCTCTGTACTCAGCCCTGCGCCTACTTTCCTTGACGTGATGATGGAGGACTGCATGCAAGTCCGTTGGCTCAGTTGCCAGCCTGGTGCCCCAAACTCTCCACGTAGTCATGATTGGACCTGTGCCAGTAGCAATATGCGCCTGGTACCTACCTGGGAATTTAGAACACTGGTGTTTGTCTCTCATCAAAACCAATTCAGCAAAAGCCACCAACCTAGGTGCAGCATGATTTCAGCTTTGTGGCAATTGTTGGCAGCTGCACCTATGGTGTTGCCTTTCCAGAATTGAGAAGCATCATCTCCTTCTTCCCATATTTGTTCTTGGAACAAGCAAACGAAAAAGCAACCAAACCCTCCATTAAGGTGAGACTTGCTCCACTGTTGCAGGCTGCAAGGATTTGCCCTCTGTTGGATGTAAACACAGCTGGTCCTTTCTTTGAAGTCTGATGGAAACTGGCTTTGGCCAGACTACACTTGGCTCAGTTGCCAAGCTACTTTAAAATAACAAGAGACCCAAAACAGAAATCCTTAAATCTTGGCCAGTTCCATTGCTAGGGCCGGAAATGCAAAGGCATTTCCTATGCTGACCTAAAGGCCTGATCTCGGCTACTAGTGGGCAGCCAAAGATCAGTTAATCAGTGACATAGCAACATGTAAGATGGCTTTATAACTGTTAAAACAGTAAAATTGTTTTGCAAACAAGTCCACAAAAGTTGCAAGCCTACCTGCCCAGAGATCCTTAAGTTAGTAAGATATACCCTAAAAGAAAACAATTGGCATTGGCCCAGGTCCACTCACTGGTCACTTGCAAAAATTTCTTACTCACCATTGGCAACCAGGTACATAATTACAACCAGGCACTCATTATGAAATCCCTTCATTGAGCCTTTTTTCAGATGGGGGGGGGACTTGATGAGCTCATTACTCCTCTGAAAATACAGTGAGGAAGGACAAAACTATGCCTGTTTTCCAGGTGGAAAAAACTGAGCCTAATACCAGGCATAGGCAAACTCGGCCCTCCAGATGTTTTGGGACTACAACTCCCATCATCCCTAGCTAACAGGACCAGTGGTCAGGGATGATGGGAATTGTAGTATCAAAACATCTGGAGGGCCGAGTTTGCCTATACCTGCTAATACTGTTGGGAAGCTAAGGACAGCCTTACTGGACTGGGTCCAGGGCAGGGCTGAAGGTCTAACCTGAAAAGCCACTCCCCCACCCAATTGAAGGTGTATGACCTGCTGTATAACAAAATATTCCAAGAGACTTAGCAGGATAACACAGGTAGGCTCACTGTAAACTGCTGGAGAAGGGAATTTCAGTGGCACCTCTGAAAGCATCACTGCCTGGAGAGGTTGCTAGAGGAAGCTGGCAGAGGAAGACATCAATATATGCAAAAATACAAACAAAAGATATTCACAAGAGCAGACAGCATGAAGGCCGGAGAGGTTGGCTGAGACAAGATGATCAAGGGTTTGGAGGCCAAACCTTATGAAGAACGGTTGAGGGAGTTGGGTCTGTTTAGCCTGGAGAAGAGACAAGCTGAGAGGTGCAGTTATAGCCAACTTCATATATCTGAAGGAATGTCACACGGAAGAGGAAACAAGCTTGTTTTCTGCTGCTCCAGAGGGCAGGACCCGAACCAATGGATTCAAATGAGAAGGAGGGAGATTCTGACTAAACATTAGGAAGAACTTTATGAAGGTAAGAGCTGTTTGACAGTGGAATGAACTCCACTTCACTGGGGGGGGGCGTTGTTAAGCAGAGGTTGGATGGCCATCTGTCGGGGATTCATTAGCTGTTATTCCTGCATGGCAGGGGGTTGGACTAGATGACCCCTGGGATTCCTTCCAACTCCACAATTCTATGATTCTATGCAAAGCATGGATAGGCAAACTGATGCCCTCCAGATGTTGTTGGGCTTCAGCTCCTGTCAACCCCGCTGAGAACAGCCAATGGTAGCAACATGTATCCTAGAATTGCTTTTTTTGCTGCTGTGGCTGCTGCTGCTGATATTAGCTGGAAGGCTTAACACCATATATTCCAGTTTTGGCCACTTGGTAACTTACAGATAACTTTGAACATGCTAAGGAAGGCTAGCTTATGAATTTGTTGGGCCCTGACCACACACAGGTCCCCACACCCCATAGTTGCAGCCGATACTTCACTATGAGGCAGGAATTCAAACTAAACACATAGCCATGGTAAAGGAAAACCAACATCATTGATATATTATATCTATGAAAGGCAGGGATGATTGACGCTAGGCCTTCCAGATGTTGTTGGATCCCAACTCCCATCAGCCCCAGGCAGCCTGGTTAAAAGTTTGGGGTGATGGAAGTTGCAGCTCAGCAACATCTGAAGGGACCAACATTAGCTACAACTGACACAAGGCCAGTAAGTGGGCTGAGACCTGTGGCAACCATCAGAATTCTCTGCTACATAATGAACGGTGTTGGTGGAGATCACACCAAGTGCAGCTTCTTCAAACATTGTGGTGGCCATAGCAAGAGAGTTTGGAGATATTTCAGAACTTGCCCAGTACAACATCTGGCCCATGGCTGGTGCTCTACAAACTTTACATTAGCCTTTGCCAACCTGATGCCCTCCAGATGTTTTGGACTACAATTCCCACCATATGATCCCCTGGGAGTGTGCCATGTTGGCATGGGCTCCTTTCCACAGGGGTTAAAGCACTTTCAAAGTTGGAAGTCGCTGACTTGAAGGTTTCTGAGGGACAAAGGAACTCCTGCTTCCCCCACCACCGCCCTTTTCTCACCCAACCCTAATTTTTATTCCAAGCACATCTTTGTGGCCCAGTGCCAAGAGAAAGAGAAAACAAATCTCAGCTGGACAGCAGCCATCCAGACAAACGACCAATAATGGACATGCAACGCCGTCTGGTTTTATCACCAGCAGCTGATGGCATAAGTCCTTAGTAACTCCTCTTGGCTGCCTTCTTCCTTATTGCATTATTTCTCCCCCATATGGAGAAAGCCGATGCGCACAGCACAAAGAGCTGACTTTTCCATGTGGTGTATTCAGCTCACAGCCACCACACTGAAGGGCAGAGGTGCCATCTTTGGCGGGCCCAGATACCCAGCCAGGCAACCCAAAGGCACCCCAAAACATTGCGTGTGTGACATCACATGGCATGACATAGGCACCATCTCCATGGAGCCAACAAAGTTCCTGTCCCAGTCACTGCCGTTACTCCGGAGAGCCAGCAGAGGCAAGGCAGTGGGCATCACATGGTGACGCAAGTGACAAAAAGACATCATGTCATGCATGAGCCGCTGGGCACTCACAATCTGGGGCCCAAACCTCTGCTGCAGGGGTCATCAATGGAAGATGTAGGAAAGGGCACAGCTGCCAGCTCAAAACCCTATGGGGCCCTTCCCTTCACCTGTACTCAGCTGAAGGCTCTTTTCCCATACAGCTAACCCCACACCTACAATCAGATGCTGTGTAGGAAACATGGCCTTACAGTTCCTTATTGTGTGCAAACAACTTTTTTAAAGCTTCCTCAATGGTGGCAAAGGTGCCCCTGCACTCCTTAAATGCAACAAGTCCCATGCTTCTGAAGAAGATAAAAAGGAAACACTTATTCACTTCATGCACAGTTAACTGAGGGAACTCACTGCTGCAAGGTGTGGTGATGGTCACTGACTTAGATACACATAGTTTAGGCCCCATTACCCTACCAGAAGAGCAGTCAGTAAAAAAGACTCAGCTAGTTGTTTTGTGAAAAGTCGTCCTTTAGAAGGGACTGGCAATACAGGGTGGGTCGCACCTGTGCTGCAGATTCAATTTTGTTTCAAAGTTGTGCCAGAGTTAACACAGAAAGCCTCAGCGTTATTTGCAAGAGCTCAAAATCCTGATGTGGAGGGTGCAAATGCCATGCAACTCCGCACATGTGCACATGCGCGCACAGACACAAACACCCTCTTCTGAAACCCACCCTCAGGCAACACTTGTTTTCGTTTTTTAGAAATCAGGATTATTCCTTTGCAAGACACAAGGGGGCAGGGAAATCACACGACTCACCCACGCAGTCACAAGTCGGGAACTCTGCTTGAGCGCGCTTGGCAGGCGTGTCCAGCAAGCTCTTGGTTGGCGTGTCCAGGTACTTCAAGGGAGATTCCAGAAATCCACTGAGAGTAGGCATGAGCGGCACTTTATCCTTGGTTGGCGTCCCTTCCATGGAAGCGGTATCTGTGTTTTGGTTTTCATCAGAGTAAAAGCACGTGGTGGACACCACGGTAATAGCACCAGAAGATTCGATTTTTATCTGCTTAGGGGACCGAGCTGCAAAGGGGTTTTCAAAAGGCTGCCCAGCCCCTGGCAAGAGGGGTAACGTTTTGTGACCCGCACTGGCAGCACCAAGGGGGCAGTCCTTGCTAGCCGGACGCTGGAGAGCTGCATCTAAGCCCACCGTCGGCTCTGGAGAATGGCTCAGAGAAGACAATGGGGGCAGAGGAGAAGGAGGAGGAGGGTGGGGAGCTGAAAGTGGCCCGTCCCCGAGGAGCAGTGGGGCAGGAAGCTCAGAATTCTGAAAGCTGAAATTTTCTCCAAACTCCGCTTCAAACTGCTTGATCAGCTCCTCCAGCTTGTCATCCATCGCGATGGAACTGTGGGCGAAGAGAGGGTGGTCTGCGGGGTTTGCAGTCCTGTGGAAGGCTTCCTCGTGCCCGTTGCTGCAGGCCACAGAGGATGAGCAAGGGGCAAAGCCAGGCACAGAAGTGGCAAGGGAAGCCGTGTTGCATGCAGAGTTCTCAGGGTAGTAGCAATGGCTCTCCTCCTGGTTGTTGGGACAGCATGTTTCCTGAGTGTTGGGAGCCGGGCTTCTGTTTTCAAGTAACTTCTGCAATGGAGACTGCTCTGCAGGGCTGGCTGGCATGGGAAGAGGGGGCAGGAGCCTGGGAGGGGTGCTGGAGATCAGGAGCTGCTCAGGCGGCATCTCTTTGCTCGGACGCTCTGGAGCGGCAACCGAGCGGAGTCCTTCCAAGCTGATCTGGCTGACAGGGAGGAAGAGGGGCTGAGCATCCTTCTGCTTGGACCTCTTGATCTGGACTTGCTTGCGCGGCGGCTTGGCTGGAGTATTTTTATCAGGCTGGACCTTCTTCTTCCTCTCCTTGACAGGCTTTTCTGATGGCTTTGGTAGTGGTGGTGGCTGGGCCTGGGTGCTGGGAGCCCACCAGTTTGGCATCTGCTCCTGGGGGCTTCCCGGAGGTGTCTTCTGGTCCACGAAAAGGCTGCGCTTATGGTGGAGGTGGTGCTGCAGAGCCTTCTGGGTCTTCTTGTGGAAGCTCGTCTCCTGCAGGAGCTGCGATAGCTGTGGGCTGGAGGAGGCTGCTGCCTTGGGGTAGCTGGGGCTGTCGTCCTTCTGGGCGAATGGCTCCTGCTTTGGCTTGGCAGCTTTGGCTTTGCTGGGCATTGCTTCAGGTCGCTTGAACACGGATTTGATGCAGTCCGTGGCGCTGCCCAGTAGCTGCTCCAGCTCAGCCATGGGATCACTCACCAGTGGAGAAGGAGGGGTGTTGGAATGCAGGCCCCATAGGCTGCTCTTCAGCTTGCCTTCATCACCCCACTGCTCGGGGAACTCCACTTTTTGCGGGGTGGAGGAGTTGGGGAACAGCTCTGATGGCTCCAGATGTCCATTGTTGCGATCAAGGCAATAGGGGGCCATATCCTGAGCAACCTTTGCTCCCTGCTGCCAGGAAGATGGTGCTGATGATGCAGGAGCTTGGAGCAGGTTGTGGCTCATGTATGATTTCGAGGCCTGGCTCTGGTACAGCTCAGCACCGGATTCAGATAGCACCGAGTTGGGGTGGTTGTGTGCCGGGAAACGGGAAGGCTGCTCCAGCTGTTCCTTGGAGATGAATGCCATGGCTTGCAAGGGACTCTGAGGAGGGGGAGGAGTCTCTTGGGCTGGCTCAGGAAGAACAGCTGACAACTGTGTGAGGGCTTCAATAGCAATGGCTGTCTGGAGGCTGATGTTCTTCTCCTTTGCAATGTTCAGTGCATTTTCCGTAAGAGGGAGGGCCTCCAGGGAACACGGAGCCTCCTTCTCTTCTGTAGCAGGCATCAGCTTATGATTAGCACCATTGTCTAAGGGAGGTTGGTGTTCCTGGCTGAGAGGCTGTGGGGTGCAGCTCTGGTCCTCTCCAGTGGCCAATCTGATCTTCTTCTCAAGCCACTCCAGGTAGTCTGGACACTCGGGTCCATCGCAGTTGCAGTTGGGTGGTTTGACGCCATGCTTTGCATAATTCAGAGCAGCTTTGAGAGCAGCCAGGTCCTCGTTGCCAGAGCAGGTGCTGGAAAGAGGCACTGCCAGGTCATGGTCCACCCCACTGCTGCGATTCATCTCAGCGTTGAATTTCTCATAGAGCTGCGTGCTCAGCAAGGAAGGGGACCGCAGAGGCACCATCCCGTGTGAAGACATGGCTGCTTCTGCTGCCGCCGAGAAATCCACCAAGTTCTGAGCACCCTCCAAGTTGGCATTGCTGGAGGAGGAGTCTCCCTGGCTTGGGGCAGGTGGCAGCCTCTCCCAGTTGGCTTTCTGCTCAGCGCAGGAGCTGTTGAGCCATGCAGGCGTTTCCATCAGCATGGCCCCTCTTCCAGCGGCTTGGGATCCTCCTCCATTGGCCAGGCCAGGCAGACGGTCCTCGCTCAACCTTCTTTCTTCAACATGGCTAAATGGCCCTTCTTCCATTTGGCCTGTTTTGGGTCCATCAACTGAACTGCACTCCAAACCGGTCTGAAACAAGAGAAGAAAAACAGAAATAATGAGTTCTAGTGGATCAAACAAACCAGAGTCTAGCAGCATCTTGGTGATGTTGCCCCAGACAGAAAGCTTTGGCAATCCCATCCGCCATGAACTCAATGAGTTTTGACTATTCGCAATTTTGGCTTTAGGTGTGACCTCCAAACCTTGATGCTGGGAAAGATTATGGGCACAAGGAGAAGGGGACGACAGAGGACGAGATGGTTGGATAGAGTTCTCGGACATGAGTTTGACCAAGACATGAGTTTGACCAAGCTGCGGGAGGCAGTGGAAGACAGGAGTGCCTGGTGTGCTCTGGTCCAGGGGGTCATGAAGAGTCGAACATGACTAAACGACTAAACAACAACAACAAAAACGTAACCCCTCTGCAAGTTGTGGGCTTACTGTATGCGCCACTTGGGTTCTCACACTTCCAACTGGAGCCTCTCAACTAGCAAGAAGGTGGTGCTCTAAATAAACAGCCAGAAAATTCAGCACCCAGGTAGGTGCTTCCCCATCTCATCATTCCAGGAAAGGCCATTGCTGTGCATATGGTGAATTCTTCAATTGACATTCATTTCCTTATACACTATTGCTTTATGCAAGTAGCACCATCTATATGAACACATAGGAAAAAGGCCTGTAATTTTAGTAGTGTTGCCTAATAGAATATACTAAGTATCTTGTTTTAGGGAAACATTTTGATAGTGTTAACTGTATCCCTTAAACAGAGATACTTAGTCAATATATCCTTTAATTCAAGTTAACACAAGCCTTCAAGGCTGCTTCCTTGACCCCTCACAGCCATTCAAAATGGGCCTAAGCACCACTGCTACTCTGGTTAAAAACCATTACAATACAAAGACTCCCTTACAATGAAAGTTTGCAGCATTTGGGACATTTTAATTTAGAGAAAGTAAGATGTGACATGACAGTTTATAAAATTATTCATGGCATGAAGAAAGTGATAGAGAAAAGTTTTCTTCCCTCTCTCATAATACTAGTACTTGTGGACATCCAGAGAAGCTGAAGGTTGGAAGCTTCAGGGCAAACAGAAGAATGTCCTCCTCCACACAGCACAGAGTTAAACTATGGAACTCTCTGACACAGGAGGCAGTGATGGCCACCAAGCAAGGCTGCTTTAAAAGAGGATTAGACAAATTCATGGAGGAAAGGGCTATTGATGGTTACAACCATGACAGCTTCACTCTGCCTCTACAGTTGGAAGAAGCAATGCGCTGGCCACTGTGAGAACAGGATGCTAGTCTAGATGTTCCACTGTCCTGATGCAGCATATGCTCTTAGGTTCTAAGATATGTTAACTTAAGCAAGTCGATGGAAGAAAAGTTTACTGTCTTCTCTCCATTACAGCCACCTACAATCCCTAAAGCCTGTTCAAAAGGAATAGACCAAACAGGAAGGGAGCAGGAGTAGCATTGTATATAAAGGATGTGTACACTTCTGAAGAAATCCATGACCTGGAGCGTGATTGAGCAGATTGAGAGTATATGGGTAAAAATTGTAGAAGAGAGAAACAACAGTGACCTTACTGTGTGTTCCAGTTACAGATAGGTAGCCGTGTTGGTCTGCCATAGTCAAAATAAAAAAATTCCTTCCAGTAGCACCTTAAAGACCAACTAAGTTAGTTCTTGGTATGAGCTTTCGTGTGCATGCACACTTCTTCAGATACACTGTGTGTGTCTGCTATAGACCACCAAGCCATACTGAGCGTACGGAAATGCCATTTACCTTCTTGCCGCAGCAGTACCTATTTATCTACTTGCACTGGTGTGTTTTTGAGCTGCTAGGTTGGCAGAAGCTGGGACAGAGCAATAAGAGCTCACCCCATCATGCAGATTCAAACCATCCACCTTCCGTTCAGCAAGCCCAAGAGGCTCAGTGGTTTAAACCACAGCACCAGTAGGGAGGAACTAACTGATGAAGTGGAAGTGCTGAGAAACTTGGGAGGAGAGGTCATGTTCTCCTGGGTTTCAGGAAACAGAGGCAAGGGAAAACTGAGTGTAGTCGGACATGCACTCTGTACTTTAAGAAGGCAGATTTCAAAAAGGAGCTACTGGGTGTGATTCCATGGTCAGAAACACTCAATGAGAAGGAAGTCCAAGAAAGATGGGAGTTTCTAAAAGGAGAAGGCCCAAATGCAGATTACATCAACAAGAAAGAAAAGTGGGAGACATCTGAGGAAACTGGTGTGGCTGCATAAGGAGCTTACGGATGAGCTGGGAGTTAAGAAGGGCATGTATAAGAAATGGAAGAAAAGGGAAATCACAAGGGAGGAGTATACACGAGTAGCCAACAGTTGCGGGGGGGGGGGGGGAGTCAGGCTGGCTAAAGCTCAGAATGAGCTCAGGCTTGCAAGAGAGGTTAAAAATAATAATATATTGTTACCCTGGTGGATCACAAGCATAACACGAGTCAACAGTGTGATGCAGCAACAAAAAAAGCTAATGCTATTCTAGGCTGCATCAACAGAAGTCGAGTGTCCAGATCACGGGAAGTAAAAGTACCATTCTATTCTGCCTTCGTCAGACCACACCTGGAATACTGTGCCCAATCCTGGGCACCACAATTTAATAAGATGTTGACAAGCTGGAACGTGTGTAGAGGAGGGCAACCAATATAATCAAAGGTCTGGAAACTAAGCCTTATGAGGAGCGCTTGAAGGAGCTGGGTATGTTTAGCCTAGAAAATAGGAGACTGAGAGGAGATACGATAGACATCTTCAAATATCTTAAGGGCTGTCACATGGAAGAGGGAGCATGCTTGTTTTCTCCTGCTCTGGAGGGGAGGACTCGAGGCAATGGCTTCAAGTTGCAAGAAAGGAGATTCTGACTAAACATTCGGAAAAATCTTCTGACAGTAAGAGCTGTTCAGCAGTGGAACAGACTCCCACGAGAGGTGGTGGACTCTCCTTCCTTGGAGGTTTTCAAACAGAGGTTAGATGGCCATCTGTCATGGATGCTTTAGCTGAGATCCCTGCATTGCAGGGGGTTGGACTAGATGACCCTGGGGTCCCTTCAAACTTGAAGATTCTATGATTCTAAGCCTTCTCTGAAGAGTTGTGGGTTGAACAATTTGAAATGGGGCATGGGAGCTGCTGGAGGAGAAGTGATAGGTAACTTCCTTTACCAATAATTTTATTTATTACTATCTTTGTATCCCTATCTCCCTCCATTCACTTCCCAAATTAGGATTTTTTTTCCTGGGGTACCAATCTGCCTATTATTTATTTTAGCTATAATATTTATAAACCACTTTTCCCCTCAATGTAGCTCCAAAGCAGTTTCCAACACAATGCAACAGTAAATTAAGAAAAAACACAGTTAAAAGCAGTGGTCAAAGGACAACACTTGTGTGTCCAGAATACCAAAGCGAAGCTCACACCACACCCTCCAAGACCTGGGTATTTATTTGCAGAGGTTTGTTTTGATTGGGTGCCAGAAGCCCATCTGTGATGTGACCATCTGTGCCTCTAGGGGGTGGGAGTTCCACAGCTGGAGAAGAATTAAGGAGAAGGGCCTATCCTGCACCCCCACACAGCAAGCAACACTTGCTGGTGTGCAAAGAGAAGGCCCCCCCCCCTGCTGAACTGAGAGCCTTAGGAACATAGGAAGCTGCCTTATACTGAACACAACCATTGGCCCAAATAGCTCAGTCTTGTCTGCACTGCTTGGAAGTGGCTCTGCAAGATCCCAGGCAGGGAATGTTTCCTGCCTGGAGAAGTCAGAGATTGAACTTGGTGTCTTCTGTATGCAAAGCAGATGCTCTACCAATGAGTCATGGCTGTTCCCATTACTGGACTGGTCAGTATGGGAAGAGGCACTCCATCCCAAATCATTTGGGTCCCAAATCATTCAGGATTTGTACGTTTATATTATATATTACATTTTTATACCACCATTTCTTCCGAGGAGCTCAAAGTGGCATACATAGTTCTCCTCCTCCCCATTTCATCCTCACAGCCCTGAGATTAGGCTGAGAGACAGTGACTGCCTAAGGTCACCCACTGAGCTTCACAGCCAAGTGGGGATTTGAACCCTGGCCACCCAGGTCATAGTCCAACACTCTAGCTGTTGCACCACACTGGCTCTCATTAAGCCAACATTAACACATTAACTTGGGCCCAGTAACTTCTAGGCAGCCACAGAAGAGAGTTACGTATCAGAGTGCTGAAACTGTGTACCTGAGAAATCCTCCGTCTGGGAGTTCTAACTTAGTATGGGAAAGCGCTCCAAAGATTGCAAGATTTCCCACTGTTATTTCACTCTCCTGTGCTGCTGCTGCTGCTGCCGCCGCTGCCGCCACTGTAGGCCAGAAGCCTGTTAAGCGGCTTGTGTTCTGCACTGACAGGCCAGCAGAGTGGGCAAGCTCCAACAAGCCTCTTCTTGGAGAAGCTGCCTGTGGTTGTCTTGTAAACCAGTCTTTTGCTACCCTGCACATAAACCCACTCACAGGTGTGCACGCACACACACACACACCCCACACACGCACACCCTCTCTGTGCGAGCTCTTGCCAATGTGAAGCGCAGCCCTGCTCAGAGAGCAGATAAGGCAGGTCTGGAAGCTGCCTGGGCTCCATCCAAGTCGGTCAAGGATACAGCAGCTGTTCAACCCTCCTCTCGCAAAGGCTGCTCAGCATTCCTGAAACAAGCAGGGCTGCCAGTGTTCACTGGGGTAGCTTGTGCACAGGCAGGAAGGTGGGGGTTGTGGCTACTTCTGGTTGACCACAACACTGGCTGTGCCTGTCCTGCAAACCCCACATATGTCTCTAACCTAGGAAATGTTATAGGCTGCTTCCCTGCTAGGTTATATTGCAGCCAGTTAGAGCCTGCTCCCAACCTATTGATGAGGCCTAATGCTGTGGAATTCAAAATAATGGGAAAGTCAGCTTCAGCGACTTTGACCCTTCGTAGCTTAGCATTCCTCCACATGTGCCCAGATGAAAGACCACCTGGCGGGACAGACAGCTTTCATCTGGGTTCCAAAGAGGTTCACTGTCCCTTGCCTATGCATTAAGAGCCTCATGCTCTACCAGCCAAGCTATTCAGAGACCTTGAACATGTACTGGTCACCAGTTTTGTTTCTGAGCCAATAAGAAAATAATCATCAGGACGACCAAGGCAGTTTCCTAAGTAAAGCCTATTTCAGAATCCTAAAAGCTGAACTGATCCATGAGTTGCTTTTTGTTTCTCCTGCAAAAACCATGTGGGGAAAATTCACAATTGATCAAGTGCCCTGAAGGTTAGGAGGAAGGGCCATTGCTCCTCCTTTGAATTTCATACTATAATACTCCAACACCAGTCATACAAGCAGTCTATTATGTCCACTAAACACATTGCCAAGAAACATCTGAAAGCCATTTCATTAGAAAGAAACTTGTTGGTAGGACCCAGAGGAGGCGCACCCCTCTTCAAAGCCATCACTTCAAAGCACAGGCATAATTTTTCCCCCAAAAAAAGAAAATGAAACAACTACAAGCAAAACCACTGAATATTTTCCAAGTTAAGATTATGCTGTAGAGAAGCTATCAAGTGCTGGAAAACTATTCCAGGTTCCAAAAAGCCAACCTAAAACATTTCAGGAGTAAAATTCATGGGCTCCTCTCCCTTCCTTTGACAATTTTAATCAAGTTTATCATGGCTTTCAATGTCCTTGCAACTAAGCCTGTTTCAGTTGATAAGGCAGGTTTAGACTTTCTAAAAGTCTTTGACAAAATCTCTCACCAGAAGGTATTCATGAAACTAAAGTAGTCAACAAAGGGCAACAAAAGAGGAATGGTATTTTGTGTGTGTAACCAGGAAAGAAAGAGAAGGCATCAGTTAACTTCAGCAGCTCCTCAAATGAACAAACTTTTTGGGAGAGAAATGCTCCCTTTGTTTCACTCCTCTTAGTAGATTAATTCCCAGTTCAAAAATTAAGGTTGTGGGGCAGCCTTCAACAATTTGGACTACAGCTCCCATCAGCCCCAGCCACCAAGGCCATATGATGCTGGGATTGATGGAAGTTGTAGTCCAAAAGATCTTCAGGATCCCAGGTTGGTGAAGGATGCTGTAAGGCAGGGGTTTTCAACCAGTGTGCTGTGGCACCATGGGGTGTCTTGAATGATAGTCTGGGGTGCCGTGGGCAACACTGGCCTCTGTCCCTCTTTCCTTCCCTCCCTCCTCTGACGCTCTCCCGCATCTCTGCCTCCCAAAGGCTTGCACAGCTGTTTGTTGCAGCAGCCCTGGCTACAAGCTCCCCAGGCGAATGGTGCCTCTGGGGCTGGCCAGGGGTGCTTCCCAGGCCTCTGAGGGGCAGTGTGAAGAGGCACCTCTCTTTGGAGCAGGGGGGCAGCTCAGAGACCAGGGTGGCAGCAGTGGCTGCCTGGAGGACTCCCACGGAGAGGAGGCTGAGGGAACACTCCACAAGGGAGGGTGTTTGAAAAGGGGTGAGAGGCTGCCCGCTCTGCAGGCAAGAGGTGACCTAACTGGCCTCCTGAGCCCCATAGGAGTGCCATAGAAAGAATGCAGTTGGTCAAGGGACCCATGGACTCAAAAAGGTTGAAAGTCTCAGCTGTAAGAGAACTGAGGTAGCATAGTGGCTGACACTGAGCAGAGATACAAAGACGGGGAACAGTGGAAAAACAGCATCCTGGCTCCCACAGTCAAATACTGTGGAGCCCTGACCATCTGCAATCTAGGACTAGTAATACAGATCTCTACCTCACACCACTGTTTTCACAACATGATAATGTATGTTCAGTGCCTTGAACGTGATATATTAGGTATCATCTACTATAGAATATATTATTGTCTGCTCTCTTCTGTTTAGCAGTCCCATGACTGCTTTTTGCAATTCAGACACCACACCAAACCACAGTGTGAGTGTAATTCGAACACTGGTTTCTGATTCTGGTTTACCAGCCCAACACAAGCCATAGTTTATCATTTCCTTTATCACAGTGAATCAAGTTAAGTTGCCTGATCTATGTCTGAAATGAGCCTGTGTAGATGTAGGAAAGGTTTCCCTCTGTATTTGTGATTCAAAGAATCATAGAATTATAGAATGGGAAAGGATATAAATGGTCATCTAGTCCCACTCCCTGGAATGCAGGAATTTCAACGAAAGCATCCATGACAGATGGCCACCCAACCTCTGCTTAAAAACCTTCAAGGAAGGAGAGTCCACAACCTCCTGAGGGAGTCTGTTCCACTGTTGAACATCTCTGTCAAAAAGTCCTTCCTAATATTTAGTCAGAATCTCCTTTCTTGTAGCTTGATGCCATTGGATAAAACCAGCTTGCTCCATCTTCCATGTGACAGCCCTTGAGATATTTGAAGAAGGCTCTCATATCTCCTCTCGGTCTCCTTTTTTCCAGGCTAAACATACCATTCTTCCTCATAAGACTTGGTTTCCAGACCCTTGATCATCTTGGTCCACATCCTCTGCACACCTTCCAGCTTGTCAATATCCTTCTTAAATTGTGGTGCCCAGAACTGGACACAGTATTCCAGGTGTGGCTTAACCAAGGCAGAATACAGTGGTACTATTACTTTCCTTGATCTGGACATTAGACTTCTGTTGATGCAGCCTAGAATAGTGCTAGCTTTTTTTCTGCCACTGAATCACACAGTTGACTCAAGTTAAGCGTGTGGTCTATTAAGACCTCTAGATCCTTTTCACATGAACTACTGACAAGCCAGGTGTCCCCCATCTTATATCTGTGCAGCTGGTTCCTCCTGTCTAAGTGTAGAACCCTACATTTGCCCCTACTGAAATTCATTTTGTTAGTTTTGGCCCAGTTCTCCAATCTGTTAAAGTCATCTTGAATCTTGATTCTGTCTTCTGCAGCATTAGCTACTCATCCTAGTTTGGTGTCAATTGCAAATATGATGATCATCCCCAAAATACAACCCAAGTTGTTCATAAAGACGTTGAACAACAATGGGCTCAGAGCAGAACTTTGTGACACCCCACTTGTCGCTTCTTTCCAGGATGACAAGGAACCATTAGTGAGCACTCTTTGGATTCGGCCAGTCAACCAGCTACAAACTGTCCAGCCCACAGCTTTTTCCCCTGCCATTCCTAGTTTTGCTTGATTCCTTCAGTTCCCAAGCCAAGCAGGCCCAATTCAAGGTGCTTATGTTGCCATTTAAAGCCCGGATTAAGCCTGGGGAAGAAACATCTGAGAGAAAATCTTCTCCCCTATCACACAAGCCATGTTTTGAGATCAGTGGGAGAGACTCTCCTGGTGTTTCCAAGATAAAAAAAGGTATGTGGTGTAGGCATCTCTGGGACAGCCTTTTTGGTGGTAGAGTGACCTCGCCACAGAGGTGTGTAGCTTTGTATTCTTTCAGACACCAGATCAAAACCCCATATTTTTCACCAGGCTTTCAGTGGCTGATGGGGTCAAGTCATTTTTATGGTGTTTCTAACTATGCTACTTCTATATTTTATGAGAATGTTTTAATGTTTCCATTTATTATGTTTGTTTTTGTAAACCACTCTGTGACCAGTTTGGGGGAAGGGTGGTATATAAAAACTTTTTAATAGTATAAAATATATAACTACCTAGTATTGTTTGTTTGCTTGTTTGCCTGACTGTGCTGCCTCAGCCACCATATTGTTCCAGTATTATTAATCTGGAGAAATCCTAGCTGAGCTGATATATCTAATTCTTTCCATGCAGCTTATTCACTGGGGTGGAGAAGCAATTCATGTAGGTGCCAGATTTAAAAGGTGGGCTATGAGTTGGCCTTTGGGGCATGAAGGGAGGAGAGATGAGAGAAGATTATCCAGGGGACAAGAGAAGAATGAGGATATGTGGTTTTGGGAGTAGTAAGCACATGGTTAAACTATGGAACTCACTCCCACAGGAGGCAGTGATGGCCAATGATTTAGATGGCTTTTAAAGAGCACTGGACAAATTGATGGAGGGCTATTAATAGCTATTAGCAATGTTGGCGATGCTCTGCCTCCACAGCTGGAGGCAGCAGTGCTTTTGAATTCCGGTTGCTGGAAACCACAGGAGGGAAGAGGGCTCTTGTGCTCAAATCCTGCTCATGGGTTTCTCACAGGCATCTGGTTGGCCACTGTGAGAACAGGATGCTGGACTAGATGGGTCACTGGCTTCATCCAGCAGGCTTTCCTTTTCATCCTCACCTGGAGTACTGTGTCCAGTTCTGGGCACCACAGTTCAAGAAGGACACTGACAAACTGGAACGTGTCCAGAGGAGGGCAACCAAAATGGTCAAAGGCCTGAAAACGATGCCTTATGAGGAACGGCTAAGGGAGCTGGGCATGTTTAGCCTGGAGAAGAGGAGGTTAAGGGGTGATATGATAGCCATGTTCAAATATATAAAAGGATGTCACATAGAGGAGGGAGAAAGGTTGTTTTCTGCTGCTCCAGAGAAGCGGACACGGAGCAATGGATCCAAACTACAAGAAAGAAGATTCCACCTAAACATTAGGAAGAACTTCCTGACAGTAAGAGCTGTTCGACAGTGGAATTTACTGCCAAGGAGTGTGGTGGAGTCTCCTACTTTGGAGGTCTTTAAGCAGAGGCTTGACAACCATATGTCAGGAGTGCTCTGACGGTGTTTCCTGCTTGGCAGGGGGTTGGTCTCGATGGCCCTTGTGGTCTATTCCAACTCTATGATTCTATGAGGTACAAATCCAACCTCTCTCCCACCCTGTGAACCCAAAATGCTATTTGGGATCAACTTTATTTATACCACACCATCCAAGTTACTGTGCAAAGAAAACAGGTCCTAACCTTGCAGAACATATATTTAAAACTTGACAAAGGAAGGGATAGGAGATCAAGGAAGGGAAAGAATGCCCATTGGTTACAGCTACATGGACTTTTTAAAGGTTTCAGTGGGTTGCAGAGACAAATAACTGTGCCAAATATGATGATTATTATGTGTCAAAGACTTCCGAGAAAAGTCATGGGGGTGTTCATGTAGGTGAACTATTCCAGGAACAAACCTGCCAGCAACTGGTATCATTAGGCAGCACCCGCCAGGGCCCAAACCTAGCAAGGGGCACACCATTCACTATGGCTGCTGTTCACTGGCTACTCACTTTCTCCCTCTAGCCCAGACAACAACAGCCACCATCTCTCTCTCTCAGCACAATCCTCACCACCACACACAGGGAGGAAGAGAGAGCAACTGGCAACAGGCAACACCACTGTAGGACTGCCTTCAGATGTCTTTTGAAGGTTATATAATTACTCATCTCTTTGACATCTGATGCGAAGGCATACCACAGGGTGGGCACCACTACCAAGAAGGCCCTCTGCCTGGCTCCTTGTAACTTCACATAATCACTGTGAGGGAACTGCCAGTAGGCCCTCAGAGCTGGATCTCAGAGTCCGGGCAGAACGATGGGGGTGGAGACACTCCTTCAGGTATACTGTGTATTTAGGGCTTCAAAGGTCAGAACCAACACTTTGAATTGTGGTCAGAAACATGCTGGGAGTCAGTGTAGGTCTTTCAGGACCGGTGTTATATGGTCTTGGCAGCTGCTCCCAGTCACCAGTCTAGCTGCCACATTCTGGATCAGTTGTAGTTTCTGAGTCACTTTCAAAGGCAGTCCCACGTAGAGTGAACTGCAGTAGCCCAAGTGGGAGATAATCAGAGCATGCACCACTCTGGCGAGACAGTGCGCAGGCAGGTAGGGTCTCAGCCTGCATACCAGATGGAGCTAGTAGACAGCTGTCCTGGACAGAGAATAAACCTGTACATGGACAGCTGTGAGTCCAAAATGACTCCCGGACTGTGCACCTGGTCCTTCAGGAGCACAGTTACCCCATTCAGGACACCCACCCACCCTCTGTCCCCCAAAATAATATTTCTGTCTTGTTGGGATTCAACCTCAATCCATTAGCCACCACCCATCCTCCAACCACCTCCAGACACTCACACAGGACATTCACCGCCTGCACTGGTTCCAATTTAAAGGAGAGGTAGAGCCGGGTATCATCCACATATAGGTGAACACCTAGCCCAAACCCCCTGATGATTTCTCCCAGCAGCTTCATATAGATGTTTAAAAGTATGGGGGAGTGGACAGAGCCCTAAGGCACCCCACAAATGAGTGCCCAGGGGTCCCAACACCACTTTCTGGACATGAGCCAGGAGGAAGGAGCAGAACCACAGCATAACAGCACCCCCAGCTCCCAACGCCCCTAGACAATCCAGGATACCATGGTCAATGGTATCAAAAGCTGCTAGTGTCCCTAGCCCGCTGGAGATCATCAACCAGTGCAACCAAAGCAGTTTCAGTCCCATGATGAGGCCTGAACCCTGACTGGAAGGGGTCCAAATGGTCTGCATCCTCCAGATGTGCCTGGAGTTGTTCAAGTGACCACCCACCTTGCCCAAGAATGGAAGATTTGAGACTGGGTGATAATTGGTCACAATGGCCAGGTCCAAAGATTTTTTTTTAAGAAGCAGTTTAATAACCGCTTCTTTAAGTGGGTTCAGGAAGACTCTCTCACAGAGGGAAGCATTCACCACCCCACAAAGCCCATTGCCCAGTGCTTTTATGTCGTGTTGGGAGTGGGAGCACGTGTGTCTACACCGCCAAAGTGTTCAGGGGAGGAGACATTGTTCAGTGGCAGTGTACCTGATTAAAGAACACATGAAGAGACTGTTGGATCAGACCAACAGCCCGTCTAGTCCAGCATCCTGTTCTCACAGTGGCCAACCAGATGCCCCCAAGGGAAACCCACAAGCAGGGCCCCAATGCAAGAGCCCCCCCTCCCCTCCTATGATTTCCAGCAACTGGTATTTAAAAGCAGACGCCTCTGACTGTGGAAGCAGAGTGTAACCACAATGGCTAGTAGCTATCAATAGCCCTCTCCTCCTCCATGAATTTGTCTAATCCTCTTTTAAAGCCATCTAGATTGGCGGCCATCACTGCCTCCTATGGGAGTCAATTCTACAGTTTAACTCTGTGCTGCATGAAGAAGTTTGTTTTTTTTCAGCTGTCCTGAATCTTCCAACATTCAGGTGCAACTGCATGTGGACAAACACCAGGTTGCAAAGCAAATTCCTCCCTCAAGAAGCAGGAGCAGCAGAAATAAAATGCATCCCCAATTATGCTTGCAGCCCATGTTAAAAAAAGAAGCAGCAAATTTGAGTCCAGTCTTGGCAACAAGCTGGGGCAAGTTTACCTTATCCTGAAATCACAACAATCTAACTTAGGCTGGCCAACTTCTGAAATGCTAGATAAATACACCAGCTTTTATGGAACGCTGCTGATTTTTACAAGTATTATTTTTTTGCAGATTAAATTTGCCCATTTTTGTTAACCCATTCCTGTGTTTTCCAATCCATTCCTTTGTTCTTTCCCAGCACAGCAGTAGCAGCAGGGTCTGCCAGAGCCTTTTGTGCATTCATCCCCCTCCCACCCAGCTCCCTTGCAAAAACTCCATGATCCGAACAAACCCTTTGGTTTCCTCTCCTCCTCTGCAAACAAAGATCCCCTGGAGGACATGCTGGTCCCAGAGCAAGGATCATTTATGTGGCATGCACTCCCCTGCTTAAATGTTCCTGGATGAAGCAGCACCCCAAATACCAAGTCATCCTAATGCTTTAAAACAAAACATTTTCCCCACCACACTTCACCGTGGCTTGGGGGGAAGGAATAGCAATACAAGAGGAAAATCAAAGTGGGGAGGGGGATCACATATTTCCCACCCCACCCCCAACACAAAAGGCTTACATTCTTTTAGAATTTAAAACAAAAAAATGTAAAGAACTCCCAACATTAAAGGGAAAATGACCTCAAGGATTTTGGCAAAGGTTTCAAATCCAACTTCAAAAAGTTAGCAGCCATTTGTGGTTTGATGCAATTATGGGAAAACTCCACTGCAAAGCTGCAAGGTGCAAAAAAAGCAGTAAACCAAAATGACAGAGTAACCTCCACACCACGAACTGCATCTGCCTCCCTACATACTCGGCACAATTCACTCTCTGGGCTCTGTCTGCAGATCTTTGTGCCTCATCCCCTTCTGCACAGCAGCACTGCCATGATTCAGAAACAGCAAGCAAAATATTGACAGAGGTTCGCGTTTCACAGGGCTTCCAAAGCGCACTCAGCCTCCCCTAATGGTGCCCCAATTTTCTCCTCCGCTTTAGCTACAGTGCTGCAAATCCTGTTTGTTAAAAATGGCATGTGTGTTTGCTGCCTTACACACCAGATTTGTGAACTCGGCTTACAGGAGGGCAGCCCAGCCTGTGTGCAGAAAAAGCTGCCTTTGGCTAAGTGCTCTGTGCAAAGAACAAACCAGTCAATCGCTTCTCCAGCGAGCACAAAGAAGGAGACAGACAGACATCTTGGAAAACTGCAGGCAAGAGAGGAGAGGGGGAGAAGAGGGGAAAACAGCACAAGGAAGCACTTACATTTCCAGAATTCGCCAAGAGAGAACCAAATACGGCGAAGGAGAAGAAAAGCAAAGCATGGAGGAATCCCGAGGAAAATGAGATATGCCACAACTGAAGACCGATTGCAGAGGAGGTAACAGTGATCTAGTTATTCAGCCTACACAGACCTCCCCCTCCCCTCTCCGAACAGCTGTGGGGGCCATTATCCCTCCTGCACATTGCACGTACATCCCCAGGATGGCTGCAGTGCTGCATAGAGTCAGAGAGGACTGGATTGCTGCAGGAGACAGGAAGAGACTTTTCCCCCCTGGAAGGGGTGGGGGAAGCCACACCCCAGCAGGCTTGGAGGAGGAAGGCCTTCACCTTTCCAAAAGGTCTTTTGAAAATATGTATTTTTTGAAAGAATAAAATCTAATTCCACAAACTGACGTATGCACAAGAAGTCGCCCACTCTTCAAAGCACTGCGTCTTGCAAGTGCTGTGTTTTCCTACTGCAGACATCTACAAAACTACCTCAGATGACCCTCCTGACCGTTCTGTTAAAAGGAACCAGTTGCGCTCGCTGCAACAGAAGCGCGGAAACATGGCTGTGGCCAATTGCAGCTCCCTCCCCCCCCCATCCAAGTACTACAAGTCTGACGTCAGAGCATCGTCTCATCCTAACGAAATCCCTTCCAAGGTAAGCGCAGCGGAAAACCTGCCTCCCATCCCCGGTCTCTCTTTCGTAAATGATCCCTCTGACGCGATCCACAAGCCCCCAGTACTGCAGAGACATTGCTCCTCCTCTACATCACATGGTCGCATCTCCAACCCCGTTTCATGGGGCATGCGGTCCTGGGTCACACGACTCCAGGCTCAGTTCCTCGCTGCTGGTGGGAAGCGCCAAGTTTAAGGACAGCAAGGGGGAAGTGTTAGTCATCACGCTATGGGAGTGACACGTTTTCCCATTGCAGCCAATTAGAAGCCAATCAAAGTTTTTGTTGCATCAAAGCGTCAAGTTGTTACCCATCAAAGGCTACTTACCTTATAACACTCTAGTAAGTGAAGCTTTTGAGCACACAAATCTTGTTCTACGTTATGTTCGTGCTCCGTTAGGAGGAAAGTATCGCCTCTATTATTAACTGTAAGGTGTCTCATACAATATAGGGCTCAGACTGGGAATATCTCTTTAACCATTTCAGAGCACATTCTGAATCCCCCATCTTGAAGGGCAAGAATAAATGTCACATATCCATATGGTTCTAATAGACAACAACTATATGACGTTTTGGGACGTGGGTGGCGCTGTGGGTTAAACCACAGAGCCTAGGACTTGCCAATCAGAAGGTCGGTGATTCAAATCCCCGCAAAGGGGTGAGCTCCCGTTGCTCGGTCCCTGCTCCTGCCAACCTAGCAGTTCAAAAGCACGTCAAAGTGCAAGTAGATAAATAGGTACCACTCCGGCGGGAAGGTAAATGGCGTTTCCGTGCGCTGCTCTGGTTCGCCAGAAGTGGCTTAGTCATGCTGGCCACATGACCCGGAAGCTGTACGCCGGCTCCCTCGGCCAGTAAAGCGAGATGAGCGCCGCAACCCCAGAGTCGGTCACGACTGGACCCAATGGTCGGGGGTCCCTTTACCTTTTATATGACGTTTAAGCTCATTACTAGAAAAGAGATCCCAATTAAACATCAGGAAGAACTTTATGACAGTAAGAGCTGTTCGACCATGGAATGGAGAAGGTGGTGGACTCTCCTTGGAGGATTTTGAGCAGAGGTTGGGTGCTTTAGTTGAGATTCCTGAATTGCAGGGGTTAGACTAGAAGACCCTCAAGGTCCCTTCCAACCATATGATTCTATGTGAAGTATCTTAACCATTTCAAACCCCCAGTCAATTAATGAATGAATGAGGTGCACAAACCCAATTATTCAGAGGCCAATCCTTCAGCTTTTGACAGACAAAATTAGAGACGTTCTTCTGACACCCTAGTTCACATACCAAGGAGAACCGCAAGCACATACATATAAAAGCATTGTTCCATGTGCTGTATTTATCATGTAATAGCATTCACTTATTTACTGGTTATCCCTGCCCTGATTTAAAAGCCAAGCAGGAGGCCCACTCCCATTTCACAGCTGGCTTGAAAGAACACAGACAGGCAAAACCTGCCTAAGAAAGACAAAAATGAGATGTGTGTGTACATGCTCCAATTCTGGAGCTCCACCCCCCCAAAAAAAATCTTCTACAATCCTCTGAATAAATATTTCTGGTCTTCTTCCGAAGTGTCAGTGTTGCTAAAAGGTATTTTAAGAGTTGTTTCCTACATTTGCACACAAACCCGTCTTGAGAACTCTGGAAGGACTTGGCTATGGTAGTGAGCGAAAGGACTTGGGCTATGTGGCCTTGAAACAATCCCCTCCTTCACCACATGGCTCTAATCAGGAGCAAGCTTGGAACCACAGCTCTGAGGCTGAACTAAGTCTGTTAATAGCTCACTTATTTATTTATTTTACTTTTTTAAGGGCACATGCAAATACTGAATCACACACACACACAGAGAGAGAGAGAGGGAGGGAGAGGGAGAGACTTTGGAGCTGCCTCAGCAGGTTCTGAGTCTTTAAAGAGCCAAAGAGCATACCTGCCAACTCCCCAAAAGAAAACAAAGGGAAATTAAACATTATAGTGGGCTGGGACTGCACCAGCCGGTTTTGATATTACACTCAGACAAGCAGCAAGCAAGAGACTCAAGAGGCAAATGAAAAATAAGCCACTATGAGGACTGCAGATGGGAGGCAAACCAAGGGCTGTGGGTTTAGCCACTGGGGCGGGGGGGAACCCAACAGGCTCTTTCCCAGAAACAGAAGCTATGTAAAAAGAACTAGCCACACACAGGGGCACCAGCTCCGGGGGGCTAAGCCCTTTTGGCCACCACTCCGAATATTATTGGAATAGGGGCTGGGGCCCCTCAATGACCAAAAAGTGCAGGGGCGAAGCATGGAGCCCAGCATGGCACAGCTCCAGTAGCTGGCTCCTCCTGCCACAGAAAAGTGAGGCATCTGCCTTAGTGACAGGATCCCACAGGGGCAGCAGATCCCAGTGTCAATCTCCCCACCCCCCCTTTATTCCTCGTGGAGAAGCAGGGAAGGGGGCACCATTTGGGAATCTGCCTCAGGTGCCCTGATGGCTCTTGCTGGACAATTTGTATCCAACACTAATCAAATATGATGCTGATAAGAATTTATCAGTGCCATGACTTCCCCAGCCTGAGCTCTGCGGTGTGTTCCACTGAACTCCTTTGTGTTAGCTTTCTTCGCCCATGGTTTTTCACATTGTTCATGGAAGGTGGAAAGAAGGCCATGAGCAGCAATCCTGTTTCTGAGATGGACCACACTCCTTGAACTGTTCAATTTGCTTCGCTGGCCCCGCCATGCTCTCACCACAGAAAGGCTTGCAAGTTCACGAACTGTCCAGCAACCTCATGCAACCTCAGAAGTGTGCAAATGGAAGGAGGACAATGTTCTGAAGATACCTGAGGAAGAGTAACTGCAAACAGAGTATAAAAGCATAGGGCTTCGTGTCCCCTTTGCTTGTCACCATAGCACAGGGAGAATGTTTTCAGACGCCTGTGGTTAATCTGCTCCATATGCTTTCCAAAAAAAGTCTGGAAAACTCAAAGCAGCACAAGCAACTGGCCAGAGCCCCAAGCCCCAAAGAGTGCAGTCACTGCTATGCCCAGTTCGCATGCTGGGCATCTTCTCTTGGGCAACAGATGTGCTCCAGTGAAACCCAGAGAATACTGGAAGTTTCATGATGCTGGGCATGAGTCAGTGCTCTTCCCACATGACCAGCTGCCTGCACGTCTGCAGGACAGGAGCCTAATCTAATCTTGGTTTCCTCCTTGACCCAGGGCAGGATGGTGTGGAGCTTGCATGTGTACACACACACTCTCTCTCTCTCTCTCTCACTCTCTTAAGTTTCTGCATGCCTGCTGCTCAAATTCTATGGCAAGAAAAGCAAAATTCGATGGCATGATTTCTTACGTTGCACAATTTCTCTGGCTTTTTTGTGTGCGTAAAGGAGAAATCCCTCTTTAAAATGGTGTTTCCTATATATACCATAACAAGAAGAGACTATCTGTAATGGAAAGGGCATAGGTTCAGGGCCAAAGTATATAGATGGTGCATGAGTGCATGTCAGTCTTCCAATTTTATTTTATTTTGTAGTGAAAATGCATCCTTAATTGGAAGAAAAAGAACAGTAGAAAGGAGGGGCTGCTAAGTCTGCTCCCTCTTGTTCTTTCTCCACTCAAAAGTGCCTTCCAAACTGCTCTTTTGGAGTGATGTGGTGGAGGGGGGAGTCTTAGGCACTTCACAGCCAAAGGAATGCACATGGCAGATAGTTAACTCTTGATTGTCAAAGATAACACAGTTGCTTCTACAGCTCTGGATGCCTATCTATGCACACCAATCTAGCATCTAGGCTACTATTCCTAGGTCAACACTAGGGGTTGGCAAACTAAGGCCTGTGGGCCAAATCAGGCCCACCTGGGTCATAAATCCAGCCCGCACCCCACACTGCAAAACCGAGACTCCCAGCGATGGCGAAGGGAGGAAGAGGCTGAGCGACGGCGGCTCTGCCACTCAAACGCCGCGCCTGGTTTAGCTCAGCAGTGTTTGATTGAAAGAGGAGCCACCGCTTGGCCTCTTCTTCCTGTCACAAGGAGACAAAGGTAGTGCCCACCGCCAGCTTCTCCCACCTCGCCACCTCCCGAAGTCCGCCTTCCCTTCCCCGCCAGCTTCCACCTACACCGCCAGGAGACGCCACATCTCGGCGTGTAGCCGCACACTGCCCTGCCGCTGGATGCATGGACACTAAGAGCCCTAAAGACACGCTTACTCACAAGTAAGCAGCAATTGTTTCAAGGCCACTTATTCAGTGCCTGAAGAACTGCTCAACAGTGGCGTAGCGTGGGTTGTCAGCACCCGGGGCAAGGCAAGTAATTTGCGCCCCCTAACCCGTGGATTTGCGCCCCCTAACCCTAACCCCCAGATGTTGCGCCCGGTGCGACCGGGCCCCCCTGCACCCCCCACGCTACGCCACTGCTGCTCAAGCCCACTGAGATGAAATGCGCTACAGATCACGCCCCTGGGAAGGTAAGCACAGTGGCTGGCCCCCCTCGCCTCTTCTTCCAGCAACAGGGGACCACCACCCTTCCACCAGCTTATGTACCTTCCCCAGATGGGCTGCGCACATGCAGCCACAGACTGCGCCTATGTGAAAACTTCCTCTGCTCATCCCTTTTCAGTCCCCTCCTGATCCTGGGAGAAAGTGGTGCAGGAGAGGTTGGGGAAGCACCTGGCTCGACTCTTGCCTGACCTGCCTCTTCCTCCAACCCATCCCATGCTCAACCTCCAGCTCTGAAGTATCCCCTGGCTCCAACTCTTTCCTCCACAAATCACTGGCACCCTCTCCCGAGTCAGACTCCAGCCCCCATTCCCCTGGTGCACACTCCTGCCAGTCCCTGACAGGAGAGCACTGATACAAGCTCCTCCACTGCTCTTCATATATTTATAATACACTCTCTGTATTAAAACGGAAGGATTCGTGCTTGTTCTTTCCATCTTGTCCCATCCTCTCCCTGGAGAGTTCAAAGCCTTGAGATCTATGGAGGAAACGATTCTTGTGGTTTTGTAAATAGGCATTGTCCATTGTGTGGCAATGTGGTGTCATTCCAATTGTGGAGCTCTCATCCTCTGGAGGTGTTGTTTGTCTCCTTCACTGACAATCTTCCGGTGTCAAGTCACATGTTTTTACCCAGACCTTTAGGGGGGAATGGATACATAAATGTCCCTTGGTTTTCCTTTATGTCACTGTTGAGATGTTGGAGAATTTTCACTGTGAATAATATATATTTTAAATAACTGTGCCATTTGTATTGTGTGTTGTTTCATCTGAGTGTTTCACAAACCACTCTAGGTTCCCAGTGTCACATCTCACTTGGTCATCAGTTCCAATATCTTTAGATTGCAGCAACACAAGAGAAAGTTTGGAATGAGATCAAGAAAGATGTGGAGATTTGGAACAGAATGGACCTTTCCCTGATGGGAAGGATAGCAGTGATAAAGATGAATGCACTACCAAAGATGTTATTTTTATTTCAGTCAATACCGATAATAAGTAATCTTGTCTGCTTCAGAAACCGGCAAAAAGATATTTCTAAGTTTGTCTGGAAAGGGAAAAAGTCTAGAATAAAATATAAAATACTTATAGATATAAAAGACAGAGGAGGCTTTTCCCTCCCAGACTTTAAACTGTACTATGAAGCAGCATGTATTACATGGATTCGGGACTGGATTAAATTAGAGAAAGATGAAATGCTGGAGCACAATAATAGATCTGGTTGGCATTCATATTTATGGTATGGGAAAGATAAAAAAACGCAAAGGCTTTCATAACCATATAATAAGAACCCAAACCCCATGGTGGCTTTCGCCAGTGGAGGCAGCTGGATGACATTTAGAGAATTATTGATGGGGGGGGGAAGGGTTGAAACTAACAGAGTATGAAGAATTGAAAGTCTTTTTGTAAAGTTGGCTACATAATAGAAAGCTGAATGAACAGTTCAAAGAGAGGTTTTGGTTACATAGTTTCAAACTTTCAAAAAGAAATTATCGAGAGTGATACAAAATTACTTAAAAGAGGTATAATCTCCTGCTATATGGGGAAACATTGGATGAGATGGTAAAGTCAGCACAAATAAAGTGGGCTCAAGATCATAAAATACAATTTGAAGACTGGGAAAGGATGGGGAAGCTGAATTTAAAATTTACAGACTGTATTTTACTGAAAGAGAAGTATATGAAAATGATGTATAGATGGTACATTACACCAGTGAAATGGCTAAAATGTGTAAGACGGGATCGAAAACTTGTTGGAGACATAAAGAAAAAGATGGTACATTTTATCATATGTGGTGGGAATGCAAAAAGGTCAGAAATTATTGGGAAATGATATATAATGAATTGAAAAAAATGTTTTAAAAGACTTATGTTAAGAAACCAGAAGCATTCCTCCTGGGGATTTTAGATGAAGAAATAAGAAAAGACAACTGGAAATTACCGTATTTTTCGCTCTATAACACGCACCCGACCATAACACGCACGTAGTTTTTAGAGGAGGAAAATCCGTAGGCATGCCGCCCGTAGGCATTCCCTCCATAACACGCACAGACATTTCCCCTTACTTTCTAGGAGGAAAAAAGTGAGTGTTATGGTGCAAAAAATACGGTATTTATGTATGCAACAACAGTGGCAAGAATTTTACTAGCACAAGCTTGGAAGGCAGAAGAAACCCCAACGAAAGAACAATGGCAAGAGAAACTCATGGAATATGCAGAATTAGCAAATTTACATGAAAAGGACAACAAAGACTTTAAAAGAGAATGGGAACCATTTACAATATATATGAAGAGACAACATGAAGAGTTGGGACTCATTGGCAGGGTTTGAGTAAACATTCACAAATGTATAAAATAAAATAAAAATAGATGTAAATGTATTAGGAATAAATTGGGGGAATAATACGCAGCATGAATAAATTGAAAGTAAAACAAAGTGGACGTATGAGGGAAGTCCATGGGAGTGGGGCAGGAAAAAAATGGAAGATTGTTAGAGAGGTATTTCGTAAAGGCTCCTAGACTACTTCTGCTATGGGGGAGCTATATAAAATAAGTAGGTAAATAAATATGGGGAAAGCAAAATGTCACTTGGAGAAGGATCTGAAATATTTTCCTTGAAGCTTGCAGAATTTACTTTATTCTGGGTTGTTTCATTTGGTGTTTTAATGCATTGTAAAGAACATTAAGATTTTTCTTTGGTATGGAAATGGAATTAATATAATAATAATAATAATAATAATAATAATAATAATAATAACTTTCATTGTAAAAAAAGGCACCCCGGCATTTCATTGTGAGAACTGGAACCTAGGTTTAAGGTGCCATTTGGTGACTAGCTTATATATTTTAGTTTCTAACACTGGTGGGAAACTCACAAGCAGGATTTGAACACAAGAGCATTCTCCCCTCCTGTGGCTTCCAGCAACTGGTATCCATCTGCAGAGGCAGAGCAGAGCCATCCTGGCTAGTAGCCATCAATAGCCCTCTCCTTTATGAATTTGTCTAATCATTCTTTAAAGCCATCTAGATTGGTGGCCACCATTGCCTCCTTTTACAAAAGGGATCAGACAAATTCTTGGGAGAGGAGGTCTATCACACACGACTCAAGAAGTGGAAGCAGCAGGTCTTTTATTACCTGGAGAGCAGTGCTGGCAAATGGATGTTGCCTTCACCCCCTGCTCCTCGGTGCTTGACTAGACGGACCTTTGCTAATATCCAGCAAGGCTCTTCTAATCTGCTAACACCAGTGTTGAGGCTGCCCACAAAGCCAGCCCAACCTCAAGAACAACAGTCTACAGAGGTTGGGAGGAATTCAGTCTAATCTGCTAAGCAGATTGCTCTGCCTGTCGTTTCTGCTTGCCTAACAGAATCATCTCCCATCTTCTCATCCTGCGTGCTTCTCCTGGGGTTCTCTCCCCAGAGCCAGTTTGCAGGAGGTGGTGGAGGGGAGTCGTGTTGCGCTAGCGGAAGTCCCTGTGTACGCTTCCACTGGTGGGGCTCATTATCTGAATCCCACCCCTAAGCATGCTCATGCAAAACATCTCTGGTGGTCTCCATGCAAGGCCCCTAATTTTCCAACAAGAAAGCCCCTCTGCCACAAACTTGGAAAGTAGCTGGGAGCCAAATGATACTCAGGTTGATAGATGGACCCTTATTTCAGATCAGTCTTGCTGTAAATTGCATCATGCGCACAAACCTTCCGGTGACAAAGTGAAACCACGATGTCAGAGAAAAGGGCTGCCAGGGAAAGGAAGTGTCTTCAAGAACACAGCCATTCATGCTGGTGCCCAAACCGTAACTTGAACTCCCCATCATAGTAGCCACACAGCGCACAACAGAAGCAAGTATGTCCAGGGGGGAGCCAGCTGGCAGGGCAAACCCTGTGGCTTTCCAAGCTCCTTGGAGCAGCTGTTTGAGTCAGAACCTGATGGAGCAAGTTCCAAGGGAATGAAAAGACTTGGAGTCAGTCCTCTTCCTTACATCTAGACCAGCTGTCTCCCCTAGCAGAAGCACTCTTAGCTTCTGAACTCATGTTTCCAACACTTACTCAGGGAAGGGAATGAATGGCTTAAAACAAACCATCAATTCTTCCTCTGGCTACGCAAACACTTGGAAGTGTGGCTATACCAGGTTAGCAGTAATGGGGGGGGCAGGGAGAGAATCAAACAAAAGTAGTAATGGGGGCCTTTGAATGACAATAATTCTGAGTTCAGACACCCCCCAAAATAACAGAAGAGCCTCCAAACTTGGATCAAACAATTCTTGAACAGCAAAGTAAAAATGTTCTAAATCAGTGGTTCTCAAACTTTTTTGAGCCACAGCCCACTTGGTTCCATAAACTCATTCCCTGTGCCTCCTATCCTATCCAAAGCATTATTCAGAATAATGGTTTGCATTGTCCACAAAGGCAGTTAATAACACAAAAAATTTAAAACATCAATTAATTGCACATTTATGCAAAATCCAATTAAAACTGTTTAATTAATTCAACAAAACTAATGAACTTGATCCAATGACACAAACATTTCAAGTCTGATAGTCATTTACACCTCCAGTGCCCTCCTGCCACCCCCTTGCCTCTTAGTGTCCCTCTAGGTAACCCTATTGCCCTCCCCCGCAGGGGGCACTACCACTCAGTTTGGGAAACACCGCTTTAAATAAATGATTTCCTAATATTTAATCTGTAACATTTCTGAACACAGTTACTGTATACATCTACATAGGTCCATTTTCCAGGTTCTCCCCGCAGTGTGGCAGTTACGGTCCCCAGAAGCAAGCCCCCTACCCCTGCAAAGGGGTAAATGTATGCAAAGACTACTAGCATGTCCCAAACTTTTCCGTATCATTCCAAGACTTCTGGCAGCTGTGCACTTTCCACACTGTTTAGCTCCCAATCCTCTTAGCCAATCTTCACCACTCTGATGCCCTCCAGATGTTTTGAACTGAATCTCCCATCAGCCCTGGCCAGTATGGTTCAAAACATCTGGAGGACACCAGAAACTGCACAGATAGTATTTGTAGCAAGTCAAGAGGGCCAGGCATCCTTATTGCTGTTTTTATTTTGAAATGTATATCCTGTCACCTTCACTCAGTTCTCAAAACTGCTTCTGCCATTAAAGCACACAGAAATCCCAAAATCCAAGCACAACAACAATATAAATAAGGCAGAAGGGCAACCAAAAACAACCAGTAGCAAAGCAGTCGGTAACAGATCCACCCTCAAGGAAAATATTATTGTAGTCCAAAATTCTACTGTATTCCACCACCCCCTCCAATACAGCCGGAGCACAGAAACCTTCTGTATGATCCGCCATAAAGAATAGACCATAGGGTGCCACCACTGAAAAGGCCCTTGTCCTTCAGTCTGGACTCAAACAAGGTCAGTACCTGGATTAGACCCTCTTCACCTGATGACATCAATGCATTGCAGAGCTCACAGACAAGGCGGGAACAGCCCTTAATCTATCACGAACCCTGGCCTGCTTTTTAAGGCCAGTACCAAAAATTCTGAATGATAAGCTATTTCAAACAAGTGTTGCACTACCTCTGGGTCATTCACATCAGAGGCAAGGGGACACCATTTGAACCAATGTTGGTGTCCAAACAATCTTCAAGCCCCACATAGAGTCTGTTAGATCATGTGGTAACTGATAGGCTAGGCTACTGTATCACAATGGTCCTGTTAGCCTTGTTTAGAAGTGGCTGAAGTTGACGTACCGACCAATGTACAGAAATGCATCCTGAAATGTTTTTCAGCTTTGCTCCCCCATCACCCCAGACACACACAAGGGCACAACCCCAGTTCCAAATCCAGCTGATCCAGAGAGGTTTTTGGAGTCCCTCTCCCCTCCCTGCCCCCCCAAATCAGATGCCTGGCATACTCATCCAGTTAAGTATTTGTGTGGCTCTTTCACACCCAACCTTTTTTCTAAAGCCAGTTTCTCTGCTACTTGAAACACAGCTCCAGGAAAGGAAGGGGGAAGGGACTGTATGACTGTCACAAGAGACAGCCAATTAGCACTCTTCACAGCCGGCTTCTATTGGAAACAGGAAGAGCAGTTTGCCTGAAAGTTGTCTTCTCTGAGAAAGTTGTAGCTAGAAAGTGATTCACGACAGACTTGCCATTCAAGCCATGTATGTCTGTGTGCCTACACTCCTAAGTTATAAAATTCTACCTGGGCCTTCAGGAGCAGAGTCCCAAAATGCTTTCCAATCTTCAACAAATAAGAAACTTTAAAAAAGAGATCCAATTGACTTCCAAAACCATGTACAAACCCCATAATTTAAAGTTGAGGGGCTCTACTAGACAGGGTAGTACTCTGGGGCCAGTACCAATGCAAAAATTTGCAATGCTCAGGTTGTCTTTGAGTCTGACTTGCATGGCAGCGCACACCTGAAAACATCTCACTTAAATGGGCTCCTGACACAATTTGCTCGTGAGTGTTCCTACCAGGATTGAATGACAGAATCCACTTCCCAATGAGACATCCCCCGCCCATGTGCAACTACAAGATTTGCTCCTGAATCAAGCACATATATCTTTGCAGAAGTACAGAAGTTGAGGCATTCTCTCAGCTAGTATAATTGGCCCGCCTGCATAGATTAGCTTCTTTCAATAATTTGGAGAAGCACATGTCACATCATAGGAACAGTGCTCGCTGAACTTCCATTTACCATCTCATGGCTACAGAGAAGGCAAAAGGAACCTTGACATATTTTGCTACTTACTCATCTTCAACTGGTTCACATATACACTTCACCTTGGTGAAGAGCAATCAGATATGTGCACATGAAAATCATGTGACTGGGACAATGCAGACGTTTATGAGGGACAACAGATCTGCAAGAGCCCATTGGCACACAAAGGTTGCCACTTCATATCCTAGCCAGAAGCAGCAAACATGCTTCTGGTTAATCCTACCCAAAATACTGGCCTGGAACCTACTTCTGGCACTGAGTAAATGTAATGCAATATGGACAAGCACTATGCAAAAGCTATGTAACTATCTAAGCCAGCCTCCCCCAACCTGGTGCCATCCATATGTTTGGACAGCAATACTCACCAGCCCCAGTGAGCACAACCATGTGGTATTGTGTGGGAGAAAGCCCAGGGTGGTTGGGCCTGATGGGAATTGTAGTCCAAAACATCTAGAGGGCACCAGGTTAGCAAAGGTTGTCTTAGGGCAAGTTGTATCAAGTGAGACCTGTTTACTTTCTCCACTCCACTTTCCAAGCATGTCCTATAATGTGAATCATATTTGAGGTCACATGAATGGGATGTATTTACTAGATCACAAGAACTTGATCTCAAGTCATTGCTTGATATCAGACTGGAAGGGAAAGGAAACTTTTAATGGGCTGACACCATGCAATGGTGGTTGTTTCAGCGCTATTGGTGGGCCTCTGCTACACACACAGCTGCTAAAAAGTCCACCCCCTGCTTTTTTAAAGTGCTTTTCAACATGATCTAGGCATTGCTGGCGGGGGCTGATTGAAGGTGTAATGTAAAACATCTGGAAGCCACAAGGCTGAAGAAGGCTGACATGGGCATAGTCAGGATATTTGTTAGGGGAAGCAAGCTTCTGTCAGGGGGGCAGGCTTTTGTTAGGGGGCAAAACATCAGATTTGTATTGATTTTGGGGGGCAGCTGTCCCCTCCTGCCCCCCTTGGCTACACCCATGAAGGCTGACCTAAGCAAAATGGGTCTACTGAATTAATCTAAAGAGCACCTCAAATGCCAGGCTTCTAAGAAAGACCACATATTTCACAAAAAGGTCTCTAGACCTTTGCCAAAAACTCACCCAAGTTTTAATTTGCATGTGTTCAGAAACACACTGTGTTCCTGATGTAAGGACAGGTACAGCCTGGTTTTGGTACCCAAGCTAGCCAATTCAAGTGACACCTCCCCTCAACTAATGAACACAAGGCACAAATCAGTTAGGAAAAAGACCCCCTCTGTAAGCCCCACGGAAAGGAGCACTTCTGTGTTCTTGCACAGCCATATCAATGTCCATGACTTCCAAAATCCAGCACCTCTGATAGTTGCCTCCCCTTGCCTCACAATAAAGCTGCCCCCACTACAGAAAACCTCCCAAAATCTGAACACAACTGTAAATCAAACAACATGCATTCAGTGTGCTTCAAGAATTAATGCGGCTAAGAGGCCTCCAAGAAATGAATGCCAGAGAAATTCCTCTGCGTCTCTCTCAATAGTCATGTTGTTTCCATTAAGGAAGGAATATATTCTTCTCTTCCAGCAGATCAGGCAACACACACACACACACACACAGAGAGAGAGAGAGAGAGAGAGAGAGAGAGAGAATATTGGTGCATTATTGAGACAAAAAAGGATCTCTGGCTAAACCCCAAATCTAGTTTTCACAACCCTCCTCTCATCTTCCCCTCCCCAGCGCCAGAGGATCAAACGTGAGTGAGCTGCAGGGGAAATCTTGCTCACGCACAAGAGCTATGGCGTCACTCTTTTTGCCATTAATGCCTGGAGACGGGTGGCTAAAAATAGCCCTTGTGGAAAAGGCCCTCTTCAAATGCAGCGGCAAGGAAGGGGGAGGAGAGAGCTCTGCTTGCTGCTGACATACTAAAGCTGAACCAATACAACTCTCACCCGCCCATCTCCCCTTCAAATAACCAATGTGTTCTGACTGTGGTGGTACCACCTGCCCACCCTCTCTTCTCAATTAGCTGACTCTAGAGGACACAATTTACTCGGTAGCCTTGCTTGCCAGAATTGGCCGTGAATCATTATTTTCATCTGAAGCATTTTCCTCCTTCCACTTCTTTGTCCCCCAATCTCTCAGCCCCCTTTTCCAGTCACTCTAAAAGTAACAAAATAAATTTAAAAATAGCCACAGTAATTAAATCCCAGCCAATGCCCAAAAAAGCACACACTTCCATCTTCCAAAATGCTTTTATGAAAATTTGTTTTTTACTAAACACAAACAGCAGGCTGAACATGAAAATGTATTCCGCCCATTGTGTAGCAATAACAGTTGGTCCAGCGTTAAGTCCTCATATTTTCTATTCCCAGTGTGCCGCTCCAAAACCTAAGATTAAATTTGCAAGAAGCAGGCACTTAAATAGTCTTCTGCATGCAGGCAAGCAGAGGTGGGGGGGGTGAGAGGTCTGCTTCTACAAATCACTTATGCAGAGGAGAATCCCACACACTTTCTGGCAGCACCACGACTTGCACAGATTTCCTGCTGCGTCTCCCAAGTAGCCAAATGAATCAACAGGAAAGAAAAGGAAAAGGAAAAGGAAAAGGAAAAGGAAAAGGGAAGGAATCTGCTTTGAGCAAGATAGGTTTTGGTGAAACCATCATTTCAGGGATTGGGTCCAAGAAGCAAGAAAATGCTGCTCTCCCTTGTCTTCCAGCTTCTCATCCACAATCTGCAAGCCCTAGGACCATGCTGAGGTTTGCTGACTCACAGGGAGGTGTACACACAGCCTGCAATGTTTGTAAACCTAAAAGCCACGTGCTGGCAGGCTGGCAAGCAAGCAAGCAGACTGCAGCAAGAACCAATTGGTAGTTTTGACTGCCAACCACCGCTGCGTAAGGCCTCATCTCCAGGCAGGTGGGAGGAGGAGGAGAAGGGATGCTCTTTCAAATGTCCCAAACACTCTAGAATGAGGCACGCCCATTATCCAAAGTGCTTCTGCAGTTTTGACCAGATTTGTGGCCTTAGGAAACCAATGTGGGAGACAATGCCAAGGCAGAAGCTGAAAGCTTCTCCCATTTTAAAAAGGCACATTCCTTCCTCTCTAGATTTTGCCTTTAATGAAATAGTTATACCATGGATAAAGAAAGGCAAACTCAAGCTGTGGCTCCACAGAGCAATAAATTATTGATGTTTGTAATACTGTATTGTAATATTGTAATACTTTACCCAGGTGCATACATAGAAGGAGAAGCCAATAATGTTGTGTAATGTGCTTTAACCACTAGAAATTAGTTCTATAAATGCTAAATATTATCATCATTTGTCTTCCAGTAGAGTCACAAATACAACAAAGGATAAGTAGGTTAGGTTTACAGGCATAGAGAATTTTGGAACATGTGTGCAGGGGTAGGGAGAGCACTGAATGGATCAATTCTCCACATTCCAAAGAACAATAGTAGAAGAAGCCAGCAGAATCTGGGACAGTTCCACTTCAGACTGCAGTAGTGGGTGGGTGGGTGGGTGAGGGAATCGTGTTTTTCGTAATGCTTCCCACATCAATAAAAAGTTCCTAGCAATATCTGAGAGAAAGTTTTGGAATAGTAGTTTTTCAAAAGCAAACAAATGGGAGGTGCAATCACATAATATAGCATACCCTTACTTAAATTCTGCAATTATTATTTTAGTGCATACTCAAATAACTAAGTGCTGTGTGGGAATCCCTTGCAGACAATTGCAGTGCCTGGAGACAGCGGTCAGGGGTCGTGCATCCACAGCAGTGACCAGAGAAGGAATGACCACTGGAAGGAGCACAGAGAGAAGAAACGCCTTGGTGTATCAGACACTTGCATCTGCCCTAGCTGCAACAAAACATGTCTCTCCCATATTGGTCTCGAAAGCCACAGCAGGCACTGTGACTTCACCCCTGAAGGTGCACTCTTCCATTGTCTTCTGAGACAGACAGATGCCAACAAAGATACTCAAATATATTTTAATGTGACTGCCCCCCTGCTTTCTAACATGGGTCAACACAAAATTCTACTTGTTCAGTCTATCACAGGGATGCAGAACCCTGCAGGTGTTGTTGAGTGACAACTTCAATAATTACAGTGGTACCTCTGGTTAAGAACTTAATTCGTTCTGGAGGTCCGTTCTTAACCTGAAACTGTTCTTAACCTGAAGCACCACTTTAGCTAATGGGGCCTCCCACTGCTACTGCGCCGCCGGAGCACGATTTCTGTTCTCATCCTGAAGCAATGTTATTAACCCGAAGTACTATTTCTGGGTTAGCAGAGTCTGTAACCTGAAGCATCTGTAACCCGAGGTACCACTGTATTTTACGTATTTATAAACTTTCCATGCCATACCAATGGTATGGAAGATATTATTGTAGTGAACAGCACAATATCAGCAATAAAAATTACATTCATAATGGCACCACAAATCGCTAGATCAGCTTAATGCGAGGGGTGTTCATTAAAGATTTCCCCTGACATATTTCCCATGGATTGAGACAAATGAAACTGGACACAGTTATTAGTCCTTCTCTACATAGCTACCAACAAGAGTCTGTGGAGACCTCGTGTCTGTAGAAGTCAGCAGGTTGCGTCAGAAGCCACAACATGACCTCAGAAATCAGCATTTCATCTGGAAAAAGATTGCCCTTGAAAAATAACTTCATGGTGGGAAAGAGGTGGAAGTCCGATGGTGCAAGGTCAGGAGAATAAGGGGGTGAGGAAGGATTTCATAGCCACAGGACCATGCTTCAGTCTGAGCAACATGCGAGTTGTGAATCGGGGTGTTATCCTGCAGGCGGCGGACACCTTTGGTCAGTGTACCACACCTCTCAATTTTGATGGCCTTCCGCAATCTCTGCAGCAGTGAAGCATAATATGTCACAGCAGTTGGGTACCCTTTGCCAGGAAATCCATCATCACTACTCCATGCTGGTCCCAAAAGACCGGGAGCATGACCTTGCTTGCTGACAGTTAGATATGTGCCTAATTTGGAGGTGGTGAGGCAGAGTTCTTCCATTGTTTGGACCGGGATTTAGTCTCTGGGTCATAATGATGGAACCATGTTTCATCCTGAGTAATTAATCTGGTGAAGAAGTCATCATGGTTTTTGTAACACATGGCCCAAAGAGCCCGTGAGCATCTGACTCATTCCTGCTTCTTGAAACGCATCAACATCCAAGGAACCCACTGTGCGGACACCTTTCCCATGTGCAAATGGTCATGGATTATTTTTTATACAGAGCCCACACTGGTGTTGACATCTGCAGCTAGTTGGTGAAAGGTTATGCGACGATCCTCCAAAATGGCGGCCTCCACTTGCCGGATGGTGTCTTCATCAATGGAGGACTGTGGTCACCCAGGAATGGGAGCCATTCTACCGAAGTCCAACCACACTTGAGCTGACGATGCCAGTGCTTGACTACATCATATGATGGAGCATCCTCCCCATAAGTCCTTTTCATCTCATCGAACATCTCCCATGGTGTGCGCCCTTTCAAGTACAAGAACCTGATGGCCGCTGCATGATGTGCAGACATTACTCGTAACAGAGAAACTGTTAGGAATTCAGAGCTACAAATTACTACGTTACCTATGGAGAGATGTATGCGCAATTTCATCCTCCTACAATCACTGGAAGTGGGTCAGGGGAAATCTTTAATGAACGCCCCTCGTACATCAACACAACTGAATCACCCTCAGGGAAAGTCTGGGTGAACAAACGAGTCTTCAGTGGGTGTTGAAATGCCAATGCCCACCTGATGTTCATTGGGATCACATTTCAAAGGGCAGGTGCTACCACGCTAAAAGCCCTGGTCTTTGTGGACATAAGGCAAAACCTCATGAGCCTACAGCACTACTAATGATCCTCTGCCAAGGATCTCCCACCCAACCATTGGCCATAACTAGCTGGGACTAATGGTGATTGTAGTCAACAATATCCAGAGGGTCACAGATTTCCCACCTGGGCATCACATTTCAATATGGGCTCTTGAAGAATTAGAGATCCATCCAAACATCAGCGTCCAATTCATCTGTGGGACAGGAACAGTCCAAACCCAGGAATCAGAGACAGTAACCAGAAGCAGACTATCACAGATGACTGAAGAAGATACTGGGGGTAATTCATAGGTTTCATAAAACTTTTCTTATCTCTGCTATAACTTGGCATTCCAATCTTTATTTAAAAAAGAAAAACTCCAGGTTTGCTCTGGACTTCTTCGTTTCGAGCAAATTAGCCTGTTTCTCCACGGAAATAAAACAAGAATTATGCTAGTGACCTACCACATAAGGTTGCTGAGGGGATACATATGAGATAAGGAAATACTGCTGTCCAAAGGAGTTGCACAGGACAATGAACTATGTGTACTTAAAAATATGAAAACAAAAATCCTATACAGTGGTACCTCTGGTTGCGAACGGAATCTGTTCGCAACCTGAAAGGAACGCAACCTGCATCTGCGCATGCGCATGCGCGGGTCACGATTCGCCGCTTCTGCGCATGTGTGTGGTGTCATTTTGCGTGTCTGAGCATGCGCGAGCGACGAAACCCAGAAGTAACCCTTTCCGGTACTTCCGGGTCGCTGCAGGACGCAACCTGAAAAGACAACCTGAAGCAAATGTAACAAGAGGTATGACTGTACCAGGAAATTAGCTGAGATTCCTTCATTGCAAGGTGTTAGACTAGATGACCCTTTGGATTCCTTCCAACACCACAATTATATGAAATGCAGGATTCTGAGACCCGGATCAGCTTTGTAAATTAAAGTTGATATATATGTCTTGTTCTGCATAGTTTATCCTGATCTACTTGCAATGAGAAAAGCCTGGAGAGTCTGCACCTCTCCACCCCCATCGCTACTGCACACACCACACCACACCACACACACACCCCTAGGTAGTTTCCGACATCCCACCACGTATGGTCCACAAACTTGGTTCAGAAGACGTGCTTTGCAATTTGTGTTTTTTTAAGAAGGGTGTGGGATTGAGGTTTTCAAGAAGCCATTTTCTGTGCTCAGTATTATTATCATACTCCCTTCTGGGCCAGAGCTGCAGCACCCACAAAGCCCTGATTATAAAAGTAAATACTCTACGTACACATATTAAACAGGCCTTGGGGTCTAGCTCCAGGAGACAAGAGGATGCATCTCTCATCTTTCTCTTTCTTTCTTTCTTTCTTTCTTTCTTTCTTTCTTTCTTTCTCTCTCTCTCTCTCCTCCCCACCCCCAACTTGTTTCACTTATATTTGTTCTTGATGAGAAACTCTGGTAGTTAGCCCTTCAGAGATTATTACTTGTTTGCTGCAGTGTACATAGCTTGCTCTGAGCTGGATTGCACGATGGGATGGTTCCTGAAGAATTAAAGGTCTTTTGCAACTTAAAACAAGCCTTTGATCTTTTGAGCACACGCCCACTGCCTCTCCTCCTAACAGCAGCACCTGGACTTATAAGAGCATTTTATGTCTTTTTGGCTTCCAGCATCTCTGCTTCATCCTGCACCAGCTCCTTGTCTTTGTGTGGCACTTCACACCAGAGCAACTTTCCCCAGCCTAGTGTCCCAGCTGATGTTGTTGGACTCCAACTCGCATCATCCCCAGTCAGCATGGTCAATGATCAGGGATGCTAGGAGTTGTAGTCTCAGAGAGGATCTATAGCTCAGTGCAGAAGCACAGGCTCTGTAGGCACCAGGTCACAGATTCAATTTCCAGCATCTAATCCTGTTAAATGGGTCTCAGGAGGCAATGGCTGCAAAAGGACCCAACCTGGACCTTCAGAGCCATTATCAGAGAGGGAAACCTGGGCTATACTGACCAATGGTCCAACTAGGTAAGACAGCTTGATCTATAACCATGCCAACAGCTCAGTTTGTGACCTTGCAACACAACAAGTATTTTTAGGAGTCAAAAGATGAATGAGCAGGAGGACACCGTCTGAGTCTAAATTATTGCTGCCTCCACACATCAGCAAAGCAATCACAATTAAGACCCTCTCCTGACAGCAAAGTGGAGGAGTCACCTTCGCCTCCTATCTCACTCATTAAGCTAAATTGCATGGGAGTCAAGTATCCACAAAGTGGGATGCAAGGAAGACTGCCAGCGGCAAAGAGACATTCCTTTGCCTTTCTTGCCCCTCTGACACCCACGCAGCTCAGCCAGAGACCACAGCCTTCATCAACATCTGAAAATCCCTTACAGCATTACAAAACAGACACAGGAGGCTCAAGGTGTTCAGTCCTGTGGAACCAGCAATTTTCAGCAACACCCTTACACTGCCCCACTTTGTGTTTTGCTTCCTGACAACTGCAAATAAACAACTGAAAATAATTTGTCAAACATACATAAATTTAGAAAATTTTCTCCTGGACTGACCCAATTACACAAGCAACCTAAACAGTTGCTTGGGGCAATTATATATTTTAAGAGCACAAGCAAAACCTCTGAAAGTTCCAGAACCTCTTGCTACATCCCAGAAAATGCTTGGCTCATAAGAGGCACCCAACTCTTGGATCATGAGCAGCAATAATCTTGGCTTAGCGCAAGACACTGCACCGAGTATTATGGTCCCCTTTCACGAGAGCATTGGAAAAAACAGTATAACATGCAATGTTACCTGTATGGGGCTATAAATATGCAGTGAGCTACAGCAAGGGAATAGGTCTCAGAAAGGGGTCTTTTAATCCAGACCCAACAGATGAATAATATTCTTTCAGAGAAGGGTCGTAACTCAGTGGTAGAGCATCTGTTGTGCATGCAAAAGGTCCAGATTCAATCCCCAGCATCTCTAGGTAGGGAAACCCGGGACAATCGCTGCCAGTCAGTGTTCAACATTCTGACTCAGAAGAAGGAAGATTCTTGTTCTTGGTGGTGGAAGTTTCAGAAGAAGGAAACACATCTGGATCACCACACGTGATGGCAGGCACAGAAGAAATTGGAACCCAACTGAAAAAGTTTAACCCAAGCGTAGGGCTGGCCAATATATTGATACTGATCGTCCAGTACTGGTTTCTAGACCACATCATGATAACAGTTTGAAAATAACTGATGTGGCAATACATCACGGATCACAGCGTGTGCGTGCATGCAATGTGCGTTTGCCTGGAAGCAGCTGGCAGAAAGCAGGGTTTTGTGAAGCCACTGCCAATGCTGGGTCGCTGAGATGCCACAAAGTAAGTAGCCCTGTGTCATTCCAGCCTCTTTCCTCCCTTGCTCCCTTCTGTCTGTGTGTCCTTGACTTACCCAAATGCCTGATCTTCAAGCCCCGCAACTGCCCAATCTCCATGTTCCTTTGCCCACCAACACACCTGATCTCTCTCCCCCCCCAACATACACACCTGTGCAGTCTCCAAAGGCTGCTCCTTCACACACTCCCCACCCGCACTGCTCTTTCACCCCACCTAACCTCCCATGGCTGCTCCTCCGCCTGATGATGAGGACAATTATTTATTGAATTTATATACTGCCCTATATCCAGAGGTCTCAGGGCAGTTGATCTTCCCACCCCCACCCCACATAGTTCAATGTTTCAGACATCATTATATATCACCAAACTGCAATTGTGATATATCGCTGTGTTGGAGACAAGATATTGCCCAGCCCTACCCAAGCAATTAGAAATCAACATGCATGGAAACTCAAAGCATTGTATTTAAACATCAATTACCAGTACTCTATTGATCAGGACTATTTCATGCACTTACTATGAATCATAGGATCTTAGTACAATAGAAGTGTAGAACAGCCCTTGCCGTCAGAAAGTTCCTTCTAACGTTTAGTTCAGGCTTCCTCAAACTCGGCCCTTCAGATGTTTTTGGCCTGCAACTTCCATGATCCCTAGCCAGCAGGACACGTTGTCAGGGATAATAATAATAATAATAATAATAATAATAATAATAATAATAATAATAATTTATTATTTATTCCCCAGCCAGTCTGGGTGGCTTCCAACAAAAGATTAAAATACAATAGTATATTAAAGATTAAAAGCTTCCCTAAACAGGGCTGCCTTCAGGTGTCTTCTAAAAGTCTGGTAGTTGTTTTTTTCTTTGACATCTGGTGGGAGGGCGTTCCACAGGGTGGGTGCCACTACCAAGAAGGCCCTCTGCCTGGTTTCCTGTAACTTGGCTTCTCGCAGGGAGGGAACCGCCAGAAGGCCCTCGGTGCTGGACCTCAGTGTCTGGGCAGAACGATGGAGGTGGAGACGCTCCTTCAGGTATAATGGACCGAGGCCGTTTAGGGCTTTAAAGGTCAGCACCAACACTTTGAATTGTGCTTGGAAACATACTGGGATGATGGGAAATGTACTGGGATGATGGGAATTGTTGTCTCAAAACATCTGGAGGGCTGAGTTTGAGGAAGCCTGGTTTACTTGAAATCTCCTTTCTTACCATTTGACTCCGTTGATCAGGTCCTACCCTCTCGAGCAGAAGAAAACAAGATTGCTGCACGTTCCATAATACAGACCTTTAGATACATGAAGATAGCTGCTATATATCCTCTCGGTCTCCTCTTTACCAGTCTAGACATACCCAACTCTCTCAACTGTTCCTCCTAAGTTTCTAGACCCTTGATTATATTGATCTCCCTTGTTTGCACATGTTCCAGTTTGTCAATATCCTTCTGGAACTGTGATGCCCAGAACTGAGCATAAGACTGCATAGGAGAGCTATATTTTTCAGGTTATAACTGCATGCTTTACTGAACAATTGCAGATGGTCATTATCATGTTTGAGACTAATATAGCAATATTTTACACAAATTGCACTGCTATGCTTGCAATGAGCTTCCTGAAGAAGGGTGCCTTACAGCGTATAGATCTCCAAGCATAAGGCAGCTATGTATCAAAGTACAGTAAATTCAGGTTTTAACTGCAACAGTTCATGAATATCTTTCAATGTTTTGGACTTACTCCTGCTGCAAAAAGGGAGGGGCACTTGTTGCTTCCACAGGACAATATAAGAGAAGCAGAAGCAAATGAGCCACCAGGAAGAACGGAAAATTCTCCTATTCCAAATTTCACCTCACCCACATATTCATCAACTAACTCTACTACCCACCAGCCTATGATGGGGGGATAAAGTAATTTCGTTGTCCTTTTGAAACGCACTCTAAAAATGCTAAGTGGTATTACTGTCAATAAGTTTCAGCTAACTTTGAAATGCCAAAGTCAAACATGCTGGAGTAAGATATAGGATACTTCATTAAAAAAAAAAAAAAAGTTCAGAGGAATAGACAAACTTTGAATCCCACCCCACGTACATTAATTATACAAAGCCAAGCTCAGAATGCACAAAGGGAGCATTCTAAGGTCCTGCTACACATGGATGGAATTTCTCAGTACTACTCAGTGATATTTTTCTAGAAAAAGAGGGGCCGGAACTCACCATGAACACAGCCTTTATTCTCTTATAATAGCAAAGGAGCCCACCTGAGAGGTGCCAGAACTGAGCTCCTGGGAGTTCCGGCTGAAAGAAGCACTGGCACTGCTACTATACTTAAGAGGTGCTGCTTCTGACTGATGGGCAGAAGACAGGAGGAGGAAAGGGGAATGCCTTCAACTCTACTGTGTTCCAAGCTGCCACAAGCTAACAGGAATCAAAACTCTCCATTTCTTAGCTTTTCCTACCATACAAAGATCTTTGTGTTTCCAGAATTCTTTCCATTATCCTCCCTCCCAAACCCCCACATATATGGATGTAATCTGAAAACACAGAATAACAATCAGATAATGAAATTTTACAGCGGCAAAGAAACACTCAAAATCCACAATAAGGACCAATTAAAATATCACAGAATTGTGAGCAAACCCTTGAGTTATTCAGCACTTCTCAACAGGCAAGATGCTATAAAACGGAGAAAGGAAAGAGAAAAGCTGAGTGTTATATGACATGCACGAGAGGGATCCTGAAACCACAAGGAAATGGTAGTCTACCACCTGAAGATGGGAGTTAACTTTGGATGTGCTCCACCCATTAGGCAATGTTCCTGAACGTAATTCCTACCTGATTTTCTCCATAGCATAGCAGCTAAAAACTAATATCCAGATTTGCTAATATGAAGACAACTACATTGCCCTTTCCCTTTTTTCACTCTGCCTTCCAAGGGAACCCAATTAGGGTGATTAGGGCCTGAACTAGACCTGAGTAAAAACTGTAATTTATATACTCTCAAAAATGAGAAAACATAACAGCACTAGGTTGTTTCTTACAATCTGCCTCACACCTTGAGCACTTGATTCAGTAACATCTGCAAAATTCCCCTGGCATTCTAAGTTCAACACCACTCACAGCTTCTCCCCCCCCCCAAATCATCACCATCATTATTAAATTTATATAGCACCCTATACCTGGAGGTGATTCACAGAACAAAATCAAAATATAAAACCACAAAATATATAATCAAAATAAAAACCACCCAATAGAATGTGTGTGTGCCCCCCCCAAAAAAGAACTACATTTTAAAAGGGCTGTCAATCAAATCAACCAAAGACCTGGTTAAAAAGGAACATTTTTGCCTGGCGCCTAAGGGTGTATAATGAAGGCGCCAGGCGAACTTCCATGAGGAGAGTATTCCACAGACGGGGAGCCACTGCAGAGAAGGCCCCTCCGCATGTTGGCTTCCTGTTTTGTTTAACATCCTAACTGATGAAGAGTTCTGAGTAAGCTGAATATTCGCTTGCTGTTCTGCGAGGTTTAAATTGGTTCTAAAGGGCAGTGCCTTACTCTAGATTCTGGACCTGTTAGAAGTGTTGTTCTGTCAAGTATCAGGGTACCAAGCTTGAAGGCTTTATAGGTTAGAACAGCACTTGAACTGTGCCAGGAAATGTACAGCAGTCAAGGTGTTATATGATCAGACTACTTTTTTCTTATAAAATTACTATTTTAAAACAAATTGTTGCACAGTACAAAATATAGGATACAGTAACAAAAGCAACAGATTCATAACATAACAGTGTGCATCAATTGCTCAAAGAAGGGAGTCACGACCGAAGGGTCACATGCAGATACAAAGACCAGTTTGTAGGAACAATTTACCGTATTTTTCGTCCCATAGGACGCACCTAGTTTTTTGGGGGGGAAATAAAGGAAAAATTTTTTTCCTTTATTTCCCCCCCAAAACCAGGTCGGGGAAACCGAACCAGGTCGAGGAACAGCGGGATGGCGGCGCTGCGCCTCCCTGCTGTCCCCCAGCTTGTGGGGCTGGCCCATGTCCGCCCGGCGCGAGGGGCGCTCTGCATCAGGGCGCCCCCCCCTGCGGGGCGGCAGGCTGCTATCCACAGCGTGGGGAGCCCTGCTGGGAACTCCTGCAAGGCTCCCCACGCTGCGGATGTCTGCCTGGCACGGGGGGCGCTCTGCTTCAGGGCGCCCCTCGCGCTGGGCAGCAGGCTGCTATCCGCAGCGTGGGGAGCCTTGCGGGGAACTCCTGCAAGGCTCCCCATGCTGCTGATGTCTGCCGGGCGTGGGGGGCGCTCTGCTTCAGGGCGCCCCTTGCGCTGGGCGGCAGGCTGCTATCCGCAGCCTAGACATCCCTGCGGGACCTCCCGCAGGGCTGCCTAGGCTGCGGATGTCTTCCTGAAGCCTGGAGAGCGAGAGGGGTCGGTGCGCACCGACCCCTCTCGCTCTCCAAGCTTCAGCAAAAGCCTGCATTCGCCCCATAGGACGCACCCAGATTTCCCCTTCATTTTTGGAGGGGAAAAGGTGCGTCATATAGGGTGAAAAATACGGTAATCAAGAAGGAGAGTCTAGGTAATAGGTCCAGCCAAAAGTTCTTTTGAGTAGTTGAGAGTCTTATGATTTGCTGCAGCAGGCCTGGAACAGATTCATGAGACTCTCCTAATGAAAATACCTATGGAGCGACCTCAACAGGCTGGTAAGAGGAGCACTAGCAGAGGAAGAGGAGTGCGAGGGGAGCACACCGCCCCCGGCAGCGCGATCCCAGTGGGGTGCCATCGTGGCTGCCCCCCTGCCCACGCTGGGCACCACGCCCCCAGGATGCACAGCACACCCCTGTGGGCAGCGCGCCATGTCCCCAGGACGTGCACCAGCCCCACCATCGCCTGCTCTCCGCCCCCGGTACCAGAGCATGAAGCTCCGCCACTGAAGAGGAGTTCAGGAGCAAGCTGGAGTAGCAGCAGCAGGACAATCTGCAGAGGAGGTGTGCTTGTTATCCATCTGGCCCTGCTCTTGAAGGTGAGGAGGACACTAGAGGAACATTGCCAGCAGAGGGGCACTGTCCTTTTCCTTGTGGGAGGCAGTGTTTCTGGCAATCTCAAAAGGGGTGGCAAAGGGGAGTTCACCCCCGGGGGGGATGTCACAAGGACTACCCTATTGACATCTTTCTTGAAAGGTTCCCTCCTCCCTCCCTTTTTCGGATGTTGCAGTTCCAAGGAAAATCTGCTGTCTGAGAAGCTGGTGGTCTCATTTGGCAGGAGCCCAGTTATGTGCCTCCAAGAGAGGATATGTATTTCCAGAGGGCCCTGCGAGCTATTCCGCCAGACAATGCTGGCTCTCCAGTTGAAGTCCTGGTTGAAACGTGGAATGCAGAAGAGAGCTGAGCAGCAGCTGACACAATTACTCCTGAGAAGGCTTCCTTGTCTGGCAAAGCTCAGAAAGCTCTTTGGTCTCCCCCAGATCTGAGAGTGATAAACCAGGCTGGGAAACAGATTGAGCTCAGGTGGGGGGGGGAATTCCCAGTGAAGACAACCAACCACTGGTGTGTGTTCATGTTTCATGCCCATTCAGTAGCAATGGAGGTGATGGAAAAACCCTCTTTTCCACCTCTACTGCATCCTCTTTATGCCACCCAGCTTGAACTTTTCCAGATAGTTTGGAGCTCAAAGGAGGCTGAATAGTGCCCACTGTACCATATCTGTAAGATATTTTGCGGATAAAGCTGCTTGCATGTACTAGGGATTGGATCCCACTATTGCAGCAAGCGTGAGATCTAGAGAAGTATCTCCTCTCTGGTTTTACTTGAATGAATTTCTGCTGGTGAAGCCCAAGGACAAAGTGCAATTCTTGTTCATGCAATTAGTTGTGTATTGCATCCTTGTGTCTTGTGGCTCATTAAAATCCAGTCAGGAGGTGATGGCTCAATGTCTCCTTGTGGGAGGGAGAGGTCCTAGGCTACCTAAAAGAGGCAGTGACCCCCCTCCCTAGAAGACTTTAATAACTTTAGGACATAGGCAAGTTCCCCCTTCCTTGAACCAGCCAATTTTCTGGAGCCATTTCAATTGGGGAAGAGGCCTTGTTTTGGCATAGAGACTGCTTTGGTCACCTTGTACCAGGAGAGGGGCAGGGGAATCCGACCCTGTTGGTTCTCCTTGATCTGTCAGCAGCTTTCCATACCATCAACCATTATATCCTTCAGCAGGGACTATAAAATTTGGGAGGGTGGACACTGCTTTGCACTGGTCCCATTCCTACTTCAATGGGTAGCTCCAGCTGGTAGTGCTGAGGGGATATTGCTCGGCCCCACCGATTCCCCACTATGATATTCCCCATGTTATTTAACATCTGCATGAAACCATTGAGTGGGGTCATCAAGAGGCTTGGAATGTTCTGTCATCAGTGCACAGACAACACACAGCTCTATTTTACCTTTTCATCCTCAGCAAATGAGGTGATTACATTTTTCTTACGTTACAGGTCAACAAAGAGCAATATAAGAACACCTCCCCAAAGTGCCCCAGGATACGTGGTTACAGAGTACTCTGATGTCAGTGCCCATTACATATCAGAACAGATTATAGCTTAAAGTTATACCAACCAACACTTTTGCAGTGTGAAGGAGACTCCAGCATGTCCTCTTTAGTAAAGGACATTGAAAATATGTCCTTTTGTTTCAAACCCCTCACTAATTATAACTTTTTAGTCAGATATTTTTCACAAGTGCTAACTGGCAGACTTCCTTATACCATGTGGTTATTGCCGTTCCCTCCAGAAATTTCAAGTATCTTCAGAATACCAGCCTAGCTGCTGGCAATAAGTGGCCAATGAAAGGCAGATTCATATTGTTTCATAAGAAAATGTTAAGTAAGTCCAGGAAATTTAGCCATATGGTTTTGTTTCTAACCTTTGCATATTTAAATTGTAAGACACCTTGAGCCTTTCTCTAGAATAAAGTGTCTAGGAAATTTAATAAACCAAACCAAATTTAATAAACCAAACCTGAGTGTGTAGTGTAAGGACAGCCTGGGAAAGAACAAAACCTTGGATAACAGAAAATAGAGAAATGTAAACCCACATATCACCTGCGGTTGGTAGGATGGCAACTATTGCCAAATCTTAGTTTGGTTGTGCGACCTTCTATCAGACCAGTCAGAAAAGTCAGCCTCTCCAACTCACTTTCCCCTCCCTCTCATATCTACCAAGAACACCCAACCGCCACAAGCTGCAATGCTGAGCTTGGTGTTTCATCATCACCATAACTGCCTCCTCTTAGGGATTTTCCCACAAGCAGCTCTCAGATCTGGAGCAGCCCATGAGACCAGATTCTGCTGGGGGCACATGGAAAATAAGCTCTTCAGTTGTCAAGTTGCTCTTCGCAAAGATCAGCATACCAGGAGGCAGAAACTGGCCTTGTCCTGAACAAGCACATGATCAAACTGCTCACCTGCTTTCCCCCTTTTTGATACCTCCCCAAAATTAGGAGAGGGAAAGTTCCTGTTTTGCACCATCGCTACCAAGCGGTCACTTCAAGCCACATCACAGAAAGGTTAAGACAGTCACCATGGTTACATCAGGATGATGTCACACCTGTTTCAAAGAGTCTCGTCTCCTTTGATAATTTTACGAGCTCATACAGAGATCTGGGGAACAGGGAGAGAGAGAAATCATGGCTTGCCTGTCATAAACCTGGGGCACCTTTCGGATGCTCTTAGGATGCAAAGGAACTCCAAAGGAACTCCAAGAAAAATAACACATACACACCAACTGTGGATGAGAAGCAAGCCTCAGAAACTGACAACCAGGAGGTGTGTGTGTGTGTGTGTGTGAGAGAGAGATTTACTGCGATATTACACACACACACACACACACACACACACACAATCAGCTTTCACAGTTGGCCGTACTTCCACTTCCAAATCCCCCTTCAGTGCTTTTGTCTTTTTAAAAGTATACAAAGAAACAGTACCTCCACTGCTGGCTTTCGATCCCGTGTGCTGGTGTCTTTATTGTCCTTTATTTCCACCTGCAGAGGAATTTTTTAAAAAGAAAAAGAAAGAAAGAAAACAACAACTATCAAAACTAAATTTTAGAAAGCAGCCGAAGCAAAACAACAACAACGAGGTATCCAGCAAGATGCAAGAGAGCTTTAATTTGCCAGGCCTGTGGTGGGCTATTTAAATGTTCATCCTCCATTTACAATAATCCTCTCAGGCGGAGGAGGAGGAGGAGGAAGGGATGGTGCGGGAGGCTTGCATTTATTTTTTTAAAGGTCTTTGAACATAAACATAAGAAAGGAATCCATTTGTTACCTCGCCCCAAACCTTCCTTCTGCAGCTTCCCACTCCGCTGGCCCGCTTCCCTTTGCTGCCTCCCAGCCAGCTCGCCTCCCCCCCAAAGCCAGCCTGCCTTCAGCCCCAGCGAGCCTCCTCCATCGCTACCAAGCAGCCATCTTGCCTCATTCTCCTTGAAGCGGCGGTACAGACACCCTGGTGCAGTCAGGGGCTTTTCTCCTGCCAGACGCTAGAGTCATTATCATACTGCCGAGCTCCCAGCCCTCTTCCCCCCCTCCCCACCAAACAAGCAGGGTGGACGTGACATGCATGCCCAGGCTTCCGCCTGCCTGCCTGCCTGCCTGCCTGCCTCACCGGAGGAGGGGCAGGGCGAGGGGAGGGGTGGGAGAAACCCAACCCTCCCAGCAGCAGCAGCCAGAGCAGGAGGGCGGTGAGGGTGGGCAGGGCTTTGCAGCTGCCTCCCCAGAGCTCTCACCTGCCTCACAGAGGCAGCAGACCAAAGCAAAGAGAAGGACGAGGAGGGTCACCCAGAGCTGTCACCCCTGCTCTACTGACCCAGTGCCACTCCGGCCAAGATCTGTCCACCAGGGATGGAGCTGGGAGGACTCTGCTACTTCCCCTGCATGGACACATTACTGAGGGAAGCAGCTCTCGGAGGAGGAAGTCCAGAGCAAGGATGAGGCCATTCACTCACGTGGGCCAATTCTCGCGGAGGAGGAACTACGCCTGCCAGGGCTAGTTTGGCAAGGAGTAAGGCAGGCATCTCCAAGAATGCCATGAACGCCTGGCAAGGGCACCGCGGCCACGTGTGGCTCTGCACAAAACAAATAATGCTGTGCATTCCCCCCCCCACCACAGTTTTTAATATTACAACAGTACGAAAATTTTAATAATAGATTGAAAAATGCACCCACAAACAAACCACATACAAAGAAAAAAATTCAAAAGATATAAAGTTCAAAGACTTAGTTAGCAATAATTGTTCCTATTAGAACTCTTTAGGAACCACGCAATGCATGTAATCATGAGAAGCAGTGTTGTGTAGTGGTTAGAGTGCTGGACTAGAACCTGGGAGATCAGGATTCAAATCCACACCCGAAACATTACAAAGCCACCCTTTGACTGGGGAAGCAATGTATTTTCCCCCCTCCCCCGGCCACAGTGTTCAACAAATGGTTTCCAATTTTATTGCTGGTTTTTCTTTTCTTTTGCTCACAAATAACATGTCATAGATTTTGCCATCACAGCAAAGATCCCAAACCTTTTCTAGCAATGCTCTGCATTTTTTAGTGTTCAGAGCGATTCAGCTTCCTGGTCAGGCTGGTCACCCTTTATATTCCCCACACTGCAGCTCTGTATTTCATGTATCAATTCTCCTCCGCACTTTTGCATCGAAACCGTCCTTGCTCCAAAGCAGCCTGCCAAGGAACCCCTCACTCTAACGCAATCAGTTTCTTATCAGCAGGTTCAGATAAAAGGAAGCACTCTGCTGCCATAAAATGATGGTTGCTAGGTTCTTTCACAACTATGCTTTCAGATGCTTTTCTTTTTTATTATTATTACATTTATATCTCACCTTTCCTCCAAAGGGCTCAAGGTGTTGTGCGTGGTCCTTCACATTTTATTCTAACAACAGCCCTGAGGCAGGTTAGGCTGAGAGCCAGAGATTGGTCCAAGGTCACCCAACAAGTGGAGTAGGGATTTAAACCCTGGTAAAAATGCAAGATGCAATCTGTCTAATGAAGAGAAGACATAGCCAGTTTAGGTGGCTTTTAAAAGGGGCGGGGGTAGAAAACTTCATGGAGAGGGCTATCCAGGATTATCATGACAGTCTTTACATCCACAGTCTCCAACCTGGTGCCTTCCTTATGTTCTGTACTACAACTCCTATTAGTTCCAACATCCCACAGCTCCATTGTTTGAGGCTGACAACATCTGGAGGGCCGCTGACTGGGGATGGCTGCCTGAGACAGAGACGGTACATCTGGGAATGCCAGATGCTGGATGAAAACAAACAACAGGGGAAGACCTTTTTTGGCCCACTTGTGAGTCCCAAGAGGTATGTCACTGACCAGCCATAGCTGTAATCCAAATGTTGAACTAGGTGGATGTTTGGTCCAATTCAGCAGGGCTCTTCTAGTTCAGAACAGATATTTTCCCCTGACAGGTAGGCTTTCTAATGGGCAATTCCTCACATCCAACTCGAAACTGGGCAATACAACAAAGCTACTGCTGCTCAAGTCTGCTGAAAGTATAAGGTTATAAACTTGAGCTAGGTAGCAGGGTGTGTGGAATGTGAGTCTTCATAGTATCATAGAATCACAGAATTGTAGAATTGGAAGGAATCCCAAGGGTCATCTAGTCCAACCCCCTGCAATGCATGAATCTTTTGCCCAATGTGAGGCTTGAACCCACAACCCTGAGATTAAGAGTCCATGCTCTACTGATTAAGCAATCCCAGGATAAAGGCTATGTTTCCTTAGGCATGTCATACTTAGGCTGATGGGTCACAGTTTGCAGGCAATGTTTGCAGGACTAACATCATTCCTCTCAGAATGGTCTTTGTTGTCTCATTCAAACAAGAAAAAAGGTGTGTCCTTATTGCAACAGAGGGCCCTACAGGAACACAGCAGACACAGAAGGGTGACACCCAGCTCCCAAACACATTTGCACAATCAACCTTCATAGCTTATTCCTCATGCACAGGAACATCTCAGACAGCCAAGCACATTCATGCAGACATGCAAAACACATGGAAATGTGCTCTTAAAGAGGAAAGCTGCGTGCCCAGTCACATTCTGCTCTACAAGATCTGCACAAACTTGTCCCATCATCTGTAGAAATCCGTCCCAGATTGAAATCAGCTGCCTACATGAAAAGAATTCACTCTACCACAATCCAGCACATTTCTGGAATCAGCAGATGCAAGTAAACTGGTTGCCAGACCTGTTTGTGCCTGCCAGAGGCTGAATGCACCTCATGACTACAGGTGCCGTGCAAGGGGGTGGCGAGCCTTTTCAGCTGGAGGCCTGCATTTCCTGTCAGCCAACCCTCCAAGGCTTGCATGCCAGCAGTGGGTGTGGCCAAAGCAAAAGTGGGCATGGCCAGCCCATACCTGAGCCCCCATGCAAGCAAGCAAGCAAGCACACACTACACACTCCCAATCCCAGTTGATAAAGCTGCCTCCAGCAAAGAAGAGGGAAGCCACTGTGAGCCTCTGAGGGAAAAGACATAGGTGATGCTGAAAACACCGGAGATCAGAGTGCACTGGAAATGTTGCCGAATGAAATGTCCAGAGCCAAAGAAGGCTGGGGAATTCATAAAAAGGGCTCGACAGATGATCCGGGAAATTACAGGAATATCAGCTTATTGTCAATAATTGGGAAAATATATGCACGGTTCTTGTTAACTAAGCTTACTAAGTGGGCCGAAGAGAACAACCTGATTGGGCCTGAACAGGCTGGTTTTAGATCGAATCAGTCAGCGGTCGATCATGTCTTAGTTTTATACCACCTTGCCCGGAAATATTCCGCCCCAAATAGAGGCCAACTTTGTGCGGCCTTTATTGATTTAAAGGCCGCTTTTGACAGCATCCCCAGCGGACTACTTTGGGGAAAACTAGCACGTTGGGGAATAGACAAAAGACTTTTGTGGCTAATAACTAAACTGCATGATGGATCGGCTGCTAGGGTGAGAATCACTCCGGCAGGCGACCTCTCAAATCCAGTAACCATCAATAGAGGTGTTCATCAAAAAAAAAAAAAATTAAAAAAAAGAAGGCTGGGGAGGAGCTCCAGCAACCAGGAGGTCGTGAGCCTGCCTGATGCCCTGCACTCCTGTCCACTGCTCTCTGCATGCCCAGCAGAAGGAGAACGTCTTATGCCAGCTAAAATAATATGGGTAAAGCTGCTTAATTTGCATAATGCATACAGGTTGCAAAGCTCAGATTTTCTTTTTTCCTTTTCCCTTTGTGATTAAATGA